>NC_080601.1:21635265-23078390 GCF_027887145.1 Ammospiza caudacuta | reverse complement strand
TTTAAATCATCTGACTGAACAAAAAACCCCCCAAACCTCCCCATGACCAAAATCCTCTACAAAAATACTATGATGCTTCCAGTGAAATCATTTCAATCAGTATTTGGATGGAGGCAAAGCATCAGCACAAATGGTGAAAACAGCAGGATAATTTCTCTCAGATTGTGATGATATCAGAGGAATAATATGTGTGTCTGATGTCACTTTCCTGGTGTGCTAAATGTCACAAAAAATGTCAAAGCAAGAAAATCATCACATGCAAGGTTTTAAATTTTTCTTAATTTCCTATATCTTCTTGCATAGACATACGTAATTCAAAGTCAGGATGTATGACAGCTATGGGTAACCCTGTAACATTTTTAATAGAACCCTTAGTACTCATTTATTTCTAGAAACCCCCATGCCATTTTAAACTGGAAGTGATTTTCTTAAGCATTATGCTTTTGCACTGTGAGACACTGAGGGACTTTGCTACAAATGTTCCAAAATTGTCTGTTAGAACAACCACATCTAATTTAAGAGGAACAGTTTTAGTTTCTGTAGCTAGCTAGGATGCTTACTATTGCTGGCTTAGAAAATAAATATTCCTTTAAAAATTATTAGACCAAATTTTGATGCACATTATATTCCATTTCAACAATGTGTCATTTTCTTTATGCTGTAGATTTGTAACATGATGAATGCACCAGCAGATGAATACTTCACATTTCAGGTAAATTCAGTAATGTTAATAATTATAAATTTTGTAGAAAAATATTCTAGTGCTTGTCATTAATAGGTTATACAGATAATTTTATAAATAATTTCTCATTTGATTGTGATGCACAAAAAAAATATTTTTGTTACATTGCTTATGTCCATAGCTGTATTATTACTTTCAAAGAAATACACATTTCCTGGTTTTTGGTTTTCCTACAGAAAGGACCAGTGGATGAATCAGGATGGGTTATCAAGAATGTCTTGTCATTGCCTATTGTCAATAAAAAAGAAGAAATTGTGGGAGTTGCAACGTTTTACAACAGGAAAGATGGAAAACCTTTTGACGAGTATGATGAACAGATCACTGAAGTAAGCTTAATAGGATTAAAGGGTTTGAGGAGATATGTGATGTTAAAATATTGCAGTAAAAAGTAATTTTTATATGTCAAAATTTTTCAAATAGGCCATATTAACATCTAGCCAATAGTCTATCTTCTTCACAATGCAGTTTCTTAAGAATCTGAGATATTATCTCGCTTTATAAACCTGAAAATTTTTAAGTGATCATTTACATTCCAGCAATAAACAAAAGTTGCTTATAATTTTACTTTTAATCCTTTGACTTTTTAATGATGGTCAGCATGTCCTAAGTAGCACTGGGTAAGCAGGTATGGTGTGCTGCTTGCCAATGGATGCCAAGCCTGTGACCATGGGAGTTCACAGAGCATTCATAATCGCATGCACTCAGGCAAGGTAAGATGCTACACAGTGTACCCAAGTCCACCCACTTGACTTAAGCTTCATAAGCCTCAAAGTCCTGTATAGAAAATGGGAATATTAATTACTTAATGAGCCAAATGTCATTAGAAGCTGTGAGTGCTAACAGAACTGGCTGAAGGAAGATAAAGGCCTCTAACAAGTAGAGTGGTACCTTGCTTTTCAAACGGCACTAACAGAAATGGGACTTGAAGGAAACTAAGTTCAAATTTTTACGTTCATTCTGTTGTCATGGCATCATCTCTGCTTTACTTGACTTTGTTGCAGACTCTCACACAGTTCCTGGGGTGGTCTGTTTTAAATACTGACACTTATGACAAAATGAACAAACTTGAAAACAGGAAAGACATTGCTCAGGAAATGCTCATGTACCAGACAAAGGCCACCCCTGCTGAAGTTGAATCTATCCTGGTAAGTTTCTGTCCACAGCCACAAAATTAAAACAGGACACTTAACTATACAAAACCTGAATTTTCTTTCTCTTTTTCATTTTTAGAAATACAAGGAGAAATTGAATGCAAAAAGTTTAGATGAATGCGATCAAAAGGATCTCATCAGGATTTTGGTAAGTCATTTCACTGAAAATTCAGGGGGTGTATTTATATCAGAGAGTAATGTGTCCTCATCATAGAAAAGGTTGTGTATGGTGAAATCCTGATGAATACAATCAATGTTAGCTATCAGTTCCACAGGCTAGATGGAGTTGGTTTAGTAACACATCTTCACCCTCTTCTGTCCTTCTTTGTGCAGACCCCACTGCTACCCAAAGGGAAGCATACTGTCACAAATGTACATTAAGACACTTGGACAGTCACAGTCACATAGACATTTTTATATTAATTAACATTTAAATTGTTACATTTCTCAAAATATTCATAGGGAAAATGCTATATCTATAACTGAATTTAATGTATTTAATTCTGAAAATAAAAGAAAGGAATATTTTTTGTGGTGAGGCTACTTGCATGGTAGGTAAGAGAATGTAGGTAGCAGTGTCCAGTGGAACAAATTTACTTTCAGATTATTTTTTCCTTCATTTCTGTAGGTAGAGTGGTCTAAAGACAGTGACCTGTGACTCCACAGAGACAAAACATATTTGGCCTAATGAGTTCTCTGCTCTACTACTCTGCTGCTACTAAAACAAAAATGAGTTCGTAGTGCAGTCTTCTGGTTGCCTTAGTATTTCAATCTAGAAAGGCATTGTCTTTGGAAGAAAGCTCCTATTTTTGCCCATTTAGTGCACTTCAACAGTCCTGGAGCACATGAATTGCCCTACTTTATCAGAAAAAACCTCAAATTCAGAGCAAAGACGTGCTCTGAATGAAAACACTGAATGAACTTCCACTGTTATGGATCAAAACAGAGCTAGGTTGAAGAAAAAAGGTCAAAATACTCACAAATCTGTTGACTTCCAACCACTTGACATATTTCCTCCTATTATACCACATTTCCTAATGTACACATAGCCATAGGGAAAAGATCTCCTTAAATTCTTTTTAATTATGTATACATGCATGCTGGAATGCATTGGTGTTAATGTTTTACTGGCTTCCACACAACAGATGCTCACACAGCTTGCAAGTGGTGAAAAAAAACATCAACAGACAGTGTGTAGCTTCACATGCCTTTTAAAGGAAATTTAATTTAGCAGCATGAAAATCTTCAAAAAATAATAGACAATATAAAATTTTTCCATGGGTAGAGCAAAATCTGATTATTCTGATACAGACTCTAAATTTAAAAACATAATACTGGTATGAATTTTTAAATCTACAAAAACCAATTTGTTCTTTCAACATTGTGGAGTCACAAATTCAAAGGTCTAATATCTTCTGCACTGCCAAGGCTACATGCAAGTGTTTTATCCTGTTATAAGACCTGGAATCCCAGATAACTAATAGGATAAAGCAGGTGTTTCTAGATCTGATGATTCACTAAGTAATGGGTCTTAAAACAACACTGG
Organism: Ammospiza caudacuta; assembly: GCF_027887145.1. Lineage (NCBI taxonomy): Eukaryota > Metazoa > Chordata > Aves > Passeriformes > Passerellidae > Ammospiza > Ammospiza caudacuta. Next base: position 23,074,951 of record NC_080601.1, on the reverse strand, counting down.
TCTAGGTTTCTTTGTCCTTGATCTCAGATCTGCGTAGATATAAAGGAAAAACCCAGGGAGAAGGAAAGGGATGATCAGCCTTATTTGTTGAAATATATGCATGCATTCAATTGCATTTTTTCTTTATAAAGAGAAGATCCTTTATAGACTACTGAGGAGGGAGTAATTGTGATAATATAAGCTATTTTTGTGCTGCATCAGACTTCCTTGAAGAATTTTTGTTTGGATTGGAACACACTCTTTAAAATCAGATGCTGCTCTCTCTAGGCTTTGAGAGAGATGAAGAGTGCTAGACAACAGTTCACTAATAGCACTATTACCAGTTAGGCTATTCAGTGTGACTCTGTATCATATATACAAAATGGGCAATTTAATTTGGCTGAGAAAAAGATGAATGTAGCCTTGAGATCAGGCTAAAAGTGGGAGAATCATGGGGTTTTATACCAAGGAAAAGAATTTCCAAGGACCAAGATTTCTAAACTAAGGAAATGTTGAGAAGCTTACAACACATTTTGTTGGAATTCAGAGTAGGAATTGCCCAAGGCTTTTATCTACTAATTTTGAGAAGAAAGCCAGCAGTATCATGATTGTATTTCATAATTTAATATACATTAGTTCATACTGACACCTGAGACCTTTGAAGACATAATAAGCATACTGTCCTTGAACAGTATTTCTACTGAAGAAAATTAAACAAGCTTTTCCATCTTTGTTCTTGACAGAAAACCCCTTGTTTTTGTTATTTCCTAACAGAAAGAAGAATTACCCGATCCGAAAGATTTAGAACTGTATGAATTCCGCTTCAGTGACTTCCCTGTTACAGAGCATGGCCTGATAACTTGTGGAATACGACTGTTCTTTGAGATAAATGTTGTTGAAAAATTCAAAGTCCCAGCTGAGGTCTGGTTTATTTTTCTTGTTTCTATTTACTTTTAAATAGAAGAAAAAATCTGGTTTTACATGCTTTAATCTAGAAGTTGGCAATACTAAAATATTAATGGTATGTTTAACAATATTCCATTCTCAATGAAACATATTTGTCAGAAAAACATCAAATTAATCCTGCATTGTGTAAGATAGGTATGGAATTAAATCCACATGCATTTATGTTAGAAAAATTTGCTGTTTCTATGTTTAATTTAATGAAAAACATTTGTTTTCAAAGAACTTGCAAAATTAAAAAAAAATCATTGTATATTCTAGAATTTCATAGTATATTCTAGTTATTTAATGGGAGTGCCTTGGTTCTGTTTCAATTAACAGCTGTCTGTTCCCTTTTGTTCCCAACAGGTCCTTACAAGATGGATGTACACGGTCAGGAAAGGTTATCGGGATATCACTTACCACAACTGGAGACATGGCTTCAATGTGGGACAAACAATGTTTACTCTGCTGATGGTAATGCTGCTAATATTAACCCCAAATTCATTAACTAGTAGTATTCTTTCAACTCCAGATGGAAAATTCAGGAAGACACATGCTCAGAGTTATCTGTTCTCTTTTACAGACAGGAAAAATAAAGAAATACTATACTGATTTAGAAGCCTTTGCCATGGTTGCTGCTGCTTTCTGCCATGACATTGATCACAGAGGGACTAATAACCTGTATCAAATGAAGTAAGTATAAGTGATCAAATATAAGGAAATGTGCTCCCTTTAGTGGAAAACAAATTTCAAAATGTCAAAACTTGCAAGAATATAAGGTATCTATTCCATACTCATCTATTCCATACTCATGAATAAATAATTATGCTACAGAAGATTTCTGCCCCAGAGCACTTCAGGCAGCTGAAACACAAAGACAAAATGCAAAGGCAGAATCTTAGAAAGATCTGAAGCTGCAATCCATTTTTAAGACTCTAGCTTTTTAAAACTCTAGCAATGCTTGGATTGTAGCAGACAGAGCTTAATGTGCATGAGGACACAAAGAAATTAGTAAAGTAAATTAAAATCTGTAATTGGATTACTTTTTCAAGACAGGGCGCAAGCACTTTTCTGGAAAGTTATTCAAGATGTGATATAGACAAGGGCCAATCTAGAGTGAAACAGAATTTTTTGCTGTTTTCCACTGTCTAATTTGACTAGTGCAGTTGTTCTTCCCCACACTCTGTTTCCTGATATAGGTCCTTTCCTGAGATGTAATATCCTATGTTATACAAAAGTCTGAGTCAACAAGCTTGAATTCTACTGCTGGGTCCACAGGCCCAGAAGTTAACACATCATGAGGTTCAAGCTTTGCAATTCATGCTGTAATGCATCCTGAGAAAATAGTCTAAATGATTTCTTTGTGATTTTTACCTTGTTTGTTATGAAAAAAAACATAAATTCATTTAAATTTTCCCTTGTATTAAAACATTATGTATCATGGTGACACTCACTCTTCTCCTGCGGTGTGAACACCCTACCATTTAGTATTTTATGTGATCTGTGTGGGCTTGTTTCCATGTGCTATCCAGAGAACACATTTCTTAGAATGTCATCATACATTCTTAGAATGTATCAGAAGATTACCATTTTCTGGCTAGTTTCCACCAACCCTCTCTCCAGAGTGATTGATCCTACCCTTCTGACCCTGAATCCACTGCTCACATTTCAGCCTTTTCAGCCTGTGTGCTAGAGCAGTGACGCAAAGGGATTTTCTGATTATTCCCAGGGATTCTCCAGGTGACGTAGGAAGGAGAATGACAGATCCTGATTCTTATTCAATGGACTGCCTCTGATCCAAACAAGTTTAAGGAGGGTTGTAATCTTTCCACTGTGGTCTTCCCTAGATGAAAGCCCTCTACATGAGGTCATATGCAGTAAAGCTATTTATAGAACTCATCAGGCTTTACGACAATAGTCCTAATCACATCAGCAAATAGGGGTGCCATGTAGCAATCCACCTTGGGTTATCTGGGAAACAGAGCTATAAACCAAGGGAAAAAGGAGGAAAATACACTTCCAAGCATGTAGAACTACCTGGAGCCCATGTAAGTAGGATGCTTCTGCCTTCGTCTCACAACCATAATCTGATGCAGAATTTCCTCTTCTTGAAGCTTAGTCCAACATGAGGGGAACGCTTTTAAGACCTGTGGTAAAACAGAACAAACCTGAGCTATCAGGACTTTTGCTGCCCATAAAAAGGCAATTTTGGGGGAGTGAAGTGGCTCAAGAGCATTAGAGGAATTAAACTCCATTGTTTTGTGTGGTGGAAAACCAGCACATTCTGTTACTTCAGATTTAAGTTACAGTTGACTAGAATCCCAGGGCACACAGCCCAGTCATTACAGATGTACAAGCCATGCCGCAGAATAAACACTGAAAGATGGATAAAGGCTACTTTTAAGGTACCTAAAAGGAGCATAGATTAAACAAACAGCAAAACTGAACACGCAGGACAAAATGAAGCCATATTTTAAATACCAAAGTTTTTGAGTTTTGAGGCATGTAAAAATGACTTTGACTTTAGTGGCACTGACACCCAGTGCTCTCCAAGTTCCATCATTACACAGTTACAAAAATTAAGGGAAGCAAGTTGGGATTTTTTGTTTGCATCATACCAATAGGTAATTTATACAGATTACACTATCATACCAATAATATGAAACCTGAATAAAAACTATTGCCTTCAAATTATATTTATATATATTATGCTCTAAATAATTTCTTATTTTTCCACAGGTCAGCTGCTCCCCTGGCAAAACTTCATGGCTCTTCCATTTTGGAAAGGCATCACCTCGAGTACAGTAAAACCCTGCTGCAAGACGAGGTACGTCATGGACCTTCTGCTCACATCAGTCAACACCAAAGATCCAATTAAGTTACAATGTTCCAAATTTCACTGGGTCTCATGCATTTCTCTAGGTCCACATAAGAAATGCTAAAATTCAGAAGATTAAGAAAAATTCTTATGCATTTTCCACTTTTAGAGAGACATCAGTGATTCTGTCCTGGAACAGATTCACCTCAGACAGAAAAGATTCTCCTCTGGGCCTTGCTCACACTCTTCAGGTTTTTTCTGTTTGCACAAAACAGCTGGTATTGAAACCAACGCAGAAATCTTGTCGTTAAGCGGCTGTGCCTGGTTTATGAGGTCTGAATTCAGCTGAGGAACAAGAGGGCCTCATGGAGAGGCCCTCAGGCCAAGACCCGCCCCACATCCGACCTGGTTAACAAAGCCGGGAATGGCAGGCTCTGCCGCAGCTCCATTCCCGATGTCACTGCATGGGCAGCCCTCCCCGTCTGCCCATGCAGGCTCAGCTGCCCCTCAGGGTTAACAGGGCCGGGAATGGCAGGCTCTGCCGCAGCTCCATTCCCGACGTTCCTGCATGGGGCAGCCCTCCCCAGGTGCCCTCCCCAGCAGCGGGGGGACGCTCCCGCCGCACCCCCAGGCTCAGCTGCCCCTCAGGACCCGGCTCCTCCACTGGGCACCGGCCACCCTGCCCTCAGCGGCGTCGGGCTCTGCCCGGCTGCTGCAAAACACACTGTTTACACTCTCTGCCATGTATTTTGGAGGGTGGTTTAGCAGCAGGGCATGCACATATGCACCCCTTCCATCTCTTGTTTGCAGCAGAAGGGCAGGCGCCCACTTCACCCTCATTTTCCACTTCTAATCCCTGTGGTGATGCTGTTGCTTGACCTCATAAGGCAAGGCCACGTAATAAATCCTTACGCTGGCAGTAGCATTACTTTAATAAAAAATCTAGAAGGTTTAAGATATGAAAACAAACAAACCTTTCCCTTTATTGATGGCAATGTACTTTGTCAAATGTGAGATGCCAGGGCCTGACTCCTGCTCTTTGGCAGAGCATTTGGCAGGACCTCTGTAGGCTCTCACCAGCATCACTGTGCCCTGAATCATGCAGGCCTTGTGTCTCTGTTAAAGAACGAAATAAAACCAAGACACTTTAAAAAATGCTGTATGATGGTCTCATTCCCTTTGCCTGAGGAAAAGGACATTGCACGTACCATGGTAGATCCCACACACTGCTGCAGGCAACTGTGGCAACCCAGTTTAACAGGAAGAAGAGGGGAACTGGGAAGCTTTAAAAAAGTCAGGAAAATTAGGTTAATGGAATGTGAATTTTTAATTTTAACACTATTTTAATTTAAGGACTGCAGTCCGCCAGTTTTGTTACCCTATTTGAGATAATCTGTATAGTACAAACGAAAGACAGTATTATGAAAGGAATTGAAATCCTAAACTTTCCACCTTGCAGAGCTTAAACATCTTCCAGAACCTAAATAAGCGCCAGTATGAAACCGTTCTGCACTTATTTGAAGTTGCAATAATAGCAACTGACTTGGCTTTGTATTTCAAGTAAGTACTAAATTCTGTATAACTTCCTACTGAAAAAAGTCAGTCCTATTGAATGTATAACTGTAGTTTTTAGTTGTTTATTTACAGCATACAAAGATATTTATATGCAGAGAACACAGCTCTATTTAACATTGTCATTAAGTCTAACTCTTGCAAAAACCAAGACATTCTCAGTTGGATTATAAGCTTTCAAATTAGAGAATGCATGGATATATATAATACTTCGTAGATAATACATTTAGTAGGTCATTCTAACATACTTTTATTTACAGCAAGCACTGTATTCCAGAAGTGTGCATTCAATAGCCTAATTGTAAGGTTGTGTGCATGGGCAACATTTAACATACCATACAACAGATACACAGAGTAATCAGGAGCATGCTGAAAATTAAAACATCCTGTCAGACATCCTCTGTTCCCAGTGCTAAATATGCCAAAGACTCCAAATTTCAAACTATCAATTCTGTTCTTAAGTTAGTGAATTAGTGTGCTTTAATAATGGGTATCTTCATTAAAGATATGTGGAAATTTTTGTTTTATGACTGGGACAATTTAAAGTCAGAAGACAGGTAAAAATTCAGGAAATTAATAGCAGTTATTAAGATTTAGAGAAGAGTAATTCCATTATTTCATTCATTCAAACCACAAAGTAGAAGATTTATGAAGCAGTAGCAAGACAGGCTTATGTTTTTGATAGTTCTTTTCAGTCAGGTCTTAGTAACTCTTAGGATTTTTGGTGGGATGGAGTGATAGAGCATCTATTAGTATTTGCTTCACTTTTCCCAATTCAGTATGTTACAGGAAGTAACGAACATGTAATGCTAAAAAATAAGAATGTCACCCCAAAGAGTTTAATCTGAAGAGGTAGGAAATTGGTTGTTTCTTTGTCAGGAACTCTGACATACTATTTCACATGCCAGTGGTATGTAACAAAATCAAAGTGTCTGGGTCACCTGAAAAGTTTCCATTCAACAGCAGGGAAGTATTACTTTGATACTACTGTGACTAGAATGGTACTTGGAAAAAGCAAAAATATCATAAATATGATTTTATATTTTATTTTTAATGCAGGAACTCACATTCAGTAATATATGCTTTATTGGTTTGTTTTAACAGGAAAAGAACTATGTTTCAAAAGATTGTGGATGCAATTGAAAAAATGGAATCAGAAGAGCAGGCAATTAAGTATATATCTATTGACCCAACAAAAAAAGAAGTCATCATGTAGGTGGTTAATATTTTACTCCTTATTCAATCAATTATCTAGGACTAGATTTTAAAAGAATTTGGGCCTCTAAACATGCAAATTTAGACTTAGTTGTTGTCCAATGATGAGCAGAACCATCATTTTAATTTAGAGACTGATGCCTAAAATCTTCTTAAAATGTGCAAAATATGAATTCATTTGGCATCTTAAATTCCTTAACACCTAGACTTTTTTTTTTTTTTTTTTTTTTTTTTTTTAAATAATCATCCTAGCACTGGATAGTTAGGGTTGGTAGGGACCTTTGGAGATCATCCTGTCCAACCCCTCTCCCAAGGCAGGGTGACCTAGAGTACATTACACAGGAACTGGTCCAGGCAGGTTTTGAATGTCTCCAGACAGACTCCACAACATCCCTGGGTAGCCTGTTCCAGGGCTCTTCTACCCTCAATGAATATTTGTTCTTACTCACATGGAGGTGGAACTTCTTGTGGTTTAGTCTATTGCCATTGCCCCTCACCTTGTTATTGGGCAGCACTGAAAAGAGTCTAGTGCCATCTTCCTGACACCCAAAACTAGACTCCTGTTTTGGATTTTGTTTTCAAAGGGCTATGATGATGACTGGATGTGACCTGTCTGCAATAACCAAGCCCTGGGAAGTGCAGAGTAAGGTAGGTACTTTTGAAGTTGACAATACTGCATTTACTCTTTGTTTTATTACCCATTTGGTGCATGATCAATTAAAAAATTAACTTATTATTACTTGATGCATATTTAAGTACCTGTTGCTTCCAGAAAAGACCCTCTACCTTTCTGTCACTGTGAGTGTAGGTGGCCAATCACTCTGCAGCTGTCAGCCCTTCTCTACTTGTGCTTCCACTAAAACTGGCACCACTGATTCTGGCAGCTGTTCTAGCTACCCTTAAATATCACTCACTTATTTCTTTGCTAGACAACTTTTGCTACTTTCCAGCTATTTTTAAGGCACAGATTTAACAACAGCATGGTTTGAATTGTGTCTATTCTGTAGATCTTGGTGCCATTGCAAAGCAGCTTAAACACACAAAAATTCTGTAATACAGAGTGGTACATAAGTACTTCAAGTACTCCAGTATTATTGACCATCCTGCTAAAGCTCATCACTTAGCCTTACAGGAATATTTTTTAACAAAGCATAATCAAAATAAAACTGCAAATACTTGTTCTTTTAAGTTATACACATTACAGGTATTACAAGATTTATGTTGCTAATGTTGCCTTGTTTCTGTTGGCAATAACCTGTTATTTACTCAGCATGCATCAAAATATTGCTAGTGATAATTTTCTGGGAAAAACTTTAAGTACAGCAGAGAGTGTCTGTAGGTCTTTTCATGTTTTATGGAAAGCCTTGTTCTATTTATTTAAATTTACTATTTTCTGCTCACAATTTCATTGAATTGTATCTCTTCAGGTTGCCCTCATGGTCGCAAATGAATTCTGGGAGCAAGGCGACCTGGAACGAACTGTGCTACAGCAACAACCTATTGTAAGTACTAAATAAATTCACTGTGTTAAGCAATATTAACTGTTATGAAAACACTGAATAAATAATGAACCATGATGCTCATGAGATCACTATGCCAAAAAGCATGATATCTACATATTCCAAATTACTGCTCTTTTGTTCTAGCCTATGATGGACAGAAACAAAGGAGATGAACTACCTAAGCTCCAAGTTGGTTTCATAGACTTTGTGTGTACATTCGTGTACAAGGTAAGAATTTTGTTTTGTTTTCCTGTTCCAGCAGTTCTGAGGGCACAATTAGTGATAAGAAAATGCAGTAAAAATTCCAGACAGCACTAGTACTCTTGGTCACAGGCTGAACCACTATCACAACCACCATAATTTTTCAGTATTTTGTTACATCAAAGAATTGTTCCCATAGAATAAATTCAAGAGATGTGAAGCAAATTCATAAAAGAGGAAGACCCCCAGTGAAAGTTCAGGGTGAGGATTTGTTATTGCCTGGAAAGACTGAGTTACAAAGTCCAGCTTGATTCTTCCTAGTCCCATTTAATATAAGTAAGCAATGTGGATAGTTAGAGAAAGCAGTTAATAACACAGCATAGGGAATATGAATATGCAATATTTGAGGCATGTAATATGTGGTTTCTTTTGTAAGGCACTGAAATGACTACATTCTTTATCCTTGTCTGGTTTTTAATATTATTCAAAAATGACAGGCAAAAATGTGATGTGATTTTTTAACATCTTCAGAAATATCCCCATCTGCTTGGAATATATTACAGGATAGCAGACTTTTTAATTGTATCCTGATACTGATAATCATATGATAAAATACCATGTATCACAGTTGTATTATATGAGTCAGGCTAATCATATGTGGGATTAAGGAAGATATTAAAATGTGCAACATATAATTTCAATATTTTCCTAACAGACTATGTGCACAATAGGGCATTATAATCCAAACACAGTATTTCCAACAATATGCCTTGGAATTAGATGTAATAGAATAATGAAATGTTTTCTCAACAGTATTTCTACAATTTCAGACCTAAAAAATAATCAGTGCTTACAAATTTCTAATTTACTAATTTCAATTGCTTGTACAGGAATTCTCAAGGTTTCACAAGGAAATTACACCTATGTTTGATGGTCTTCAAAACAACAGAGTTGAATGGAAAACACGAGCTGATGAATATGAAGAGAAGATGAAAGCTATTGAGGAACAAAAGAAAAAGGAAGAAGAAGCAGCTGCCCAAAAAGGTTAAGTAACTTCTTAGGTTTTCATTTACATATATTTTTATGGCAGCCAACATATTCTCTCTTTCTCTCAAATTCACACAGGCAGTGCAGTTGTGCAATATTAAACTTTATGCTAATGGTATGCAAGTTCTGAATGAGCCAAATTAGGTTTATCTTTACTTGAAAGAGAAGTAACCTTTAAAGACTACACAAATCCAGTACACTGACCTCATTTTCTGAACTGCAGAATTATGTAATATGATCACCACAAACGTGAAGGGAATGTAACATTTCTTCTATCTAAAGACTTGAAACTGAATGTAATTAAAGCCTTGCTTATCTGAAATACAAGATATGTATCAAAATTCTGCGTGGCATCAGCCTCAAATGTATTCAGGTGCTTTGTTTTCAGTTGAAAATGAAAAACATAAAGGAACAGAGTATGCATTTGGAAAATAAAAAAACAGTGACAATCCCCACTTCTCTTCCAAGTTTAAGATAAAGCTTTTGGCTCTAGTTCCCTACCACCAGTTTCTTGGCTGAAATACACTCTCTCATATAACAAATTCAACATTAATCTTCCAAAGACAGACCAAGTCCTAAAATTGGAAGCATGGTTCTGCATAGCATAACCTAGAAGAGAATCTGATTTTATAGAAACTTGAAACCTGTCACTCACTTGAGTGAAATGAGTCAGTTACTTTTATTCTTTGTATTGCATGTGGAGCAGCAGCTACAGCTCTGCCAATTGATTGAGATGACTGAACAGGTTCAAAATGAAAAAAAACCATGTGTGATTAAAATAGTGATATATGGTCAGCTAGTCTGAAGGAGAAAAGTTAGTTTACTCTGTGTTTCACACATCTTTAAAATATAAAACAGTTCTGAATAATTTGTTAATCAGTATCTGTGGCAAATAGGTGAGTATTATTCCCATTTCACAAAATAGAAGCTATCCAAGGCCACCCATCAAGTTACTGTCAGGGTGTGAAATAGTTATAGGCTCCTATAAATTTGATACTAGGTTACAATAAAAGTAAATATAAAAAAAAGAAAAAAGTTGTTGCAAAGTAGTATAAGAAGTCCTGTAAGTTACATGATTTAATCAAAGCAGATTTTTGAAAGAATTTAATAGAATGAGTCAAATATTTTGGTCTGCTCACAGTGTGATTCTACTTACACATATTTTCACAAAAATTCCACCCTCCTACTTGCTCCCAAGTTTATTTTCAATTACACTTTCATTTTTTTGAAATCACATAACTTTATTTAAGATTCATTTATTGCTGAGAACTAGCTGGTTGTCAGTATGAAAAAAGTACTTTTCCCTTACACTGGAACATAACCATCTGATCTTTACAGAAATACCAGCAAAACAAAACAAAATCTGAAAAGTTTCCATTCAAAACCTGGCACCTCCTTACACAATTTAAAACCTCCTTATACATTTGCTTTCTCAGCAAAGAACACTACCAAAAAAAGTTACCAAAGTTAGATCCAATGCTGCTAAGTACAAACTTCTTAAATAGAAATTAAATAATCAATTTAGGAAGAGTCAGTTATTTCTACTCTCACTTGGAAGTTAGGACCATCCTATATCATTGGTATTTGGAATCAAGTGTTTTCCTCATAGGAAAACAGGAAACCTTACACAGGCAGGCATGGACAGACTGATGTGCAGAATCCAAGGATCTGGCTTTGCATATCATAATTGGCAACACAAAACAAAAGGGAATCATTCTGAATCCTTTAAAAACACACACTGGAATGAGGCCATGGGCATTTGTGAAGAACAGATCTGACCCTGTCAAATCAAGGCCATGTAAATATATGGGTTTGTTAAGTCAGTTCATACAAACAAAGATTTGATACATGCTGAACCATGGTGGTTTCTCTAGAACACACTGACCTGGCTATTCTTAGCCATCCAGTAGACACAAAATAAACATGTTTGCTGAACCACTACAGTGGAAAGTTCAGACTGAAGTAAAGCAAAATACAGTATTAAACTGAGAAAATCAAATAGTTAGTAACATAGTGTTGATTATATCCACAAATTACAGAGGGTAGGACACTGATCATGTGACATGTTTCAATGCAGGTGGAAAGGGTCGAAAATGACCTAGTAACATGGTGATCCACAGCTTTCAAATGTAAGTTTTAATTCTAATATTGGTATCTTACCTTAAGTGAATCTGGAAATGCAGTTTATTACATTGAAAGAATCTTAACTATGACCAATGAACATCTGTGGCATCATTTGAGAGAGAGTAACAGAATCAGTAGCTGTAAATAAAAACATGAGAAGTCTCTCTCTCTTAATTAGAATTTACAAAGGGATTCATGCAGGGTTGGAAAAAGGTTTATGCAGTTAGGTCAAATTAGAGTTTTTGTATCATCTGCTTCAAAAACAGATTCACAGATTATATTGATTCAAGAATTTCTTTCTTTGGCATGGCTTGCATACCTCAGTTTTGTATGTGTGGGACAGTCATGTATTTTAATTACTGAAACTTTCCAGTAAGAGTGGTTCAGTGTGTGTTTGGTCCCTTGAGAAATGTTGGTATCAACTCCTACATTATATACACATATGTATTTATAACGTGTCATTGTTTCTTATTCCAATATCCCAGACAAGCAGTGAAATTTCAGACAGCCAAACATACATAATATGCATCAAATAAAAGCAGCACTCCATAATAAGGAATTAGAGCAGCTAAAATTAACAGAAAATACTTATTTTACTTTCCTTCCTTGTTTTTTAACAGAAAGTGCTGCCGGAGGTGGTGGAGGTGGTGAAGAAGGAAAATCCAAAACCTGTGTAGTTTTGTAATTCTTTGTCTCAGACACTGCTCCTGCTACAAGAAACGACATCTAGAAAGAACTTCAATGAGCCCCAGTGGATTTCTGCTTTGCATAGAACAGTATAGATCAATCTTTTAATCCTCTTAAACACTTGCCATTTGTTGGAAATAATTTTTAATGGATTTAAAAACTGGTTACAATTAAAAACTGGAAAAAATAATGGTGCAAAATGAGTTAACTGTGTGCTCTAGGTGTTTTTTCATGTCACTCAATTTACATACAGTGCTTTTATTAAAATATGTAACTTCTACACACTGTCCAGAAAAAATATAAATAATTTTGACAGATGTTATATGAAATTACTAAATGAAACTTAAGATGTAAAATTCAAACCAAAAATTGCAATATTTGTAACTTTGATATTTAGATTTTTATATTATGTGTATTTCCTTAATCTGTAATTCTGTCATTTTCCTTCATTCTCAGTCCTATATAAAGTCCCATTTCTTTCACTTTAGGAATGCACAACACAACTCCCTAGCTCTTATCCATGAAAAGCAGGCTGATGGTACACTGAATTTTTTCCAAAATTACCAGTGATAAATCTGTAAATTATAGCCATTATAGCCTTTTGATCACATGCAAATGGCTCTCCCACAGTTCCTAAACTAAGCAGCTTTTATTGTAAAAATGTAAAATAGCAGACCACAAACGTCATACTTTACACACAAGTAAAAGTTTACTAAGATACACCAGCATATCTACAGCAGAATCTGCCTTCAAGGGCATTTTAAAAGCTCACATACTCCCAGTGCATGTCTTTCAAAATGCAATAAATTAAAGTATTTGAAAACCAATTAATTGGCATCAATTTAATCTTCTGAGGGAGAGCAAAGCAGAAGTAAAACGCATCAAAATTGCCATTACCTGTGTTTCTAGCAGATAACAAGAAACCAAGTAGACAGAGTGCACACAAACGAGCTCTTCATGAACACTGACCTTCCCCCCCCAAGTCCACTCCGTACCTTCCACTCGGGAAGCCAGCTCCTCCATGGAGGAGGGAAAATGGCCACTATGTTAGACACACACCTGAGTATTCACGGGAACAAGTTTCAAATCTAAGGAGGTGGATGTCAAATGCAACTCCTGCAATAGAGAAATTCAACATTCAGACTCAATCCTGCCACTTTTCCTGCTCCTTTGAACAAAGCAGACCCACGCTTTTTCTTTCCTCTGAAGGACCCTCCGTATCCATACGGAAGGAGAATGAGCAATTTGCTCTTTATAAACCTTTCTAAGAATGCTCTGTGAACAGAGATAACTGTGTACATTTCTCACTCAAAATTAAAGGAATCCACAAAAAACCTCCAAATACTCACAACATTCTGACTTGTAAATGAACCAAGTATTTTATGCAAACAGTTATGACATAGAACTGGGTATCACGTTAGTTTCTGTATTAAATGCCGCTGCTAAAGAAAACCATTTCAAGGTTGTCTAATAATGTAATTTTGTTTAAACTGTATTAAATTATGTATTTAATATGTATAGTGTAACTTTTTATAACTGTATGTTAAAGACCCAAAGAGAAGCTAGTTATTCAGAGCATATAATTAATATACAATACTTGAAGCAACAAAAATAGCAACGCAGTTGAGAGAAGCCCCTTGGGGCAAGTTGCACACGTTTAAGCAGATTGCTGCAGATTGGATTTGACTCTCAGCCAAGCTTGCAAGATGACAGAGAATTAACCTTTAAATCCCCCTTCTTACCTAAAGAAGCCTTCATGCAAGGATACGTTTATTTCTTACTCAAGGACGCCCTATATATGTCCTTGTACATCTATTATGTAAGTACAAAATGTTTAAAATGTAATTATAGTAAGTAATACTTGTAAATAGAGTTCTTAACTTATTCATATGAGTGCATGTGAAATGTTCATAAATACACTACAACCATCTCTGCTGTTTTGGTGTCCACATCAAATACTTACTAGAAATACTTTCTACGCCTACAGTGAGAAGTACTTACCAACAATATACTTTATACAACATTAATTTACTCAGATTAACATGAAAACTTAATTTTAAAAAGTATGACCCTTGTATACAAAGTAATTTTCACCAGACAGAAAAAATATTGGCATAGTACTTTTTCATGTGCAGTCTGTTTCTTTGGAAACATGACTGAATGAATGTTTAAAGATGTGCTGCAAGTGAAAGAAGATGAATCCAGTACATTTCTCAAGCAATATACAGGCTTTATTTGTAAATTCAGGATTACACGTGAAAGAAGGATTAATGTTCAGTCAATGGGAAGGAGGTCAGAAGCCACAGATCACATGAAAGTCACGTACATCTCCAGCAGAAAGCTGCATGTTATTTTTTACACCAAGATTTTCACCAACCAAACATATTTTTATAGGTGGAATTGTAAGACATATCACATTACAACTAAAATTTAAAAGAAAGTCACAATAAACCAAACTTTTTAAAGGAGTAGGAGAGATAGAATACATATTTGACAAAATGTGATGTTCTCCAATAGCATTTGAAAATATTTACAGAGATTAATACCCAAATATTAAAATCTAAATAGCCAATAAATTTAAGGCTATTAATTCCTGTTTAATAAATTAAAAATATAAATAAAGTGTATGGCTTTAAACTACTCACACAATCTTACAAAATGCTCCTTTACAAAAATCTGGTAATAACTGAAGTTTGAGATCAAATAAAAAGCAGTGAACTTCCTTGTTGTAATGTTAATAAGCTATATTCTTGTTTGTATAAGTTTGGGTGCCATATATATTTTGCACTGAACTGAAAAATTATTTCTCTTGTTTCAAGAGTATGCAGCCTACTACAGGAAATAAAGTTTTTAGATTTAAATCCTTCTACAAAGAAAATCCATCCAAATGGTCCATATGAGTGACTGTAGAAAAGGTATGCTGGCAGATAGGGGCCTCTGGAAAATTATGACTGGATTTCCAGACTTCCATCTTGACAACTCATGAAGAAAATCAGCCAACATCAAATGCAAGTTTTAGAGAAATAAATCTTGAAAATACTCATGAAACTCCTCTTCCCTGTAACAACAACAAAATATAAACATCAGAAAGTTCTGCTATGGATTTGTACCTAGGAGATAATCTTTGAATAAAAAAGTTTTAGCAAACTTCTGATTAGAATTATGAAAAGTATAGATAATTTTGACTTACTCACTACATTCCAATACCCTTCACATTTCCCTGTGTGAGCTGACCCTTAGGACCTGCCACTAAGATAATAATGCTATAGAGGGGGTAAGGCAGCACTGCTATGGCCATGGCTTAACAAAGGTTTTCCTCAAGAGTTGTGTATGTCCCCTCTTTAAATACACATTTTTAGGTTCATTGCATGGAAAGAGATTTGACATAACCTTTTATGTGTGAATATTCATTGCAACACTGGACAATTCTGTCTTGCAATTCTGAATGGACCCTGTACACTTCAGTAGCTGCAAGCTCAATCAAACTAACCGTGATTTTTCATCTGCTTCTCGTAGAGGACCTTTCAAAGAGTCAGCTTCTGAAGGACCATCTTCAGCACTGCTGTCATCTGAATCTGTTAAAAAATTTAAAATGTTTACAAAATAAAATTTAAAATATTATTTTTTAAAATTAGATGGTATATTGCTAGAAGCAATGTTTAATTGCAACCATGAGAATAAACAGAACACTTTGCATAAAGTGAAAATGAAAATGTTTTGCAATGCTAATTAGTGTAATCAAAAAGATTCTTAGGTATCACAAAGCAATGTTTTGGTCAAACATAACAACAGCCATGTCAAAAAAATTATCTTGACAACAGCAACATAGCATTTTTTTCCCTAAAACTAAATAATTACAAACCCAGATATACAATATAGTTTCAATTTATGATACTAGATTAATCAATTACCTTACTTAAACAATAGTTCTTATCAATTGTGACTTATCAGTAAATGAAATTATAAAAAACCACGGATTATTGCATAACTATTTCATATTAGTGTACAGGAATTTCACATAAGAAACTCCACCCCCCCCCCCCCCCCCCCGAATCTTCCAATAAGTTTCCTGACAAAACAAATTTGGGCATGGCCCAAATCATAAGAAAAGTGCTTCAGGTCTTCCTGTATCTAACTGGGAAAGCCTAGGGGGTGAGGACATTCTTAAAAATGTATAGCAGAGCAGTGAAAACAGTCAATCACTTCTAGACAGTCTGCAACAAGGACTGGCATGACCAGGAGATGGGACCTATTTCACAAAAAAAGGAACTGGAGACTGGACTCACTGAGATACAAGCAGTGGCTAAATGCATCCACCTGCAATAAGTAGGTCTCTGAGGTACTACAGGTGGTAGTTGGAAAAGACATTAATTAAAGCCTAGGATTTATTTTAATTTTTTTTTTTTGAGAAGAGTACATATCAGTTTAACTCCCTGAAGGAAAATGTAGCTATTATATCAGAAAAATACTATCCTTACACAGTACAGACTACACAACATGAAATTATTAACAAAGTACCTATTTTTGCACCCTCTGCTCTTTTTTGCAACAACCTGACTTCTCATTTTTCTGATTATTTTCATTCTGTTATCTGCCCACATTTTTATTTTTTGATTAAACAATCTCCTCTTAAAATTCCCTACACTTTTTCTCCAAGATATGTAAGTCATTCATTCAAACCTTCATATTTCTCCTTGTTTCAGACAGCATTCTTATCATATAATATATTGAAACAGACAGCTAATAAAACCAAGATCAATGACAACTGTCTATGATATTATACAACTTATTACAAAACCATAAAGGATACTAAAATACCTTTATCAGAATTATCTGAATCGTCTGAAGAAACCTGATCTGTAAAGAAATACCAAAATAAAAAAAAACAGTAAACAGCTTTTGATTTTATCTGTTATCTTATATTGTTTACAAAGATTTTTCTATCACAATCTATTACACTAAAGATGTGTACATGCATGCACACACCACATTCAGAGAAAGAGAGCAAACACTGAAATAAAAGGATTTTTAAAATGAGTGCAAAGGTCATCAGTTTGAGCCTATTTATGTCAACCCAAGATCCCTGGTGTAAAAAGGTTATCTAACATTTCCAAAATGCTTTCAACCCCAAAGCCTCATGGAATGAAATACTTCACAACCCTTTCTAGTATGCAACATCCAACGCTTGCACAAATTTCTCTTGCAGTGCATACTTTTCAAAAGGCTGTCCCTCTCTGTTAAATATAAGAAACTTATCTTTTTTCTGCATCTAGGAAATTTTACCTAAGAAATTTACCTTTTTGACTACCTTTGTTGCAGTCAAGAAAGTTACATATCTTTCTGTGTAACTAAAAGTATTTATACATAACAATATGTCTCCATCTATTCATCTGTTGCAAAACTCAGGTTCAATTAACCTGAGTATTTTAACAACTGAAGTTTTAAAGTTTAAATTTACCTTTACCAGTCTTTTTTTTGGACTTCTTTTTTGCTGAACGAGACAATTTTCTCTTCTTATTTTTTGGCTCCTTAGAGTTCTGTGCAGCTGTGCCTCTTTTCTTGCATGCTTTGACTTCTTTCCTCCTTTAAAAAAGATGAATGTACACCTCCTCTGTTATATGTACTTCTTATGCAACAGTAAATCTGAAATATTTAATTCAGTCAAATATGTGTCATATTTTCAGACACCTATCAGTAGTTAAACAGAAAAAAATTGATTCAGTTAAAAAAAAAAGTGCTATATAGAAATAGAGGAAAAATAATTACTGGGCTGAAATTAAGCAAATGAAACTTCTGTGGTGGTAGGGATGGAATTCTTCCAGCCTGGGGGTTTTGTGCTGTCATTAGCAGAACATCTTAACTCTCAACAGTGACAAGTCAGTGGCTATATAAGAACTCCAGAATATTCATGCTATTTCAGGATAAATGAAGTTCCTAATCATCTCACTGATGTTTTGTCCCTGTGTGCTGCTCATCATAATTGTAACTTATCAATAATTCAGTCCCCATTATTTTCAAAATATTTCATTACCGATGAGGGAAGTTTAGCTTGTGGGAACATTCTGGACATAGTCCTGAAAAAGAGAAAATGAGAACACTGCAGCCAAGAATCTGATAACCTGAAGCATAATTAACAAAAATACAAAACTAGTTAGAGCTAGATCCTTCAACATCAGCAGCTTTTCCTTCAAAGCACTAGTTACAATGTAATTGCACTCAGGATTGAAAAAATACATGATGAAAGTCTCCAATACAAACTCAGATTTTACTAAATGCGAAGGACAATCACAAGTTTAGCACTGGCAGCTCTTCATTAAAGAACTATCAGTGCTTCTCATGTACAGACATCCCATTTATGGATCCTTGTGCACAGATCCAATTCTTCTGCAATCACACTGAAGACGTGTAAATCTCTTACAGCTTTGTCAGAGACCAAGTGCTCCCATGTGGAATGTCTTGTGCACAAAAGGAAAAAGCCCCACTACTCACTCATTTTACATGAAGTAACTGTATAAACTGTACTAAGTTTAATTATCTGATAAACAGATCATCATGTACACAATTCTGAATGAGAAAATCACAGTCGAGACGTACGGATGGAAAATTGTTTAAAAATAGAACTTTGAGAATTCTTTTTTAGAAGAAAACTCAAATATTTAAAATAAAATCAGTAAAGTCAAAGATGTGCAAAGAAGTTGTCTGGTCCAAAGCCCTAAGGACTTCCAAGCCAAGTAACTGAATGAGCAATGACAATGTTGAAATTCTCCTTGCAATGCAGTATTGTCCATTAATCTAGAAATGCTTCTATGTGAAACAGCTTATAGCCAATTATTCAAATTTTATGACATGCTACTTATACAGAATAAAGTTCTTAATCTGTAACAACTTTGTCATATATAATGATAACAGCTGCTCTCTCTAAATCAAGAGCACCATACTACTACCTGTGATTAATTCAACAAAATGATCTCCTATTCTGCCTTTGTCATGAACTCATATTATTATCACTGGGTCTCACTCAATAACATTCAAAGTACAAGATACTTGTCTTCTTTTAAGTGTACATATCCTAGAAGGGCTGACTTACTCAATTTTACAAGTGCATTCCTCTTTTCACCATGTTCAATGTAACCAAAATTCACCTCCCAGCTCTTCAGGCCTTCATTCTCCTCACAGTGTTTATTTCCACAGGAAAACTGACCTGTAAAGAGTAAAAAAACCAGCAAACTGTGGTTCAATGATTAACATTAATAATATGGGGTTGTTATTTCCAGTTCTGCTCTGTTTTTGGTTTTCATTTTCCATTTCTTTCAAATAAAAAAACCCCACAAATCTAAAAATAACATGTAGATTAAGGAAATAATAACAGGGAACAACAAAGCAATCGTACTTGTCCAATATTGCCTATTTGCAAAGGAAAAAACATATCTGTGTTTTGAAATGTATGGATGAGAGTGTACATTATGAAATAATAAGCCTAATATGAACTCTGAAAAAATGAACATCACCAGGTTACATCCTATACCCCAAATGATTACTTAGTTAGCAGATGATGATGGATCAGAGGTTGTGATTCAGACATGCATCTTTAATGACATCAAATTATTCAAAGCATCACGTTTGTACAGTACGAAGATGCCCACATGCTTTTTATGTAACTAGTGTACCTGACATACAGGACATACAATTTGTATTCTAGTGAATATCCATAAATACCTTTCCTTTAAGAAAAGGAAATTCAACTTCATTAGAAATGCTATGTCAGCTTTAAAAGCTTCCTTTGGTTCATTATTTGAAAGCAACACTGATTTTAAAACAGATCTGCACATAATCAATTTTGTTTGCACCACTGAAGTCCCAATATTGGAGTAATAAAGATACATGCATTCCCTTTGCAGAGACTGATTTGTATGCAGAGCAGCAGAAAGGATGTGCATTAATAGGCTCACAAGCAGGACTGTTGGTGAACGATTAACCTCAGAAAATTCTGCTTAAGCAGCTAACTGATGGATTGGCAGTGTCCTCAGATACTTCAGTTCTGTAATGAAACACCACTTGCAATGCAAACATTTGAAGTAAAGAAACAAACCAGAACTCTCACTAAAAAAGCAAGTTTCAAATTAATATACATTAAGTATGTTTAACCCCACGTAAGGTATGGCTATCATACCCTATGTCATAGCAATCTCCAATATGATCTCCTTTCAAAACTTATGGCAAAGACGAAAGATGCCAAAGAAACAATTTGGCCTTTTCAATTAGTAATACATCACGTCTTCTTTCACTTATCCTAGCCCTTCTTTTTTGTAACCATGCAAAGATAGGCACCAAATGCAAAGCAACCAAATGGGAGTACTCCATTGCTGCATGCCCTTGTTACCACCTCCAAACCTTGGTAAAAGTGCACCAGCAGTGGCTCTCATCACTACTGTACATCACCACTGACCCATCTACAGCAGTACATACAATAGGTACATACAAGGCTAATGCTAACGCTAATTATCAGTCAGGTAGGTGTAGATGTGTTATTACATTTAATTAAGCAATTTCTATGGCTGATGTATATTGTAAAATAGCATAAATGACCCACGGGTGTTTTTAAAAGGATTTTTTGGAACCACACTTAGCACGTCCGACACCCGCGAGCGGGTTGGCTTCTCGCGCCCCCCTGTGGTGAAAGGGAGGATTTACCCACTCCTGCTCCCATTGCTCGTTTTTCATTAGGATCCCATTAAAAAGCTTGGAATATATAATTCTGCACTTTCCCCCACATTTTAAAATATGAAGTACCACATATTAAACATATAAAGCTATAATTTTTCCCCCACGAAGACATAAAAATAATTTACTTCTCATTTAATCTTAATTATCTTGGTAAGGTATTCAATACAGCATGTAATTTTATCAAATGTAACTATCCATTAATATAATGTGTAGTGCTAAATGCAACATATGACTACAACTACCTTTAGAGGCTTTAACATTTACAGTTCAAAAATACAGTTCATGAATGCATTTCTAACTGTTTGAAATATATTACAATACAGGTGTTTGCAGAATACAGCTGTTTAAACAACTGTAACTGAGTGAAACTCATCAGCAACTCCATGCAATATTCTGGCATGTGCATCCATGACTTCAGAAACCCACAAGTGTATGAGAATCCACCCCAGGAACAGCAATGCTTGACCCACCTCACTTGCTTGCTTGCTCAGCATGTTGAAAAAGCCCAAGCACCTCTGCCATGGAACAAGGACCACTGTGCAAAGTCCCAGCAACACACTGGTAAGACTTCTCACCCAGAATTAAGGTGCTGATTTAGAGGCAGGATTGGGAGACATGATAATCATTCCCACCAAAGCTTTCAAAATCAGTTTAGTCTAAAACAGGTCTCACACAAGAAACTTTTTAATTAAAGTTTTGCAGAACAGCACTGGAGAAACTGTTAATCAATAAATTATATCCTGAAGAAAACTACTGAGAGATTTCAATTACAGGTATCAAAAGCTGCTAATGAGGTAGAAGAACTGCTAGAGAAAAGCAGGTAAAAAGCCCACCCATGAAATTCTACATTATCAAACATATTAAGGTGGTGCTCATTACAGAAGTGACCTTGTGAAAATGAACTATATGCTCTTTTAATTGTAATATGTGCAGATCAGTGTGCAATCTAAACCTATGTAGCATAAAACAGGAAAGCTGAAAGACATGTCAATTTATTGTACATTATTATCTGATAAACTTACAGGTATCATCAAATATTATCTAACAAAATTATGTCCAAAAGCAGCAAGAGGAGCATCAAGAAGAAATCTAACATAAAATGAAAGACAGCATTACCTTTTCCTGAAATTACTTCTTTTTCATGTCGCCATCGAAATCCAAACTGTTAAGATAAGAACCAAAATTGAGTTGTGAATAGTCAACATATTAAGCACTGTAAAGACTAATTTCAGTTGATTGGTGTCCTTCATGTGGCTCATCCTTTTAATTCTGGTCATGAAAATTTAATTTTTTCTCTTTTAATTAAAAATATCTCTCTGCCTCAGCTTGCCAGAATAGTATTTTTTAAATAAAAATAGTTTAAGTATTTGTATTTTTATTTTTACGGGAAGTCCTCCATGCTGAAAAACAATTACAAAAGCAAACATATTAACATTGCCAAGTACAAGACAAGTTGGCCTAGAAATCTGGAAATGAAAACAAAATAATAAAATGTATTTTATTTAATGACCAGGTGTCAAACAGATTTCATTTCTTAGCAAATAGGACACACTTCCAATCTGCTAAGCTACAAAACAAAGTAGAGAGACAGCAAATAAGAAATTCTCTAGGAAAGTAAGACAACAAAGGGAACATTTCCAGTCCAGTGCATATCAAAGTAAAACTTAAATGCAGAGCACCCTCCTGTGCTGCACTGCAAAGCTGACAATAGAACTGAACTATCTGACAATACAGATGGTCATTTATCAGCCTCAAAGTTTGCAGACAAGATGCACCGAAGGTTCAAAGACAACCTTGACCTAGAAAACTCTTACCTAGGGAAAGTGTCAGGAGTAACAGACCCAGCACAAGCAAGAGCTGTCAGAACACTCTTCCACTGTCTCTACAGAGCCTCACACCAGAGGTTCACCTTGGCATTTCTGATTAAATGCAAACACCAGTGAAGACCAAGCCAGACTGATCATCATGATCATCAGCAGGTGAAGCAGCCTGGGAGCAAGAAGGGTGAGTGGGTCTGCAGCTCTGGCTGTGAGAGCAGTCCTAGCAGTGTGTGTGTGTGTGTGTGTGTGTGTGTGTGTGTGTGTGTGTGTGTGTGTGTGTGTGTGTGTGTGTGTGTGTGTGTGCAAATGAGTACCAGCAACTGGAACATGCCTGTGGCCTCAGGGGCTCATCTGATTTCTTCTGAGCTTCTGTTTTTGAGTAGGTGGTCCTGCTTATTTTTCAGATTCTCAAAGGAGATGCTCCCATGAAACCTTTATCCAGTCCTTTGTAAAACAGTGGTTGACTTCAGAAGAAAAGCTCCTAAAGAGATCTGAGCTACAATTTCTATGCAGAGATCTTTAGAAAACCAATCTAACTAGAAGATTTTGGCCAGAAGCAAACAATTACAGTTGTGAAAAGACAGATGAGCACATAAGTGCAAGTCTCAATCTGTGCAATATATGTACTTAAAACAACAGAGAAAACTGACCTCCAACTTTTGCTTTCACACCAAGTAGCATGATACAGAATCACAGAACCAAAGAACAGCTCAGGTTGGAAGGCACCTCAACAGACTACCAGCTTCAACCTTCCATGGGGAAGGGAGCCAGATGAGATTATCTATCACCCTGGGCAACTGCATCTGAAAAACCTCCAGCAATGGGGATCCCACTGTGCCACTGGGGAGGTTGTTCCAGCAACTGAATGTTCTCACTATAAAAGAATTTCTTATATTAAGATGAAGCATCACAACTATCATGCAAAAGGCCAACTAGCTGAGAAGCTTTTATCTACCCAGCACTTCTCATAGCACCAGCACTGCAAAGCAAAAGGCACAGGGGGCTAAAGATATCCATCTTCCAGTTTCTGGAGATGCAGAAATAAAAATTAAGGCAGGAAAAATCTGAAAGCACAGACTGTATTCCATCAGTGCAAATGGGATGAGCAGCTTATTTAAGACTTCCAAGAAAAAAGCCTGCTTTGAAATCCTTCTGTACCAAACACGGGCATGGATAAATCAGTCACTGAGAAAAATCTCATACTTTCTTCTATTTTTTCTAAGAATTTCTAAGAAAGGACTATCACATGATCAGAATGTATTTGAGAAAAGAAAGCATATATATTTTACAAATTGCCTGACACAGCACTTATGCTGACATGGCAATTCCAAAAATAGAGGTAATGACTTAGGAGCATAAATGGGAACAGAGAGTGACCTCAAAGGATAGACACACTTGAAGTCTGACAGGGAAATACTGTTCACACAACACAAGAAAACACACACAGACACACACACCAAAAAAAATCTGGGGCAGAACAGTTTCCCACAAAAGACAGCAAACATATGGAAACTTGGCACAGTAGTGAGAGAAACAAAATCTGTAATCATGCTCAAGGGAAATCAGCTGGGGGGATGGGGGATGGAATGGACATTGAGGGATAGGAAATACCTACAGGAAAATAAAATCAAATTTAATCAGAAAAGAAGGGAAGGCATCTTCAGCATTTTAGCTTTTGTTGATTTTAACTGCATTTTTGTATTTTACTGTCCCAATTGTCTTTAGATGACTGGTCAGCTTTTTTTCTTAACAGAGCTAAGCCCAGTCCTTGCAAATATTTACCAGTGAATGTAATTTTCAATACTATAAAATAGTTGAAAAGAACTATATAGACTGGGTTACTGTGTGCTAGAAACATCAAGACACATCTGAGTTCAGCACCAGTCTTTGGAAAAACACAATAGGAAATTCATGTATACTCTCTGACTAAGAAGTTAGTCAGCCAAAAACTTGGAAAAAACAAAGGCTGTTCCAGTTGAGAAGAAAACCTGGTGCTGGAATTGGGCTGCTCCTCTTGAGAAATTCTATTTATTTACAAGGCACATACAAATCCTGTTTCCACAAACAGAAAAGAACAACCAGCAAAAGATGCTGCTTTAGAATAGACTTTTCCAAAATTGTTTCTGCCAGCATTCAAGTAGAAAACTCTTTTTTAGACTTTTTTTTCAACAGTAACATTCCATGGGGTTTTAGGCTTCATCTACTGCTCCTCTCCAAGCAACCTCTCCAGCCTTCTTTCTTTAACCCCTTTGCATTTTCTGCCTTTCACACACAATGTACCTCTTCATAAAACATCATCTGACAGAAATGTTCCTATTCCCACAGAAGCACATTTTTGAGGCAGTGACAATACTTGGATTCAAACTGCTGCTTGTAAGTAACTTGACAAATTCTCAGAGCTCCCTTTCTATGGAAGGAGTACTAACATTCTGGTTTTACAACATATCCACCATCATAAGGCAATTTTTAAAAAAGGTTATACTTCAAAATCCAAGATGATTTACACTAAGGAAAGATACCTTATTTTCTTTGTATCTGCTGAGATCTGCTATACAGTATTCTTTGAACAATTTGTCATAATACTTCTTTGCAAGCCTCTTCTCCCTGAAACAAAAAAGTAATATAGAAGACAACATAATTTACTTTACATTGTAATGATATTAGCAAGACAAAGATATGTGGTTTCATTGAAAGAACACAAGTTGTAGACCTAGAAATGCAACAGATACACAGTCATTAAACTAAGGAGTAATTTCCATAAAACTGGAAAAATAAATATAAAATAAATCCACAGTACATACTAAACTGTATTTTTTCAAACTCTGCTTTCTTCAGAGTTTTTGAACGGTTATTTGGATCTCAGAGAATCACTATTATTTATTAGTTCTTTCTGTCATCAATTCATGTTGGCATTTGAGCAATATTACAACATGAAAGACCTTCTAATGGTCTTTCATTTTCAAATGCATCAAAGAATGATCAAGTATGCACAGTAATTCTTGATTAGTAAGGGAAACCACAAATTTAGTACAAGCAATCTAAAAATAACATATCCTATAATAGTTTCAGGTACCAATTCATGTCTGCTTCATCTTCTTCATTCCACAGGAATCTATGGTTTTCTCTAATAACATCAAGATCTGTCTTGTCATTTGCTCTGTAAAAGGACACACCTTTTTTTAGTACAATGTAACATTAAAATGAAAAGCCATCAAATAATAATTTGGTAAGCATCAATATTTTAGAGTTCTGATCTCTACCTCACAGCATAAAGGAATATATTTCTATGAAATAAAACTATCAAAAATGTATTCCCTGGCATACCTGTTCCCAAATAAAAAAACTCACAGTTGAAAAAGGCCACTGAAATTGTGGATGCCTTGATCCTGTCTGAAAACACTTTTATAATCTTTATTGAGGACAGTGATGTTAAAAGGCAGTAATGGATATCTCTAAAGAAGTTATTATTCTGGACAATGGATAGCAATTCTGCACATTCAGAAGTATTTCAGACTGTTATTTTGAAGATTCTGACAGATATTTCTCAATGTACCCTCCATTAATGATCACCTGTCATCCTTCCTTTTACATAACAAAACAAGAATAATTCAGCTCATGGTAAGTTCTTACCAAAAAATATGAAAACAAAAAGAAACAAGACAGTTTTGTGTTTGGGTATCTCCAATTACTGTAGTTACCATTTGTGACCAAAATAATTAGTAATTTGACACACAGCTACATCCATCTCTGCCCCCAAAGCTATGATATATATTCAACAGTTTTACAAAGCAGGGAGTTTTGAGGTCAGGAGGGGAAAGGTTGCCAACAGCTCTCACCCAGATCTTCGGAAATCCTCTATTTTGCCGCCATAGTATAAAATGTAGTCATGCACAAACTTCTTATGTCTTTCATACTGAATAAAGCAATTAAGGATTGTTTCAGAACTTATTTCCTTTTGCCACAGTTTTAAATAAAAAAACCCAACCAAAATCTTTTTATATAATTAAGAGAAAGACTTTTCTCCTCACAAACAGTTTAGTAATTTCCAAAAAACAAAAAAGAATGCAGTTAATTAGGAACTTTTACTTAATAACCTCTCATAGAAGCTAATTTCCAAATACAGGAATTCTAGGCAATTTCATCTTTAAAACCTCATTATTCATTTATAAAACCTTTATCAAAGATGCTCTGTATGCATATACACAGAAACTTGGTTCATTTTTTCAGCTGTGATTTAGACAACAGCCTCTTTGTACTGCAGTTTTAGTTTAAATCAGGTTTGTACTTTTCTATTATAAAAACAATCTGGCTACTAAAATGGAATAATTTGTTACATTTCTACCACCAACAAACAAATAAAAGTTGTATGCTTTAGTTTGGAAATGAAAATCACAGAAAAATATGTAATACTTCTTAGAACACTTTGGCCTCGGTGTGAGGCCAAAACAGAAACATAATTTGAAACACATTTTGTATCACAATTTGAGCAAAATGTGTAATTACTTATTCAGAAAATAAATGTCTTCACAAATAAAAACTTTATATATGGCTTCTTAAAAGATTTTCAATTCACTTTTATCTCAGCAGCAAAAAGAAGCTCCTCGGAGGAATGACTCAGTATCTGGTGCTGCACTATCACTGATTGTGGTAACTGAGAAATCCCAGTATTTTACCACAATGGATAACCTGTGCCCCATCTTCAAACCTGAAAAATGAAACAGAAGGATACAGCATCCATCGATATCAAGTGAAATCTTCTTTTTCTTGCTTCTTCCCTGTTAATAACAAACATGTTCCAATGAAAACTATCTTTCCATTAAGAGGAAAATGTCTCACAAAAGCAATATATAAAAGATACCTATCACATTCTTCAGCGGCAAATTGTCTGTGAACCACACTGCCTTGTTTTGGTTTTTGGAATGGCTTTATCAGAAGGGCATCTTCCTGTATTCTAAAGGTGGGAAATAGGAAGAAAAGTTAGTCAAGAACTTTTCATAAGCAATAAAATTTTCAAGTGCTAAACCTTGCACTATCTTGAGTAACAAAAATTGTTATACAGCTATTTTCTACAAGAATATAATGAAACTTCAGAACCAACATCAGCTTGGACTTTACCTCACTTGAAGAACAAAATCAGAAAGGCATTTGCTTCCAGCTGGCATTTAAAGGCAATTGCTTAAAACAGCAATTTGTAATACTTGTTTTTATTATCACCATAGAATCACAATGCTAAAACCTGGAAGATGCCTCAGTTTCACTCTGATATTTAAAGTCCTTTACAAATCTCAGTTGGACAGGAAAGTAGGAACAGGAAGGACAGTGCATTCACTGAGAGAGACTGACTGGCAGTAACCCTATTCCACCCTTTCATGCCAATGTCTCAACACCTCATTAAACAGCTCTGCCTCTTGTAGTGCAATCACAAGAATTACAAATTTGAAAGTCAATTGCCATGTAATGAACCATATTTGTCAGTAGACAGCTAAAATTATTTTTAGGGTTCAACAAAGTAATAAAAAGTTAAACATTTTAGCTAGTAAAAGGTATATTTAGTTAATTTCATTCATAAACTGAGATGAAGAAAAGATTTTTTCCCATAATTATCAGTGGGCAGAAAGCATGGTAATCAGAAACCTGAAGAAAACAAGCCAGGGAATTTGTTTATAGCTGTGAAATATAGGACTCTAGAAACTTAAGGTATCATTTACTCAAAAGGATCTGTAAGCACAAAATTCCCTTAAGAAGGGTCTATAAAACAGCAATTTGGAGAGAATTTAAGACTACTATTTTCCTTAAAGTAAAAATAAATACAATGATAGAGCAAAAAAGGAACCCACGTAAGAGCCCTACAAGGAATCAGCAGTTGTGTGCCAGAACAAGGATAACAATGGTATTTTTGAAAGGCTTCTGATGGTTACTTAATATTCCACCTAGAAAGTGGAATGGTAGAATGTGCAATGGCACCTAAATAAAATGAAATCTGAACAAAACCAGTGATTATTTTAATGGAGAATGGCTGTATTTATCAAATAAATTAAATGGCACAATGCATGCTATGATTTCAAAGATTAAAACATGATTTTTTTTCCCCCAGAATGCAATCAGACACTACAAAATCCATTATTTCAATTCTCCTACAAAGGAAAAATATGCAAGAGTCCTAGGACAGTTTTCAGAAAGTCTTCTTAAATAAAGTCCAATAAAAGAGCAAGGGAGAGACAAGAAAAAGTAAGAAAAGTACATGCAAAGTGTAGGCCAAATATTCAGTATGATGCAGAAAGTGTCAAGGTGTTTTGCAGTTCAAAAGCAAAATAAATACATAAACAAATAAATCAGTCAGTTCAGACTACAAAATTCCAGGTCACTAACTGTGCAAATCACTGAAAGTATTGGCCAAGGTCATCTCAAATAAGAGATGTGCAGGTGCATTTCAAGGATTGATCACCAATTCCCAGGTCTCCTCAAAAATTAAATAATAAAGAAGTAGCATCAGTTCTTCACTTTGTATCTCTATGTGTTTTGTATCTACAAAGCCTGCTACCACTTGGCCTTTTTTGCCTTGCTCTCCTAGCAGTTCCATTTGTCCTGATGGATCACAGTGGTGTGAACAGTGCTGCCAAAACCCAGCAGTGGATACTAATGCTTGGAAAAACAAAACACTCTGCTCCAAGAACTGAGGGGCAAATACACACCAGATGGAGATGGCAGAACAGCTCTTAATCAGCTGCCCCTGGAGATGACAAGCTTTGGCAAGCTTGAGATGAGGAGATGCAGAAATCAAAGAGATTGATTTTTTCAAAAACCATTTCAACACCAGACCTTACATGCAACAGCATCACCTTCTATGCACACTAAGAGGCCATTTGTACAAAATACATAATGCAAAGTGTTAATTCTGTACTACATTACCTTTTAGTCTTTTGCAGAGACTTCTCTCCACTCTCCTCATCACTAAAATCAGAATCATAGCCTCCATGGCCATGTGCCTGAAAATAATAGACCAGTCAATATATCTGCTAATGCAATATGGATATGGCATCATTACAAATCAGCACTGTCCATCATGGATAAATAAAAGACAGAGAGACAGAGAGCAAGCAAACTAGTGCAAATTCTCACATGTCTAAGCCAAACAAAATTCCACAGACAATGCAAAGCATATTCCAAATAATACAGGGCAAAGAAAGATCACTTTGTAAAATAGATCACTTTACAGATAATTTATATGCATATGTCCTCATATTTAATCTTCACACAGGTGCAGCAAACCAGAAGTATGATAAATACCTTGGGTTTTTATTTTCTAAACAACGTTCCTTATGTAAGACAACCATGAATATCTTCCCCAGGAGCTAGTCTTTCAGGGGGCTGGATGACAGCAAGTGATATGTCCACATTATAAATGAAGGAAAATGGGAATAAAAGTTTATTGGGCTGTCATACAACATTTTAGATCATTAGATCTTACACTGGTAGCTGTAAATCTGAAAAAAAGACCCAACTCCAGATGATGATTTTGATGAGGTGGCTTCTCTTGACATAAATACCTCACAGAAATGCCATGCTGAGGAGTCAGAGGTACCCTCTACTGACACCAACAACTGCTTTGTATTGTGCACAATATGTAAAACACTGTCTTCTCAAACTGTCAGTGAAGGACTCATTTTAAGATTTTCAAAAATCCCTTGCTATTATTATTAATAAACAAATACTGTAATGTTCCTCCCACTCTTCTGGATGCTTCTGAAGAACACATAACTCTCCTACACATATATATTTCAAAAAAAGAAAATCAGAACTTTTTTTGAACTATTTCCTATTTCCCATGAGACATAAAAATCGTCCATTACCAAACAAAACAGAAACAAACCAAAAAAGCAAACAACCCCCCCAACAAAACCCCAAACCAAATAAACAACTGCAGCAGATGTCTGCTGTAAACCATCCTCATGCACTTGCAAAAAAGCAGCAACAATGTAGTCTCATAGCCAGGTGGTTCTAGTAGTCAACTCGTCACTACTTTTGTTAATGAAGCTTATACGGTTTTTAGCAAATCTGAACACTCTATAAGTATGCAGCAAATATATTTGCTGCACACTTGGCCTCTAAATTTAAAAAATATCATGCTAATCTGGGAATATTTTAAATGGCATTAGTAATGCTTCCCAAATGAACATCAAGAGCTTCCTTCACACTCAACGCCTGGGAAGTCTCAGCCAACACCATGACCATGAAAGCCCCAGACAGATGAAGTACTGAAACAGGCGAGAAAGCTCAAATGAAAGGAGATTCTCACAAAGCAGTTGCCCTTGGATGATATAGCCCAGGAAAGGAACAGACATCCTCACTAACCAGCTCTCAAGTGATTCCAGGAATGATTCAAATAAAAGAAAAAGGGATGCAAGAAAAGTTACTCCAACAGAGTCATACTGTAGGGCTCTCAGAAGCTGGTGACTGCCTTTTGTGAAGCTGACTGTGAGTATAAGGGCAGGTCTGGCTAAGGACTAGGCTGCTTTTCCAACAGGAAAGCTCTTCACAGCTTCAGACATTCTTCTGAATCACTCCAATACCTCACAGATAAAAATTCTGTGAGTGAAAAAGAACACAACCCATGACCGATGATCACTCCTGACACTTGTGGATCACTTGTCTGTTGAGGCAACAGCGGGACAGGTGCTTCATTGATGCTGGGTTTGACAGCAGCAGCTCCAGCAGTGCTGGGTGACACTCACAGAGACTGGGACTGAATGGTTTCCAACCTCACACCTCAGGTCCAAGATGACCTGACTCTTGGTAAAACATGCCTACTTCATTTCAAGAACTCCATCAAAGAACCCCATCCATAAATGAACCTTGCCATTTTGGAAGGACGATGTAAACAGACAACTACAATCCCAGATAAGGAAAATATATTTAATATTTAACTGTAGAAATAGACAAGCAGATACCAAAGCTTTGTGCCTAACCTAGCAGATATAGACATGGACATGCACAATCAACAGAATTTAAAATAACTACTTTCACTATTTAGTAAACCCTTCAACACAAACTTTGCTTTGGCGGAATTTGTGAGACTCAGAATGCTTCTAGTTAATTACTAATACAAATACCAAGTGTTTTCTCAAAACACGAATCTGAAAACTGACTTAAATGGTGCAGTGTATTTTGCTGTTGCGCCAACTTTGATTTTTTTATTCCCAAACAATAAAACAAACTGAAACCACAAAAATAAAACAAGCACAAATATGCTTTGGAGTACATTTAGCTCACACTTAAGTAATCCAAACATCTTGGATTATTTAATGATGAAACAACTGGAGACAGAACAGAGTCCACTACACTCTTGGCTCCTAAAACCCACACAAAACACAACTGATGTCAAACTGAGATACCAACTCTCGACATCAATCCAGGACACTACAGACTGCCCAGCACTGCATCTACAGCAGGTATTTGCATCCAGAGAAGACACCTCCTTTAAGCCTCTCCAATGAGGTAAACACACACTTGTGAAATGTGTCCACTCTTGACCACAACATGTGACTGAACATGAAACAACAGTCAAGAAGAAGAAAGAAGGCAAAACAATCCTATAAAATATTCCCAACTCGTGGTTCCTGACCTCGGGCCCAGTCATGCCACTGTCCTCATAAGCCCATCCTCCCCTTTATCTGCCCAGCACACAGGTCTGTGGCGGTGTCTGCTCACAGCCAGATGTGACTTGGAACAGCCCTGAGCGCTTGTTTTGGTACAAACTATTTGGGGAGGGTATGAAGGAAGCACAGGATCTATAAGAGGACTTGAGGAGCCATCCTTGATGGATAAAAGATGCTGTGTGGAAGGTCAGAATGCTTCACTGCAACATGCTCTTCCCACCTTGATGTTGTCTATGAAGCTTTGCCACCCAACTTCGTGGAAAAACCTGAGAATAAACAACTTGATTCTTCCTTGTAAAACCTATTACAAGGCGTGCCTGCGTATACTATACAGAGAACGGCCCTAACAAAGAGAAAAAAGCACTCGCGAGATATTTCCCCTTTATTACAGCTATGAAAGAAAAAGTAGGAGTAAAAGGTAGCTAACAGCAGATCACGACATCAAGGATTAGAGTTTTGTGGAGCTCCACGGCCAGTCAGACGTCGCTTCTGAAGCAGTTCTTTCTTGCCGGCTATCCTGCAGCGGCCCAGCGCTGTCCCGGCCCGCCTGACCCTTCCTCCGCCGCCGCAGTGGGGCACAGGGACGGGCCCCGGCGGCCCTTCCTCCGCCCGCCCCGGCCCCGCCGCCATGGAGGCCGCGGCCTCCGCCGGGCCTGTCCCG
Source organism: Ammospiza caudacuta (assembly GCF_027887145.1). NCBI lineage: Eukaryota > Metazoa > Chordata > Aves > Passeriformes > Passerellidae > Ammospiza > Ammospiza caudacuta. The sequence goes on along the minus strand of NC_080601.1, from coordinate 23,042,000 downwards.
CCCGCCTCTGCCGGGCCCCCTCCATCCCTCCCTCCCGGCCCCACTCACGGCCGCGGAAAGGCGCAGCTGCTCGGGCTCCATGGCCGCGGCGCTGCGAGGGCCGCCTCCGCCGCCCGGCCCTGCTGCCGGCCCCGGCGCTGCTGCGCTCCCGGAAAGCAGGGTAGAGGCGGAGCAGGGCCGCACCGCGGGCTCCCTTCCTCCCTCCGTCCCTCCCTCCGTCGCGGGCGGGCGGCGCGGGGCAGCGGGGCGCGGGGGAGGGCGAGCCGGCACGGGAGGGGAGGGGAAAGCCGCTCATCATGTTTAGGGGCGAGGGGAGTCTCCCTGCCCGGGAACCCGGTCAGCGGCCCCGGCTGCCGCGGTCTCCGCCTCTGGGAAGGTAGGACTGTGCCGCAGGGGCTCCGAGGGGCCTGAGCGCGCCCCTCTCCCCGACCCGGGTCGCCCGCGCACCATCCCCGGCGCTCTCGGACAGGGCAGTCCCTGTTGTGGGGGCACGGGCTCAGACGCCGCTGCGGGTGCCGCGGCTCGGTGGAAAGGGTGCCTCGGGAGGGATCGGCGAGGCGGGGGTCGTTGTTCGGGAGGGGACCTCTCCCGCAGAAGGGGACGCTCCGGGCGGGAGGCACCGGGACGCGCCCTGCGGAGGGCAGCAGCTGCCAGGCGTGCCCGGGAGCTGCGCGCTGCCCCCGGCGCGGCACGGACCGCGATCCCCTCGGTGCGGCACAGACCGAGATCGCGACCTCGGCGCGGCGATCTGTAACACTGATTGCTGCCTGTGCCAGCGGCTTCTCTCCTCGTCAGTCGCATTTTGCAGTTAGAACGAAAGGCAGTATGTGACTCAGTTTCCCTCTGAGGACCGGCGGCAACTGGGCGATAAGAATTTGGGAGCCCGTGGGTTGCATCATAAAAAGGAGCTTTATAAACCAGAAGTATTTGCTGATAAAGTAGCTGGGAAGCACCAATCTTCGGCATTAAGTCATCAGATAGAGCAATTAGCTGTCAATGAATTGATAGTTTCCCATCAAACACAACCTGAACTGCTGAAGTCTGAAATGCTGTAGTCCATCTGGACTGTGTTTCCAGTTGTGTTATTGATTCCTGGATAGTTAAACCATAGACACACTTAATACAGGGAAATATTAAAAATTTAGATACTGCTGCTACCCTTGTAATATGCAAGTTGTAAAATATAAGTTGTAGGTGTTGCTTTTCTGCAGTAAGACAATCACACACCATAGCTGACAGTGAATCTCCTTACCTTGGCTAGTAGATCGCTGTTTTCAGATTTTTTTTTCTCCTGACCTAGTGTTTGTGTTACTTGTTATGCCATTATTGCTGTGAAGGAATGCAAAGATGATGCTAAAGTGTCCCATGGAAAGGAACTGAGTGGCACTGTGCATATTTGAGTGCATGCAGTATTCTGCTGAAGTCCTACTGAATGTGGCCCATTTCCTTTAAAGGGCAGAGACTCTTTTGCAAGAATGGAATTATCCTAATTAATAATTTAAATATATCAAAATAAATAATGTATACTCTCAAAGCTGTAATAGCAAGCATCTTTTTGTTGTTCCTATCTTATGGAAATGACAGCCTGCTTTAGTGTGAATGAATCCTGACATGATTCTAGAAACTGGGCCAACATATCATTGATTATGCACTTTGAAGAAGAGTGGGAAAGGTAGAGGAAAGATTTACAGTGCTTGAATCTCTTGGCATTGCGCTGTGGCGACAAAGCCTGCATATAGAAAAAATACAGTTTCTGGGACAGGAAAATTATCTGCAGAGTCCATCTATAGCAGCTGCTGTAGATGCTGAAGTTATGTTATAAACAGCTTTCCTGAGAATAGCAGCTAGATAATTTCATCTTGCTATGCTATGCTTTTCTGATGTCTAACTGCGTTGCTTCAGAACATCACCTGACTGCATTTTATATGTGGGCTACAGTAAGCTACAGCTGGGGAATGGGTTTAGAAATGGCCTCCTAAATAAACTGGAATTTGAAACTGAATGTGCCCTTAGCGTTGGTATATGCATTATACTTTGCTCCAATGGGTGTATCTCCGTAGTTTAATTCCAGCAGCAGTATATTTTGACACCAAAAAGGCACTTCTCTTATGAGTCCCACGGGACTGGAAGATACAGGAAAAAGAACAGATGAGATGGACATAACTCATTACAGGGCAGGAGGTTTTAAGTTCGATTTCGAGGACTGTACAGCCAAACCTTAGGAGCACAGCTTTCCTTTACAAGTAAGTCAATCTGTGCCAATCTGTGCCAATCTTTACAAGTAAGTCAAGCTACCACTGAAGAGAGTATTCTTCTGAACTGGATCTAATGCTTATCTGACCACTCTTGCTGAACAGCAGAATTTAATTTTCTGCCACCCTAGCTCCTGTGACTGTCCTGATGTGGTGTCTGGATGAGTAACCCTGGTAAAGCGAAAAAATGTTAGGGATGGGACAGGAGGGAAGTGGGAAGTGAGCAGCAGCTCTCTTTTAGATCAGGTCAGCAGTAATGTGAAACAATAGTCTTAAATTACAGTAGTCCTGAACTTTGTGGTCCACAAAAGAGAAAACATCATTGTAGCTTTAACTTTAGTTCTGCCCTAAATCTAGAACGGGCTAAATAAAGTATGAGACTATGAGACCTGATGTATCCAGAAAGTTTAAATCAGACATGGTACATATATCATAGAGATGCAGAATTCAGAGTATACCTGACACATACTTACTGAGTTCATAAGAGGTTCTAGTGTAGATTTCACACCTTAATACCTTAATCTACTAACCTGTTAGGTATAAGGGGTTTTTCCTACTATCTAAGAAAAAATCTTGTTTGTTGCTACTTGAGTTAATTCTTAATGCCCTGAAGACATATATCCCCACAGTTTTCCCTTTTTGTATCCTGAGAAGGTGCTTCAATCTTTCTATACAGGTTACATATTGGAGAACTCTTACATTTTATTGCTCTTTTTCAGACTGAGTTTTCTCTATATATTTTTAAGAAATACAAAGTGTAGATGCTTACTCCTTAACAGTATTTAGCCAGGAAGAAACACATCAGCCTTCCTGCAGAAGATGATTGCCCCCTAAGATCTTCTGGTAAAGTTGTTTAAACTCAACAGCCTCTGATCTGTTGAATCAAAATTAGTTTGGTTAGCCAATTAAAAAATTGTTCCAATTTTTAATGAAGCAAATCAGAAGGTTTTGCCAGCAGGCTTGAAGAGGCAGCTACCACTGGTATGGAGAGCAAGGGCAGGGCAGTCACTGACAAGTACGCCCATTGTGAGCTATTGCCACAGACCACATTTGAGTTTGATTATGAGACAGTAATGTGGAACCATCAAGAATGCTAGTAAAACTGATATTTGTCCTGTTTAATCTTTCCTCTTTCTCCATTAAGTCAGTTCTTCTGTTGACACATGAAGAAATTATTTTCTAATGCTATTTGATATTGGCACCTTCCTATCTCCTACATGTCTGTGAAGTAAGTTGCCAAATCATTTATTTTTGTGTCTTTTGTACGAACAGTACTTTGGCATCTGTCATGTTCCTGATTTTTATCCTCTCCTATTTGAAACCCACTAGTAATTTGTAGAAAAAGCAAGTAAAGCTAAAAATGGACGTTCACGTATGCCAGTAACATCACATCCAGCAACTGTAGCTCTTTTTCATTTAGCTGTACCCGTGTACAACTTCAGGGATGTGCTGTGCCTCCCAACAAGTCCTGAGGAAGGTATACACTACAGTCAGGCAGCTGATTCCCAAGCTTAGCACTTCCTGACAGTCAGGGAAAACCAGTGGGGCTGTACATGAGAGGCAGAGCCTCAGGCTCACCAGTTCACATCACAGGTACTGGTAGCTCCAAACTAGTCATCAATGATATTGTGTAATCATCTAGAGGCTTTGTGGAGATAGCAGGCAGTGCATACCTGGTTTGTCAAATTCAATAAATGGTGTGTTCCACTTTTTTTTCTCATACACAGAATATTAAACAGGAATCTTAACTAGCCACTAGATGTCAATGTTGCTGTGCTAAAGGGCAAATGCAGTTTTATTTGTTTGGCTGATAAAGTAATTTCATCCTGAAAAGAACTTCTATATTTAAAGATATTTCCAGTATAGGGTCAGTTACAAAAAATAATCATGGACAAGCCCATGCTAGGTCCATTATTTGTGTAGTTTTATGATATTTTGAAGTTGCAATTAGCTTTTCTGTGTATAATCATTGTTAGAAAGGTGCCTTTGAAAAATAGTGTCTGATTTACCATCAGTTTCCTTCCTTGTTCTAAAATCCAAGACCTTTGTAGAAGTAGCCACAATCATTGTATTGCATTTCACTTGTTAATAAGATAAAATAGAGATAATGAATAGATTAGAATAGAATAGAATAGAATAGAATAGAATAGAATAGAATAGAATAGAATAGAATGTATATCTAATCTTATTGTAAGAGTTTTTGAATTTCCTGAATTCCAGGTATCCATAGACGTTTTCCTCTTAATTATTTCTGTTTAACACCATTGGATATCAGTGTCAGATACATTGTATGGAGACAATTTCTAGAACACCAAGACTTCCAATATGATAGGCAATTTGAAATTTTGGAAGTGTGTATGTCTAAAGGCAGATCTGACAGACGATAGCATTTTAGAAGGATACACGAGATAGAATTTGACCCATGGACCTTTGTTATTCCTGGCTCCTCTACCTCCAGGGTGAACTAATCACTGCCAGTCTCCACAACTACTTACTGCCTGGTGCACTGAAGGTGCTGGTTGTATTGTATTGTCTGTCTACAGAGCATTTATTTTGAGACCAAAGTTTGAAAATTGTTTTCATAAACAGTTATGGAAAACTGAAGAAGACAACAGCGCACATCTTGAATTCAGATTAGCTTGTTCTGCTGTTAGGATGAAAACAAATCTCAAAGGCTCATATTAAAAATATAGTTGAAACCTCCTGTTGATCTGAAAATCTCCCAAGAAGTCAAAGATGTGGAAATTGCACCCTCATTCTTAGCTGATTAACTTGGTAAACAGAATCCCTGTTTAGGCCACAATGTTAGAAAATAGAGCCTAAATAACCTGATTTATTCCCTTAGCTCCACCTCCTATGATATATGCATATAAGGCCTCTCAACTTCATACACAATTCACAAGATTTTTTTTATTACTGTTGACAGAAGAGCAGCCTTAGTCTTCATTATCATGGACTGAAGTAGTTGAAGTCCTGCCCCGCAGTTTATTTGATGGTAGCATTACTTCCACTCTTAACATGCCAAAGAATCACAGATACACTATGGAGGAACTATAACTGTTTTAATTCCTAATACCTATTTAGTTTTATTGCCTATGAGTACAGAATTATGTAAGAATCTTATAATAATATCTTGAAAACCAGATTGCTCCATTAATTCATTTTGTTGTAATTAAGGGAACACTCAAAGCATCAACTTTGTTCCTAAAACTTCTGTGTACTTCAAAAAATTTAATTAAAATAAAGTTTTCTGCAAGTCTTTGTTAAGATGTATAGTGTAAATAATAGCAGTATGATCATGTAAAGACTAACTTAGTTATGGAAATAATAAATCAGACTTTGATAAAAAATAATACTTAGAATCAACCCCCCATATTATCTTTAAAGCTTGGGCTTATTTTTGCAAAATGTACAGAATTTTACTAAATAAATCCCCTAGAGATATATTCTGTAGACTCCTGTCTAGTGTCTTTAATCATCACTGCTAGTTCCACATTTGTTTTGTGGCAGGTGATTTTTGTCTCCAGAGCTTAGTCTGGCAACTCTGCTCAGAAAAAAGCTCACTACCTCACTATGCATGTAGGCATGCATAAACTTGAGCAGGGATTTCAGCCTATCAGGAATTTAATTTAAAAGTAATTATCAGTATGTACAAAATACTACTTCTTAGTTTTATCAACCTGCACTTAAGTAAGTGGAATACAGAAACTAACTCCTCTACCATGTTCCAGTTTTCATTTTAGAAAGGAGGAGATTTTAGAAGTTCATTATGCTTAAATACCCTGAAGTATGAACTATTTCCTAAGAGAGCAAAGAATGCCTAATCTTACTTTTATGGCTAGATCTGCTTTGGTGGAAAGTGACTGATGGCATCCAATTACGTAAATACAAGAGAAAGGCAAATTTGTTTTTCCAGTTTGATATCAGAGTTATTATATAAGATTAAAAAATCATAGAAAATAATAAGCAAGAGAAGGAAAATCTAGTAATGTGGAAATAAATAAAAGAAAACAACTGACAAGCAATGTGCTTATTTTCCTTAAATTACATTGTTTCCCACTGGATTTTTTGGAAGGGGAAAAAAGAGAATACATGAGCAAAGTTACAGTTTGAACATTGCATTTTTAAACCATAGTGGAAAAGATATGTGTTCCCTCTTTTCCCAAGGTGCATTTTTATCCATAATGTCTACCATGTTTATATATTCATAATACGAGAATTGAGGAAAGGTACAAATCATTGTCAGGGAATGTTTTCTGAAGTCTTCTGTATAAAAAGGTGGCAGACAAGCCACTGTCATCTGAATCATGCAAGCAGTTAAGCACTGTTTTGTACCCAGCATTCTATGTAACCTGGAATAGAAAGGTCTGAGTCTGAGATATGATGTTAATAGAGATGTACAGTCTCATTCCTGCTAACACGTTCCAAAAACACATGTTTTTTACACATGTGTTTCATCTTTACTTAGAAGTTGAGCTCTTAACTCAGCAATCCAGAAGGCCAGTTGTGAAAACTGTACTGTGGAGCTGCTCAGATGAATTCATCACAGTGTTTTCCACTGGTTGTCCTTAAGCAGTGAAAATAAATCAGAGATTATTTGCAATATACAGTGCTGCAGGCAGGTGTTTGGAATCTCACAGTCCAATTTAAAAAAAAAACCTAAAGTATTAGAGCATAATATAATGTAGTGATGGCAGAACTGGCCATCACTTTATTTTACTAGTTCAGTGGGATTACATAGTAAAGCATTACAGTAGCTGCATGTAAAGGCTGTTAGTACCAGGTTGAGGTGATCAGTACCTGGTCCTTCAGTGAAAACTGAAGGATACAGGGATATAAAAATGCTGCTCTGAGCACTGAAGTAGGATGAATCAGTTAAAAATTCCTATTTCACAGTTTTTGATGAACGTGCTTATAGAGTACTGCTGTGAGACCTCATTTAATTAATAATATCATGAGCCATTCTGCTAGAACTGAGCTTTTATTAGTAAAAATATACTACTGATCGCCAGGGTTTGGAAATAATAGAGATTATATTTCAAATTAAATACAATTTTAAGTTATTTAATCACTAGTATCATTAAGACATGAAGTACTGAAACACTATCAACCTTTCTATTGAAAGTGTTTCCAGGACACTATTCATTCCATGGCACCTAAGTGGAATGGGAAAGATAATTATCCTAAATGGCAACCATTAGTCTAACTTGGTTACAAATATCAAGTTACGATATTTATAGCCAGCAACACTGAGCTGTGCAATATCCACAACTCTAGAAGTAAAAATGTCAGACTCAAAAACACAGAGGAAAGTTATCTATTTCAAGTAAAAATAAATATTGCAGCTTGTACCCTAGGGGAGATCCTGCTACTTGCTGAAACCACATTCAATTTGCAAGTGTAAGTCAAAATGTTAACAGTTACATATCTAGATGACTGCCTTTCTTGAATGGAAACAAAACCACATGGAAGATAAGGGTCAGGATGTGAAGTGAGATCTGAGTGAAAAACATTTTCTTTAGCATTTCATAAAGCATTCTGTCAAGTTTGCATTACACTGTCCTTAAATATTCTGCTCATAAAAGATGGATTGTGTTATTTAGATTTATATTAGAGTCTGTTTTAATACTTTTTATCAATCTTGGTTTAGTAAATCCATGCCACTCTTTTCCTGTAAAACTTTTATTTGAACCTCAGCCTTAACAGAGTATTTGGCGGGTTTCTATAATATGAGTCTGTTAATGAAAGGAAAATACTATTCTGACTACCTCATTTATCTTAGATATCGTCATCATCCAGCCACAAATGTTAAGAACTAGAAAAAGTAAGACTAGAGAAGCACTTTGATATTTTCTTACTTGAAAACATCAATACCCACAGAAAAATATGCCCATACAACAGAATACTAAATTATTCTCCCAGTTAAAAAGAAGCTAGTATATGAATATTAGCTTCATAATTATATGAATACTGTTGTACTGTGATCTAACACTACGGTGTGAAAAACAAAGCCTTAAACTTATGATGACATTCATGATTTGTATTGATTTGCAGTTCATTCCAGCCTTAAGAACAACACAAATACCCCACCCTTGTAGCCTCAGAGCCTTTGTGAAGGGGCATCACAGCCCTGGTTGCAGATGCCCATCACATGCATCCCCACGGATCCTCAGCAAGGAGGGATTTAGCTGCCTTTGGAACATCACCCATTCTGAATCTATAGCAACCCTCCTCTAATATGCAAAGCTATTTTTAGCATCAGGGCAGCCTTGAAAGCAGCAGGTAAAGCATGAAAAGAATGAATAAGTGGTTTTGGTACTCGCCTGTGAATAGAAGCTATATATAGCTCCTGAGAGAGATCTTAATATATATGTGTATATATAATGTGCATATGAAGGGATATCTGCCTCCCTGAGAGGGAAGCAGGGGTGTCAGAAACATAGAGTAGGCTATGAACAAATTATTACTATTTGTGACCTGAGCTGTTATCTAAAGTAATTATTTCCAATTGTTCTATTTAAGAAAATAAATTGTTAATGGAATTGGGTATCTTTGATCCAGTCTTTATTTGCAATGAATGTATAGGCTTAATTTCCCTAAGTGAAGAGAAAATTGAACAGCAGGAGACTATTTGCAGTTCCAAGCTCTTTTCAGCCATTACTTGCTCCAAGAAATTCTCTAGCGAATTTCTCAGGTCTCCCTTTCCATGCCTAGGAGCCAACATCTCAGTTTCTGTGATGTTAGCTGTTCTCTTGAGTTCTCACACCTGTCTTTTTTTTTTAATCCTTGTCTTTTACTCTTATATATTCATCCATTTGCTTCTAAAAAAAATCTTGGGAAAAAAGGCCACATGTGCCTTTGTTTAATCAGTACTGTGTGCCATTTATTTAGCTGGGGAGCTATGCTGCTTCATGAAGGAGCTGATTACTTCTTACTGATGTGTTATATTGAGGCTGGGAATTAGGCCCTCCAGTTTTAATGACTCTTTGCCTAAATCACAAGGGCAGCAACAGTGGAAACTTACAGATGCCTACAAGTGATTGGTGTTGTTCAAGGTAGGGAAAATCCTTTAGCTTCTGAGCAGTCATAACTAAAATGTGTATTTCTCTGTTGCTATGAAAATTATATTTAAAACTACAGTCAGTTTCTTAGATAAGGATGTTGTGTTGGTTTTGTTCTCCCACTGCAGAGGGAAAGAGCCAGCAGCCAAAAGAGCAAATCTTTTCTTAAAGCTGTACTAAATATGTAGCATATTGGCATATGAGCAAACAGATGAAATGAAATTTTCAGCCCTCTGAAGTCTCCTCTGCAGGGCAAATATGGTTTGTAAGAAAGAGGGACTTTGGAGTTCAGCTTGGTGCAGTACTTGATGGAGAGTCAAGTGCAGTGACAGCATGCCTGCATAATGTAGGGTGGCAGATTTGGTATTTACTTAAGGTAAAAAGGATTAACCCTTACTGAAAAAGTTAAGTACTTTTCCAAATTTCTTGAGTTGCTGAGAACAGTTAAAACATCAGTAAAATACATTTGTGGAGCTATCACCAACAACCCCTTAAATTGTTTCAGTGCCGGTCCAAATCTCTGCTTTGTAAAGCATGTTGATTAGCAATGATGAAACAATAATATGTGTTTGATGAATCACATCCTTCCTATTGTGTAGTTCCCTATGTCCATGGCACTCCAGCAAGGCTTCTACTTGAAGTATTTCTGTGACTTCAGTGGCACTAAGATTTCTTCCATTGTTAATCATTCAGGACATAGAAACCTGGTTTTAACAAGTAAAGACTTTCTCCTCGAAAGCCTGTTGTCTCTGCCGTACAACAAAAAAATTTTCTATGTACACTTAAATAAATAATATTTTGTTACTTGTTTTCTGTCTGCAAAATGACAAGGAAAATTAAAGACAAGTTTATAAAGATTAGAATAATTCTTCGGGGAGCCAATGCCATGAAAAAGTACAGAAGGGCATATAAGATAGCACAGGTCAAGGAAAGGATTTTGTAACACGCCGTCTGTTTTTAATTAGCATCTTGGCACACTGGAAGAGCTCAGACCTTTTTCCATGAAGAAATGTATTATAGACTTTTCTAGCTGCCAATTAAATGGCATTTAGCTACACTGACAGTAGTATGTTGTTTTGGGTCTGCAGAAAGCGCTTGCTCATGCTAGAAAATCTGGGACATTTTGTTTTGTATAGAGGGTTCTTATTGGACTGACTTTTCTATCCCTTCTATTCTGAATGTAGGCATGAAGGAAACCTATGAATAAATACCAAATTAGGAGTGCAAGGAGCTGGCAGAGGGGATAATTATGAAGTGTCAGTGTGTATACACCTGCTGAAAGTCTGTCCTCCAGGTAGAAGATAATTTTTAAACAATGCTAAATACTGGGGTGTTTTATGAGGTTCATATATTGTCCTGTTTGGTAGAGACTGAGGTACTTTGTCACCAGTTCTGTCCTATGATTCATTTAAATATGAGCATTTGTAACATGAAACTGCCCCTCAAGTGTGCAGCTCCCTATGCATTTTCTCTAACAGTGAAACCAATGCTCTCTGCCCACTCCTGTCCTCAGCTGCTTGTTCTGGCTCTGGCAGTTTTAGGGGGGTTGGGGGGTGGGTTTGAAAGATTTGGGCTTGTTTAGGGTTTTATTTGTTTTCTAGTTCTTTTGCCAGCTAATTTATTTAATCCAGTTTAAAGAATAGCATTAGAACAGAAACACCAGCAGTGATCTGTGGAAGAGAGCAGAATCAATAGTAATTGCAAGAGTTGGGAAGAGAGAAACCATCCTATTAAGGAAAAGTGTTGCACAGAATATGTTCTTAAAATCACCATGCCAGTTCTGAAGAAGGTGGCAATTACAAATTAAGCATAGATTCTCTCACTAGTATCATAGTTTTAATGTCTGGTAGTGCTATGTAGAGGGGAAAAAGGCAAAAAGTAACTTGCCTATTTAAACAAGACTTCTCTTTGCTGAGAGGTTCATTTACAGGACACTTAATCTTATAGTAAGGTGTATGCTAGCTGGTGAATGTGATGTCAGTTCCACTGAAATGGATGGGCATGTTCACTGTGTCAAGTGTGTCCCCATTTCCACCATGGGAGAAGTTAATCTTCCCTGAGTAAACTACAGTCAAATTTTCATGAGAGTTGTCTTGAAATATAGAAAAAAAAATCCAGATTTCTGCAGCAGGTGGAAACCTCGTGTTCTTTTATATTGTCTCCTTTCCTACACTTCCCCCTGTATTAGTTGTGGTATCAGTTCCTGCTGTGAACCATGAAGTGGCACAGCTTCATACATCTTTGAATTGGGCTCTGGTTTGCTCTTGAGCTTGTATGTTTGCTCTTTCATTTCCCCCCCAACTTTAAATATCCATTGTTAGCATTTTCAAGGCCAAACACAGACAATAGAAGCAAAGCAAGAACTATTTGTGTAGGTCTGGAGAGAAGTGGCTGGTTATCAGGAGAGCAGTTAATGTGATGCTGCTGGGTTAGGTGCTACAAAGCACACTGGTTTATAATAGAGCTTGGAAGCAAACAAAGCATCGAGAATCATAAGAATGTTGAAAGGTCTCAGTTGCAAAAAAATAAAACCTAATAGTAGATTCATTTTGTCTGGCTTCCCTTTGAAAGAAATACACTCTGCATCTGTTTTTCTTAAAGAGAGATCATTCAGATATCAGTACATCTCTCCTGACATATTTTTCGTCATTGGTCAAATTCTGGTGTACCTAAACCAGCAAGCAGTTCCAGAGACACCTGCACATTGACTAGGACACGCTCAGTGGAGCAGATGTTGTGACATCACTATGGAATTCTGGCCATGAGAGCTCACTTCAGAGGGGATCACTTCCTGGTCCACAGTGAACTGTGAACTGGCTACTTTACGTAAGGGAAAGGAGACCACCCTCCAAGTCTTTCTTTCCTCCGAAGCTGGCAGCAGTTAAGCAGCCATTTCCTTGGCTTTTTGACACAGGGACTGGCCTGCTTGTTCTGCTTTTAATGAAAATGGTATAATAAAGAAGGATACCCATAATACGAACCTGTATAGACAGGATAGGGCAAAGTCAGCAGAACTTTCCAAATAAAAAGGTTTGGGCAGTCTTGTGATCATTCCCAAGCTTGTCTGTGTTATGAGCTGTTGTAAAGGCATCTCAAGTTTTATTATGCCTAACCTGCAGAAGGCCTCTTCCTGGCAGTGACTCTTGGTGCCAGATCCACCAGGAAACATAGACTTTTCAGAACTGTTTAGAATTCACAAGACTTAGTTTTGTTTATTGAAAGTACAGCCTCATTCTCAGCTGCTTTAAATTTGCCATTTGCTGCAGAATTTCTTAAAAGTGTCAAGAGAGCCAAGACAGCAAAATCTCGGACTCATGAGGTATTTGTAGGAGTCTTTGACCTCAAAATCCTTCTGCTCCAAACACAGTGGTAACATAGCAATGACAATGTTTTATTCTTTAGGAGACCAGTGAATACTGGGTGTGATTTGGGCTATTGCCATATGGTGTAATATTATGGGCTACACACCAAGTACAGTAAAGTCTCATCATCACCATCAGTGGATTTTGGATTAGGCTAGGTATGCGCGGCAGCTCATTCTGAACAGAGAAAAGGCAGCACAGTTTTCTAACAGCAGGATGAAATCAAGGGTAGCTTTAACAGGATATGGATCTGCAAAGGGAACTGTACTGAACAGGAAGCTTATTCAAATTGTGTCATATGTTGGTAATGAAAACATTCTAGTCTAATGCAAATATGCAAATATAGTCGTTGGCATGGAGTGAATACCTTGAAAATATTAAATATTTTTAAAAAACATTTTTGCTCTAACTTTTGACCATTTGTGTCTGTTGTCCTCAAATATTTTAGCAAACAGATTTACTTGTAGAAGTATTAATATTTTAACCAGATATTGGAGAATATGTGCTAAAAATGTATGTAATAATAATAATAATAATAATAATAATAATAATAATAGTAATGAATATTTTTGCTCTAGAAAGGAAGCCATGGAAGTAGTGCTACGTGTGACCAAAGAACACCAGCAGTGGTGGGTGGTGACTACCTCTAGTGGCAGCAGGCAAAAGTAGCTTTAATTTTGACTGTCATATACTTGCACCAAGATTTTTACTAGATGGTTGATTATAACCAAAAATTGCCGTCAGCAGACAATTTGGATACATTGGAAGAAACAGCGATTTGTTTCTTAACACGCAGAGCCACTGCGTGGGAAGCCACCGGTGCCTAAGGCGTACTTGGCTCTGGTTAATAGCGGAGAGGTGGAACATGACGGCACATTGGTGCAGGACACGCTGCGGCCGCTCGCCGTCTGCCCGCTCGGTCCCGCTCGGTCCCGGCCGCCGCCGCAGCTCGGGCCGGCAGCGCCGGGGCCGCGGGGCCGTGAGGGCGAGGGGCGGCCCTGGCGCAGCCTCGGGCCCGGCCTCGCCCCCGCCCGGCCAGGCCGCCCAGCGCGGGCGCCGCCCGCGGCCGCCGCGTTGCCGGGATACGGGGCCGCGGCGAGGCGGAGGCGCGGGGCCCGCGGCCCTCAGCCGTGACCCCCCGCAATGTCCCCCTGCAGTGTCCCCCTGCCCAGCCCCGAACGCGCCTGACCGCCGGCCCCCTCCGCGGCACGGCAAGGTGCGGGGTTTTCGGCTAGAACGTCAAGTGATGGGAAGCAGAGCGAGGAACGCATCCGCAACTCCCTCATCCCCCCTGCTGGAACCTTGCAGAAAGAAAAATAAATGAGTTTCGAGCCCCATTGTGCCTAGTCAGTACCTGAAACAGCCGGGAAAACAAGCAAGGGCCGAGGGGCAGGCGCTGGTCCGTGGGCGCAGCAGGCGGCTGCCCGCTCCGCTGGCCCGCACACAAACAGCCATGGCATCGGCAAAGGGTGAGCCAAGTGTCGCCGGGCTGCAGAGAAGCTGTGCCACTAAAAATCCACGAACCACTTTGGTTTTAAACTGCTACATGGCAGGAAATGAGATGCTGAGCTTGGCAGAAAAGGACCCTGGAAAATGTGATTATGCCTCTCTTTTCATGGGACTGTTATAAATATTCATAATATTGCAATTTTGGAAAAGCGGTTGTTTTGGCATGTGGTTTGGAATAGAAAACTAACTTCCAGGCGCTTCTCTGCATGGACAAAACTGGAGTCAGGTTACTGCTCTGCTGCAGAATGTGCTTTTGTTACCGAAGAAAATACTACACTGCAAAGTTTTCAGGAGGTTCACAATGTGGTTGGAGTATTAATTAAAGAGAAATGCCTAGGTAATTGATGGCGGATTTCAGTGAATGAGCCAAAGGAAATGAAACACAGGTTTTCACCATCAATGGCAAAATATTGCCATGGCAATGGGTGGCTTTGCCAGGAATAAACAAACAAACAACAAAAGGCCTCTTTCAGGAAAAAAGAGAATTTTCTGTTCTCACCTCACCCTGTCTGTGCCATTGGACATCTTGGAGGGGAGAAGATGGTGTAGCCTACTTATGCAAGTCCTACAAATCCAGCTTCCCTCTCAGTAGGTACAATTAGATCATTTCCAGAGCAAGAAGTCACCTTTATACTGGGGGATGGGAAGGCAACAACATTTGCTTAATAATTATTTCAGTGCCTTGGCTACTGTAATTATTTTCCATTTTTTTACTGGAGGTGGATAGGCTCGGAAATAACCCAGGTTTTTGCCACTCTTAGCTGGTGCTGCTTCAGGGAGGGACTGCCGACAGGGAAGGTTTTCTTAAGAGCAAAAACATGGGCCTGCAGTTAAATTAATAAAGACCTTTACAAAAACACAACAGAGAGAGCAAGGCAGCTGAGAAAGCACGAGCTGCCCTTTCTTCCCTGAGCTCAGATGCCTGGCAGGGTGTGCCCATGCACAGGCACTGCTGTCCTCTCCCAGCATGGCCTTTGAAGGTGGCCATCTGTCTCTGAAAGCTTTCTGGACATTTCTGGCTGCAGCAGTCCCTCAGAGGATGCAGTCCCACCACCTGGTGTGAGCTCTGGGTGTCATCCCTGGGAGATGGACCTCAGCCCCCACCCAGTCAAGGATTCAGCAGTGCTGGATCCTTGTAGCCTTAGACTGAATTCCTTGCAGTTTTGCAGGCTGTTGTTCTGCCCATAGCCTGTCAAATCCCAGGTGGGCACCTGGATATGCACTAAGGCCTTGCTGGGATTGTTCCTGAGGAATATAGACATGGCCTGACGTTGATCTTGTGATTTTGTGGCTTTTTGTGGCAGGAGCAATGAGCTAGAGCCAGGTGGCCTTGTGAAACCAAAGGAGGGGTAACCAGAAGTCAAAAGAGATCTCCTCATCAGGAGATCAGGTGTCCCCTGAGGAGGAGACAGCATCCATGTGAAGGAGCTAATAGTGAGCCTGACTGTGTTAAATGTTTGTACCAGTGGGTTGACCCCAGTAGTGTTTGTAAGCTGTCTAATATAAACTATCCAATGGGGAAGCGTTAAAGTTTGCAAACTGTTAAAGTTTGCAAAACTGATCTAATAGCAATATTATATTGAACAAAAAACATCCTGTGTGGCTTCCCAGCTATTTGGCATTGTTAGCTTTGTCTTACAATTCTAAATAAAGTAATACTTAGGTACTGCTTAAGTTTCCAATAAAATATTTAATGTATTTTACTGTAAAGTCTTCAGGCTGAGGACTGTATCTCACAGAGCACTCATACCACACCTAGCACTCATTTGATTGCAGCCTCCAGGCAGTATTGTAAAGGTTCATTATTACCACCAAGATCTGTCCTTATCCTGTCACTCTTCAAAGAAGGTCCATTCTTAACTACAGGTTTAACATAGCTGGTATTTAAATGACAATTTTCTTTTTTTTTTTTTTTTTCATCAAAAATAATCAAACCAAGAAAATACATTTTTTAACTTGAACTTTAAATTAATGTTTCTCATATAGAACTGTGCTTGATCCACCTATGCCTTCATTTAACCAGCTCAGAAAACATGCAACAAATAAGAAGCATTCTTTTTCTGAGGGGAAAAAAAGGGAAAAAAGAGGAAAAATAAAAAAGGGGGGGGAAAAAGAGCTGTATTTGGGATCTATTTTGCATGAGAAAATATTTTGTTTAGGAGTGACAGTCAAAGGCATTCTCTCATACATTGTAATATTTTCCATGTGTGGCAGCTTGTTTTTCAGTGGTACAAATATGTGCAATAAAGGCCGAGGATAAAAATGAATCTAACAGTTTTTGCAGCAATGCTTTTGATGGTTTCATTCGATTTCATTTTCCTGTGGATACTGCCATTAGTTCTGCTGCTTGCAATATGTGAAGCTAATTCTGAAAGGTTCATGAGGTTGTAGGGATCCAGTAAGAGATGACTGATTTCTCCCCCACACACATACACTCCACCCCACACCCACTCACCCACCCACCAGCAAAACATAATGCTGTACTATTTTTGGAAACAGGGAAAGGGCCTCCCTGTGAAAACAGAAAGCAGTGTATTTCTCAGTTACATCACTTTGCAATCTAATGCTGTGTTGTGCTCAGTGTTTTTGTGGTGATGCAAGTCTTTTTTTTCTTTCCTTTTTTTTTTTTTTTTTTTTTTTTTTTTTCCCTTCAGCCGGTTGGATTTTCCCCATCTTACAGCACCTCGCAGGTCTCTTCTCTGAGCAGTACGTTGCCTGAGTGAGTGGAAACATACAGATCAGCTGCAGGTTTCTATCTACAAAAACAGAGTGAAAGAGAAAGAAAAGGGTTGGGAAAGCAGAGAAGCAGAGACAAATATTGACCTGGACTTAGAGAAAGACATCCAATGGCTGAATAAAGAACCCTGTTCATGTTTTGGGATATTCTTTCAACTGGCTGGAACGAGAGCGGATCAAAAGAATGGGAAATGCCAGCAGACCCTTTAGAAGAATTGCTTATTTCTTATGCCTTTTATCTGTGCTTTTGCTGACTGAAGGGAAGAAACCAGTGAAGCCAAAATGTCCTGCCTGGTGTACTTGTACCAAAGATAATGCTTTATGTGAAAATGCCAGATCTATTCCTCGCAGCGTTCCGCCTGATGTTATCTCACTGTAAGGGCTGTAAGCATTTGGTTATTTAATTTATGCTTTAAAATGAACTAGGATGTGTGGTGTTCTCAGTTCATACTCCCTGCTTGCTGCAGGGAGTACCTCCAGCATTCAGAATCATCAGCTAATGTGTTAAAATTGTGCTGCATCCTTGAATCCTGATTTTTATATCTCTTTCATCTGTCTGTCTGTCTGTGTATGTGCACACATCTCATTTCATACCTTCTTGTATAGTACATGAAACCTGTCATATTATATTTGGGGGGGGGGGGAAGGTAATTTTTTTTTACTTATATAAATAAATTTCTCTGTGATGACCAGATCAGTCTTATAACCATGGATATATGAGGCTACATTAATGTATGGTTGTTTTTTTCTTCTTTACAGATCCTTTGTGAGATCTGCTTTTACTAAAATCCCAGAAGGGAGTTTTTTGCTCACACCATCTCTGCAGCTTCTGTGAGAAATATTTATATGATACAATTTTTGTTATGAAGTGTATATGTATTCATAAATATTTCAGAAAGGGTCTTAGTATTAATTTTATAAGAAACAGCAGCAGAAGATTTATTAGATCATAAAATACATTACTTTTGAGCAATTTGAAAGATAGTGCATGTTTAATTTTTACTTAGTATATTGCAAGGCTGTCTGTTGTCAGTACTACAAATGCTTACATGCTGAAGCTTTTGGTGACAGAATGCATGTTATCTTAATTATACTTTAATTAACATTACAGTGAGGACTTAAGTATTGCAACAACTATTTTTGTTTATTTCCTGCATTCCTGGGACCTGATCCCAGTGTAAAGCTGTCCATTTGCAACTCCCATCGACTGTGAGCTCAGAACCCCCCAGATCAGGCCCATCATTGCAGTGGGACAGGTCCTGAAGTCCTTTTCCATGTAAAATTGCCATTGACTTCTGTGGAAGTTTAGTCACTTCAGTGGGAGTTTTGCCTTCATAGTACCTGGATTTGACCCTGCTTGTCATTTTATGATCTTAAAAGTAATGACAATTTTCTTCCAATTAAAGACTGAAGTAGTTATTTAAAAATCAAATACTGTGATGAGGTATAGACGGAAAGAGAATATTTTGGGATGTTTAACTGTTAGCTGCATTTCAGCATAGGATTTTTACAGGCTCACAGGCTTTCCTAGAAATGTGGGCATACAATTATATAATTGTGAGCTATACAGAGGTAGAGGGGGTGTAACCTGAACTGTTTATAGTGGATGTGCTGCCAGCCTGATACACACCCAGATTTGTCTCAGAAATCCTGCAAGGCAGACTCCCCAGTGTGATCAAAACCAGAATCGGATGTCTGTCCCAAACCCACTTCCATGCGCTCTGGATGTGGTCAGAGGTGTGTGCTGATGGACTGGAGCTGTCTGGCTGTTACATTAAACTGGTGGCATACCAATAGCTGAAGCCCTGACCCTGGCTGTACTCTGCTACCTCAAGTGGAGCTGATAAGGAGTTGCAGACATACTGTACAATTTTGGATACAGGGTAAATAGGTAAATGCAGTTACTATGGAAACCTAAATGCTTTTCCATGGTGCTTTATTCCAGAGAAGCTTTTTTCAGGTGGTCACAGATCACAAAAGGGACACATTTCACATAATTGCCACAATGGGCCTTCCAAATGAGAGGGGGGGAAAAAAGCAGCAGCCCTGGTGGGGCTTGTATCTGAAGAGAATGAGTAGGACATCATCTCTCTTGGCTACGATACACCACCTACACTTAGCAATCCCACTGCAAAGCAGGCGGATTTGGGCATGGTAGAGTAGGACAGACACAGTCATCTTATTTTGAGTTATTATAGTGCCTGGCACAGTGGGCTTGGACAACGTCTTATGACATTTTGGTAATGATAATAATTTCCATTTCTACTGTACAATGAAATGCACGTTCTGTGCTGCTGTTCATAAATGCTGCAACAAAAACTATGACCCCAGAAAAGCAGGGTTTGTTCCACTGTGGGCTTTGATGAGTGATGTGTTTTCCAGATATATTTTTAACATGGTAGTTGAGCTGCTTGCCATCCTTGGAATTTCAGGCTGCTGATCTAAGGTAAATGACTCCTTTAACACAGACCATAGGAGCAGGATTGTATCTGTGGGGACAACACTCCGGTTTGTACGTGGGAAAGAAAAATTTTATCTTTGGCAGAAGATAGTAAGGGGAATAAGAATATGGAACACTTACGTTAATTAAATATTTCAGGAATTTTTAGCTTTGCATGATTATAGATGTATTGGTAGGTTTAATTTAGCCAACAGCAAGATTTAGCAGCTTGTATGTATTTCTATAATAATAGAAATGCATATAGAAATAGTCTCCAGCATTACGTTTTTGAAGTCCAAATGTAATTGGATATCTCCAATACAGCAGTCACAGATGTCTAAATATGGTGAAATTCTGCTGCTATTATTATTTACTACTATTTTTAATGTAGTAGCCCCAATGGTCTCTGGAAAAATCATGGTCTTGAGCTAAACACTACTCGTAACTCCCAGTCCAGGACAGCTTTTCTTCTTGTGTAGTATGGACGGCATGCTCTGTGCTCTTCGTGCGACAACAAAAACACAGAGAACCTACACAGCTATGGTGAAGTGCCAGCAGGAGTGTTCCCTAAATGCAGAGAAAACCTCCCAGCTCTCATCTTCAGCACTTTTATCTCTGTGTATCAGCAACATGCTGAGGGTGCTCTTATAAACTGAAGACATGAAAGCCCAAAGGAAGAAGGGAGGCAATCATGGCATCAGGATTTGTACCTGCTCGCACTTGTGCTGTTGCTGCCAAGTGACACAGTCCCCAGCTACAGCGCCATACCTTCAGCCTCCAGCCCCAGAAGCAGCAATTATGGTGACTGAGGACAATTTGGGGCAAAAATACTTTGTGCATCAAATACATCTGATGTAACCATTGGGAAGGGGTATGAGTTGGAAGGCAAATGAGCTCACCAAGTGCAAGACCTATGCTGTAAGCCTGGCAATCTCTAAAATGGCAATACTATTTAAAGAGATACCACCCTGTTCTGTAAATTATTGAGTGGAGTGCAGAAAAGGAAAAATTATCCAGTAAAATCATATCAGAAAACTAAAATTAGTTGCAGGATTTAATAAATTGGTCTTCTGGTTCAAGAATTCTATTTAAATACTTGTTTTCTCTAAAACTGAAGTATTTATTGGTTTTGACAAAAAGGAAGAATTTCCTGCTTGTATTTTTTCATACATTTCATATAGGAATGTACTGAAGGTGGAAAAAGCACAATCTGAAACAGCCAACTGAGAAAATAAATTATCTACAATTTATTCTGAATGTAAACATCAACATAAGAGATTAACTCATTAAGTGGATTAATTAGTACTTGGAAATCTTGCATTCCTGAATGTCTAAGGATACCACAGTATGAATCTATTTATCCATCAGGTCAATTGATTAAAATATAGATGTGCATGTAGTATTCCACTGGGGTGAAGTTCATCGTGCTTTATGATGTCCCACCACATTAAAAATGTAGCAGTCCAGGGCTAGATTATAATGGACAAATGCTAACATGGCTGATAAGCATGAATAAAGCTGGAAAAATCAATGCTAGTCCACTTTTAATGCTTACAAAATTACATAAAATTAAATGTGCTGCTGGTATTTTTACTGTTAGATGCATATGCTAAGAGTACCTCCAAGAGGTTTAGTGAGGTCTTAAAAATATTTTTGATTTGAACACTGACTGAATTTAAGAGATTTTTCTTTTTTTTTTTTTCCCAGTAACTTTCAATACCCTCAGGTTAAATACACTCAGAAGTTTAACTTAAAAGTTAAAGGATTTTCATTCCTGCCAGTGTTGCAAATTCAACCTGATGTCAGGGTAACCAGCAATTTAAACCAAGACAATTTAAACCTCTGTAGTACTTGAAGATTTCATTGTTGTCCTAGTATATCTCCAAAGGCACTTATACAATCCCATTGTTTTACTGGCATGATAAACCCACGTTTACATCCCATAGAAGTCAAAGGAATTCTATCAGATGGCCCCAGTAGACAATTGTTGGATCCTTCCCTTTGCACCACACTGTGGTGCAATATTTCAGCCTTATAGTCCTATAGTGCTTGCACAGAAAAAAAACATGAAACCAGGCAGTGGAAATTGGGCCTTGCTGAACCATTTTCTAAAGCTGCTGATAACCTAATGGTCTTTTGTTTTGCATTTCCTTATGCAGGTTGTTTACGTCCAACACTTTTGATGTTATCAGTGATGATGCTTTCATGGGCCTTCCTCATCTAGAATATTTGTGAGTGGACAAAAGTGTATTTCCTGGCATTATTGAAGAGAGTGGGTGGGCTTCCAATTTCCAGGCATTGCTTGACCAGAATCACTTTATGACCCATTACAGGTTCATAGAGAACAACAACATTAAATCAATTTCAAGAAATACTTTCAGAGGACTGAAATCTTTAATTCACCTGTAAGTAAAGTGATTGAACATATTACTTTGCATATTTAATATAGTAACTGAACCACTGTATTGTTTCTCATTTTCACATATAACTGTTCATAGTTATTTAAGTGGCATTAATTGTAATTTGATTAGAATGTGTTAATCTTTGTGTTTCCACCAAAGACTTCCAAACTGGTATGTGTAGAAGGCAAAGACACAAACAGCTTCCAAGCACTGCATGTTTGGCAGTAGTTCCCTGACTTTCTCTGCTTGGAGCACAGGGGATTTCCAGCTGAGCATGTAGGAGCAGGGAGAAGTATGAATTGGGAATCTTGGCGCTGGATGAGGTCAGTCCCAGTTTGGGACTTGAAAAGGAGGAAGGTGGGAGCTGTGAGTAGGAATGTGAGAGGCTGAGGAATGGACCCACACCTCTTCTCAGGTACCCCAGTCTGACATGCATCCTGGAGAATATTACAGCCATTCTTGGGACAGGTCATCACTCTCTGTGCCCTGTTCACTTATGACAGTAATAGTATACAGAAGAATTTGATTAAATCAAACTTGAAAAATCCCACCCAGAGCAATTTTGGAGACTTGCAACAAGATATTTTTGTTATGGCTTACTGATCTACTTCTTCCATTCTGCACCTACCTTCCTCTGCACCCTGTCCTCTCCTGCATGGGAGCAGGAGCATCCCACAGTCAGGACCTGTCACACACTGGCACTGGGATGTGATCACTGTTCCTTGTGTGCTGCTCAGCCCTTTGGCTGTCCCTGCCCTCTGACCTGCTGCAGCCCCTTGCTGCATGAGCTGGGAGGGAAATTGCTCCAAGGCACTCTGGATGCCAGTGTGCTGTAGGAGCAACGCTCCCCATATCCTCAGCAGCAGGAGCATTTCTGACATTGGCAACAAATACCTGCAACATTTCACTGCAAACAAGAGTAGCTTCCTTGTCTCTGAGCTAGGAAGACAGTTTTTATACAGGCTTTTGTCTCTTATCTTACAGCAAGTTTATCTTGTAGCAATAATTTAATTTAATGAGGACTACATTTTTTTAAAAACAAAATACACACTATAAGAAAACAGGAAAAAAAAAATACAAAACAAGAAAAGGAAAAAAATCTGTAGTGTGCCTGGCATGGGTTTATACCCAGTTCTCAGCATCTGCATTCTGAAGCATGTCATGTGGTGTGTGTCATAGGCAGGGGAGGGGATCCTGACCTTTTGGCCTTAACATGATAGCCTCCAAGAGGGTTTTGAAACAGGGCCCTTTAACTTTCTCTTTCATATATTTTGACAGAGGAGAGAAAGCAAACGTTCCATTTTAAACAGTTAATGCATAAATATAATAGTTGAATTGCAATTCACTACATCTTCACCACCTAGTAAATGCACCATAAAACACTTTATGCTTTCTCTTTTGGTCAGGACATGATTCACAGCTGGCTGGAACTAAGCCTACTGTGACTGCTCATGTAGATAAAGTTACTTATGGAATGGCTCTAGGTCTGAGGAAGAGGAACGAGAGAGGAGAGGGAAAGAGGTACATAAAAGGGCTGTGCACATCCCATAACAATCCATATTGGAGGTACAGGCAGAATTATACTGTTGTTAGAAAAAAAGATAGCTGGATAAGGCTGGTAACCGGGACCCTATGTTCAAAATATTTACGCACATGAATAGCTTTATATTCACAAGTGGGTCCAGTACATTATTTATCATATTCATTTACTTATTTAGTAGCTGCTGCTGCCAGTGAACAAATTGCTTTTCTAAAACAGAGGAAGGCACAGTTTCTTCTCCACAGGAAGGCTACCATCTTGTCTTGCCTGTTACATTGGTTTCTGGGGATGCTTCAGGAGTTTCACAAGAGAAAACATATACAGAAGACAGATCCACATTTGAGGAGCCATTGTCATTTGCATGCACATTTTTGGGACATAGATGTGTGCATCATACTGCTATTGTCCATGGAGCACTATTCACAAAGACAATGAGAAATTTGTGGCAAATAACTGCAAATGTACCACTAGTTTAATCTGCTTGAAGAACCACTCCCCATCTTTTGGGGGAAATTGCATATACACATTAAGAATGATCCATTTGGCACCCTGAGGCAATTTTCATTTAAGAAACAAGAGAGTACTTGTGTACATAAAATATATTAAAAAGAATCATAGTAAATGAGCATGCAAATAAGTTCTATGAAGTTAGGTAAGATGAACTTTGTCCTATTTATTCTATTTACTTTCTTTTCACAACATAAATTTTGGAATGCAGTAAGCTATCCAAACATTTTTACTTCTATAATGCAATTAACTTCACTAATTACAGTGTGTCCTTATTGTAAAAGAGAGACATGTAGAATTTATTATTGTGCAACAGGACTTATTTGCTGACCAGAGTACATTTAAAAACAGAAAAATTTTTAAAAGACTGCATTTTTTTTTACTAATTTACTAATTTAATGTCAGAATCTTACAGTTAGCATTGGATGGTAATTTCTATGCACAATGGGTAATTTTGATTGCATTTCTCTCAAAACTGGCGCCATTAGTTTACCTGCATGCTTGAGCCAACCTTTACTCTCTTATTATAATCCAAATACCCCATACAGGACCATCTAGGCAAGACAGTGTTTTGTAATATGTATGTTTTTTAACAGTGGACCATAAAATGCATGATTTTCAATCAAAAATTGGCAAATGGATAAACCTTACTTAAATTTTTCTGTCAGTCAGGTACCCATGGCAGCGGTGAACTCCTCCTACTTCCAAGTACACCCTCCCTTTCAGTTTGCTATATAATAACATATAGAAACAATATAGGGCATTAAACTTGTCTCAGCTTGCAAGTCCACACAGCTTTCTCCATGTGGGTTATCTGATTTTTAAAGAATTGCTTTGGAGCATGAAATTGCACATAAATGAAGCACATGATACATTCACATACAGTGTTACAATCAGATGTACTTTGAAAGTTGTGAAGTCAGAATGAACTAATGGAAGCATCCCATATTTACTGTTCCTGATCAGACAAACACTTATTTTTAAATGAGGCAGCAGACCTAGTACATGTGGGCTTGTTCTTGTGTTTTAAGTATGTGCCTAAATGTCTTTGCTTGGCTAGAGAAATTGTGGTTGATAAATAACATTTATGTTTACAAGTTAAAACAGAAGAGGTTCCAAGTCTTACTAGCTACAGATTCTAACTGGGATCTTAATCAAGAATGATTTCTTTCCATTTTTGTTTCTTCTCATAACTAATAAATAATTCTGTTAATTGGAAGAGGCATAGACTATACCCTACAACATGATTCTTTTTCTGTCATGCCCTTTGTGACATCTGAGACCTTTGGCAGGCTCACAGAGGCAGTCAGACTGAAATGTAATATACTGTTTGTTCAAAGCCTGCTCACATTTCCTTGTCACTTTTACTAGCTGGAATATTCACTGAATTTAAACAAGTTTTCCCAACATTGAAAACTGGGAATTAATAATTTTTTTTTGCTGGTGTAATAAACATTTACACAGGCACATGCCAGGAAAGCAATTCACACTTATCAACAATTTATTGCCTATTACTGCATATTTTCAAAAACTATGAGCTAAAGCTAAGCCCATCAGCCCATATTAGTAAGGTTTTCCTTCTAGAAGAGGTACAAGAAAGTGGGGAAATTGCAGTGATATGAGCACCATGTATTGGGATCTTGTAGGGAAAACATCAGTAGATCCAATCAAGACTAATTATTTTAAATGGTGTTGGCAAAACACCAAAGGTGATAGCACTTTTTACTCTGCTAAGTGAATTATTGTAAATGCTGCAAAGCTGCTGAAGAGTGAGAAAGCAGGAGACATGGCATTTTAGTGGAAGGAAAACTCACAAAGCAAATGAGCTATTCTTAAAAGCAATCTTTTAGAACTAAGTGTTGGAGAATGCCAGTGTTCTTTGCCATAAGTAAAAACCCCACACAGTATATCACAATTTGCAAAAATGTGTAGTTTCATGAACAACTAGCACTAATACTGAGGTGTTTTCTTTTACAGGAGTCTTGCAAATAATAATCTCCAGTCACTTCCAAAAGACATATTTAAAGGCTTGGATTCTTTAACAAATGTGTAAGAAAGCAATTATTTAATATTTTAATTATAATAGAAGTATAAAGAGATTATTTTAGAGGACATTCTGAGTAACCATTCACACCACTAGCCAGTAATGGGTCTTGTTAGTGGGTAGAGACTACACAGTATGAGTAGGCTTGGGTTTTTTTGTCTGCCGGTGTTGGGAATTTGTGATGGCTTTGAATATTCCATCAGTTATGAAGATCAGTAATATTGTTAGTAGTTATGTAATAAAGCTGCATGTTCATTAAGATTTCGTGAATAAGAAGGGAGGATCCTTAGGGATGCATGAGAGAGCAAGGCATGCAGGGAAGGTAGAAGATACTTAATGGAGTAACATCTTAATGTGGAAAAAGTTCCTGGGAAAGCTAACTTTTATCAATAAAGCATGGGTCTAAGTAAGTATCCCATACTAAATCTAATTGCAACCATATCAAAACATCAAAATATCAAAATATCATTTATTTATATATATTATATATATATATATATGTATGTATATATATGTATGTATGTGTGTATGTATGTATATGTGTGTATATATATATATATATATAAAAATACCAGTAAAAATCCTGTTCCATCTGATCTGGTATGATAAGCTCAGAAAATCCTTTGCCTGCTCCCAGTGTTAGCAGGTAGGCTGAATCCCTGGAGCAGAGCTGCAGCAGTGAGATGTGGCCATGGGCAGTGGATCTGGAGCATTACTTGGCAAGGCTGAGCATGGCCAGGTGGTTACACAGTCTGGTCCTGGCGCTCGCCTGTTCCTGTACATACAGTCACAAATCTGACTGAAGACAGCTGTAAAGGCCTTAAACAGAATTCCTTTGCTTGTATCTCCTGAAGACCTAAATGAGTGTAGCTAAAGGAGATAGTGAATACTGATGGGCTGACCATCAGGTTACATTAATTCCTTTTTTTTATCCAGAATTCTTCTACTGAGAAAGAGTAATGCAAAGGAAACAGGAGTCCATTAGTATGGGAGACTTTTATGTACCTGTAAACTTGGAGAAATAGATAAAAACTTCTGACTGATCACCAAGTTAAGGTCTCCTTGATTACCTTAATGTAATTAAATCTGTATGGGTTCTGGTATGTAGATTTAACTATGGGTCAGGATAAATTAAGTCAGGAAGGCCTCAAGTAAGAATAAGCAAGAGGGCACTTATTTAATAAAAGCCTGTTTTGTTGTTCTCAAGGAGAAATACATTAGCTGACTATTTCTTTTCAATGCATGATTTTTTTGTTGTAGAGATCTTAGAGGCAATGCATTTAATTGTGACTGCAAACTCAAGTGGTTAGTGGAGTGGCTGGGCAGCACCAATGCAACTGTTGAAGACATTTACTGTGAAAGCCCACCAGAATATAAGAAGCGCAAGATCAATAGCCTCTCTCCAAAAGAGTTTGATTGCATTATTACAGGTAATGTGCCTCAAATTATTTAATCTTCCTAAAGTCAAACTGTAGATTTTCATTCTAGACCCCATTTTTGCAGGAATGCTGCATTCTGGGTGGAATTTCTACTAAAATCAATATGAACTTTGCTGGTCTAAATCTGACATGGGAATCATTTGGGAGCAGGGTCCTATATTTCAGTATCTACTCAAACTTTAGTATGTTACATAATGATTTGGAAAACTGGGACATAAAACAGTACCTCTTTTTATTGAGAAAGATTGAAAACCAAATTGCAGTTCTCCTTTATCAACAGAAAAATTCTACTAGTGATGAAATACTGTAATTTGTAATAAATTGGTATCTGATAAGCAGATGTTTTTTCAGTACAGTATGTAAAGTATCTCTGTAATTATCATCTGTTGTGTACAATTTGCAGAATTTGAAGTTTATCAGTCCCTGCCATACCAATCTCTGTCAGTAGATACTTTCTCATATATGAATGATGAACATGTGGTTATTGCTCAGCCTTTTACTGGAAAATGCATCTTTCTTGAATGGGACCATGTGGAAGTGATGTTCAGGAATTACGACAACATTACAGGTATGAATACTGCTTGACAAATAACCTTACAACAAATTATCCAAAAAGTGATACTAACCCTGTCTCTTACTTTTCTTTTTATAGGTACTTCAACTGTTGTGTGTAAACCTATAGTTATTGAGAGTCAGCTGTATGTCATTGTCGCACAGCTGTTTGGAGGCTCCCACATATATAAAAGAGATATTTTTGCTAATAAGTTTATAAAAATTCAAGATATTGAAATCCTTAAAATCCGAAAACCCAATGACATTGAAACTTTCAGGATTGCTGAAGACTGGTATTTTGTTGTTGCAGACAGTTCAAAGGCTGGTTTCACCACGGTTTACAAATGGAATGGGAATGGATTTTATTCCCATCAGTCTCTGCATGCCTGGTACAGAGATACTGATGTGGAGTATCTTGAAATATCTGGCAAACCACATTTAATTCTGTCAAGTAGTTCGCAAAGACCTGTAATATATCAATGGAACAAAGGAACAAATGAATTTGTTAAGCGGTTTGATATTCAAGATATGGAAGATGCATATGCAGTGAAGCATTTCAAGGTGAAGGAGGATGTGTACATTTGCTTAACAAGATTTATTGGGGACTCTAAAGTAATGAAATGGGGTGGTTCAGCATTTCTGGATTTACAAAGGATGCCATCCCGAGGGTCAATGGTATTCCAACCGCTTCAGATAAATAATTATCAATATGCCATTCTTGGAAGTGATTATTCTTTCACTCAAGTCTATTACTGGGATGCGGAAAAGGCAAAATTTGTGAAGTTTCAAGAATTAAACGTGCAGGCACCAAGATCTTTCATACATGTCTCCATCGATAAACGAGATTTTCTCTTTGCTTCAAGTTTTAAGGGAACTACTTTGATTTATAAACATGTCATAGTTGACTTAAGCGCATGACACTCATAATTCTGAGATTACATCAGACTTTCTACCGTAAGCGGACAAAATGAACTAAATGCATGATGACTCTCTTATCTTACTTCCAAATGAATGCCTTTAAAAGTTGAGATTGCTAGAACAAAGTATTACTAGTATCTTCATCTTTAATTGTCAAGTCTAGTGGTGTTGGAAGTTGCATTTTTTAACAAAAAGAAATTGAATTAACTGTTCTTTGCATCCACAATATGTAAATACATGTGCAACTGCATCTGTTGCTATAAAGAATATTAAGATGTACTTTTCCATTTATTTATTCACCTGTTTGAAACAACTGCCAAATAAAATGTTTACATTTTGTGTCTTTCACATTCCAAATATTATTTGCAGGTGATACTTTTTATTTGTGTATGTATTATGCACATATAAAATAAAGCCAAGAAGGCATATTGCCCAGTGCAGTGTTGTACTGCATAGAAGATGCATGAAAGATCAGGTGGGTTTTACTAATAACAAGAAGTTCTTGATAAAAATACTGCATTGAAACACAAGCCTATAAATGATCACCTGGGCAATCCTTGCACTTATTGGAAACTTCACTGACTTAAACAGACCTCTAAGCAGAAAAAAACCCTTCAGTTATCTAGATGTGCTTGTATGATGAAGGGTTCAGTTATACACATCTAATTGTAGGCTAGGCCTTTGTACTGTGTGTAGCTGTTTCTAAACATCTACAAAGAGCTTGGCAGAATAAAAGACAAGGTAAAGGTCTGTGTTTGTTCACCTGATGCTGAAGAAGCACAAAACAAATATCTTGTACAGCACTGGGGCTGTTACTATGCTGAAAGCTAGAAGAAAAGCTTATTTTTCAGCTAGCATTATTTCTGTAGCTGAACTGTCACACATCACTTGCATGAATTCAGTGTCCTTGTCAAGTCTTTCCACTGTAATTGCAATTATTTAGTCTTCAATGAATTTATTCCTTATTTTGAATGAAGCTAGTGAATGGGAAGTAATTTTTTTCCACTACCCTGCAATGAATCTTAGTACCAGGTAGTTCTGAAATTCAGGGAACTTTGGATGTGTAGTCAGTTTATATAGTGTATGCAGCTCCAGGGAAGCTAACTACATCTGTTAAATTGTGCCAAATCTGAATGTGGCATGGAAATCTATTACAAGCTCAAAGTTAAAATAGTCTTTTGTTTGTATTCATCTAGTGCACCATTTGAGAGAAACCTACACTGATGCAGAAGATGATTTGGTGCAGCTCAGGAGGAAAGCTCAAGTTTATTTTAGATACCTTTGCATTCACTTAAGTTACCAAGCATTGTGCTTCAGTGCCATCTTTAAAATAGAGACATGAATACTGTGTTCATTTCTAGACATTTCTACCACTCACAGATGTTGACTGGTGAATAAAACTAATCATACTGTGCATGTCAGCTAATCACATGAGCTGATTAATGTATATTTAGGAAGTCAGTCCTAAACAGTATGCCTCTGTAATAGATAATGGAGGTTTTTTTATATTTAATGTTATTTAAAATCAAAAATTCCAACCTGAACAACACTACTCTAGTAAGTTAATTTTTCTGGTGTCTTTTTATCCATAGCTGCATATGCTCTGCTAAGCATTTGGCTTAGTAACTACCTATTCCATAAGTATTTACAATGTGAGTAGAAAGATTTTAAACTATGTTTCACAGCTGAAACTTCCCAATTGTTTCTTAAATACATTTCCAAATATCATCTTAATAAATACTCTCGTTTGGCAGTTTCCTTTGTATGTCAAACCATATTTCCTTTATATAGTTTTAGCTGTTACATCAGCATGATTTCAAACCCCAGATGAAGCCAAATAATAATTTTTTTTATTTCTCAACATTGGCTGCATATCTGTGACTGCCAACTCAGTTTCTTCTTCAGTGCCCTTTGCATGGGAAAGGAATGAAATATAAACATGAACTCATCTCCAATCTACCAGCAAACTATTAAGTGTTTTCTATTCCTCTTGTCTTCTGTTTCAATCTTTTACTTAAGGTCCTATTGAATTATGTGCACTGGTTTTTATCTGATTTTTTCCATTATACTTGCCTACATGCACTCTCTATCAAATTATAAAGATAATGACTATGCATCCTTCTCATTATGAACATATTATAAACATCTGGCTGAATTTAAGTGGAGTTGGAGAAATTTGCTAATCTGCTACCAACATTTATTTACAAACAGCATATTGCCTCACAGTGTACCTTGAAAAAGTTACATTTCATGGAAATATATTCCAGAACCAGCCAGCTGTGCTGGCTAAGGCCTATGCTATCATAGTGCTATGATTGCTCTCCTGAGTTTTACCTCATTCTGAAATGATGTGACAAACTTACAGGAATTCACTGTTACTCCTGGGTTTAAATGAGGAATTTAAATGCCTGCAAG
Organism: Ammospiza caudacuta; assembly: GCF_027887145.1. Classification (NCBI taxonomy): domain Eukaryota; kingdom Metazoa; phylum Chordata; class Aves; order Passeriformes; family Passerellidae; genus Ammospiza; species Ammospiza caudacuta. Next base: position 23,010,823 of record NC_080601.1, on the reverse strand, counting down.
GGTGTGAGTCACTAGAATTTTACATTCACAATACATATAAAACTCACCATGGTGCTGTGGAGGGTGGCAAGGGATCAATCTGCTGGAGAACACAACTGCAGTACCAGTTTGGTTGTTCCTTCAGAAAATTTTTTCCTATAGTCAAGCACTAGTGATTTGGGAAGTTCTTAATGCCTATGTCATTTTTGGAAGGTCAGCTAATTACTATAAAATGCTGAATCTAAACCTGTTTTCTTTTGAAAATCCCTTTCTCTAGTCCATTATGTCAGGTGGAGACTCACAGGGACAACAGCCAGTTTCTTACTGTGTGACTAGAGCATTTCTTTGTACCACATAAGGAACTGGGGTATTTTTAGAACAGGACCCATAATCCTTAACATAGGAAAGCGTAAAGGCTCATTAGGTGGCTCCCTGTGCTGTTTCTTCCTGATTTCAGAGACTGGGCATTTTAACAGCTCATCTGAGCATAAAGCTAAGGCCTATTCCATCCTGGTTCTCTGCTCAGTACTCCTTCTAATATCAGTGGAACAGTCAGAAAAAGAACTAGAACAGAACCTTTCATCATATATACATTGATACTTTTTAAAAATGCCATTTTTTTCAGCAAAGTCTATGTTACTTGTGGCTGACTGGTTGTCTTCTGTAGTTTTAATGGATTTTCGAAACTCCCTAATTGTTTTGTTTATGACTGACAGAGTATGTAAGGTACTTAATGTATTACAGAAGACAGTATTGAAGGTTATTAATGGATACTGCTGATCCTTGATGCTGCTTAGTAATGTTAATGTCTAAGATAGAAAAAAAGAACATTAATGGAATACTATTGTATTCCTACAACTACTTCATTAGATTTTTAATAGACCCCAAATATAAAAGAATATGCAGCTCTGTACTTGGGAAGAGATATATAAAATACATTCAGAATACCTGATACTATACCATGTGTAACTTTTTTTGTCTATTGCAATGCCTAGGACTTGAAGTTTTTTTTGTTTCTACTTTATTTGAAAAATATTCCAAAAAGCACTCTTCCTACTAAGAAATAAATTCAATAAGGAAATATCTTGTTGTGTAAGGTAACAAAACAAACAGAAATGCATTGTTGGTTTGTACTTCATTTTAATTATAACTTCTCCTAAATATTGAAATTTTTAAACTTTATTTGAAGGGGTTGTAACAGCCACTTGAAGTATGCTTGAGGATGGGAAACAATTATTAGCATAGTTAAGGATGTGTGATATGCTTTGATATGTTCTAGTGGGAAGCTCACTAACAGCTGTATTTATGTATATACGCATTAAAATATATTGTGTTAGCATTCAATGAAAAATAAAGACTATTTAAACTATAGAAGTAACAAAAAGTCCTCAGACTGACAATAGCACCAAGAGAAAGCAGAGAAGTCAGCATGCCCAAAATGTTACAATTAAGAACAGAATATAAGCACTCAGCAAGTTTCAAGAGAGTGGAAGTTTTCCCTTTCAAGGAAGTCTTTTCCTTTCCATGAAACATGTAATGTGTTTCCCCTCAGTGGGGAACCCTGAAAATCCAGATAATCACCCAGTTCTTGCAAAATACAGTAAGAGGCTTACAAACTTAATGCACTACGTCCATGATCCTAATATGTGGATTTTTTTCCCTTTTGACACCTCTCTGCTACATCAGTCTCAGCCCTGGTGGCACAAAGGGAGTCGTGAGCACTCCACTGCCCACTGAAAGCGCCAGGGCCCTGCCAGACAGAAGTTAAGCCAGGCTCAGCAGATGGAAAATGCAAACCCAAGCACTCAATTCACTCAGCTGTTAATGCCTCCCCCACTGCCTAGCAGGTTTTCTCTCTGATTTGTTATACATATTGCCAGCAGTTCCCACTACCTTTCATCTGCCTGCAGGCCTTGCCCTCTCCTTCCTGCTGATCTGGAGACCTAAGTGTGGCAGTAAAGCTGTGATTTAGACTCCTATTGATTAGAATGGCTGAATGTGTTCTTGTGGCTGGGAACTCACCGATAAATGTCGAGGTCTTGGGGAGTTCAACTCCTCCAGACCGATCTGCGGTACACTGCCTGACTTACTGCTAATGGCAACTTTTCTTCCTTACTGATGACTCTGAATTCTAATGGCTGGTGTTACAGGCATGTCTCTGTTTATAGTTCACTTAAACAAAGTGCTCAGAGGCAAACCTAACCCTATTTCTATTCAGGAATTTTCCTGAAATGAACTGGAACTACAAAGACCTCCAGTGTGCTATACAGAAGTGGTGTTGTATTTGTGCTTTGAGACTCTGAATCACTCCAATTAGTTATGGTAGTGTAATACTTCTGTCTTCAAATTTGTTACAGTAGAAAGCAATTTGCCCCTAAATATGCATATTTATATTCATATAATTGTTTATTTATACTCCAAATAAACGGAAATGGATGATAGCAATAATTACATTACTGTTCCAAATCTCCCATTCATCAAATCAATTTCTGAATTCTCAAAAGTTGTTTTCAACTCAGCCTTACTTTATTCTTCCTACTGAATTATTTCAATTGAAAAAGGACTTTCTGACCCATTCTCCCTTCCTGTTCGAAGGCCTGGATAGCAACACCAGTATGTTAGCAAGTTGTCAACCTGCCCAGATGGTGAGCATCCAAAAATACTGAAAGAGCTTCAGAATAAACAGGCTGATCTGCTAAGAATACATAGTCCTTCATTAAAAACCATTTATGTGCAAAAGAACTAGAAGTAACAAATATTATACTTATTTTTTTTAAAAAGCTAATGGGATAAATAACCAGTGGAATTTCAGCCCAGCAAGATCCACATTTCCCTGAAATTCTAAATGAAAATGGAAGTGTAAAATTTCAGGGGAAATTAGGTAACTAAGCAAGTGGGACAGGATGACTAGTGAAGTTGAGAGTCCAGAAAGGCAAAATACTAAACATAGGAAAGAAATGCTCACAAGTCTAAAATTAGCAGTAAAGAAAGTCAACTTGACATTGTTGTGAACAACTCAGAAAGATACTGATCTCAATGTACAGCAACAGGAAAGAACAAATAATGCTACCACATGTACAGGATAATAGGGAGACTACAACAGTACATGTCATGGCAAATCACTGCTGTTGCCTTATTTGAGATACTGCATGCAGTACTCATGTAGTCATCTCAAAAAACTCTGCAAGGTAATTAAGGACTCAGAGAGATGTGGAAAAATTTGTTGAAGGAAGCACTTGACACTATCAAATCCCAAGCCATAAACCAAAATACCTTCCCCCACAAATTAAACTGTGGCATTCAATGTCATAGGCAGTGACATAGGTGACAATAATACAGCATTCAGAAAGTCAAACATGGATAAATTACATTAAAAAAAAATTCTATCACTTTAGTACTGAACAAAATTGCTCTTTATTAGGGAAAAGAAGAGTCTTTGCACTTCTGTGAGAAACATCTGGTTGTAACCATTTGGGATGAAAAGCCAAGCAGCTGAATAATGACTGTGCTCCAGTATTGCATTTCCTATTTTCAGTTCTTGAGACACAGTGCTCAGAAATTAGCTCAACTTTGTTGCTGAGGTCCACAAAACAAAATATATAAGATTTACATATGCCACAGCCATTTAGAAGCATTTACAATACTGAGAATGTGAACATGGAGAAAATCTGTAAAATACCAGCAACATAATTCCCTGAAATTATGTCAACATTTTAAAAAATTTGGCAAACAATTTGCAAGCACTTGAGAATGTAATTGCACAACTCAGGCTGACTTCAGCTATGTAAGTCATGACAGAAGTAGATTCCCATGGGAAGATCAGAACTCAGCTTTTTATAAGCCTATTATTAAGCTTTGAGTATTAGAGCTGTAGGAATATTAGTAGCAAAGTACCTTATGATTAAGCAGGTAATAGTACTGTCCTGTGAAGGAGTAATTTCTAAACCAAAGAAACAGATCAACAATTTTGGGAAAACTAACAAACAAACAATTCCCCTTGTCACAGTTTCCAAAAACCTGTGTAATTTGAAACCCTTATCCTGCCCTCTTTTTTCCCCCATATACAATAACATAAAGATACTGCCCATTCAGGAAAATCACCATGCCTATGTTGCTCCAAAGTGTGAAACAAAGAAGAAAAATGATAAATCTGGAACAGAAAATTTAATTGCACATGTGAATATGTAAATTTTCTGACAGACAGACTACTACTAAAAAGAGAGCATCCTTTTAATGTTTACACTTGAAGGCATTAGCTACATGGATTATAGATTGCAATCACAAATAAAAATCCTCTGCTTCTAAATAATTCATGTTCACTGACACAAGTCCAGTCTTAAATCTTATCATTAACTTTTTCTTAGCATTATTTAAGATAACAATGAGTCCTTAAAACTAAACTCACTTCAAGGCTGAGACCAAGAAAAAATATGTGGTACAACAGCTGCTAGAAAAGCTTTGCCTTTTTATACAGGGTTCTGGACTATATCAAACTGCAACAGCACTATGCTAATCATATTTTATTAGCTTGAACCAAATTGGAAATGAATGTTTGTTCCAAAATTACAACTCATTTCAGAATTTCTGTAAAATGATTTTGAGAGCAGTGATGCAATCGGAGGATCTAAGAGTAAGAAAAATGGAAGCTAATTTCTACTGTTTATCAAAAAATCTTATGGGTGTGGTTGTGACTTCATCCAAAAGTTGTATAAATGCAATTAAGCACAATTGCAAAATAATAACTTAAAGAATGATATGAACTGCAAAAACCTGGCAAGACTATTACAAATAAATTATGCCATAGAGATATCACTCTATACAGCCAGAGCTCCCTTGAGCCAGTAAATTGCAAGGGTCCTTCCTTTTCTGAGAATACCTGATAGCCTTCCTTGCTCCTGCACTCAGAGCAGGCAGCCAGAAGCTGCCCTTGGAAGAAGAGAACGAGCTCCAGTCACGCCTCAACAGAAACAATTTCCTTGAAGTACAGCCACAGACCAGAGGCGTTCCTCTCAGTGACAAGGACAACTCAGCAAGGTCTGGAGGGCAGCAGCTTGTGCATGTCAGAACATTCCCACTTTTGCTGGTATTTCAGAGGGAGTAATCAGCTTGTGTGTGTCATCAAACCTGAGCTCACTTAGCGTCCACTTGCTGGGAGCCAGGAACAGATTGCAGAGGTCAGCACACGCCGCAAAAGCTTGGTCAGCCCATTCCTAGGGGGCTGCCACTCTGGCACTGTTCACAGGATCTGAGCTAGCTGAGGTTACAGAGACATAAAAATAACCATTTGGAGTTAGACCTGGGCTAGTGTGCTCCAGTGTCCTGCCTGCTTGGTGATGCTTATTAGAAAACCCAACAATATGGAATTACAACACTATGATTTCCCAGTATACCCTCTCAGCCTCCTGCAAGAAAGGAAAACAAACCCTGCTTCTTTCCTTAAGGAGGCGATCTTGTGGACAGCAAATGCCCAGAATAGGTACATCCCTCATGCAAGGCAGCAGCAGGGTTTTTGCTCTAATGAGGAACGCTCTTCTGCATTGCGGCTCCTGGAGGTAATGAAGGAGCACTGACTCAATTAAAAAATCATGAAAAAAAAAAAGACCCCACTTATGTCTGTGACTCTGACAAAAGGGCTTTCAAATCTGTATTGAAGGTTTTCTTTCCTTAACAAAAGCTGGAGCTGCATTTCAGATCACTCCCCTTTGAACATACTGGTACAAGCAAACTGACAGGAGTGAGCTTGTTGGAATATGGTGAGAGGTGCACAGGCTGAATGATGTTGGTGTTTCATATGTTTGTCATAACTCTATATATACATACCAACATAAATATGCTTTATATTATAATGTAACAATAGAATAAATCATTCAGATATATAAAAATATATAAATGTGTTATAGAGTCCCAATGCACTAGTACTGAACCGTCACCTGTGAGAAGGTTATTTACATTTTATGTAATTTTTGTTCTGGAGAAAAGTAGAAGCTAATGAAGAATAATCTCCTTCAAGTAAGGCATATAAACAATTGCTTAATAATTCATAGGAGTTGCTAGTAAGGAAGCATCCCCCTTCTTGCCCTGCAGAGCAGCCCCAGGCAGATAGCTTACAGAATAGGAAACATACTGTGTAAGTGCCAAGAAATGCAGCTGATTGAAATAGTTCTCTCCTTTTCCACGAAGAGAAACTATACATTCAGTCATTTCTACTGCTGTAAAAAGTCAGTTAAAGTGACAGTGACAAAATATAATTGAACAAATTATCTTCCTCTCAAAGTCAAAAAAGGGCATTATAGAACAGAACAAAAGAAGCAAAAATGGCAACGGTGAGCAATTTCCACTTTCCTTCACTCCTCCTAGGGAGCTCTGACCCTCAATGGCACTCAAGCTGTACTTCTGTTTTCTGATTTTTGTACTGTACTGCCAGAAATCTCTGGAAAGTCACCACCACAAACTTTAAGATTACATAATATTTTGTATCTCCTTTGTTTTTTTTTCTCTCCATGGTGCTTCATGTTATGAACAAGAAAGAAATACTCCCTCTTGTCTGCTCCTAATTCTCTAACTGAGTAACTTAAAAGGAGTATGTATTTTATGATTGCATAATTTCTACTCAAGCAGGTTGCAGAATGGTAACTGATAACCTTCTGCCTATTCCTGTTTTTTCTATCTGTGTTTCAAAGACTATCTGCCCTTCCCTCTTTCAAGCCCTTTGGCTTTAGTAGCTGCGTGGAACAAGCTTTTATAGTAATTTCAGTTATACATAGTGGCAACTAAATAACAGGAAAAATTATTTCCAAGATTTCCAAGAACCTCTCCAAGAGAGAGGTAGAAAAAAAGAAGCGTTACCAAAGAAAAGCTACCAAAATTCCCAAACATGTTTTTTTTTGAAAGATCCAGAAATTGGGATAGATTGGGGAAAGAATTTTAAATGAAAAATATGTTTGGGACTTATATTGTTGAAACTCCAAATTTAGATATTTCAAAATGAAGCACTGTATTTTGGAAAGATCTAAATTTAAGAAACCACTGGGAGGAGATGCTTACCAGAAGAAGAACCTACCCAAGGCAGTACATGCATAAATTCTAGCATGCTCATTTCTTCTTTTTCATAATCATATGCCATCAATTTTTGATTTTTTTTCCTGGATTCCTTTTAAAGTTTCTGGTATTTTCCTTCTTTTTTTCCACTGTGCATCACTGACTGATCTTAATCTTTATGAGTAACAACTTATTCAAAGGGAACCGATCTTTACTCAGTTTTATGGCTAATCTGATAACTCATAACTAAAAATAGTACTGACACATCAGGAAGTGCAGTGAGGCAAAGAGAACATGCCAAGATTGCATTCACTGCATAAATGGCTCCAATAAACAACTGGAATTGTAAGAATTCCTGTCCTGGAAGTTTTTTATGTATAGTGAGTACTCAGATACCTCCAATCCACGAAATGAGACAATATGCCTGAATAAAACCCCACCCACAATTCTTTTGCCAGAAAGGAGACTTTTCTAAATTCAGACTTTCACACTGGTTGCCTTGCCAAGTTTATATTGAAAATATAGATTCTCCTAAAGAAGTAGAAATAAAAACCTTGTGTATGTTTTATCAAGCACTGCCAGTTTGAAACATTAGGAATTCTGTTCATTACCTGCACTGTATCACTGCATAAACTAAGAACATACCTGACATGGAGGAGTTACACCTGAGAGAAAGGCACACAGGCTGTGTAAATACACATTTATTGTTAAAAACTCCTTTCACTGAGAATAGCATGATATACTTGTAACAATCTATAAAACTTCACTGCAGTACAACAGCAAGTGCTGCTGCTTCCTCAGAGTAGCAGGCCAAGGCCTGAATGCCACCCATCACCACAGTGCTTACAAAACTTATTACAGTTTTGGCCTGTGGCAAATACAAATGATCCACAAACCAGTGCACTGCTGTTCGTTTTCTTTTCCAAAAGTGAGTTCTTTCCCAAGAGTGAGTGAACTACAGTTCACTCTATTGGTTTGCTTAGATGTTTGTTTTCTTTGGTGGAAATAAAATGAAAGAAAAAGGAAGAATAACACAGATTTTTCATTAGGTGAGTAAAAGAAAATATGTTTTCGTCCAAGATGTATTGGAATAACAGCCTTTTCCATGTGCTTAAAGAGAATTTAAAAATTGCATAACTTTTTAAAGATCACCATCTAAATTTGCATAAGCTCTGCAGACATTCATGTGAAATACAAGAATGAAAACACTGTGGTCTTCAGAGTACATAGAAATTATTTTTAATTTATCCTTCCAGGAATACTAGCTACAGAGACTTGATTGCTTAGCAAGCAGTGCAGTTAAGCCATCTGAGGACAGAAGCATGACCTTTATGTGACCAAAGTCAGCTAAGCAGTATACCTTTAATACTGGATTGAAAGCACCCTAACAAGTATAGAAGCAGAATTCTAATATTGTCCTGCTTATCCATTATTTTTCAATTCTTCAGAAGTAAAGAAAATAAATTCTTCCATTCTGGAGACCCCAGAACTTTTTTTACTTCCTACTTCTACTGAATTTACCTATCTCAATACTTTCGGTTTCCTGAAGAGCAACTGCTAGTAGTGCAATCTGGAAAATGCAGTTAAAAAGAGCCTCAGGGTATCTCCCTTATATTGACCATTACTGCAGGATTCCCTATTATTTCAACGTTCCACCCCATCTCCTGTTTTATAATACTATTCATTACAACCACCAGCTCAGGAAGAAGAAAACTGTGATACTTGGAACATACTGTGACACAAGATTAAAATGTTTGTACAACAGTCCTATATATACATGCAGAAGCAATTAGTGGTGATGGCAAAACCTGGGCTCATTCACCATCCACCTTAACAGGGAAGCTGAAAAGTACAGGTCTCTTCTAACACCTGAGGAGGACATGAAACCCACTAAGACAGACTGGAATTTTGATGGGGAGGCAGGAGCTCATACGGATCACATTTTCACTGTGCTGAAAGACTACAAGTTTTCATTCATCTTAAACATAACTTTTGTTTTAAAGTTTTTTTTTAATGTGTTTGAACACAGGAGCATGTTGCCCAGGGAGGTGGTGCAGTCTCCATCCTTGGAGATATTCAAAGTCCCAACAGAGAGAGAATCTTGAACTCTAGCTGACCCCACTTCGAGCAGGGGAGGGTGGAGCAGATGACCTCTCAGGGCACCAGATGTGCCATCAGTCTCAGCTATTCTGATTCCCAAACAGCTCTGGGTTGGACAGAAGTTTGAATGAATGACCAGGACAATGAAAATCCTTGGTGCTGCAATAATCATCTGTTTTATGGCACTCAGGTGCAGAGGTAAATGGTTATTACAATGCACTTAAGAGTTGGATCCATTTCAGAAGCTGAGAAAGTAATGCTTATCTGTTTTTTTGCTAAATCTTTTCAGAAGGAAAGGAAACCATGCAAGTTTATTATTTATTTTGTTACTTCACATTAGTCTGTATTTCTTTGGATGAAATTTTGCCCGACAACTTTAAAAAATTGGTTTTACAGAATTGGCATTTTTACAGAATAAGTGTCATTGATATGGACTACTATTTTGATTTAAGTCTACTACTTTTATAGCTTAAGCAGTACCTAACAGTGCTGACACAGCTATGCTCAGATGAAACTGGGATAGATGTCGCCAGGGTGTTCCACATACCAGGAATCTTGATGCCTTTCCTGCTGGAGCTCTGCAGAGCTCTTAGTGCTGCCCTCAGGAGAGGTGAGTAAGGGCCACCTCAGCCCTCAGTTTATATTATTTAGTTCTCACTAAACTTCCAAGAGCAGCAGTGTTCCAAAAAGCTTATTAGAATATATCAGCAGTGGATAAAAGAAGTTTTGTGATAATGGATAAAGTTATAATCTCTTAGAAAAGTCCCATGGTTCTCCACAAAACTTACTTAATTGCTTTGTCATTTGTGCTTGTTAGTGTTTCTGGAAAGCCACTCTGAGGAGTCAGAAACAGCATTTGCAGGGGGGGAGATGGAAACCAAAGGGTCCCTTATGAGGCACACAGACCAGCGACTCATTACAGGACTTTCAGTACCTGCCAGGCCTGTACCTCAACCTGCAGGGAAATACTGGATTGTTCCTGGCATTTACAGTGACAAAACCTGTGCCTGAATTCTAGATGACAATATTCTTCCTTTGGAAAGAGCAGCCTCTGAAAGCTCTATGTGTGGAGAGGGGTGACTGTGCAGGAGCTGGCTCGCTTTCTGCACTTATGGAAACCAAATAAATGCATTTCTAGCTGGTGCTGCAGTTACATTTCAATGATCAAATTGCCCATGCTTACTAAAGCCTTTTCTTATGGAGTTTGCACTCAGCAAAGACATTATAGGTGATGTGCTGGAGAAAGGAACAGCCAGTTCTGGGCACAGTATCACAGAGATGAGACTTAATCTGTACTTGAAAAAGCTGCATTAGACATTGACCTGCACATTTATGCAGGTACTTAATTTTCCAATCTAGGGCAGCATGCCTGCAAATTACATTTGCCTGCTGCTTAGTTTGGGCAGCTGCAACTGCTCTGTTTCCTTGTTCAGGGAAGAGGGTTGTACTTTACAAGGAGAACTTGGAAGCTCTCAAGCTGAGACAAGCCTGGCAGTTTGACCAGGAGCAAACAGAACACTTCATGTATCTTGGCATAAACAAACACTGCCCTCAGATGTTCCCTTTCAAAACCAGACACGGAGGGGTACGGAGGGGGTTGTTGCAGTCTCTTTGAAACTCTCAACAGCTCAGCACTTGGCACTTTAAAAAAATTTACTATTATAAAATAAATATATAATCTACACATTTTAAGAAATAGCCAGAAATTGTAAGAACTCATTAAAATTTGTTCTGTGTCTGTACTGTGGACCATGTTTAGGCTCTGGTTTTGTTCACTGAAGATGAGCTAGCCAGCTGCTCCTGCTGTTACTGACTCCAAAGGCGCCTCACCCAGCGACTGTGCAGCCAGCCACAAAAATTGGGGCGTGTTCTGCTGCACCCCCAGGGCCCAGGGGATGGGCCAGGTGTTCCCCTGAGACACCTGTGGGATCAGCAGCCTGGGATGGCTGCTGAGAGAGAATCCCCAGTGCTCTTCCACCAAAACTCGTCTGGGGAAGGACAGCTCTAACTTTGTGTTGGTGATTCACGGAACAGCGGCCTGTGAAAGCTGCCTTGAAGTGCAGGGAAGTGTAAGTTTCTTCAGAAAGCAGCAGGCTGCCAGGTTTATTTGCACCTTTCTCTCTAAATTAAACTCCGATTAATAGATAAGTGCATTAAGAAAAAGTAACTTCTTAATTAAGAGAAATTTGGGAAATTTTGTGTCTCCAGAGAAAATATTAAAGCTTTCAGTATAGACTTTGTAGAGAGCTATGTTGACAGGAAATGTAACACAGGTTGTTCATAAATACTGCAGCATATATTTAATTATTTTCTTGGTTTATAGCAACAGAAGTTCAGATAATGTAAATATTTAGAAATAATTCTGATTTCAACACAACCTTATTAATTGATTTCTCTTATTTTAATAATTGATATAGCACATCTAATTTTTAGTTAAGAACAATTTGTGAAACAATTCTGGTCATATTAATCAACTGCTGGCTCAAGATAATGAAATACTTACAGCCTCTGGTGGGTTAGCATGGACTATAAAATGTGCTAAATTAGAGACACCAAAAGCTTGAAATAGCTTTTATGAGGTAGCTTGAGGGAAAACCTAAAATCGTTTGTAGGAAATAGCTTTTATCTACCTTTTGGCATTCATTTTGCTAAAGCTGTAGATTACATTTCCCTTTGTTAAGAATAAAGAAATAAACAGGGATTAATTTATGCAGCTAAGAGATTAATGTGAGCACAAATCTTTCCTTTTAATAGAAATTCCTCCCATTTTAATTATTGATAACAGTTCAACTTGCTCGAAAGGGGAAAAAATAGCATTTTAAATTTATTCTGCTTCTTTTACTCTGCACTTTTTTATGGGTGAGGAAAAAGAACTACTCCTGTTTTTCTCTCTACCCTTTCCGATTCCCCTGCCCAAAGGCACCGGCAGCATTGCTTTCTTAGGGAAAATATCCAAGGAGGTGGCTACATTTCTGTACCTCACTAACAATCCTGACTGAACTGCCCACCAGGTTCGCATCTTCATTTTCACCCGGAGCAGGCAGCAGCTCTGGCAGGGAGCGATGCGCTGTCCCTGCTCACTGACACGGCAGCACTGACGGGGGCACCGGGGCTATCCCGGCTCTTCCACGGGGCGCGGAGCGGGTCCAGGGAGGTCCCACGGTGACAGCCGGGCCAGGCGAGGCTGCGGCCGCTGCACTATCTCGGGGCACTATCTCGGGGCAGTATCTCGGGGCAGTATGTGGGTGCACTATGTGGGTGCAGTATCTCGGGGCAGTATGTGGGTGCACTATGTGGGTGCAGTATCTCGGGGCACTATGTGGGTGCAGTGTCCGGGCGATGGGCCCGGCCAGGCTGAGCTGAGCTGAGGGGTCAGTGCCGCGGGCACACACAGCGCTGCTTTCACTTTGGGCGCGCAAATGACGCAACGACGCCCCCAAAATAACTTCGCGTCACCTTTCCCCAGTGTTTTATCTCTTCTGCTCGCAAACAGCCGCGGCCTGCGCGGCCCCCTCCGCTCTCCGGCGGGGTCAGAGCTCCCCCTCCCGAGGCACCATGGCCTCGCTGCTCCCCGGCACCGCTCCCGCTGCCCTCGCCGGGTGTCTCTCCCGGGGACGCCAGGAAGGAAGCGGCGGGGCGCTGCCTCCTGTCCCGGCAGGGGCGCTCCGCCGCCGCCCGGCTCGCAGGCAGGTACCGGCCGCGGGAGGGCCGGGCCGCCCGGGCGGTTCCAGGCGGGGCCTGGCAGGGGGTGGCGGAGCCGGGACCCGGTGCAGCCTCCCCCGCGGGTGCTCGGCGCTGCGGGCGGGTGGGGGGAAGGCGGCGGGCGGCGCTGGGCGGCCGCACCGCATGCGCAGGAGGGCAGGTGTCGCCGGCAGCCGACGAGCCGGGAGCATCGCGGCAGCTCCGCGTCCTCATGGTGCTGTGTCAGGGCGGAGAGGGCGACGCTGCTCCGGCAGCGGGCGGGCAGGAGCCGGAGGTGCCGCCGGGCCGGGAGGACGGGCCGGGTGCGGTGCAGCCGTGCCCGGCGCCCGGCGTCGAGGCGGCGGGTGCCGAGGAGCGCCGCGCTTGTGGCTGCTGCTCGGGCATGTCCTGGCCGTTCTGCTGCGAGGCACCTGGTGAGGAGAGAGAGTCGGGCAGGGGAGCAGCGTCGTCCCGGCAGGGCTGCCCGCTCTCGGGGTGACATTGCCGGGCCACGGGGGATTAAGAGGCGGCCCGAGGGCATCGGGCCGTCCGCACGTGGCGGCGGGGCGGGGAGCGGCCTCGGGCGGCTGCAGAGGGCGCCCGGCATCGGTGCCCGCCCCGCCGGCGGCAGGAGCCGCTTCGCCGCTTCCGAGCCGTCCCCGGCGGCGGCAGCTCGCACCTGGTGCCCGCGGGTCACCTGCGAGCGGGTTCGGCCTCGCCCTCGTCCTCCCGTCCTCTTGAGCGGACAGGCCGGCCCCGGTGAGGGAATCAACTGGCCGGCAGCACGTCCTGCTCCGTGCCCCTGTGCCTGTGTGCCGGGCGCGGCTCGGCCGGGTGCCCGGTGCCCCCCGCCCCGGGAGCGGGCACAGCGCCGGCACCGCTCACCCCCAGGGCCGGGCGGCTCTGTCGCCTTTGTGAGAACCTCGGGAGCGGTTATTCCTCGGGAAAACAGTACTTCCTGTTTTTAAAGTTTTAAAGACTTGACCGGTTTGGATAAATAGAGGTGCCTTCTGCCTGTGTGAACTTCTGACACTATAAATGCATTTGAGAGCGTGCTTTAGGTGGTCCACGTACTTGGGACTGTGATTTCTGATAAAGCCACAAATTGATAAAGCCACAAACGTGTTGGGAAATATGTAACATGTAGGTTTAAAGTGGAGTTGTCTTAAAACATAAATGCCACCTTAAAATAATTTCTGAAGTTATCTGGAGTACTTTTTTTAAAACAACTTCACTGAAAATGTGTTTGCCATTAAAATGACTGTAATTGACTTTCCAGCAGAAAATAGATATGTTGGTGAGCTGTGAGAGGCCAGAGTCCTTCATCAGTGAAATTCACATTAGTGTCACTTACAAACCAAAGCTTGGGGGGAAAAAACCCAGTGTTTGAAATCCTGAGAAACTTTGATTAATTAACCAGAAAGAGTACTTCGGTTTTGGGTTGTCTGCCTCACAAAATTGTTGACTGAGGTGATGACTGAAGACTATGAATCACCCCTAGATCTTGTCTGCATGACCATGATTAGTTCCAATGCAGGCTGTTGTGCTCCTGGCACTTTACACAAGTCAAAGAGAGCTTTTCTGCTTTTTATAACTTGGGGAATCTTCTGCCTTTCCTGAAGGTCTAAGACAATCATCATCTCACTGACTATCTTTCCCAAAGCCATTACTCTTCTGCCTCTCCTGCTATTCTTGAGATTCTTGTATGTGAGAAGTGTGATTTTTTTTTCATTGCATGCCTTTTGCAAGTGTAAAACTGTTTGCAACAAAGTACAGCATTAAAAACTCAATTAGAATTTACATCTAAAACAGGTCACAGTGGGGGGCATTTACCTATGACTTAAAACAGAAGTGGAAGATTGTTTGAAAGTATTATGTGTGGAGATGGCCAGGAAATAAAACTGGAAAACTAAATCTGTAGCCAGTCAAAAAAGGAGGACTTGGGTACTGCTTGAAATCTTTTGATTTTCAAGCTGCTACATTCTTTGAAACAAGCATGAGTGCTTGACTGTTTTGATGGTGTTAGGCTGGTATTTTGAGGCTTAATATTTTGTGGGGTGGGAATGTTATCTTAATGTAACTTCTCTCTAAAACTTACTTTGAAATAAGTACTCTTCAGAACTGCAGTTCTTGTTTTTGGTGGAAGAACTTAGATCATTTTATTTTTAAAAGGAAATAAAACACTTTCTTATTGCGCTAAGTTCATGCTTTGGCAATTCAAGATGTTGATGGTTTAAATTCTAGTATTACAAGATTCTAAAGATTCTGTTTTTGATAGGCTTGGTCTATTGGGTAGCTTACAGAAATTAGTTCCTTCTGATTTTTGTTTGTTCCTTACAATCCAAAGTTTAGTTTTGGATATAAGATCCTTTCAGTACATTTTGCTTTAATTTGATTGGTTTTCCATTTCAGCGCTTCCTTTATTTAGGTTGGCTTCATTCTGTAATAATCAGAGAAGCTATCATGCCTGAGATAAAAGTTAATAGTTCTGTTTGTGCTGTGTTCATCCCTAAGCCAGCCTGGGTTTGGATTTCCCATTTCAGTTATAAGCCAGTCTGATTCCTCTTGTTTCAATATTAGTGACTGTTAATTTTGAAGTTCTGTTATGTGACTGTGTGGATTAAGCTATTACGTAGTTCATGGACACTTTTTAAACACTTTGTTTCATAGCTAGTAGGTGTCCTGGCCCAGTGTTGGTTTGTGGTAGTTTTTATAGTCAGTTTTATGTAAGAGGCTGTTGCTAAACAGAAATATTTCAAGTAGAAGCTGTAACTCTCAGCTGCAATGTGGCAGGATTCCTTGAGAAGTAAACCTTTTGCCTACTTCAGGTTGTGGTTGCTGTTGTAAAGCCTGGTCCCTAGGACTCCTGCCTGGAGTCTTCCCTTCTAGGCAGTAAGTAAGATGCACTTTCTCTGCCTTGAGTGCTGATCTCAAGGAAGATCAAAATGGTTTGTGACAAGTTTTGTTAATTTAAAAAAAAAAACCTCTCAAAACCATACTTAGTTGCTAAGCAACTCGCAGCAGTAGCCACCTGATGGTGTTTTGGAGGATCCATAAGGCTCACAGGCTGCCACACTAATGTGAGATGAGGCACCCTTTTATCAAAACACTGCCTCTGGGACATGGAGTTCTTGCTCCTATCTTTAGAGGGAGTTGCAGAAGAAAAGGTAGCTCCCAGTGTTTTATGCAGGTAGAGAAAAAAGAAAGAGATAGTGAGGTGACATCCCACTCAAATTTTTAGATGGGTTCTGTTTTCCTTGGTGTTCACATCTAGGTTCAGTGGAAATACTGTTCCTTTTATGCAACAAAGCAATAATAAAAAAGGCTGATTTCTTTGGAGATTGCTGCTGCTGACTTCAACACAGTTCTCTGTCTGTCTCACAGTTCTCCCTCTCCTTGCTTACTTTTTTTTTTTTTTTTAATCAGTGTGGAGAAAATGAGTGGAACGAGGAAGAGTATGTTGTTGAAGAGAGCCTGAGGCAGTGACAAAACTTGAATAGAAACATTAGACTTGGGAAACTTTCAGGAAGGGGAAGTCTGATAAATAAGCATAAACTAAGGTCTTCATGGAATTATGATAAATACCAGGCCTTTGATGTTCTAACATTAGTTACTTAAATTTATTCTGCTTAAAAATCTGTATTTGATGCCTATTTGAAGAAAATATTTGGATTCTTACAGCGAGATAAAAATGTTATCGGTCTTGGTCAAATTTAGGGTGATTTAGTTGCAAAATAAACATGAGGTATAATAAAAATGAACTTCTGTACAGAGATTTTATATTGTGTATTTGTGAGAAAGGAAATTAACTTTTGCTTAGGAACCTTAGTTAACTAAGAAGCTGATTCCCAAGATAATAGTTTCAGAGTCTGACCATGGACTGTTTTGTAGTCAGTTACATTTGTTGGTTCCTGGGCAGAATTGTGACTAGTCCCTATATAAATCACCCGTACTAGTTGATATCTACAAGAAGTTAAGTCTGCTATCTCGTGTAGAACTGCAGTGTTATGTATCTCTGTACACTGCAGTGTACACTGCAGTGTACAGAGCTCTCTGATCAGAAAAGTCTTCTAATAGATCCTTATTAACTGCAGTTTTATCTGTTTCAGGGGCAAAGAAGAAAGCTGCGTGCCCAGGACTTGGTCTGTTTTATACCATACTGTCTGCCTTCCTTTTCTCAGTGGCCTCTTTACTTCTTAAAAAAATTGAAGACGTACATTCAGTGGAAGTGAGTGCATTTCGATGTGTTTTCCAAATGGCATTTGTTCTTCCTGGTTTAATATACTACAAGTAAGTGTAAAAATGTTTAAATTTCAAGTTATTTCTTAAAACTAGATCTAGAATTATCACTCACTTAAATATGATTGCAATGCAGTGGTATTTTAGTTTGGACGTCAGTTGCATAACTGCATTATTTTAGATTAGTTGGTCGTTTCTTAATATGATTCAGAAAACTGAAAATCCTTGACTCCCTGAATGGTAGAGGCTTCTACTAGGATTATTGTATCAAATGCTTTGATTTCCACAAAGGGGTGATCTTAAAAAAACAGAAGATAATTTGTGGATACTATTGAGTTATTTTGGAAGTGAAAAATTAATCACTAGAAGAACAGGTTCTGAACTCTGAATGTGATTGGGGGTCATGATGGAAATAAGCTGGTCTGTGATCAGACAGTTAAGAATATTTGGGTATTAAACTCCTTTGACTAGAAAGGTATATACCATACTTAAATATGTTTGGATGTTAGTCATGAAATAAGCAAGGTAGTGACATTAATATAACATTTCTGTTTTTCAGAACAGGGTTTTTGGGACCAAAAGGTAAAAGAATTTTTCTTTTCTTCCGAGGATTCCTTGGCTCTACTGCAATGGTTCTTCTCTACTATGCTTACCAAGTCATGCCACTAGCTGATGCCACTGTTATAACTTTTACCAGTCCTGTTTTTACGTCATTGCTGGCATGGATCTTTCTCAAAGAGAAATACAGCCTTTGGGATGTTCTGTTCACTCTCTTTGCAGTCACCGGAGTGATTCTTATTGCCAGACCACCATTTCTGTTTGGCTCACGTGTTACAGGGATTGAAGGAAGTTACTCAGATCACCTTAAAGGAACTATAGCAGCGATTGCAAGCACGTTATCTGCAGCTTCGACTATTGTTATACTAAGGAAGGTGGGAAAGTCTGTGCATTATTTTTTGTCAATTTGGTATTATGCAGTCATTGGATTAATTGGATGTGTTATAGCATTGTTTGTTTTGAATGAATGGCGTTTACCACATTGTGGTAGAGATAGGGTTTTTCTAATATTAATAGGCTTGTTAGGGTTGGGGGGTCAGATATTTCTCACAAAAGCATTACAGATAGAGAAAGCTGGACCTGTGTCAATAATGAGAACAATGGATGTGGTGTTTGCTTTTATTTTACAAGTTCTTTTTCTCAATCATATACCAACTTGGTGGACTGTGGGTGGTGCCCTTTGTGTAGTAGCCAGTAGTTCCGGAACCGCCATTCGTAAGTGGAGACACAGTGTGAAAAAAGCCAAACAGAGGGAAATCTGACAATACAGACACCAATTCACTACAGAAACAAGCAATCTTGAAAGAAATATAAATACAATATTTATTTTTATTTATTTAAATATCCCATTTACCAAATTGTAGTACCAAATTATATCCAGTAAAATAAGTTGACTTTTTTTTTAACCAAAATCGAAGATGTTTTAGCAACTGATGAGGTATATACTTTCTTATATTTAGGTGTGCTAATATGGGCAGTAGAAAGATACTTCAAAGATGTTGCTTCCTTTCAGAATTGTACAATATTTATTTTCCTAAAGTTCCTGGCTCTCCACTTAGACTCTATTTTTCAGAGCAGTGGAAATAAGTCTCCCAGACTTAATAATATTCTGTGCTTGATTACCACAGGGATTGCAGTACAAAAGTTGGAAGAGAATTAAGAGTTGATAATCCTTAAACAACCAGCTCTTATAGAATAGATAAAACTTGTACTTCTATAAGCTTTCTAATTATTATTTTGCACAAAGAGATGCCAAATGTGGATTTAATTCGGATTCTAAAAAAACAAAAGTGATTTCATTTTTTCAAGTAATATCAAGAGAAAATTAACTTGGGAAAATTACCTATCAGCTTTGCTTTTTTTAAAAAAGTATTTTAAGTGTTTGCACTTATTTCACAGACATAGTGAAATATCCTAATCACCTATTTTTTTCACAAGTGATTTTCCCTGTAAACATATCTTTAGTTGCTGCAGTCTCAGTGATGAGAGACAACAGTTAATTCTATACCACACATAAATTAGCCCTTTCTTCTGGTAGGGACTGCTGCGCTGTAGCTGCACTTTTCTTTATTCTATGCAAAAGATTATATATTTTAGGTATTTAATATAGGTTATATTTTATGCTGCTTATGACTCTTTTCAGATCCTTCTATACAAAAGTTCTTTATGAGACCAAGTTTGAGTCTCCTTTGCCTTCATAAACTTAGAAGGATTTACATTAAAGCTTTTGCCTGTTTCCTAAGAATGTACAAGAGTGCAATGTAATTGCAGTTTCACAGAAAATGCAGGCTGGCCAAGGTCATACAGAGATTCTACAGAAGAGATTTGAGGAAAGCTTGGTGGAAGGGTGACACTATGCATACAAATCACATTCAGGCATCCACACTGCATCAGACAGTCCTAGTGGGCAACTTCAGTCCCACTTCTCATGCTGGCCCCTTTGAGTCTGCATTTATCACTTCTCTTGCACATCTCATTTTTGTAGGCTTTATTTTGAATGCAACAAATACTAAAGAAAAATAGTTTTATTACTGATCTTGGTGTCTTTCACATTTCAGGAGGACTAAGTGTTTAGTATTAGGAAGTGGAATTTTCCCAGGTTGAAACTTTTTGGTCTTATCTCAGTAAAGTTTAAAGAAAATTTTTATTGGAATCTTTTTGGTCCTTTGTATCTTGAGGAGGTTTTCAGTTACTTACTAAGTCTAAAGTTTTTCTAAAGAGAATGCTCTCTTCTATACATTTGATAGATGTTTTTTTCTAAATCACTAAATGTGGTGTACTTTTTTTTGATTTATAGATGTCTGGTCACATGTCTTTTCCTTTGCCAGTTAGCGTTGCATCCTGTCAGGGCAGATCCAGGGACTTCAATCCCAAAGGCATGGAATGTAAATAGTACTTTAGGGTCAAAGTATCATAATATACTGAGTCAGAAAGGGCCTGTCAGAATCATTGAGTCCAACTCCTGGCCCTGCACAGGACACCCAAAGGGTCACACCACATGCCTGAGAGCATTGTCCAAATGTTGCTTAAATCAGATAGGCTTGGTGCTGTGACTGCTTCCCTGGGGACCTTGTTCCAGTTCCCAGATATCCTCTGGATGAAGAACCTCTTCCTAATATCCAGCTTAAACTTCCCCTGACTCAGCTTAAGGGCCTTTACTTGAGTTCTGTCACTGACTACAGGGAAAAGAAATCAGCACCTGCCCCTCCACTTCCCCTTATGAGGATGCTGAAGACCTCAGTGAGGTGTCCCCTCAGTTTCTTCTTCTCCAGGGTGAACAGACCAAGTGACCTTAGCAACTCCTCATAAATCTTCCCCTGCAGACCCTTCACCATCTTCATGGCCCTGCATTAAGCTCTCTAATTTTTACCTTATGGCACCTAAAACTGCCCCCAGCACTCAGTGCAAGATGCAGAGCAGAGTGGGACAGTCCCCTCCCTCACCCAGCTGGCCATGCTGTGCCCGGTGCTGTGCCCGGTGCTATGCTGTGCCCAGTGCTGTGCCCAGTGCTGTGCCCAGTGCCGTGCTGTGCCCGGTGCCGTGCTGTGCCTGGTGCCCCCCAGGACACTCTTGGCCCTCCTGGCTGCCAGGGCACTGCTGACTCTTACTCACTCACCTTGCCATCCACCAGGCCTCCAAGATCCCTTTCTGTGGTGCTGCTCTCCAGCCTCTCATTCCCCAGTCTGTCTGTTGCCCCACCCCAGGTGCAGAATCTGTCACTTGACCTTGTTAAACTTTGTATGTTTGGTGGTTGCCCAGCCCTCTAATTTATCAAGGTATCTGCAGGGCCTCCCTGCATTTGGGGGAGTCAACAGCTCTTCTCAATTCAGTGTCATTGATATTCCCTAATATTCCTTGGAGTCCTGCATCCAAGTCATTGATGAAGATGTTGAAGAGAACTGGGCTGTGTCTGGAGCCCATTAGAGACTGGACCCCTGATGTCACCCCATTCTCTGTAACTCTCTGTGCCTGACCCGTGAGCCAGTTGCTCACCCATTGTGTAACACAGTTATCCAGCTGTGTGCTGGACATTTTGTCCAGAAGGATGCTGTGACAGTATCAAAAGCTCTGCTGAAGTCCAGAAAGATTATGTGTACTGGCTTTCCTAGATTGACTAGGAGGTTTGACAATCAAGACTTGCCATTCATGAAGCCGTGCTGGCTGGGACCAATGATTTTGTCCTCCAGGTGTTTTTCATTACCTCACAGAAAAACCTTTATCTATGTATCTGGATATGAGGAGCTGTCTTTGTCCAAGTTTCTGTAGGTAAAACCTGCACCCTTAATCTGAATGTTTTTATGGATATGAGAAGATTCCATTTGAGTGGTAGAACTGGTTCCTGCTTACAGCTGTCTGTTCTCTGCTTTTCCTGAGCACTGAAGCTCAGCTACTGCTGACAAGGTCAGGAAACTGCTTTATTATCTCTTAAAAGCCTCACATAATAATAAAATTCCAGTTTGGCACCCTTTTTGCTTAATACTTGAAACTGAACTGGGATTGTTTTTCTGCTGCTTAACCATCACTGGCATTGAGAGCAGCTTTCAGGGGAGGGAAAGAAAACAGACTGCATTTTTTACTGCTTCACTTCATGTGTAATATGCATGTGTTTGAATTGCCACTTATAAAGGTGTGGTTCCAAATCTGTTCAGATTGATGCAAACTTGGATTGTCAGCTAGCCCTGCTCTCTCCTCTTGGCTCAATGCCTATGTGGTTATGTGATGAGCTACTCCTGGGAGCTGATCCAGTACATATCTTCTTAGTAAGGGTGTTGGAGAGGGCAAAACTGGAGTAACCTAAACTTGATGACAGTATAAAAATTTCAGGAAGTAGAATACGGTAGTAGTTTAAATTACATTATATGAATGCTACTTTGTCAGTATAGAATAAAAATTATGTGGAAGCTTACATTAAAAAATATCTTTAGTCCATGTGATTTCAATCAATTTTGTTTACACTTAGTAGAGAAAACAGGTTACTGAAGAAAGGATTGTTTTCTTGTCCTTAACACATAAGTAAATGTAGAAAATATGCTACATGAGCAGAAGTCAACATCTAGATATAGTGGTTTGTAGTTTTTGTCTCAAGTTCTAGCAGAAACTCCTTCAATATATTTCTTGTGCCAAAACCCCCAGATGATTGTTTTTTTCTTTGTTCAAACATACAGGGTTTCCTTATGGCTTCATCTGCTTATTTCCTCTTGCTGTTCTTAAACCTTGCTAAATATTTAAGTTGTTAAGATAATAATCTAAACCAGATCCTGTGTTGGCAGATGTATGTTTTGGAACATTGTTTGGATTTTGATAGATCTTTTAGGGAACTGTTTAACTGGAATGAGAATGAAGGACTTGACTAGGGCTTCTCTGTCCATAAAGCATGACAAGGTAGTTTCTGTAATTGGCTTTTCTAGATGATGTTGGGAATTAAAGACATTTAAGCTTTAAGTTCTTCAGCCACCTCAATTTTAAAATTTTTCTTCCTCTCAAATATAGGCAGAAAGCCTAAATATTGGTTGCAAGCCTTAAAGATAATGAAGCTAAAGAAGTGTGGATACAATGAAATGCTGGGGTTTTTCAATTGAAAATATTTCTTAAAATTTCTGTTGGGATGGTAAAGCTTTTCTTCAAAAATTAACAGTTTGAGAATCTGAAATGAAGCTGGCTGCATCTTGATTCTTTTAGGTTTTGATCTTCTTTAGCTTTTTAATGCAGCAAATTTCTCAGGGTCAAAAGTTATTTTTCTGAGCTTTGAGTCAGAAATATATTGATGTTCATTGTCTGTAGTGTCCTGCTGTGATCTTTACTTTATAAATATGCTATTCTAATAGCAACTTCTTCCTAGGTAATATGATGGAATATTGTTGCATTGCAATTGCTTTGTTATAATGTTAAGTTTCTCTTGAATTTCAACATATTCATTCAATGTTCTGATTTCAGTGGATTCTGAATAGAGGGAGTAATAATTAATTACTGGTTATTTTGCACAGAAACATAGGGATAAAAAGATTTTAATTGTCACTGATGCATCATAAGTTTGGTTCATATGTTCTTTACTATGCAAGACACTGTAATTGCTGGTGGTGAGACTTTGTAGCCTTAAAGCCTTATGTACCCAACTCTTCTATAGAAAGCTGATGGCTCCGTACTGTCACTGTGCAGCAGCCAATTTCTTTCAGGTTCAGTTGGTTGTTCAAAGTATGCTCTAAAAGCCCTTTAAATAAGGGCTTTTAAATAAGTCTACACCAAGAATTTGACAAGCTCATTGTAGTAGACAAGAGTGGTCTATATAATTAAAATGGATTTCTATCTAACACTAGACATGAAATAACCTCAACTTAACAGCATTGGTGATATTACTAGTTAAATGTGTAATTTTTATTCTGAAAACAGATTCCCAATTCCAAAAAGTGGTCCAAGATGATGCTTCTCAGAATTAGTAATAACAAAATGGATCGTACTTCCCTTGATCACAATTTAAAAAATAACAACTACTCCCATGGTATTTTCTCTTCCTTGAGCTTTTGTTTTAAGAGCTGTCTGATGGAAGTTTTATTTCTAGGGAGGCAGCCTCTTTTGAAGTTATTTCCTTGCTAACTAGCAGTAGAGAGTTTGTGTTTTAGTTCTCTAACCATGATTACCATGGCAGGCTCATCTGTGGCATCAGCCCCACCAGGGTAATAAAAACATTGTCTGTGTCCCTGCATGGATTCAGTGTTGGCAGTGCTGATCACTGACTTCAGCAGGACATTGCAGCTACCAGCAGAATGTTTTTGGGGTCATAACTGCCTGTACATCCAAAGAAAAGTTTTGGCTTTATGTTCCTGCAGATGCAGGTGACTTCGGGGGGGAACACACATAGAGTTCTATGGTGATAACTTCTGTATATCAGAATGAGTAATTTCCTATGTTATGTGAATTACTGTTTGACAAAAAGGGGGTAAAATACCCTCAGCATTAATTAAAGGATTTTTGCTATGTTCTATATATTGTCAAATATATGTTGAATTATATGTTTTGTAGAAGTTACTGGCTTTGTTATGTAGTAGTATATTTTTATAGACAATTCTTATATATTGAAATGTTAAGAATATTTTCATAAGAGATTTATATTCCTTATTGCTAATAAAATGATTCTGAAGAATTAATCTCTGGTTTTGCATTGATTAGTGGAATATAACTGAATGCATTAATTGTAAAACTTAATGAAAGAACTGTTAATCAAACAGTCCCAAGTAAACATGAACATACGCCTCAAATTCTGCTAATACTGTCATGCTGCATCACTTTTTATGCCTTGCAACAAGCTAGTGACAAAAGGAAGCTTCATCAACTTCCATTCGTTAATTTCTTTACTGGAAATACTATAGCATTGACAGATGAGTAAAGTTACATTTTCCTGTGTCGAACTGGCAGTCTGTTTTCTGTGGATTTTTTTGTTCTGTTTTATTACTATACATCATGATTGGAATTCAGCTTTTGTCCCATATGTCACAAGGTCTTAATTCACCCTCATGCTTCCATTATCTAGTGTGTTAATAATTAATTTTTCACCAAAGAGGGAAAAAAATGATATTTGCTAAGTATTACAGAAAGATTGCTAATTTTTATTGCCCTTACAGCAGTGCTGCTTCCTACAGTGTTGTCAGTTCTTGTAAGAGCAGAAGATATCAGAAGTGAACTTGTCAAGCTTGCACTTAAGAGCTTTGAAAGGAGGTGAGAGATGTTTTATTCTGGGTGTAACTTAGAGAGGGGAAAATAGAGGAGAGACTGTGAGTTCCATCGTGGGGAGTTACTGGCAGCATTGGCCTGTCTATCCGGCATCCTCTTCACTTTGTATGCTCAAAAATTAACTCATTGTAGGACAACTTGTCACTGTTTGTTTCACATGCTTTGAAGTAAAGGAAAAGCAAGGTACTTTCCAGAGATCTAACTCTGCCAGGCATAGGCAAGGGAAGATTATTTGTGAAAGAAACTTTGCCCCTTTCTCTTGGCAGTTCTGTGTGTTCTTTGAAACAGCTAATCTAAAAGAAATTTAAGCTTCGAGGGAAGGGGGAGGGAAAAGAACTTTTTTGGTGACTATTAAATTTTTTTATTTAGAAATTATTAGTGACGTAGCCTAAGAGACAAAGGCTATTACTAGATGATAAAACTCTTGAAACAAAATTACACAATTATGCTATTCATACACACAAAAAACCCCTCCCAAAACCAGACAAAAAACCAACAAAACAAACAAAAAAAAAAAAAAAACAAACAAACAAAAAAAAAAAAAACAAAAAAAAAAAACAAAAAAAAACCAAAAAGCCAAAAGGAAAAGAGATCAAAGGATTTAAAATTAAAAAGCATTCCAATTATTGGAAAACAAACTTCACTGAAGTTGCAAAATATTTACATGCCCTGCACTTTATTGATTTGATACAGTGTTCTTACAGTCCTGAGCACAGGAAGTAGTGCATGAGATAAAATATGCAGATGAACTCTTCAAATACATTTCAGTTGATTGTTCTTCAATTGGCTTTTATGGAACTCTATTTTCTGACACTACTGAATAGTTCATGCATTACCCTGTTAAGGAGCAGTGAATTCCAGAAAGGATGAAGAACTGATTTGTCAGCTGAGTTTATACTCTGAGCAAAGGGAAAAAGATTTGAGTTCTTGCAATGCTGGAATGAAGTGTTTTTGGGGTTCCTACGAAAGAAGTGGAAAGAAAATGTGTGTTTCCTGGCTAGCAAAGTTCATTTTCCCTCTGTAGTGTGGCTGTTCTGTCGGCAGATGGGGCTGTCTTTCTTAATTTATTCCTTAGAGTGTAAGATTAAATCCTTTTAAAAATCCAAATCCACAGATTTAGATATTAAAACTTTTAGTACAATGATGTACTCAGTTTAAATATTAAATTTAAGTGGGATTCAAAATGCTATTGAAGCATTTTATTGACTATACAGAATACTGCTCAGCAGACCCTTGGATAATTTCTTTAACTCTTTTCTCTGATGTTTTAAACTGTATCCTGCACCTCCCCCAGAGCAAAAGATTCTAGATGGTGCTGGATGACTTTGGCAAGGCTCTGTCTAAAATTCTAGGGAGCAAGGAGAGAGGGTCTGCTCCCTTCATGTGAGCATCACTGGTTGGCAGGGATCCTGTAGTGAGATTGGACTTCTTACCAGTAATGATGGTAGTGGATATGATGTAGTCTATATCCAGTAGCATATGTCCTAAACATTCTAATTATTATTGAATAAAAAACAATTAAAAGGGAGGGATAGCAAGTACATTCTTACTGCTAAATTCTTTGTGGTGGCCTAGGATGAATTTAGGCTACTGGTTCTAAGGTTGCACAGAAACAGCACATATGCTGTCTGAGCAGTTGACCTTGGTGCTCTCTGTTTTTCTCCTGTTTGGCTGGGGAATTTAAAAAGTATTTCTGTTCCACTCTTAATTTTTATTTTGGGGCTGGGGTGAGACCCCTGCATAGTTCTTGAGCAGGTTCTTGGTGCAGGTGCTGAGGCAGGGAGGCTTTTACATCATCTAGCACCTCATCCCCAGGCCCTACTGCCAGGTATTTCCAGTGCTTGGGTTTCCCAGTAACTGTTGTTCTGGATTCCCAGTAACTGTTCTGGTCACAGCACAGGGCTATGGACAGGAGCAGGTGTGCTGGAAGAGCCTCTTGAGCAGAGCAGCTGATTAAATAAGGAAGTTGTGCCATACTGTGCCTGAAGCCTGGTAGAGTTGGGAAAGCTGGTACCAACTTAAATTAAGGCAGAGAAATATTAGAAAGGGAGGAGGTGACATGGCTAAGTACTACAGTGAGCTAGAAAAAATACTTGTCAACATGTTTTCCATTAGAAGTTTGGCTGGAGTATTTTTTGCTGGTGTTAACTGGCACTGTTAGGTGTTGTTCTACTTCATAGGAAGTACTGGTCAGTTTTTGGGAAGCTGAGTAATGTTAAAGAAGAGAAAAACCTTTTTAATACTATTTGGAAAGGCTACGTGGCAAATAATTTTATTTTATAAAAATACAGTGCACTGTGAATCAGATATTAATATTTACTTTCTTGTTTTCCCATTAATACTTTATTACATAAAGCAAATATTCCTTTATATTACCATAAAATTGTTCAGTCACTAATAAGTTTTCATCAGGAAATGAAGGAAAAAGCTGTTTGCTTTTGAAAAGTAAACCTGATTTTTTTTTTTCACTTTGCCAGAATTATTTCATGTCAATCCATTCCTTGTAAAAGATGTGTGTTGAATTTCTTCATTAAACATCATCTTTATGTAATATAAATAAGACCCTATGTTCTGCTATTTGTAGTAATGTATGTAGGGAGTCCATATGAAAACACTTAGCTGATGTTCTTTATTCTTGCCATGTGACAAGGCATTTTTGCATTATTAAAAATGGAGAGTGATAACAAAATACTACAATCTGAAATCTTGCATGAGAGGACTGCAGGACAGCCTTTTCTTCCCCAGAAGCCTTGTTTGCTTATGTGATTTATCTCCCTTTTCTGCTTTACCTGCCAGAACCATGTAGCTGTATCTCCTTTGCAGTTTCTTACTTCTTCATTTGCACAAAAGGTGGCTAATTTGAATTTCTGATGTTACCAACACAGTTATGTGGTTTTTTAAAGGAAGGAAGGAAGGCACAAAATACACACATACACATATATTAAGACAAGCTAGAAACTTTTTACAGACTAACCATATTTTTTTGCATCAACAAGACTTGTAAATTTTAATTACAATGTCTGTCATAAATCATCTTGACTCAGCTTTACAGAACAGCCTCTTGTGTCTCCTGTTCTCTTAGGAGGGGGAAGGAAGGGGGAGAAAAGGGAAAGGAAAAGTCTGGGGGAAAATCTTTGTTCTCTCACTGGCAAGTTCTCAGTAGCAAAGCTGTCCCACTGAAGCCTGACTGTGTGATTTGGTACAGATTTAAGGAAGAGAAGGAACAGTTTGTTCTCTGCTGATTATATAAGAATACCCTTGACAGCATGTTGCTTGCTTCAGATTACAGCCTGTATCCCATGATTAGCATGGCAAAAAATAGGAAAACTAGAGTGATACCCACATTTCTATTTCTTTACTATGCCTTTTTTTAATCCTGGAAACTTTGGGCTTAAGGTGATGGCCAATATTTTAGCCTGTAGCTCTCTAAATGTCAGTTTTGATCAATAAATACTGTTTTCCTCAAGAAAAATATATTTGCCAGTTTGATCCTGCTTTTTGAAATTTTCTGGAGGATTCTGGTCTTTCCAAATTCTCTGATGCCCACAGATATTTTTGTAGCATGTTTTTCTAATTTGCCTTTTGTCTCCTTGGATATTTAGAATTTCATTTCAGGATTGAAAACATTTTTGCAGTCTTCAAAGATCTTTTTTTGTGACAAGACAGATTTCCTCTTTCATATGCAGAGTTGGAAATATGTTCCAGGTAGATAATGAAAAAGCATTATTAACATTTCATTTCTCCTATTTAAATGTTTTTAAAGCATTAGGAACTTCTAGACAGAAGCAGGAAGGGTTACATTGCACTTTTTAAAACTGCAGCCGAGATGTCTTTCTCTGGAGCTTAATGGATGTGTTTAGGCCCCCAAATTTTTATATAGATCATTACATGCTCACATACAATTTGCTGTAAAGAACAGCAGCTACTTCTGGTTGTGCTCACACTGTCACCTCTCAGAGGTGGAATCAATGGGATTATTATGGTTGTACTCTCAGGGTACAGGCATTGGGTGTGCAGTGAGGGTGCTCAGAAAAGGGAATACAGCCCTACAGATCAGTCAGGGCTGCAAAACTCTAATCCTGCATGTGGTGAAGATTCATGTGGTTTGAGATCATCTTCTGCTCCCTCTCCCCTCAAATGCTGCCCTGGATGGACTGTTCATTGGAAAGCCAACCACATTTACAATACACTGGCAACTGAGAAACCTGAAACCAGCAGATATCAACACTGTACTGTTTTCAGAAATCCTAGAAATTTGTTTTGGATAAATATTTAGTGAAGATGTTTCCATACCAGCCCCATTCACAGACAATTTGGTTCTTTAGCAGCGGTCTTGCGGTCACACTCTTCTTGGTAACTTTTCTGCAGATGATTGTAGGTCATTGGTTTGGAATCTGGTGGTGCTTATGTATAGTTTTATTATTTACTCTTTTCCTTTAAGTGTCAATTTTGTTTTTATGACTTCCATGATAACTTCAGATGTACTTTTATTGGTATGTTACCACACTTAGAAGAATTTTTGACTAGGTTGTCTGGGATTTTCAGTATTAAATGCCTCATAACCACATGTATTTATCTTCTTAACCTTAGCATTTATATGACTCCAAGTTGTAATTAGTGACTCCATGTTAAACTGCACCAACATGTCTATAAAACACAGCATATGGATATCTTGATGAAAGGAAATTGGGAGATGCTGCTTTTATAAACCTGAAAGCTGCAGAGCAGATGTGGAAGGAATTAGTGCAAAGAATCTCAACTGGCATATAAAACAGAAGCTGAAGTTTATTTTGGTTTTATTATAAAAGAAAAAACATTTTACTAAAGCTCTGTTGTATTTAGGTTACATAAAATTGTGTTGTTCAGGACTAGCTGTGAAAACTATGTGCACTGATGTGACAATGGAACAAGGCAATTTTTTCTCCTTTAAATATTTAGTACTAGAACTTTACAAGTGGATTGTAAAATACGTATTTTTAGAATTTACAGTAAATTTAATAATGTTCCTTTTTGGAGGAGAAGACTGTAATAGATATTGCAAAGTTAATATCCTTTTTTTAATTTCATGAGCAAAGAGCAAAATAGTGATTACCCTTTTTGCAGTCTGATTGTCTGGCTTCTTCTGCGGAAAGTCCTGGTCATAAATGCTCATTTCTGAAGAACTATTAACCACAAGCATTCTCATACTCTCATTTTTTCAACACCTAATCAGTGAGCCAGACTTTGTAGAAAACACTAGATTATTGTTTACTTACCTATTATAGATTTCAGAAAAGCATTGATGTGCTTACCAGGCAAGTCTTGTAATTTTATGCAAGAAAGAACACACTTTATAATTATAAAGGTATTAAGGATTTTACTGTGTATTTGAGGAACTTTAAGACTATATGAAGAAAGTAATAAAGCAGTCCAGAGTTAATAATGTAAAAACAGTTTCTGAAATTCAAGTAGTTTGTATTATTTATTATGTATTTATTTATTATTTTAAATCAGTATAGAAGTCGTACTGGTTGGGATTATTTATCTAGCAATCACAAACAGCTTTAAAATAGGTCTCTCAGTAAAAACATTGTCTTAAGTGAAACTGCCTTTCTGTAAGAACTGTTTTCATGGGGCAGAGTCCCTTTATGACTGAAGCAGGGCTGTGCTTTACAGAGTTGAGATGCCCTGACAGAGCAGTCACCACCCTGCCTCTGTGGGCTGCACTTCTGTAGAATGATAATTGGTTTCTTGGAAGCAAGGAATTAATTGCAGATAAAGCCTGTGCATTTCTTCACAAGAAAACTGCCTATCCATTAGTAAATCAATGAAAATTTTGCTGTACAGAAACCAGTTAAGAAAGCATTCTCTCTCCTTACTTTCATGTGTTTCTAATTTTCTTTTAGAATTTCTGTTTGCATTTGTGCAAATGTGCGTGCTTTTCTTTAGTCCTAGTTGAAGGGTGAGTTTTGGAGCAAAGCCCAAGGAAAAACCTTTTGGCTATTTTTTTTTAAATTAAAAGCATATTTTAAGTGTTTTATGTAATTTGTTAAATAAATTGTTTGAAAATATTGCTATATAATACCACAATTAAAAACAAAATATTCCTTTATACACCATACTGCAGGGTTTAGGCGAGTGATTCATAGTTCAGTCTGAGTGCAGAAAAAAAGCCAGGTATTCTGGAGTACTGATGCCACCACTGTACTTTATTTTCTGGTGGGAAAATTGCCCAAGTAAACTCACATTGCTTTAGTATCCCCATCTGTATAATGTGAATAATACTTACCATCTTACAGGAATGTGTGGAATGTAATATTTATGCATCACTTTGAAGTTCATCTCTAAATCAATTCTGTAACCCAAACTCCAGACTGTATGGTTGGTGGAAGACTGTGAGACACACCAATACTTTCTGGAAGTACTGCATTTTTCTCTACCTATAAATACCATATTTGAGCTGGATGTGTTGTCTTTAGTTTATCATCAAGCCTGATGGAGCAGTAGGGTATAATGTGATGACTAACAGAGAGTTCTCATGAGAACAGGGTAGACACTGATGTACAGTGAGAGAGAAAACTGAAGCATTCTCAAGGCACTCTCTGCTTGGCTGAGAATGTTAAAAAGAAACCTTGACCCGTGAATTAAGTCCAGCAAAAAAATACTTTCTTCATCTGTGTAACACTGAGGTTGCCAGGCAGCTCAAAAATTCACTTCTGCAAAGCTCAGATGTGGGATTCCCCCAGAGAAAGTGGAATTCTGGCTGCATGCAGTTTGCTCACCTTGGGAACAAATTTGAAGGGAGGAAGGTGACTTTTTTTGAGAGGAGTCACTTCCATTGTGTGTACAACCAGGGAGAGATGTCCTGGCTAACAATCCTAACAGCAGCTTTCCAACTTGTCACCAAGGAAATGAGCTTCCTCCCAAGTAGGTCTGCTTGCAGCAGCTTTATTACATATATCTGGACACCATTATTTCTTCTTAGTCAAATTTTTCTCAACCTGCAATGCTTCATAGCAGGGATGCAATTTCTGAACTGGTAATTGCATAAATACATTCTAGGAAAAGATCAGTTCTGCAGCTTTTTGATACTCATAATTACTTCTTTCCTACACTTTCAGAGAAGCAAATGTCCTGGAGGAAATGAGCATCTAATTACCTTGTAGAGAGCACCTGTCACTTATGTATCTGAAGTGTAGCTTTCACAGTGTTCAAAAATCTTACTGTTATTAAATAATTGTCCAGTATCCTGATGAAACGAGAAGTCTTCAATTTACAGGTGAGGAGCTGGATAAAGAATAAAATCCTTAATACAAGGAATTGCTCGAGCTTGTTATTGATCCCCAGTGTGCTAAGTTGGCCCATTGATATGTGCCTGAAGACAGATGCCTTTTTGGCAGGTCAAGGTGATTTCTCCAAATTTTCCATTCAGTAAAATGCAACACTTCCTTTTCAGTATAGAATATCTTTTATTGTTGGAGGTTTGGAAGTTGGAAAAAAAGTGCAAACACATTGTAAAGGAACAGTTATATATATTTTCCCCTGGAATAATGTGATAGCAACTTTCCTACACTCTTTAAAACAAGTGGAAAAGCAGAGAGAAACTGGAAAAAGCTTCTGTGGAAAGGGTGGTGTTGCCTGTGTGTTTGGAGGATAATTCATTGTCGCTATTGTAGAGCTGAAAACCCATTGCATGACTTGCTATGAAGCAACTGACATAAGTTGTAGTGTACACTAGAATATTATTAATTAAATGTATTTTGAGCCAATATTCAGGCTCTAAATATATGAAAGTATGGAAAAATACACAGATCACACAAAACATGAGTTGGAAAAGATTCACTACTCAAATTTCAGTTTCTGCAAAATATTGTCTTACAGCATTTTTTGGATACTATATGCACTGAATGAAATCCAGGCCATGCTGGAGGCAAAGGCAAGGATAAATTTTCAGCAGGACCTGGGTTTTATCCAATATATGTTATATTTCAGTATAGGATGATCAACATTACAAGTTAATTACCTAAATTAGTTCAGACTCACCATGTGTTATGTCTTTTAAACAATAAATTATTTAGATGGTATTCTGCTAAAAAGATTAAGGTGCTCTTCTATGGTGGATGTATTTTCTTCTCTAATAACCAGAACCTATTAGCCAGGGAAAGACTCAGAATAGGTAATAAATGTAAAGCCAGGAATTAATAATGAACAAATATATAACACACTATACCTGACCTGATTTGTTTTAAAATTCCAAATAACAACATAAAACCTGTTTGAAAACATGTAACTTACCAGTGGGTAACTT
Organism: Ammospiza caudacuta; assembly: GCF_027887145.1. NCBI lineage: Eukaryota > Metazoa > Chordata > Aves > Passeriformes > Passerellidae > Ammospiza > Ammospiza caudacuta. The sequence goes on along the minus strand of NC_080601.1, from coordinate 22,977,717 downwards.
CACTGGCTTTTTTGATGTATTTGTTGAATAGAGTATTTGCTAACAGACCTTCTCCACAGTTATTAGTGTCTACAGGACATCGATAGTCTCGTATTATGCTCACAAGATAATTGTTGCAATGAGGCGATATGTGTTTGCTCAGGTAAGTAGAATACGCAGGGTTAGATCTGATTTTCAAGTGGCAATAATCTAAATAGTATCATGTAAAATGGTACGACGAGTTCCTTGTTTGAAAGAGAATGAAATAAATGAACTGTAAGTTTTCCAGCCCCACACCGGGATACAATCCCCGCATACCTTTGTTATGAGAATCGGGGCCCTTCACATAAAAACGTCCTAAACAAACACGTGTTAGCTTATAGCCAACTCTCGCCAGTTTAAAAACTGAGAATGGTTCCTTTTAACTAGAACTTAACGAGACTCTTTTCTTTCTTGTACTTTCGTACAGAAAAAAAATCGCAGGCAGAGGTGCACTGCTGCCTTCACCAAACGGCGTTGTCCCGCAGCGATGATGAAGCCCCGCCGCGTTCCGCTGCCCTCCGCAGGGTCCGCTGGCCGCGGAGCTGCTGCGGGGCGAGGCAGAGGGCAGGCTGCGCTCCCCGAGCCGCTCCGGGCGCTGCGGGCGGGGGGCGCGGGTCCGCATTCCGATGCGCTGAGGCAGCCGCGGCCCGGCCCGCCCCCGCCCCGGCCCCCGCTCGCAGGGCGCGCACGGCGATGGCGCTGGACCGGCTCCAGCCGCGCGGGACGGCGCCGCTGCTCCGCGGTGCGGAGGCGCGGCGCTGGGGCGCTTGGCCGACGGCGCCCGTTCGCGGGAGGTAGGAGGAAACTCTTCCGCGGGCGGCTCCAGCTGGCAGTTCCGAGCGGCGGGACGGGACCCCGGGGCGCGCTCTCTGGCTCCGGGAGTCCCCTCAGCGGGAGCCGCCCGGTCCTTCAGGGGCAGCCGCGCGCGCGCACGCGGGGCCGGGGCCAGCGGTTCCTGCTGCCGCACTTGCGGGGGCTCCACAGTGCCTGCGGGAGCGCGGGGCTGCCCCGGGCAGGACAAGGAGGAGCTGCCGCATCCCATCTGTCTCGGTGCAGGGGATGATCCTAGCGACCGTCCCGAGGGCAGCCATCCGGTGGGAGAAACCCGCTCTCCACCGAGGAGGGGCGGTCCCGGGGCACCCCTCCCCGGCGGCCCCGCGCCCTCTGTCCGCGGCTGACTGAGCCGGCGGCGCTGCCCCGCGGCCCCTCCCCAGCTCTCCCCGTCCCTCCCGAGCCCGGCGGGGCGGTGCGCGCCCGCAGCCCCCGCCCCCGGCCCGCCGGGGAAGGCGCCTCGCTCGCTCCGCCGCCCCGGGCAGCGGCGGCCGTGGAGCTCTGGCGAGGCGGGGGGGCCCCGTCCCGCAGAGCGCTCCGCCGCTGCGGCCCCGCCGCCGCTGGAGTCACCGCCGAGCCGAAGAGGAGGACGAGATACCGGGGAGACGCTGAAAGGTGCGTCCCCTGCACACTCCCGCCCGCTCTCACGGGCTCTTTCCCTGACTCCCGAGCGTGGTTGGCTCTCCTCAGGGGCTCTCTGGGGCCCCCACGGCTCTCGTGGCCCCGGGGGGCTGCCGAGGGCTGCCCGGCCGCTGCGGCCGTGCCCGGGGCGGGCGGGGGCTCCGCTTTCGGCCATGTTCCGCAGCCCCCGCGCCCTCCCCGCCTGACCTTCGGCTTACGGCTTCTCCCCCTTCCTCTGGCAGGGTTCAAGGATTGCAATTGCAAATGAAAATTGGGGTGGGCTGCCCTTATCCCACATGCTAGAAATTGTTCTCAATTCATCCCTCGCTTTCTCTCTTCCACTGTACAATGAGTTGTAATTTTTACGTTCAAGTCTGGCAAAATTTAGTCCCAGCTTGGTGCAGCACATCGGAGATGTGGCGTTGGAAGGCGCCTGTGGCTGTAAGGCACAAGGGGTGCTGTGTCTCCCCCTCAGTGGCTCTCTGCTCTTTGGGGGTGCTGCAGGCCCTGACACCCAGGCATGAAGGGGCAGTGCATTCCTCCCAGCTCCAGACTTCTCTTTGCCCCACTTGCTGAAGTGCTGTTGAGTTAGAAAGACTCAAAGTCTGCAAACACTTAGAGAAGTAGTTTCACTGAAGTGTTTGTAGGATCAGGACCAAAGTGTCTAGGTGTGATGCTTATCTGTTCTGCTGCACCCTCTTGGGATGCCACCAGCACAGGTGATAAAGGGAAGAGCCTATACAGGTGACTGTGAACTGGGCTTCTTCTGATAAGGTTAATGAAAGAGCTGGATTAAGAGTGGTAGAGAAATGCCTGAAAGATCAGCTGTACTTCAAGGAACAGTAAAATGTTTTGTTTCATTGTGAGGCATTTGTGTAAGGAACAGAATTGGCCTTCTTGTTCCGTTTATTATTTTAAAGTTTTCCAAATATTTCCATCCTCTACATTTGTATGACAAAAGTTTGTAAATATTTCAATCATTTACATTTATATATTTGAAAGAAGATCAGAGAACCTGTCAATTATGAAGCAGCCTCTTAGTAATGATTGCAGAGCAGTGACTATTATGTAGTTTAAGAAGTCATGTTTTTCCAGCTACAAATAATCATCTTTGATCTGTGCTATCACATCCCTTAAAAAGTCCATGGCAAACAAGCAATGTTTGTGATCATTACAAAAGCAGTGAAACATACAAGGTGAAACGTGAAACAGACGCTGGTTTGTGTAGTAGGAAGTGCTCAAGAGAAATTCACAAGACATAATGGACATGGATGCCCATCTGCACAAATTTGCAGGGGATTTCTAAAAATCTTGCTTTCTTAGTGATCTAAATAGAATTCATTCTTGCCACATTGAGGTAGTAATCTCAGATGCTGTAATGAGTTCATTTGTGTTTTTGTACAAGGTAAAAAGTTTGTTATTTAGACTTTGTAGACGAGGCAGTGCAGTTCCTGTCCTCTCAGTTAACATTAATTTAACATGATGCATTTTATGCAATAAAAGTGTGATGTTCAAACCAGGGTTCCAAGACATTTAAAAGGAAAAGAAATACCACAAGGTAAAACTTTCAGATCAAGAAATATGGAAGCCCTACTGCAGAATAACAAATTTCTCAAAACTGTGTTAAACATAGAGCAAGTTCATGGAGATGATAAGGTAATTTGAGATTTGGGAGATTTGTAATATGAGAAAAAGAAACTCTCTGTATTAGGTTATCCAAAAGAATGTAAGAAACAATTTGAGCACTATTTGTAAGTATCCATAGAAGAATTTCTTTTATCAAAGGGCTGTTTTATTTAAGAGAAACATGGATGTTAAGATCCTCTAGTGACTAGAACCTGCATGGAAATCCAGTATAGGACAAGGCACATATTGAAAAGTGGCAGCTGTGACTGTTCATGAAAGATTGTAGATTTATAACCACTGGAAACATTTTGCTTAAGTTAGCAGCTCTGCCTTCTTTTTTGGAGAAAAGCAGCTATTATTTACCAATAGTTCTTGGATTTGAAGTGAGAATTAGTTAGAGAAAAACTTCAGTTATTAAGGAGGCAAAAAGTAATTAATCTGTTATTTCATTAGAGGGCCATGATTTGCATAGGGATTTTTTTATTAAACATTAAACTAAGGGTTTTTTTTAGTGATCATCTTAATTTATGTGCGTATTGCAAGAGCATTTCTTTATGAGTGTTTTCTTCTAAACACTTCTAAAACACTGATAACCACACTTCAGAACTTGGGTTGTGATTTTGTTTCTTGTTTCTACAGCACTTAGTACAAAACAGATTTTGGGTCATGACTGACTCTTAAATTTTATAAATGACAGTGATACGTGTTATTAGCAATAACTCATATCTCTTTGTTTGTTTGTTTTATATACTTCTTGAAAATACCAGTAACTGGAAGGTTGGCACAAATGATGTAGTTCCAGCGTGGACAGACTTACTCTCATGCCTGTTCACAGTGCAGCCATTGATGGTTTCATTGAGCAGTGTCTATCATTTGATTGTGCAGACAGCAGGTTAACAGCTCTCTGTACCTTTAATATGCAGTATGATTCATTTGTAAGTAACACTTTTCATCATGTCTCTGTTTTAGGAAGCTGTTAGCATGCTAGCATTAAATCCATGTTTTCCTTAATTTTGTCCCTTCCTGAGCTTTCTTAATCGTTTAGAAGAGAGGTGTTGCTCATGTTGCTCATGTACTTGAGGACCTACATGACTGAGTACATGTTATGTGGGAGCAGTCCAGCTTACTCTGCTTTATTTGTCTTGGCAAACCGATATATATATATATATATATGCTTATGGGTAGGGTTTTCCATAGTCATGGAAATACCAGATATTGGTCATATTTCTCTCCTTGATGGTCGTATTTCACTCCTTGATTTTTCTGAGCAAAACATCTATCTGCTGAAACAAGACTTGTGTTTAAGAGCTGAGGATAAAGTGCTGATAGACCTTGTACGAATTTCCTATATTGGGAAGTCTCTAATATTTTTAATCTGTTTCAAGGCACAGAATTTTGGTTTTTACTTGAAACAAGGAAGTTAATTTGTAAGTACATCAATATGCGATCTGGTTTCTCCTACTCTGTCACGTTGACATCTCTGTGCAAGACATAATTAATGTCACTGATTTTAAACTAGGCCATCCACAATACTTTCTTCTTAACTGCCCAGTCATTCATAAATAATCCAACATGTTCAAGCAGGAGCTCGATGTGGCAGCACTTACTGAAACCTGGTAACCAGAGCTGAGAGGAACGAGCTCAGCTCCCCACCAGAATTATCCTTCTTCCAGAGCCTGCTACGTTGCTCCAATTTATCAAGTGTCAGTGTAATACCAGCTCTTTCAGTAAATGATTTAGAGCAGTAGGGACACAAACCTTGTGGAGTATGTGACATGCCCCACGGAGCTGCCTCCTGCATTCTTTACATGTGAAACTTGTGTGTACTTGGCTTAGCATTGGGGGTACAGACAGTGCAGGCTTGAGTCCTTTAGGAGGAGGTATCTGTGGGCCAGTATAGGTACTGTGACATTTACAGTACTCTGAGGCATATCATTAGGGTTTAAATAGGCTGTCCACTTGGGATACTTTTTATTCTACAGTATGCTATCAGTAAGTAATATTTAATAACTTGTTACAACATTTTCAGTGATGCCTTCTCATTAAAAAAATGAGTATACTATTGTATTTGTCAGTTGTAACATTTCATAAGTAATTTAAAAATTAAATGCTCAGGCATTTTTAGTGTTCTTTATGTTACTTATTTCAATGTTTTAAATGAGACACAAAAAAGTAGAAACACTGAGAGCAAAGTTGAAGCTACCATTTGAAAATATTTATGGGGTAATGGTTTTATTCTGTTAGTATGCACAAGTGCTGCATAACTTGCATCTAATAATAGTGTGTTTTCTTAAGCAGATGACTCTCCAGTTGTGTTGACCTTGCCTTGTGTAGTAGGACCTTGCTGTCTGCTGTTTCAGACAATGCTCTGATGTGAGATCTCTCCTCCCACAGTATTTTTCTCTGTCTGTGCTACAGCATACAGCAAGAATGCTGCTGCAGTGATCTTTGGTATTTGAGGTTTTTGTTACACTGCATCTTCTTTCAAACATGTTCATAATGCATTCCTTTACTCCAAGTACAAAACTCTGTTGCTTGGATTAGGTTAATTTCTTTCTGTAGTGGTACAAATACCTTTCAGCAGTGTTTTGGGGAAAACCAACTTGGTTTCCCTTTGGAATTTAGCAAGATAAAAAGGGATCACACCAGACCAGCTACTGCTCTGTGCACTACAGGCAGCTTACATCAAAGAACAACCTGTAGATTTCTTCTTGAGGAACTTTCTTGATGTGAATGCCTCCATTATAATTCCTTTAAAGTTTTGGATTTTTAGCTATGTACCAAATTGCAAGGGAAAAAGAAAACACAGTGTTGTAATATCCGGGTTGATTTGCATTTTGAAGATGGTATTCTGCTTCTGTTCTAATTCTAGGTGATTTTCATACTCTGACATTTTCAAAGATGTATTTTCAACCAGTTAGCTATTGTTCAATGTGGACAAGTATGTTAAAATGTGTTTATATGAGATTGTTGCCCATTGGTGGGCAATTTCTAATAATTGGGTAGTATTTTTCTAACTTTTTCTAGAGTCACGATTCCAGTGACTTTCAAGTGTGTCAGATGTTCTGTGAGTACATGCATTGTTTCTACTGAAAGCAGTGGGAAAATAACCTCATTGCAGGTATTTCTTGTGAAAGCTTTGAGTTTCTGATCACTCGGTGTGCACCCATTTGAGTTCAGCACTCTTAGGGAAGCAGTGAACATAGAGGAGTGTCTCTGCAAGGCTGGCAGCCCCCGGGTTTCTGACTGCAGGAGGGGCTGGCAAACAGGCTGAGTCCCTGCTTGGGTGTGGAGTTCATATTCACTCCTTAGCTGTGCCACAGCCCATGGTTTTGGAGCGTTTTCAGTGGCCGTGGTGTCAAAGAAGACCAGGCAGATAATGCTTCTTGAAGTCTTTTGTGTTATGTTACTTCTTCATTAAAGAATGTTTCTTACTGTGGCTCCTTTAGAGCCCTTGAAGATTTTCAGTGTAGCATGAATAGTCTGTTGTTTGCATTTTTACTTCCAAAAAACATATAAAAAGGGAAAAATCTTGCATAATTACCTTTGTATTGTTATGATTGCACCTTTTTTGTTTGTTTGTGGTTTTCTTAATAATCAATTTATGGAATAGACAACAAAAATAGAAACAGTGAAATCAAACAGTTGGACACCTGCTGGAATTATTTTTGTCTGAAGAGCCACTCAGAATGTTGCTGTCATTATTTGAATATTCATGTCTTCTCATTCTGTGCTTTTGTTCAGAGGAGTATAAGCAAGAAGTTCAACTTCAGCGGTGGTGTTCACTCAGTAGACTTAGAAATTAAATAGGAAGAAATAGCAACATAAAATAAATGGTTTAATATGTGTGTCATTTAAAAAACCACCTTGACAATACCACTTAGAGGCATTCCTTATATCATTAGCCTGGGTAATTTAAGTATTTTAGTACAATTATAGGGGTTTTTATTCTGGTTTTTTTTTTTTTTTTTTGTTGTTGTTGGATGGATTTAGAAAGTAGCTATCAGTATTCCATCATCTTGTGAAATTATATTAACTTAGGCCAAGTCCATGTAGCATTGGGTGCTGTTGTTTTCATTGAGGTACTTGTTATGCTTTTGTCCCTCTAGTTAAAGCAGATTTCAGAGACTGTAGGACTGCAATACATGGTTAAACTAAATTGCAGTACGAAACAGAGTTGTTTATTAATTCTTTAATAAAGAGATTCTTTAATTTGTCTTTAGATGTGTCAGGTTGAAGAAGGTGGTTTTTTTACCTAAGCCAAACTAGCCTTCCTGCTACTTAAGCAGAAAACATTTGTAGATAAGTATAAAGTTGACTATTTCTCATTTCTCATTCTTACCTAACTTTTCTAAAAGAGAATAAAAGTTAAATGTATATGTAGTACCCTGGTATAGGAAGGCTGTGATCATTAAAAATCAAGCTTTAGCACCCATTTCATTGTGGAGAAATAGTATAATATTAATACTGTTTGTTCTTGTTTGTTAAGCAGATATTGTCAACTACCAGTCTATTTGTGCAGATTTAATTTGTTTATATATAGTTATGGGAACATTTTAGATTTGCAATAATGAAAGAATATTCTTGTAAAATGTTAGTTTAGGCCCATGACTAAGAAGGCATTTATGAGTCTCTTAAATTATTCAATGCTTTTTTTTTTCTTAGTGGTCAGCTGAAATTTTTTCTTGTCCCAGCAAATTCTGAGCTATGGTAAATGTTTTTTGCTGGATCCCTGTGTCACTCACTATGAACACTTTTTGGAAGAATGTTTTGCTTGCTCTGATTATATTCATGCAGCAAATTCTGTAACTGTCTTAAAACTTATTTCTTTGTGGTAGGAGATATAAGGACTTCAGGGATCATGGAAAAAAGAGTCTTGTTTAAAATTTTGTAGTTTCATTTGTAGAAAGCAATATGATACCTTGAAAGTCAGTGACATTTTGGATTGCAAATGGTCCTTCTGCTTTACCAGGATAAGGAAATACTAAAATTTTAGATTAACTTTGGGGGCATTGGAAAAATAATGGGGTAGTTTATGATATTAATAAATGGATAATATCTACAATTGAGATGTATCTTCACTGTTTTGTCTCATCATTCTGATCCATTCTGGGGACATACTAACAAACTGATTTTATTATGAAAAATGTGTTTAGAGCATCGAATTCCAAAATCTCATTTCCCTTCCATGGAACCTTCCTTTTTGTCTTAGAATTATTAAACCATTATTGCTCCCATTTGCATTTTGTTTTTATAAACAAAAGTTCTGTTTTTAAGGTTCAGATTATGAATAATTATATTACCAGTACAACTAGTAATTATATAATAGTTCAACTAGGGCTTCTGGAAAAACAGTGCCTCTCTGAGTACATGACTGTAAGAATTGGCAATACTGGGAATCCCCTTCAGAAATTAATTCTTTATACTTTGTGAACTGTGATTCTAGATTTGCAAGCCAGGTTCAGTAGTGGTGTGTAGAAATAAACAATTCCCTAGACAGCAGCCTATAAAACAGGTCAGTGTTAAAATATGCAGTAACATCTTTCAAATGTCTGTTTAGCATTAGACTACTATGCCTGCCTGAATTCTCTTTCAGGTTCAGATCATAGCATTTGTTGGGAGTTTTGTTACCTGGTAGGTGTAGGAATGTTAGAGATTCACAGACAGTAATGGGTTTTCTGGAGATCTTCACTTCCACCCTCCCAGAAGAGGCAAGTTTGTATATTCTCTAAAAATTTGTGAATATCATTCTGCTTTGCCCAAAGCTTAACTTCATCTTTGTGTCATCCCCTCGTTTTGTTCCACATGCTATTTATTCTGTTATGCAAGTTGATAATGAAAATGTTTGTCCTTAACAGTCAGTCATCTTGTTGGCTAGGTGCAGAAAGCTGGTTTTGAGGCTAAAATTTCTGATTTTAGCCTCAAAAGATACTGTACCACAGTTACAAGAGTAGAGCATAGTATTGTCCTTTATAAGAGCTTCAGTGCACCCTTGAACTTCTTTTCAACTGTGGTGCTTTACAGAAAGCTGCATAGAATTGACTTAGGAGTTAGTGGGAGAGCTGTAAAAATATTTGAGGAAGGTGTGTGCACAGATTTAAAGCAAAGGAAATTGTTTGGTGTGACAGCATTGGAGCTCTGAGGTTGCTGTTGAGAAGAATGGAAAGCCCTGGACAAAAGAAAAAAAAAAAAAAACAACCTTCAATTTCTTGTTCTTGCTTGTATTTGCATGTAGCAAAACTCTCCCATACATTTTCTGTGCATTTGAGTCAAAGAAATCAGTGGATAATTTTATTAAAAATGCCTTTGTGTCCTGGTTTTCCCGCCTTAGCCATTTTGCTTACAAAAAAGCTCTATTCTGTGTGCAACCATATGCATCCCAATAAAGGTTTTAAAGTTTGAATTGAGACAGAGACTGTCTCAGCTTTTGGCCAGCAAATGCAAAGAAAGTTGGCCATGTTCCCTCTATTTGCCAGAAAAGCATGAAAGCTGGGGCCCCTCCTCTGTCTGAGAGAAAGGGAAGCTCTGATCTTTCTGCATACAGAGTTTTGGAAGTATTGGTCCTTGACATATTACTGGTATGACTTGTCTGTCTCTTTCTTGCTTGATGTGACCCAAAGCCCCTGAGAAAAGATCTCTTATCTACAATTGTATATATTAACCTGGGCTTTTTTCTCTGATTATCAGTTTGGTAGTACTTTTTTCCCTTCTACTTGCAGTCCTAAATATCAACAATTAATTCCATGTCTACAGAATTACAATTTTTTTGCATGTGGCTTGTCTCTCATGCTACTAAATCTAAAGACCTAATTGCTTACTTTTTCAATATTTGATGTACATATGGGTGTGTAATTAAAAAAGCATAGATATTGTACTATTTATTGCATGTTTGTGTGTAGGCATTTCTACTACTTGGTTTGCTTGTATTCAGGAGTTTGCAACTTTCAGTATTCAGATAATCTGACAATCCCTTGAATGATGTATGACTATATAAAATAAGAATCTTAAGTTATGAAGGAGATTATCCATAAAATTTAGACTATTTTTAATGTGTTCTGTTATGGTTCAAAAATAATTAATTATTGTAAAATATTTGAACTTAAAATATTAAAAGTCAGAATATGGGTTTTATAATTAGTACATAATAATATCTCTTGCACATTTTTTTTACCGTAACTGTACCTAAGATTATGTATATGTTGCTGTGTAATTTTTTTCTGGTGAGTGAATCATGGAAACTAAGCAAGTACTTTGGTTTTTATGATTATTATAAGCAGTAATTATGCACACCTGGATTATGTACAGCTATTATTAAGTTATATAAACAATGTACACCCAAACTGCTTGCTTTTTCTCTATAATTACAAAATTTGTAGTGGGTACAGTTTTTGTTTTTTAGATCAGTAGCTTGTAAGATTAGAAGTGCTGAAATGCATGCATTGTATTTTCAAAAATAAGTTTAAATGTGGTAGTACTACTACCCTTATTACTTCCATAGCTGTTTCTGCTTTTATAAAAGCATTAGAACACTTAAATAAAACCAACCAGCATTAATGAACAAGTAATACACCAGAAAACTATACAGAATCCTTGAATGCTTCAGTGTGAGGAGTGTGCTGTTTCTAATTAAATTTGTTCTTAGATTACTCTCATGAAGTGTTCAAAGTTTGTCAAATACTCTGTGAGGTCTAAGGTAGATTTTGTGTTTGAAGGTAGAGCTTGCCTTTCCTAAACTAAATTCAATTCTACTGATTTTTCTTATTTCTTAAAGGTAGGTAAAAAGGGAAAGCAGATAGTTTTGGAAATCAGTAAGAAGTTGTCTGGAATACAGTGGGTCTGAGTGTGACACAGTCCCCACTAAATTATCAGGACCAGATCTATAAGGAGGTACTTACAAGATTGCAAGATAAACTCGTAATAAAATAAAAGGGCTACTGATAAAAAATTAAAGAATCAAGAAAAAAGTTGATCTAGAACTTGAAGGAAAAGATGAAAATGAAAAAGATTTGCAGGAGCAGCTAACTGTTTTGAGGTGTGGCAGTAGCATGCCTAAGAAGACAGATGAACAATGTTTAATTTGAAATCTCAAAGGACAGGTTAGTCTGCATTCATTTACGTATGCTGGTTTTATATGCTCTTTCTTCAGAGGTCACCTGCGGTTATCCATGAACTTTATTCTAGATGTACAGGTACTGTATCTTTATACCTCATCTCCACATTTCTCACAGAACCTCGTGAGAAATTGACTTTTCCTTGTTGGCTTTCTATTGACTAGGAAGTACCAGAGAGGAAAGCAATACCATCCACATTAGAAACTGTTACTATTTAAACGAAGATCTCCATACAGTATGCAAGATACTGATTGAGAAAAGGGAGAGCTACAGTCTGCCTGTTGCGCCTCATGAGTGCTGGAACAGGTGGTACCCTCACTGAGCTACCATGTGTAAACACTTTCTGTTCATATCATCAATGAACCTGACCAGTTGTGGCACGTCACTGAGAGGCATCCCCTTGCAGACTGTCTTGAAGCAGGTTTTTGTTTTGCACCGTTTTGAAACATTACAAGGTTTTTGTTGCAAGCAGAGCACTGTTGCCAGCATCAGCCCTTGTTTTGCTCAGAGCTGTGTAGACTGCACAGACCATTATTTTTCCTTGCTGCTTTGCCTCCCTTCAGGGATCTTTTCTCGTGCCAGTTATTACTTCATAACACACTCAGCCGCCTGCTGGGGTCAGTGCTGGTTTGAACGGTCTGTCCTGCAGGTGAGCCTCCTCCTGCACTGGTCTGCAGGGTTTTCCCCTCAGCGGGATGAAGTCACTGTTGTCATCTTGCCCAAGAGAAGTCTGATTACAAGGCCTTGGACTGCTCCTTATCTTTCAGTTTGCTGGTTCAGTGCTGGCCTGATAGTGTTTGATTCAGCATTTCAGAGTAACCTCCTCATCCCTGTTCTTGGCGACATTGAAAAGTCCATATTCTTAGTACTGCTCGAGTGTTACTTGATAATTCGTTTCCCTCAACTTCTTTTTATCATTTGTGGTTGTGCCTGATGGTGAGACAGATGACCTCTTGTGCTGGGGAGTTGCAGGAGGGATCAGTGGGAGGACAAGCCCACGGCTGAGAGTCTGCTGCACTCCACCTGGGTCAAGAAAGGCACCAGTGGGTGAGCTGGGTCCTGATTCTGATCTTAAAAATCTGATCAAATGGTCGGGAGCAGCAGAGAGCGGGGCCTGAGCCCAGAGATGTCAGCAACATAGCTCAGCCAGAGCTGGTGCAGTCCTGAGCTGAAATGGCTCCTGGCCTGCTGTGGGGGGCTGCAGGTGGGGCTGCTGATGGCGTTAGAGGACTTGGTGTTCTCAGAGCCCTCACAGTGCCTCTGTTAAATACCCACATTGATCCTGTCCTGGGTTAACACCATGGAATGCTGTGCTGCTTGTAGCATTCATTATCGTGCCCAAGAACAGTACAGAAAACAGTGTGGTTTGGTCTTAAACTGTTACAGCAGAAATAACCTTGAGTGTTTCAGCATGCGTCTGCTGCCTTGTTATCTTTTACAGTCCTTTTGTGGTTGTGTTCTTTGGCTTGTTTAATTGTGGCACCAGCTGCTTCCTCTGTGGTGCTGTCCCTTCTCTGCTGGAGTTTAGAGCATTGATCAGGCATATGTGCAGACCCCCTCCCTTCCAGGACCTTTCTGACCTAAATACAAGGAGTAGAGTTGTATTGAGTTAATGTGTTAGCAGCAGGGCTGCACAATCAAATGGATGCAAACAATCTTTCTGCTTGACTGAGAAAGTATATATGTAACACCCATTTTTATGTAATATGTTATTACAGAGGCATATTAATATAAAAATGTATCCTAGGGTGAAAGAACCAAGATGATTTCCTAGCAACATTTTCAGATTTTAATGAAACAGTTTTGTTTGGATACTAGCAGATTCTCTGGCACGTATGGCCAGTTAAGTCAAAATAGAAAAAAAGGTGTTCTGGAGAAGGAAGTGTCATTTTCCAAATTATGACTGCAGTTTTTAGCCTAGTTTCTTATGGAAATGACTTTGTAAAGGCACACTGTGTGTCTGTACACATTTTCTTCCAACTTTTAACTTGGCCTGTAGCAACTGGGTTTATTACAAAGTGCAGGTCTCAAAAATGCTAGACTCAATACATTTCATGCAGATGTAACTCAGATATAGAAGAGAAGTTCTGTAAATCATTTTGGCTGTGAAGAAGTCACACATTAGTTGAGGGTCTGTAGAGGAGAAAGACCTTGGTAACACTAATTCCTTAGCATTAAGAAAAGCTTTTGTCGGAAGTAGCGTCACAGTTATTTCAAATTCATTTCTTCTAGGAGTAACTAAGTTATATAATGTTTGATTATTGTGCATTTTCTTGTTTTAGATTGTACTTTTAGCTACACTACATGAACCTTAAATATCCACTGAGATGCTTGTCCATTGATTTTACCAACAACTTCATTGGGTTAAAATTCCATCTATTCAACTGGAAGTACAAGAACTTTTTAAGAAATGTAAGAAGCTTTGAGCAAGTGATTGTTTGTGTTAGATAATACAGAATTAGCTTTTGCCACATATTCTTAACCTAATTAACTATAGTTTGTGGACTGAAGTAGACTAAAATCTGGCCAAAAGTCCCATCTCATCAAGGGAGCAGATTTTAATGTTTATAATTCTATATTCTTACTATTCTTGAAGCAAGGAGCTTAACTGTACTACCCATGAGTGACCTGTTTTATGAAGACTGAACTTAAATTGAATACTTGGTGCAGGTTGTCTTTTTATCCTGAAATAATGGGTGAAGTACAAATGCACATTTGTGAGCCACAGATTATAAATACAAGTAGTCAGAAATATTTAATGGACTACTTTCTTAAAGTGTCTGAAAGATAACCAGGAAAAGCAAACAAATACCTCCTCAGCAAGGATGTAAGTGTTCATTATGATGATTTTGAAGGTTCTCAAATGAAAGATCACCTAAATATGTCACAATCATTAACAAAGACATGCTATGTTAATCTTCAGGCATGTTTCTCCTTCAGATAGGTTAAGTTGTTAAAGAAATGCGACTGAGACTTAAGAAACATGGAATTTGTTTTGTATTTTCTGTATTTGACTCCATTTATCTTGGAAGATGTGGCAGTATATTATAAAAGAAACTTTGTAATTTTGATTGTGGGTATATTTCTGTCCTATTTATTTATTGAGTGAGATTGAATAAATAGTATTTATAATTTGAATTGCAATGAGGCCTACATGGGTTTTAAAGTATTAAAACATTTAATTTAAAATGATCACTGAAGAGGTCTTTCTCAACAATCAGTTTTATCTGAACATAAGGAACATCTTCCAGCATCCTGAAAAAATAATTTGCAATTGTGTGGTGACTTGCTCCTTGCACATTTCATTTAGCAAGAGCCAACATCTTAGAGGTTGCTTCATGGCTTGAATTAGATGCAGGGTGGGCTTTCTCCCAGAGAATGATGTGACTGATAAAACCATCATAGGAAAAAAATTAATGTAGTTTGTTAAAAAATTAATTTTTTTAATTTAAAAATTTTTAAATTTAATTTTTTAATTAAAAAAAATTTAAAAATTTGCTGAGCAAATATTATTTGAGTAGTGCTGTTTTCAGTGTCACAGAGCTTAATATCTAGAAATATTAGAACATAATAGTAATATAGAAGTAGTTTAATGTATTTTCAGGGCTGCTGAATCAATAGTCTTCTGAAAATTCCATGTTTTTAAAGAAGATAATTAATTACAATCGAAGTAAACAGGTTGTTTACTCTTGCCTTGTTTTACTTTTACCCTGTTTTTTACTCTTATATTCTCTCTTAGGCATAATAATATGCACAGAACATAGCAGATGTTCAAAAGAGAAAGAATCAGAGGTTAAATATTAAGTTTCCTGAATGAATGGCATTAATAGATCCAGAGTGGTATACAAAGAAAATCTATTTTGAGAAAGGGAAATTGTGCAGTAATTTAATAATGTCAGCTTTCAGCATTTGCAATATTTTTCTTTGCTTTTCCTTAACTAAAGTGTAAATGCATAAATTGACAAATGACTGAACTTTTGTCCTCCTACAGATTAGCATTTAATTTTTATTTGAAACATATACTGGGGTTTCAAACTCAATCTTATTGTAGTTATGACAGCTGAACAGTAACATTAAAGTTATTTCTCAAGTCATGTTTTAAATAGGACTACTGTGGCTTAACATACTGTGACTATAAGTCTTAGCTTGGGTTTGCAGAACATAAATTGTAGTGATATATGTGCTTTTAACGTACCCTCAGACATTTTAGTCTCAGAAATATTTTTATTGCAGGTTTGTTCTGTTCTCACCAGTGTGGCTTGAATTACAGCTAATACAGGACAGCGAGAGAGAGGGAAATGAGAGAAGACTTGGGTGCTCACACGAGGAAAATGCTGTAAGGAAAAACAAACAAGACTAAGAAACTGAAGTGTTCTTGCTGCTTATTGTGTCACACCTGGATTGGAGTAATTTTAAAACTTCAGTGGGGTGACAGGCATGACAAAGTGCAGTTGCTGTTTATGGAAATATGTGTCAGTGTGGCACATAAAGTCCCTTGAAGACATGGTTTCACATTGGGTACAAATGCTAGTGAGCTCACATGGGAAGACTGCTACCAGTGGCACTTTGCTGTTAAGCAGAGCTAGATAAGAAAGAGGCTTGCCAGGGCTAGAGATTCCTGCTGGACATGGGGTTTTGCTTTGTGATGTGAACCTCTCTGGTATTGCCTTAGGAAAAAGGAGAATGAGAGTTCATGGTGTTTGCATATTTGGTAGAGGGTTCTTTACCTCAGGGCTGAACTGTCACTGTGTTACCAGTGTCCAGGCAGATAATCCTGTGCTTTAGAAACTGATGTGCTGGTTTCTGTCACTGCTGAAGTGTGGATCCCAGCACAGGGGGTGAAACTTTGCTGGGAGGCATGGGTGCTACTCCAGGCGGGGTGTGGAGTGTGGCTGGCATGCTGTGATACTGTAGGGCTTGGCCAATGGCTGGCTGACCTCTGAAGCCTTGGAGCAGCTGACTCCAACAAATGGTATCCTCTGGTTAAGGCAGCATCTCCAAAAGCATTTTTCACAGGTGTGGTAGGAAGAGACTGGGATCAGAGTGTGAAACACCCAGTTCTGTCACTGGTGTGCCATTGTGAATCTGTGATTGGATGTTTTTTACAACTGAAGGCCAACATCTGTTTCCTACTTACTTCCTTTCACATCTGAGAACTCATCTGGCTTTTATCTGGCTTTCTGTAATTTGTCCTGCTCGTGTACTTTGTTTGTTTGATAAAAACTGTGATGGATATGGTATGCCATTTTACTACTACATTAGTCTGTAGTCCCAGGTTAGTGTTGACTCTTTGGAATCATAATTAGTTCATATTTCCAAGTGGCAGATTTTGAATGTGATAACCCAAGTCTCAGCACATTAGTTTTTGTCTGTAAGCCCTCCATTTTGTATTAATGTTTTAAGTTATTGATAAATAAGTACGTACTATAATTTCCCCTATATTTATTAATTGTATTTTGATGACAACAACTATTTTCATTAGTATTTTAACAAAGACACAATTTGAAATATTTTAAAAATAATTTCAAATCAAGGTGTGTTGTGCACAAAGCACTTCCATTTGATAGACTTAAAACCTTGATCAGTAGAAAAGTCTCCTGTTATTTTTCAACATATTTAGTACTGGGTGGCCTTAATGAAGGGACTTACTGTGCTTTAGCAACTGAGGAGAAATGGCATAATTTGACTAAAGTGAAACCATGCAAATGAAGGGGTGTGTGTGTGTAGAACTAGAGAATTTTTTTAAGGGTAAGATGAATGTATGAATGATGGCATTGAGTTCAGGGAAACTATGAAGTTTTCAAAGGTGGACAAAGCCTTGAAATAGGATGATGGATGAATTATTTTCAAGTCTGAAGCTCGAGGTGCTTCAAAGGATCTGAATGACTAATTGTTGGTACTCAAACACACACTCAATGTGTGGGCAGGGCAGTTGGCTTAAAACTCAAACCTCATTTTTAATTGTGTCTATTTTTTTGCATGGTTTGTATGATTACTTTTTAAATTTCCAGACCTTAAATTCTGATGGTGCTAGTGCGTTTGTTTTTTACATGCTTTTAAAAAATTAATTTTATTTCTCACTGTATTTCTTATTTTTCTTCTGTATAAGCATTATTTAGCCTATTCTTTTGTGTAATATAGTTTATTAATTGACAGTAATTTTCTTCTCGCTTTTTATTTTGTCTAATCTTTCTAAGAGATCTACTTACCAGTGATAAGTCTGCTGAATTCTGTGCCTTGAAGATTTTTGTTTTTAATTGTACTACACTTTGTTTTCCTGTGAGTGACTCAGTGCTTGAAAATCTTTTTTATGCATTTAAGACTGTTTTCACATTCCTCAAAAAAATTAAGAAAAGTTATTCCAGAAGTATTTGTTCAAAGATGGAGAAGAATTATTCTGCCTTCAACAGCTGGAGTTGTGCATCTCAGGTAGAAGGGCTTGTTCTTCCAAGTGTCAGTGATGGAATTACAGCTTCCAGATAAGGTCACTTAGCATGAAATTCAAGTAACCACTAAACAGAAAGTTTATTTAAACAGCTTATTACAGGCCAGATCTAGAAAGAAATACAGAACTGATCCTGACAGTGAGATAAATGCAGTTTTGGCTTCTCTCTGTGCATCTCCTTGGCAGAAAAGGGATTCCTGTAAAGAAATGAAGACTGGAGCTGGTATCTGGCAGAAGCTTCACATTCTCCCTGATGGAGTGATGAATGATGAGGCAATTGAGAGGGTTCACCATCTGGCAGACATTTGCATAGTTTGAGACATCTAATACACAATTATGTTTAGATAAGTATTCTAGAAATTAGAAAAAAGGCTCTAACTTGACAGGACATATAAATACTGTAGTTCTTTGAGATTTTTTTTGTTGTTGAAACACAGATGCTGGTGGTAAATCTGAAGTTCTGAATGATGCTCTTTGCCAAATCAAATGTTGTTATAACTTGCTTCCAACTGTTCAAATAGGATTTGTGCACATCTTGAGTGATTCTTAAGAGTCTTGCTATTTCCTCTTTACTGTTTGCCCATAGTCCCCTAGGGAGAAATGAGGTTTAGAAAATGGTGATGACATGTTGGTGCCCTGTTATTGTGATAGTATCTCCTGCTTGTTTCTGACATAAAACACTGTAATGAAAAACTTATACTGTGCATGATACAGTATAAATTGAAGAGGGTTCAATAAATGTGGTTTCTTATTCTGTTTAAGGAATTGGTCTGGAACAAACTATAGCTTACGTACTAAAAAACAAAGCCCATTATTCTTTTTTAATTGTAAATTGATAGTTCTAATATACAAAGCATTTTCCTCATCAATGAGTTTTCTCCTTAAGAACTTGAACTGGGATTATAGTTGTCAAGCATAGTTGTTGGGGTGATGTGACAAAGATGATCAGTAGTTTTATATCCACTTACTATGCCAAATTGTTTTCTGTAATTTCCCAAGAATCTCTCAGTAACTGATTGCTTATTCCTTAGATACTATGTAAATAATAGTAATTTGAAATAATTAATGAAATCACTTGGTTGTTGTGTTTTGTATGCTGAAATGACTTTTGCTTAGGATAGTTACCTTGTATATGTAGCGCATAGGATGAACACTGAAGAAATGGTTGTAAATGTCCCAGTGTGGCCAGGGTAGAGGGGAGGATTGTCAGGGTTCTTGCACTTCCCTTTAGCTGTTTTGAATTACTGTCTGTCTCAGTCCAATAGCAGCTAGTCCATGGAAACCACAGTATGTGTTTAGTAATGTCATGTATCTGTTTCGGTCCCCCTTATTCTCTGCACTCATAATCCTGGCCCTACCAGGCATTCACTGAATTTCCTGTGCAGCTTCCATGGCATCATACATACAGAATTGCATTTGGCATCACTGACAGCACCCAGCTTCTCCAGACAATCCCCATCTTCACCTTGACACCCATCCCCTAGTGCCTCGCATGCAGTTGCTACTTGTTCCCACAATCCAAAGAGCATCCTCAAACATTTACATGATCCTCTTTTCCTTTGACAGCCTAGAATTGAAGGGCTTTCAAATTTAACTACATCGTGTGATGGTTCTGGTCCTTCACATGCCTTTTTTAAGACTAAATAATGCTCTAAGTTCAACATGCTTTATTTTGTTTTCACTGGAGCAGAATTCTGTCTGACTTCAGATTGAATAATGAGTTACTGGTTAAATGGATAGTAAATTAATACAGTTTTGTAGTCTTTGATTATGTTGGATGTTTTGCCTAGACTGTTGTAGACTGCAGGTCCAGATATCTGGGGATTAAGAAATCATTAAATGCTGATATTAATTGTTATTAATACTAATTAGAACCAGCTTGTACTTGAAGTCTTAAAATGCATGCAGTCAGTGTAAATGAAAAAAAAAGTAGACAAATTCTTTTGTGTCACATGTTTTCAGACTTAATACATTCTGAGAATGCGTGTGCTGAATGGTTGCCAGGTTGTTTATTTTAATTACTCATTTGTCTTTTTTGGCTGACCTCTGCATTCACAATGATTCACTAACGCTGGATCTAATTTCTTACATTTTTACTTTCCTTTACTGATAGAAGGAGCACATTACATTTCTGACATAACTTAGGCCTTGTAAAATGAACCAGTGTCATTATTAATGGATTTCATTAGCCAATCTAGTGGCTTCAGAAAATACCAGCATGTACTGAGTACAGTGCAGGCTTTGCTTTCTGCTTCAAATGCTTTTAAGGTCAGATTTAACTGTAAACTACATCAGTGTGGATGTACAACGGGAAGAGTATGCTTTTGAATAATTTCAGCTTTTTTACATGCAAGTGCATGTGTATGTTTGTTTGAGGATTTTATATGGAGATCTAGGCTTTGGCCACCCAGATGCAGACGGGCAAGTAAAGGAAGCTGCAGGGAGTGATAGTTCTGCAATTCTACAGTAAGATATGAAATACAGTTTTATTGGTTGAGCTTGGGAGGTTTTTACTTGATAGCATATATAACACTGTGTTAACACACTTCGTAGCATGTGTAATGAATTCCATCAGTTTCAGGAATTTGCTGTGCACACCGAATTGAAGTCTGTTGATTGCAGTGGAAAGCAGACACTGAGAAGAGTATAACTGAGGACACATGAAACCCCTGTCATCTGTTCAGCAGAGCCACAACTTCAGATATTTTTGCAGTTGTCCGTAGATCAGAGGCTTTGCCAATGTGGTATTTACTTGCTGTCTCATGAGGTTTTGCATCATACACTAGACATACGAGACTTAGAGAAATTTCAGGGTGCATTTAGACATCCTAGCAAACATGATCTAAACTGAAGCTTCTGCTGAGATGTGTCGTCCCTACCAGGCATTCCTGATATTTTCTTTTCATGGAATATAGTGATCATGTGGCTGCAGTTTGTTTGGATGAAAAGAATAGTTTTTGACTTATCAACCAAGTGAATCAGTTTGACTCTGTGGATTCATGATCTCCAAATGAGTGAGGTGGAGAGAGTGGGGACAAAAAGAGAAGAGTGAGGAGAGGAATAGGTCTACCAGTTTTGGTGGCAGTGACCTGCTAGATTGACATGGCTGAGATATCAAATTAAGTTTGCAAATTGCAGAAATGTATAAACCATATTAGGAAGCATTTTCTTCCATTCCCTATGCTGCTCATTTTCTCCCTTGAGCTATTGTAGCACATTAGTGCAACCATACTACGAATTAGATTAGGAAGATATTTTAGCTGTGAAGTAACTTGAGTAAAAAGATTCTTGAGATGGATCACATTTGCATTGCAGTCACATTGCAGTGATCACAAGAGGATGGGAACAGCTGGACATGCAGTGGGAGCTTCTTATGCAGACATTATTCTTGATGAATTGGATTTCAAACAGGCACAGATGGAGAAGAGTGATACTGGTAGAGAGAATGAGCAAGGAGGGAATGGAGAGGTCTATGGCCTCAGCAGCTCAGGAGAGAGGTGACCAACAGAGCCAGTGTTGAGGGAGATTTGAGATACTTTCTAGAGAAAATAAAAAGGTCTGAGAGAAGCTGTTTGGGGAGGGTGTGGAAACACTTTGGTGTAAGAGAGAGATGGGAAAATTATTCCATTATTATTAGTAGGAAAGAGAACTGTGAAAGTTCAGTCCTAGTCTGTGAATGGGCTTTTTGGATAGTCAGGGATATAAATGGACTTCTGGCTTTAGTAAATTTCTACTTACAGAAGCAAATCAGTGATGTGATTAGTTTTCTTTTTTAATGTTTCTTCATAAAATACCAGTGTAATTTAACATACATGGTCAATTTCATGATCTTAAAGTCATTGTGAGATGTTAAAGTTGCATAATAATGTTGTCTTTTTGCACAGTAGAGTGATATTTTGTTAGAGCTTCACTTAGCAAAAGCTTTAATGAGAGGTATAATACTTGCAGTGACAATCCAATCCATTAATTTTTATCCTTGACTTAGGAATAATACAGGGAGTACATTTATGTATATATCATGGTGGCAGGAAAGATAAATCAATAGAGTAAGACATTTTGATAGATCACAGAATTCTTTGAAAAATCAGTGCTGAAGACAACTACTGATAGACATGTTTTATACCTTTTACAAAGAATTATTATTACTTGATATAGCCAGAAAAAAAATAAAGAGATCAAGAAAAAAATCAGCTGCTTCATCTTCCTAAATCTTTCTCCTTTGATCAGCATCACTGCATGTAGGTTTCGACTGAATGGCCCTGATTGCCAGAAAAAATAAGATGGGCTCCATCAAGTGTGTAGTGTCAAAAAGTTACGTAAGCTGTCATCTGCGTATTTGAAGAGGAGGGACAGGGAATAGGGATAGGAAATGATACAATAAGAATTGCTGAAGTGCTTTCCTTTTTTTCGTGTGCATGTTGGTGGTAGTGTGGGGTTTTTTTTTGGTTTTTTTAAGTGAAATAAGTGAGGTTGAAGAAAGAGGATTAAAATAAATTCCAGGGTACAGTTTAAAGGTAGCGGGACTACCAGAGAATGCAGACTTTAAAAATTGCAGGAGTGTTACCTTTTCATTGGATGTGCCCTGCAGCTGAGCTGTTGCAGTAAGTCATAGGGTGCTCTGTGATCTGTGTTGGTAACATGACTCTTGTCTTAAGACCCAAGCTTGTCACTCCATTGAACTACTGCTATCTCCTTCTACACAACTTTTCTATGAACTGGGGCTGCTATTTTCCTTTCTGGTGTGAAATCTCTCTAGTAGATCTCTCTAATCTCTCAGATCTCTAGGATCTGAGTTTACCACCTGGACTCTGATCTGGCTGATCTGGCATGCACATGCACTTCGTAATGGGTGGAGAACGTAAAACTTGTGGCTCTTTGTTCTCTGTCACTTTCCTTTGTAACCCTCCCTGTTTTTAAACCAGTAAAATTGAAATCTTTATTGAGGTGTGAGATTGCATTTTATTTCCATGTACTTGTGGTAGTTATTGTATGAAGAAATAGTGCTGTTCCCAGCCTAGCAAACTTTTAAGCCACAGATTTGTAGCTAAATGTCACTTCTTTTAAATTTTTTTTCCTTTTTTTTTTTTTTTGCGACCCTCTGTCCACCGTAGCAAATATGATGCATTTAGTTACACTTATTAATTTAATTTGGTGGGAAAATGGGATGTCAAATATCCCATGAACTAATGATTGTGTTTGCCTTTTGATTGGTGCCAGACTGCCTTTGGATGAAGGTTAGCAACCAATAAAAAATGGAAGCTGACACTCTAAAATGGATTAAAATAAAATTGTTAATCATAATTACTTGAGAAGAATATCAAAATAGATTTTACACTTCAAATTAATCATTGTGCTTTGCTGTTTTTTATGCTCCCCATAATTTCTAATTCTATCTGCTATGGATGATTTAATTATTATGTGTTGCTGAAACACTGATTTCATCATTTGCCTTTGTTTTCTGCTATTTTTCAAACTTTAAAGTTTTTTTTTCTTTTGCTTGTTCCTATTGAATTTAGACTGTTCTGGTAAATGCAGGCCTTAATATAACTGCCTACATTTTCCATAGTTTTAATAATACATGTTATGTTTTTCAGTGGCAAATGTGATAAATTGAAGTATAAGTGCATTTGTTTAATTCACCATGATTTATCTAGGCATGTCTCTTTTAGTCTTCTGTTTCCTTTATTGAGCTGTCTGTAATCTCATATTTTCTGACTCCAAGATTTATTTCTAATATGCTGCTTGCAGGAAGGTAGTTGAGAATTAATGACAACGTTGAAAGGCAGGTTAGCTTTTTAGCTTAAGGCATACAGTAAAGGAGTCAGAATATTATTTGTGTTTCAGTTTTACTCTTCATGCTTTTTTAGTTATAAACTTATGGTGAAGATACTGTGTTTTCTTTATGATTTCGTGGTAACAGCATACAGTTTAAGGAAAGCAAAAACCATATAACACCAAAACAATTGTAGTTGTACTTCTGAACACGAAAAGAATTGCTTAAAAGATGGTGTAGATTTAAAACTGTGTTCCTCAAAATGTTTTATCCCGGCTATGAGTCAGAAAAAAATATGGAAAATACATTTTCTTTTTTCCCTTTTTATTTATGTGTTCAATTTCATTGTTACAGCTTCAGACTAATAAGTTTTCTGCAGTCATGTGGCCTTCCGTAGTGCAGTGGAGAAAGCTATTTAAATATGTAAAACATGACAATGATGACAGTCCAAAATTCTTCTGTGAAATTTTAAGACAGATTTAAATGTGTATTTTGGAATTCTCTAGGTTTCAGTACAATTATCTTGTGTTTGAGGTTGTGACGGTGAATTTTGTGCCATGGATGCTGTTTAATATCTCTATATATGTTTTTTCTCTACAGAAATACAACTTTGTGGGTGCCCTGTGGGGAGATGCATCTGTGACATGAAATATGTGTTTGGTCATCTACAGTCTGAGGCAACAGTGTGTGGGCTATATATGACAGAAGAATTACTTGTGGAGACAGTCCAGCTGAATGGCTACATCATAATAAAGAACTGGTTTAAAAATGTTAATGTCTCAAGCCAGTAATCCAAGTTTGGGAAAGCCTAGTAGCCCAACAGTAAAAACAATTAATTTTTTGTAAACGTCGGTGCATAAAGAACAAGCAGTTGATATATATTTTACCATGTGTTCCCTGATTGTTTAGCACTGAATCTTTCATTATACTGAAATCATGGTATGAGGATTGGTGGGGAAGGTCCTCCCCCCATCCCCAGCACACATCCAGCAACTAGAGACTGTGTCAAGATGACCTCTGAGGAGATGACAGCATCTGTTCTGCTCTCTGTGGTACAGGGTAAGGTGATAGCTGCCCAGTCAGCTGGAGATGAAAATACTGAAAATGCTTTGGACACCAGTGTTATAAGAAGACATACAGCCAGTTCAGGAAGGCAAACCACACACAATCTGTCTTACTTACACAGACTTGAAGAAGAAAGTCTTCAGGGCTCAGTGCCCAAAATATTCCCTCTGGCCAAAGAACAACTGGCTAACGACAAGAGTAATGAAAACTTCTGGGAGAGGAACAGCTCCATCTCTGATTCAGTGGAATTTTTTAACATTAACTGTAACATTGTACAGAAGAACTACAAGAGCAATATCTCCTGCAGCCAGTTGTATCAATCTTGTGGTCCTTTAGCAGGGGAAGAGACATGCCTGGAAACTGGAATTCCTGTTTCTCTGGAAAGAGCCATGCTTGCTGAAATTCAGTTGAAAATGAATGGACCTTCATTAAGAAGCCAGACAGCAGTAAATAAGAATGACAGCAGTGATCCTGATAAAGTGGCCTTTTTTCACTTACATTGTGCTAGTGAAAGGAATATATCAAAGGCTTTGTGTGGTTTACACAAGAGCTTCCTTTTGGATGACTGCTTGCAGCCCATGAGTGATGGTGATGGTAACACCACTGGTTCCCCAGCCTGCACTTGCAGCATAATGCAGTTGACAAATAATTGTGAGAATAAAAATGGACAGCAGTTGTATGAAGATGCTTTAAGGGATAAGTTCTTATGTCTGGAAAGAGCACCACGAAAGGTTAAAGTGGCATGCTCAGGTCACAACTTCTGTGGAAATAACTTTACTGGAAGGATGCCCTCAAAGCCCTTTCTGAGCCATTTTGAGGACTGCAGTGATAACTGTGAAGAAGAGCTGGAAGAGGATTTTTTTAGAAACAAAAAGGAACGTTCGACGCTATTAATAAGACGTTTCTGTAAAAATGATAAAGAGGTTAAAAAATCAGTTTATACTGGAACAAGAGCAATTTTTAGGACTTTACCATCAGGGCACATTGGAACTGTTGCTTGGAATTATGTTGAGCAAAGGAGAAGCAACAGTGGCATGAACCTTTCTAGGATTACAACAGAACAGCTAACTATAATTCAGTCACTAATAAAATGGAAATTTAATTCCTGTCCTGAGAAGTCTTTATGGTATGAGGTAAGCTTTTCATAGTTTTTTTTTTGTTTGTTTTTTTTGGGTTTTTTTGTGTTTATTTTTGTTTTGTTTTGTTTCCTTTTTTGTTTTGATAATGTGATGACCTTTCCATTAAAAAAGTGGCTTCAACTAGTAAATACTTAGTTACACTGAAGGGGATATTTCACTTACCCACATTGAACAACCTTATGCTAAACACTGCTTTTCAGAAAAAATGTATTGCCATCTTCTAAAATTCTTTTGGTTTAATATAGACAGATGGTAAATATGTCTATAACTATTTGTATATAAAATTTATACATATATATGCCTATACAGTATATATCAGTATAAAAATGTGTATAGGTAAATATTTATACCTAGATTTATTTATAAATTTATTTCTTGATAAATATTCTTTTCTTATAAAAATATAACACACCTATATACAAGTCAAAAAGATAAATGCATTTTATAGATATTTCTATTTTAAACAGAAAAAGTATGTAATATACCTTTATATTTTTCCATATATATGATAGGTGTAAAATTATTTATTATAATTCTACACAATTGAATATATATAGCATATATGGATGTATAAACATTTGATGGATATAGTAATAATATAGTTGTTCCATAAATATAATAAAAGCATTATAGATGAGACTGTTAGATTACAGTGAAAAATTTGTTGCTCAGGAAAAGAAAGTATAGTGTTTCCCCAAGTTGGAGGTATTTCTATTTCTTTTACACCTCTTTTACAATAATAAAACAAGTAATACTTGAATAGCGTACATTAATGTGCTGATATTGCCCTGGTTTGTGTTCCCTTAAGTTACGTAACACAGTGAATACTAAATTTAGAATGAAATCATGAATGTATAAATTATTATTATAGAAATTACATATCATATTCTTAATATTTTAAGATTTTAAGCACATTCTTAATTATTTTAAGTAGTAAAAGATTTTCTGCACTAGTGGAAATTAAATAGTTGTTGATGTAATCTATAAAAGATTTTGACCACTGATTACTGAGCTTAGCAAAAAAAGGAGCTGTAGTTTTCTTCTGTTAAAATGTATGAATAAGCTGGAGGAAGGGGAAAAAATAACCAAGGTAAAGAAGTGTGTTGTCATATAAGCTATGCTTATAAATTGGTCCTGAATAAATGGAAATCTCTTCTTCTCGAAGAAATTTCTAGCAATTATTGCTCGGAGTCTTCAACAACTTCCAGTAGGAATGAAATGGAAGAAAACTTACATATTCATCTATCATTTACATTCATGTGATATCACATTATCCTACGGTAAAATTGATCAAACAAATATGAAATTTTGTCAGTGATAAGGGAAGAGAGGACTCTGACTCCATGACAGTTGTGCCCTCCTGTAATAGACTCGTGTCCTTCTAGAAATTAGTATTTTTCCGTTTAAGTAGTTAATTGAAGAGTTCTCTAAACGTGTATATGTCAGGTTTTTTACCAGGTTGCAGAACTTTGTGGTACTGTTGATTGTTGTGAAATTCACCACACTGCTCAGTGGAAGTACACACTTGCTGGGACAGCAGATGCAGTGAAGAGGGCATGATCACTGTCCCACAAAGGGCTGAATATAATTCTGTAGGTTTACTTAACATGGTGTATGCATGGTACATTTAAGTATCATTACAAATTTTATGGGGGAGAGATGGGGCAGTGTTTTGTAGCTGAGATAGCTGAAAGATGTGTTTATATTTTTTCATTGGACATCTCCAGTTTGACATGAGTTCCTTAGGTTCTGTCATGCTTGCCTGTTTAACCACTTTCCACTACTGCTGTATAATATTGAATGTACAGCATTTTGTGGTGAGAGAGCTTTAATTTGAAGATTTTTTTGTAGTCTATGTATATGAACTCAGAAATAAAAGTAGTAAGTACTCACTGAATAATTATTTAATTAGAAAAAGTTCTGTCTCCAAGTCAGCAAAAGATAAACAGGCACTGTAAAGCACTTTGCATAACTACAATGCACAGAATGGCACATGGTCAGAAAAAGCTTAAAATCACATGTTTCTAAGTCTTTCTTCATCCAAATGGACACTAAAACTGTTTTTCTTCTTATCAACCTCTGTATATAATCTCCTTATATACAACATGCATCAAGTTCTCTTAGCATTGTTTTCTTGTTATTTTAGTATAGAATATTGTTTTTGTAATAATATTTGTATGGGTTTATGGCTTATATTATAAGCATTATAGATGGATTTACAGAAACATAGAAATTAACTTAATGGATGTGATAAATATATGGGCCTATTGAATGTATGCACTGGGTTAAAATAATTTAATGAATTATGGGCATTTGTAGGAATCTTTCATGCTAATAATCAAAGGAAGAAGGAAAAAGTAATAAATGAATGTGGTAATTTGTTCTTCCTTTCCCCTTATCTCACCCTTTGAGCATGCATTCTGTTTGGAACAGCTAAGTGAACAGTAGTTCTGTTCTTCAAGAGGAAAAAAAAGTTAGAGAAATTAAGTTTTCATAGCAGTACTGGTGCAACATGGAACAATAGAGACCTTTATATTTTAAAGTAGGAAAATGTGGGTCTCATTTGTGCATATCCCTTACATAAAAATTCTAGCTCTAATAAAGGAAAGGCACTGAACTGTCGTTTGGTTAAGTGATTTTTTCTTTTTTCTTCCTCTGCTTAGGGAGGTGGGCCTAAGGATTTGCACTATATTGAAAATACATGATGTTACATTTTTCTTCATATAGCATATTATTACTGTTGATAGATATTTCATATGCAGATTTAGACTCCTCTGAATTTAATGTATGTTTTGTATGAAGAGAGAACATCTTTATCTTGAATATTTTTTCTAATTTTGCACTTATTTTTTGTAGCTAAATACAGTGCAGCATTTCCCCTGATCATATTGGTGTGCGTGACGGGGCTGTTGTATCTGTTCAGGAGACACCTACCTGTCTGTGTTGGAACAGAGCAAACCCCTCACATAAGTAGATATTCAGGGAGTCACAAGTGCAAAGAGTTTGCCCTAAAACAATGAGAGTGCAGGCTCTGGTGTTGGCTTTGCTTGAACAGGGATCCACGGCTTGGGTTGAGTTCAGCTGCACTGTGCTAGCAATCTGATTAATTCCTAGTCAGAGTTTCTGGGACCTGTGAGATGTAAGGTTCACAGAGCTGAAATACACTTTGTTTTTTGCTGGTATGATGGTGATTTTGCCGTGGTGG
Source organism: Ammospiza caudacuta (assembly GCF_027887145.1). Classification (NCBI taxonomy): domain Eukaryota; kingdom Metazoa; phylum Chordata; class Aves; order Passeriformes; family Passerellidae; genus Ammospiza; species Ammospiza caudacuta. Next base: position 22,948,880 of record NC_080601.1, on the reverse strand, counting down.
TAAAGTAATGTGACAAAAGTGAACCTGTCCACCATTGACTAAGATAAGAAATCTGGGCAGCTCACTAGACTTTCACAGAGTGATTCTCTCAAGCTATGTAAGTGACCTCAAGATCTGCAGATGGCAGCTGCAACAACATAGTTGCAGTGCATAATAGCTAAATTCTTTAGTTAAGCTTATTTTGTAGGCGTCAGTACTATCTCTGCTGTGTCATTACATTCCTGGTGCCAGCAGTTTGAGCTTTAAGAAGCAAGAACTCTGCTGCCTTGCTCAACTCTGCTCAGATGGAAGTTAGCACTCTAATATACCTGATGTTCTTCATAGTTGCTAAGTTACTAAAATGCCAAATACTAATTGGGCAGCAATTAAAGAAAATATTAATTGCTCCATGTCTGTTCCCATGGAGAACAGTGATTCTGTAATAGATTTACCTTGTGGGAGTTTTTCATAATTCATGCAATGGTTTGGTATAGTACCTCAGCATTTGTTAGCATCAGGTTTTTTCCCCTGTAGTGTCCATGGTGTTTTTATGACTCCTGTGTTAAATAAATGTAATGCAAAGATTTGTGATATGCATGGCTAATGTAAGAAGTTGCATGTTAAGATTTCTTTATTCCCATGAAGTTGAGCTATAATCAGATGGTGGTGTCTGTTAACAAAAATTTCAGGGAGAAAAAAGATTTGGAGGTAAAAAATGTTGATTTTTGTAGACATTTTATAAAAATCTATATTTTAAAATATTTATTAATGTGGAATATAAAATAGTCATTTTGGATAATATTTTTTAACAAATAGAGCTAGGCAGAGGTTTTCTGTTTAATATATAGTATTTTAATTGTTGTTAATAATTTTTAATTCTTAATAGATTATTAGTTACAGTAAACATTTTGTAATTAATATAAATATTGATTTTAATTTTGAACCTGTAGAGAGATCTCAGTTCCCTCCCTCTGCTGTCCTCCTCCCTTCCAGAGCTGTATCAGCAATTCTAGTTGGTGCGTGCTCTTGTGGCATTTCTGAAAATACAGATTGAGTATTTCACTATCAGTCATGGAAATAATGTTTGCTTAGGCTATTTCAACAACAGTTGCATTAACCAAAATGCAGGAGCTCAATTTGGTTGTTTTTCTCACATGTTGAGTTAATTGTAACCTTAACTTGTCAATATTTATCAGAATGAAGAGTGCAACCCTCTTTTATATCTAGTAGTATTTTGGAAGATACACTTTTCCAATGTATTCAAAACATAATTTATATAATGAAGAGGCCCATATTGATTCTTAAGAAGTGAAAGAAAAACTTGCAAGCATTTGATTACCCTGTGTGCTAATATGAATTAGCAGTACAGAGTCCCTGTTTGTGTGCTGTGTTTCAGTCACATGACTGATCTGAGCTATTGGACAGAAAGCTTGTGGAGTGTCCACATGAAGTTACCTGGACACAAGTCTTATTAGTAAAGTTATTCTGCCAAACTCTCTGAGATTCACAACCCACAAAGTAGTTTAAAAAATTTAAATTATTACTTTCACTTCTGGGTTGTTTTTAATTGTTTCTGTAGGAATTTCAGGTCTGGGTTTGCTGTCATACCTTATTTCTGTTAGAATTATGTGCTTTTCCCACAGTTTTAGTTTTTTACTTCTTGCTACATATTTGAAAAGATGGAATTCTTTAAATGGACTTTTACTCTCTTCCTTCACAGTTTTCCCTGCATATCTGAAATGTAACATTTTCAGGCTAACATTTATGCTGTACTTGTACTTGTATTTAACAAAAAAGGCTACTTCGTGATTCTATGGTGTGGACCACAGGCAGATTTGAGATTTTTCAGCTTTCCATTTTGAAATAAAATTTCTAGTCTAGCATGCTGAAAGGAATTTACAGGAAATAATGACATAAAGCAAATAATCTGCAAGTGGTTGGAGTGTTTCTCCACTCTAACAATAATTTTTTTATCTGACTCTGCATGAATATTTTGCCTGTTAAAATGCCATTGTGCTTTTTAGACATAAAGGTGTATTTACTTATGGTAAAGTAGTTGGTAGGTAAGGACAAACAGGTTTTTATTCTACCTGGACCCAGTATTTCTCATTTCTTTGTTTAAAGAAAGAAGTTAATGAGCAGAATTGACTGTTTGGAAAAAAATCAGGGAAGCAGGAGAAGAGCCAAATAGGCATGAAATTATGTTTTCCCTTCAGTAAGTACTGTAAAAATAAATTGAACTTTTAAAAATGAAGGTCTATACTTGTATTTGCTTTGGGTTGAGTTACTCCAGCTTTACAGGCTAGCTTTAAAACCAGAAAACTTACCCTCTGTCTGTAGAAGTCATTTTACTGCCATAATGTGATAGGGTTTGAGCTAAATTGCTTAATATTTTGTATTATTTTACAGTTGCCTTATACCTTTAACAACATTGGGCCAAATCATGAACAATAAGTTTTAGCTGTGACCACACTTAGGTATTTAGAGCCAATAGTGTGGGAGTCTTGGCAAGAGCATTATATTATGCTTTCAGTTTTTCCACATTTTCTGACTTTCCTTCTAGTGACTGTTCATTAACTGTAAAGCAGCATGAAGGTCTGGTTTAGAAAATCTCCCTGCAGCACATTAAAGGGTTCATTTTAGAGTGTTAGAGTTGGACACTTTTCTAAATTCTTTCTCAGTTGAAACTAAGTTATCTCCATTACCTGTATGAACTGTTGAAAAGTTGGGTTGTTTACTCTGGTGTAAGTTAATAAAAACTGTGCCGTATAAACATGACTCTCTTGGTGAGTGAATAACTAAAATCTGAATTTTTGAGATTTCATATACATTTTATTTTATCTTGCTTTTCTACAATCTTTCAGAATATTTTTTAAAAACTTTTCTAAAATGAAGTAAGCTTGGCTTGACAGTCATTGGTGGGCATATACCTTACCAGTATGATATTTCAAGAACAACTTAGAGGAAAAATGTCTGCTGGAAAATTTTACTTGCCACAATATCTAAGCCATCCTCCATGAGATATGAGGCTATTTGGTTCTTCTGTGTGTGAAAAGTGATTGGATAATGTACAGTTACGAGCCCTCTGGTCGTGAAATTTTCTTGAAAATATGGACTAGTGGCAACCTAAAAGTCAAAATAAAGATTGAATATAATACAGCCATTAAGCACTGTCCAAGTATGTCCACTTGGCTGGGCTACCAAGTGCCAGGGGGTCAGAGGGTGCTCCCACACCCATCAGAGCTAATGGCACCAGGGCAGCACGGGGACCAGGCTGACTCAGGGCAGTGTGACAGCACACAGCCTCCATCAGGAATGCTGCAAGTGAGGCAAACAAACAGCCCTGGCATTTGTAGCCACTTTTTAATTTTCTTTCTTTTTTAAAATTTTTGTTGTCCTTATAATTTCACTAGGCAGTGATATAGTTAGACACCATTATTTACCTGTAAAACACACATAGCAGACAGTGCTTCTATTGTCCTGCAAATCGTGTGAAAGTAAAAATTTGTTTAATATTTTCAACTGTAACCAGATATGTTAATTTTTGAACTGAGATGGAAGACTTGCTTTTAGTATAGAAAATACTGGAAGATGGAGACCTACAGGGAAGGTTGCTGTGATAGCACAGAAGCATACAAAAGCAATGAAAAAGTTTACTTTTGTCTTGAAATCAGCACCTGCACTTGTTGCAGGACTCTGAATACTCTAATGAGCTCTCATGAAAGTAGGGTTTTTTTTTCTCTTAGCTTTTCCAGTAACTGTAATGCCTGTTGAGTGTTGCTACCATTTGGACTTTGAATCCACAGTAAAATAATGTAATCTTCTTTTAAGGTGATTAAAAGTGATTGTTACGTACTGGTTATTTTCATGCTAGTCTCTCAACACTGTAAATATTGTTTTCGAGCAATCAGCATGGATACAGGCCTTCATTAGTAAATAGTGGGCAAAACAAAGGAGGTATTATTAGCTGCTCCAGTTTCATGTTACAGCAGTCATAGTTCTTAGAGTGTTTAGGAATTCGCTTCAAGTATTAGAGAATGGGTGAAATCCTGGTCATACTGTAATCTTTTAAAATCTCCTATTGGGATAATGTTACTTGGAGGGAGAAAAAGAAGCATGTGCAGAATGAAGCTACTGGTTTCATGTGAACCATAGTTTATGTCAAATGTTTTAAGAGACAGACGTGTGCCAGGATGACAGACAAGCTTATATTAAGCACTATTAAAACTACAGTTTTATACTAAAAATAGTCCCTATATAAATGTATATTTATTGTAATATAAATCAGGTGGGATCATTAACTTAATAAATAAAAGTTCCCTCAGTCCCCATCAGTTGTTTATGCTGCTTTTTACTGGTCATGTTATCACAGTGCTTGGAAGCCCTGCTCCTGGACTCGAATCTGTGTCCTAGCTGTTTTACAAACAAGTGATGATCTCATCTGTTCTCTAGACTTAGAGGCAGTCAGTTGTTAGTGAGCTCACTCAGAGTTTGAAGATAAACTTCTCCCAAACACTCTCCATATGCTGTGGCTAGATTTCCTTTTATCCTCAGCAAGCTCAGTAGCTGTGTGCTGCACTGTAGTCTGCAGAAGAGACATATCCTGTAAGTTTCCAGTGAAGGGGAAGGGGGTGGAAACCCACCTTCAAATTTACCTACCAATTATTAATATTAATGTTTAGGAACTTTGTAGTTACAAGCATAACAGCAAAGAAAAAACCAAGTTTTAATAAAAATGTATATAACCAATCAACTATGAACTACTTCTAGGCTGAATAAAAATCTGAATGATAGTTCTGGATGGTTTGTCTTTCAGCAAAAACATAAGAATGTATCCGAGGCCTGGAGAATTTTTCTAAATGTGATTTTGTGTTGAATCAAGAAAAATACTCCTTAGAGCAAACTGTCCTCCATCTCCTGATTTAAATCCTTGAGTAACTTTGCAGACTTAGAGCATCCTGCAGCATGCTTGAAGCCATTATAGTTCTGACCCTTGCATATGTGAGATTTTTTGACTTTATAGAAGCACATTGCTGTTGTCATGGGAGCTGTAACATTGGACTTCCTGTCTGCTATTTGCAATCTTGGGAGGCTGCAATTGCATTGGTGGCTTGTGTATGTCAATGTATGCATTTTCAAGGGAAAACATGTGATTTCATGAGCATTCAGAATATTTCCCTTTCAAGAAAGTAACTTGTATTCTGGGTTACCTATATGTCTTTTTGAAACTTATCTTAAAATGCAGTCAAGAGAAACTGCAAAAGTGCAAAACCTTTTGCTATGTGATCATTTCATTGAGATGTAGTGATTTACTGTCAGCGTAAAGGAATTTTTGGTCTATTCACACCAAGTCACTCAACAGGGTTGGGGCTGCAGAAAAGACAGAGGTTATCTATAAGCATGAAGTATAGCATGAAGCATATTTTACAGCAGTGTATTAATTTTCTTGTTTTCTGTAAGTACAGAAATGGAGAGGTTTGTTTCTTTTTTATTGTTTTTCTTAACCAACAGATTGTGGATGAACATCTATTATAGTTTAAATGCATTTGAGCAACAAAGTTCTTTCATCTTTGATGGGCATTTGTGAATCATTGCATATCTAATTTAGCTTGCACAGTGATTCTTTGCAATTGGTTTGTAAAAACTGAAATCCAGCCTTTGTAAATGATGATTACTTTTGAGTCATATTTCTTCTAGTTTTGAATAAATTTCTCATCACACATTGGTTTTGCCCAGCTGTTTCCTGTTTTTCCTCCCAGTGGTTCAGCTGCTGAGGAGATAAATGCATCAATGGCTTGTTTCAGAATTAAATTACCTTTATAAAATGATGGAAGAGTACAACAAATATGTTGGACACTATTACAAGCATGAAGTTACGCTGAAATTCAAAGATGAAGTACTATTTGCTATACCTATGCGTTTCATATATTTCAGGGCTTTTGCTACACCAGGAACTCACTTGATACAGAATTACCAGAATTACCATCGGAAATACCAGGATAAAGCTTTGTGTGGGGAATTTGGGTGTGTGTGATGGAATTTTCAAGCAGTTCCAGGTTTTTGTGTTTGCATGAGGATATTTTGATTTATCTGGTATATCATCTACATAATTACCAGACTGTTACATCATATTTGTCCTGTTCTGCTACCCCCAGGTTTTGGACTGCTTTGGATAGATAACAGTTTCATTTTTGTAATCATACAAATAACTTTGGAATTTTAAAACTGAATTTTATATATATTTTCAGAATGAAGCAGGGCTGGTGTATCAGTGAAGACAGAGAATAGTTGGTATATTACCTGCCTATTAGAGCTGGCTTGTTCAGTACACTTTGTTTCTGTTTTGTTCGTGGTGAACTGACTCCATATCCACATAGAGACCAGCTGTGTTTTGTCCTTGCTTCAGACATCTTTCTTCAGGACCTTTGAATGACTTAGTTACTAACCCAAAAGGTGTTTATATAGATAATAAAGAAAATATTGCTCCCTGTCTTCAGATTTGAAGTAATTTCTGTGTAGGATTGTAGAAGGATCACCTGTTGCCCCAGATTTGTTTTGCTCTAGAATAGCAGGCTGTTCTGTGGCATCCAGCTGCACCTGTCCCTTGTGCTGTTTTAGTCCTCCCCAGAAAGCTGAGTAGGCAGATTTTATTTAGTCTGCACCCTCTGGCATGATAGAAAAGCACACAGAGACAGTTGGTAGCATGTCTTCTCCCATGGTCAGTCCCCTGGACTGAGGGCTTCAAATATTCTTTACTGTTGGGTCACTGAGTTTCTTACCAGTGAGTAGCAGAGGAAGGGCTGGGTCTGTAGTGAAGGCCCCAGCTCCAGAACCTCAGGGCATGCATTTGCTTCCTTGGACAACGTACCTCAACTATTTTATTTACCCATTTGTAGGGTTATTCCATTCCCATTTTAAGGACTCTGCAGTCTTCTACACATGCCAGCCTTAACAGTATTTACCTCAGGATATAGTCCAGCTCTTGCCATTTGAAAAAGTTTCACCGCTGCAGTTTGCACTCTCTTCATTTCTCTATGGCTTTTCCAGGCTCCTTCTCCCTAGGTTCCTTTTGGTGACTGACTACAAGATCTACTCTCTCTTTCAAGGCTTCCTGACCTTGGAAGTCTCCATGGCAATTCTCATTAAATTCAGTGATAGGAAGGGGGAAGCATTTTCCTCTCTCCCTTGAAAATTCTAGTTATTTATAACTCTCCTAAGTAGCGTTGCTGTTTTTACAGCAAGCCTATCAAATGGTTTTCTGATCTTGTCTTCTAGTGCCATTCTTGAGCTTACTTTCAGCATGCTTACTATTCCCTACCCTGGTGGTCTTGATGGGGTCTCCTTTATTCTTAATTTTCTTTATAGAAGGCAAGAATTTCCCAATATATTTTTCTTTAGTTCTCTACTATTAGATAGTACTTTTTTGTAATATTCACGGTCTACGTTCAGCCAAGTCCAGTACTTAAGGCTGAAATTCCTTCTTCTTGAAATTGCATGGTATTAATGGGCATTTCTACTTATAAAAGTCCAGCTTTGTAGAGCTCACATTCCCATGCGGCATCTGTTGCATTTTTAGCTATTATATGTCAGTTTAAAATTTTGTTTTGTCCTCTTGTTTTCCATATTATTTTTAGGGATTTTTTTTTCATGTGAGGTTCGGTAAACAGCATTCAAACTTTACATTGGGTGATTGATATGCAAATGGTTGTACTGTTACACTTTAAGACTGCAATTTCCTTTCCTAAAGAGCTGGTATTTTTGGCCAAAGTTAAATCCAACTATGATAGAGCATAGTACGTTTGTAAGGGTTTTTTTTCTACTGTACTCATCAGGAAATAATAAGTATTTGCTAATTAATATTTATATTAGGCAGTGATGACCAGATTCCCCTAATCCTTGCTGAATTTAAATTCCACCAGTCTGCAAAAAACCACAAGGAAAACAACAGCCAAGATGAAAGCAGATTCACAGGACATACCCATGTGGCTGTGACTCAGTGGATCTAAGAGAACAAAAACTTTAAAACCCCTTTTTTTAAAGTAAAAGACATGGAAATTGATTTAACAGTAGTGGGCGAACTTGCTAATGGGATATGAAAGGTAGTTAACTGAAAGAACTAATGAAAAGGAGCCAGTGTTCTATGAAAAACTTGGAAGGAAAATAGAAGAGATAGTTGACAAAGCGTCCTTTGAGTTTTGGGACTTGAAAAATGTAGAGAGCAAAAACCGACACAATCTTGTTTTGAAACCTAACCAGAACTAAGAGATTTGCTGGTTTTCTGTGGAACTAAGACATATGTAAACCAGTGCTAATGCTGTCACGATAGTTATGTACAGAGTTTGTACTTTCAAGTAGAAATATAAAGAAAATTAATAGATTTTGGAGAGAGATTACCAGCCATAATTTGATTTGTAAATCATTTGAATTGAGACACTTTGGCAAAGCTTGATGTGACAAGGCCAAGCATGTGTGGCAAGGCTCAGTAGTTGGGCAGTTTTACTACCTTCTTGGATTTTTAATTAAATGATATTTTATAGGGTTTTTTTTCTCAACAACATTTCTGCCATGGAAAATATTTGACAAACCGACCTGCTTTTTAAAAAATGGTTGTTAGTTTAAAAAAGACAGATCTTCAAGAAGATTTAGTGTCTCAAGTTTGATAAAAATTGGTTTTAAATTCTTACCTGATCAACAAATGAAATTAAATAATGAAATAGAATGGCACATAATTTTGGAAAGCTTAGAATAACAAAGTTTCTTAGAAGACTAAGATGAGGCATATCAAAATATTTAACACTGCTGCTGCTAGTTTAAGTCTCTGTGCTTTCAGGGACTTGCAGACTTCCACCTTTCTCCCAGAGACAAGGAGCAGAGCTCCCCACTTTCCTTGCTCATATATTACCATTGCCACAGTACTGGCAGTATGGAGGTTTTTGGTTGCTTAGCTGACATTTGTGTGTCATTAATAGTATGTAGACCACAGCTTGGAAACCCATGACTGAGTCCATGACTTTGTTGGATCAAATTGTGAAGTTTTTGACTGAGATGACATTATTTGCTTTATGTTCTTTTGATAAATACTATGTTGGGCTCCATAAAGACAGTCTAGACCATTAAGTTGTTTTCATGTTTGGAAAACAGCCTGTTAGCATTCCTTATCTCTTAGGCTTGTCCTGAATCACATCATAGGGCCTCTCTTTGTGCCTGTGTCAGTTCCAGCTGCTTGGGAGGGAGTCCCACAGCTGTACCAGCGACCTGGAGCAGCTGCTAGGTGAACAACAGCTCAGTAGCAAAGCATGTCTGCAGGACTGTAAGACCAGTTTCAAGGTTTACAGATATTTTTATAAAAACCTTGCCATGTTGTTAGGCCAAGATGTTAAGATATTAAAAGTCTTGAATATCCATTAAGACTGGGGAAAAAAGTTCTTGATGACTTGTCAAGGTTACCATTGTAGGATAACAAAGTGTTTGGGGCATGTTTTTCTACAATAGATTATTCATTATTTTATATGGTGGAAAACCATACTATGTTTTCTTCTAGATATTTGCCTCATTGTAATTTTTTTCTTTAAGAATCATTCATAAAATTGATTAAGCATTGATAAAATGCTAACTGGAAATTTGAAACCACACTGTTTTTGAAAGACAGCAGTGTTGTTGCCACTGAGCATTCTGCAGTTTTGATTTTTGTACTTCTCTAATTTTTAACTTCTTTATGCAAGCAAGTACTATAGGCAAGTCACTGGTTCCAGTTTTTTTCTCTAGCACAGGAGAGAAGTGCTTATTAACATACTTTACCTGATATTTTCTTCTATATGATCAGTAGTTAGAGGATCTCCTTATTAGTGTGTCCATTAGTATGTGGTTCAGCAGATGATCCTCTACATTTATTGACATAAGACTTAGATAAGAATGAAGGGCATAAAAGAAATTATATTTTGTGTGTCCTGCCTGAATCAAGTTTGGTCATAGAATTTGCTTGGATCAGATGGCTCTAGGACCATTAGATTTTGTACATCCCTGGTTCAAAGGCTATTTGCATTTTGCTAATTGTTGCACATTGCTCCTCTCCAGCCAGCTGTTGTCATGTTGTCCAACACAGTGCTTTTAACTTAGCCTAATACCATGGACAGATACAATTGGTCTGGCTGACATCAGCCAATGAAAGCATGAAGGTTTGAACTGTTTGTCAGAGTTGAGTCCTGAAAACAGGATGGAGATGATCTGAGAAAGCTTTGTTTATACAGTAATTCTCATTATACTTATCTGAAGTTAGACTTCACACTTTGGTGCTATTCAGAAAGTATTGCAGCAAAAATCATGTATTTAAATTAGACATAGAAATTTCCTAATTAGCCTGCTGGCAAAACTACCATGATTTTCAAGATGCTGAATGCCCTGTGTTCCTCATAATCAGACCAGCAACAGTTAGAAGTCTTAGGGATTTATAGGTTTGATTTTTAGGAGTCCAGTTTGAAAACTGGGCCTACGTTTCACTGAAACACTCTTTGAAAGTATTGACAGGGCTGCTGCATCTCTGTCATCACTGATTTCCACTTAGACCTGGTTTGGATGTGTATGTACATGCACATACATATATAATCAGGAGTAACTGTCAGAATGTGGTATGATACCCATGATGATAAAATATTTGTATTTCTGCAGTCCTTTTGACAATAAGGCTTCATTAGATAAGAATCTTTATACTATATTTATACTGACCCACATCTCTGCAAGGATAGTTTTACAGGTGTAACTTTCCCAACAGAACTGTGTTAGCATCTCCTTGCTAGGAGAGCAAAGGCTAAGGTTTCAAAACAGCTCACAGATGGGCTGTGTGTATTTTATATGTGGAAATTATCTCATTTTTCCATACCGTGGTTACAGAACACGTATTTTCATTTGTTAAAACTGTATGAATACTAAAATATAATTAAAATTTGTACATTAGAAGAAAAAGAAATAGGAAAAATCTGATCTTTGCACCTGTCATTGAAATTGTACTATATTTGAAGTAAAATGTGAGGTATATGCCATCTGGTGGATAGAATAATTCATACAGTTTTACTGCAAATCTTGATATATTTTCTCTGCTGCATTATCACTTTTAATTGGCATTGGTGGGTATTTCTTCAGTCAGAAAGGGCAAAAAGCCCTGAAAACTGAATTTGAGGCAAAATGGAATTCCAAATTTGGCACTGGTGTTTGATTAGACAACTGGGTGCTTGGAAGAAAAACTCCAAAGCCCAAATGGTAATGAAACCATTTTCCCCCACTTCAAATATTAATTCTAAATGTTTAAAATTGCGTACCAACTAGTCAAAGATCATACCTGACAGACCTTTCTCCAGGCTCTGGCTTGTTGCAGATTATGAGGTGTTTGCCATGGCTGTTGCTGTATCTGCACTGGCACAGCAAATAGGGCTTGGGCAGCCTTTCTGGGCCCCTACACCCATGTCCCACAGCATCATTCAGGTGCCTTTGCCTGCAGGTCACAATTCCATTTTCCCACCCATTTGGAGCACAGTTTCATTAAATATCATTTTCTGCAGAAAGCTGTGCTTCTAAAACTGTTGGATTGCTGGTTGGTGTGAATGCAGAGGTGACTTGACTATTTAAAAAGCCTAGATTAGGCAGATACATTGGAGAGCATGGTCACTTTCCAGTATTTCTCTTTGCACACAGTGCTACATGGGGGCATGACTTCATGGTACACATCTCAGGATGGTTTATGGAATAGACATAGTACGGGATAACAAGTGGAGCAGTTGATAGAGAATTTCTGTTATATTGATGAATGGTTTTTATTCTTTGCTCTTTTATGGACATGAAGGAATGTAGCATCCTGTTAATCTACTGGAAGACTGATAGTACAGCTCCCTTGTTTTTTCTTCAGATTGACTGACCAAATATCTGCAATTAAAATATCTAAAATTAACTTTTCAAAACTTACTATTTACTTGCTTTAAACTTTAAACTTATTTACTTCCTTTAAACTTGCTTTTAACTTTTTCGAAACTTACTATTAGCATATTAGAAAATAATGGAAATACTTAATAATGTCTTTCATACTGAGGTTTACTACGGATTTGATCTAATAAAAGTTTGTGCTTATAGTCTGAAAAAGAACAGATTATTCAAATACAGTGTAATCAATGCATGTGTGAAATGGAATTGTCATCACCATGTTATGTCATTGTTCCACTAGCTAATGAAAAGGCAAGGAAAGAGCTGAAATACAATACAATGGAAAAAACAAGTAATGCTATTGCTTCCACATGCTCCTGATTTCCCTAATTCACACTAGCTCAGGTGTCTGGAGGTTTATTAGTTCAGTCATGGTGCACAAGAGGGAGATAAAATTGTACATGGAAGCATTCATGGTGTGTTTTATTACTGGAAGTAATGGACTACTTTAGAAATATTTTTAAAGATTCTTCTTGACATTAAACTTGCTTAGAGGAGATGCAACAGACTTACTGTATGTGACTCCAGACTTCATGGAGTTTTTATTCTCCTTGTAACTGAATTATTTCTCAACATTCAAAGATAAATAATGTTTAAAAATACAGTAGAACAAGTGTTCAGCTTATTTATGAAAATTAGAGTTGAGATGTTATTTGCACTGTGGTATTATACAGGCTTCTTTCTGAACTAAGCTGCTTTGGCACTTTTTTGTGTTGAATATTTAGTGAAGAAAGAGCATTTACAGCTTGTTTAACAGTCCTTTAACTGTTTCACTGGTCAAGAAACACATCCTCAGTAGAACACTGCTAAAATGTTGATGAGCTTATACTTCACATGGTCTGCACTCTTGCAGAAGCATATGTATGCTATACTTGGAGTAAATTCTCTGGTTTGTGCTATGAGTCTTACTGTGACTAAAATGTTTTGTATGATTATTTACCCTCAGAAAGGCCACAGCACTTCAAAAGGTTCAACAAACACTGGTGTCGAAAGTTGCTTTGAAAAGAACTTTTCCCATAAACTTGTAAGCATTTTCCACATGCTGCTGTTTTCTCCCCTGAAATTCTGAATGACTTCTATCATATTAAAGAAAAAAAAAAAGGTGTTCTTCCCATCCTGGTTAAATGATGGTCAGCCAAAGGAGGAGCTTAAAAAGAGGTCATTAAAAAAAAAAAAGTGCGTGTGTATAGGTATATTTTCCTAATGATTGTTGGGGAGAGTGCTTGTATGATATTTCAGGGGTATTCAAGGATTCCTTTAGGCAATTTGTGGTGAAGCCTTCCTCCACTCTTCAGCTGAAGAGTGCAGTTAGGGAGACTGGTCTGCTTCCATCCTGTGGGACCAAGTAGAAGGGTCAGGTCTTTTTCCAGGTTTTGTGATGTCACGTAGGTCCAGATCCCATGTTTTATTTAGGACAATTAGGTCTGTGATGTATATATCAAACCTTAGTTTTCTGAGATATCCATTGCCTTACCAGCTTGAAAATCCTCAGAAAATGGTTAAGGTTTGGTGTTAGTGTTTTGCTGAATTTCTTCTACAAACCAGACAAAATAATTGTTTTCTGAGGTGAATTTGCCCATCATGGAGCCAGCCTTCCTGGCTTTTTGTGCTTATATGGCTTGAACAGAGATGATATTTTCTCTTGGATAGTCTTATGCCATGACACTTACATTTATATGAATATAAACAAAAAGAAGTTTTATTTTGAGCAAATTATTTTAATATAAAAGATCTATTCCATTTGCTTTGTGTTGTTGATTAAAATGTCCTTTTTTTCATGTATGCATTTAAAAACATTTAAAAATCTGTGTCTAGTAAAACATTGCTCTTGGCAAAAGGATGAAAAGAAACATTTTTTCATGTAAAAAACATTACAAACACTAAATAGAATAGATTATATAAAAGAACAATTTAAAATGATTTTTTTTTTTCAGTCTTCAATGCTATTTATTTCAAACAAGTTTAGGCTTTAAAGTTAGTCAAGCCTCAAAACAGCCTGTGAATTTAAAAAAAATGGAATGTCACTCCAACTCTTTACTAGGACCTTTTAGATTTAGATTCCTTGTTTAAAAAAACAATTTTCCCTTTTACTTCTATTACTTGAATAACATTGTGGGCAAAGCTTTTTTCTTGTTTATGTCACTATCAAGGCTATAGAAAACAATTTTCCTACCAGTAGGTGGAATCAGATGAAAATCTTAATTATTAAACAGAATGTAGCTGTATTTTCTGATCCAGCTAAAAAAAATCATCTGAGTTGCTTCAATTTTGAAATTCAAAAATAATAGCAGCTTTCTAAAAAATATGTAGCTCATGAGAATAGAAATTAGACTAATAGAAAGTTATTATTTATATTTAAGAATACTATGACTTTGTCACCGATTCCTTACATGCACTTTTGGAGAGTACTCTTGGATAGGTTAAAAATGTTGCATGAAAGAAATTTCTGTTATTAGTTAATATCTGTGTCTGTTCAGTAGGCAGTTATTCTTCTGGGCAACTTTTTAATAAAACTTTATAATTAAAATCTTCAAATTATGAATACAAATATAAGATACAAAAAGAATACAGTGCCAGAAACTTATGAACATCTGGGTTTTATAGACACTATTTTAGAAAATAATTCTGATCATTTTTGTAATTTTTTTGTCTTACATTTATTCCCAGACCTCTTATAAAGAAAGTTGGCTGTATAATTTATTTTATACATTTATTCAGAAGAAAAGAGGGAGTAAAGGTTTCCTGGTAGTGTGTATAGTTTCATGTATAGCGTGTATAAAGTTTTGGCAGTGTTAACTCTTAGTTTTACATTTAATTAAGGTAGCAGGGTTGTCACATATATCTCTTCTGAAAAATCTGAGATTATGCACAAAAGAGTGGCTGATTCACACACCAGTTTATCTTCATCCAGCTGATTGAAAGAGGTATGGAATCCTTTGGAAAGCTCAAGCAGGAGAAAAAGGTTTGTCCAGCCTTGTTGTGTTCGTGGCAGTTGAGGGAGAGTTGTTCAGCTAAGAGCAAGATGCTGAGGTTAGACATTACAGATTTTCCTTCTGATTCTTTCTCTGTTCTCACTTTGAAAATGCTATTTACATACTCGTTTTTTCCATGGGTTCTGTATTTGTAAATCCATAGTAGTTTTATGTACTGATTTTGGGGTATAGTTTGTTTTCCTTCTGGGTGTTTTGGAAAGTGAGTGAAAATATTCACCCACCCAGTACTTGTGAAACTTTTCAATAAACTTCAGAAATTAGGAATTTTACAGCAAAGAAAATGTTAAGGTCTTTAGTGATGGACAATGCAGATTTTCCAGCTTGCCTTTGGCAGATATAAAAAGTGCAAGTTAGACTTCAGTATTTTATTTTTTTTAATCTGCTAAATATGTCTCCTGCATTCTTGCCTTTCGTCCTTCTTTACTGAAATTTTGTGTGCTGGAGAGTTCCCATGTATGTTCTAGGAGGAAATAATTTTTCATGGGAATGTTTTTCTCCTTTCACCGAGGACAAGCTTTCCAGGGATGGTTTGGATGAAATTATACAGAATATTTGTGATGAAAAGTATAATTTACTGGAGCTCAAAATGCAGCTTACACTTTCTCAGTGAAAGGACAGGGATGTTTAATGTATTGCAAATGCATGTCTTGGTATGGACACAGGTTCCAAAATTTTTGAAGAACGAAAGCCCTCAGGGAGAAACCTACACAGACAAATTCATGAAAGGTGTGTGGGAGAACTTGTAACACCAGAATTCTGCATCTGGGGTTTCCAGCTATGGGACAGACTTGGCAAGCAGACCAAAGGGAATATGTTTGCTGTTGTCTTCTTTTTTTTTTCTTTCCTAGGATGTATAGTGTAGTAAAATTCTTTGCAGATATGCACTCTCTATAGTTCCATTCAGACAGAGAAGCAGAAAGCTAATGAGTTATGGATTTAAGGATTTGTAGGAAATATGGAGTTTGCTTCTGTTCCGTAGCACAAAGTTTCTGCTCTTTGCAATGTCAAAGAAGGTCACTGTGAAATTAAAGCTATATTAGAATTGACTGCTCTTAATTAAGAGGTCAAATAATCAGTCTTTTGCAGAGATGGATTGTTCTCTTTGGAAGGAAAACAAAGTTGAGTAATAGGGTACCTTCACCTTTTTGTCAAGAAAATCCCACAGCTGGGGACAATGTCAGCTTCTCTGAAAACATGTCACACCATTTATGACTTGTGCTGGCACAATAAACTCTTAACTCTCATCCCTCAGGCATTTGTATTGGTTTGTTTACCTAAAATTTCTTGATATTGTTGAGAAAACATTGCTTTTCTTCCTTGGACTGAAAGAGCAACAAACCCCAAAAAAGCTGTTGATGTGGGTTGGAGGGAACAATGTTGTTCATCTGTTGGATTCCACAGATGAATGGGACGTCTTGTAAATGCTATTAGGTCCATATGTTATGAGACTGAAAAATACATGAAAAGTGTATTTGACAGGAAAAGCATTTGGTTTTCTTGCTGACCCTGTGCTAAGATGAAGAGAGCAAGGATGTCTTAAGGGTGCCTGACTCCTGACTGTGTTAGTCATGTCAATGCTTTACCTCATGTCCTTCAGGTGATACTGGAGTTCCTGGTGAGAGCTTAGAAACAACTCAGAACTGACGACTTAAATGAATGTAGACTTGTCAGCTGCCTCCTCTGTCTTCCTATATTTTTTTTGTGTGTGTGTATGTATGTGTAGGGACACGCTTCAGAGTGCTGTCAGTTTAGTTAGATTGACAAGCCTACTTGTGTAGAAAATAATATGTTCCAGACCAGAGTGACACGATGATCTTAAATTCAACTGATAGAGAGCATTACCAGACTATACATGGAATTTAGATAGTGTTGTGTTTTTCTACACAAACCCTAAGTCCCCAAAAGAAGGAGAGAATTTCGTTGTTTATCTGCCAGAAGTGCACTTAAATTGTATTTGAATAAATCTGATTATTGTTTTGTTGGAACTGCCAAGAACGGATTGGCTGTCTTGCAGTATTTCTTTGCATAGTGGATCATGCTGCACATTAAAGAAGCTTAAAAGAAGAAAGCAGTTTCTGTGCTAGATGGTATCAGGGTTCACGCTTTGGATAATGATGTGGTTGTAGGCACTTAGAATGAAGATTTTAGTATGGACAGCAGAAGTTAGGAATTTTCAGCAGAAGTTAGGAACTTTCAGTTCAAATTACATCTTTTTTCAGGTGATTTTTTTCTAAATTCTCAAACATTTCTGCAGCTTTTGTGGAGTAGTAGCTATAAAAGACTATGAACATAAGCAGCACACAGTATATATAGGTAAAGCTACAGATAGGTAGAGCTGCTTAGCTAAATCCATTGTAAATTTAAAAATTTTTTTCCAGTTACCTTCTTTCAAAATCTTTTTGCTAAGAAATCATTAATGTCTCCTTTAAAACATCCATATACTTGAAAATGTCAGTTCGTTCTGAACTAAATGCCTGTAGGTGCCTTGCAGCAAACTTCACTTTTATCTTGGAATAAATGTCCTTTTAATTAAGAAAAACAGTTACAACTCTTTGTCTGAACTTTATCATATTTATTCATTATATTAAGTTTTTTAAATTCAGAACAACAATTGTTCCCCTGCTTTACAGTGGAAGTAGAAGCTGACACTGAGACTGGAATGAATGTAGTAAAGATGAGCATCTTTTCAGTGATAATCTCCCAGTAAAAGTAGGGCCACCTGCTATACAGAAAGTGGTTTTGTTGGAATGAAGGAACAGGATTGTCATCTGAGATGTCCATTATTTAAAATGCTAGCAGGTAGAACATCTGCTGACATTTCTCTCTGTTTCCAGTATAACATTGGCAGGCTGCTAAAGGACCATAGCTGGGTTTTGTGACTTGTAGTTTCAAACATATATAATAATGGTAGGGAATTTCTTTGAGGAGCTAATCTGTGTTGCAAACCTCAGCATGGTTAGAAGTCTGTACAACATATTTTCTGTAGGAGAGGTATCTTAAAATATTTATATGATATGTCTCTACCAAAGACTGTAGATTTTGACATTTCAACAACAGTTAATCATGAGCAAGAAAGCAGAAGGCTGAGTGTGTACCTCCTATGTTGTCATACTGTGTAGAAACACTCATTTCTGGGCACAAAACAGGCAAGAAGAGACTACAGCTATTTCTCTCACTCATTACCCATATGAACTTCTCTTCCCTTATTGTTTTACTGTTGCCCTTTTGCTCAAAGTAATTGATCCATCTCTGACTACAAAAGATACAATGAAATTGGCATATATGGAAAAGGTGTTTACGCTGTTCTCTTCCAAGGGGTTGTCTTCTAGACACAAATCTGAATGGGAACAGTGAACCAAATTTTAGAAGATCCTAAAGGCATCATGCCTTGTCAATCAAAAGTACATTTTCCCTGAAAATAACCACTATATTCAGGGAATATATATAATATTTCTTCCAGCTTCTAGCACTTGAGAAAATAAACCAGAAATTGGTATTAGCGAGGTTGGATACTAAAGCACATCTTAAAATATCAAAGCAATACCAGAGGATCAGTTATTAGAGTTAAACAAATTATTTTTTTCTAAAGAAAAGTCCTTCACATGTAATTGTTGTATGATATTTCATTATTTTTAGAGAAATAAAAGATTCTGTAGAAAAGTTTATTTTATGAATCCTAGGAAGCCTTATTCAATAAAAGCATGCATGTGAAATTTTTCTTGCTTCAGTTTTGGAAGAGTGAGATAACTGCATTGTAATGCCAGAGCCTAAATACTTAAAATGGTTCTAATGTATTGATCTTTGGGGTGTTTAATGACAAGGTGTTAAGAAATTTTATGATTTTTTTTGTATAGCCTTAAGCTACTTCCTGCTACTTTTGCATTACTTGCCTAGATGATCTTGTATTTAAAATTGATAGTCCTAATAAATATAATAATATTAAAACATTTGTTATAGAGTTTTTTTCCCAGAAATCATTATATCTGTTTTCTTTGAACATAATGCTCTCTGCCATGTGCGTTTTTTATGTACTTATTGCTGTCTGGTAATTATTGTAAGAGAATACTGAATGAAGCTATCATGTTTTACTAATAGTTGGACATTTTACATGCTTTTTACTTTCCCACCATCCCAGCATGCAACTGTAGCATATCTTTTGAGAGTTTTTCTTCTGTGTGTTTCCATAATTGTAGAGAAAGGTATCTTAAAGACAGTAAGTGGTGTGTCATGTTATTTAAAAAGAATTCAGAAGATATGCAACTCTCACATTTATGTCACATGTTCTGCTACTCAGTGGTTCTTCAAAACTCCTACTAGTCAGTGGTTTTCCTGCTTTTACCTTTGTCATCATTACCTTTATCACATACTTCTTTTTTTTTCTCCCTTCCATAACTTGTTATTCTCACCTATAATCTTTTTTCAATCAGTGTTTGTTCCGAGATCAAGTTACTGAAGAGCAGTATTTGAGGGATAACTAAATAGTAACAAGGCCCACTTCTGAGATAAAGTTACCCAGGTTACCAGGTATGGAATTATTCATGTTTATTTGAAGTGTGACCCACATTAAGGACCCTTTCTGGGGAAAACCACAAAATAGCCAGTGTGCTGCAGTGCTTTCATGTTGGCTCCATCGTGTATCTTTAATTAACAAAAACAAGGATTTGTAAAGCTGCTTATTTCAGTTCCTGTACTAGCAAATATTCTCCTTCATCTACTTTGTGTTCCTCTGGGACTCTCTTAAAGTAGGATACAGCTGTCCTTGGAATTTTTTAGGCTTGCAAAAATGACTTGTGCACCAGGCCTTTCCTTTATAAATTGTGCCCCCTTGTGAAGAAGTATGGTGGGTCAGTAGGAAGGACAGCATGAGAGCAGAGCAGTGTGTGGCAGCCTCAGCTGTGTGCTTGGGAACTGGTTCTAGAAGACTGTAATTAGAAATAATCCTCTTCTGTTTATATAATTTGTCTCAAATTTTTTTTCTATTAATCTGTACATTTTCTGCAGTAGTATAATTGTATTAGTAGCTTAGAGGTGAGAAATCTAATGTGGGAAGAATCGTTTTACTTCTGCTTACAGTGAGTTTACATCATGCCAGTGACCTTATTTTCTGTATTTATAAATATGTTTTCGAAGTTGCTTCATGGCTGGCATTGTAAGTTAATTTTTTCTATAAATTCATACAATACCAAGCAAAATGCGGTGCCTTCAGATAAATTTAGCATTGCATCATTTTATTTGCAGTAATGTAAACACAAACTCCAGTAGGCCTGCAAAATTAAACATTGAATGTATCAGATTTTATTATCTCTGTGTCTGTGATCACATTGAAATGATTATGGAGTTTTAACAAGGAACAAATTTCCACAGACTGTTGGGAAGTAGACTTGTAGGAGCTGCAGAGGTGAGGCAGCCCCATGTGCGGTGCAGCCACGGGATTAAGATTTGGCAGCAGAGTTCTTTTCTCTGCAGGCTCTCAGGCAGTCTCTGTAGACGGGAACAGGCTGTCACCGTGGGCTGCTGAAAGCCAGCCTGCACTTTCTGCTTGTGTTGGCTTGTTTCAATCTCTATAAGTTTTGTCATTTTTCCTGCCAGATGGTATGATATGGATATGGTGAAACACAAGGGAAAAAGGTATGGTTCATGTAATATTAACTGTTAAAAAGTTTTTCTTACTCCAGGGATAATAGGAAAGCTTTCCTTCGTCAGAAAGAAGAATGTAGTGCTGGAGAAAAATATATTCTTGCTTTACTAAGCGAGCCATTTCTTTCTGGAACAACTTTCTTTTCAGTCAGTACTTATCCTGTTGTTGTAAACAGTTAGTAATTTTGAAGAGTCTGTGTTGTTTCCTTTTTATTTCAAATAGGGATACTGAATGTGAATGTTTACTAGCTTATTGTGTTTAATTGATTGTAAAGCCAGAATTTTAGCACATAAAGTTATAAAGTCTACTTTTTTTGCTTAGTATTGGGTTCTAACTCTGTAAATAATGTAAATATTAATTACATACATTTATTTTTTTTACTTTATTGTTTTGATAAAATACTTAGATGCCATTAATGAAGTTGACATTAAACCCCCGAATGAATTTTGGAATCTTACTGTGACTTGATGAAGAAATATTGCATGTACAATAGGATTTATAGAAAACACTGGATATTTTTTAGTAAAGAATATTGAAATCATAAGCAAAGTATGTAAGACTTGTTTTTTTGAACATGCAGTAAAATATAAATGGAAAAAAATTCTGTAGCTATCGCTTCTCCCAGTGTAATCAATACAAAACTGTTCAGTAGAAATGCAATCAGGATGACATTTGATTATTATGGATATTTTTATAAATGCTAAAAATTTGGTTTTGTCTTATTTTCCCGTCATGTGCATGTGAAGCTAAAATTACACTACCCACTAGTGATGATAGAGAATTGTTTCATTTTCTCAAACATACGTTGTACTTTTAAATAGTCTATAAAACTTGCAAATTGTCTAATGTTTAAATGTACTGGACTAGTCTTCCAGTAAAGTAATATGTTTCAGGAATTTAAACTGAACAGTGCTTTTGACTTGAGAAACAATTTATTGTGTAGGTTGGTTTATGAGGGGATCCAAGTACCTGCTTGTGAAAAATAACACAACCCTGTTCTTTTTTGTACGTAAGCTCTCATGATTAGTAAGAATAAGTTGTGATGGTTACACTTAATGAACACAAACTTTGTATCTCTGTGACAACTTTTCTTACTTTCACTTAAATAGCCGGAGTTTTACTTTTCTGATACCTTGTAGTTTGGTTGTGTTCAAATCAAATGACCTGGGAAGATTATGACAGAGCTTTGAGGTTTTAAGTAACGTGTCCAAATATTAATTTTTTTTTGTGCTGCTACAAAATCATAACACAAAGGGGAACTAAAGGTTGATACATTAAAAATATGTTAAATTGTATATACCATGATAATGTTTGGCAGCATTAGGTTGTGGGACTTACTCTCCAAGAAGCAGAATAAATGCAAAGGAAGATAAAAGTTCCTGTTTTAAAGTGTGTACACAGTGATAAAAAGGTGAGTTGTGGGTTATACAGATAGGGCATTTTACTAAATTACCATATTACTAAGTAGCATGTAAATATGGGCTTTTGCTGATATATTAGTAAGTCTAGGGCACTAATGTCCTGTAAGTGAATAAAATACACAGTCAGCCAGTCAGAAGATTAAAAAAAAGAATGACTGGACAAAATGTTGAGTTACAGTCACACATGTGTCAAGCATATATTGAAGGAGCAGTTAGCAAGCCCATTCTTAGTTTGTGGAATTGTACTTGTTGCCATCTTTATTCTTTCTTACCTTTCTATTAATTTAGAGAGGGGACATGACTCTCAGCCAGCGTCTTTTTTGTATCAGTCATTTTAATAAAACCAAACTAGTGCCCAAGCTTTACATCTTCATTTTCATAAGTAGCTAGACCTCCATCATTACGTCAGTTTGTTTTCATGTGGTCTTTACATCTTCATAAGCAGATTTCATTATAGAAGAATGCGTTAGTACAGTTTGTAGAGTAACTTATGGAATATAAAGACTGAGTTTGAAAATAGGTTTTAGAAGTACAGATGGAAATTACTTTTTTGCACCACGCAGTTGCCCTTTGCAGTGCCAGTATTGCAATAGGTTTACATATTTAATGTAGATTTGGCATTTGATGAGATTTCTGTTATGAAAAGCATATGTAAACTTTTCCCTCTATGGAATAGATTGTCCTTGATGTGGTTCTGAGAAGATAGGAGCCTGGAAATTATCTCTCCTTGTTTATTCTGTTCTACAGTAAAGATCCATTAGATCTATCTAATCTTTATAAAGTACTGGTTTTCTGGGGTTTTTTGTCCCTGATATCACCTTCAGTTTTTATCGTAGCACTGTTTGAACAAGTCTTCCTGCTTATTCTCAGAATGATGATGCTGTGACAAAACTGCCCTCTAAAGATCTTAAGAATGTACTTGTCAAGTTGAAATTATTTGGGACTTGAGTAAAATGTTAAGCTACTGCTAGAGTTTCATGGAAACATACAATGCTTTCTACGTTTTTTTGTCTTTCTGTGATAATTATTTAAAACAAGAGCAAACAACCATTTTTGCTTCATAGTTAACTAAAACATCCATTACAAATTTTCCTCCCTCAAGTACATGAATAGTTTGTTATGTACATGAAAACTTGCTGCAGTTAATTCAAAACAAATCTGTACTCAGCTCTCCCAAAGCTGTTAAAGAGCACTATTTCTCATTAAGGTGAAGCTTTTCAATTTTAAAGAATCCTAAATTTGGCTCATGTACTTATGGATAAATAAGTCAAAATGTTTTCAGAACTGGTGTGATAGTATGAAAGAGAAGCTTGTAATAGGAATCTAGGTTTTATCCTTCATTTTGTGAGGCTAAGCATACACACAGGTCACTTATGCATGTAATTCAGTGTAATATAATTGCAATTTATAAAAATGATTACACTGAGCAGAGTGGCTATGAATTTTGGTAAGGAAGCTGTTGTATATACAAAGTTTAGTTGAAGCTAATGCTAAAGCAAAATAAATCTCATGGATGACTAAACTCTAGTCCCTGGGTCTGTAACAATCCCCAGAGAATAAGGAAAGTTAGTTTAAAATATTTTTGTTCATCTGGTCTTAAGCCAGATGCCTTAAATTCTGAAAATCAAGCCTCCAGTGACATTCCACTCCAATGGGAAAAGAAAGGAGAACATATACTCTGATCCTGCAGAAACTTCATCAACAATTAAAAAGTGTAATTTAAATACTGAACTACTGTGCTCTTATTCCTCCTCCCTTGTTCAATCACTCCACTTTTTCACTCATACTCATTCTCTTAAAACAAGAATATTTACCTTAAAAAACATGTTTTAAATGTGATGAAGGAATTAGAATTTTTGAAAATTGCAAAACTTTAGATTTAGATTATCTATTTTGTGAATTTCAGTCCAGTTAAACTGAACTGAAAATATAATTAATGAATCAATGCCCCATGTTTAGATCTTGGACTTGGCTTCCAAAGCTCCCTTTGGAGACAGCATCAATTTTAACTTAATAACAATGTTACCACCCTTGCATCATTTTAGCAGATTTGGATGATAATTAAAAACTCTTTCAGTGACAATTACTGCCATAGATTGTTTGATTCCAGTTGTCTTAATGTACGTATGGCTATTAGTGTGTATTCGGTATCTGTCATCAAAATTGTTTCATAAAATAGAAATATGATGTGAAAATTGAATGTATGGTGTTCTCTAGAACAGTTATTTGAAGTTAACAGGTGAACACCCAGCTGAGCTGGCAACAAGGAAAACAGGAAGTTATTTTTTTAAGTTGCCGCATTGTATATTAGTTCACAGTGTCTTCACATGTGTAGCTTTTGTACACTTACAGATGCAGTGCAGTCTTCCTTAGCAGCTAATGACCAGGGAAGATGAATAGTGTTGAAGGTACTGCCTTCTTGATCCAAGAAGGCAACATAAGGAGAATTGCTGCATTGTACCATGATGGATCATTGTGATCGCTTAGTTTTAGCTGAAATTTATATTCTAAAAATTTACAGGATAGCCCTTTTTTATTCTTATCTTTTTGTAGGGTTGTTGTTAAATGTTCATTGTGAACAATGATGAATGAAGACTCACTTTTTATCAGTAAATTATAATTAAACATGTAACTTCAAGGTTAAGTTTGAAATATCAATATTCTCTTGTGACTTTGGGCAAGGAATTTTGCCTTTTCTATTTCTGGGTAATTTTTAAAAAAACCCTTAAAGTGGAAAATGCCTCTTTATAGAACAGAGTTATTTTGTTTCATGAAATCATGTTCTGTATCCTGACCTAAAAGTCTATCAAACAATTCAGTCATGAAAACTCTGAGAATTTCCTGGCCCCAAAGTACTATCCAAAATAATCTTATAATTATTCATGTGACCCTATGAACCCAACAGCTGAAGTAGAAGCAAACAAATAAGCATGGATTCAGTGTCTATAAAATTAGAAAATGAGAACTAGATTTCCTGTGCTAAGGAAAACGTGCTCTTTTATTAGCTGTATGCCATGAGTAGGATGCATAAACTTCACAGCTGTAGTAATCTGCCTACCAATCTTTTACTGTAATATCAGTTAAAATTGGTTATAAATAAAAGTATTTTGTGATACAGCAAGGTTCTATTGCACTTTACATTTATTCAATCCTTAGGTTTCTGTCTACATATCTGAACTATAGACTGTTTCTGATAGATGGGCTGAGATCCACCTTTCAATGTAAGTCCAGAATGTAAAGTACAATAAAATCCCATTATGAACCCTTTTTGATGCAAATAGAAATAGTGATCGTATAATTAGAAAGGCAGCTTTATTACATGTACTTTGTGTCTGAGCTTTGGCATATTTACTCTGAGCTTGAGATCTTAAGCAATTCTGAGCAGTTTGTCTACTTACAGGGATGCAGCATTACTCTGTAAAAACAGAATTAGCCAGCTCTATGACCTTTAACCCTTGCCACTGGCTATCTTATGAATTTTAATGTGAGAGACATGGGAATGGAACAGATTGTGTGCTTTCTGAATCAGTTATAAGTATACATATTAACAAAATATTTTTAAAGAACACTTAAGGCCAGGGTTTGGCATAAGCAGCTATAGTGAACTTTGAGAAATAGATGAGATTGTAGAAAGAGGATGAGAAACCAAAGTTGTAAGGGATGGTGAGATATGGTCTTCAACAGCCATAATTTTTAGGTTTTTCCGTTTGATTCTAAGATGATCATGTTGACAGGAGATCTCTTAAGTGGTTTTTTTTCTCTACTGTATGTTACTCCCAAATCTTATTGTCAGTTTATAGATCAGGACTATCCCACTAAGCTCATCTTTCAAAGTCATTTAAATAATCAGTTCACATGAGTGGGAATGCAGCTATTTTTAAATGTGTGAGTTCCGTGGAAGGCTTTCCTCAAATGGGAAGAATACAGTTGATATTAAGGTACAAACCCATAGAGATTTCTGCCTGTATCTGATGCGTGTCTGGAGTTTTTGTTTGTTTTTTAGAGAAAATCTAGACTTGCTATTGCTCTACATACAGAATAATAGTTAAAAAAAAAACGTGGGACATTGGGAAGATGCAGTGATCCATTTTAATAGCACCATCCTTTATGGTTTGACTACCAAAGACCTTTCTACTATGATGAAAGGAGGAATTTATAAATGAAAATATTAACCTGTCCTGAATTGAAATTGTTTCATCATGACACATTTAATATTCTAACATCTAAATTATTTGAGTGAATTATTTCTGTCTTTCTGAGAGTTTTAAGCCTAATTCGCCTATTTTAGATAATGTACATAGCTACACCAAAACTTCAGAATCAAAAATTCAACCTGCTAATCATCCTCTTGTTTTAAATACTTTTTATAACATACCTGTGAAGTTTTATATGAATGCTTTTTTTCCATCAGTAAGGTATATCAAAAGTCATTATTAAAATATATTTTTGAACAGCGGTTATGTGTGTGGTACTTATACTTTTATGTTTAAAACATAGTAGGTAATAAGCTAATAACCCAAGAAATTCCAGTCCACATGCTCAGGTATTCAAAGACATGATCCACTTCGGGCTAGTAAAACTATCAGCTTTTCAATAAAAAAAAACCAAGGTGTGCATTAGTTAGATGGAGATTATGCAGATGTTTATTTAAAAGAGTAATTTATTTAGTTACTAAGGCAGCAGTTTTTTCATAAATTATGTTGTTGGTGAAAGTTTGGAGGAAGTAAATAAACACTCAGGAAATAAAACGAATACTGGCTGCATGTAGAATTGACAAGGGTAGAACAGAAAACATTTAACAGTTATAAGTTGCAAAGT
The DNA here is from genome assembly GCF_027887145.1 of Ammospiza caudacuta. Lineage (NCBI taxonomy): Eukaryota > Metazoa > Chordata > Aves > Passeriformes > Passerellidae > Ammospiza > Ammospiza caudacuta. The sequence continues at coordinate 22,922,064 of NC_080601.1, read as the reverse complement.
ACTAAAAAAAGATAAAAAATATTTAAAACTCAGTTAGGAAGTGAACTTAGGAATAAAATAATTAATAACTATTTATTTTTTCACATACACACTTGTACCAACAGAGTTGTAAATAACTGACTCTGCCGGAAATGATATTTTGGCTTTTCCTAGCTAAGATTACAGAGGTTTCTCTCAGTGGCAAGGGCATTGTTTCACATTGCTCAAAAGTGATGTGAAGAACTCCTGTTTTGTGTTCTGTGTCATCCTGTCATTTTCTCTGTAATCAACTTGAAATTTCAAGTGTTTATGAAAAAACTTCCAAATTGCAATTAATGCCTTTTAGCAGCCTCTGTTTTATATCTTAAGTTGATTCTTCTTAGTAGTTATTTGAATCTAAATTATAATACCTGCCATGAAAAGTAGGACTTTCTCGGAGTGGAGGTACTGTTTTAAATCTGTATCTTAATTAGATCACACTGCTTTTTCTGTCTTCTAAATCTGTGAAGTTCATCTTTCCTTTGGAAAGGGCTATTTAATACTGTTACCTTACAGAAATGGAAAATAAGTAAGTAATAGCAACCAAGTTTTTATCAGAAGTAAAAATGATGACTTGTTCGAAGTTTCGATCTTCTGTTACAATTTCTGTTCATAAATCCAAATGTCAAATTAATTTTTTTTAAAACTGTGTCATCATTTCCTGATGATAAGGAATGAAAAAAATTCTCCACTAAAGGCGCTTGTCAGATACCAGAACTGAGTAGGGGTGGCTATTAATATTTCTGAATAATGTTGAACTGTACTTAAGGATTATTGCCTGTGCAAGATAGTTTGATCCTCATTAAATTCTGTTTCTGTTCTTGAAATTATCTCATCCTTAACAGGATGCAATTCATAAAAAATATTGGCTGGTGAGGTAATGCACATTCTGTAATTGCAATCGAAGCTGTAGAAAGTTCACAGAACATCACTTAATGAATATTAGTGTTTGGGCACATCTGTGCTTGATCGCTCTTTTGGCAGCCTTCCAGCTGCCATTGACACTGATTTCCATGTTCCCAGGGTCAGCTCATCTGTTTTCTGTGTGTCCTCTGCTGCTCTGGGCCACACTGCCCATTTACAACTTACTGTGTAGAACTGAATACTCAACAGAATTTGCTGTTGAGTAAGTGAGCATTGTTGCTCTGTAGCCCAATACTGTTGTCTTGTGCTCTGTGCTGACATTCTGTCAGCATCTTCCTCATCCTTGAAGAGAGCACAAAAGTTGGAAGGGTTTTTGAGAGCAGACATTGCAAAAAGGATATTGGCAAGACAGCTGCTGGAAGGGTTTCTTCTAAATTGCTGGAACCTGAAGATCATTTGCAGGACAGGAAAATATCTGGGTCTCCCACAGTGACTGCATCACTGAACATTGGAAAAGCTATGTGAGTATGCTGGAAAAAGCATTGACTCCTATGATGAAGAGGTGCCTGTAGCCTTTTATTGCTTTTCTGTGATCTGTTCTTTCCTTCAGGTGTGTAAGGGGACTGGACAGGCTCCAATGCATGCACCTTCTCTGCAAGTTGTATGTGCCCTACCCCAGCGAGGGCAGCTTCTGTTTCAATTGGGAGATTTATTCCTACTATAAGGAGAAGGTGAAGACAATATAGCATTCCTTGTATGTTATGAAGTACACTTCAGATTATACCATGACACTGTATCCTCTTTTTTTTTTCTTATTTTTTAAAATACAGTACACTGTTTCAGCAGTCTAGGGATACTTTAAGGAACTTTTCCAGTACAAAAACTGGCATCTCAGCAGGGAAGTTATTCCATTTTAACACCATGTGAAAAAACATAGAAAGCAAGATTTGAGCAAGTTAAGATATAGACAATACTCTTACTCCGTGCAATTCTTTCCATTTTTGCTGAATTGCATATATTTCACTGTGAATATGTATTTATAGCTCTAGTTTTCTTGCTGATTATTTATCAAAATAGCCCTTTACTGCTATTTCTTAAGCACATATGCAAACCTGTACCAAATGTCTGTGTTTCAGCAAAACTTTCAGGTGGTGGTAGTTCTTGTTCTCCTGTTGGTGAAGCTGCAGGCAGGCTAGGTAGCAAGTGCCCCTGCTGAGTCTGTCAGTTCTGCTTGGTGGGACATTTGCTGGCTTGCAAAGCCACCTGAAGGGTGGTGTTCAAATACATTTCCAAAAGCTGTTGAGTATGAAGAAAGGCATCATAATATGTAACGGTTTATTTGATTGCATTTTATTTTAATCTGGGATGGCTGTTTGTACTTTGAGAATGTTGCCTGTTAGCCAAAAATGTTGGATCATGAGATGTTGGGAGAGGATCTGTGAGTTTGATGCCATCTTGCAAAACTGCCAGATAGTTGTCTTTGTGTTTGCTGCAGGGAGAAACTGCAATAGAGTGTCATGACAAACAACAGATCAGAGAAGCTTGGGTGAGGTAGTTGCCCTGGTTTCAGGTAGGGTAGAGCTTTCTTCTTAGTAGCTGTTACAGAGGATTTGGAATGGAAATGGTGTTTCATCTCCTGCTGGGCTGGACAGTCAAGAGTCTCTCACAAATCTCAGTGGTGCTACAATTTAGAAGAGCTTACAATTGAGTGATTGCATTCATCCACTTCATCTGGAATAATAAGTTGGGAATGAAATTTCGTTGACCACAGGTTTTATCATAAACCTTACCCTGCTTGTTCTTGTAAATACCAGAACTCAGTTAGACACATAGCCAAAAATTTAATCAGCTGTCCTGGTGTGTGCTTATTTGGTTACAGGCTGCTGAGTACCACCAAGAAGTTAGTGTTCTAGCAGTCCAAATGTCTGACTTTTGTACTCCAAACACTGAAAGCCACTTATCAAAATGTCCAGTTTCTTGAAAGGATTTCTGAAGACCTCACCTATTCGATTGCTGAAGTGAACAAGACTTGCCAGTGAACAGAGCTGAGAAATAGTCCTGACAGAGCAGACCTTTCTGCTGTTTTCAGCATCCTCTTTGTCAAACACAGTAAAATCCCTCGGCTTTGAACAACCTGCACAACTGTTTGAGATGTGGTCTCTGGCATGTCCTCTTGAGAGTATCATGTACACAGTAGGGAGAAAGACAAACATATACACTATTGTAAGGATAACAAAAAATGCATTCGGTGTTTAATGTATTTCAGTTCTTGTAATTGATACATCAGTTCTTATAATTGATCCATAACAATTTCTGATACATAATCAGAAATTGTTACAAGACAATTCATATTTTAGAAAGACCTTGAATTAAAGATTTGTACTTTAGCAATGATCTTGAAATGTCATGAACTGATGAATGGGGGTATGGTCATAACCTGAATGAGATAAAGCTGAGAAAATCCAGTGTGTTTCAGAAAATTAACTATCAGTAGTACCTATTTTTTACATTGTGCTGGAGTACCATTTTGGAAGACATAAAACTGAAATATTGACCAATTCTGTATTAATGCCTCATTCACCCAAGTTCACCTTGCATATTAGTTTCTTTCAGGCAAAGGTGTTTTTTTGCATAGCAGACTGTGCTTGTATTCCATGCTATATATGTCCAATATATAAATGATATAATGATGGAATAAATACATGATAGAATGATAAGTAAATAAATGATAGAATAAATACATGTAAACACAATTGGAATGGTCCTTGGTCATGACTTCCAAGAGACCACTGTTAGCTTCATTTGACCAATTTTAGTAAGGGTTTTCTTCTGAAAAATCTGCAAGGCCAAAATGAAAAATCACCCACAGAATTTCCTCACTTTAATGTAATTTTTCTTGGAACAGAACAAATTTGAAAAGAGCAGCGTTTCCTGTGTTGTTAATTGTGTTTAGGCTTGTATGTTCTGTGAAACCTTTGTGTTTTCAAAGGAGATGTTCAAATGATCTTCAACACATACTGTCCTGAGAGTTATTACTTGCTAATATACCACTATGACATTTTAAAATGCTTTAAAAGTGTGCAACAAATGAAGGCAGGCTGCTGTCAGCATCCTCCGTCACAGAAGTGCTCTGTAGGTGAACAGCCAGGAAATCAGACTGAAATGTGTCGTACCAACTGAACACATGCACACACCTCCTACATTTCAGCATTTAATCTTGATCATTCAGGATATCTCGATAGATGTGTTTAGAGAGTGTTTGGACAGATGCATTAAAACCTCATTACCCTTTTGTATCATATTTTTACAGTGTAGTAGCAATAAGCATAATTTTTCATTACTATTCTTTTTTTCATTACTATTCTTTGCAATGAAATTCTTGTGTACACATATTCTTCTGTACATATTCTGCTGCCTAATAAATGGGATGTTTTTAGTCAGGTCATAATTCCAGTTTCTGGGTTTCAAAAGCACAGCAGCAGCTAGATATTTGACAATATGATAGTATGCTTCCAAGTTCTAAACTAAATACCTGAGGCAGACAAAATATGAAAAGAGAAACAAAAAAGACTACAGTGAGAGATACATGTGAATTTAAGTAAGAAATTGCAATTATTTTTTATGAACTGCTATATCTGATATTTCCAGTACAGCAGTACCCATGAACTCCAGCTTCATTTTGGGGGAATATGTGTCATAAACTGGACATTAAGCTGCTGCGGTGTTTGGGTTTCTGCCATTTCTACACAGTAAAGCTATAGTAATGTTGTGGAGAAAAGGACATATTGCAATTTGCAATTCTGTGATGATTAAACAGAAAAAAAAAGATTGCAGGAGAAAACGAAGGAATAATTTCAAGGCTAGCATAAGTTGCTTGTTCTTATAGTTATTTTTAAAGAGATTTTTAATATCTTAGCAAAATACGTCTGTTGTCACTGTAGGAAACTTTTGTTGCCTGAAGGTTATCAATAAGTTAACTTGAAGATACCATTTTAAGTTACTAGAAGCAAAACTGAGGGGCTTTTAAAAGTATAGTTTTGATGATTTATTGCATACATTATTAAGAGGTGAATATTCTATTTTGTTTCCGTGCATTTTCCAAGTATGGACTCGGTTGTAAAGCTGCAAGGATGGAATTCTCTCTGAATTTAATCTTTATTTTAATGCTAATTTTAATTTTTGAGTTGGAGGACAATTTTCTCTACTAGAAATCAGAAATATTGTATGTTGCAAGTAATTTTTATTTTCTTTTTACTTACTATTAAAATCTCCTTAAAAAAGAAAAGAAAGTAAAAAGCTATTTAAGCCATAGTATACTTTTATTAGAATACTGGTGTATTAGTATATGGAGTTTCTGGTTTCATCTTTTTTCTTATTTTAAAAGTGTTGTGTGTTCATTACAGAGTGTTTAGTATTGCAACACTTTCAGAGTCAGATACTGTCCTGAGTTTCTTTTGAGTTGCTGTTTTGTATGCAGTAAGTGAGGCATGGCAACATCAGACTGCAGATGGTTTTGAAATCTTTAATTTAATACGTAAGGCAAAAGTGAGGCTTGGTTTTCTTGATGTGTAGCTTTCAGTTCAGTGCTGCACCTTACTCTTTTTGGTTCACATTCATTTTTAATTTCATTAATCATTCTTTGTTAGTGGCATGGATCAATAGGATCTGGATTCTGCCAGGATGAATTGTAAGCTCTGGCTTGGAATAAACTTCTTTGTCTCCCAGGCAAGATTAAGTTTCCCAATTGTCTGGTGCAATCTCTCTGAAAGGTGGTTTTACCTATCAGGTACCTGAGGGATTTGTTGCTATTCTGATTATTTCAGTTCTTTACAGGGGCTGACAAGTATACACATTGTAAGTCTGTATTTTTTCGTAACCTCATCTGTGTGCAGCAGAAGTAACACGCTCGGAACTTTAACACATCAAAACAAACAGAAGTTGAAAATGTTATGTGATGTGCAAAGTCTTTGGAGACAGCTAGTGCCCCAAAGTCTACTTTACACAGAAGAGATTAACACCATTATTCCATGTATAATCTCTCTGGCAAAACACTGTCGCCTATTTCTGTCAACAAATGGTTTCTTTGCTTTGGCAGCTGAAAGAAATTTTAGTTGTGTAGGCAACAGAACATGCCTTTATAAGTTGCAGAACCCAATTTTAAAAATATTTTGGATGGTAACTGCAGTTTTGAGAAGTTAAATTATATTCATTAACTAAATATTTTTTTAAAACAAACTAAAAAGAGTAATTATGTCTACTATGTGTAACACACTCATAGTCCAAAGGTTGACTATTTCACAGTACACCTTTTGAAAAGGTACTTTTAGACAGTTAGCTAAATAAAAGATCTATACACATCCCATCCAGGTACGGCACGCTTTAAAAACACATTTTCTTTCTGAATTAAGGTGGTGATGTGTCTATACTGACAGTCTAAAAGTCTGTGAAACCGCCAGATAGCAAAGAAAAGAAGATAAAGATGCAGGTGTAATATTTCTAGAAACCTCAGACCAAACAAATTTTGGAAAATGTGCAGGGAGAGGGGAAAAAAGAAAGGTGCCACAACATTTCATGCTGTAGTGTAGTACATGAGTAGTGCAGTGCAGTGCATAACAGAAGGTATCTTTTAAAGGGATTGAGCTATATATAACCATAGTCAACATGTGAAAGTTTCTTTTTTTATCTTAATAAATATGTCAGTGGTCTTTTTCAGATAATTGACTTACATTACTAGTTAATTAATTATTATATTTTTAATATAAAATTTTACTGCTTTCTCCCAAAGGTGGTTATTACAAAAATTAAAGCTAAAATAACAAATATCTACTTAATAGATTAAATTGTAATTGATTTTCTGCAATTTGTTTACACAGATGAAGGAACCACATCATTGTTCACCTCTTCTGTTAGTGGAGGGTCAGATCCCTCATGGAGCAGGCAGTTGGATCCTTCCTCACTGACCTGGCAGGGTGAATGCCAGGCTTGGGGCAGAAGTGATGGGTGTGAGATCCCTGTGCTGGGAGCCACTTCCCTCCCTGGATCCGTGGCTGGGCACGTGTGTGTCCCGTGGGCAGGGTGTCGGTGCCTCTGACATGTGGCGTGCACAGGCTGTGCAAACAGCTTCTTATCATTTGACTGAGCACGTGTGCTTGCTTTGTAGGGCTGGCTGCAGCTTCTGCCATGCTGATGGATAGCTGTATTTTGTTTATATGTGGGAAAGGATGGCAACAAGGCACAAGGTGCTAATTGAAAAAAACTGTCATGAAGCCATCAGCTTGTTTCTTCTGCACATCTTTGACTGGTGGGATCAATCTCATGAAAATTGTCTCAGCACCTGTCCTGGTGGCAGTTATGCTGACCTTTCCCTGTGTTAATTTTTAGTTTACACTTTGTAATTAAGAAGCACAGATCATTGAAACAAATTATTAATGTTAATCAGTAAGTCAGCATGGAAGAATGCAAAGAATCAAGTCTCCCCTTGTATACTAAATGAAGAGATTTCTTCCAGATTCTTGCTTTGATCATTAGACTCTTTTAAATAAGCAAACATTACTTAGTTGCTAAGCCACAGACTGAAGTTCATTAGTGTGTTATCACAAATATTGGAGAAAGAGTACTAAACCAATATAAGATAGAGGACCTGTGCGTAGGCTGGAAGTAATGCAATAAATGTGAACATTTTGAAAGAGGGTTCAGAGTGATTAAAACCATCTCTGTTTGCAAAGCCCCTCCTACTCAGCAAGAAAAAGTGCCAACCCTAAGTTGATCTGTTTTTTTCTGCTACTGATATGTCTAAGGTTTTCTGGAAGTACAATAGATCTAATAGTATTAGAAACAATTTTATTCATATTCAGTATTTTAAATGTTGATGAGGTGTATTGATGTGCGTTTTTTTTAGTCTAATGGTTTTCTTTAGAATGCTTTTAAACATAGATTGAAGGCCAGAATGACTTCTTACTTAAAGATCCTGTTTGGGAGCCTGACCCAAAATTCTAACAAACCAGTTTTGGATAAGTAGATACTGCAGGTCATTGAACTTCACAAGAAGTCGTGGTCATTTGGAATTGTTTTATATTCGGTATGTTATTCTAAGCAAGTGAACTAACAGTCCATGCTTTTGCATTCTTCACAGATCTTCAGTACAGTGAGAGAAGAGGAGGAAGGAACAGAAGATATTTTTGAATTTATTCCTCATCTTCTGAGGAAGCTCCCAACATCTGTTACAAACTGTATATACAAAGGAGATGGTTTTTGTGTAAAACCACGTGTAACAGGTGCTTACTGTCAATATCGTGCCACTTCTCAGAGGACTGCACTCTCTAACTATGTAACTGGTGCTTTACTAGAAGCAACTACATCATTAGGAGCAAGAAGTGGTCTGTTAAATATCTTCGGAGGATCAACTGGAAGAACAATGCTTAAAGGTAATGAAGATTTTCTTTTATCTCTGTCCACTTAAAGTATAGAATGAGTTGCAAAATTATGAATACAGATAAAAAAGATTTTATGTTTTCAAATATTTTCCTTTGCAGTCATTATATAAATAGCTATCTTAGTTTAATAAAGTAAAAATGCAACTAAACTGGAAAGACTGGTATTACAAAATGTTTCAGGTTTTTTTCTTGTTAGAATCTTTTCTGCCTGCATCCAAATTTAATGCCTAAGCCATTGTTTTTAGGGTGTTTCCATGTGTAGTATTTCGCATTTACCAAGTGCTCCTGTGCATGGGCTGACTTGGTTCAGAACTAGAGAAAGAGTGTATGCTGTACTTGGTTATTATTGTTGTCATTGTACGAGTAGCTGTCAGCATAGCACTGTATTGTGAAGCATGTACGCTTCATTACTGGTTTATATTTGGTCTTCTCTTGGGTCCATCATCGTTGTATAGTAATGGATCATTTCAAATAACGTGGGTGCTCTGTGTGTGGAAAGTGCCTGTTGGAAAATGGATGTTGCATACTAAACTTCCATGCTGATCATCTTCGTATGTAATAAAATCCTTAATGTGATTTAGTTTAGTCTGTTTTGGAAGCTAAACAAAGCCTTCTTGGTACAAATTCTGTGCTTTAAAATATGGTTTTGTACAGAGCAGTACTTACATTATTGATTAATTTTTAATTCATGCCTAGAATATTTCATAAGTTACTCAAGAATTTGGAGATCTGTCATCATCTGATAAACCATAACAAAAGGATGTACTATCTCTGTCATACCATGGTAGGAGTGATGCATGTGGGCATTATGGCTTGCCCAAAATTTTACAGAAATATGACAAAATAAGTGCAAAACCAGTGCAGTTCCTTAACTAACACAGATACTGACTTCATTTCTAACAGACAAATAATGGCATAGTTTGTGGTCATATATGGCTGTCTTATTTTTATCCCAAGAAGTGGCCCTTTCTTGTTTTAATTCTAGGTGAATCAAAGGGTAGAGAGAAGCACTGAAATATTCTATGAATGACATTAGATGGCAAACTTGTAGCATGTGAATGAATTTCAGTAGTGCGTTTAGTAACATTACTAAGCTTCATGTACCATCGTCTGTGAGAGACAGATATGTACAGTATAGCAGCCAATTTTGGTAGGGTTTTCCATTTTATGTTGTTTGGTTTTATTTGTTCTGGGGAGATGAGTGCTTTAGAAAAATAGACAGGAACAGTCCTGCGATAGCTTGGAAATCAAGATTAGAAGAGCTGAGCCATGTGCTTCAGAGCTGAGTTCTGAAACTGAAGCAGCAGCAATAGTTAGCTCAGTCCCACCAAGCTGCTGATATGGCTACATCTTTTTATGGAGCTTCAGCTAGTGAGTGCTCTTGTGTGCTTTGTGTACTCCATGTACCAGCACACTTTGCACTAGTTTGGGGGTATCTATGGTGACAGTATTATGTGATGTATGTTGTTGGATTCTGAGCCAAAAGATGTAAGACATTAAAAACTAGTTCAAGATTTTGAACTCAGTTTGCAATTCCACTGATAGCCTGTGTAGAGAGTAGAGACTGGATTTACTGTAGTGGTCTAGGCATGATTTACTGTGCTGATCTCTGGTGAGGAAGAGGTATGCTGCAGCTCTAGGATATTGAAATTTTCTGGATGTGGAAGCTTCCTGTTCATTTATATTGTGACAATGTATTATATCAGAGAAATTTTAAGAGTCCTCTCTAAAACATTTATATGGAGTGTTACCTAGTGATGTGACCAAGTCATTTACATTAGCGGGGAACCCAGCTGTATTCTGAATTCAGAGCTCTGGTCATCATTCATGGGTGTGTACCTTTTGAGAAATTGTCCTGTCTATACAGATTAATAAGAAGGTTATTTTCATCTGTCCAGCATCCTCTGTATTGCTGAATTTAACCTCAATAAGCTAACCTCATCTAAACCTGAGAAATTTTAATTCACATCAATAATTCTGTCATCAAATGCAATGGAGGATTTATCTCAGGATACAGAATGTCATGGGAACACTTCACTCAGTAGTTGTTTGCAGGCATTGGAAAGGGAAGATATTGATGGTGTTGTGGTTTAATAGCTGCTGTTGTTTAACCCTAGTAGATAGCACCTTGCTGCCCCTCACTCCCCTAGAATGAGATGAGAAGAGAATCAGAAGGGTGACAGTGCAAAAATTCATTGAAAAATTCAGTTGAAGAGAGTTTAATAGATAAAGTAAAAGCTGTGTGTGCAAGCAAAGCAAAATAAAGAAGTAATTCAACACCTGCAGTCAGCAGCCAGGTGTTTTAGCCCTTTCCATGAAAGCAGGGCTCTGTCACATACAATGACTTCTTGGGAAGACAGGCATTGTAACTCCAAATTGGTTGTCAACTAAAGAGTAAATATTACTGCACTTCACATGATTTTCAAGACAGTTCTTAAAAAGCTTCCAAAGCAGAAGTAAATTTGCTTAATAGAACCAATCTATATCATGAAGTCTTGAAAATATCTCAAGGGCTATTGAATTTGTGTTTGGAAACCTTTTCTGGACTAGACAGCATTCCACTACTTTCAAAATGTTTGCAATTTTTGGAGACAAAGTTCAGCACTCTCTTGCACAGTGTGTTTAAAGAGGAGCCCATTACTTTAATGGGGAGTGCATTCATGGTTCAAAAAAGAGGACTTCTCAAAAAATCAATTCTCTCTTTAGTTAGGACTTTTATGTAATATCTGCCCAGGAAATAGGGATCCTGCGAGCAGGAAGTCCCTAATACTGGGATAGCCTCCTGGGCTTGTGTCTCCCTAGCACCAAGCACTTCGTCAGTTCTTTGTGCTCAGTCCTTCAGGGGTTACTGAGTGACCTGAGCAATGAACCTTGCAGTCACAAGCAGTCCAACTCCAGGGAATACTTTCTAAGGTTTTGCTTGGTAGCTAAGGACCTTAAATGCTCCGAGTCCCCAGGGCTGGGATGGTTTTGTGGGCAGATCAGCCACTGTTGTTAGTTCCACAGAAGGCTTCCAAACATACCAGACCTTCTAAGCCAGAATTCCCAGTCACGTGGATCTGGGACTGAAGAGTTTTCAGAAACTCAAGTAGGGCCTGCTGTGTAGGAGAGTCATGTCTGGGGCCTGGAGCAGAGCTCCTGCAAGCCCTGCTCTCAGATGGCTCTCAGGGCTCTCAGGCTCCCGACTGAGGGGCTGCCACTCTGCTCCCGCTAGCACAGGGATAGTCTGAGACTGCTCCCGGGAACCACAGATGCCTGGAGTTCCCACAGCTGCTCAGTGACATTCACATCCTTGTCAGCATCTTTGTTCCTACAGAGAACATAATTTTCACATATGAACATTTAGGCTGAGCTGTTTTAGTACCTCTGTATGTAACTCAGTTTTTGGTTAGTAAAAATTTCAGGTGTGTCTTTCAATGGGATTTGGATTGAAGCCAGGTCTTTTTTCCTGTAGAAAGGAAACCCTGCTGCTCAGCCTGCTCTGTGTCTTACAAATTGACTGTCATAGAAATTTGCTCATAGTTGTGAATGGGCCAGAACTTCCACTGGAATCATATTTGAAGGGCCAGTCATTGTCATAGTTCATACGGTGTTGACATTTTTATGCAGAAAGTGAAAAAAGTTGTGTCTTTTTTAAAGAAGGAACTAAAGTATGTGAAAATGTTTGTACTTTACATTTGATAGAATTATCATTTGAAAGAAACATGTACACTTCCCCCCCCCCAATTTAGTTCTGTTTGTAATCTAAGAAAAAGGGGAGGACAGTTAGAAAGAGGTGTCTGAAGATGGAGCAGACTGCAAACACATTTCTTATCAGTACTGTTTTCACTTTAGAGTCTTCTAAAATGGGTAAGTCTGATGCCACTCTGTGATATAAATCAGACTACATCTTCTAGAGAAAGCTCAACAAGACTTGTTAAACAGACAATAGCAGATTTGACCAAGAACATAAGGAAAGTAATTTGTGATGAATGTGGAGACAGACTGCAATGATCTTTAGGAAACCCGCTTTGTTCATCCTTCAGAATTTAGTGATTTCCCTTTTTTTTGTAATCAGATTTTGCCATCTGCAAGACTGCACAGCAAACAGGTGCCCAAGTCTCTGTGGCTTTTCCCACTGCTGTTTCTTGTATCCTTTGCACAAAGTGTATTGTTGCAATATTGGGAAAATTCCAGATTCCCTCTAGTTAGGGCAGTTGTCTGATAGCTATATGTCAGAGTCATGGGTGATAACAAGCTTGATGTACATAGATTTAGAAAGACCAGCATAATTTAGCTGGTGGGTTGTGTGTGTGTTTGTGTATGTTGTGCCCAAAGGTTAAAACCATATAGAATGAGAGATAAAGCCAAACAAGCTGAAATTGAGACCTGAAAAGACAAAATGTGTCTTAGGGTGACAGTCTGTGGTGAGATGTGTCAATGCACTATAGGAGAGGAAATCAGACACTGGAGACAGGTCAGTCTGTATGTAGATAATGTGGCCTGAGGCAAGGGTGTGAGTCAGGAAAAGAGGATTTCATGCCTGCTGTGTTGCCTCCAGGATGTAGGTTAGGAATAGCAGGAACAAGTGCAGGTCATCTGGTTAGGAAGAAGGCAGGAAGCACAGATCGAGGCTGAGACATCAGGAAGGAGGAGAAAGATTTTGGAGGACAGCTGTAAGTGTAGCGACACGTGGGACCGTCTGGAGCTGGCTGCAGTGATTGTCCCTGCAAACTGGCAGAAGGGAAAGATCACTGAGGTCAGTCTCCTGGACCTGTCTCACCCTTTGGCCAGCCCTAATTGCAGCCAGATTGGGCTGCAATCAAAGGGACACACAAAGGTTAGTGGGAGAAGGCCTTAATGAGGATCCTTGACAACATTAATTTAGCAAAAAAATTCCTTAAATCCAACCTGTTTAATACATTATAGGCACAAAGATTTAAGTTCTGTCGGCATAGCTTGTCTTATCCTTACAGTCTTCTTTCCAGGGTCAGTAAGGCATAGTATTGCAAGATAGACACATAATTGAACCAGGCAGAAGGTTGAAATTAACCAGTGTAAATAATCTTATTAAAAGAATTAAAAATATTTTCATCTGTAAAATTGCACATTTGGATATAATAGGTATCATACTCCTGGTACATGTCTGTATGGATCTGGATATCCTAATCTGTGTACAGGGCTAAGCAATTAAGAAACAACAGAATTTCAGCTGCTTGTACATAGATTTTCAATAATACTGTGTGAGAGTTTGGGTACACTCACAAACTGATCCTTTAACCTGTCTGATCCCTTAACCTCTCTATCTGAGTCTCAGCTTATAGCAATATTTTTCTTGGGAGTCTATAGCTGTTATTTCCACTAAAAGAAAAACAAAAGGGTTTAAATACATAGAATGAGTCTGTTGTTAGAGGTTTGTTGTGAGGAAGGTAGTAAAGGACATGCTGATGTCTGTAGATGAAGGCTGAGAGAGCAGAAGTTTGTGCAAAGTGATGTTAGTATTAAAATCAAATTTATTATTTTTTTATGACAACTACTCTTCAGAGAAAAATGAAAAGGGATTCTGAGTGCAGATAGTTAATCCCTGAAATGCCTATTATTGTTTATTATTTCAAAAGTCTGAACATATGTTTGAATGGACCTTGTAAAAGTAGTGTCCATGGGAACTTTTAAAGTGTAGAATGGAACTTTTTCAGTATGTTTATGTTAGCATGTCAGTCATGAGCAGAAAACCCCAAGGACTCAAGATGACTCAAAAGTCATCTCTTGAAGCTTTGGTTTTAGGAAACAAACTAGAAGAGAAAATTCATTTTTGTAGGATAATGGTGTTCTATTTGTCCAGACAGAATTTTTTTGCTAAATTTGAAGAAATAATGTGCAGTCCACTTAGCAGATCAAAGACATTCAATTTTTTTTCCTTTGGGCTTTCAGATATTTGCTTTTATAACTAGTGAAAAATACTTTAGTAATTGAGCCTATAATGATGAGAAACGCTTAATTTGATGGCTCATTTTATATATTTGGAGTGAGATAGCATTAACAAAATTTATATTTATAAATAAAATTATTTTTAAAGTTTTCTATTGCATCTCCATGTGCATCCTTATGTTTTCATATATAACATGATTTTTTTGAAAATCTAAGTGTCCTAGTTTCCATCTGGAAGTTGGAAACAACACTAAATCGTCATTCTTCCAATTAAGAAAGAATATGCTTGTGTTGTCAATGAAAAAATAATGGTGTGTTGGCCAGGTCCCATGGTCCTTCCTTCAGCAGAGATTTTTCAGACAAGACGTATATTCACCATATAAACAAAGTGTCTCTGAGTGTACTGCTCGCGTTCCAGCTCTGCACAGACCTCTCTCAGACTTCCTGGGGAAATGGAGAAAGCTTTCTTGTGGCAGCATATTGGTTTTCAGTCTTGTGTACTCTAGCAAATTTCATAACTAACTTTTCAGTGATGTAGTCCTGCTGCTTGTAAAAGTGGTGTAAACTGTGTGTAGGCAAGGGTTAGGTTAGAATGAAGAAAAGAAGTGATAAAAGTGCCAGAGACAGATACTGGCTATGGGATGAAGGCAGGGTTTGGTTTCTGCTGACTTTCTGGACATAGATGCAATCTGAGGGCTATGCTGTCTTTTTAATTCCTGCTATTTGTAATTTCTTCAAGGTTAATCGCATTTCTGGAAGCCTCAGGGAGGTTTTTCTCTACTTTGCCTCTCAAATAAAATTTTTTGGATGGTTGCCTAAGTCATAGCCCTTTGTCCCATTAAAGTTAATGCTATTGCCTTTTACTAGAGTTGTTAGTGCAGAGAGCATAATAGCTGTAAAGGTAGGGCATTTGCTAATAAAGAAACACACATTGTGGTTTTTGTAATGCTTCAGATGAAGTTTCCCGAAACAGAAGTAATTCCATTTATTACTTTTGGCCTGTTTAAACAACATTGATATAAATATAACTTGTACAAAAGCCTGAGTGTAGGATAACTTATTTCTTAATATATTTAAAGACAAAAGTCCAGCAGAATTAAAATGACTCTTGTTTATAGCTCTGCTGTCAAAATCAAATGCTTTTAGTCTTAGCAGGATGTATGTTCATCCTTAATTTCTAAACTTCCTTCCATTTGAATCCTAGTGTTTCAGCTTTTATCTGGGGAGGTGGGAAACCTGACCTTTCAGTGAGCCAGCCAAATGCATGTCTTCTTCATGGCTTACACAAGGCATGTCAGTTATGCATTTTGCCACAGTTTGTAGCTTTAAACTGAGCAGCTGTTGCCTCACTGTTAGTTTGGACAAGTGCAGCGTGGAGACTTTTTGGGGCACTGAAGTACCTGCTCTTCGGGCATTTTAGAAGGAATCTAGGATTCAATGGAAGGCACATGTGCTGGTAAGATTTGCCCTTCTGTGACCTGTAGTATGCAGTTCTGATTACGCACAGGGAGTTAAATCAAAGTGATAGTTTTGTTTCCAGAGAAGTAACTTGGGTGCCGGTTTTCTAATCTTATTTTAGAGCTATAATGGCTGCATTTAATAATAGTGCTTTAAGGACACAAAACTGTTTTTAGGTGGAAAATGAAGTAAGGATTTAATTTAAACAATATGAAATAATGTCTTAACAGTGTATTTTGTATTTCAACTTGTTTGAAATGGTATGCAATATTTCAAATAATTTAAGAAAATTGCTTTGTATTTATTTGGTTCACATTGCAACTATTTCACTATTAAATTATGTTGTGGGACATTCCTTTGTTTTGTATTCTACAAAAAAACAAGTGTCTGTTGCAAAATTGCTGGACAAAATATGAATTTCAGTACTTTAAGAAGTACTAGAACAAGGTAAGTTTTTTTTTCCTAAAGTATATAAATTGCTCAAACATTACACATTCATAACATGTTATTGAATGTAAATACACTGCTGCTTTTTCTTTAGTGAGCTTTTCTTCCTGGATCTTCAGTATGCAAGTTTATAACTTGCAAGCAGTTTTTGTTTCATGATTGCTTAAGGGAGTTTATGGGTTTTTTTCCTTTCTGAATGGCATGTACACATAGCGGCATGTAATAGCAATGTTTTGCTCCTAACTGGTCATAAAGAAACCCCTCCATTTGCATATTTTTTTCAAGTGGCATTTGTAACTTGAATGAAGGTTCATAATATTTTACTCTGTGAAAGGAATGTCCTTTCTGTGCTAACTCTCCCATTGCCCTGATCTGGCTGTTAGCTAAAGGCTATGACAAGCATTCACCATTCCAAGCGGCAGTACCCCATTGCAATAGGAAGGTTGTCTTGGTTGTCAACACCGTTATTCTCACCTCAGTGATTTAGAGAGCACAGAAAAAAAGCACCCTGATATCAAGTGTATCTGTATTAATTGCAAAACAATGGTGGTTTTGGTGTGCCTGTTCAATCAGTGATAACAACTCTGAGATAACTAGAAATAGTACAAGAAAGGGAGTGAAATTTATTTTAGTTAATTTCAGCTCAGACTCTTCTCTTTGGCTGTTTTGTAATGCTTTTAGCTTTGTTTTGAGGCGGAATGGCGTAAACATTTTTCTAAAAATTAAGCTGATATGAGGATTTTTCTTAGGGAATAATTGGTTTAGCTTTTATTTAAGAGGATTCATATTGACATAGTTTTGAAATGTTTAGGTATTTGCTTTTGAAATACTATTTATGTATATAAAAGCATTGCTATCTATTTTAGTAATTCAGAAATAAGTAATATGCCAGGAAGATTTATCAAAAGCGAATTGAAAATATTTCAAAGCAATAGTAGAAGAACTAGGATGCAATTTGCTGCTAAAAGTACCTTTAACTTTTTTCTTGAGCTTAATTTTAAGGGCTTTGCACAACTCTACAGTAATTACATATTTTTGTCTACATTTTCCATGGACTTTGTGGGACAGATTTCATGCACACTTTCCTGTTTCTTTGTAAGTGTTGAGATCTAGGAAAGGGATAGATCTGCTTCTGTTGCATTATGTCTCCTCTCTTTGTCCCCATCCATAAGAGCATTTTTCTTTGAGGGGAGAAAAAGAATTCTCAATCTGGAAAAGCTATTGCTTCAAATGCCTTTTATTATGTTACTCCTAGCTTTAGAGTACATTTTATCTGGAGCTGTTCACCTGTATTTGCTTGTTCAAATTTAAATTGCAAAGCTCTGCAGAGAAACAGCAAAATGGTCCTGTGAAGAGCCAGGAGTTGGGCTGGATGATCCTTCTGGTCCTTTCCAGCTCAGCATGTTCTGTGATTCTGTGAAAAATTTGTTTAACATGGATGAAGTGTCATAAATATTTGTAACTTATTCTAAAAATGATTATACAGTTTTTTCAAATAAACTGCTCTTCTTATTAATTTCCAGAAGTTTCAAGTTGGAATTCAGAAGAATTCCAATTGGAAAGGTCATTAATCTTTGGGACTTGATTCTGAAAATAGCTATACCTAAAAATAATGCTTTTGTGTTGTTTGCTTAGAAGAGTTAGTTCTGTTCTTGTGTTGGTGTAGGCACGCTGCTGATAAACTGTAATTAACATTTTAGGAACTTACTTGTGGTATTAAACTTTAATGCACCATGAAATAGTTTTGTTATTATTTAAGTTGAAGTGTCTTAAATTTAAAAAAAGAAAAAAAGAACCTTAGAAGTAGAATTTTCTTCTAGGCTTTAGGTGTTCATAATATGCAGTTCTGTAATTGCCATGAAGTACCAGGAATCTAATTAAATCATATAGTTCATGTCTAGGTACATTGGTCATAGGTACAGTATTTGAATATAAAACTTCCTAATAGCTACTAACAAAACTTTTAAATCTGTATTGAGCACAAAAAGAAGAGGTGCTGCTTCGGGTACCGGTTGTCTTGAGGATGGTGGTAGAATTTGCATACTAAGTCAATGTTGGGGAGAGAAGTCTTCAGGTATTTTCCATAAGCATATATAGAATTAATTTCTCTAAAAAAGACATCAAGAGGAAAAACATATTCTTGTTTGCAAAAATAGAACTAGAACTGTGTCAGTAGCTAGGATTTGTTTGATTCCAAATCACCAAAATATTATACTTTTTTTTGTTCAAAAGAAACAGATCCTTCAAAAACCAAAACTTTGCTTTGAACATCAAATATTGGAAAATATTTCAGAAATCTTGAGAAGGAAAAAAGGTTTAGTTATTGCATGGATGATGGTACATCAAATTTGAAAACAGGACGGCACTAACAGCATGTTGTTTGGGAAAGTAAGAAAGCTCATAGAATTGCAAAGCCTAGTGTCAGTGGAGACACTTAGCTGGTCTGACATCATTCTGAGTTGTCTCTGTTCTAAGCTCAGTAGTCAAAAGGCAGCTGTGCTGCTGTACAGCCTTCTGAGGAAGCCTGAGAACTATCATCCACAGGCACTGCTTTTCCCAGCGGTCATTGACACTCCAAGGCAAAGAAGGGTGGCATTTCTAGTGTGAGTTTGTCTGTCATCAAGGACCAACCATTTGTTCTTGTTATGAATTTTTTCTGCTGGATTTAATTATTTCAAATCTGATATATTTCCCCTGCTAGGAGGTGCTTACATATCTGCTACAGTCAAGTCTCCTCTCAATTTCACTTTAGTTCAGTAAAGTTACAGATTTCTGATCTAAATATCTTTCTCTGGGTCTCACTATTCAGGCCTGGAATAATTTTATAGCTCTCTTTGGATACTCTGTGGTTTGTCTGTGTCTTTAAGAAATACAGAAAAGATAACTGCATGTTACTGGTGTCATCCATGATCTGTGCAGGGGGACCTGGTTTTGCCAGCACCACTTCCTAAAAGCTCAAAGACAACATTTGGTTTTAGGGTCCTATCTTATTTCTTCAGAGCTGTTAACCTTAGGAAAGCAAACCTCCTTTTCATACACAGGGTTTGCAGTTCTTATGTCTAGAATGCTTCCTCTTTCTTATAGATCTATAATGTGTACACTAACCTGGCTACTTGCTTTTCTGTTAAAGTCAGGTTTGTAAGGTAAAATGGTTAACTGCCCTGTAACAGTCCTGGAATAATTTGGGTTGGAAGAGACTGTGCTGGTCTTAAAGACAAATGTGCTTTATTTTCCCAGTTGTTTTATTTTCTTGCTATATAAACAATATTGTTGACATGGTTGGGCCTAACTCTATTTAAAATCTTAACTTCAATATAGGTAGCAGTAGCACCACAAGGAAGGAAGAGGAGTGTTAATTTTTGCTATGTACTTTTATAGAAGGAATTAATTGTGTTTGAAGTCTTCAAGTTAAGGGAGATTTCTTAAAGTCTGAGGAAGGTACTAGTTTTGAGTTTGTTTTCAGATGGTAAAATCACTGGCTTTGAAAGTTTCCTGTTAAGAAAGGACTGCAAACACCCTTTCTAGTATAATCTGCTAAAGCCTAATGACAAAGACACAATTCATTAAGGAGTCTTGTGACTGTTTAGAACAGCTTTTATGCAGCAAGTGTATTAATCCTATGAAAGCCAAAGGTAATAAATACTCCCATTTTTTACAAAATAGCTAGCTTCAGCAGTATGATACATAGAGCTATATTCGTTTGCTTGAACACAATCTTGTATAAATGTATCTTTTTAAATTTACCTCATGATGCCCAAATTACATAAACTAAACAAAGACAATTACAGAAAATAATTGTATAATATAGTTAATTGTATAATATAGTTGCTTATGTAGTTGATTATAGCAGGGTTTAGTCCAAGCAGAACTGTATCAATTTACTAGTGAAGTTGTAGAAAAGCTTGCAATGATAAATAAGCACTTAGAGCATTTATATTAGAGGTAGGAAGAAGTAAGTAATATTGAGGCAAGTCGTAGATGTTGAGATTGTTTAGATCTCTATTATGAAGTTAAGGTTGATTTAATGCTTTGTGTAGTCTCTTGTTTTACTTCTTCTGGCTTCCAGACATGTGCCTGCCCTGTTCTCTGCTGTCTGCTGTATTCCACTAATCCCCCTCTGGCTTAAACTTCTGTGTTGTAGAGCAGATTTCAGTTCTAAGGCTAAATCACACAGACTGCTCCACTCGGTAATTTAAAAACATATGAAAGGAAGAATCAAAATCTTTGAAGCTTTGACTTTTTGGCAATTCTTGTTATTGTGATGAGGTTTTTTTCATTAAACTGCATAATGTTTTTGCTATCTCAGTACTACAGAACTTTTCTTGGACTCCAGATTTTGTTAAGCACATCAGCATTTCCCCTGGTAACTTGCCTGGCCATGTCTGTACTGCATAGCACTCATGGCTCTGTCTGAAGTGGTGAGGAAATCCATGGTGCCAGTCATGGCATTGATACAGTCCTTCAGTCCTTGGTATAGCCAATGAAAGTATGTGACTGTGCATTTGGTGTGTTCTGTATGTCTGTGAAAGGACTTTGATTGTATTGACCTGAGTTTTGTTGTGTATTTCTCTTTTCCGCTTTAAAATGCCTCTCAGCATCCTTTGAGTTGTGCTTCTGGCACAGCCTTTGTGGTTCCAGAAACCTTGCTAAGAATAACTGGCTAGTAGCAATACTTTCTTAAAAGAAAAACTGGCATGATATAATACTTACATAACATCATCAACGTGACTTACTATGATGGGAAGTTGTAAATTCATGTTAATCCCTTATAAAGATAGCGTATGAATTTTCCTTAGCTTCCCATCAGCTTCCTCAGCTTGTTAAGGATGAGAAAAATGAGCTTGTTAAGGATGCAGGCAGCTACAACCCTTTTGAAAATTTTCTGGTAATTGCCATCATTAGGTGTTTGCATTGAAAGATACCTTTCAAAATTGCCTTTTAAAAATTTGGAAATTGCATTCTAGAGGAAGGAATAGCTTCTTTCATTTAATTCTGTAAATTCATTAGAGAATCTTTTTCTTCACTCAGTAAGTTTAGCCATGGTAATTGGACTTTGCCAAACAGGTATTGTACTACACTGGAAACTTGCATTCAAATTGCAAATAAGGAAAAAATGTGAGACTAAGAGGATTGTTGTTATTCTAGGTAGAGAGATTAGTTTTACTCTTCCTGAATTACGAGAGGAAGTAGTTTACAGAAGAAAAGAGCTGAATTATTTCCCTTCTTAAAAAAAAAAAAAAAAAAAACAACAGTATGGCAATAATTTTACTTTTTTCCTCTGTAGTTACAAACTTTCCTTTTTTTTCAGACTGGCTTCCTCAGTTGTATTTTTAACCCTACAGGAAAAATGCTAATTTGACATGCTGTACATTTACAACACATATTCACCAATGAGCTTGAGAAAAGACTGTGTCTGGGGAAAGAGAAAAAGAAGATAATCTAATCCACACTAAAATAAAACAATAAACATATATTAGGAAAGCCATCTTTGTTTTGCCTGCATGGACATGCATGTGGTCTGGATGTTGTTTTTCCTTCCTTTAAATGGTCTGTTAAGTAACATACCTTTTGTCCTGAGAGCACTCAACCCAGGATACTTAGCCCATAAAACTGTATTTCTCAGAAATGGCTATTAATACTAGCTTTGAAGATAGCTCACTTACCACAAGGAAAAAAAAATAATGTGTAGAATACAGTAGTCCAAAATAGTTCAGTTGGAAGGGACCCACAGATGATCTAGTCCAACTGCAGTAGCTAGCCTTAATTCTTTTAAACTAAAACTTCAGGGATTGTTTTTACCCGGGAGTACATGTAAGGATTACAGCAAGGGCATCTGCTGTGATTCTACCTCTGTGTTTCTGTGCAGTGTGAACAGGACACAGACCAAGTGATATTTTGTAGGCAGACACCTAAGGAGGAGTAGCACAGTTCTGGCTGTGTTGGGGAAGAGTGGAGGTACGTGACCCCCATGACTGTGCTCTGCAGGACATGCAAGGAGAGCCGTGGATTTGCTGCACAGCATTCCCAGTGGCTGCAGGTTACTGACTGGGTCATCATCATTTAATGACATACTCATTTTCACATCTTAAACATCTCCCTCTCTTTTTGACCAGTTTCAGTGCATACTCTTTTAGTATGCCTTAAAATACTTTCAAGCCGTTTCTTTATAATGAAGTGCAAGTGCTGAATGGTTGTGAATTATGAATATTAGCCTTGCCCTTCACCCTGTTATGTAATCCATCAATTCATTTCCAGTTCATAATTTTTCTCCATTTTTGGCATCTTTTTCAATTAGTGTCCTTGGTTCACTCATTTATCCTTATGCAAGAGAATCTTTTCATATTTTCCTCTACATCGTGAATTTTGAACTAGGAGGTAGAATTACTGCAGTATTTCTTTTTAGCAGCATAGAACTCACTGTTCTTATTAACTCTTTTTAAAGTATCTTTATAAATTATGGTACTGTCTTTAACAGCACTTTGAAAAGTGTGTTAAAGTGTGTGAAAAGTATTTTGTTCTTATTAGGTTCTTCCTGCTGTACACTGCGGATACAAGACTATTATCACAATAGTTTTGTGGTGTTCCATTACTAAGTTTTTGGCTAATGCCTTAATAAATCATGCAGTTTTCTCTGATGTGTCTTAGGGGATTTCTATGTGTATGTTTTTGATAAATACAGGTATATTTCCTGGATTTTGTTTTTGTTAGAAATCTAAAAATCTTGGATATCAAATTAAATTATAGCTGCTACAATAAATGTGACTGTGCTGGCCTATTCAAAAAATGTTCTCATTATCAGAAAAAATTCAGAGCACACAATAATTGAATCATCACCAAAACCAAGTGGTGAAGGAGTAGATTTTGTAGGTGCTTCAGTTATGTAGAGGTTGAATTTATATTATTCCAAGTGTAATATCAAATAAGTTAAAAAGTTTCCATAGCAGATCATACAAAGACATTTTGTACCCAGGTGCACAATCAAAGTATCTGCTGTTAGTATTTTTATTCTCTATCCATTTTCGTAGTTATGTAGAGGACAGGTCTCAAAATAAACTCATGTTAGGAACAGATTCTGTTTAGGGAAATACTGAAAGCAGGCCAGAATGATGAAAACTCTGAACTGATTGAGCATTTTTCAAGTGTATTCCATTCTTTTAAAATGCTTTCACTGCTAAGCTTCAGGGCTTAAATCGGGAACATCTAATCAAGTGTTGTTTTTACTGGATGTGGCTTGGATTAATTTTGTTCCAATAATCAGTAAGAATAATAACCAAAACACCTTATGCAGCAGAGTTGCCTGCCCTTTGGCCTATGTGGAAAATCTGGTAGCATGTCTTGTGCACTGGATTGTCTTTCCTTTGAAGATTCAAAAGACAAGAAAAATTAGTTGTAAGTGTTGTACGCTTACCAGATCTTACTTAATTCTCATGTTATTCTTTGACATTATTAAAATCAAGTTCTCAGATTGGCATCTAATGTTCGTCTTGTGTCTCTAACACCAATGGCAGTTTTGGTGTGTGCTTCACTTGGTATGGCACTGAAGCCATAGGAAGCATTCTTATTATTTTTACCTTGAAAGACTATTTAATGATTGTTTTCCAAATTGAAACAGTTTTCATTTGGATAGTTGCTATAACTTGGGCATTCCTGTGCAGTATTTGTAAAACTGGACCCGATGGGAGCAGACCATTGCTCTTTCCCAACTATCCTTGAAGGGTCACTGCTGCATCTGATCTTCATGATAAGACCAAAGTAAGGAAGATGATGCTTTTTACAAAATGTATTTCTGAGGATCTTAAGGCCAGAAATGAGTTTTAATTTGTGCTTATGGTAATTTATGAAGTTGTACAGCAAGGTGTAAACTTCAACAGATCATTAATTAAATGCAGGGATTGTTAATGTCAAAGTCCAGTGCACTCAGACTAGAAAGAAATTACTCAAGGCTGAGGCATTGAGTATGCCTGTTGCAGTTTTACAGGTATTTACATTATGAATGCTATGTTTTGCTGCTACAGTTTGTAGTCTTTTAAAATTAAAAAGTTCCTAAAACAACAACAAAAAAGAAAATGTACAAAAACAGTATCATAAGCCCTTGCCTTAATGGGTACCTAACTGTATATACATCTAATTTTTAACATCCTTCTTTTCCATAGGTGTGTGTATATATATTTTCAAACTACATTTTTGTTTGCATTTTCTCCCATACTCACTGATTATAACAGAGTTCTTTAATTCTTAAAATTGAAAAGCTTTTGCATTAAATAAATGGAAAAAATAGAAGCAAGAATAATTTTTACTGTCTTGATTGAAATACTCAAATATTGGAACCTGACTTGAGATTCTTGCACTCTGTCGAATCACTGGATATTTCTCCATTGCAGCATTAACTGAAAGTTGTATGCATTTTAATTTAATTTTGAACAGCAGCTCCTGCTTTGATTTTCAACAAGCTTTGTATTATTTTGGGAGGTGAGGTTGAACCTTGAGTTCTGCTTTGACTCAAGCAGTAACGAGTTCATTTTGCATTGAGAATTATGTGTTCTTTGTCTACAATACTCTTTTCTTCCAAAGAAAACTCATAAATCTTTCCTTTTGACCATTTTGTTCGTATGGGCTGGAATTTATCTGGTAATTTACATGTACATTTATTTAGCATTTGAACTTAACATTCCATATGCTATGCTGTATTTATATCCAGATCTTTAAAGGTCTTGAATACAGATGCTGCACAGAGAACCCTCCTGCTGGTGTGTGTTGCTCAAGTCAAAATCCTGTTAGTCTACCACTGTGGCAGCCTTTAGGAGAAAGATTTATGAAATGTGTGTGAAAGTGGAATATTTCTGAAATCATTCAGGAGTTTTGCAGAGGAGGGGATTCATTAGATGGGATTACATTGCAGGAAAAAAATGAAAAACCCAAAACCACTTGAACAGCAAGTGCGGTGGTGTCATATTAACCTCTTTCCAGCCTTTTCACATATCTGTTACACTGTGGTATAAAGGTGTAGGTTTAGAACATCAATCATTATAGCCCAGAATCCCTTCATTCAGCCTTCTTGGTGATAGTTGCCTCTGAAGCAATGAAATCTTGTGTCTGGTCTTGCACAGTGCATGCTGCAGCATGCCACAGCAAGACAGATGGCATGTTGGTATCAAACAGCTTTTGAGAGCTGATTTTCAGCCAGTCAACCAGACATTCACAGTCTATCTACCAAATTAAAATTAAACCTTCTTCTGGCAGGTGTTCTGAAATGAGGATACAGTTTCATGAGTTACAGCAGTAGGTGAAGGTCTCCTAAAATAGCAGGCCTCAGGTGGCCCATTGCCATACATGTAGACTGGAAGCAGTAAAGCTGCTTTCTGACTAAACATGTACATGGTGGATCTCTTCAGACTTCTGGCAGCACTGCTGATTCATCTCTCTGTAATACCTATAAGTATGTCTCTGTTCAGCAAACCCTGTGTAACACAGGGTGCCCTTTGTAGTTGAAGTATCCATTTGCTACCCTGTTAGCCTCAGGGTCCTTTGTTACAGGCACTGCCTTCAAAGCCTGTCATTTCAGGTGCAGAAGAAATGTCAGTTTACTGGCTGGGGTTAACACACAAAAACCACATTGATTCTTATGCAGATATTCTGCAGCCATTGCTTTTCTCCATGAGGATGCAATCTCAGCTGTTTGCTATAGCTGCCCTGAAAATGGAAAGGAATTGGAAAATCAGCATCAAATTGGATGAGTTTTGTCCTGAGATCTTCTGATTTTGCCAAGTCAAAATTAATGTTACACTGCTACTCGTTGCATCTTTTTTCTTGGGAGTTTACAGCCAGAAGAAAACCCAGTATGTATTATGGACTTTTGTCAGTCAGTTCCAGCCAACCTGCATACAGAGAGGAAATGGTTGGTTAAATCTGTTGATAATATATGGTAATTCAGGGACAAGCAGCCAAGTTCTCCTGTACACTGCAAAATATTTCCATGAATGACTCAGGCTAGTGGAGTGGTAAAAGCCCTTGGATACAATTCCAGAAATCTGAGCAGCAGCGTGGCTGTAATTACACGCGGCAGTGTAGCTGTACACTAGGGATGATGGGAGGCAGGCATGGCGGTTCAGGTGTGGTGAAATCATGGTGATGCTTTGAATTCCTTGCATGTATGACGTCAGTGCTTGTATTTCACAGAGATTTCACAGGATATTCTGAGTTGGAAGGGACCCAGAAGGATCATTGAGTCCAACTCTTAAGTGAATGGCCCATGCAGGGATAGAACACATGGCTTTGGTGTTATTAGCACACCATTTTTAGTGTTATTTACTGAGCTAATGTCAGTAAATCCAGTTTAGAACCAGGATCTTCTAATCCAGCCATAAGCAGAGTTTAAGTAGGTTTTCAAGCTCATACTTATGGGTAGGAACTTGTGAAAAATGTAAGGACTGCTATGTGGTTGTTAACTCAAAGTTAATATGTTAATAAATACTTCATGGTGATCATCTTTAAATCCACTTTACAATCTGAATGAATGTTTTGTTGTGCATAGGTTTTACCCTGTGAAAATGTGTACCCAACTTTGGTGGTTAAAGAAAAAAAAGTATTTCCCATGCTTGTGCATCTCAACTGTCCGAATAATTATGTCACTTTTTTAGAAAACTTAAATTTGTTTCAAGTCAGAAATTATATAGGCAGGTTGTATCTCTTAACAATACAGTACTTTCATGGGTTTTTTTCCCTGGGATTTCACATGATTGATCCTATAATTGCAAAATTTTAAAAGTGTGTTCAGAGTCTGGTTTTCAAACCTGAACTCTTTGCCAGTTCCTAAAACAAGAAGTTATTTTAGGAGTGACTGTTGTTACAGTCACTCCATACCTTTCTTTTTGCTGAATTCCACTATTCAGTCAGTTCGTGAGTCAGGATTTTGTGGTGTACACTGTCATTTAATTCAGTTATACTTCAACATGCTAGTTGCCTTTTTAAAAAATCCTCTCCAGAAGTTTCATAAATCTGTTCAGCAATAAAATCTCAGCCTCAGTGGAAATATCTGTGTGTTATAGTTTCAGGGTGTTCTGTTTCCAGGAAAATTCTTTTCTACATGTGATGTCTCCTTTTTAATTTTCTCTTTGTACTGTGGAACCTATTGCTTTTTTCACCCAGCCCAATGTTGTAACTTGCTGCTGCTCCCCAAGAGAAGATCACCTTCTCCAATGTCTTGCTGTTACTATGACTGAATTAAACTCAAAGCAGGCATTCTTGAACTAGCTGTGAAGTTTGCTGTTTCTATTCCAAACCTGGAAAGGGCCCTGTGCCCTCAGAGTGCATCAGTAATCTTACTTGGTCTAATAAAAAAAAAATTCTAGAGACTCATCTTCATTTCTTCATGTTGTCTCTGTGTCTTCTGCTTGCTGATGCTTAGGTCCTAAAGAACTCAGTTTTATGTAGTGCAAGTACGCTGTAGATCAGAGCTCCCCTGCTAATAATAATTTCCAATGTGTGCTGATAGGCAGTTTTAAGAGGTAGCCCATATTGCTAGATTTAGGTATATGGACAGAGAACCTGAGTGTC
The DNA here is from genome assembly GCF_027887145.1 of Ammospiza caudacuta. Taxonomy (NCBI): domain Eukaryota; kingdom Metazoa; phylum Chordata; class Aves; order Passeriformes; family Passerellidae; genus Ammospiza; species Ammospiza caudacuta. Next base: position 22,894,384 of record NC_080601.1, on the reverse strand, counting down.
TTCTCATTCTTTGATTACTTAACTCATAAGTAAATTTGAAGACAAAACAGATCTATTGATTTCAGTGAAATTGAACTTGAACTTGATCCTGTTCTGTGTCAAGCTTCCCACTAAGTTAAATATCAGGCTCTTTAATAGTGGAGTGAATTGTTTGCAGTCAAAATTGATAATGGCGAATTCATGTTCATTAAGGGAGAGAGAGATATTTTTAATTAGATAGAAGAGAAACAGGAAATTAACAGAAGCTTGTTGGTTTGGTTATTACAGTATTGAGATATGTTGCATCCAAGGGACAGCAAAACAATGTTATCCCAGTTGTGCTGATCCGTACTGGAAGCTGGTGTTCAATTTAACTGCTGTATATTGCATAGGTGTCTTCTGCTTGGGCAGCTTTTATTGTATTATTCCTCTTTTTTGAACAGAACAGTTCTACATTTTCTATATTGACAGTTGTTCACCTGTGGCTATTTCTTAATTTTTTTTACTGTGGTCAGATTTTATTTTCTCGCTGTACACATAATCCATATGTTCTCTTAAAGCATATGAACAGTTTGGAGGATATCTGTAGCATAGCTTACTAAAAAGGCTTCTATTAGAATCCATTTATTGCACACATTTTAATACCAGCAGAGAAAAATAATCCTCTTAAGATTTTTCTATACTTTCATTTAGATTAGTATAACGTCATAAAAGCAAAGTCTATTATCAAAAAACTGTGTAAGTTAAAAGAGATTATAATAGGTTGAGTAATTACTTTTATTCTTACAGCTATTGAAATCCGTCTTTTGCTCTTGAGCGCAGTCTGTCATAATCACAAGATCTTTTCCAGTAGCCTTCTAGAGAGTGAACATGTTGTCAGCGACTGTAATTTTCACTTAACAGCTTTAAAACTGTTTTTTGAATGTAAAGATAGAATACTATTTTTTTTTAATCAAAGTAAGTGTAGAAAGAAAAGAAGCTAGAAATAAAACTAAGACAGAAATCCAGTTATTGAATATTTCAGTTCAGCAAACTTTGTTGAAAGAAGATTTTCATATTCTAGGCAGGCTTACTCTTTTTAGACAGCATTCATTTTAAAAATGCAGTGACTTTTCCCTGGCACTGTATTTTTCTCCCATTCTTAAAAAGATTATTCTTTTGTTAGAGAAGAAGAGCCATCTTTGTTCCCACGGGCATTAGCGATGATTAAGTCAGTTCAGGAGTCCTTTGTTAAAGCTAAGCAGAGGTTATCTTGTTTTGAGTAATAAAAGCAATACTTGTGGTCTTAAAGATTATCTGCTTCAGCTGTTTATCAGCAGGATAAGCAAAGCTATCCGTTTCGGCTTTAGGCAACTCGCAAATGAATAGTCTGGGTCCTCATTTTCTTGTAGTATTTTTAACATTAACTTGATGTGGTAGAACACAAAAACCAGTATCATTGACTGCAGCAGCTAATTTTAGTGAGGATCGTATCTTGCCTTAACTGTGAAAAAAACTACTGTGATTTGGGTCTGAAAGCAGTTCCATTCTGCAAGTTACTCTAAGGACCTGGCCATTCTTTGAAGCGCAGAAAGATACTATCAGTTTCCTGACAACACAAAGCTGGAGGATTTGCGTATGAGACTGGATGAGGAGTTTTATAGCAGAAGCAGATCTGTTCCTGGAGTGAAAAATGGTGGAAGTCTGAAGCACACACACACACAAAGATGAAAAAATAGTCCGGGAAAAAAACTAGCTTAATACAGGCAAAGAGACAGAAGGTACACTTTCATGCAGAGTGTAAATCATGGAAGGTGGTGAAGTTGAGAATAAGGATCCTGGATTTTCTGTGATAAAACACAGAAGACTGGAATGACAAAATGTAAGATACCTGAATCTGGAGAGGTAAATTATGCCAACAACCAAGACTTGCAAAAGATGTGAATTATGAAAGAATTAAATATTTATAGGTGTAGAAAAAGTCAACAGAAATAAGTTAGTCTACTTACTTAAGTAAGTTATTTCTACTTCTTCAGTATTTATAGCCATACTTTAGACATGAGCTGTGTGCCTTCAGATTTCTGTTTAGCCTCTATTCCTCTCCTTGGATATCAACTGCATTTTTGCTGCAGCAGCCTGTTGCATGTGCTCTCACATTACAGAGAGAATTTGCATAAAGTTCTTCCAGTTTAATGAAGAATTGAGAAATGCTAGTTTGAAGTTCAGTGTTTTGAATCAGGAAGTGTTTTATTTATTTTCAATCTTCTTTCAAATCCAGCAATACTAGTGGCTGCTCTTGAGTCATCTTGGCTTCACTTCCATTAAAAGATTTTCTTTTTGACAGCTTCATTTTTTTGTTAAAGTGAAGCTGGGTTGTGAAGATTTCATTATGAAAGACGATAGTTCCATTAAAGGTAGTTTGATTAAAGGCATTCACAATCCCTCCACTAGCTTTCTGCTGGATTTGATCAATGGGCAGTCAGTGTAGTGAAATCCAGTTCTAATGAGATTCTTATTCTTGATGGTTTCTGGCAATATAGAGATATGCTTTGGAGCCAGCCTTAGCTGTGGTCACTGTGGTGTTGAGCCTTGTTCTTCGATGTGAGAGGTTGTGCTAAGTGGAGCCTGAAGGGTGATTATACTTAGGCAAGGTAATGCACAAAAGATCATGATCAGTGCTCTACCCTATTGCAAATTCAGTGTCAAATTTTGCCAGATTTTGAGGTCTTTGTGCATGGTGTAGTTGGTACAATGATGGAGAAGGTGAATTACTAAGAATGCACCTTTAAACCTCATCAGTGAGGAATGTGATGCAGAACAGCTCATCTTTGCTCTTATGTTTTCTCTCTTTCATCAGTCTGTAGGCTCTCCTTATAGAGTTATATGTTCCTTCCCTGCCATATTGACAGCTCTAAGGTGTTTACCAAATGATGTTGGGTTTGCAAAGCACCAGTATCGCTGTGGCGTTGCACTGTCTGTAGTACTTGCTGTGTGCCTCCTGTGGTACGTGATCACCTGCAGCCAAGCCATCATCTGAGCTGCCTCTCCTTTCCTGACCTCGGTGCTTGTCCCAGAGACTGGATGTTTCTGACAGCTACAGCATTTTACCAGTTGGGATGTGTTAGTTGCCTTCTGGGGGCACATCTTCTGGTGCAGTTTTGTCTGAAAAGAATCAATTTTTTTGCACTAAGACTAAAGTAAAGCACAGTAAGTGAGGATGCTTGGGAGACTCACTTCATAAGTCCATTTGAGATCTAAAATAAATGTACAATATAGACACAACCAAACACCCTCTGTTTCAGTGTGAGATACAGGGAGGCTGGTGTGGGAAGGGCTTTCATGCGCATGGAGTCAGTGAGGCATTGTGACTTCTAGGCAGCAAATAGGTGTTAGTGGGTGTTTGTGTCACACCTTCCATATCATCTTCCTGAGATAATGCTGGTTGTGACAGTGACAGTTCAGTCCATATGTGTAAAGCATGTTTAAATACGTAGTGCTTCTAATACAAAATGAACATTGTATTTTGCATTGTTTTTATTTAGGCATAAGCTTGTGTTCTGCTGCAAAGTCAAGAATAGTGCACATGAGCTTTTAGTGCCTTTTATTACAAAACCTCTCAGAATAGCTCTGTGCAGGTTGAGGCAGGAGACAGAACTGAAGTCTCATGTAGAATTGAAGCAAAGACAACTGAAAGGGAGCCCAGAAGCTCACTGCACTCCACCTGTTGCCCAAACCAGCAGGGACATATCAGTGGTGTTCCTAACTGGCTTTTCCCCCCTCAGTCTTTGCTGCAGGTGTTTCAATGACAGAGATTTCTCAGTATATACGGATACTGTGCAGCACTTCTTCATTATCACCAAAGTTACATATGTGTCCTGCTATTTAACCATGCTACTGCTTGTTGCAAATTAATCCCATTACTTTTTTACTTGCTGGTGTAGACAGAAACAATTTGTTCTTTCAGAAGTTTCTTCTCTATTTGAACATTTCTCAATAGGTTCTGTTAGCCCAAAGACTTTATTTAGGGCTATTGCAATTTATCATTTGACTTTCAGTAGACTATATTAAGAAAAGCCAATTTTCTGTCTTCTTAACTTCCCTCTGATTAATAATAGTTTGCACAAAATGACTTAGAGTGGAAAACTCATGTAGCATATTTTATGTTTATTATAAGGGACTGAATTTTAATCAGTCATTATGAACTTGGTTTTTTCTTTCTTAAAGAAACAAATTGCACCCTTTATCACTTGAGAGCTTATAGATATATTAAAAACACTGGGTAAGAGATAGTTCTAGGGTGTAATCCCATTATGTGTGGAAAAATTCTCTGAAGATATTTCATGAAGCAATGCAAAAAAATAAACTCCTTTTTCTGAGAATGATGAAGAGTATGTAATATATGGCTATGAATGTTTTTACATTTAAGTAATGATTGAAATATTTTTCAGAGAACCCATTCTAAACTTATCTAGTAAGAAGATTCACTCAGTATTTTGGAATCATTGTGTTGATGTTTCATGCTTCCCACATGATCTTAGAAAGCTTGCCTTCTTCCTTCTTAGGAAAAGTTTTATTTTTCAAGAGATATCACTGCTGAGATATTATAAAACTACCATGAATGTTTTGTATTAACGGATAAAACATGCATGCTCCCAAATATATGGATTTTCTGAGAGGAATGAAAAATATTTTGTGGCCTTGGACATTTGGTTTCACGATGCAGCAAGCTCAGATACAATTTATCTTATAGCAAGTGGATTATGAAGAAAAATACTGACCCACATGGGTTTTTAATTATCATTATACATTATTTCTGTGGGAATCGAGTCTCAGTGCCCCAGTCAAGCCCTCAAACTGCTTTGCACTGTGGCTGTTACATGGGGGCAAAGCAGAGGCACACTCTGCCAGATGAGCGCTTTATTTGAGGCTGTGACAAGGCCACGGGTGCTGGAAGAAGGTATTTGGATGTTTCTGGAAGCAGGTGTGTTTTGGCAGGTGGCTTTACAATCTCCTGACTCTAGCTGCCTTCTAAATAGCCAACACCAGATACAAAAAAAAAAACCATGTGAAAGAACATATTAGGTTGTTTAAATAGAAAGAAGGTACTTAGAATATAGTGTGCTGCTGAGTAAATGAATGAGCAGTTTACCAAAACCAAAATACCAAGTTGTCTCGCTTTTGCACAGCACGGTCCAAGAGTTAAAGGCAAAGCCTAATGAATTTTTCCTTTGTTTTGTTTTAGAACGACAAGCGTGTACATCCATGGCTGGCTCCAGCGTGCTTCCCTCCAGCGTGGCCGGTATCAGCAGGGAGCTGATCGAGCTGCAGCACCTCATCCAGTTCCCAGAGGAGGTTGCCAGCATCCTGACCGAGCAGGAGCAGGAGCTCTACCGCAAAGTCTTACCCATCGACTACCTCTGCTTCCTCACCAGGGATTTGGGCAGTGCTGAGTGTCAAAGCAAGCTGCCGTCTATTAAGGAATCCATATCTGCTACTGTTCTTTCTTCTCCCAGTGGAGAACATAATGCTGTAGAAGATCTTGTGACAAGGTTTAATGAGGTAAAACTTTTAAATTGCTTTTTGTAAGGGTTATTACCTGATGTGTGGGTTTGTTATTTCCTTTATCTCTCCGAGACGAATTCAGCTGTAACAACAAATTTTTAAAATATAACTTAAGATGACCAGATTTTTAGCTAAGTAACTTACACATTAATTCAATTAAGTAGGAGCTATGTGATCAATTTGCTCAGTGATGCTGGGAAACAGTGGCCTACCTTTTTCTTGCACATTGTAAAGTAAACATGAAGAAAAAAATTACAGACTTCTAATTCTTGGTATTTATACTTGACAGTATGGGGTAAAGTTTCAGTCAGTTTATTATTTTGTTTAGGTGCTGGAGTTCTATTTATTTGTTTTGGATTCTTGTAGACTAAGCATGATCTTAGGAGTCAGCACAGAAGTATTATAAACTGGAATTTTCTGTATTTGCTGTAATATAACTACACTAGTCTGCACTATTTATTTAATCACTGTGTGTGTCTTAAGCATTGTTATACAAAGAAGTGTCACTTGGCGTGACATTTTCACAAGCCAAATGTTGAGTTCTTTAGTAAGATTTTTATTTTATTTTCAGAAAGGTGGTCTTCTGACGAGTTTAATAGAAAACTGGTTAAGGATTGAGAAAATGATAAAAAAAAATCCACCCAAAACCCCAACCCAAATCAAAAATCAAACCACCTAAATAAAAACTACTGGTTTAGCTGCAGAAACATGGAACAGTTCGTTCTTTTTTGGGGGGGGAGAGGGGGGTGAACTATGTGTGATGTTAGCAGTTTCTAGAATTGTAGAAGTGGAATAAAATGAAGATAAAGTTGACTTAATGCTTTTTTAGTTTGCTATCCACTGCATTCTTATGGGGGGTGAGATGAAATTTTTTTTATTACTATGCAAGTAGTAAAAAAAAAGCATAAAATTAAGTAAATGTAGAAGAATGTGTATTGACCCCCAGTGAACTTCCTGTGTGCTGGGCAAAGAAGAATCAGGGCGCGAATATTTAGCATGTTTCAAAGTGTTCCTTCTTGTGTATTACTGAGATTTAGCAACTAAAATAGGGTAAATATATTGGCTTCTCTCACCTCATTCAATTATGGGAGCATACATAAAAGTTGCAACTACAATATTCAGTCTTTAAACAGAGCCTAAAAATAGTTTTAATTAACTGCAGTAGAAGTACTCCATTGGAACAGACTACAGAAGATGCTGTGGCTGGTGTGGCTGGAGAGGACTGTAGGTGCTGCTGGGGCCCTCCCTCCTGGGGGGCTTCTCCTGGGGCTGAGGCCAGGGGAGATGAGGTGCACAGGCCAAGTTGTGCTCCAGCCTGGTGAGGCCCAGTGCCAGGGCAGTGTCTTGAGGACATGTGGCCATCAGCTGCGCAAATCAGACTGACCATGATTGTGTTCTGACATTGAAGGGTCACAGGATTGAAAAGCAAGTAGGTCCTGAAGAAGTCTTGTCAGAAATGACTGAGTCTCTTCCATATCAATGACAATTTTACCATTAAAGTTGCCTTTTGATAAGATAGTCAGCATTATCTTTTAATCTTGGAAGTTTTTGACTTTGCAGTTTTTGTTGTCTAGAGTTCCTTGTTTGGTAATTGTGGAGGATAGTTTTTTATATCATTTGAATTAATTCCCAGATATTCAGTGCACAAATTCTTTGGTATTTAGTGCAGTAGATTATTTGAAGCATAATCTGGAATGCATTTTTAAAAACATAGATGTTATGTGTTTAAATAGAGTTATTGTAAAATATTTACTGCTTATAATAAATCACTGGTTTGCTATATGCTTTATCTTACAGTGGAGTATATCAGTTGCCATAGCCAATCACGAGCGTGAACTCTCCAAGTGTCTTTGTTTATAAATGGAAAGAAAATTCTTGTACAAAGAGTCATGATTTTGTTGGCAAAACTCAGTGAGCACTTGCTGATTTTTTTGGCATTCCCTATAGAAATACTGAAGTGTATTTGTAATGTGGGAGCCAAAATTACTTTTAGGATGACAGGCTTCTGATACATGATGGGGAAAAACAATTCCATGTAATTTTTCTGTTAAATAATAATTATATTATTTTGTGAATTTTTCATAAAGCAGTATACTTTTTAGTATTTTTTTCTGACAATACATATTAAGGAGGAACACTCTATAAAACTTGTGTAAAATGACAGTCAGTCCTGAAGATTTTGGGCTACATGCATACAGTATCATCAGCTATAAATAAAGCCTGTATTCTTTAGGATTTGATTAAAAATGGAATTGCATAATAGTGGAGCCTTGGGCACAACACGTACTCGCCGGTGAGCCACAGCTCATACTTCATTTGCTGCTAATAATATCCAATTGATCTTAGAGTCTCGTCAGAACAAGGCTCTAGACTAAACTAAAGGCAGATACTCTTTCCTGTTACTAAATGTAATTAAAAGCTGATTCTGAATTAGTAGCTAGTGGGAGGATTAGAGTGAAATACAGTAACATCTACCTTTACAAAACTATTGGCTCTAAGTCTCTAAGAGTGTGCACTACATAGTGGTAGTAATGTATTTTTCTGCTCTGATGGAGCTTTGGCTATAACAAGTTTAGTTTTCAAAGATATAAAACTGTAGGAAGAAACTGTTGGGATTCTGCGGAGTTAGCAGAGCCCTGGCAGCTGGGAAGTTAGGAAAATGGTGCCTAAGTGTGTTTTAGGACCCTAACAACTGGAACATACTTTCTTGCCATCTCTCCTTGTTGCCTGCTGTGCCTCTCTTCCTGATTCAGTTCTTTTCTCTGATTCTTGTATGACATGAGTTCACCCTGCTTCTTTACATGGAGTGACATGTGCTCTTTCCCCACTGTCATATGGCACAGTCTTCCTGGGATTCTGTTTCTTTTTCTGTCTCTTTACCCCTCCAGGCTCTTGTACCTTTATGACTGACTCCCAGCCATTCTTCTGCCTGTTACCAGCAAAGCGACCACAGAGACACAGGCACAATGCACATGTTGTAAACATTCATGTGTATGTAAACATTTAAAATCATTTCAGTCATTGCTTTATATAAACATGAAAAGACTCTCTTGTAACTTGATGTTTCTGGCTTAAGCTTCAAGTAAAAGAAAGCCAATAAAGCTTTAAACAAACTGAAACGTTTAATTTTCCATGCTGACATATAGGAACAGAGCAATTGTGGGTTCTTAGATTGAAAGTTGCATCAGATTGGAAGACAGACAACTGACTGAAGTTAGTCCCACTGATGAACTGAAAATGCAAAATCAGAAGTCAAATGCATAAGGTGATTTTTTGGAAAGATATGGTTGCCAGAAAATAAGCTAAAAAGGTTAAAATGTTTCAAAAATGTTAGTATAGCCCTGCTACTGGAGTGGGTTCATCACTCACTGAAGCCTTCTTAAAATCAATAAAGTTAATAAAATATGGTTACCTAGGTCACTTAGTGATGTTAGTTTTATTTTTAATGGTTAAATTTTGTAAGGTTTTTTCATTTTTCATTCAAAATACAAATTCAAATCTCACTAGCAAAACAGAGACGTATCATTTTACTGAAATAATGGAATGTAAATAAATATTGCAGTCTGTCTCTTAGTTCAGCATTTTTTTGCAATGCCTAAATGGGTTTGCATAATGCTTTTTAAAAGATTGTGTTTGTACAAATGTCAAACTCTTTCCAGTCCTTGTTTGGAATAGTGTTTAATCAGATTTAAAATGGTAAATGTTCTCTGTAATGTTATATAATTTCACACAAGCATGTAAAGTAAACCATCTATTAATAAGCTATGCAACTTAAAATATTCAGATATTAAAAATGCATCTGAAAATTATCTTGCATATTATACCAAGAGCCAAAAAAATTTAATAATTTAACCTCAGTGAAACTCATGTAAAAAATTCCAGTTCTGTTTTATACACAGAACTGTGTATAGATATATACACAGATATTCATCAATATACACTGACAGGTTTGTGCACAGTTAGCAGTGCAGAGGAACTCATTTCAGGCAGCTATTAGTGCTAATGCTGCATACTGCTAGTGTTTTTTAATTACTGTTTTTAAAGGGAGAAATTGGATGATCCTGATGCACTAAGAATTCTGCTTTTAAACAAAGTAGTGTTTTTCCCTCTTGCCATGATTACCATCTGATATCTGATGAAGATTATCATTCATGTTCTTTAGATTTTACTCAAATGTCTTGATTTTTATCAGACAAAATTACTAAAACCAGATTGACTTGGTTAAATGGGTTATAGATTGCCATGCTTATCCTTTGGATACCTTAAAAATCATCTTGTTTTGTATGCAGAGATTTTTCATACACATACTCTATTTTGTCAGTATTAAAGTTTCTTTCTTTCTTGCTCCAGTTTAGGCAGTATTTAAATCAGCTACAATTTGTTATAGAAAGATATCCATGGCTAATTTATGGTAGGAGTTAAGGAAGGTATGTACTGTAATCTTACCTTCTGGTGAACGAGAAGATTTTGTTTTACTTGCTAGCAACGGTAATTGCTAAACTTCAGGCAGGCAGCTGTGTTTGGTAATTTCACCTCTGAAGGCTGCATCTCTCAAGTATTATGAATTTCCTGAAAATGTAATAAATGTAATATAAATATAGAAGACATCATTTCTTCCATTTAGCATCACCCCCTGAAGTATGTAGCTTGGGAATTGCTGTAAAAGTTTTACAAACTGAAGCGCTGGTGAAATGAATGTAAAACACTACAGATGATAAAACACTGCACATTGCAACTGGAAATTGTTAATAATTTCCTCCCTCAAAGCACCGCTACATTTCCATTCTTATAAAATATAAAAAGTAAGTTAATTCCCATTTTAAAAAATCACATAATGCATTCTCTAGCAGGTATATAGAGGATAGTAAAGAATTCATATATATATATATATATATATATATATATATATATATGTATATATATATGAATAATCTAAATTTTGAGTATTAAAAGACTGAAATAAGAGAATGATTGAAGAAAATCCATGACAGATTTAGGGATACAGTTAGTAATTCAACATGCATTAAATGCTGTTCCTTCCTGTGTACTACATGGAGCAAGGTTCCCATAGAGTGAATGATAAACAGTCCTGTAGGTTGCACTTGTACAGTGATTTAAGGTCATGTACCATAACTTGAGGATCAAGTTCCATCAGGAGTGTCTCTTTCATGTCCTTCATGTTTTATTAGTAAAAGCAGCTGACCCTCAGTAATAAGCTATATCCTGGCCCTGACAAATTGGTAGATGTTTGCCTGCATATAGATCTATCTTGAAATCAGGGGTAGTCCAATAATTAGGTAATCAAAAACATAGGCTCATTTTACATTTTTAGTGACTGATATATATTTCTCATGTTTAAAAGTAAAAAATAATAACACTGAGTAAAAATATGCCTTTCCCAAGTGCATTAGCAATAGCTAACCTGAACTTACTTGAAGTGTTTGATCAAAGCAAGGTAAGCCAAACAAACTTCTAAAAAATAGTTAAATTAGTTATTGAATGCAGCAGATTTTGGTGCAGTTAAAATACTAGCGCTTATATAAAAAGATAATTTCAGAAAATCTGAAACTGTACAGATCTTTTTGTACTACAAATTGTAGTACATACTGCTCAGTATAGCTTGCATTGTCAGGACATCGGGTACAGGTCCTGTGTGCTCAGATTCACATTTGAAGGAGATTCCTATATCTCCTAAACTTTGCAAATGAGACTACTTTCTATGTATCTGAACTTTATCTGGCTCAATGTTGTTAGTGCTTCTATTAGGGCACCAGAAAATATTTAAATCTTAAGCAAACATCTGTTCAATTTTGCTTCTTTAGTACTTAATATTAGTGTCCAGTAATCCTGAATGACGCTCATTTTTATCCATCTGAATGAAAAGACTGATGTTATTATCTACTTGTTTAAGTGGATTGTGTGTTAATTTATTACTTTTCTTGTGTCTTGCCATCATGTGGGTTACGGTAACAAAGCCAGGATAAATTTTCTCATGCTTTTCAGACTCATCAGCAGTGCAGCGGAAATCTAATTATAGGTTTGCTGTGATGATTTCTGTTCTGAAGGGAGCTTAAAATGACTTACATAAACAGAACTATGCAAGTCAAGTGTGAAAAAAAAAGTAAACTAAGGAAATAATGATTACTGTGTTGAAACGTAGATCATGATCTGATGTTGGAAGTACTGTCCAACACAAAAACTTAGTCCAAAAAGCTTTACTGCTCTTTCTGACAAATACTTGCAATGTATTTTCATCTCCTTGGCAAGGCTACTCCTGTGCACTCTTGGCTGGGATGTGCTCTGTGTGCTCAGGCATTGCCTGAGCCCTGAAGCTCTCGTGCCGATGTCATGGCAGCCTGGTACCAAGGCAGCTGATGGTGCTGCATCCTGGGGTCAGGTGTTCCTCGGCTGTGCTGCAGCTTGGAACGTGCCTCTGCAAGCCAACCAAGAGGGAAGTGCTGCAAGAGGAAGTTCTATTCTGTATCCACTTGGCTGGAGTGTCCAGGAGTCGGAGCTTGCCAGGGTGGAGCTTCCTTTTGCTCTCTTCCCCCGCTAGAAATCCTTGGATTTAGTGACAGAGAAATTGTGCCACATCAAAATACCATCTATGCTAATAGCTTGCCAAAGTAGGATTCAGAATTCAGCTTCCAGGTGAATTCCACAGCCACCAAAAAATAAGTACCTTCTATTTTAGAACGAAAAGATTCACTTTTTTTCTTGTTTAATGAAAGATTTTTTAAAATGTTTTCTACTCCTCTATTGTTGTCCAACAGGAGGAGCGAGCGTGAACTTCATGGTGCCTTTTGTACCCTTCTTTTGCTCTTACACGTTACACAGTATCTCAAGTCGGCAAAGGCTCACCCATGCTGCCCATTATAGATTTTTGTTTGTGATTACAGATTGTAAAAGTTCATCATGCTGTTTATAGCGGTCTTAAACTCTCTATTAGATAGAATTTAATAGAATAAGTGGCTGTTCTAGTTTAAAGGTTTCCTGTTAACGGGGAGTCTGAAGTCAGTTGCCTATTTAAATATTCTTTCTCAATTTTGATACTGTTTTCTCCTGATCATTACATCTTTACTACTTTAGATTCAAACATATCTGTTTAAAATTATATGATTCTTTAAAACTTTTTAAACCTTATTAGTCAAGTCATTACCACATTTGGTATTGCATGACAAACAAATATCGATTTTTTGTGAGATTGCATGTTTAGCAGTTGCATTCCCTAACAGAGCCGTTTCTGGAAAATGAGAATAATCTCCAAAAATAATATGTCACTTTATTCCAGCATACAAAAACAAATCTGTGCCACAGATCTGATTGTTCTGTTTCACAGTTTCTGATTTTTTAATGGATTTGTTTTATTACCTTTTATTCTGGTTTTGCCCTCATTTGACCTCCATGCCATGCAGTTCTGTGGTGGTTTGTATTTTCCATACCTTCATGTTCTTTGGGTATGCACTTCTTAGTAGATTGAGTTTTTATATTTTAGAAGTAACTAAGTGAATACACCAAATAAAATTTCAGCTGAATTCAGAATCTCATTCTGAGCTGCTGCAGTGGTTAGTGTGCTGCCCCTGATGCACACAACCTATTGCAGCATCCCCACAGTCACTGTCCTCACTCCTGAGTATGTCCCCAGTGAATGAATGCAAGAATTCAGTCCCAAAAATGTGACTTTTAAATTTTTTTTTTATATATAGGATGTATGACTTTTCTTCTCATATGGACATTTCTCATTTATTGTTCTTGATTGATGTTGCCCTCAGACAGGTTAAACAGTAACTTAGATTTTTTGTAGTCTTTGATTTTCCTCTCTCAGGAGCAGGTGGCTTGGAACACAGAGTCTGTATAGATTTGCATAAATAGAAGCCCTATATATTTTCAGGAGGGTTATTTTCCTGTTAGTACTAATGCATTTACATTTTATTTTACATGCTTGGATTTTAAAATAAAAGTCTATGGCCCCTGAGGGGTGAACTAGCGTTTCCTAATTTTTACAAGCCTCTCTTCACACTGGTATTATCTGTAAACACTTGAGTCCTTCAGGACCAAAGAATGGAACACAGTGTCAGTAAACAAATCACGTTTATTGCCTCCTAAGTGTTTACACAATGACAAAAATCAAGCCTCCAGGGAGTCATATTGTAAAAAGAAACAGTTGGTTTAAATTAGTTTTCCATGTGAAATATAGCTACTTTTTATGGATATTGTGGGAACATAAACTGGAAAGAAAATCTGCACACTGATAAAATGAAGGGTTGATTCTTATTTGTTTAAATACAAACAGAATCATGTACTGAGTTGATTTCTGATTCCAGCATTAATTAATTGCCAAAGAGAAGTTGGTAGTATGGGCCCACTTTGAAAGATGAGAATTCTTTTTATTTACTTGATTAGTGATCTTGCAAACAAATAATGCAAAATATCTGAAATGTTCAGTGCATGTAGGAATTAGCAAAATTGTGCATTAAATGCAGCTAGTTTTATGAAATTAACCGAAACCAAAAATTCCAATTTATCAACTTTCCCTCTTCATATTGTTAACAAGAGTTATGTGGGACTGAGATTTATAAACTATGTTAATGAGAAATTACACTGCAGATCTCTCTAGCAGCTTTAGAAATCAGCACTAGCTGAAGCTGTCCATTTTCTTCTGTGGTATCAATGCAGATTCAGAATATCTTATATTAAGATGCTGTAGTTTTTTGTTTAATAAAAGTTTTTCTAGACTAATTAATTATTTAACTGTTGTCATGTGAATGTCACTGTGTAGATTGTGTTTGCAGTGCATAAGTGATTTGGCTATGAGCCTGTAAGTGGAATTTTGACTGATACCTTCCTGATGGAAGAAACCAAACAAGCCCATGTTACCTGTCAAGGATGCATGAGTGCTCCAAGGGTCATTGTTTTGGCTGACCATACTGTCTGTTTGGTTTTACCAGGTGAGCTCCTGGGTGACCTGGCTGATCCTGACTGCAGGTTCTATGGAGGAGAAACGAGAAGTCTTCTCATACTTAGTACACGTGGCAAAATGCTGCTGGAATATGGGCAACTACAATGCTGTAATGGAATTCCTGGCAGGGCTAAGGTAGTGGCAACTGTTTTTTTTTTAATGGCTTTTCAGTGATAGATTGCATTGCAGCTTCTGTTAAGCAGATGTCTCTGGAGAACAATGAAACTAAACAAAAATCCATGGCTAAGCCACATCATCTCATGCTGTGACTTTCTAGTAATCCCTTTTTGAAAAATGAAGCATGCTAAACCCTTTCTTTTTTTTCTCAAAATGCTCTGAGAACTCCATCTGTTTTCCTGGTGCATGTTGAATATGCTGCCTTGCAAAACTTTTTTTAACAGAAGTTTTTAAAAATGTAGAAAGAAGGTGGGAAAGCAGTTGTGGTTTATCTAATGAGCTATAACTAATGTAACTTGTGGTTGGAGTCTCCAGAATATAAGTGCAGCGTGATCATGGTGATGCTTTAAAAGGATCAGTCTTAAGTGTAAAAAAGAAACTACCCAAAAATGACAAAAAACCCTCAAAAGACCAAACAGACCAAACCAGATCATGGTGATGCTTTAAAAGGATCAGTCTTAAGTGTAAAAAAGAAACTACCCAAAAATGACAAAAAACCCTCAAAAGACCAAACAGCCAAATCTGTGTTTAATTCCTCTGATTTACTTACTCAGACTGATGTTGGGATCTCATACTGTCATGGTCTTATGTAGAGGGACCTGCATTATCTCAAGGAGGAGAGAGTAGGGGCTCAGAGACAGCTCACCTTGTGCTTTCATGTGGAATGACAGGTTCCTGTAGGGCCAGGGGAGCAGGAAGGCAGTGCCTTAGCACTGGCACTTCAGAGGGCAGCAAGTGCCTCTGAACAGGGAAGAGTTAAGATCAAGTTTCCTATCTCTTGGCTTTGACCCTCGTTGTATAATATGTTTGTGTAACAAAGCTGTAAAGTGTTTGCATTGGTGTTCTTTGTGGTTCAGTAAGGACCTCATTGAGCTGTTTGTTTATGGTTTTGGTATATAAAGCTCTTTTGGGACACTCATAGGCAGGGGGAGTATATTTCAGCAGAATTCATCCACCATCTCCAAGCCATATAAGTTATGAGGGAAAATGCAAGGCAAATTAAGGGCTTAATTTTGTCTCCAGTACATCTGCACAGTGTAGGAGAGAAGGGAGAGGATGATTAGTGCTGATGAGCAGCATTTCAGGACAGGGATGGAAAGTGGGGTTAAGGGCAGTCTACAGTGAGGTATCTTTGGATCTTTTGGTATGTCTGAGGCCAGGGGTGGGAAGAAAGGCTGTGTGATTACACAGACATACAGCTCAGAAGGTAAAAGAACTTCCAGAGGTACTCATAGTCCTTGCAGCTATTTCTGTTGGAAAACAGAATTTCTTTTCAGCTACAACTCTGTACTGATGCCTGAGAGCTTAAACATGGTCCTGACTTCCTTATTTCTGTGAAATTAAATCATTTGTGAGTAAATCAGGGAAGAAATCAATGTAAATTCTTAAAAATAAATTTAATTAAAACTCTCCAACTTTTGCTTACTTTATGGATTGTTCATAATATAGCTGAAGGAATTTGTAAGAAGCAATCTGATTTATCTTTATGCTGTTTCCTCAATCTTTTCTCATTTCTTTATGAGCCCTTAGAAATTTTAGGCAATGACACAATAAAAATGTTAGAAAGCCTACTGGTGTGTTTTATGCAGCTGGGCTTTTATTAAAATGTGAAATACTGCTTCAGTAGATCAGACTGCTAGTTTCTCATTTTTAGTTTTGTTCTTTGATTATTCAAGAGGAGAATTTTTATAAAAATAATGGTCTTGATTTCATTAATCTCTGTGCAATTATAATTTTCTCTATTACATATATGCTGCAGATGTTGGACTTGAAGGTAAGTTGTTGAAATTTAATAAATTTTGTGATCCCTTCTTGCAATAGGTCTAGAAAGGTTTTAAAAATGTGGCAATTTATGGACCAGTCTGATATTGAAACCATGCGAAGTCTGAAGGATGCTATGGCACAACATGAGTCATCATCTGAATACAGGAAAGTGGTCAACAGGGCACTCAATATTCCAGGCTGCAAAGTTGTTCCTTTCTGTGGTGTCTTTTTAAAAGAGCTCTGTGAAGTTTTGGATGGAGCATCAAGCCTCATCAGACTCTGTCCACGATATAACTCCCAGGATGAAACACTAGAGGTAAATGAGACAAATATTCTAGGATGTTATGTTCTTAGCCAGTGCTTTATTTTATATAATCTTACCCACAGGCATCATCAAATTAAAGTTTTCTAAACCAGACTGTTACTAGGCTAGTCAGTTACATGGACCTCAATTTAATTCCCATAGTTCCTTGGCAATTTAGATTTGGTTGTTTCTGCCTAGTTCAATATCAGAGTATTGAGAAATCAGCATTAGTAATAAAAGATCTTGATTATACTTTGGATTAAGTAAGTATGTGAAGCCTGAAATGTATTATTATTTTCTGCTAAATACTCTGACCTTCTACTTAATTAAGTGGGAATTGGAAGTTTGGGGTTTCTTAAAAACAGAATTTAGAAGCTCAGCAGATCAAGCTTTTCCTCTATGGAAAGAAACTATTCTTATGAGTTCTATTATTGTAGTTTGAAAAGAAAAATGCCCCTGTTAGATGAAACATTAAAGACTGAGCCTTTTTTTTAGGTTTTCAGGAGTTTAACTTATCTTACTTGATTTATGAAATTATTTGGTCTGTTGTGTATTGCAAGTAGGTACAAAATCCCATGGGAAGCAATTAGGATATATGCACTAAATGTTCTAAATAGTAAAAATTCCTACAGTTGAGAAGTAGATGACACAATGTTCTATTTGTAGCTGTACTAATCTTTTAAATATCTCTATAGTTTGTTTCAGATTACAGTGGACAAGATAATTTCCTACAACGAGTAGGCCAGGATGGTTTAAATAATCCAGAAAAAGAATCAACAACAAACAATATCTTTCAAACAATTCGGAGCTGCAATCGCAGTTTGGAGTCTGAAGAGGGTGAAGATAATTTCAGTGAAGGGAGCAGCTCAAGGAAAAACTCCTTGAAGGACAAAAACCGCTACCAGTAGGTCTCATTTTATTTACTATCACCACTTCTATATGTCATGGATTTAGTCTTTGATTTTCTTTTACCAAGGCTTGCCTTTTGAAATAAGAGCAACTTTAGCATCTTTCCTTGTATTTACCTGTTTCCAGTTCAGAACTTTTCTCCCCTGATACTCAACTGCTTGGAAACTCTCTTTATAGCTATATTTTCCCTCATGATGTAATTACTTCCTTTCATGATAAGGGTAAATCCTTTTTGTCTTACACAGAGAGCTTTAAAAATCCACAGTTACAATTACAATTTTGATCTCTAGTGACAGGAATAGCACCAGGACATATTTGTTATCAGAGCTCAGAACATTACATTCTGCATGCTCAGGCAGTGTTCTGGCCCCTTCAAAAAAAAGGTTATTTATTATCCTTCAAAAGACTTCTTCTTTTAAGGACATGTTACTTTGAGGGGTTTCAGTTTTGTCCAGGAAACATTCATGTGTGAGTACATATTTTGAATTTTCAGGTTGCTGTAGTCCTGCTATTTTGCAAAGAAGTTTACTTCATTGTGCTCTGTGTAAAAAAAGGCAGTGTTCAGTCTGATTTCACTTTGAAGACGACTCTTGAGGACTGTACTAGTCACCAGCGGGAAATACAGGAAATGTAAAACTTAGGACATCCCAGGATGTTCTAGAATGTTGCTTTGCAGAGAAGTTTCATTGCAAAGCCCACGTAGACATAGGTGGGTCAGGTCAGCTTTCAACTAAGTAACTATGTTAGACTAACTTCAAATTAAATAACAGAACTTTACTGCTCTGAGGTAAAGCATTGTAAAATTACGTGAGGGCTTGCATAAAAACATGCTTAAGTCACTGCTTGAGTTATTTTACTGATAATGTGTCAGAAATATCAATATGTTCAGAACTATCCAACTTACTTCACCTACTTAAACATTAAATCTAAAAAGTAACTGCCTGAGAGGCAACTGCTATCTTCCTGTTTAAAATGCATTTATTTCATTAACATGTAATTCTAAATTTCATTTAAAATAAATAATCATGATTTCCTGAAAGAATGGTTTCTAATAGAATTATTCACATCTGGCTTCAGTTGCTTCTGGGAAGTGGTGCACTAGATTAAGCCAAGAAAGACAGACCCACTTCTCTGTCCATGTATGCTGTCTCTTGACTTACTTCAAGTAATACTTTCAAGTACTAATACTTTCTTCCAGAAATTATTTTTTGCTAATTAATATGCCTTAAAATCAACTTGCAAATTACAGTTCAAATGGTGAATACATGAGGCATATAAACACTTCACTTGGATGAATAAAATAGAAATTAAATGGAGTTGCTTTTTTTATGTCTTTATGAAATAATTTCTTGGTAAATTACTTATGCTTTATTCATAAATGTAATATAGTGAGTTGCACTCCAAACTAAAGTAGGAATTCAGTTTTTTAAAAATCCCAGTATGAATCTGAAATGAAAATTTAAAATTTAAATGAACAAAACTTCAGATAGGTAATTAAAGTTGTGTTTCCTGGTTCAGGCCATTACCTACTCAGTTATGAATGTCTGTACTTCTGATGCAGTAAATACTGATTTTAACAGTAAAATACTTGTAGGAGAATAGTTCTGAAAGTATGGATTTAACTCAAGTGCCTCACAGGCTTTGGAAATTCCTTCTTCACTTGCCATGTTGTTCCTAGGCATGCAGAGAACTGAGTGAGGCACAGGAGCAAATTGCTACAGAGGCAGATGGGCCATGTTATGCTGATCTTTTATGGAGGCTGTGTTTGGTTTAATTTTATTCCTATGAACAGCTAAAGGGTTCTAAGGAAGAAATTTAGTCCTCTTTCTGGTGAGACCTGTCATATTTGGATACAGTGTTACAAAATCCAAATTATACCATAATTATGCATTATCTGATAATTGTAGCATTGTGGTCATAAAGGCAGAAAAATACACTGCAAAACATGTTTCTCATTACTTTGTAATTGTAAGAAAGATTTTCAATTAGTTTTTCTTTTGATGATTTGGATTAGTATTGTGGAATATGAATGCACCAAAGCTGGTAGGTTAATTTGATTTGAAGAAAATGAAAGGCATCTAATAAAATCAGTGGGCAATGGGTATAATTACTTTCCTAGTTGCGTTAGCAAATAAGCTCCATCACTCTGTAGTCAGTGACCCAGCTAATTGCCCTAGATTTCTGTACATGCCAGATAAATATCAAACATTAATCTTTCTTAGAACTCTGTTCTGATGATTAATAAATTCAAAAAAAATAAAGGTATGCAGGAAAATGGGAAAAAAAACCACCAACCAAATTTGAAGTAGAGTTTTTATGGAATTGTTAATTATTGAGTGACCTATGAAGATACTCCTTACTTTGAATCATTGCTTCATTAGCTTCATCTTACCTTCACATTTAAACTTTTCCAATTATGGTAAATAACATATAAAATAGTGGTGGAAAACCTCAGGGGTTTTCTTTTCTTTTTGTATACCTTGCAATTTTCTCCTCTGCAATCTGTGTCACTGTTTTCTTTACTTTTCATTTCCTTGCCTCTCAGGGCAGCACATGTAAAGAAAGCCCCTGGTCCAGCCCAGGCTCTGTAAGTGCTCTCAGGAATTGGAAGCAGTGTCACTTTTGGCAGCTTGGGTCAGAGGCTCCATTTCTGTGTGTGCTTGGCTTACCTGCTTCTTGTACATTCCACATGCAGCATGTGAAACATAAGCAAAGCTCTGCCATTTCTGTCTCTGCTGTGAGACTCCTCCAGCCATGCACAGCTACTCTCCAGATACGTTACAGCATTTGTACAGAGACTTGTTCCATTGTTTTGAGGGTGTAGGGGAGAAAGAGCTGCTTCAGTTGTTTGTTTCATTTTAAAATATAATTTTATATAATACAGATAAATATTTCAATTTACATGTGTCTAGTAAGACAATTTATATCAGCTCAGTCAAAACACGTGACCTTTATTTGTAGCAACATTTCTTAAAGAAACTAGGCTACACTTAAGACCAATGCAGTTATTTTGTCAGTCCCTTCACAACAAGCAATAAAACCTCTACCTGTTTGCCATTTTTTTTAAATTTGGTGAAGAGACAGAGATCTCACCCATTAATAAATTCATAGAGGAATCATTGCTGTATAGAATGAAGGAAAAGTTCAGATTAATTTGTCATCCAGGTAGAGGAGAGTTTGAGGAGAAGCTGATGATCATCTGTGCTAGCACTCGGGGAGATGGTGTATGTGACTTGGAAACACGACATGAGTCATCTTTGACTTAGCTGGTAGGTAAGGGGCAGGAACTAGGAGTACTGTGGTACTAAGAAGGGGAAGCAAAGAGGGTATTAGGACATGATATCTTGAAGGATATGTAGAAGAAGATGGTTTTTATTTTATTGCCTGGATATCGTTAGGAAAATGTGCTTGATTAGTTCTGTTGTACACAGAACAGTTTGTCCTTGTTTATGTTCACTGGAGTATCCAAAGAGCATATTGAACATTTGTGGATTTATACATGTTAGAGACTTCTGCAGGGAAGACATTTCATTTTAACTACCTCTCCTATTAGCTCAGTATTGTTGTTCTTTATCTACTGTTGCTAATTTTGGCAAAATATATCAGAAATTTTGGCTGCTGCATACAAGTTTATGTTAATATTTTCTTTAAGTAAAATAAAATTTCTTATGGAAAGTATCTGATAAAATTATTTGTGCATTCTTATGAGGAAGATATGTATTTTAACCAGTATTTTACTTATTTTAATCAGAATAATATACAATGTGAAAGGTCTGCACATTAAATCAGTAATAGAACAGAGATTAGAAGTCCTGTCTGAAATGCACTATATCCTGCTAACAGTTTCCACATATGGCACTTAATATTTCAGCTGAAGCAATCTTACACAGAGGATTTAAAAACTGATATCACTTGGTCTTAAGAACCAATCAGACACTCTTTATTATTAATGCAAAGTTTGGAAAGGTCTATGAAAGTATAATCATATTGTTTCAGGAGTTACAAGTAATTGTAACAGCATCTCTTAACTGATGCAAAATTGCAATAACATAAATTATAGTACTTCAAAAACTACACAAGTTCTTGTAAGTCCCAATTATATAGTGATGATAGTATTCCCTTTATTTAAACTACAGCAGAAAAAATATTCATCAAGCATAGCACAAGTCAGTACATGTATCACTAAATATAAATCTCTCATCTTTGCTCACTTGCAGATTTCTCATTGGAGATCTTTCAGACTCTGAAAGTGACATATTTGAGCAGTTGAAAGAATGGGACACCAGTTCAACAGAAGAGCAGCAAAAGGCTTTCTGCCATGGGATAGAACTCATTCCCTGGTACGTGCTGTCCATCAGGGCTGACGTCCATCAGTTCATGCAGCAAGGGGCGACCGTCATTCATTACGACCAGGAGACACATCTCTCAGCTCGCTGCTTCCTCCAGCTCCAGCCTGACAATAGTACTTTGACTTGGACAAAACCCACCACAGTTTGCCCTGCAAATGCTAAGGCAAAACTGAGTGTGCTGGGCAATACTGCTGAGCTTGGTAAATACCAGTTTCTTGGTAATACTGGACTGGTGGAAGGCTTTTTGGACTTGTTTTCAGCCAAGGCTGTATATATGGGACACTCAGGCATTGATATGCACACTGTGTGTGTTCAAAATAAGCTTTGCAATATGTCCCTTGAAGAAAATGGTATAACACTACTTTATGGACTTCAGACTACTGATAATAAGTTGCTGCACTTTGTTGCTCCAAAATACACTGCCAGAATGCTGTATGATGGATTGCTGGAACTGACTAAAGCTGTAAGAAAAATGAGAAGATTCCCTGATCAAAGACTACAGTGGCTACGGAAACAGTACGTCAGCCTTTACCAGGTAAAAAATGCTGTGATTCTCTATAAAAAAGTTTAAAGATATCAACAGCTTAATGTAATGCAATTAGTTTCCATCATAAGTAAGATTAGATTAAAGATTAACACTAAATCTCCAATTTTGTAACACGGATTAAGCAGCAAGATCTGATTCTCCACACAAGGTTATGTCAAACCTTGCAAGTTTCCAGTACACTGAGGTTAAATTTTTTTTCTTACAAAGCTCTTCATATATTTGGAGTTTTGAAATAAGTATTTTATTAAGGAAAAAAGCAATGACTGTAGTTTAAAAGGGCACCAAAATAATGAGTGATAATAGTTAGGGCCAAAAACATCCCCAGAGCAGCAAATAAAATAGCCCTGGGGAATTCACTCAGTAATCAGAAATTGTCTCCTCTTGATGTTTCTTTCCTTGGTTTTTCAGAGATCTATATTATTGCTTTAAAAATGTGTCCTTACTCTCCTTGTTTTGTTAACACTGAGAATCTTTGTAGGAGGATGGAAGGTTTGAAGGCCCAACCTTGGCTCAGGCTGTTGAGCTGTTTGGAGGCAGACGATGGACCGCAAGAAGCACAGGCACGGGATCTCTCACCAAAAGCACTGAGAAGCCCAATGTGCAGAGAAACAACACTCTGGGAATCAGTACAGCTAAGAAAAAGAAGAAAGTACTCATCAGGGTAGAATATTTTGTTATTCACGTGTTTTGTTTCCTCCTTGCAGTCACTGTGTAGCTGTGTTCTGAACCAGAGAAAGGAAGTTTGATGATGATGATGATGATTTTAAAACTGTTTATTGTCATTTCAGGTTTGATGTTTATTATTTTCCAATAGTTTGTTCTTATCTCATGCTTGCAGTGTTGTTAGGATGTGTAGGTGCCAGGGCTAACAGAATGGGACAGAATCTTCTTGCAGCCTTTAGGTACTACCTCCATATAAAGATAAAATACTGGTGGTGATAAAAATCTTAGCATGCAAAGTGGTGTCTGAAGGTTGGTGTAATTTTTTTTAATCCTTTATGCTTTCATGTTTCGAAAAACACTACCATTGTTATTCCACATTGCATAAGATTGCATTTTATCTTGTGTGGGTGACAGGAACATGACCTAGTCTGTCAGTCTCCTCTTTTCCTGGACAAAACTGCTTTCAGCAATAGGCAGGAGAGAGGATAATGCAGGACTAGCACCTCTATGCTACCCACATTTTCTAGTGGGCAGGTAGAAGGATTCTCAAATGACAAGATCCATCCTCTTTAGGGCTCCAGTGCAACAGTGAAATAGTGTAAAACCAGCTGCAGCATTCTAGAGAGGCACAATCATTATCTCTGTGTGGTGTCAAACTGAGGTAACACCTAATGGTCCCATGCTATGCATCTGTTTAAGTTGTCTCTTTTCTACTGTTACTGGCCTCACAGGAGTCTGTTTTGTAAGGAATAGCTGATTTATCTCATTATTTTGTTACAGATTGTGCTGAAATGAAATGCAAATAGTAGGTTTGGGATGTTTATTATGTTGCTCATTATTTTAGGGCGAAAGTGGAGAGGCCACTGATGATGAAATGGCAACTCGGAAGGCAAAAAGCTGTAAGGAATATCGTAATAGAAGTGGTTCAGATCCTCAAGATATTGATGAACAAGAAGAACCAGGTAAATATATTGCTTCAGTACTTAAAAATCTGTCAAGGTTTTGCTCAAAGCCTTTTTATGCAGATATTTTTTGTAGTGTTAAAAATAAACTCATAAAGCTACTTTTGCAGTTGAAGCTCCAAATCTGTGAACTCTGAAATTAATTTCTTTAGTTGTTCATGATTGTTCTTTCATTTAGTTTCAGCAGCATTCCCTTTCTATTCAGATAAAATACATTTGTTATGTTGCTCAGTACATACTTTTTTAACTGTTTTGGGACAAAGCTGGAATCCTACTAGTGTCGTACTATGTTTTAATGAATTTTTATATAGGTCTCCTTGACAAAAGCATTTTTATTGGGCCAAATGTAATTGTGATGAAAACTTTGTTTTCTCCTTAGATCAAAATATTATTATTAATGCTTCTCCATCTAACAACCTTCCATCAAGAAGAGCTCACTCTCTGACAGCATCTGGATCTCCCAACTTAGGAGCCACATCATCTTCACCAGCAAGACCAGTCTCCTCTCCTGTAATATCATCAAGCAAAAGTCAGTCTAGGTAAGGGCAAAATCCATTTGATGGAAAAAAGAAAAGAAGCTACAATTACTTATTTATTATCTAATGTGGGGTTTGTGCCCAACTGGCAAAATCTGACAAAAACAGCACCAGAAATGTCATTAGCCTTTTTGTAGACATCTAAAACACATTGTAGCAGAACACAAGACATTTAAGCTGAAAGCTGAGGTTCTGAGGTTTCTCAGCATAAATAATTTCTACCTGAGAGAGTAATAACCTGTGCTGACATTCCTGGTGATGGCTGAAGTACTATCTTGGGAAATGGAGGAACCAATTTGGAATCTCTCACAGGTGTCTTTTTCTTGAACATTCATCCTTTTTGTGCCACTCAGGCAGTGTAAAAGGTTATGCTGTTGCAATATATGCAGTATCATAGTGCACTATTATATTCATGCTATAGATACTAATTGTGATGGTAGTAGTAATTACAATATTAATAATAGTTCAGAGATGTGGACAGTACTTTATAACATACAAGAAGACAGTCTCTGCAGAGGCTTTCCAGTGCCTTTCTGGAGAAGGATTGCTGAAATATCATTATGAATATGAATCTTGGGGGTTCCAGGAGAGAACAGTAAACAATAGAAGGGATTACTGCTGCTGGTAGAACATTTTATTTGTAGAGACATGTCTTGTACAGTGGTTTCAGTTGTGTATTTCTTGGGTATTGTATTTATACTTAAAATAGTTGGATTTGGCAACAGGTGTGATTAGTAGAGTCACCTGTGGACATGTGTAGTTGGGTTAATGCTGCTTTGTGAGCCTCTGTGTTCCTTTTGTTTTCCACTGTCATTCACAAACTTGGATTTGTCTTGGTAAGCAATTTTTTTTTTTGGTAATGGTGAGAACAGCTTTATTTTACACTGAACTGAAGAAATACTGCTTTACAATCTCTAGAAAATTATTCCATGTTTTGCAGATCTGCTTTTTGCTTTTATGCTAAAATAGTTGTTGTCTCTAAATTAGATTAAAAGGTTCAATGGAGAACTCACATTCCCTGGAAAAGGACAGCTAATGTTCTTTTAAATCCTCTCAGGCCTGGGTTTCTGCATGGATCTGTGTGTAGCTAAGCACTGTGGACCTTCCCCCGTTACCACAGGTTTTCCCTGGCAACGTTGCCTGGCACTTCCACAGCATCACTTTGCAGAGCAGTCCCAAGTTTGCTGTGACCCTTCCTGACAGAACTTCTCAGGATGTACCTTATGACTGTTTTATCTGTCCTGAAGGAGTCTTCCTAAGAACAGATTTACATATTTGACCCATTATCTTGACCCTGTTTTAATAAGCCATTAAGAAATTTGGAGCACTGGAGAGAGTTTTATTCTGAGCCCAAGTAGCTTGCAGCTGCTTTTGTCGTTCCTTCAAAGCAGATGGGCATCTGATGAATTTCCAAGTTCCTTGGAAATCTAGTGCTGCTTGTGAAGTGGAGGAAGCAGGAGGATGGTTGATAACATCCTGGGACACAGAGGACAGGATATGGAAAACTAGAGATGGTGGCTATTTTGGGAAGAGAGAGTAAACCTCCTCACTCAGCAGTCAATCCAGACTGCTACTAAGTGCAATTTTGGTGGTTGGTGATGATGGAGTTTACTTGGGGATTTTGGCTTTTTTATTTAAACCTTTTGTTTGTATTGTTTTCCCATTACTCTGGAAGATAATCTTTAGTGATCAGATTGGGTGAAAAGGTGAGCCTTTTCTTCTGCTCTTGGTCTCCCATTTGGTACTCTGCAGTTCCAATCTGTTTTCTGGAATCTAGAGGCTTTCCTCATCATGGTTTATTTTTCCTGTCTTATAAAAATGCTGGGAATTATTTTAACTAAAAAAGTTTTATGCAGTATGTCAGTACTTTCCATAGTGATGTCAAACAAATCCAATATTATCAACCAAAGTAGATGGTATTTTTTAATACTTTTAAATCACATTTTGTTTTCAATTGAATGCATCCATCCCATGCCAGGAGTGAAGTCAGGAATCTGGTCCAGCCTATTTGTGTAGAAAGTCACCTGCTTGCAGGCATGTCCTTAGGAATACTGGACAACAAGCTGGTTCTGTTTTTCCATCACAGCTGTCTGAACTATTTGTACTGAGCCTGGTGGCAAAATTCGTAGAAGAATGGATCAGTATATTTGAACATTACAGAGCAATAAAATCTGACATGTGATCTGATATTTTGAAGGAAATACTGTAACTTGTGCAGTTAATTATGGTTCAAACTAGATAGTTCTTGATATTTGTGTTGTTGCTTAGATCCTGCCCTTTTCAGGGTGCTGTTGCTGGCAGATCCCATTCCTGTAATGTGTATTCATTGGTGTTTAGGCCCAGGAAGGGGCTCAACATCTCAGCCCCTCATTGCAAGGTACTCCATGTAGTTCACTAAGGACTTGTTCATACTGCTCAAGTAAGGCCTAACTTTACTTACTAGTGCAAATCCTCTAGAAGCCAAAGATTTTGGGACATGACTTTTGGAAATGTGCTGGTTCTACTTCAAAAATGTTGTTCAGCTGCACAACTTAGATTAATGATTGCAGTTACAGAGCAATCTGTTTTATTATTTTGTCTTCAATGGACCTTATACACAGCCTGCATTACAAGAATCTTGGCATTGTTTTCTTTAAAGGGAAAATAAGTGCTTTCATTTGTGCCATGTACATCAGGCCTTTTTCCGCATGAAAAAAGTTATATTATTTAAAATTTTAAATTAAGTTTTAAAATAATATACATTATTCATTCTGATAAAGTTTACAGTTGTCTTGAAGAAAAAAAATAGCTGCTATAACCAAGAAGGTAGAAAATATCATTATGCACCTTAGAAGATTTGCTTCTTCCAGATACTGGTAATAAATGCATTAAGAAGAGCACAAATAAACTGTTAATATGTTAATGCATAATATTTCAGTTAAGTAGAAGTTTAATGTAACCGAACTAGAGCAGTCTTTTTTTGATTTAGCACATGGAGCAGCAGTAGCTGGCATGGCCGTGTCAAAGGAGGAATGAAAGGATTTCAGAACTTCATGGTGTCTGATAGTAACATGACTTTTGTGGAATTTGTAGAGCTCTTCAAATCTTTCAGGTAAAAGATTTTTTTTTTTTCTGTACTAATTTTTCTTCATTCATCCAAGTTTATAAAAGAGCAAAATTTGAATTTTTCTGTTCTTTTTGCAGTGTCCGTAGCCGCAAGGATCTGAAAGACCTTTTTGATGTTTACGCTGTGCCTTGCAATCGATCTGGCTTAGAGCCTGCTCCACTTTATACTAATTTGAAGATTGATGAAAATAGCAGTGGATTCCAGCCTGATTTAGGTTTGTTAAGGAGAAAAATGCAATTGTTAGACTACTGAGCAGCTTCAGTTATTTCACTTAATAAAATGTGTCTCAGTCAGTCTCCTTATCAGTTACGAGTGTAAGTAGAGGACTGCTGCCATGCCTCCACTAATACTAGTTAGTGGGCTATAAGAGAAAAATGAAGGTAAAGAAAAATATTCCAGCTTTCCATTAGCCAGATATATTTGTAACTGGTAATAGCAGAGGAATAAAACTTGTTGCTGAATGGCTGAGCTCAGGGATCTGTACAGGTTGCAGGAGTCCTGGAAGGGCTAAAACACTGAGCAAATATAGGGAGGAGAAATGAAGAGGCTGTGCCCTGTGTCCCATTTGGCTGTTTTTTTCTTATCTACTTTCCTAGTGGATATGCTTTATGTTGGATAAAGGGGAAGGAAGCCTCTGTCCCCCTTTACATTCCTCAGTTACATAATCTAAGTCTGGGATTTTCGCCACATGTAAAGAAAAGTCTTTCTGCCAAGCAGCTTGTGGGGAGGGTGCAGAACAATTGGCATATGAGACTGGAAGAAGATAAAGGGCAATTGAACAGTAAGGGTGTGGGGTTGCACACAGTGAAGGAAAGGCTTTGAAGGCTGTTTGTGGTGATGAGATGGAGCAGGAGAGTCCTGGGTGTGTAAGAGGCCGTGGATCCATGTTAAAGGTTCCAGGATTTTGTTCAGAGTAATTGGATACTTGTAATCTGCTCACATGCATGCTTAATTCTCTCTTTTATTAGTGGGTAGAAACAAGATGATTTTGTTCTAATTTACTGCTAAAACACCCAGTGAGATACTTGTGTGTATTGTATACTAGATTATCTTCTATATGTAATGTATATGTAATACACATAATATGTTTAGCTTATACTGTTATTTCCTCATTTTTCTTTTAAGATTTGTTGACTAGAAATGTTTCAGACCTTGGTTTGTTCATTAAGAGCAGGCAGCAGCTATCAGACAACCAGAGGCAAATATCTGATGCTATTGCTGCTGCCAGCATCGTAACCAATGGTACTGGAGTTGAAAGCACATCACTGGGAGTGTTTGGAGTAGGAATCCAGCAGCTGAATGACTTCCTAGTGAATTGCCAAGGAGAACACTGCACCTATGATGAAATCCTCAGTATTATCCAGGTCTGTAATACAAATATCTTGCAATTCCTTTTTACTGGAACTCCAGTTACTTCCATTTTCCCCATTAACATTGTGTGTTGTTCAGAATAGCATCTGTGTGGGTATCTCCTTTCACACTGATATTGTCTCTACAGTTTACTTGAATTTAAAATTTAATACTATCCTTATTTTGGACTAGAAAATTGTATGGATGTCAATAAATATATCCATTAAAAATGCAAATAAATAGTTTTATTAGCAATGTGTACTTTAGCAGAGAAGGGATGTCACCACCTACAAAAAGTGTTCATGACATTTTTTAAAATTTTTTCTTTGTCTGGCCCCATATTTCATTGAGCATAATCTTACATTGGAACTTTAAAAAGCACCATTTCCACATATTTTTGTTTTATTGTAAAAAATCTTCCAGAGCAAACATGGCCACTTTATCCCCTTATGTACTATGGCTGAAGATTTTAGAAACTGTGTAGAAAACTTTTTATTCCTTCAAATTCCTCCATGTGTAATTAATATACTCTAAAACTAAGTCCCTTTTTAACAGTTAACAAAGGCTAAAAACTATATATAAACTACCAACATGTAAGATAGAATTGCAGAGTTTAAAAGACAGAAATTCTAAAGAAACTTCAAATTGGAATATCACAACTCTTGTTGACATGGTGGTATGTTGTATTTAAGCATATTAGATAGGAGTAGGACGCCTGATCATAAATCTTTCTTAATTGCAATTTAATGGCTGTCTCAGCTTGGAACAGGAGGTTGGATTAGGGAACATCCCTTTCAACCTGAATGCCTCTTTGATTTATGATTATGCTTTTAGTATGTTTGTGTAGTCATTTGTAAAACACAGTTTGCAGGACCTGAGTATTTTATCCACAAAGAGACTGTGTTTAAATACTGTTTAGTGCTATGAGCAGACTACATATAAAAACATGACAAAGACATGTTTCTAAAAATTTTTATTATTTACATCTTTGATTTCTTCCTCCTCACAGAAATTTGAACCTAGTGTGAACATGTGCCAGCAGGGGCTGCTATCTTTTGAAGGATTTGCAAGGTAATTACTTATGTGCTTTTATATATATATATATTTGTATGTATATATAAAAAGATGATACCAGTGTATTGATGTTTCTCAGAGAGTCACAAAATGCTCATCACAGTATAAAATTTCCTCACATCTTCTCACTTCTAGATTTTTGATGGATAAAGACAACTTTGCCTCCAAAAATGATGAATCACAGGAGAATGCTGAGGACTTGCACTTTCCCCTCTCATATTACTACATAGAATCCTCACACAATACTTACCTTACTGGCCATCAGCTTAAAGGGGAGTCCTCAGTGGAGCTGTACAGCCAGGTATGCAAAATTGGATTGTTGTGTAGCTTTCAACGTGAACTTGTTTGTTTTACTGGCAAGTTTCAGGAACATGACCTTTTTGCTTTGAAAATCTAGATGTCCTAAACCCCTGCTTGCAAAACATTGGAAAACATGATGTGTGGGAAAGCTGCCTGTAAGCACAGTTGTGCTCAAATGCCTTTTCTAAAGCAAAAAAATGGGTTTAGTTTGAGATTCATAGCATTTAGACACCAGTCGGTCTGACCCAACCTACTAAAATTAGACTTTCCCACAGGAAAGACTGATCTAATATTTTAGTTCATTCAGATGTCAGAAACACTACTGAGATACTGTACATTGCACTGCAAAGACTAATTTCAAATAGAACTATAACTTCTAAAAACGTTACTTCTAGGAATATTTTACAGTTTTTGCTGATTGGGGAAGGAACAATTTCTCCCTTGGGCTTTCAGTTCTGTATTTGTTTGTGTGTATATTATATATATATATATATATATATTTGTATGTTTGTGTGTTTACAAAATGCTGGAGAAAGCATCAAACTTCCTGGCAGCAGTGTTTTCATTATGCTGAGAGTTAATGACTCATCACTGAGAATGGACTCATCTGGTGTCCCCTATGCTCCTTCACCTCGGGCTATAGGCAGAGAGGTGAGGCTGTGTTAGGAAATCCTGAATAACACAAATGCACTGAGTAATGCAGTTGCAGAGGTTCCTGTACTAGCACTGCACAGTGATCTTAGTATTGTGTTGGTAATAGATGGGAAGTGAGATAGAGATCAACTGCCTTCAAAGTTTGCATGATTAAGAAAAGCTTCTTCCTGTCCCTCCAGTACTTGTTGCCAGCTGAAGGGGCACTTTGGTCTGGCTCAGTGTGTCTGGCTCTCAGAGAAGTGGTGGAGTGCCAGCTATGGGGACAACTGTCTGAAATAAAATTATTCAGGTTTTGAGTAGAAGTAATTTTTTCTTTGTTCATGAATGGTTTTGCTGGAAATGGTTTTAATTTTTGGGATCTTTCTATTCAGTAAAATATTAGCTTGTAGTACAGATGACAGGCATGCTAAATGCTGATCACAATATTAAGCTGGGCTGCCAAAAGATGGATTAGCTCATCTCTTCCTTCATCCTTCCTCTTTGCTTCCTTAGTTTTCTAGCAATGACTTTCTAAAAGAAATAAATGAATAATTAAAAAATTGATGAATGAATTGATGGCTGTAAATAGCTTGATATAATTTATTAACATGGCCTGGCACATTTCCATTGTAACTATTCTCATAGAAGTTTCTTAAGACTTCATTTTCAGACTATCTTCTATTTATAAAGCTAATAATAACAAAAAAAAACAGCAAACAAACTGCAGATGCTTTCTCCATAAGTCCTCATGAGAGCAACCTGAAATAAATTGCCATGCTCCTTTATAGCTAGTTTTGCAGGTAAAAATATGGGAATGTTTCCCTCTCTCAGAAAATTAAGCTATGCAATAAGAACCACCTACTGCAAACAGATTCCATGTGTCCTGTATGATACCATGAATTTCAAAGCTTTATGGTGATTCTCCCAAGAATATACACGCTTTGCTTAATTTTCCCAGTCTTTTTCAATGGGAAATAAGGAATTCAGTTAGGGAATGGAGTTAGCTGGGGGCTGTAAATTCCACGGACTGTTCACTTCACAGAGATTGCTCTTTCCAGCAATTTTGCTGAATCACTGGGCTTTCATTCAGCTCTGCTTTGATGGCACGGTACTGTAGCTTAGATGTGCTTACACTGTTCAGTTGCATTTTAGGTTCTTTTACAAGGCTGCAGAAGCGTAGAATTGGACTGCTGGGATGGTGATGATGGGATGCCTATCATTTATCATGGGCACACTCTTACTACAAAGATCTCTTTTAAGGTATGCTGGTAATGCATGTAGAAGCAAAAAAAATGAGAAGTTATTTTTTCTGTAACGAAGGGGAAAAAAAATTGCCTACTAGAAAAATAAAAATTCTGATGGGCTAAATTCTAACAGAATATAAACTATAGATTATGTCAGACATTAAATTCTCAGCAGTAAATATGCTTTCAAGTTAGTTTTTGTAGCATATGTAATGTGATTTTCTGTCTTTTTGTTGGTACCTAAGTAACAAAAGTGCTACCACCTGTGTTGTAACAAGTGGTAATGCAAGTGTGCTTGCATTACTCTGTGCTTTCAAAGCAAGATGCCAGCTTGCTTTGAAAGCACAGAGTGGCCTCTTCCTTCTTGCAGAGGAAGGCAGATGTCTCCCCTCTCAGCTAGCAGTGGGTTAACTGAGAGCTGCAGAATGCTGCTGTGCTCTTTCAATGGCCTCTGTCTGTCTCTGGCAGGAGGTGGTGGAGGCCATCGATCGCAACGCGTTCATCACCTCCGACATGCCGGTCATCATCTCCATAGAGAACCACTGCTCGCTGCCCCAGCAGCGCAAGATGGCCGAGATCTTCAAGGTGGGCCCTGCACTGTGCTCAGGGATTCCCAGCACGAGCCCTGGGGCTTTCCATAACACATCACCTGTTCTTGATATTTCAGAGTGTATTTGGAGATAAGTTGGTGACAAAGTTTTTATTTGAGAGTGACTTTTCTGATGATCCCATGCTGCCTTCCCCTGGTCAACTGAGAAGAAAAATCCTGCTTAAAAACAAAAAGCTGAAAGCCCATCAAACTCCAGTGGATATATTGAAACAAAAGGTACAGTCCTTCCTTAACAGCTAGCAGTGAGACCCAACTCTTGTTAGAAATAGTTCATTTGTGTTTGAAGTTTTTGCTAATCCCAATGTACAGCAGAATAATCTAATGCACATTCATGCTTGCATAACTCACAGTGAATTCCAGTGCTTTCAGATAAGTAGACAACACATACAGTAAATTATAGCTACAGCTTAACTAAATTTTAGTGTCTATTAATTTTATAAAACTTCATAATATTATGATTAACACCACATGCCCTGTGTGACAAATATAAATAAATCTTTTTCTTGAGATTTTAACATTTACTATTCATGTTTATTGAGAAATAGTCATATGCATTGAGTATGTGTGTGTATTTACAGTATGTAGTCATTTTTGGTAGAGTTCTGCTTTGTTTCTTTTTTCAAATTCAAGCCAGTCAAATACTTGATTTTTCAATTGACTTTCTGTGGTAGACTCTGCTACTCAAATGGTGTTTATTCCCATGTGAGAATCTTTTTGATTTCTAGAATTTAGGGCTGCATCTCAATTAGCCTTAATCTAATAATGTCTGTGGTTACTCAGCAGTTCAATTGAATCCTTGAAAACTAATTGCCATTACTCAAAATGTAAACACAATTGCATTAGACTTAAATTCTTGTTATCAGATGAGTAAATCACACTGATCATACCCAGTATATAGATATTCTCCATCTTTTGAAAAAGTATTTAACTGTTTCTGAAACAGCATATCTCAGACTGGAAAAAGATAGTCTTGAATGATGTGCAACTTTGACATATTTCCATAATTAATTAGGTTTCATATCTTATTAAGTGTTTTTCTTGCAATGCAATTTCTCTTTATGTTCAAACCCCCAAAGTGGTATTTTAGTGTGATCTTAACAATCTTACCTATTTCTCACTTAATATATTCAGTGCTTTCATAGAAACAAAACAAGATACAAACATGAAAACTCTTTTTCTCTTCAAAAGTACTTAAAATGATGTAGTGTTTCTGTTGTTGTAGGCTCACCAGCTGGCACATTTGCAAGCACAGGCTAACAATGGTGCTAGCAACCCCACACCCACCAATGAAGAGGAAGAAGATGAGGAAGATGAATATGACTATGACTATGAATCTCTCTCTGATGGTAACTATATTTATTTCTTTCTTTGTTTTTTTACAGTGCTTTTGCTAGAACTGTAGTAATAAGATGTGAATATTCTAGTTCAGGCATGAGCTGGGTAAGCAGTGTCTGCATGAGTCTGAAAAGGCTGAAATTCTTCAGCTGGTAGAGAAGAGGGGTAAATAGGAAGCAGGTTTACTAAGTCATGAAGTGGTGGATTAAGGGAAGCACAGAATGTTACTCATTAGATCTAGCAAGTGCTCAGTAAAGCAAGTGGAAGATCAGTCTAAAATAGGTAAAATATTTGTTTGTGCAGCTGGTAGTAAACTTCTGGAATGTGCTGCCTTGGGAAATTGCAGAGCCAAATAGCATCAGCATATTAAAAAAAAAGGATTGGACAAATTCATGAAGAGATGTATAAGCAATTGTTATTGGTAGCAGTATTTGGTCCAACATCCCTATTATTCAGTGATTGTGGCTGTTGGGGTGGTGATTAGTGGCTGGTTGCTCTGTTGCCACTTTCAGAAGGAATACTGGGCTAGATGGACAACTGGTCTGACAGAGCTGGGGATGTTCTCCTGAGTGAGCAGCTTCACTCACTGCACTTTTCATTCTGCTGGGGACCCATTTAAGTTCTAGGTGCTATGTTCAGAGAAGATGTAAGGCTGGAGCATGTCCTGCAGCACAGGGTTCTTTCCAGGTGGTCTCTTGTTTACATCTCTTGTTTCTCTGTTTAGTGATGGTAAAAATAAAAAACAAAATTAACAAGTTCAAGACTCGACACTGCTTGTGGAATAGCAATGTTATTTATGAGTTTGATATCAGTGCTGCCTTCAGTTGCATTTTGCCTGAAAGTTGGCCTAGCTGGCTACTTGAGCATACTCTTTGTGAGCAACAGGGTGGAGATGCTGTAGATGTAAATTGCAGTGAAAACTCAAATCTTTGCTAACAGATTTGCAAGAAAATTTTGCAAACTGATTGCAGTTAAGTGACTTTTTAGCGCTGTTCTAGTTAAGAGGAGGTTTGAAAAATCTGAAGCTAGCAAGAAACATTTACACCTTCCAGTATGTGAAGGAATCTGCAGCATGGTTTACTACTTTATTACAATGACTATTCTAATTATCTTAATATTTTGTTAAAACTAATCTAAATAATAGTCTGTAAACATTATAAAAAAGATTCCGTTTTATTTTTCTTACTGATACTTTTTTTTTTGTGTAAAGCTAATAGTTTTACAACTGACACTTAATTTTCATATCTCTGGCTCTAAGTCTTAATTCCCTTTACTCTTATTCCCTCTCTGACTCGTTTCTCTGTAGCTGATGTCCTTAATGCTTCTCCTGCTCCTAACAGCCAGGAAGGTAAAAGCCACTTGGTTGAGCATTTTAACTGCATGAAATCGGCACTGCATCTTCAGCCTGTTCAATGTGACAGTGTGAATATATAGCTTCTACTTCATATTATAAATGCAAGCAGATATTCTTACATGGCATTGTTAACTGGTCAGGAGCTGTTAGAAGCCTGCATGTGTGACACTTGGTATGCATAAAAAGAATATGGTCAAAGCATCAGGATTATCAAGAATAAATTGAAACCATTCCTTTTGTGACAGCTGTAACATTTTGAAAGACCACATCATTATGAGGCATACTGTTCTCTGAAAAATACGTAGCTTTGAAGAGGTACTTCTATAGATGTAAAAAATACTTGTACATGATGAAAGTAAGGAGAGGAAAGCCAAAAATTGCTGTACAAAATGTTTACATATTTGATGGGGTTAATTGTGCTTCGTCTTTGGCATTTTTTTGTCATTCAGGAATACCAGTTATTTTCAGATGGCAAACTTAATTTATTAGATGGTTTGGTTGTAAAGATCTTCTGAGCACAAAAGGATGGGCTTTAAAGGAAAGGCAGTGTCTTAACCAAACCGAAGCATAAAATTTTTAAATAGAAGGTTACTACTAGAGGATGATGCTCTGACCAGTAAATGCATTATTTTAGCATCTAATTATTCATATAAGATTCACAACACTGTCCACAAATATTGTTAATTCAAGTTAAATTTCCAGTTGAAATTGTTTGGCTTTATGTTTATTAAAATCCCAATAATTTTTAGATAATATTCTTGAAGATCGACCTGAGAATAAATTATCAAGTGATAAACTGCAGTTTGAATATAATGAAGAGACTGCCAAACGACTAAAGAAGGCTGATGGTGCTACTTACAATAATAAAGGAAAGGTAATTCTGCTTTTTCCCTCTTTCTTCTCAGCTGCACTTTCATATATAACCAGGTTCAAAAGGATTTGGACAGTTTAGGTAACTGAGACATGAGATAGCAAATGCACTTTAATGAAGAGAAACAATAGAAAGCATGGACAGACACCAGAGAAAATAGCCTAAGTAGAACAAATGCTCAACATACTGTTCAAGAAATGTCCTCAGAGGTTATAGTATATATAGGCTGCTTGGCTGAAAATTAATATTGATGGAACTGAAGATTTCATCTGAATCTTCAGCATCTTTATGCTTCAAAATAAGTTTAAAATACTGCACTATGATATCAGATAATCACAGCACCTCTTATTAAATCATCTGGAAAAAGAACCAGTGTATTGCTGTTTAGTGTTTTGTAGATTCTTCTCAACAGGGATGTGTTTGTTTTGTCTAAATGTTTGTAGAACTGACTGAATAAGGCCTTTATACACTACTGCAGAATCAGTAACAGGTATTGATCAGGAATGTGCGCATGGGAGGGAGATTTGTTAGGTGAGAACAGAAACCATATAGGAAGAAAGTGATAAAATATTTCAAAGACCTAAGTAAGATACGCAACAGTCCTTCTGCATTCAGTAATACTGTTATTAAATGTTCTTGGTATTATCACTCAGGTTTACGACATGGAGCTGGGTGAAGAATTCTATCTTCCACAGAACAAGAAGGAAAGCAGACAGATAGCCCCAGAGCTATCAGATCTTGTCATTTACTGTCAGGCAGTAAAGTTCCCTGGTGAGTACACTGCCCTGTTTTATTGCTTTAAGCTGTCTAACTCCTGGAGACTTTATGTTTATGTTTTGAATTAGTTTGAAGTAGTCGAGGAGGTTCTTTCTTCATGATTTGGTAGTCTTCATAATAGCAGCTCCTGGCTGAGAAGCAGTGTTCATAAATTATGTGAATACATACTGTTTGTCATATTAAAATGTTTACAAAAGTGAAATTTGCCAGTCTTCACAACTTAGACAACTGCTTCACTGCCAAATGCCAGATGACAGAAAGCTTTATCTTAAGAGCTCTGAGTTTCCATGTAAGGACCTACTGAATTAAGAAGGAGAATATTCTTAAGGCCTTGAAGGTAGAGTGTGTCACATTTCTTTAAGTGGCCTCTGTTTAGTGTGTTTCACCTTTGCTTCCAGCTGCATTTTCTGTTCTTTCCCAAGTGGACAGGAGAGGAGCCATTTGCAGGGGTAAAGCACCTTTTCACAGGGTGAGTGAGGGCAGCTGCTTGCAGACTCTCACTCAGTCTTCATGGAAGCAGTTATGGAAATCAGAAAATCTTCTTCTGTACACTAGGAAGAAATAACTTTTGCAGAGAAAAGGAGGGGGAATAACTGAAGAGATCACTGATAGGCACTTGTTCAGTACTGAAATACGAGGTTGGGTATATTTTGGCTCATACTATGTACATAAATACTTTTAAATTGGGAATTTATTGTTTATTGATATGTTTAATGTTTTGAATGAAAAATCTGCTCTTTAGTGGAATGGTTCTCTGTGGAAAAATTAGCAATTCTGCCAAATCATGATCTTACACAAACAGAACTTTAATCAGATTAGAGAAGCTAACCAAACATAAAATAGTGTCAAATAGGCAAGATAAACATGCTGAAAAATGGACAGACATTCCTTTATAACTTCAAAAATTGTAGGTGTCACTTGTAAAAATAATGCCTTCTAAATATCCAAATCTGATACTCTTTTTAATGAAATCTGCAATGAGATATATTTCAAGTAAAATATTTTCTTTTAAGGAAAGATATTCAAGATTAAATGGGGATAGTTTGGGTTGTTCCAAGCATTTTGACACATAAAAAATTCTGATGTTCTAAGAAAACTTTGAAGTATTTAATTTTTAATGTAATACTGGTTATTAAAGAAATACCTGCTTTCCTTCTCAGATTTCTTCTTCTTGCTCTAAAGGGATCACGAATAGAACAATTAAGAAGATTATCTTTTTTCACAGATGAACACATAAAGCTGTAGAAATTACTTTTCCAGTGAACTTTGTCTCCTTTGAGACAAATACTGCCTCCTCTGGAGGAATGTAGGCTTCCATGGCCACCATGCCACTGATTGATTGCTGGAGGGCACAGATGTGGTGCAGTGCCCTACCCAGTATTGCCCATGAATGATGGGAGCAAGGCTGCTAGATCCATGACTATGAGCTCTAGTGCCTGTGTTCCTAACCAGCTCAGAAAATGCAGGAGTTTTGGAAATAGGGAGGGTAGAATTCATGTCAGTGTCTGATCAATTGTGTAAATACTTTATTTCTTCTGTCTTCATATAATTTTGTTCTATGTGTACACTTGCCTACATCCCTGAATGTTAAACACTGATTTGTGACTATAAAAAAGGACAAGGACCATAATGTTCACTTACCCTAACCTACTGGGTAACACAGACTTCCCTAAGTGTTCCCTGGTCAAAACAGAATTTATCATGTGTAGAAAATAACATTTCTTGCTTATAAAACCTCTGGTAACAAGGAACCCACCATGGCTCTTGTTGTTTCTGTGCTCCTTGGCCTAACAGTCCTTGCTTAACTTGAATTCCAGTGTGTTGGATATCATTTCACCATTATCTGGGAGGCTGGAGGTCTGTTCTCTTGGCTCACCCAAGCTGAGGGCAGTGGAGCACCCCTGAGCACTGCTGCTGGCACATGGCTCATCCCCTTGGTGCTGAGATCCTTACACAATGAGTAGAGAAACTCAGTACACGAGAGCAGGATTTGCACAATCAAGTGGAGGGGGCAGGGAGCCACCTGCGCTCACCAGCATTAAATTTGTCACCATCATCTCCATCATATCAGATTACCTGCCCCTATAATAGCACTTCTCAAGAAACTAAAGTGAACATAAAAAGGGGCACCCTGCATATGAAAATGCTGTAAATTCCCTTTTAAGGTCTGCAGACCTGCAGACTTTCTGTTGGTTGGAAACACACGGTGAGAAGGTGGGAATCGCAGCTTAACCTGTTATGTGAGTGCGGTGAGAGGGAGCAGGGCAGGGAAGCTTGCAGTCCTCTGGATTGAGTCCAGAAGCAGTAAAGAACTGTGCTTGTGTCTAACACATGAGAGGGGCACTGAATTCTGTAACTTGAAAAACATGGCACAGGGGTTCTAGGGAAACACAGAACATTTACTCTGACGCTGTGGTAGTACAGTAGGATTTGTGTACAGTATGGTGGAATCTGAGCTGATCCTACTTTGACCAGAGTTGGACCAGATGACTTCCATATCCTTGTCAACCTCTATTATTTTGTGATTTGATGATTCTGTGAATTGGTAAAGCTTTATTTTGAAGTCAAATTTAAATTGGAGTGAAAAATGGAGCTTGTGTGTGGGAAGAGATGTGTAACATGCAGAGCATGGGAGAGACTGAAAGGAAGCTGCCAGCTGCAGTGTGCCCTGTGGCCATCACGCTGGGCTGTCAGCCCTGGGGCTCTGCACTGCACTCTGGTGATTTATGAGGTCAGTTTGTTTCCTCAGTGACTGTCTCCACAACAGGACTTTGAAACTGGATCTTACTTGCCAAATCCATTTGATCCATTCAAAACTGGATTTAAATAGTGCTGGAAGCACACAGTGCATAACTCCTCATTCTCCAATTCAATTCATATTCCTTGATCCCAGTTTCTACCATCTTCTGTGGTTTATGTGTATGCTTTGGCCCAAAGAGACAATACATCTCCAACATGGAAAACATTTATGTATGTTCTGAATTTTACTAACCCAAGCAGTTCCATTGAAACTGTGGCATAATTTTAGTAAGTACATGTACACATGCCATAGAGATTGAGAGCTGAAAATTTGCAGCTGTGGGCAGACTTCAATCAGAAGAGGCCAATGTATCCTCTTGGTGATTTACATTTGTGTTTGAAATATTAGTATTAAATCCAGAACTGTCTTTAGGCAGGTGTGAATTGATGTGACTTAAGGTGGAAAGTTTTAGGAGTCACAGTTAGGCATGTAACAGTGTATTTGCTTTGTTACATTCCATATCACAAATACATCTTGGGTTTCTGAGAGCATCCCACATCTCACTGCTGTGGGTGCCAGAATAATTATTGTGCACTTTAATTTTGATCTGCTTTGTGCTCTCTCCAAGTCAACAGAAAAAAACTGACCTTAAGTGGGATTAAGTCTGTTTACTTCACCAGGATTCAGGTCATGACTTTTAATGATTATGTTTCTAGAATGCACAAGTTTGAATAATAGCTATACTAGAGCTTTCCAGCTCCACTCCTAGTATGTATTGGCTATTAAATATGTAATGGATTTTGCACACCTAACTGTATTTAGCAATACTGAAGTATAAATAAACAGAAGAAGAGGAATCTGAAAACATTTTTTGAAGTTAAACTGTTTAACCAACAGCATTTGGACATATAATATTTATAATATTATATCTTTCAATCATGATCTTGCATTTATTTAATTACGTAGGTATTGTAACCTAGATTAATTTCATTATATTCGCTACTGATTTATTACTTCTGTAGGAAAGATTTTTATTTTTTAAAATTATTCCTAGGATGAATACATTGGGACTGTTACTGCATATTTTTTTAGTATCAGTTTGGACCATTTAGTAATTTGATAGGAAGCCTTTACTTTCTTCAAGCCAAAAAGTAAAATGGAGAAAAGTTATATTACACAGAGAGGATTGTATATTTTATTGTTTCATATGGGTTTCTATATACATTATATAAATGTATACATATATGCATTATATATTAAACCATGCATAATATATACATATATAAAAGTGTGTATATATTTAAAGATGTTAAGATTAAATTGTGGAGAAAATACACTGTCCTGTGTGCTATATAACAAGAGTATTCATACCTTCAAAAATAATGTAAAATATGGTGGAAAATGTCATGCCCTCTTGGTCATGTTTTTTGGCTCATTTATTTTGCATTTATGGGAATAGGCTTGTCAACTCTAAACCCATCTGGCTCTAGCAGAGGAAAAGAAAGAAAAAGCAGGAAGTCCATTTTTGGCAACAATCCTGGCAGGCTGAGCCCTGGGGAGTCAGCTGCTCTTGCCAAAGCATCTGGAAAAGGTAAAGTTAGCATCTTCTTTCACCAGTCACGTGGAATGACTCTGTAATCCAACACATGTAGCAGACCAAGTTGTTAAAGATCAAATACTTTGCAATGTGTAAAACGTTAAACTTTGGAATGGTTTTTCGTTAGCACAGCAGCTATTACAGTACCACTATTACAACTGAAGTGGTGAGTGTGGAATATTAGGATTACTTGATCAGAAATGTGATGCCCCTAATTCATAAGCAATTTGAAACTAATGTACATTTTAAGTATCTTGAAATTTATAGTTTTAAAGACATAAGTGAATATTTTCAAAGTACAAATGAAAGCCAGGACTGCTGGGCTGGTCCAGAAGAGAATTTTTATTGTCTGAAGTAGAATTTAGAGGCCTGAAATTTGGCCAAGTCCAAATGCATAATTGTGCAAATTAGACTCTGTAGGTGATTCAGTTTGTGAACCTGGAAATTGTGCCTCTGCCTAGGAACAGATGTAAAGAAATACAGAGAAAGTACAGGAAAGGCTCTGGAGCAGGAGTAAGACCCAGATCCCCTGACTTTCAAGTGAGTGCCATAAACAGATATTTTGAACTCATTTTCTGGCTCAGGGAGGGTTGTATTTCTTGTAGCCCAAGGGCATGGCTGAAGCAGACAGGAGAGATTTCCTTCTAGAGGCCAGTGTCCTAAAAATTAAGAAGTGTGGTGCCTTATTCTAAAGCATATAAGTATTTTGCTTCCTTTTTCCCCTAATTCTGCAGTCTCTGTAGACTATTTGGAAAATTAGCAGATGGCTTTCAGTCTTGCCTCTCTTCCTCATGTAAAGTGCATAAATAAGAAGAAGGGAATTTTATTCCTTTATTTCATTTTTTATTCCTTAATTTAATTTTTTTATTCCTTAATTTTTAATTCCTAAATTTTTCCTAACTGACAGATGCCAGTTAGGTATATATTTATGAAAGTGCTTGTTAGCACATCTAATCATGGTATTATTTCAATACTTGGACATTGTGT
This sequence comes from Ammospiza caudacuta, assembly GCF_027887145.1. Taxonomy (NCBI): domain Eukaryota; kingdom Metazoa; phylum Chordata; class Aves; order Passeriformes; family Passerellidae; genus Ammospiza; species Ammospiza caudacuta. The sequence continues at coordinate 22,851,716 of NC_080601.1, read as the reverse complement.
TTCCTCTCAAGGATTGTTCTTACTGTGTCAGAAGGACTGTGACACTTGTCCCGAGTAGTGTCATTTTCCAGGATCACCTTTTTCTACCATGACCAAAGCACACACACATACTCCACTAGAAAACGTTGCGTTTGTGGAGCCTCTGGACCTGCAGCCGTACCTTGAGGGCACTGTTTATTTTCCAGGTCCCTTTGATGCAATGCGGCCGACCTGGGAAGATCCTTGCTCTCCTTACAACTCTCCAGCCTCCCTCAGTGCCATCATAAGGACTCCCAAGTGCTACCACATCTCGTCCCTGAACGAGAACGCTGCCAAGCGGCTCTGCAGGCGCTACTCCCAGAAGCTGATCCAGCACACCACCTGCCAGCTCCTGAGGACCTACCCCGCTGCCACGCGCATCGACTCCTCCAACCCCCAGCCCCTCATCTTCTGGCTCCACGGCGTGCAGCTCGTGGCTCTGAACTACCAAACAGACGGTAAGGCTGCACAAACACAGGGTTTAATGCGTTGGAAATGTGACAGGAGGCCTTAAGTTGTGAATTTGTACTTTCCCTATTTATTTTTCCCTGCTGTCCTGAGGGGACCTTCCTGTACCTGCACTCCAGCCACAAGCAGGTTCATACCACAAGAGTCTGGTCCGTGAGGGCAGTGACTTCAGAGTCCAGGAGCTTTATGCCAGTGCACCAGGTTCTCTGATAACCCAGAAGTGCCTGGACAGCAATACTTCCATTTTTATTTTTATTTTATTGATGAAGATTGGGTTTTTTTCTCCCAGTTCAAGTAACTCTTATCCCTTCCTGATAATTTCAAGCATAAGAAAGTACTGAACTACTTTTCACTTGGAAGTGCTGCCTTGGATGTTGGTTTAATGTTGGTCAAAACATTTTTTGAATATTTGCTATCCTATCTTGTGTTCTTTCACATTTTCCATGGAGGATCCATTAGGTCATCTACAGTGCTCTACAGAACCTGGCATTAGCTCAGTTTGTTAAAGCATGGTGCTAACAACATCAAGGCTGTGTGTTTGATCCCCAGTGGGCCATTCTCTTAAGAGCTGGACACGATGATCCTTGTGGGTCCCTTCCAACTCAGAATATTCTGTGATTTTGTGATTCATTATGCAGTTCAGGGCACATTCATAGAAACTTCCCAGAGAACTGTTGTAGGCAAGCCCTACAGCTTAATAAAGACAATGGAAAGGAAAAAATGAACTGTTCTTAGAGTTTTGTATAATTACTGGATAGGTTGGACACATAAATCACAGATAGTTGTGAAAACCAGGAGTAGTACATAACTAAAATAGTTTAAAAAAGATATTTCAAACATGACTTTGTCTTCACTGTTGCGGTTTTTCCATTGTACCATTGCTCTCTGTCACTTTTGGCTACCTTAATTTCGCAGATCTTCCTCTGCAACTCAACGCAGCAATGTTTGAGGCTAACGGTGGCTGTGGATATGTGCTGAAACCTCCAGTTCTGTGGGATAAAAACTGTTCAATGTACCAGCATTTTTGTCCATTGGAAAGAGATCTTGATAATAAGGAGCCAGCTATATATTCTTTAACAGTAAGTACATTAAAAGGGAATTTCATACAGGCAAACAGATAGAAGTAGACAATATACAACTACAGTCTTTAACCAGTATTGTAGTCACTTTTTATGCTTCTAAATGAAAAGATTGAATCTTTCAATGTTGCTTCCAAAGGTCAGCATAACTGACAGAAATTGGAGAGGAAAGGAACAAAGATTTGTCTTTATTTCATTGCATTGGCTGATTTGTATCCATAGTTACTTCCCCTGTTTCCTTCACAGTATTTGTTGAAACTCAGTCCTGAAAGCATTTTCCCTGGGACTACACAACTGTGTAAAATTACACATGTGCCTTGATGTTCTACACATTTGTGAACACTTGAAAAGCTGCACGAAATGCCATTATGAAAAGCTGTACTGAGTCTTGAAAAAAAATTTTTTTGTAAGTCATATAACAAGATATATAATTCATGGATTTGTGGCCAAAAAAATGTACTCTCAGAAGCTAGTCCTTTCCAGGAAATGTGTCAGAAAAGTGAAATTCATAAGAACCAGAATTTTCCCAGCTGTGGTAATTGCACACTTAATTCTTGTGTTGTGTATGCCAAAGCAAGCCTGAGCTCACTGCCATCACCCCGGAGTAATGGAGAAGAAAGTGATCCTTTTTGACTGCATTAGTGGTACATTCATTGTGGATTAATGTTCAGATGCCTTGAACAACTGTATTTTTTCAGAGGAAAGATACCATAGCAGTGGTGTTGGGGGTGGGACGGTTGAGGGAGCGCTGCTTTTGAACTTACTGCCCTGGCAATCCCAAAAGTGAGTGTTGTAAAACTGTGCTTAGGGCTGTGCAGAGCAGTATTTGGCTCAGGGTCATGGCAGCTTAGGGATTGCCCCACTAACAGTTCTCTGTGCTCCTCCCTCTGCTGCAGATCGTGTCTGGCCAGAACGTTTGCCCCAGCAACAGCACGGGCAGCCCCTGCATCGAGATCGACGTGCTGGGGATGCCCCTGGACAGCTGCCACTTCCGCACCAAGCCCATCCACCGCAACACCCTCAACCCCATGTGGAACGAGCAGTTCCTGTTCCGCGTTCACTTCGAGGATTTGGTCTTTCTGCGCTTTGCCGTGGTTGAAAACAACTGCTCGGCTGTCACAGCGCAGAGGATCATTCCCCTGAAAGCGCTGAAGAGAGGTACAGCATGAACAGTGCTGGCACCCTCAGCCAAAAGGGTCCAGCACATTCCTGGGTTGAATCCTGCCAGAAGGAAATTTTTAATCAGTTGCATTTTTCTAGAGGAGACAGGGAGCAAATACCAGACAGCACACCACGGCCTGGCAGCGCAGTGCTGAGCTGGGACTCCCAGGGAGCTGGCAGCCGCCCCAGTGGCCTGTGAAAGGTCTGATCCTGTGCTGTTGTGGAGGCAGGGCCATGTGGGACCCACCTGCTCCCATCCTGAGGCTGTGTCACCAGGGGACTGGCTGCTCCCTTAGGAAGCTTGGGGCGATTTCATTTCTGCCTTGTCCTTTGCCCAAGAAACTGCTGCAACAGCAGAGCACTGTGCAGAGGGGAATTGTACTTCTCACAGCCATGGCTCAAAGGGAGTCGGAGAAAGGGTGAAAAAAACCCCATCACTAATTGTGTGACACCTGGGGGAGAGAGTTTCCATCTTGCCAGTAGCTCTTTTACATTTGCTCTGTACCACTCTAATGTCACACAACTGTCTGGGTTGCTGTGTGAGGAGATTTGGCCATACACGTGTTTTCCAATGAGAATTTGACCTTGCTTCATTTGTGTTCTGATACTTAGATATTTTATGTATGACTGTACTGAATATTATGGTAAAACAAAGGCAGGTTGCTCTATGAGCCACTCTATGATCAATAGGATTTGTGTTACCCTGTTGTACTGTGTGTTAATGCAGTGCTATTAGAGTGCTTCAAATCCTACCTGTGTGGCAAAGTGTAGCTATAAAAACAGCAAATTTGATTTTTCCGTTTATGAGACTTGTGTCCTAGGATGTGGCAAAGTATTTACAGAAGGATTTTTCCTCTTTAGGCTACAGACATGTCCAGCTCCATAACCTACACAATGAAACATTAGAAATTTCCAGTTTGTTCATTAACAGTCGGAGAATGGAAGAAAGTCCCTCTGGAAACACTCTGCCTGCATCTATGGTAATTTATTTTTTGTTTGTGTGCATGAATTACCTGTATTCTTGGTTTAATAACTACTGTGGTGTGAAGATTTATAGAGCCAGAGTGACATTCTTCATACATACCTTAATGCCTCTTTTTTTTTTTCTTTTTTTTTCTTTTTTTTTCTTCTTCTTCTTCTTCTTCTTTGGTGGAAGTAAGGTTATCCTACCTGGATAAAACTGTGGGAAGATAAATATGTTTAAATCTTTTCAAAGTCTGGCTCCTCTGCTGTATTTAGGTATAGAATAAGAAATATGCTCCTTGACTGGGGGAGTGTGAATGAGCAGTCAGGTTCAGTGCAGCCTCATGCATTCCTTTGTGCATGAATTGTAAGCACAGCATTTGAGACCAAAAGAAAAAAAAAAAATACCAACAATTTTGAAATCATGAGAATAAAATTGACTTCTGTTATAAGAAAAGATGAACTCTGCAGTTCCATAAATATGTACAGATTTATATATGTGTGCACATCCATTGTTTATATGTGCAAGTATGTATGCATACATACAGGTATCTGTATATATAAAAATATGCATGCATAAATGTGATTTTTGTTTAAAAGCCCATACTGTTAGGTTACCTGGGTTACTTGTGTTTTGGCAACTTTAAAAATGTATTTTATCATTTTGCCAACTCCTAAAGTCTTAGATAAAACCTTCTGAGCTCCTGTGTGTGCAGCAGATACGTTGCAGATATTCCCTCCTGTGAATACATTCCAAATTTGTATCTTGGTGAATTACTAGGGTAGAAAGGAAGAACAAAGAGTTTGGAGGTTGAAACAAAGCTATTGCTTTTCATCCATTAATCTGTATGCTGAAACCAAATATGTGAACTCAGCTAGAATGGGGAATGAGTGGTGGAGATTGGCCCTTTGTCCAGGGGTAGTTTATGTATTCCCACTGGAAATCTTCCTTTTTTTCTTCAGCTTCAAAAGATGATGGAGGCTTTTGGAGGGTTTGTTGGGGTTTTTTAGATGCCTTAATCTGTAGTGTAAGGAAGAGCCATGTATGAACTGAACAGCTTTGCTTTGTCAAGACACTCACAACTTGTGTGTACTGTTTCTTTTAAGCAACCTAGAAATAACATGCCTGTGTAAAAACGTCCAGTAACCTGTTGAATGTTGTCTGAACAGTTGTTTAGCCCGGGAGAAAGGAAAGCTGCCATGACTTACAAAGTGACAGTTCATGGAATTCCAGGCCCAGAGCCTTTCACTGTGTTCAGTGTGAGTGCAGGGACCACGGCTGCACAGCTGCTCCATCAGGTGAGCTCCTGCTGAACTGCAGGCTCTGCATTGCCAGAATCCACACTAACATCTGCTGCACCTCTGTCTCCCTGCACTTCTCACACCTCATCCCAGCAAGGGGTGCTCTTAGAAATGCATTGCTGTGCAATTAATTACACAGCAAACACACAATATAAGCACTGGAATTTTCCCAATAGTGGCTTCAGAGAAAGGGTTTTTAATCTTAAGACATATTCCCTATTAGTATTTTAATATTTGGGCATATGCAGATGAGAAAAGCAATGTCTCTAGTCAATGGGTGCTGTGGGTTCTCCTTGCAACAAAGGCAAACATTTCTGCATAGTTCTTTGAACTGAGGCACCGTAGGAACAGAGAGTAAAAGTTAGAGGGCTAAGTTCATGAGTAGAAAAACCAGTTAACTCAGCAGGGATTGTTATTCTAGCAGTGGAAAAAGACTGTACTGTCCTGGGATTATGAATAAATTTTCTGGCCAGCCAAAAAGGACCAAAATAAGCTTAAATAGTACTGCCTTGTCTGGAATAGTTGAACTGCTTGGCTGGGCTAAAGAGAACAGGACATTACCCTGGAGTAAAATATCTGAATAATAAATAGCACATCAGAAATCCTGCCTGCACTGTCAGAATAGTTACTGATTCTTAAAGCTTCCTTATTCATTCTCATTTATAACTACTAATTATGCAGTGTTTATATTTAGCATTCTAATTGTTGTGTGTTGTCTGTCTTAGCTCTTGGCTACCATAAAAGGCACCGAGTCATGCGCTGCAGACTATTTTCTGATGGAAGAGAAAAGTTTTATATCAAAAGAAAAGAGTGAATGCAGAAAACCACCATTCCAGAGAGTGATTGGTCCCGAAGAAGGGCTAGTGCAGCTTTTAAACAGTTGGTTCCCAGAAGAAGGATATGTTGGAAGAATTATCTTTAAAACTCGAGAGGAAGTAAGTCTGTTTTAGATAAATTATTATTTACAAAAGTAGCTAAAAATAGTTCTTAGGGCCACAAAACAAAAGGGCGCTGTATTTGTTTCACTACTCAGTGAGTAATGTCAATGCTGTGTCCATTATTTAAAAACAAACTTAACTCTTGAGTGAGAAGCACAACTGGACTTTGTACACCTGTGTGACACCAGCTGGAACTCCCTGAGCTCAGCTGTGTGGTGTTTATTCATTATGGCTCAGTCACCAGTTCAGTGACTCTGTTTGGAGTGATAGTTCTAATTTAATGCAAATCTCAATGATGCCATGATAGGAAATTAATGTAAAGATAATAGTTAATACCAAAGGATCATAGTAGAACTCCAGAAAACCACCATCAATTTAGATAGCAGCAACTTATCATGTGTCTAGAAAAATTAGAAATAATTTTAATATTAAAGAATAAGTCTAAAAGCCTCAAAAGATGATTAAATTATCATTTATAGGCTAAAATAATTAAATAGGTGATTTCTTTTAATTTAAAGGAGTAAGATTACTTCAGTTTACATTATGAGCAAAGCATCCACAGCTTAAAATATGCTAGTGCCCAGGCTTGTGAGACAGAGACAAAAAAAGCAGGAGAAAGACACTTAATGATCCCATTTTCAGATGCACTTTCTTTGGTCAGTTAGGCAAATAAAAACGCTTGCTTAGTACACTGATTTTATATATATAATATATGTATTTTATATATATATTACAGTGGTGCTCTGGTATACTTCAAACTGAAAAAAATGTATTTTTGCTTATTTTGACAGAACTTTTGATAAAGCGTCAATCTGAATTGCTATTATTTTACACAAGTCCATATTTTGGTTTCCTTTATATCTAATCTTTGGAACAAAAATAACAAGGTAGAAATTTGTTGGTAGAAATAGAATTCCACTGACTGCAGCACTGCCTCTGTCAGTGAATGCTGCCACATGTGTCCTGCCAAGTCGTGTTCCTTCAGAAAATGGGTAAAAATCTACCTGAGCTCATATGAAAATTATGCTGTTGTTCTGTCCTGTTATGTGAGTACCTCAAAGCATTATCCATAATTTTGAGCCTTTCTGGAGACAGCAGCATGTCAGAGCTTGGGCTAGAAATGAAGCTGCAAATCTGACTGGAAAAACAAGGAGCAGGTCCAGTGACAGGGTGCAATACACAGCCCATATTTACAGCTTATGAATCCCAGCTGTGTTCCAAGTTTTCCAACGCTTGGACAGAAATGCATTCTCTGAGAGAAGGTTCAAGGAGGAATTCTGTCTAAAATCTGCAGTAGTCATTGAAAAGGGAGAGAGAAACATGCAGCCTTCCTCTTGCTCCACACCACAAAAAAATGTTCACTCAGATTCTGGCTCTAAATTCTTTTGGCTTTAGTGCAGGAACAAGAAAGAAAAGAACCCTTTCCACCCTCTCCCATTGTACTGGCACCATTACATGACAAAACATCATTTTGTAGACATAAAGGAAGGAAGGATTTAAGGGACCATTTTTGTGAAATAGGATGTTATGCAAACATCTCCATTCCTCGCCTACTATGAAAGGTATTTCAGATACTGATTTCAGAAAACATGGGTATTTAGTAGCATTATTATTATTATTTATTATTAGCCATAGTGGCTTGTCAAACCTCTCTTAAATGCACTTAACAAAATGGACCCAAGGCAACTGCAGTCTCCAATTTCCATGTAATAAAATCCTTGTGTGATAACCAGCTACTAGTCACCTCTCTTCAGTAAATGAATTTGTCTGTCATTTTCTCTGTAGAATTTACATGAGAGAAATGTCTTTCAAGAAGCAAAGGAAGAAGCAGCCCTCAGCTCTGAGGATGACAGCTTCTTTGTTCAGGTACATGATGTCTCCCCAGAGCAGCCACGCACCGTGATCAAAGCTCCGCGCCTCAGCACGGCTCAGGACGTCATACAGCAGGTAAGGGAGCGTGCCCACCTCAGCATGTGGGCTGGAAGTTGGTTTCAAACACGCTAAGGTGGGATTTGTTCTCAGCACTAACTGAAGAATTGATTTAGTAACCTGAATCTGAGAGAATGCCTTGTTTTTTTGTTTTTCTGTTTAAACAGACTCTCTGCAAAGCCAAATACTCCTACAGCATTTTGAGCAATCCAAACCCAAGTGATTATGTGCTCTTGGAAGAGGTGACTAAAGAGCCGACAAACAAAAAGTCTTCAACATCTAAACCATCTCAGAGGATTCTCTCTGATCAGGAGTGTGTGTTTCAGGCCCAAAGCAAGTGGAAGGGAGCAGGAAAATTTATCCTTAAGCTCAAAGAACAGGTTCAGGTAAAGATGCGATACTTTGCAGCAGATGTTACAGATGGTGTGTAACAGCTTAATGGGAACCTGCTTTCCATGCAAGGGGGACACAAAGGCATGAGAGCAGGTGGAGAGGACAGACTACAGCAAAAAGCAAATTTCCTCTTTTCTCTGAACCTCCCTTACTTATTCCTTTGCAAAACTGCATCAGTTATGTTCAGCAATACAATTCCCTCACAGCCTGCAAATCCAGAGCAACCTTTATCTGCTACCAGCTGTTTCTCAAAACCTTCTGGCTGTGCATGCCATGTTCCCTATCATAATAAAGGACCATTCAAATTGGCAGAACTTAAAAGCTACTGGAATAAAGTCCCCTTTATTCCTGGCCAGTGAAAAAGTTGTTCTGTTGCTTTATCTCAGGCTTTAAAAAATGGCAGGAATTAAGCACATGCCTGCTGGGAGAAGGAGCTGCAAACATCACCAATGCACAGCTGCTGTTGCTTTAAAGTAACTGCATTATAAGCAGAGATTACCAAATTTGCTAAACACATCTTTAACAATGAGTAATTTTTAATTAATTTATTCAGAACAAATTTATTCAAACTTCAGAAGGAAGTGCCTGGAGGAACGCACAGCCGTACTCAATTCCTAAAGGGAGGCCTGCTCAGCAGTATGTCAGGCCTTTTCATATTCATTCCTTATTTCCCAGCGAACAAGTAGCTGTTAAACCACCTCTGTGATCTTTTATAATTTTTGCAGGCAGCACGAGATGACAAGAGAAGAGGCATCTCCTTCACCAGTGAGCTGAAGAAGCTGACCAAGTCGAGCAAGCAGTACCGGGGCTTCGTGTCCGACAGTGGCCAGGGCAGGGAGGAGAGAGCCGCGTGCGCCCTGGCCTTCAGCGACATCATGGAATAGTCCTGGCACAGCCTGCCCAGGTATGGGACAGAGCCCAGCTCTGGGCAGCCTTTCAGAGCAGCATTCCCAGAGGATTCCGCTCCCAGGCTGGAGCTGAGCAAACCAAGTGAGGTACAAGCATTGGCAGAATGATCCAGAAAAGCCTCAGACACTGGTGTGCGCAGGCACGATGACATCAGGAAGGGCTCCGAGTGAACCAGAATGGTGGTTTCACCCACTTTCTCTGGCCATTTAATCCAAAATGTTGCATCCCAGTTGATTTTGCAGTTCTCCTTTTTCTCAACAATTGTGCTCAAATAGCAACACTCTCTTACTCTTTTGCTCTGGGCTATGGCAAATGGAAGTGAGCAGTAGAGTTTTTATTGTTTTTTGTTATGTCCTGATAATAAAATCATCAGGAATGGTGATCTCTTTTTTAGCTAGAACAAGTTTGTAGTGTTAATTTCTGTCTGTGGAAATCTTGCCAGAAATGTTTAAACATTTACACTATCCTTTGTGTATCTCTTCAATTTCTTCCATCTTGCTTGACTTCAAACAGATGAAATACACAACAAAGACTGTCCCATTTATTTGGAGATAGTGCTGCCACTTGCCCAGCACTGTACACTAACCAGACACATGCACAGTGCTACTACAGCACTGTGACAGCTGCTGGGAAGTTGCAGCTCATTGCAAATGAACTAGAAATCTTTTTCAGTGTTGATAATCCCACCTCACTGATGGCCAATTTAAGATTTTTTTTTGTATACATCTAATTATTAAAGCATTATTTAACATGTACTGTAATGCTGCTGCTAGGTCACTAAATTAACAGAATTTAAGCACTGTTTTCATTTGCAAAGTATTTCAAATAGGAAAGGATTAATTTGATAGCCTATTTCTAGGCTGCTATAAAACCCTAATGCATTAAAACAATCTGAATTCAAGGAAAGCAAAGTAAATTATGGGAAAATCAGAGTCACTTTCCCTCTTCTGCATTTGGCTGGGTTTTTGTTTTGATGGGGTTTTGTTTTGTTGTGTTTTCTTGGGGTGGTTTTTTCCCTTTTTTTTTTCTGAAATCCAAATGTGGAATTTACATGACTGAATCCTTCTGCAGTGCCTTTGAAGGATCCTGCTGCGGACTGACCTGGTCAGAATTGTGTGCCCTGTGCTACAGATGCTTAATCCAGGCAGTGCTGCTGGATTAACATCCAGACTCTGGGAATCCTAAATGGGAGGCTGTAGATGGGAAAGGTGCCTGTCAGCTCTCGGAAGATTCCTCTCTTCCTGTTTCTTCACATCTGCACATTCTCCATAGGCGGATGGAGAAGTTTTCTTGGACTGTATGTTGTAAACAAACACGTGTCATCATCCTCCCCTTTTTAAACAAAAGATAATTTTAGCTTGTTGCCTCTAAGGAATCAGAAGGCAGAGAACCAGAGTGGTCTTTTATGTGTATTATATTAAAATAACGCACTTTTACCTGATGATTACTGTTAAACACTGTGTTAAGTGATTGTAAAGAGATTTAAATATACTGTAACTTCCTTTGCATATCTGTTTAACTTTGGTGAATATACACAAAACACTCAAAATTATTTATGGTTTATCTACGTTAACAAAATAATGTACAATACCTGAGTATACCTTACTGGTAGTGAGACCTTGGCAAGGAACAACATTTTCTTCTTATAAATTTTTGTTTTCCAGGTTTGTGTTTAAAGAAAGAATATTTATTATCATGTTTCAAAGTACATGCCTTTGTATAGTATATTTATCATATACTACTTTTTAGAAAATGCAGATTTTTTTATCTTTCTCTGGATTTAGAGGAAAAAAATGTTGGAACTTTTCTGGTTCTTTCTTTTCAGCACAAGATGTTTAATACCCAGTACTGACCAAATTAAAAACAATGCATTGATAAGTGTAATTAACATTTCAAAATTTTGAATTCAAACCACATTTTTCCATGGAGTCAGGAACTGTCTTTTTACTTGTCTGTTAAACCCAGAGAGTATAAAGAACTTCAACTCTTGACAATTCTGTTTACATAGCAACACTGTTGTGAAGTTTTACTTGTGTGCTGAATTCATCTTTTGTTATCTAAGTTAGTTATGGTAGTCTCTTTCCCTCCATGGGAGTTACTGGTGTGTTTAGTTATTTAAAATAATCCATTACAGGGGCACAAATTAAACAACTGCTGCCATCAGCCATCCCCTTCATCTCCCACAAGAGGAGTGTCTGTGGGGAACAAACTGCTCTGCACATGTTTTTGTTTCACTAGAGCAAACCCTAAACAGAGGAAAGAAGTTACAGGCAGTAGTCTCATGACAGCTAATGCCATTCCCCCCATGAATAAGGAAGTGAAATAAAAGAAAACAGAATTATTAACTGGCATATAAACAAGCAGACAGAACCTGCATTCTGTCACCAGAAACTATGAAGTCTTTCACTATACACTACAGAAAATGCCTATAAAGTAGCCATTTACCAAAGCAAAAAAGTGCCCTCTTGAGGTCACTTCCAGCTTTCAGACAGACATACAAAAAAGTCAAATTTCTCAGTGGCATATCCTCACAGAGGCCATGCACTTCCCACTGCTCATCTTTCACAAAAGTTAAGTTTTGAACTTAGGTACCAAATCAGCATTTTGCCATCATGGCCCAAGTCAAGCCCCCAGCAAGCGCATCCTGTCACTCATTTCCAGGCCCAGCTGCAGCAGCCCCTGTGAGGGACACGTGCTCCCTCCTCACCCTCCCAAGGGAAAGACTGAGCCCCAGCAAAATGTTAAGAAGTGACAACTTACCATAGCTCTATATGCATCATTTGCTTTGGATACTTGGGAATTACTGGGAAATACATCAACCTGCTGCACAGTTCAACTAATGCAACCATTTTTTAAATGTTAGTTTCATTCTCTCTGTTACTTTAACACAGCAGCAGTTTGATGTCACTGAGAAATTTTTCCTTTTGGTGTTTTTATGGCATTTTAAAAACACTTAATGCCCTGTAGTTTGCCCTTGCCTGCTTAGCTTTTTATTTCTTGTTGGTGTGGTTTTTTTGGGCTGTTTTTTATCTTTAGCCACTCTGAAAATTCTTAGTATCACCTGTAATATCACGGTAGACTAGCAGACACCCTTGCTAATTAGTTGGATTCAGCATAGAAAGTTCTTATACCCATTTTGTCATCCCCTAGTGCTTTTCTGTCACATAGATTTAAAATAAAAATCATGGGGAAGCAAAGGGGACATCAGTAGTCATGTCATATTGTGCACCACAGGCCTAACACTAGCCTGAAGTCTTGTGGACATTTAAAATCAGCAGTTTTGTACTATTTTTGCAAATACAATATTTCTAGCTGTGGGAATAACTTATTTATGTAAGTATCTTCATCATCAATCACAGTTAAAACCTCCTTTGTCTGCTCTTTATCACAGTGAAAGAGAACAGCAAAATATTTGGTTTTATTTAAAAACTCAAACTTTGTAGGCATGTAGACATCTGGAACTGTGTAAGACTAATGAACCTGTTCCAGTATTTTCATTAAAATACACACATCACTTAATTTAAAGTGTTGGTAAATATCCAGGTGAGCTTTTCTTGGTGAAACATGATGCACTTTAGGGTGAATTTGGGAAAGAACTGCAGTGCCCTTCCTCTTGCTGGTTCCAAGTAGTGGAAATACACCACCAAGAGCAAGGGGGAGTTGTTAGCATTTGTGACAGCCCAATTAAAGAGCTTTCATGTGCTAAGCTGTTACACTAATAGGAATGTTTATTCTGTTTAGCCACAGATTTTATTTCTGCAGGAATCTGTCCATACATTCCTATGACAAAACTGACAAAATAACTTTGTCCTTTTCCATGCTTTCGGCTGAGTATGGACATCAATTAGGAAAATACATTCATTTTTACATTACAAACTATTTACAGGAAGCAACTTCCAGGATAAAGTTTGAAAGAAAAGAATGTAAATAATCAACATCTTCCAGAAACATGCAGTCTCTGAGCAGTAGCAGGCCTTGCACCGCACACTTTTCAGGTGGAAATCTCTTGCTTCTCCTGCTCCATTGCCTATTGGCAAAACCACAAAAGTATTCTATTTTGTACTATTTAAAACCTGCTCCTTTTCTACCAGTTTCTGACCCTTTCCTGTGCAGCACATGGTGCTTGCAGTGTGTGACTGTCAGAGCCAAAAGCTGGGCAGTCACAGAGCTGTGTGCGTGCAGAGCTCTCCGTTTGTAGGAACCGGGGACTCCAGGAGCTGCTTCCTCTGCCGCCCAAAGGGCTTCCTGCTTCTGTCTCACTGACCCCAGCAACAGCAGTCAGAACTCTAAAAAATACCATCTCAGCTTTTGGGCTTTTAAGCCTAGTGACACTTTTTTCCTTGCTTACAAATATTACCAGGTGAGGTGTCTGAATAGCTGCTTTTAGGAAGGTGTCTGCTAGAACTCACAGGCTTTCGAGAATTAAACACTTCAACACAGAAATATCCAAATATTTCAACAACACTTTCTCTTCCATTCATCATTTATTTTCAAAAAGAGAAAACTGCTGGTAGCTTTAGAGGCTAAGTCTGCAGCTTCTGAAACTCAACTGTCTTTTCTGCTCTTCAAATGCTTCAATTAACATCTGGTGTTTAATCACTGTCTGTTACTATTCCACTGTAAAACTCAGTTTACTTCTAGGGTAGCCCACTAAATGTACCAATGGTGGCAGTTTTTTCCTGTCTGTGATAAATATTTTGTAACTTAAATAGTGATAGACATTTGGCAGAGTTAGCAAATTAAACACAAAAATAAATAGCAGTAAATAGATTTTGCTCCAATAGATGTATAAGCTCTTTCAGAATGACTTGTACAGTTGTCTTCCTCTGCCTCTTCAAGCATGTCAAAATATTCTGACAATGCAACATCACTATGTGCCAGTCTTTATATGTTTGGAAATTATGTAAAATGAACAATTTTAAAAGAGACTTTTCCACCTGGACTGTTTTCTCTCTGCTGACTTGAATAAACTGTATTTGTATATGTTGTAAAAAAATAAATGGTTTAAGATGTTGAATCTTTGTTTTTGCTTTCCTGAACTGACAAAGGTACTGACAAATGGCCCCCTTGGAATTTTGCAGAATTTAAATCACATCTGTATTTGCAAACACTTAACAATTCAACTAAAAAGAACTCCTCAAAATGAATGGGAATGACAGCATAGGCAGACAGAAATGTGTATAATCACTAGTGTTATGCATGCAGGTTTGTAGTCCACATAGTAAATATAATATAATGCATAGGTATTTTATATGTATAATATAATACATAGGTATTTTCTGATCCCTTAATACACAGATGTCTGTTCTAAAAATATTTGTAAGTTATGTTTAATTACTTGGTGACCTAGTGTGATCAATACTGGAAATGTATTAAAAGAGAAATAAATTAATTGTAAAACTACCTAAGAAACATAAAACAAGGATAAAGGACTAAATACCCTAGAGAAAATAAGATATTTTCTAACTTAAAGGAAAGCTTTGCAAAACTTACACACATACCATTATCACATCACAGATGAAGCACTGCAGAAGTGCATTAGCTGTCAGCCAGGGACAGCCCACTACTCACCTTTAAATTATTTCATATATTTCACCTGCTCTTTGCAAAGCAAACATGTAGCTGAAAATGGATTCTAAAACAGTCAGACAATAAATAATATTTGGAGAATGTGGAGACAATTACCTACCAAAAAAAAAAAACCCACAACCCAAATATTCTTACCTTGTATTTGTCCATTTGTCCAGTATTCTTGACAGCAATGCTTTATTGAAGACACTGCAGTAGAGCATTCAATCATGATGATAGCTTAGAACTGAAATTCAGTATTCTTAATTTGCCAGTGTCAAGATTCATCAGAAGGGAAAAAACCACCAAATTCAAAATCATTTCAAGATGAGATAAATGGTTAGAGGACATCAGAAGAAAAACAGGAAAAATGCAATACATATTCCAAATGTAACTTAGACATCAAAAAGTCAGTATTATGTTAACATTTTCAAAATATTTATTAAGTTATCAGCACAACCCAGTGAGTTCGCAGAAACACATATGTCTATATTCTGTTATAAAAATTAGAAAAATACATAAAATACAATTGTGCATGGTTGCAAACAATTCTTAAATTACTTGGGTTTGTATATTTTTAAAACACTGACATGACAGTTCATTGTGATTCCCCAGCCCCCTGAACAGGGGCTTGGAGGTTAGGGGGACAGGCCTGTAGCTGTGTGAAAAACTGCTGTTACATTTTTGTGTATTTCTATATTCACACAAAGGCCTGCTTGTATTCCTTTTATGATGACTGGTGATTTCTTTCAGCCAATCTTTCTCCATAATTAAGAATCCAAGTGAACTTGATTGATAGGTACATTTATGCCAAGGATGATTCCTTCAAGTGCTTAGCAAAATCCAAGTGTTTGTGAGCACCAGTCTCACTGATGTGTTGTTGAAGCTGTTTGTTTAGTTCTTCATCGACAAATGAATCCCTTTGTGAGAAGGTATCCTGAAAATTACAAAATAGGAGTTCTATTACTAAACAAGGCTATGTCTTCCATGCCTACCTCAGTTTAGCAGTCTTGTTTCTCTCTCCTGGTCCCAGACATCGAGCCCAGACCTGTTCAAGTGGCAAGCACTGTGTCAGGCAGTCCTTCATAAGCTCCTGCTTTGTGCTAAGCTGGGCTTTAGAAGATTACCTAAAACACACAGCCATGGCTTCCAGCTCCGGGTGAGGGGTTCACACTCTGCCCCCTGTTCAACACACCTTACAAATACAAATCAGGCACACTGTGGTGACTGCACACATTTATACATCAATCACCTCTGACCAAAAGGCAACAATGCTCAGAGCACAGGTTGGGAGTCAGAAAGGAATCCCCTGAGCCTTCTGCCTCCAGCCATACCTGGAGCTCTGCATTTTCCTGGTGCTCAAATTAAGAATTATGATCAAGCACATGATTTAAATTTCCCTGTGAAAGTCCTAAAATTTCCATTGCCAAGTACTTTGTGCACTCATGGAGAAATGAGAGCCTCTCTTTAGTAGTGCACAGGGCTCCAGTTTGGAGCTTCTGGCAAGAGGAGGGAGATGCTGACAGCCTGGCAAGGGATATGCAGAACACAGAGGGTAAAACTCAGACAACTGCCAAAATTTGTTAAATGAGCCAAACAGCCATAGAGCAGGCAAGATCCCAAGGTAGTTTTCCCACTTAGGTCCATTATAGATATCCATCTATGGGCACTTTGTGATCTTGCTGTTCCATTGTTTCTGCTCCCTAAAGGAGCTTGTGCATTTCCTTACTCAAACCCTCATTTTTCTCCCATCTGCTGTTCTCAGCCTTGCTCTGTCAGAGCTACTCATGTAACTCCCCAGCAGGACACACATACCAAAGAGTCATTATAAAACAACTGAGTAAGCTAAGTACAAACACGTTTTCAGAAGTTGCTTCTCTAAAATGGAAAAAAAAATTGTGCTCCCAAGGCTTGAACTGACATTACTGAGTTACAAAGTGGAGCACTGATAAGGTTAATAGGTTATAATGTTTGCATTAGAAAGAAGGAGAATTATCACTTTTTAAAGGACACGCCACTAACTGGACACTTAATGGAGGCTGGCATCTGGAACACATCCAGCACTGAGGATATAAACACACTTCCCCCATTTCTCCTCTTTTTACATTAACCCTTTGTTCCTTCCTATTTCCCCTTCAGAGCTGTAGTGACACTAACAGGGATCAGTGTCTCTCAACACACTGAATCAAACACTGGAAATCCAGCTGTCTTGGCAACTACCCACCCTGGGGAAAGAGCTGGCTTTTTAGCATTGCTTTTTGAACAAACATTAGTTCGTCATTACAGAAAAGAGCCAAGAAATCTGCACTGAACCACTGCAAAGTGCAAAATAACAGCTACCATATTAATCTTGCTATGTTAACTGATGCTGTGGGAGGTAGGATTATTTATACAGCTATTTTTTCCTTCCTTATACTCAGTCCTATCTTATCCCAGTTTAAAAAATGTACTTGATGCAGAAAGTACAGAAACCAGAAAGCCACAGAGTGTGCCAATGCCTGGGCACTGCATAGTGAGCCAGCAGATACAGGTTACATTGGTGTGTCACATGGTTAGAAAAGGACACAGAGCAATGAGAACAGTACCTTTCTTCTGGGTGCTACTGATGCAACAGGAGGATTAAAGGTCATTCCTTTCATACAATATGTCTCAAAAAGCTCTGTAGCAGACCTACAGTAAATAAAGAGTGAAAGAAAAATGGCATTACATAAACACAGCTTCAGCTGACCTATCACCAAGAGGAGCATCCCACACAAACCCCCCTCTCCCCCACAAGGCACCTGCTGCCAGCCACTGCCAAAGACAGGATGCTGAATTAGATCTCAGTCTGATGGCTGCTCTCATGTTTTAACCTGCTACAGACCTTACACTGCAATTTGGGTTCTAGTTTCCTCTGGACAGCCTCAGTTCAGTGATCCTGATCCATATTCAGATCAGGGCTGCTGCTGAAGGTATTTTGCTCCCAGGGGAAGAAAACATACTGCATTTTGAGATGTTTACCCTTGTCACAGCCTGGCAACAAGTCTCCAAAGGGAAAAGAAAGGGAAAAAAAAGGGAGAGAAAAAAAGAGGGCAGCCAGCATTCTGCATTCTGTACTGGCACAAGAAGAAAGAGTTTGAAGATCAGAGTGTTAAGTTATTTTCAGGAATTCCTTTAATATAGTATAAGCAACAGCTTCCTTTCAGAGCCTATTATAAAAAAAGGAAGTCTTTGATAACTCACCTTTGGCTCAAATCAAGTGGAAGAACTCCTGACCCTTCAGTTGGAGCTCCAGCAATAAGGTGAGATGCAAATTTCTGCACTGTTGGATGATAATGTCTCTGAAAGAAAGGAAGAATGAAGGCAGTAGACAGGCAGTAAGGGATAATGTATTTATCTGCACAATCTCGTGTTTATTTCCAATTCATAAGATGGAAGGTCTGCTTTTATTTTAGTAACTGAGTACCTCAAAATCAGTCAGTTTGTGGGATTAATGTCATGCATTTATTCCCTCAAATCATGCTGTGAGCATGACTCTCCACAGTTAGATAATTCCTACTCCCAGAAAACAGGGACAAAGGGCAGAGGGAGCCCTCTCCAAACCCTGACTGTAATGACAGATCAAGGTGTCAGTTCTTCTTGGAAGAAGAGCTGGACTGCAAGGGAACTTAACAGATCTAAAAAATATCCAAAGGAATCTAACAAGGCAACCTGCAGTATGAACCAGCGTGGTATTATAATAGGGGATGCGTAACATCCGCTTTTGAGCTCATCCTTCCATACCACTGTGCTGGTCCTCCTCTCCCTCTGTGCTGGAATAGGCTCATATGGGCCGAGATTTGACAGACAAGCCTGAAGACCTCTGCTCTCCTTTAGTGTAAAGCACCTAAACATTGAGCAGCTATTTACTGCTGTTATTTCCCAAATCCCTGAGTTACTCACAAACCTGCAGCAGATGCAGCTCCCACAGCGCTGTGTTCTGGGCATTGCAATGCTCTGGTTCATCTAATTCTGGGAGATAAATTCCACTGCCTTGAGATTCGTTGTCTAGTAAGAGGTCCATCCTTGGGAATGTCTACAACACAAAAAAAAAAAAAAAAAAGAAACTGAGTTGTTTATACTACCCACCCAATTATAACACGGTTGAGTCAGTTTCAGGATTCATCCCACTTCAGCCAGCTTCAGCAGCATTTAAACATATTCTGTTTTCATCATTCTTGTTAAAGATCTTTAAAAAATTCTGCACAAAATCATTTTAACAAAAAATTCCATAACCTTTAGCCAGCAAGCTAAAAATTTGAACAAGTAAAACTTACTTGCATGAATACCCTGTTTGCTGCCAAGATGCCAACACTGGAATTTGGAAGCACATGAAGAGCAAGGATGGAAAGTCGCTTTAGGAAAGCAAGAGCTCGCTGCTGGGAGACTTGCTTCCTCCTCTTGGCAAACATGACATCCAGGCACTGCAGCACAATCCCCATGTCCTCATTGGTGCCACCTCAAAAGCAGAATTTCACACAAAGAGTAAAGAACCACCTCAAGGACAAACACAGTATACCCTGCTAGGGGCTGGGCACTGAACTGAGAACAGCAGGGAAGCTGGGAGCTCAGACACCTCTCATGTGATACACATTAAACATCCAGCATTTCTGGTCAAAATAGTCTAGCTTTGAACAGAAAAAATGTATCATTGTTTTTGTGCTCCTTTCTAACAATATACTTGTTCCATCAAAAGTATCTAATCATTAAACACTGCTTATTAGTGTTATAAACAATGCTTATTAGAATTAAGCTACTGTTTTAATCCTAAATGCATTCATTGTATAATTTTGTATAAATTATTAAAAAGTGAAAAGATCTGCTCTTTTACCCATCCAGAACAGCAGAATGTTTATTCTTAATAGTTTATTCCTAGTGAATCCATATTTATTTCTAAAGTTAATTAAAATTATGTTAATTTCAAATTTTATAAATTTTTTTCATCAATTTTTCAACTTCTCAAAATTACTGGAAAATTTCAATTAGAACATATAAATGTTATCATTATAAAAATCAGCAATATATACTAGAAAATTTTTGAAGCAGAATATAAATTTAAATTATCTTTAGAATTATATTGGAAAAATCAGGTGTTTTTTCTTATTGAAGAGAGAATTAGAGAAAAAAGACGGGAATTTTTAAATTGCAACTGAAAGAAATAATTATAAGGAAGCAAAAAAACTGAGGATAGACTAAATGCTTATCCAAGATCAAATATTTGGCATTTCCTAATGAAATGACATTATTAGAACCTGTTACCATGTATTGGAATAATAATTCAAGTATTTGTATTGCAGTAATGCAATGTGCAACTCGAGGAAAAAAAAGTAGGTTAAACCAGACAATACTTTTCGCAGAAATCAGATGTCTTTAAAAAGTGTAGTTTATTAATGCTACATAAAGGCTTTGCTAGCAAGGAAACAGAATAAACATTATCTAGGTGAACAGTGAAAATAGGAATCTGGAATTACCTGCATGTAGGCTGAACAGTGTCTTGTACAGATGTGTGTAAAATTTCATTGGATCGATGTTAAGAACATCACCTATAAACATAATCCCAAATAAACACATTTACTCCATTTGTTTATCAGGCAATATTAAACAAAAGTTTGTTTTAAAA
Source organism: Ammospiza caudacuta (assembly GCF_027887145.1). Classification (NCBI taxonomy): domain Eukaryota; kingdom Metazoa; phylum Chordata; class Aves; order Passeriformes; family Passerellidae; genus Ammospiza; species Ammospiza caudacuta. Next base: position 22,831,350 of record NC_080601.1, on the reverse strand, counting down.
AATCTCTTACCTTGACCAGAGAGTATATGAAAAGCACTGAGAATGCAATGAAGACTCTCACGATAGCTCAAATCCTAAGAATACAAAACTGATTAAGTATCCAAAAGAAAGTAATTTTAAGAAAACTGTAATAAAAATCAACTTACCCCAGATGCAATAAGAGAATGAAGGACAATCAATAGGTCATCAAAAAATTCCACATTTATGAGATGAGCAAACCTGCAATGAAAGAGATTTTAATTTTTAAATTATAGACATTATCTTTAAACTCAGTTCAAAGTGTTCTGAATTGCCAAGATCCAAACTTTAAAAGCAGGCTAAATCAAATGCTGAACATTTATTATCTTCACAGGAAAGGATAATTCAGCCCACAACATGCTAATCATGGCTCTTCTAGAGCATTAAAGACATGCGTGTGTCCTTTAGCAATTAATCAGACAAAAGAATGGAATCACACCACACTCTGTGGTGTTTGCATCACATCAATTCTATCATGAAATATCAAATCACATTGAAATGGTTTTGGAAATAGCAGAAAACTTCAGCAGAGAAATAAAAGAATTTCAACTAATTTATCAGGGACTATCTTTTTTCACTGCTTAAGACAAAAATTTCTTTAGTGCTTTATGTCTTTTCCAACACACACAAAAGAGGGTAGTCAGTTCTTACTTTGCAAGACCTTCTAGCACAGCTGGCAAAAGTGGAGACTTCTGAGCTTTCTTCAAGATCCTGAAGTAAGTTACAAATACAATATTCAAGGTCTCTGTGTGCTGAAGGAAAGAAAATAAAAATACTTAATCATGTGAAACAGACATTTCTATTTCACTTCAACTCAACTGAAATGCTTTTCTCTGTCCAAGCCTGCACTCAGGCCTTCCCAATCAGTCCTGGCACTGCCATCTCTGCTCTTCTCACACTGAAAAGCTCGAGTGCTCCAGTGCTCTCCTGCTCCTGGCTCTCTCCTGGCTACAGCCACACTCCCCCTTTGCCTAAAGGCCACTCTGAGAGGCTGTAACACCCACTGCACAGTGTCCTATGGAGCAGGGCACATGGAGGACTTTTGGCAATGGATTTAATACCATTTTGAGCAGACAGCAGAAGGGAATAGGAATGGCCACGTTGGCCTTCCTGGCTAAACTGAGAGTGTGGTTTACTAAAACCTAGATCTCTGTCACAGGCAAAGTGTTAGCTAACTGCATGATCTAGAGATGTGGAATGCTGCCAGCTTGGGATGGAGGGAAGACAGTTACAAAAGCATTAGGATGCCATGCTGCTAAAACAGGGGAATAATGTCTAAATTATTTACCAACTTCAGTTTCTTTTCTTTACTTTCTGATGCCTCTGCTTCCAGAAGTTCTCGTTCCAGTTTCTCTTCAGCTTTCTTCCACTGAAAATACACAGTTGATTTTAAGACAACACATCCAATGTTTCCAACCAGTCTGGATATCCAGATTGAAAAGATACCCAGAGAATAAATTTCCCATGCTTGATGAGTTGCTTAAGTCACCCTGTGATTCTACAGGGTAACCCTTGTCCTATCAGAAACAACCAATCAAAGGCATTATCAACACAGGAAAGAGGAAAAAGTAGGAAGATAATTAAATTCCGTCTAGAACCTCATTAATTTTCAAGTACATTGCAAAAATTGATCACTGATGCTGAGAGTTAACAATGGCAACAGCAGATATGCAGTCATTGCTGGAACAAATTGCTACATTAAATAACAGAAGTAGAGCATGAGAAAGCACATGTCCTACCTTTCTTTGCATTCTGGAAAGATTTTTTCTTTTTTCTTTGTAAGTCATGAACTTTTTCTTTGGTGCAATGTCTTCAGAATCTTTTTGTAATTCTACTTCCTTAATTCTTAAGTGAAGAAATACTTTTAACACCTATTGTAAAATAAAATAAATACAATGGAAGGTCATGTACAACCTGACAGGAACTAGGGCAAGAAATCCTGAATTCCATTCCATCTAGTGGGCTTAGATGGTCAAAAGTTCTGTTTACTCCCCTCCTGTTCCTTCACACCTGTATCTCTTGATCCCTGCTCCCAGTTCCTTCCCCAGCACTGTCCATTTCTATCCATTTCTCCATTTGCCTCTCACTTCAAGTCTCTGGCAGAATCTGATCTCTACCTCCCAGTCTCCTTCTCTTGCCCCATACCTCCCTAATTCTCTGGCTCAGCCTAATCCTGAATTGTCTGTGGTCTGACAGAGTGAGGAAATTCTGCTTGTCTGTAGCCAGCAGTTGCAGTAACTTTAACATCAGGGGATTTCTGAAACTTTTGACAGAAGAATATTGTGAGGTATAACAGAAAGACTCTTACCTCAGGTCTGACATCATAATTTCTACCCCTCACAAGGCCAGAAATTACTTTAACAACACCAAGTGAAGCATAGCCCAACTTGTCCTGTTTAAAGAGCTTCTTAACTGCCTCAACACACAGTTCAGAAATCTGAAAAGCAAAGCACAGAAATTGTTCTGTAAAGCCAGTCCACAACAACAGCTACTAACAGATAATACTCATGGTATTTACTAATTATAAAGTGCACACAGCCTGTAAAATAGTGAACAGATATGGCCAAAAGATCTGGATATTGTGGAATAAAGCTCAGAAATAATTATTTTTCACACAAAACAAGAACTCTTTCTCTAATCAGAAAATCACTTACCATTTTTGATGGATCATTCATGAGTGGAACAATGAGAACAATAATGTTATTGTGGAAGTTGAAGTGGGGTAGGGCCACAAGCAGCTCACAGAGACACTTCACTGCTACCTCTGCTAGTCCTTTATATGCCTTTAATGAGATGACATTGCTTTTCTTCAATTTCCTTTGCTTCCAATCTGCACAAAATATTATTTTTAGTGATTACTCGTCAGAATGATGATGATGATCTTATTAATATTTACATTTTTAGTGATTGCATGTGTACTCCATACAATTGCTATCTCAAAGACAGAAGGTACCATTCATTCAGAGGAGGGAAACTGCTGCAAACAATTTTGCCTTTACTATGAAAAATGAGAAATGTTAACTGTACCTTTAATTGTTTGTTCCAGATTTTCCAAGTAAAATTTATACTGGCTTACAAGGCCTTCTTCAAATTCTCTCAGTTTCTGAGTTTCTTTTTTAACCTGTAAACATAATTGAAATGAGATTTATTTGGAGAGCCTAATATGAAAATTAGCCAATGGTGAAAAAAAAGTTTTAAAACAAATATCAGATATCTAAGCAGTTTTTTCTTCTAGACAGACATTCCTAGAAATGTATTAAAAATAAAATATATCTGCACTTTTGTACAGATGTGTTCTGAGAGCTTTTTCCAACTAGGCCTATTTCATTTATAGAGCTTGAAGAAATATTATCAACCAGATGCTATTTTAAAACCATGACTCTAAACTGCACTAAACCTATATCCAAAAAACTTTCTAAATATTGGTTAACAACAAGCTCCAGAAAACAAGTTACTCTGCATTTGTTCAGCAAATTGTTGAAGACATTTCAAAGAAATCTATGCCAGTTAGGTGACAACATTGCACAATTTGCTTTCTTTCTAACTCTCTTTAGTGCAGGTTCTTATTCCAAGGTTCATGAGGAAAGTCACCCTGGTTTGGTACACTACTTTCAGACACAACTTATCCCCTCCATTACCACCTGCATGTCACCTGCTTATTGAAGGAAGTACGTAAGAATTTAATGCTCAAAACCAAAACCTCTCTGCCTGAAAGTGTCACAGCTTTAGAGCTTCAACAAGTATTTGTGTATTTGTCCCCTTTGCTCAAACCATAAAACCATATTAAACAAGTCAGTCTTAGCATCTGGCATAGCTGAAAACAACATTAACTGCTCACATACACAATAAAAAGATTTGCTATTTCACCTTGGTAGCCTTTTCTACTTCGGTCAGAGGCCGAATTTTGTAGGAAGGTGCAATATCTTTGAATATCTCCATCAAAGACACCATGACCAGCTTCCTCACTATCACAGCCACGTTAGGATCCTGCTCCATCAGCATGGCACGCAGCTCCTTCAGCTTCTTAATCTGATTGAAGAAAACAGGCAGACAGCAGATGAAAATCAACTGCAAACCAAGGGACAGGCACAACATACATTAACTCAGCAGTTACTCAGACTCTACTTAGCACGGCATAAAGAGCCAGGAAATTATAGATATCCCAACAAAATTTTAGTCTCAGGAATATTCAAAATATTACAAACTTGCACAGAATTACAGAAAATTATTAGTATATCCTGAAGCACTGAGATACAACCCTGAAACCAGAGCTTACATAAAGGTCATGCTTAAGGAACAAGAAAAATAACTAAGTGATACAACACTGAGCTATTCCTTGTTCTACCCATATATTCTTGTGCTTTTGCTACTGTTTGCTCATTCAGATCTTTGTTTCTTGACACAGTGAACAACACACACACTTGTACATGCAGGTTAAGTAAATGTACCTACATTGCTGTCTGGTTCTGAGAGAATGGCAGATGCTAAGGCAGCTATGTGCATCTTCCTCTCCTGTAGCTTTTGTCTCCTTTGGGCAGCCATTTCCTCAGGAGTGAGAACAGGCAGGGGCTCCTCAATGAAGTCTGGCACAGACGTGGGAGTCAGAAAAGAGGAGAATCATTTAACAAATACCAAGTTGCAGATGCTGCATTTCAAACAGGTACCCAAGTAAGGCCCCAGGAGATCAACACAAGAAGTTCCACAATCAAAGAAGCTTTAAGAATGACTTTGCTAGCTCTTATATACTCCATAGATTCATTTTTGCTCCACTTCAAAATCTTCTGCTTCTAAAAAGAAGTTGACTAAATGTTTTTGAATCTGCTCATGGTGTTCTCTGAGTACAGTGGGAACATATAAACTCAATGTATTACCCCACTGCAGTGCTCTGCAATTTGTATCAAATTATTCACCATTCATTTTTTCTCTTAAAAATACAATTGGTTTTGTTTGTGTTTTCTGAGTATTATTTTGCTACAAGTATTTCCTTCCTCAACTTTATATTTAGACAGTAAGGACCCAGAAGTCACAAAGTTACTTGAAAATTATCATTACTTAATAGCCAACTGCAAATGAAAATTAAAGTGTCCTGGTATTGATGTTTTAAGTAAAAAAATTTAAAGACAGACACTTAAAGCCTACAAAGGCTGTGTCCAGAACTGCATTTCAAAATTATCTCAAAATAGAACCACACAGATATTCTTTATGTAAGACCAATATTTCCTTCTTACTAGCAAATATGACACAAAGGATAAAAGCAACATCATGCAAGCAGCAGTTCTAGGTGAAAAATCAAAATAATTTTGAACAAAGAGAATCTGAAGCCAGCCATTCCTGAGATTCTAACAGGTAAGAGTGCAAACTTTGAATAATGGTTATGGCTTTGGTGGCAATGTGGTAATGAACATATTCAAAAACATCCTGAACAAAATACACTTCAATTGCAAACTTCCTTGGGGAACAGCAAAATACTTTTCAGGTACGTAAATGATTGGGAAAAAAAAAACAACAAAAAGCAAACAAAATTTTTTATTACCCTCTGCTTCCTCCATATTTTCTGTGTCCTCTTCTTCATCATGTGCAACATTGAGAACTGCAAAAACAGAGTATCTAGCATCAAGCACATAACAAACACTGTGAAATTTTAAACCAATAAATTATACACTTGTTGGCTACTATACCAGTTCCAGAATCTGTGTCTTACCTGGCTTTTCCACAGTTTGAGGAATTATGCCACTCTTGTCTTTGATGGGGAGCAGATGGATGAGTTCTTTTTCTGGCTCTGTTTGCAAACGTCTTGGCACCTTCTCGTATTTCTCAATCACACTTTCATGTTTTCGTTTTTTGATGTGAACAGGTTCACTGAAAAATACAAGGGAAACTAAATGAACCAGCCATGTAATTAGACAAGAGCCATGCAAGACTTTAAACTTGTGTCACACCCAATTAATTTGAAAGGGGAAGAGGAAGGTTTAAAACAAAATTTTTCTAATTCAGAACTTGTAGTGTGGCTACAAGACACCATGCAGCACAACTGCAACTTTGTACATAAAAGCTATTTGCCATTTATGCCTTTCCTTCAAAACTAGACTAAATTATTAATTACTAAGCAGAATCAGCATTAACAAATTAAAACCACCCTACAGCAGCATAGAGAGTCCTTTCACATCCATCAAAAAGGGCAAGGTAAGATTTTCAAACAATCATGTACCCAGACAACACTGTAGAAGTGTATTTCTAAAAACTATTCTACAACTAGGAGCACTGCCTTTCCACATATGTCACTGTGAACTGTACTCAATGCCTTGGTCCACAAAACTGATAACAAATTTTTGGTATGAATGTTTTGGTGTTGCATGTGTTTACAGACATGGCTTACAGAACCCTTTTTATTTTTTTTCCAGCAATCTGCAGTGCAATATGTGGTCCACAGTCCAGGGAATGTCCTGAACACTTTATATAGAAAAAAGACTCTGTTTACAGATTAAAGCATTTCTTCCATTTGAGGGATGCTACTTATGTCAGAGCCAGGGAGCTCCCAGGAAGGAACACTCCAGAAGCAGTACCCTGAAGGTCAGGCAGAGCACCTGAATGCACTGATACACACTGACACACTGACACTGAAGTACAGACAGGCTGAGGAAACACTAAACCAGAGCTGCAAAGAAACACCAGACTGAAAGAGACCTCCTGATAAATGCATTACTTTACATATTAATTACATATTAACCACACAAGGCTGAATTAGTATGAAAAGGAGACATTGCAACTCACTTAGAGGAAAGATCTCTGGTTAAAAAGGATGCTTTTTGGGCCAGATCCTCCATTAATTTTAAGTCATCTTCATCCATCATGTCCAGTGGAAGAGCATCTTCTTCTTCTTCTTTTTCTTCCCATTTTTTAGCTATTTTAGAAGATAATGTTTACAGATTAAGATCCCATACGTATAGTCACCTTTGAAAACCTAATCCTGCCTACACTTTTGAGACCATTTTATGCCTTACTTCTACCTGGAGTTACTGACCTTTATGCCTATGGGTTTTGTTATCCCAGAAAAGTGCCCCTTTACTATTATATCCAAAATGATCAGTGCAAACACATTTCTACCATCTTTAACTGACAGTTTTAGCTGCCAGAATGGCCACATTTTGTATTTTTCACAAGTCTCCCATTCTTTCAACAGGAACAGCAGCTATTTGTATACAGAAAATGAAATGCTGCTTTCTCCAATTTTGTAACAGGAAGCAGCAGGATATTCAGTGAACAAACACTTACCAACTTGTTTCTTCTTGCATTCCTCCAGTGGAAAAGGCTTTCTAGAAATAGCATCTCTGACAGCTTCCCTTAGCTTCTTTTGTTCTTTACGATACTTCTTAGCAGCACTCTTCTGCTTGTACTGTTTATTCTTTAATTTATTGTCAAGTTTTATTTGACTAGTTCTCAGTAACTTGCGAAAACTTGGAACTCGCTTTGTGTTTTTTCTCTAGAAAACAAACAGAAAGCTACAAGTCACTGACATGTTAACAGTCTTTGCATAATTTATTCCACTGTTTAGGATCTCTGAGTTCCCGTTTCTATTAGGACTGAACAACATGTTTCTTGCTAAAAGTATCATCAACTAGCCTCAAATTTACACAACTGTGTTACATCTTTGAGAAAGAGAGCACGGTGACAAATGTTTTACAGAAACATTCTCTGACAATTTTTTTTATTAAACCCTATGTCCATCACTTTTAGACACTCAAAGTATGTACACAGCTCGTCAGGGCGCAGTTCTTTGCTCCCAAGCACTCTGTTCTCTTCTCAGGGTGCTGCTGTTCCCCAGCACATGCTAAAGTACCTAGGGGGACTTTAATGTGCAAGGCCCCAGTCTCGGACAAATGTCCTCCTGCAGGTCACCTCCCCAAGCTGAGCTCTGGCTTTCTCCTGCCTGAAGCTCTCCCTGCCCAGCAGCTGCAGGGACCTGGCGAGGCTGCCTGCTGCCAGGCTCTCAACAGCAGCTGTAGCACAACAGGGTTACGGGGCCAGAGCTCGGGGAGGCACCGGGGGCTGAGGAACCGGGCCCGATCGGGGAAAGCCGGGAGGCTCGGGGTCAATACACGCGGCCCGTGCCAAACCCGCAAAGCTCTTCCGAGGGTGCTCGGGATGGGAATGGGCACGGCAGGGATCACCTTACGAGGGGTATGGGAAGGCAAGGCTGTGCAGAGGAGCTGCCGCGGAAGCGCTGTTGGGGATACTGCGTCCCTTTACAAAGGGGACAAGTAGCGGGATCGGTGTGGGGATCCCTCAGCTCATGGCTGGAGCACGGTGCTACTAACAGCACGATTGTGGATCACTGCCTGTACGGGCCGGTCAGAGTTGGGCTCCACGACCCTTACGGGCCCCTTCCAACTGAGAACATGCGAGAATCTGTGAACCCGGAATTTCTGTCAGCTCAACTTTAGCTTCCCTTTCTATGCTGGATTATCGGGAAGGCGCTGAAAGGTCAGCGTTCGTCTCGGGGTGAGAGACGAGCCTGCGCTGCGCCGCCGGTGCCCACCCAAAACAGCCGCACTGCTCTGCCCTTTCCGGAGCCCCGGCAGCACCGGCCGCTACCGACTACGGCTCCCCGTCCCTCCCGTGAGCCCCCGGCCCGCTCCCCTCACGGCCCCTACCGGCTTCATGGCGGCGGCCCGCGCGTGCTGCCGGCGGCGGAAGCGCTCCCCGCGCGGCCCGGCCCGGCCCGGCCCGGCGCGGCCACAGCGGCCCCTGGCGGCGGAGGCCGGAGGCGCCCCCGGGCCAGCGCCGCCCACAGGAGCGGCCCGGGCGGCGGCAACGGGAAAGAAGCACGGCCCGCAGCTAATGTAAGTTTTATTTACACAGGAATCAGTACTAGTGGTCTTAAAGGAAGGCTTGAGCCTTCTATTTACAGTTATATACAGATTTATAGTTGAAAAGTAAGAAAACTGTACAAGATAACACAAAAATATAAGACAAATTGGATCCAATTAAAGTAGTGAATACATAAGTTAAGAAAAATCGGACATTTACATTTCAAATTGTAATGTTATGAGTAGCATATATGTAGATTTTAAACCAGATAGCAACGCAAGTTACACCACACTAAATCTTTACCCCGATTATGCAGACTCTGCTTTTAAAACACCAGATAACTGGAAGCCTCCTGCACTGAAAAATACATAATGGAAATTTTTACTTGATTTCCAGAGGGACCAGTTACAAAAACCCACATGTAAGGAATTTATTTACATTAAATATTAGCAAAAAATGGATCAAGAGAGTGCAAGTGTTCTTCACCTGCAGTGCTATCCATTTTAAATTTCTGTCCCCTACAACCACAGGTTGTTGTACAGCATCTTCTAGAACAGGAAATGTTTGAAAATATTTGCCGTGACACATACAGCATGACCTTATGTCTCACAGTTAAAAGATGTTAAAGAATTATCACTTAACAGATGCTTTTTGGATTTCAGTATTGCACACTAACAAAAAGACAGTTTCAAAAACAATTCTGTGTCTGCATTATTTCCAAGTGTTAAAAGTGGCTGCTTCTTTGAGAACACAAAATCCTTTAGATAGCCTTGTCATTTTCTAGTGTTCACCATTACATACAAGTATTTTTTAGTTGGAAATGGCTCGACAATATAAAACTTCTGGTGGCAAAACCCTTTCACAGAATACCCACTCCATTTACTGCACAATCAATACACCAAAACAAATGCCTAAACACCACTTGCTTTGAAAGCTGTACAGTGAAAATAGCAGCCCTGTTCTTACCACTGTTTAAAATTCAGATTACTTTTGCTCTAGGTTTGGGCACAATATGTCTACAGTTCCTGAGTTAATTACATTTGCCCAGACTGAAGAATGAAGCTGCAACTTAAAAAAAAAAAACAAAACAAGTAAATAAGATAATACCGCTTCCCAAATCTTAACCACCTTGCACATAAACACACCAAACCATTTTATTTGGTCCTCAATACTTGCAAATTGTTAATTTTGGAGGTAATGTTTGCACCAAAGCATTTGGTTTGGATAGCAGTTTTGGGGTCTTAAGATTTAGCATTTCCCTCATCCCCTCCAAAAAGTGCCTTTGTGGTATTTTTAAAAATAGTTATGCCTCAAAAATTTGCTTAAAGTACCAACAGAAGTTATTACAAATGTTTATTGCATTGAGCTGATTCTTTTAAAGTATTAAATATGAACTCCCCGCTTCTCAGTTTCATAGGTTTTAGTATTCTGTGTGAAATCAGATCTTCCCATGGCAAAAACTAATACTGGCAAAAGGGTGAAGATTTCATCAGTTTGTTACTCCACTGAGAGCTGTGTCTTTTTTCCATCTCATTTTCACATTTTCTTTAGTGCTTTTCCCACATAGAAGTGACATGAAGACTTCTTTGTCATCCAGTGGTTTTCCACGTTTCCAATGGACCCCAACATTAGCTTTTTGGTGCTGGGCTATGGTTCTTGTCCCCTTCTTTGTTGTCCTTCATCAGTGAGGCAAACACCTGGAAAAGTAAATGACTGAATGAATATGAAGGCTGCCAGTGTTATAATAATATCAATATTAACTGCCACAATATTAGCATGGAGATGAATTTCTAGAATGAGACACTAGGAAGGAAGTGCCCATTGCTCAGGAGTCAGACAAGCAGCTTAAATAATCACAAAGAGAGGTGCCCCATATATTCATGTGCTGACATGTCAGATTTGATATCTACCTCCAAGAAACTCACCTGTGCCCATTTTTTGTTACTGTTCTGCATCTGAATAGCTGCAATACAACTAAAAAGCTTTTCTGATGTAATATCTTCTGGAAGTTTTGTTAGAAACTGTGCTATATGAATAAAGTCCATCTGCAGGAGAATATCTTCATATAACCGAAGGATTCCTAATCCTGTCCTAAACAAAAATTCTTCTCCATCTCTACAGAAAACATCCCAGACACGACAGGCCAGATCAAGTGGTAATGACTTGCTGTAGAGTGTAAAAATCCTACAAATGAGTCAAAAACAAACAAAAAGGAGGAGTTATAACTTATTTCAGAAAAATGAAAAGACAACTTCCTTTAAATCTCAGTTACATTACTTTAAAGTAAGCAGAAGACAAGTTATTTTACACCTTTTTTCCCCCTATTTCAATGATCCACAAGTCTCCAGTTCTTGAAGTCAGAACTTGTACTCTGAAAGCCATCTCTTTTGATGCCACAAGAAATCCTCCATTTCAATGCCATCTCCTTTAGAAAGCTCTGGCTAGAAAGGTGACAAATCTCTTCATACTCCAACAGAGTACAATAAACACATAAGAACTTAAGCAACAAAGATCACAACTGTGTGACTTAACCTTTCCCATTTAAGCCATACAGTTTGACAGCTCTGTTCATCATTTGTTTCCTAAACTAAATCTAAAGCCACAAGTAATCTCAATAGAGGGCTGCATCCCACCAATGTACTAATGATAAATCAATAGCTACATTTCTGTGATACATTTTCCAATTTTTCATCTTAAAATCACAAAAATCTAATAATAATTTTAGATGAAGCTCACCCTTATGCACACAAACAGATACTCTGTTTTTGACAGCACTACCACACTTAAAGGGTGCCTGCACTACTACCTTCCATTACAGACACACAAACAGCTTGCTACTCTGTGCTTTAGAACATTCCTTACTTCAAATTTTTCACTGCATTTTCAAGTTTATCCCTTTTCAAACCAGGCCTTAAATTTCATCCTCGCTCTGCTTTAAAGTCTCTATTCCTACAGCCATGCTTCCTTCAGTAGCTGACTATGCTCATTTCATCAGGTCACTTACAATCACAGTACACCATACTGCTATGGTGTAGTAGCCTCCTCTCCCCTACTTATGTCACATAACTGCAGCAACAAGAAAATGAACACACAGAAGTCCTGTTTGTCTCATTTTTTAACTGAATACATCCCTTTCAAAAAAGCTTGAAGCCTGCCAGAGGAACTGCAGTTACACAAAACAGTTCATCATGATTTCACAAGACCTACTGAATGCCTTTTTTATGCTTTATTCCAGTATTGAAAGACCTATAGCAAAGTAGAAAGTGTTCCAACAGTTCTATGTTCTATGAACTCACCAGTCTATCAAATATATGTCTGGAGTAAGACTGTATGACTTGAAATGAAGAAACAATTTAGGAAGATTTTCTTCAAAAAATACTTCAAAGGCTGCAAAGTATTTCAGCATCTGTAGGGATAGTAAAGCACATGATAAGCAGTCATCAAAAGAATGGTTGTAAACCAACACAGACCCCACCAAGAACTGATGTCAACACAGCACAATGTGACTCCTTAGGATAAGTAAAATGATAAAATGTTTCTAGAGGAGAAATCAAAACATGAGAATGAGTTCTATGGATTAGTACCTAGTATTCTCAGTTTTATAATCACAGGTTAAAGTTCTCCATTATTCAATAGGACAAAAGGAAGTAATCAATAAAACAACTATGCTTCAAGTCAAAAGAACGGTAAGGTCCAAAACCAGAAAACTCTGTGCATACCATGCTGTGATCCACACGGAAAAAGGCCAGCTGGCATGGCTTGTTTAGAAGGTTAGCAAAGGCAATGAAAGCATCTGCCTCCTCCAGATTGAGAATGAGCACAGCAGCAATGAAGGACATCCCTTGTACCTTCAAGTGGGAAAAGCATGGGGCAAACAAAGGTGAGTAGGTTCAGTAGATCTTACATCTTTGGAAATGGAAATATTTACAGTTTGCAATTTATCAAGTACCATTGCATAACATTTCCAGATGAATAGAAACAACGTGGATAAATTATTTTTATGCATGCAATCAATTTGATTCCAGCAGTTCAGACGCTCTGGGAGGTCTCATGATCACAAGTCCTCAGGACTTGAAATACAAGAAAGTTAAAACCACACAGAGTGAATGCAGAGCTCATGAGAAACAAAACCTGGCCTCAAGTTCATTGTTAAACTATGGGAAAAGCAGTCATGGAGAAAAACTTCACATATGGGACAGTTTAGACCCAGACAGATACATTGGAACTGAGACAAAATTCTGTTTCAGAACAGTCAATACATGCCTTTCCACTTGCCAAACCATAATTTTTCACATATATAAAATTACTTCTAGGTGGTTAGCTGCAGTGCAAGTTTACATTTTTCCACCATTACTCTCCCAAAAACACTTTACCCTGCAATAAAAGTAAAGCATGATTCTTTCAGTTAAGTGATGATCTGAATACCCATTTTGCTAACAATAATTTTACCAATTTCAATTGCAATCATCTTTACTCCACTGTCTCTAAACATTCATGCTGCCTCTTCTCATTTAAAAAAACCCCATGCAGTCAGTATTTTAACCAACTAGGGAAAAGAGTATTGATATGCATCAGAAACAGACAATCAGCTTTCCATTTCTGGGGGATAAATAGGTGTGGAAATAAGATTTCATTACATTTACTGCCATATTAACATTTTAAAAATGTGATAAGAAATATCAAGACTAGCTATACTTTTAATGGAAAAGAGAAGACTTATCCACAAAAAATTACTTATTTGCCTTATGAAACTCCACCCTGGGAACAAGCAGTCTCAGAACCTGCAGATTTTGTAATCTCACTTAAAAAATATGGGAGAGTCTCCAAAAATGAGGTCACAGATTACAGAATTCAGGCCTAAAAACATTTGAACATGAAAAACCGACTAGTTATTTATGCAGAGTCCCAAGCATATCTGATTTAGAGAGGAAGACACACCCTGTGCTAAATAATGCTTTGTTACATGGATGAGACTTAAAACTTTTCAAGTGTTTTTGAGCCCTGAAGCATTACATCTTGTGAAAGATGTTCCTAGATACCCCCAGGAACAAAGGAAAACAAAACCCTTTTCTTCATTACTGTTCATTATTTAAATGCTTCTGTAAGCTAACACCTTTCAGAGAGATGTTAGGTTTAGTTGGTTTGTTCAGGGGTTTTTGACAGTTTTTTTAATGGGGTTTTTTTTGCTTGTCTTTAACCACAGTAATGTTTGCTGAAAACAGTCTAATCTCCACTGAACTCAGAGGGAGTGATTATTCTGTGTCAGCAAGACACTAAGAAGGAATTTCTGGATTTTAGGACATGCAGTAGTGAAGCAGGGAGTATCACTATGGAAATGGCAACTGGGGAAGAAAAATTAAGACAGAACAAGTGAGGTGCTAACTGGAAGCCCACTAACACCTTGTGGGTTTTTTTCCCTGTGGATACTCTGTCAGAACTATAATGTCTTATGAACACACCCATTTAAAATTTTCCACGCAATCCAGATACTCAACAATGACATTCAGTACATTTTCAGCTATTTAATTGTCTCTAAGAACTACCATCATTGTGACTGCTATGAAATAACTGCCAAAGTTTAATTATTAAAGCATAATAAATTATTATTATGCTTGTAGCATAATGTTTAGAACACCTATTTATTCAATATACTTTAATACATGACATCTTAAGCTTATTTGTCATGTTAGAAACATTTTACAGCAAATACTTACATATCCCACATCTGGTCTGTAACATGTATATGCTCCCAAAACGCTATGAAGGAGATCATGATAAGGACCACCCTAGTAAGAGGAGAGAGTAGAAGGAGAAAATAAATATTTATTTTAAAAAAATACAGGAAAGGAACAAGCTGATATTTTAAGATGCAGGTGAGCCAGTGAATTGTTGCTTTAATCATACCTAGAGTAATACCATCTTTTACTCCAAGCATTGCCACAAATGCTTTTCAGATGTTAAAAGAAAAGTAACAATAATCCCATGAAATATTTCAGCAGAAACCAGTACATAATAGAAAATGAAGATATCTGGTACAGATCCAATGTTGGACTTTCCTTTTCAGAGACAATGGATATTTTAATTCTTCATAGTGCAAATTACTGTATAACGATATTGCATCTTATTTTATATACATGTATGCACATATAGCTATATAAAAATCATAAAGCCTGAAAATGCATCAAGATTTCTGTAGCAGTGAGATTACTCTCATTTCTGCCTGTAGTTTCATAATTAATAGGAATCAATTAATTAATAGGAATCTCATTAACAGGAATCTCATACATTTTCAAGAAGAAAAAAATCTCATAGTCTATCACTAAGTGTCTCTATTTTATTCTCATTTAAGAACATTTAAGAAGTCCAAACAACTTCTAAAAACTCTTCCATATTTGGCCAGTTATGTTTCCTGTTTAACTATTCAGAATTTTAAAGCTGTCATAACGAAAGTTAAAGGCATCTCACCTTCTGGAAAATATACAGGGATGGAAATGTGCGCGATATATCCAACTTAATTAGCTCCAGACTGGCCTCACGATCAGCAACAGATGCACCTGCATCTGCAAGCAAAACCAACACTTATTAAAGCTGATCAATTCTACAAACTTCAGAACAAAACTCCTGTAGGCACATAAAGACAAGGAAGGCAGCATTCATCCAAAAACTTCCAGAAGAAATTCTGCCAGCCCTTGAATTATCTCTGTTCAGTCCTCTCCACAGGGGCATGACAAAAAACACTAGTGAAAATGTGGGAAAAATACAGGTAAAAGACTTGGGGGAAAAGCTCTTTCAGAGGGCTTAAATCAGACAAGATTTCCAACTGGAAAGCAAAGATGACAATTTGATGAACAGCTAAACAGAACCTGTTCTGGTGAAGCTTGGGAAGCAGCATTTCATTCCAGTCTTCCTAAAACTATCATAGCTGGTCTTCCAGACTTTGCTACCAAAGATTAGTAATAAGCACTGTCAGCTTGCTTGCTTTTCAGAGATGAAAATTCTATCACTCTTCAGTTTCCCTTATTACACCATTGCCCAGGACATCTGGCACAATTAAAACAGCTCCTTCTCCCTTCATTCCCATCCAGAACTATTACCTCTCAAAAAAACAGATTACCTAAGCTTTCCCCCAAAGACAGCCCACACCCCCCACAACAAAAGAACAAGCAAACCACCACTCCACAGACCAAGGGTCATGGCAAACATGTTTTTCAAGGATAAGCATATTTACAGTCATATACACATCAAATTTTTTATAAATTGTTTGTCTCAAGACAACCTTCAGATGAGTCACAGGGCTATCCCTAAGGAAGACCCAAATAATTTACAGTCAAAGTAGGCAATTAGTCTGGACTGGCTAAGGCAAGCACAAACAACTAAAGTAATGGAAAATACACTATTACAGGGCAGCATTTTAAAAACTATCAGTTAACAGCACAAAGAGTTAACCTTTATAACAAGGAGACATCCAACATTAAAAACATCACTGATACTATTTTTAACAGAAAGAACATCCACAGGAGACAGCAATATGCCAGAGAAAAAATTGCATTTGACAAAAGAGTGCTAACATCCCCACTTAATAGATCAGGAAGGAAAGGCCATCTGGGCATGCAAGGAAATACAAGTGGGATCTGAAATGTGTCATGTTTTGTATTTTTCACCTCTCAGTTTCAGAACTAAAAAATAGAGGATATTCTTTTTTCTTTCCCAAAATCATGGAAGTGATACTGAGGAGAACCCATCTAAGAAGAGCTAAGCAAGAACATGTATTGTAATTGAGTTTCCTGTTTCTTCTTTTTGTATTTCATCTAATATTTTCATGAGAGCCTGTCTTGACACTTCAAAGGAAACACTTATTTGAAAGTAGCGCATGAAATATTTTAATCTGTCTTTTATCAATACAGTAAGTAAGTGGTGCCAAGCCCCTCACTCACTGACTTGTTATAAGACAGCAAATATTTAAGTAGGGAATGACTTTGAGAACTTTTAACAAGTATTCTTAATGCTGAAACTGCAGAAGAACTTGTGAGACTTCTTGGGTTTGTAAAAGTGAATAGGAGGTTGTTGAGCACTCACCTTCTATGTCATTCTCAGTACTTGTCTCACTGAAGCTTTTCCATCGTTCCTTAGCTCTTGACAAGAAGATTTCATAAAGTTCTGCAAGAAAGCAAAACAAAACCAATAACCAAAAGGGGAGTAGTAACAAAAGCACCCATCCAAGACAAAAGCATGCTAAGTATTCTTGGCCCTGGTTATTTGGTTTCATCACTGAGGGCAGGAAACGAGTCTATTAGATGGTTACCACGACACACAGTTTTATAGTGTGCACTGTTTTGTACTTTCTGCTGTGAACATGCAAATTATGACAGGGAAATCATGCCTTACATAATACAGATTTGTATTTTTGAATAAAATGCTTACAATTCATCAATCATTAGTCATAAAATAAAGCAATTCCCCTTTTCACTCCCTTAAGAAAGCAAAGCTACAGATTCTCAGTTTTAAACAAAAAAGCTGTTTTCCGTGGGAAGCACTACCTTAATTCTTAAAATACTAAATGTTTTTCTAAGCAGGTTTTGAACCTTGTTTCCATAATTTATGAGGCTACAATGTCTAACTGTAAAACACAATTGTTCCTAGCCTTATAAAATACATTTCTTCAGAAAGAAATATACCCTGATTTATAGATATAGATTTATTTATTTTTAACAAAAGCTCACATTTTTCTTTGAAAATAATCAACTTAATTTAGCATTAACATGTGATCTGTTAGGAACATACCAGGAGTGATGTTTAACTCATTTCCCACAGCTAGACTCCAAACCTTCCCACGTACACTTGGGGGCAATCCCTGCCACCACAGCTCTCGAACTCTTCGGGTAGCACGCCTAATATATAGGAGCAGGGAGAAGAAAAAAAAAAAAAGGCACATATTGCACATTTTTGTTTTGTAAAATCACTGGGCAATTTACAAGCAAAATAGCATACTGTTTACCAAATCAATATTCAAAGATCTCTGCTGATGCTAAAGCCCCAATAAAAACCCCCAAACATTCAGCTCCCAGAAAGCACATTTCATGTTGCTCTGTAATGACCTCACACTATATCATGGCAACAAAAACTGACTTCTTGACAACACAGAAAAGGAAAATAAGGTATGTGGGTCCTCAGTTTCCAGAGGAGAAACAAGCCATGCTTGGCTCATTTATACAGCAGAACTTTACTTACATGCCTTCCCAGTTAGGTAGTATTTCATTGACCCAAATCACCATAGCACTAGCGATATTCTCTTCTTGCTTGAAACGCTCTCTCATTATTTTTTTCCTTTTATGTGCTTCTTTAATTTCTGTCAGGCATAACATGTTAATAACTCTGTATTAGTGTATACAAATTAGTAGGTAAATAATTCAGCTACTACCCAAGTATTTAGATGTCTAAAAGATCAAGGGTAAATTACTGTTGCATGTACTATTTCTGTTGATTGTAGGTGTATTTCTCTGGACATTTTTAAATTTAAGCTAAGTTGTTCAAATACAGTGATTTAGACAAGCAAAAATCAGACTAGAAAAATAAGATAATTCTCTTCTGCAGTACACAGGATAACTAATAAGCAAGCACATCATCAGCGCTCTTTTTCCACTCTTGATTTTCATACCATATTTCATCTGAGCCTTATTCATTTATTAGGCTAACCGGCAATATTTATGGATAATTTTATTATTTAAAAGTGCAATTCTACATTCATTTTAAAACTATTCAAATTTTACTGAAGCTTCCACCTAAAAGGATTCTTATTTTCTTTTCTGGAAACAGGACCTAAAGACCTAAGACAAAGTCACAATGCTGAACAAGAGAACAATGTCCTGCCTTCTGATAAAAAAAAGATCATTTGCAGATTCCTCTTATCAAAAAGGCTAAAAGAAGGACAGACCAATGCTCTCCTGACATCACTTAGAACCACTGTGAAATTGCAAGACAGTTTTTATTTAAGCATGCACTGATCACATCAAGAGAGTAAACATGCCCTCCCTGGTAAACAGAGATGGCTGACCAGCTTCATCAAGGTTTTACTGAAGCTTTGAGTGTGTAGCAACAGTTAATAAACCAGGGCACACACATGAAAACACCACACATGGCTGAACCTCCAAAGATGCCGTTATTAAAGAACACAGACCACAGATCACAATTTACAAGAAACACACCACAAGAGCAGAGTGAAATGCATTGTCAAATGCTGTGGATTTCTTATTGCATCTTTCAAAGTAAGCTGCCATGGATCCATAGATGATCAATCTCTGAAGCTTGTATCTCTGACAACAGCCCAAGTAAAACAAGCAGCACAGATTCTTAAAATAGCTTATTCCCTGAATACTAGGCACAAGACTACAAAAGTCCTTTCAACAACTATTCATAGATTGACACAGCACCAGATGCTACAGATCTGTTTTTTAATTAATCGTGCCTAGTGGGAATAAGAAGGTTCACACAGGTACAACTGATTGAAAAATAACCCCAAAGTTTTCATCTCTCTTCACATTGAAATTGATCTGAAATTCTTAGGAAACCAGATCTTAAAGCAGTCAGCTTTATTATACTGTGGCTCGTCGTGGCAACTGCAGCAACACAGCTCCCAAAAAGAGTCCAAGTATCCAGAAAGTTTCTACTGCACAAGTATCTTAAAAAAATTAAGTCTTTCCTTAAAAAGTAAAGGAAAGGTTAAGTTGCATTCTGAACTTAGCTACGTTCATTGTAGTAGAATAACAATTTGATAGCTGAGTTCTGTTTTAAACTGCGTGCCCCTATGCACCAGAGAATAACCCAGACATTACACAAGAGGTTCTTTAATGTAGCCACTTGCCTACAAGCCAGGATTTGCTTTATTTTTGCAGCAGAGCGGAGAGGAATTACAGTCATTGCTGGCAGTGGACATACCTCGTTTTTTTGCTTCTGCCACCATCTCATCATACTCCTGTCGATGACGTAAAGCCTCCTCCACTGATTTGGCAGGAAGATTTCTGAAAACAAGTTGTTCCTGAATTCAATACACACAAATGACATTCTGGACCATTTCAGAACAGGATTAAATTTGGTTTCTCTCAAAGGTGAGCTTTGGGGCTGCCACACTGTCAGTGTTCCAGTAACAGCTGTACAGAACTACTAGATGTTTGCTGCTCCTGTTTTGTAGTTCTCCTAGAGCTTCCCCCAAAGTAAGGTTACTGAATTTGTTGAACACCTGGAATGATGCTCAAGTGAGTGACAAAAGGAAAATGCTGATATACAATATAGTTATTTATTCCAATGCATTTCTGGCCATGTGTATTTTAATCATATGTTCATATGAAATCTATAATGAAGTATTTTCAATAAAAGGTAAAGGTTTTTATTCATTGTAGTTAACCTCTTAAAATTCTCACATAAGAAGGCAAGTTTGCCAAAGGAAGAAAGGGTAGATCACCACTGATGTCAGAGCTGAAGCTAAGGAAGCTTGGTGCAGTCTAAAAGTTCACCAGATAAAAATGTGTTTGTTTTTTGGCTGCATAATGATCCCCTAATTGCTAAACACACTTCCTCTTGACCAAGGAGACTCACTTCAAAGCAAATTAGACCACAGGGTTTGGTCTCAGCCTCTTAACTAATGTCTAGTCTACTTTGGTCCAAAATAAATAGAAAACAGTTTTGTCATTTTAATATTTTAAAAGTTTTCTGTCTCCTCTCTCATATAAGTAGACAAAATAACTTATTAATATTTTCAATGAAAGTGACAGCAGAAAGTATTTTCAAGGTTAGACTGTGGCAACACACTGCATGCTTGGGATGGCACTCCAATTTGAAACAAGTGTCATTTGTAAAAGCATATTTATCTTGGCTTGTGAATTCTAATACTGTAAAAGAAAAACATCAGCAATCAAGTTGTTGCATATCTTACCCTCTACCATACAGTAAAAGAAATAATGCACTTATGAAAACAAATACTCATAGTAATCTGTAATTCCACTCAGAATATTTCTGTCTTAGCAAGGAATGAGTGTATACACTCCCAGAGAGAAAATCCAAAGAAACAGTAATATGCTTTATTTTCCATTTCCTAATTGGAAGAGATTAGAGCAAACATTTAACAGTGCCATCACAAGCTTTTCCATGGTGCAATTTGTTTTCTTTATGATCTTAGTCAGCAGGTCCTTTCTCTTTCCTTCAAACTGCTGAAGACTGTAGATCTGAAAATACTGACCAATTTATTACCCATTTTTTATTACTATTCTTATTTGTACTTTATGCGGATTTTGTTACATCTTCGACTGCTGTTTCCCTGCCTTCAGCTGCACTTTTAGGTATTACCTACCTAAAATGTTTTAAGTTTCCAAAATAGGGTAAGGGAGGATATGGGAGAAGGAAGTGCACACTGAAAAAGCAGGGAAGAAACAAATAAAGAAAATTCCTGAAGATTTGAGGATGCCCAGAGCATGGTCACAGACCGCTGTGAGACACAGTAGATTACAGACTGGTGGCTCCATTACAGTGAGAAAAAAATCCTCAAATACACTGTGATTCACTTAAAGGCTCTTCTGAGAAGTTTGTTAGGCTATTATGTGGGACAGCATAATCCAACCATTCTTTCACACAAGACTTGAGAATTTTAGCTAAAATCCAGTCCTTGAGTTGCACAGCAGACTCATACTTACGCTGGTCGATCCTCCAGAATCAAAGCAGTAGTTGAAAGTGGTTCAAACTCAATATTTTTACGTCTGGCTGATGGGGGTGGAGGTTTATACATTCTTCCTGTCCGTGCTTCATACTCCTAAACAGCATTATTGATAAAAATTACATTTCAACTTTCAGCCTCACTCCAAATTAGTAAGCGTGATATTACTAAATGCATAAATAATTTCACATTAAATATTTTAACATTACTTAATAAGACAGCAAGTGGCAAACACTACAAGTTGAAATTGCTGATAGCAACAGTGCAGCTTTCCAGGACTGCCGAGTAAAGATGAATGAGAAAGCAGTTTCTTGTATCAACTTAATCTTTGATCTGTTCTTGTTCAATATTTCAACTGAGCATCCCAGGATCAGGTGGTAAAGAAATCTGCATAATCTACCCAGCCTAGCTAGTGCACAAGTGTATTTAAGTAACGTGTGAAGCTGACAATTAAAAAACCCACCACTAATCAAGAACATGTGTCTCTTTCCATTTCTTCCTCCCGAATCCAGCCCCCCTTAAGCTGGTATACCTCACATTCCCGAGGCCTGGAACAGCCCCATCACACCCACATAAACCAAAACCACCTACACTACACTCAGTGACAATATGCCAGTATTTATCATTACAAGCCTGTTCCATATAATTTCTTTCTGCTGAAATTAAAACATGCAATCTACTTAGAAAGAAATATTTAACTGCCTCCAATACACACAAGACTCTGAGGAAGAAAGAATTCTAATCCTTTGACCACAACAGCAACTCAACAAAACAAAAATATGACACAATCCTTAAAAAAAAGCTAAACAGAGCCAGATGAAAACATCAAATCTCACATCCCCTTCTTTTTCTCCTCTGTAAATAAAAATTTACTGCCAAGTTAATGGAATAATATGCATCAACACCATTCGGCACATTGAAACAAGTATCTTGAACGACTGGACACGGGACTGGTAGAGTTCTGTTATAATTTACACAAGCAAAATCAAAAAATCAATGCTCACCATTTGAATGAACACACATACTCTCAAGCCGAAAATTATTTCATTCCACTTAAAAATAGAAACAACCTCAGTACTCCTGTCACGCTGTATACCTCAGGACACTCAGTACATCTGTAAATTAGGAATGTATCCTGTGATAACACCCAGAGATCAGCATCCAGGCTGCAGCACAACAGCAATGCCATCCCAACTTGGCAGAAGTTCTGATTTACTTCCATATTCTCCTTTGTAACAAGAGTCACCAAATCAAGTTCATTTAGTGGTCAGAGGTGAGGAAGTTCAAACATTAGCAACCTTTTCAACATCTCTACATATCTAACTTGCATGCAAACAAAAAGGGGGGGAGAAAAAAATATTAAAAAAGCACTGCAAGATGTCTATCAGAAATGAAGCCACTCTTAAGCCATTTTTTAACACAAGTGATACATGTGAACAAGACTAGTGGTTCCAGCTATTGCCTGTGCTAAGAACTGATACACTATTTCCAAGGCAACAGAGGAAGAAAAAACCAAAAATTAAAAATTCTTCAACAGAGATATTCACAAAAGGCAGAACTCATCATCCACCTGTGTTTCTGAAAGTACACATCATGAACAGTTGGATTTTTTAAAAAGAGATCACATGGGCAGAGAAGGAGAACTATAAGTGTTACTAGAGAGAGTCAATAGAGAGACCAAAATAGCCTCAAGCTCAAACTGTCGTGGCTGCACATTCCCCAAACTGAAATACATTCCAAAGTATCAGAACCTTCCAAGGGAAGATGCTTTTTCCTAAAGAAGCCTGTGCGCTAGGAAAGTGATTTGAAGATCAGATCCCACAACTATCAGATGTGTACAGAAATCCTACAAATAAAGTATCCATTTTTTTCTGGAATACTTTATATGACGACATGTAAAGAATCCAATATCCTTCACTGTGCAGTTGATGCAGAATCTAAAAAGCTTGAACTGACATAAAACTTCACTTTGAAAGATGCGAGTTAATATTCTCCCACAACAAGGTAAAAGTACAATTTAAAGTCAAATGTCTTGTCAAATGCTTAACATGCAGGGCATGAGCCAGAAGATAGAACAGCTGACAGCTAAGATTCAAGACTATGTAAAACCTGTATATGTAAAACAATTATTCTGGAAGCGTCACATGTATGGTTTCACAAGAAGGTTGTTTAAAAAAAATTTTATTGCAACATATCAGGCATTTATTGAAAATTCCAGAACACTTCCTAATTCCAAAATAAACAAATTTCAGCTTTAATAAAAAGTTATCATCTTACTAAGTCTGGAACACCACCCTGTTATCTACTGCCAATAATTAACTCAGTAAGAAGCTAAAATCATGTTTTTCCTGAAAAGCACTGTGACAGTATACTTAAGAGTGCTTCAATATGTGGAGGGACTTGCATTTCTAGTATTTATTCCTGCAGAGACACAGATAAGCCTATTAAACTACAGACAGGTAAGTGGGGCTGGAAAAACATCTTTTGCTTATAAACTGCATTTGTTTAAGAAGATAAAGATATCTCAAATAGCTTCTTCTTAAAACAACAAAAAACCCCACCCAAAAACCAGAAACCCAAAAAACCCCACCCCCTACCACCACAACCAAGAGCACCAAAAAAATTCCCTGGTATTCTAAATAATAATTTTAAAAAGTAAATAAACCCACAGAGGTCTTTAATGCTTGCACCTTTTTGTTATCTACATGGAAAACATGCAAGTCTGAAATTTCATTTATTCTTCTGCTGTAGTACCATAAAGGACAGATCATTGAGAGTCATTTTCAATACCTCTAAACAGGACTGGACTGCTCTGCTTAACACAAAAGTAACTGCTCATAGCTTCCTTTTCCAATACTTAAGCCAATGACCTTAGAGAAAGGAAAGCCAGCTGCACTGCAGCATTCCAAAAGCATTAGTAGACCTGAAGTAGGGTATGCTTGTGGGGATAAAGTATTTAGCTAAGTGTGAAACACAGGTATTCAGTGTGAAAAGACAAATTTGCATCTACAGAGCTCAAACGATACAGCTGTAAAGGAATAAATACCAACCATAAAATTCAACATGAATCTGGAATTAAGTTTGATCTATTTATGATCCAATAACAAAAGCTGAACTCGTGGGAATGAGTGATAAAAGCCTTTCGTTACAAGGACTATGGAAGTTCTCACAGTACCAATTATATAAACAAAACACCACACATCCAATTATGTTGTACGTATGCTGGAGGAGAAAGGCATCTGATGTGTAGAGAATTTCTGCAACTAAAGAATGCAACACTGAATAAGCTTCCCCTGTCTTAAGGATTGCCTCTATTTAAAGTAGACGTTAAGGCATACTGATACTCCAATTAAACATCCTGTGTATGACAGTTTCTTCTAATATGCTTTCTCCTCTCTAATGCTAAGTCTGATCCTAAAATAGTTTTTATTCAATCAGCTGTGGCTTCTGCTGAGGAAACAGAGTGGGGATTGCCATATATTGTGCAAAAGGTTTTAAACCTCTCTCCCTTCTACACACACGTGACTGGAGCAGATGGGTCTATGAAACATCTATATGATTATTTCATTATGTTGTACAGCTAACTAGATATATCATCAGAAAGATTACAGGCCTTCATTTGAATCAGGGCTGATCATCCAAGAATAGAAGCATTAATAGAATCACCTAGGAGTGCATCCGTGTAAAAAGAATTTCTGCTAATGAATAATCCTACATCAGCATGCATGTTGCCTCCAGGTTAAATGTTAAAATTGCTCAGCTAGCACTGGCTATAAAGTGATTATAAACAAAGGAGTGTTTATAGCAAGAGTAGATGTCACTTAAAAATCCTGTGAGTCATAAACTAGACATTTTCCCAGAAACAGGAATTCCAGATGCTGTCAGGACAGGCAGAACAGTACATTCTCGCCTAATTTGCAGGTGAAATAGAAAGAACAGATGTATTGATGGAGAAGAAAATACTAATCTTCACACAGTACAAAAGGACAACCAAACAGACACTTGAGAGTTTCTAGGTCAATCTTCCAAAGTTAATGCCATTCACTTTCAATTCTTTGTTTGCTGTATTTTTTCCTCAATTGGATATTTAATAAGGTGCATCAAGTTTCATCTGTTGTTTACAAGAAGTCACCGGCCCTGGGCCCAATAAAGACACGCTGAGAGTGGCCAGGCCATGTAATGTGAACCACAGGCACCAGAACCAACCAGCAGTTATGGGACTGCTGTTCCACAGAACTGAGAAGCCAATCTGTACTGTTCATGTTTAACACAGAGTGCAGAATTACACAAAAAGTGTACAAAGTAATGGGCATGCACAATTTCAGAAGGATCCCAGTCACACAAATAGATAATGTAAATTGTAACAAAAGTTTCAATAGCTATGCTTTTCTAGTTTTCCAATTCCACATGGGAAATAGTGATTAAAAGCGTCTGGAGTTCTGAAGTGCTAATAGCTTGTGTGGCTCAGAGACAGAAAGATTCTAATATATAAATCTTCACATTTAGTAAGTTGTTAAAAAATATTACAAATTTAGCCTTTAAAAAACTTTTACCATTAAGCAATGAGGCACAGCAAACATAGAAAGTAAATTACTGTCAAGCTGTATGATTACCTATTTCTTGCTATCCAAGAACATGCAATATAAACAATACACAATAATTCTCTATCACTTGAAGTTGTTAGTGAGATTCACATGTGAAACTTGTTTATTTTGCTAATGGTTTTTAATGAGTTGATGGTTAGTGCCATAAAATATTCATGCTACTGTGAAAATGTGATGTTTGTACTATTTTAATGAGTGCTACACAGTCCCATGCATGGCATCAAATACAACTACAAAAAGTATATATTAAATTTCATACCCCTGTGTTTAATAGACTGAGAGCAGATATTGACGCAAGACTGCCAGAACTGTCATCCTAATAAGAAAAACAGAAGCAGAGCCTTAGTGAATAAATAAAGGAAAAGACCATGACAAAACAGCAATATGCAATCCAAAATTTAAATTCACATGTAGACTATTTATCTTGTATTTTTGGAAAAAACATGGATGTGTCTGTTCCTCTTCCTTTTCCAGCCCTCAAAACAGACATATCCAAAGACTTCCCACTTGTGCAAGGTCTGTACAGACATTGACTGGATTGTTCTTCTGGTTTAATTGATGTTTTATATTTTCAGTAATCAGCCCCTTTGCCCAAAGGGAGATTTTTTCCATGGCACTTCTCAGATGCATGACAAAGGCAGTCCCTGATACACCCTGTGCCTCCCTAGCACACACCACTCACAGACATTAGACTGACTTAACCACAGCCTTGGAAGGTACATGCTGTTAGAAAGGAGAAACAGAACATTGTCCTCTGCCATGTTATTATTGATATTTCTAAACTGAAAGCTCAAAAGTGGGCTATACCTCAGCCTTGCTGGTGATAACAAGGATGTATTTGTAAAGGTTTGAGCAACAGTCACTTCCATTAAAAATAAGATTCTAAGCACCACTCAAGCAGCAAGGCAATCAGGTATAAAAGCAAGTGCAGCTACAGGAGACCCTGGTACAACTACAGCTCTGCACATTTTCCAACCAAAAGTCAAAGTTGGTTTTATAATGGAAAGATAAACCAAGCTAAAAGATGGGGTGTAGGGGAGGTGACAAACAAAGCCCACTGCTTTTAAGCCTGTGCCTGGAAGAAGGAAAAAAAGGTTTTTATCATTAATTCAACGGAACATATCAGCAGTGTTCAGAATAATAGAAACCATTTTAAAGGCTTTCTTCTTCCTTGCCATACTATTTTTCCTTTTCCATACTGAAGTACCATGCTAACCTTGGAAGGATAAGATTTATATTAAAACAAACCAGCAAAAAAACCCCACAATCTCACACTTTAAATAAATGTCCATGAAAGACAGCAGATTTACCACCTGAACCTACCATTTTGGAATTTGATACAGCCTGCCTAGATGATGACTTTGCTTCCTCAGCACCTCAAGCTCAGCAGCATATCTGCTTAACCTGCAAATGCTCAGTTCTTTGAGAGAAGAAAAAATCCTGCAGATCATGCTTGGCTAAAGAAATTCAAAGACCCGAGAGAAGGAAAGGATCCCACAAAGAGAGAATCCAGAAGACCAAAAAATAAAATATAATGTCCCCATCACATCAAAGTAAAGTAAGTTCTATAATTTTTATTATCTCAATTTATATTATTTGTTTCCTCCAAATCCAGCAACTTTCAGGAACAGAAATGAAAACACATACCTATGTATGCCCATGCTTTCTTTTTCAAGCCTTAGTAAGAGAACAGTTGCTTCAATACTCATTGTAGTTATTCTTAAAGACTTTGTTTTTAAAAAAAACAGCAGTCAAAAGAATTCACATCAGCAGAGTCAATACTTGCATGTCATTTTCAAAACACTGATCCCTTCTCCCCTTGTAAGGTACTCCCTGAAGATGCATTTGTGCCACCAGCACAGCACTGACATTGTTAGAAGTTCTCCTTAACAAGTTTCCCTTGTCAAAGCAACTTGGGACGTCCTGGCAGTAGGAGCTGAACCGTATTTTATGGCCTTTATGCAAAACAAAAGAAAGCATCTGTCACCATTTTACTGACAAGATACTCACTGAAGAAATTTAAAACATTGGGAAATGTCTATGGTTTACCTCTAGAATAGATATTTTACTGACTACACGTGTGATAATTGAATGATGCAGGACATTTCTTGAAAATCTGAGCAGCTACAGCATCTACAAAGAAACCATCCCAGCCTTCTCACTGCTTCTGGTAGGGCAAATTGTTATAATACTGCTACAGGTGTTACAGGTTCCTTGCAAGACCCAATATCCCCATTTATTATCAGTCCTTGTTCTAGGCAGTTTGTTACCAATGTATTTCTGCTCTGTATCTGGCAAACAGGCAGAAGTATTGCCTTTCCTTTTTCTCCAGTAGTAGTGCAAGGTGAGCCAATGGGGCCTCTAAATAACAATATGCTTAAGAACCACTCCTGTAAAAAAGCATTCAACAGCTTTCCTAAGATAGTCAGTCCTTGGGTTTGCTTACAAACAAACACACACACACATTTTATAGGCATTAAGAGCTTTGTGCACTTTTAAACTCTAAAAACCAAGACTGGAGGGAAGAGGGAAGGGTTAATATTGCAAGCCAAAATGTTTGAGTCATATGAAAACTGATTCAAACCACATCTGTTCCTCTGAAGAGAAGCCTCTGAAAACCCTTGGGAGACCACGGGAATTCTGCCGAATTAATGACTGCAATTTCTCCATTAGATCTCAGACTGGAGATAACAACATTGGAAAAACATTCAAGTGAAGACACTTGTTTTAGCCCTCAGGTACTTCATCTTTGTAAATATTTCAGAGCCATCCCAACATATTTTCAGAGGTTAGATGTAAAACAGTGACCCAGTCAAAGCTAGTACTTAATGGACTGTCAAAGATTAAAACCTTCAATTTTGTACACAAGGTGACAGCTATTGGAAAAGATGGCTTCACTTCACTTCTGAACAAGCAGTCATTGCTAAAATCACTGCAAGCTTTTAATGTTGTGGCAGATTTAAGTAGAAAAGAAGCTTTTTTTTTCCACTTCATTTAAGGCTGCCACTGAGAAAAGCATTATTAAAACTGCTGATAAAGCAAGTTTGGTCTATGTTTTGCTTGGTTTTTATATTGCAAAGTGTAATTGCATATTTTGAATTTACTTTAATTCAGGCATATTATGAAAAACCCACCATACTGCTGTAAACACATTAATAAAATGTATGCAAGCCTGCCTTAATAAAATAAGGTAAACTTAATGATTTGATATTCAGAAAAATTTTTATCATAGATTAAAAGCTCTTTAACTGTAAGCACAAAAACTGAAATTGTGCTTGCATTTTTAAACAGAATCTGGACTTTGGGTCAATACATTCCAAAATGTTATATATCAGCCCACAAGTCTGTTTCTGCTTTAAATGCTTCTGCATTAAAGTATTTCAACAGTCTAATTTAAAGCAGATTTCTGTACAGACTGAAGAGAATTTACCAAACTGATCATTAATGACAACATGCTTCTTATAATAGCTAGTTTTATTAGCTGCAGTTCATGAAAAAGGCACACTTCCTAAAACCATCAGATGCATTTGACATTTGCAGTCCTGGGGAGTTGTTTTCCCTTTTCAAAAAAAAAAAAAAACAGTGAAGGAAAAAAGCCCAGAGGAAGGAGATGTCCAGCAAAAGAGTTGGCCTCAATCACATCCTGCTTGGGCAGCTCAAAATCCAAGGAGAGCTGAGCGTGCCAGCAGCTGCGAGTGGGGATCTGCAGCTGCCAAGAACTTCCAACCTCTGACCCAGTTTGAGGGAGCGCCTCGCGCCCGGGGCGGCGCAGCTGCACGGACGGGACAAACGCCGCGGGCTGCCGTGCCACGGAACACTCAGCATCTTCCACACGGCCTGAGAGGCCTGCAAAGAAATTATTCACAATCATGTTCATTAGGCAGTCTCTGAAGGCACAGCTGGCTGGCATCCTCATCCGAAAAATGTCTGAAACAGTATCCCCAATGAAGTTCCCAGATTTTCCTGGAGGTTATTCAAGATAATACAAGCACTATCTGACTTCTCTGGAAGTTGTCATATAGCAGTGTCTAGTTGATAGACAGTGACTGGGAGCCAGAAGCATTCATTTAAATGTGATCAGCAATTTACTACATCATCCTTACCATTAACAAAAAGAAAAAAAGAGGTTTCCTTCAGCCAGGATGGGAAAGGGACACATAAGCCCCACCAGTCTTTTGGCTATATATCTACAATGATGCAATTTTTCTCAGTTTTACTAACAGGAAAGTATTTCATGCTTCATGATATTGCCATAAAACTTTGATGTAAGTATTATCCTTATCCAAAAGACTTCCTCCTCCTATTAATTGCAAAGTTTTTCCTGTTGTGAGTTAATTTTTCTTGCAACAGGACTTCTTCAGATCTCATCTTTTACACGCAGGATGCTGACTCATTACTGAGTTTCCTTAATCAAGGGTTTATTTGCACCCTCCCAAAGCTGGCCACTGACATCAGTAAAGTGAAAGGACCATGTCCAACCATGAAAAATAATGTTCAGGAATGGCAAGATTTATGGCTAATAATAAACTGCCATAAACTCCCTCACAGGCAGCTTTCCTACCTTCTTGTAGTCTTACACCTAAGGTTCATTTTAAAAAGCTGGCTAACAAGAAGTAACCATGGTTCTGGCCACAAAGAGCTAAAAAATTGGGGGGAAATGTGAGGTTTCTGTTTCAATCATATCTGATCCCTCCACTTTGATTTAGAAAGTCAAAGAGCACGTTTGGAGAGATATTCCATGTAGGTTATGAAGTCACCTGACAGATTCACAGAATTCCACGTAAACAAAACACATTAAGCTTTAATCATACTTCTGTCAACTTCTTGAAGGCCTTATATTCTTTTCACTCACATCCCCAGCATAGTGAGAAATTAGTCTAGAGACTACAGTCAGCCATTTGAAGTGAAGATGCTATTCCCCATTGATCTTCAATAACCAACTGTGCCTACATTCATTCTAACCCATCACCAGCTTAGCAAATTCCAACATTTTTTGAGAAAAGAAACCATCAGCTTTTCTTCAAAGGCATATGCACAAGGAGCTACATAGTAAGTTTTAAACACACGTGCAAGACATTTGACATATGCTAATTATGGAGACACTGGGGTCATTTCACAATTTAAAATCTAATTTCCTTAGGTATGTAGTTCTAACTGTGTGTAGAGCAGTGTGTCAAGCTGGTTCCCCCACTGGTAACTGTATCTTTTAGCTCACTATGCTTTAGATAAAGACCATGAATGGTTTAGCCAAATAGAAAGCTAAAACCATTAGCAATTACTGGTACTTCACTCAACATCATGTAAATCCAACAGTGACTCTAATCTGGAAAACATAATAGCACAAACCACATGACTAGGAGCAACTCAGTCATGGCTAAAGATAATACATTGTTGTGATACATTTGCTTTTCTGACACTTCGGGAGGAGTTAAAAAACAGAAACACTACTGTTTAAAACCAACACCATCACTGAGGGAAAACAGAATAAGAAAGTAAGACTATTTCTTCAGATCATCATCTTCAACAGGTAGCCCAGGAAAGATGTGGATGCCCCATCCCTGAAAGTGTTCAAAGTCAGGTTGGACAGGGCTTAGAGCAACCTGGTCTGTTGCAAGGTGTCTGTCCATAGCAGGGAGAGCAGGACTCCCTTCCAACCCAAACATTTCTATTATAACATGATCTCCAGATCAAATATCTTCATTACTAGAAAACAGTAAACAGATGACAGGTAACACTGTGCAGATTCTCCATTTCTCAGGATGGAAGAGACATCTGGATTTTACCACAGTATTTTCACAGCACGAGGCCAACAGCATGCACCTGCAAGCAAAGCAAGAATGCTTGCCCTCTCCCACCCAAAGAGGAAAACCACTTAAATTTGAAAAAGCATTCATTTTACTTCACACTCAAATCACAGAATAATCTGAGTTGGAAGGGATCTTCAAAGGTCACATAGTTTCAACCCATTGTCACAAGTCACATTGCATTAAAGTCCTTCAAAAAGATCCTCTAGTTTTTGACCTTGGTTGCTCCCAAAAGGCCCTCTTTGCCACAAAGCCCCTTCTAGGAGACAACTGAACACTGCCTCATTCACAGCCATTTACACCTGCCAAACACATCAGCTTATTTGGAATTTAACAAAGCAGACAGAGGAAGCAGACCTCAAGAGATTCAAGTTACTGTTTTAACCAACACAGGGGACATTTATATTTCTTATGTCAACAAATCTTTCAGGTTTGCACGCTAACATACGGTAACGATACATCACCAATTGCTCCCCTTTGAACACTGACATCTTAGTATTATTTTATCAGAAGTATTATCTTATCAAAGACAGATTCCACAGGAACAATTATATGGAAGTGCAACCTTGTGGTAGAGGAGGGAAATCAGAGGTGTCTTTGTGAAGAATTCCAGTAGCTCAAAATCAAATTTAATTTACAGTATTATTTTGCAACAAAGTATCTTGAGTGAGATTAAAACTTTAATTTAAAGAAGATTACATGTTTCAGAATTCTAAGCAATTTAGAATTCAGAGGTCACCTACATAGGAAGTCTTCCAGACAAGGATGGCAATGGAAAAATGAGTCATAATGCAGCATATCACGTTAAATACAACAAAATTTTATGGGAAATTAATGCAAGTTCTAATGTCTTGACAAAAACAGCTTAAGTGCTTTCTGAACCTATACCATCTTTTTGGAAGTACTTTTGATAAGTACTGAGATGTACTGAAGAATGCACAAAATAATCATAAAACTCAAATTCCTTAGTAACTACTATTACTTAAACAAAGCCCCAAAGTAATGTTCTCAGAGCAGCCTGTGGTCATATAACACCAATGTGGATATAACAGCAGAGAAATGCAGGACCTGTATCTTATTTTTACAATTTTCCTATCTTGAGTTATGTGATGTTTACTCACCTGCTGAATAATTTTGGAATCTTTTGGAAGGTTTTCCCTGGGTGGGACTTTTCCAAACAACTTCCAACCAGGAGCGCTTTGGACAGCAGGTTTGAGTTCCTTTGTCCTTTTAGTGAAGAAGTTTCTGAAAAGAGAGAAAGGATTTGTTTTGTTTGTTATAAGCATATAAACAAAGTATATTGTTCCTATCCTATTTACATTTCTTCAATTTCTCCACCAGTTCACTTGGGTGAACTGTAGAGATTTACTGCTCAGCAAATGCAAAGTGCATTCTGCTTTCAAATAATTAATTTGAAGTGGAGCATCTTTCATTACAGGTGCTTTGATGCTAATATTTGTATTTAACACTCAACTTTACCTCTAAACCACTTTATCAGAACTTTTTTTTAGTAATAGCAGGCACTTCCTTATACATAAACAGCACACCACAGATTCTCAAACGTTTATTTGGGGCTTGTTTTAAGTGTTTCTTCCTGATTTATTTGGAGACTGAAATGACTACAGCTGAAAAACACCCTGTAACTTAAAGAGATTTTTTTTTAATGGTAAATTATTACTTCTACCAATCTTCACGGCTTCAACTTTCATAGCATGGACTAGAAAATCAGGAAACAATCACACAGTTTCAGTTTGGCAGACAAGCTTTATCAGTGCCTAATAATTACACCCAAAGAGGGAGATGACTGCATTGCTCTTCTTCTTAGAAAGCCAACCATCACAAGACCCTGTTAGTGACCACTTGTCAGATACTCAGCTATACTATTTGACTCCAATCACAAGTTCCCACAGAGCATGTTATGTACAAGTGCTTTAAAAATGAAAGAAGTGTATTTATTCTGAATACTGGAAAGTTACTTTCCAGAAACTCTTCCCACAAAGGGATTAAAAGCTCAGGAGCCTGTAAGGTTATTTCTCAGGAAGCTTACCAGCTGACCTCAGAGAACACAACAGGGGAGTACTTTTGGTGGGAGATGTTTTTGTAGTGTTAACTAGCTAACTTCACACTCTTCTTCTGGAAAGAGATCCTCAGATTTACTCTTCACTTAATGTATTTGCTGTATTTTAAAATACAATTCCTTTTCAAATTGGAAGCAGTCATGTTTGTGCACAGCAAACAGTCTCCTAGCTTTGCTCCCAGATAAAAGGAGCATGCTTCAACAACCACAATCTGTCTGAAAAGCGTTCAGGGCTCTTAAATTCCAGTGCTGTCAGGGTTTCTGGCCAGACAGCATAGCTTTACAATTAGGAACTGTAGTGTTTGTAAGACATTGTATGATCTTCATATACAAGCTAATTTTTTTGTTCCCAGAATGTTTTTTGTTATTTGGGAAACAAGGAAATGCCTGTCAAAAATCCCTTCAGTGCAAGTCTGTGTGAATGAACTCTACAGCCTGTGAGCTTGTGTGTAGTTGAGGATCTAGCCACCAGCAAGCCGTGAGCTGGAGAGATGGAGAAGTAGGTGCTGATAGAGCATGGAAGCCTCCCAAAAACTGTTAAGCTCAAGACTGGTGGTCCCATGGAATTCAGAAAAAAAAAAAAAAAAAAAAAAGAAACCCAGAACACCAAGACTCCCTTCACTCCACTTGAGGCCACTGCCACTCACTACCATCATCAACAGCTCGTCAAAAAAAAAAAAAAATTAAAAGACTGCATTCAAGAAAACAGCAATTGCTACAGGCAGGCAGGGAATACAGGATTACACACACACCTGATCGACATGAACACCATGAGACATTTTTGTGGAATGCCCACAAAAGACAATAGAATCTTTTGCTGCCACAGTACACTGTGCCACTTCTGTGGAGGTCTCCCAGATGTTGTTCCAACCCAATTACTGGGAAAGCATGCTTGGGAATAACTGATTGCATGGTCTGAATAGTTGTTTGCCATTATTGAAATTGAGCCATTGCTACTAATAATAGTTTAATACAAATTGTTCTAGGAAGCATTGGTTGTGATCCACACATCCCACAGATGTCCCCATCAGAGAAATTTGTAATATCTTCATTCATCCCTGTGGAAGCCAAGTTAGCTCAGAAGCTCCAAGACAGTGGTTTCTGATACACAGCCTGGAAAGGAGGAACAGTGAAAGAGACCATGGTTCCCTATGCCTTTGAAAAAAACCATCCTCAGTCAATCCCAGAACTGAACACTATTAGTGAAATAAACAGATCCACTCTGTAAGACAAAAAAGTGTGCTTATATAAATAACAAAGGCTCATTTCATAAGGGCACTTTTCACAGTGCTTTACATTGTCTTCAGGAGGGAAGGAGGAGCAGTCAAAGAATAAACAACAAAACAAGACAAGTTTTCTAAAGACTCTGCACTACCCCACAGCCTTGCCCTTAAATCTGCAACAGCTGTATTTGAACTTCATTAGACAAGACTTTTTCCCCCAAAAGCAGGTATGCAGGAAGGTCTGGAGATTCTGGAGCATCTTTCTTGATTTCACAGGTAGCAATAACCACCCAGTCTCTGTACACACTATGGAATACCACCAGGGTTACTTGGCAGTTGAACTCCACTGCCTCTAGCATATGTAGAAGCTGAAAGATGCATTTAATATTGATGGCAATCTGTCATTGTATCAAAGCTGGTTCATTATTAACCAGGTAACTGGTAGATTTTTAAAAGGAAAAAAATGAGATTTAGGCATGCTCATGGCTTTTACAAGATTTAATTTTTCAGGTTTTTTTTAACAAATAAAACATCAAAACAAACCTTTAAGGTAGTCTGGAAGGAATGAAGTTTAACATTTATTGAGCACATATTGAATGAAGTCTGTTTCTTGTGAAGGCTAAGAGCTCGCAAAACTTTGTATTCTGTCAGAATAAACTTCACACAGGAATTCTAATCAGAAAGAAATTAATGAGAGATTACAAATAAGCTTTGCTGAAGATGGAAGGACACTTCTTAATACATTGTTTTGGCAAAGAACAGTATCACATCTGAGGTGTTCTTGACAGCAGCAAAGCCTTACAAAAGCCTTGTTAAGGAACAGCATCTGTGAATGCTCACAAGTTGCATTCACTGAACTGCAGGAAGTGTACTAGATTTGATGTATTTGTGGCTGCTTAGAATATTCATGAGTCTCACTGATCCTGGGAAGAGTCAACTATTGAAATGGCTGGAGAGTCAATAGCATTTTGGTACAGAATCTCAAAATCCATTTGAAAACCTCAAAATTCCTTAAAAGAGAGTCTACACTTTAGAAGTGAACAATTCTTTCTGTTGCAAGGACCCATGGGATAGAAGTATTAAATTAGTTCATTGATTTAAGCTCTGGTTTACAAAAGCCCAGGGAAAAGCTGCAAGGGTTTTTTTTCCCTGCTTCTTTTATATAAGACATATTAACACCCTCAAATGACACTCCAAAATGTCTCAGTAGGTGCCTTGAATAGCTCAAAAGCAAAATGAAGTGCCACAGAATGAGAAGTTATTGGCACAGACCAAGACATCTCTTGCTAACATGGTTTGGATTACACTAAACAAAACCTGTGGGCTGTGAGCACACAACTGCAACAGCTGTAATGACAGCTATGACTGGTGGTTTTCCCCCTTATTTTTAACTGTGTTGCTTCAACTATTCCTGCCTGTGCCCAGCATAGTCTGTGCAAACTTCACCATACTGGTGGTACAGCAATTCAAATATGTTAATCATTTCTACAGGTGACATTAACACTATGTTCTACTAATGAAATTGCTTGCTTTCATCCCTCTTTTGCTTTCAAAATCACTTTTTTGTTGCTATTTAAGATTAATTAGTGCAGTCTAAATGCAATTAGAATTAAGTCTCAGAAGGGGATAAGTAGAACCTGATACTTTAGTGATTTTTTTAAATTTACTTTGGGGTTTTGACTTGCCCTCCCCTCCAAAAAAACTTCTTTCTGATTTCCAAGTAGTTACAGGTCAAGAGGACAACAGATTTCCAAGATTTAGAGGAACTTACTGGAAAAGATGAGATAATTACTTGAACCTTGATCTTAAATTTTATCCAAAACTAGACTGTGCAGTATTTGCACAACAGCCACTCAAATAAAGCTGAAGTGCTTTGAACAGCAGCAGGAAGGAATGGCTCAGGGCAGCTCCATCTCCAGCACTCTGTCTCTAGGTATAATTGAGTCACCCCTCCTCAAGAACAAGAGTCTGACAAGAATCTTTTGTTTGACCAAAAATGTCAAACTAACCTCGTTTCAAGCTACACATCATTTTGCTACAGCTCTTTCAACGAAGATAACATACATGGATCTTCCCTTTGTACAACTCCACTGTGTGCCACAACCAACAGGCTGGCAGCATCCCACTGCTTTGTGCATCCCAGCACCACCTCAAGCAGCTTTCCTTCCCAGTCATTCAGTCATTCCAACTCCACATACAGGCTCAAGCTTCACCTATTCTGACACTTGCACCAAGCTATAGACAGATTCCAGGTGTAGAGGAAGGCTGGAGTTACACCTGAGCCTTCAGGATGAATATCAATATAAAGCATACTAACAATGAGATCTTTTCTCTAATTTATTCATCTTGCACTACACAAAAATGGCAAAATTCAAGTGGTCTTAGAGGAGAGCATAAACCATGTTATAATCATCACTACTGTTATACATGAGGAAAGTATGCTTCCTTACAGTTCATTTTAATATAAAAATTAATTTAATTTGAAATGCTGCATTACGTTAGACAAAAAAAAAAAAAAAACAAACAACACAAATCACACACACCCAAAAAAACCCAACACAAACAAAAACCAGGAAAAAACCAACCAACAAAAACCCCGAAAAACAAAACAAAACCACTAAACTATGGGCACCTTTGGCAAACATACAGTGTGGTAACAAAAAAACATCTTTCCAAATAAAATACACATAATTTAGGATTATTTTACCAATAAATCAATATTGTGTTTATATCTCAATGCTGAAAGGTAAACTACTAGTCTCTGATTTCTAATCCTTACAAGGTAACTTTGAGCTTGCTCAAAATGTTTACCCATTAATTTACAAAAAGAGACTTCAAGTTATACTAGCATAGTAAAAGTTACTTTTTTTAGATAAAAAGCTAACTGTCAAAATATTTTCTGACTTTTACTTTACACACAACAATCTGGTTTATTGTCATTTTCCATCATCAATCATTTCTTCTCATTGCATCCATCTTTCAAGAGCTTTGATAACAGGGAATTGTTCTGCTGAGAAAACAAGATTTGAAAGCCACAAGAACTGATAGAGGAAGTGAGGGCTGATTAGATTTTCCTTTTGATTAAGCACCTAGTACCTGTTAGTAAACACTGCATAAGACAACTGCATCGTTTTAAATCCAGGAAGGAATCAGCATCCCATCAAGAACACCCTCACTCTATCACACATAGCTTTTCCTCACAGAATCACAAAGAAGGGAAATGCAGCATAGAAGTAATGCTACAAATGAGCACCAAGTTGGACCAAAAAAACCCCAGTACATTTTCTCTGTGTTTTTAATATAGTTACAAAAATAGAGCTAAAAGCCTGAAGTTAAATTTCTCTGAGATAACATTAAAAATCTACTGATTCCAACAAAACCTCAGAGCATGTAAAAGGAATGAAGTAACAATAGTCATTAAAAACTGTTTGTATTACAAAACAACTGATTTTGCATCCCCACAAAGAGCAGAGTTCTGCTTGTACATGCCATCTGCTCTTGCTCCACCCCATGCTAATTTCTTAATAAGCTTCATAGGCATACAAAATATGTGTATGTTTAAAACTTGCTGAAATTTGAATTAGCTGAAAGATGAGCTGATAAGGAAATTACTTATTTACCCAACAGTCTTTACCCAGAGAATTGTATCAGTAAGGAGTTAGAAGAGACATGTTCCAGGAATTGCTATAGAAACATTTTTAAAACCCCTAAAATTAGACGTTTTTACTTAAAACCATACTTTTAGAACAAATTCTGGAAACCTCTACATGCCTGCAATTCCATATTCTGTATGGAATATTCCATAGCCAAATACATAACAAGAACTATTAATTCATATTGGCATCTCTTTACCAGGCATAACACACAAAAGCTGTTTAAGAACACATCAGAATTCTTCTCCATACTCGAGTCTTGGCCATTCTGTCATGCTCTCATGTGAAATAATTTGGAAATAACAGCAGACAAAAAAAAACCCATTGCTTTATTAAGCAGAATTAGCCCCTCTGCTTTAAACAAGACTTTTTAATAATTTACATGCAGAAACAAAGGTAACTCAACTCTAAGCATAAATAATGAATCATTGAAAGGAAATAAAACCTTTTTGGTTAGCCACTTACAAAGCAGAGCAACAGGCATTCTACATTTTTAATTTCAATAGCTTCAAGTGTCAGCCCATTTTGATCCAACACATTTTTGATTGCTCTCAGCACAAGTTTCAAAGTTGTGCCCTATATTGGAAGAGATGTGACCCAACCAATTTTACAGTTTACAATTTCCACCATTTTGCTACAAGCAGCAGCTAGATTATAGATTCTCTTTTAATTGTATTCCCCAACCACAGATTTGTTACAGGTTTCCAGTTTTAGAACCTTCTAGATGTAAAGATCTCCTCCTACTCTCTGCACCAAGACAACCCAAAGAATATTCCAAACTACCCTCTCCAAAGAAGCTTCAGTGTTTGCAATACTATAAACCTGCAGTCTTAGATGCTACACAAGGAAGCTTTTGGCCTCTCTCCCCTCCTCACCCCTCCAACAAAAACAAATAAAATAAGGAAATGAAAAATCCTACCCAGAAAAACAACCATCCTCAGCAAGACCAAGCTTGTAATATTTTTTTTTTTATTAAATATGTCTCCATTTGTATTAGTGATCAACTAAAGCCTTGGCTACAATTAGGTCCACCTGAAATTTAATGAACTGTCAAGGACAGTTCTCAAGCTGAGGATTGAGAAGCTGGAAGGAGGTGGCCGCTGGTGTCTTGGAGAGGACAGAGATTGACAGAACTATCATGGAACTGCACTGATGAGACTTAATTAGATCAACTCTCTTATCAAGCTCCTAGTGAATACCAGTCCCAAAGTGGCTTTACAAACTCTGCTGGCAGACCAGTTTTACTACAGGTACACAAACACTTGGGAAGTTTTAAGAGTTGAAAGTGTTTAGCAGTATTGCAGAACATCTTGTACAGAACACTCACGGATAAACTCTATTTTACCAGACTACATGCTGCCCCCAACAAAGAGCTGTTGCCCAGGTAAGCTTTACAAGCAGTTCAGGCATTCAAAAACACACATAAACAAGCAGACATATAAGCAAGGTAACTGATGGGGTTCAATTTCAGAATGGTTTAAAACAAATAAAGGAAGAGAATCAGCCTTTACTTTTCAGAGTGAAGTAGCAAAGCAGAGCTTTATGTTAGACTGTTCTATCATTTTCATATTTGATCAGGCAGTTATAAAGCTATTTTAACAGTACACCAAACACTATGGTCAATCTTCTCTAATAATGATCAAAGGACACTTACCCACAGCATTTAAAACAAAGTCTTAGATCACAGCTGTGAGAAGTGGAGAATTTTTACCAGCTGACTACAGATATTCTGTGTATCTGTATTTTCTGGTATTTTTTGTATGGCCAGGAATATCTAATCCATCAAAGTCACAGCTACGTAATGAGCAACATACTCCAAGCAAAACAGTGCTAGAGGAACAAGAGCCCTTCCTCCCACAAACCCACATAATGGGAAGCCCATTTCCCCTCCTTGCACAGTAATGTCCTACAATCCCTTCTGCTGCATCAGCTCCCACACCCTCCATACCTTGCAAGCCAATCCAGCTCACTAATCCCACAGAAAACCATCAACACTTTTTCACTCTCCAGCTTAATGAGCAACAGGCAGCTCACAGAGGATCACATAAATACCAGAAGCAGGGATGAAACATTTCCTTTGTTTACTGACAATAAAAAATTCTTCAGTCAGCTCACCAAGATATCTCACAAAGTACAACTCAGTTAAACAAAGCACCTGAAATTGTTCTAGATGTGACTCACTTTCAGTTGAGTCACATCTAGAACAATTTGCCTCACTTTCAGTTGAGGCAAAACTCACCAGCTTTATAAGGGCAACCCCTATACCTGTAGTTCAAATGCTTCCATACAATGTATGCTTTCAAAACAAAGGTGATAAAGATTTCCAGCCTTTGACATGGCCTACAAGTCTGTGAACTGGAAGTTCAAACACAGGGCAGAGTTTTATTCTGCAGACTGTCCCAGGGGTGATTGTAACTCTGACCAGCCTGGTTAAGCCTCAGTTAATATTTTTCCTTTCTGGTGCCTGACAGAGTGCCTGTCAACTACTCCATTGCACAATGTGGCACTACAAGCACTGGAGCACTTTTGCAGTCACTCAGTGCACTGGGTTTCAGCTGCAACTAGCAATTCACAATATATTTTGTCATTGCTTCAGTGATCAATTGCAGAAATACTACAAAACACAAGAATTAATTTTTGATATCTTAGCTGATATGAGAAGGCAGGGGACTGATTTAATTCAGTTTTGCCTGACATCTTTTCTAAGAACGAGGAAGAAATTTTCCAATCTACCACTCCACTACTTACAGAATTTGAGGAACAGCAAGCAATTTGCAAAACACAGTTTACAACAAGAAAAAGCAAGAATAGAATAATTTAGGTTAGAAAAGATCTCTAAGATAATTGAGTCAAACAATTAGCCCAGCACTGTTAGGATCACCACCAAACTATGTCCCTAAGTGTCACACCTACATGACTTTCAAACACTTCCAGGGATGGTGACTCAACCACTTCCTTGGGCAGCCTGTTCCAATGCTTGACTAGCCTTTCAGTGATGGTGCTTTTCCTAAAATCCAACCTAAACCTCCCTTGCCACAATTTGAGGCTGTTTCCTCTCATCCTATCACTTGATAAGTGGAAAAAGAAACTGACACCCATGTCACTACAACTTCCTCTCAAGTATTTGCAGAATGACAAGGTCTCCCTTCAGTTTTCTCTTGTCCAAACCACCCCAGTTCCTCCAGCTACCTAAGGCAGACAGATGCCAGCTACACAAATACCTTTGACAGCAAGTGGATTGTTTGAGTTTTAAAGCACTCTGGCATCCAGCACACAAACTGCTTCATTACTGCCCAGCAGCAGACAGACAAGATCCCACATTAATGAATGCATTAGGCAACTGAAGCAACACAGACAGGACAGAGCTCTGCAAGGTCTGAGGCCAGACCACAGCCAAGCTCAGATTGCCTATTCTACAGCTGGCCTTCAGGAAGCTTAGACCAACAAACATCACCGGCAAGGGGAGCCAACAAGGAAGCTTTATTATGCTACAGGATCAAAAGACACATTTTCACTTAGCCAAGAGCACATTACAATGTGCACCCAACATAACAATGGAAACTGAACATAGCTTCTTCTTAATAAAGGAGTACCTTGGAGAAGGGAGTAGGAAAGTACTCCTCTAGGCCACAGCTTTTCAGTCAGGCTATAAGAAAGCAGGAAAGGAATTCAGAAGAACACCAGTCCGAGTGTTTGGCT
The DNA here is from genome assembly GCF_027887145.1 of Ammospiza caudacuta. Lineage (NCBI taxonomy): Eukaryota > Metazoa > Chordata > Aves > Passeriformes > Passerellidae > Ammospiza > Ammospiza caudacuta. The sequence continues at coordinate 22,788,764 of NC_080601.1, read as the reverse complement.
TTCAGAAGTTCTGAAAGAATAAACTCATCTGTGACCATGAAAACTAGTTTTCTACTAATTGAAGTCATAAGTTCACCCACACAACAGCCACACTCTTCAGACTGTTACCCCAATATCGAGCCAGAAGCAAAATGCTCTGCAGGTGGCTTGCACAGCTGACTGGTTTCTGAAAATACAGAGGCAAATTATCAGTCTCTTTTGCAGGCTCTCCTTGTGTTCACACTTCATTCAAAAATCTGTAGGATTTTTATGCTGGAGCTCTCTCAGACTCTGAGAGGTTTGACTGACCTCGGAAACAGGCTGCAGTACTAGAGAGATGAAGCAGAAATCCTGCTTCACTTCCTTAGAAAGCAATAATAAAAAGATGCACACACAGAGATTGCAAAGTTTAAAGCAGTGCCAACCACCCCGGTCAACAAACCTAGTTCCTTCCCAGCTGAACAACAAACAAGACCAATTATGATAAATAAAAAAGGACAGATGTTTATATCGTAAACATCTCAACAGTTCCAATAAACTCAAGAGAGGAGTAACGATTTTTTCATCTACGTGAATGAAATGTGACCAAAAACCCTTAAACTCCTTTTTGATTCCTAAGCAATCAGGACAAAATAACCTAATGAATCACTGGAACAGCCAAAAGAGCAAAAACATAGAACTATCATTTTCTTAGAGGCCAGCTGTGATTTAAGTGAACTCCCTTGGTTGTTATTTCCCATGTAAAACATTCTTCTTTTAGTCATAGCCTATTCAGAAGAGATGTTCCATTCACTTTGTCACTACTCTCAATATACTCTGTAAGAAACCCTGTGACCCCAAATAAGCAGAAGAGACCAATGAATGAAAAGGCCTTCTGAAAAATGAAGGGGAGGGGGAGAAGAGAAGATGCTTTCAGATTAAGTTTAAATGCCTCTGTGGAACAGTCCTGAACAAAACAAACTATGATTCCAACAGTGTGCTGCATACAACACAGCAATTTAAGCTGTTTGGCTCAAAAAAATCCACACAGTCCCCCACAAAAAAAAACCTATAGCATTAGTTTAATGAGAACTTACTTCATGAAAATTCATACTAGGATTACAAAACTCCTAGTGCAAATATATGTACCAGTGTAGAATATAACACTGTCCATTATACTATCCACCAAGGAGAGTAGAAAAATTGCTAACAATACTTTGGGCATTACAGACTGATGAAGACTATACATCTGAGGTTTCAGAATTGACATCTATTCAGGCAGCTTTTTTTCCTTGAGGGGGTAACTGGGGAAAGACTTGCTGCAGACAGAAGCTGGAGCAACGTGGCCTTCTGAAACCTATCCAGAATTAAATTAACGCAACATTCTTCTGCTTGAGCTCCTGAAATTTCACTTTGATTTGCTAGTCAACAGACATCCTAACCAAATTGATTCCATGGGTGCAAAGCATCTTATCTATGGTGAAACACTCATTGAAAAGTCAGAAACCGGTCAACATGTGAACACAACGTCACAAAACAAATCATTCTTCACAAATGTCAAGGAAGAATACACAGAGGAGCTTCTCAACTTGCTAATATGAATGCCATATCCTATTTTATCAAGTCACTTATGTCTCTGACTCAGGGGGGAAAAAAGGGCTGTTTGAAGTTGCCCACAGATTAGGGTCCAGGTATTCTTGCTTACTTTCTCCAATCAGCTTTAATTCAAAGCAATTATATGTATCAATTTCTTCCCTTATGTTACAAAATTACTTATAGAAAGCAGAAACATATGCACCCAAAAACAGAAGGCAGAAGGGTGCTCTCATGATTTCTCAGGGAAGCTTTTATGTATTCCCTTAACTCTTCTCTCTGATCATCTTTCCAATATATATTGATGGTATAGCTGTACTTTTTTTCATTCGGTTTGTTTTAATCTGGACAATGTAAAAACAACACCAAAATCATAAAACACACAGGTTTTTTTTCAGTAAGATCTGATCAAGATATAGGCATAAGCAATAGCAGAATAGAAATTAAGCACTGTGAAGTGACTCCATCAATCTGTTTTCTTATCTTTACATGAATGGAAGGTTTAGAAGACCTGTCACAAGGACAGCCCATTCCCACTTGATTTATTTTTGATCAGAAGTCCACTAAAGATTTTTCTTCTCCATAGGTGCCTAGTACATCCCCTGAAGTTTCATGATGACTTATGTATGCAGAGCTTTTCTCTAAGAGAAATGTTGATTCTGGTACTAAACTTTCACAAGACCCATCTAGGTAGATGCCTAGGTAGTGCAAAGAGCTGCAAGCGGCACTTAGTAAAAAACTGAAATATAAACTACATAGCTAGAGACACTGCTGTGTACTGAGTAACAATACTCAGTGAACCTCCCTGCAACCCTCCAGTCTCTACCAAGGACATCTGTAAAGGCAAGAAGATTAGCAGCTTTTGAAGGACTACCTACTCAAGGCTGTGTTTACAAAGAGGGAGACAAAGATGTGAGCTTCAGTGCTTTGTGCCTACAAATACTGACTACTTTTGACTTTCAGTCACCTCTTCAAGTGAACATTTTTCAAAACTTCTGGACAACAAACACAATCACTCTGGGCAATGAAAAAAGTAAGAGACTAAAGACGTTTTCCATAAGAATATGTGTGCCAACTGGCCATACATGCTTATAACCCCTTACACCTATTTCTCACAGCACACTCCAAAGACCTACAAGAAGTGGCAGTTATTAATTAATCTCATTGTGAATCTGAGGTGAATACTGGAACACAAGTACTTGGGAAAATGGTGCTCTACCACTACAAAAGCAAATATCACTGTTGTCAACAGTAAGCTTTGAATCAAGGAATAACAAACTACCAGATACCTAAATTTGTCTAGCAAATACACAATTCACAAAGGTACAATATCTACACAAGCTGAAAAGATGTCTGGTACCTACCTACAGAACTATTAAGTAGAACTCGTCTTTAGAAGAGGTTCAGAATCAAGTCTTTATCTCAGTCCTGGATTACTTGCTGCTGCTTGACCTTTCTGGTGTACTGTTTTGCTCTGCCCCCAAAAGCAGCACATTTAGAGCATACTGTAGTCGAGATAATAATCATGGCTTTAATTCAACTGTCCACGCAATGTTCCTGCTCACTGAACCATTCTGCACCCAACAGGGATCCAGTAACCCAAGAACAGAGCACTGCCCTTGGAAGCTGCTGTGTAAGACCACAAACCATCAGAACAATGCCTGTATATGACTGCATTATGAATTATACACTACCGGACTACAAAGCAGTGACAGGTGACTTCCAAGAAGCCATTTCTTGCTCTGACCAAAACAGCAGCACAGTGGATACAACTGACCATAGCCATGCAATTTTCCTTTCCATGACACTCTGCTCCACATACTGATCTACTTGTGGCATCCTAATTCACATGTGAAGAGAAATAAGATGTACAGCAAAACTAATTATTTTTCTGTTAAAAGTCGTTAGTATTGATTTGACAGGCTTAATGATTTGGGACAAATACAACTTAAAATTCCAAGGCTATACATCATACCTAATACTTACCTTAAAAAAAGGTTCTAGTCACCAATGCAAACTTCCCCAGGATCTTAAAGTAATTACTAATGACAATTTCAAGGGTACAGCCACTCTCCCTGTCACAGAGTTTGGATAAGATGCATCTGATGACAGCTGCTTGCTTTTTCCCCCACCTTACCTCACCAATTTTCTCTCTGGTTCAATGAATGAAGACAGACAATTAACACGGATTATTTCAAAGAACTATGAAGCAGGTCAGTCTGATAACTGAAGAGCTGGGAACAAGCTGGACTAGCTGGAAACAGCAGCCTCCTAACCCAGATCTGTCTGATCAAACTGTTCAGTCACAGCAATTGCAACAATAAAGCCGAAGGCAGTAGGACTTCCTTTGCCTTCTCTTTTTTAAGTATCTGCAAGAAATGTCCAGCTTCTAGAATCATTTCCATATAATTATGGCTATTAGAAAAACACATTGGGAAATACCACATTTTAGACAGTTTGCAAACTCAACTAAGAGCATCACAAGCAGAAAACGTCCTGCATAAGATACTCCAGGTTGCTGGGCTACCCACGGAGCACACCCAGTACCTTTTGGGTTTTCTTTTTTTACATTGTGGGAGCAGCTACACTCTGACAAAACACAAATGAGTTGCTCTCTCTCAGGTACACAGCCACTTGGTACAACTCAAACTCTGGGGAGCAACATCATTTATGAGCCTGTGCACATTCAAAAATACAAGCAACTTCTCCTGAGAACTTCACAAGGAAGTAGAGTTGCTACAAACATTCAAACACAGGACAATTTTTTATACCATTTTAGTTCTCATTACTGACATCCTCTTTTTAAGAACTATAGGATAACCCACTTACATTGGCAACTGTCAGCTTTGTATAAATCTGGACAGTTTAAAATAAAAGTGAGAAGTCTAAGCTTTTGAATTACAGGTTCAGAAGAAAAGAACTAACTACTGAGAAAGTTATAAAAGCTTTATTACACTTTTCATAATGGATATTACCCATTCTAGTATTTATTTATCTAGATACAAATCTACCAAGCAAGACAAGTTTGAACTTGTTTTTAAAGAAAATCACTGGAAGTTTTCATTAGCCAATCTCATTTTGGCTGATGAGATGAAATCAGCTGTAACTAAGGCTCTTTTATGCATGTACAGGCAAAACTGAAGGTAGCCAGTATCGCTCACCAGGCCAAATGCACCAGAGGCACAGCCAGCTGGGCAGGTCAGGCACTGTGAAATGGGATTTCCTGAAAGCCACTCTTCCACTGAGGTGTCTGTACTGTAGCTTTTGTCAGGATAGAAGCAATTACACTTTTTCATCTATTACCCAAGCCTTTACTAAAACCAGCAAATATCAATGTATAATGACCACTTCTACTGCACACCAAGTTCAAACTTTTGTATGGTCCTGGTTTTATCTGGGATAGAGTTAACTTCTTCCCAGTAGCTGGTACAGAGCTCTGTTTTGGATTCAGTACCGGAACAATGTTGATAACACTCTGATGTTTTGTTTGTTGCTAAGTTGTGCTTATCCTAAGTCAAGGACTGTGTCTCATGCTCTGCCAGTGAGGAAGTACACAAAAAGCTGAGAGGGATTATAGCTGGGACAGGTGATCCAAACTGGCCAAAAGGATGTCACACTATAAAAACCTAATGCACAGAACATAAACTGGGGGAGTTATCCAGAAGGGGCTGATCAGTGTGTGGGGAAAGGTCTGGCATTAATCAATGGGTGGTGAGCAACTGGGTTGTGCACCACTTAGTTTTTCTTTATATTATCATTATTACTATTATAATTATATTTTACTTTGCTTAAATTACCAAATTTTTCTTACATCAACCTACAAGTTTTACTTTTGATTCTTTCCCATTTCACTGGGGCCAGCAGTGAAGGAGGTGGAAAGCAAGAAGCTGTGTAGTGCTTAGTTACTACCTGGGGTTAAACCACAGCATCTATGAGGAAAACGCTCCAGAATTTCAATCAATTATTGATTTGGGGCAAAAGCAACAACATAAATGTTACTGGTAGACGTGCTCAAGTAGTGAGGCAAAAGGAAGGTAATAGCACAGAATATTCTGACTTGAAGGGACCCACAAGGATCATCGAGTCCAACTCTTTAAGTGAACGGCTCAGACAGGGACTGAATTCACAACCTTGGCCTTATCAGCACCATTCTCCAACCAAGTGAGCTACTCTCATACAATATACTGCAGTCTACATAACATGAGGGAAAAGGAACGAAAGCATGGGATGGAAGATCACTAATATGGAATAGTAGGAATTGCAGGAATCTTTCAGTCCATCCCTGAAACAAAGTGGGTGCACCAAACTTATCTTCAACTGCTACTATCTTTATCCTTAAGAATCCATCTCTCCCTTTTCTGAGAGTTGGCAGAGGGAGCCCATTTCTCCATTTGGGATCCCATTTTGAGATCAAACCTCTCCCATCTCAATTCTTCAGTTAATAAATTAATCTTATTCTGTCATCTTAAAACACTTAAAAGACCTACTGTCCTATCAGCGACTTGAACAACAACTATAACCCCTCGGTTTGGGTGACTTAAAACTGCTGGAAATAAAATTCCTCACTTCAAACATAATAAAGGTACTATGGAGTGTGCTATAAATGATTATGGTCCAGCTGCACCTTGCTATAAATTATTATGGTCCAGCTGCACCTCCTGTGTAGTATGCTAAAGAATGAGTAATCCGACAGAGATCCTAGGCGACAAAGCTGGATGTCCCACAGCTTTCGTGCTAGAAACTTAACACAAGGCAATTCAAGCACAAAGCATAGTCCTTGAAGTTTTCAACACCACACTTAGAACTAAATAAGTAAACTCTATCTACACCGTCAACAAGTAGGAAACGCTTTGTAACACTTGGCAATTTCCACGACGATTTGAAAGGCGTTTCCACCACCACCAACTTTCACTTTATTCTCCAGCGGTTTAATGAGTACCACTGTGATCGTTCAGCGATATGCCCTGGTACAGGAAGCAAATTCCAGTTTGAAGTCCATGAAGTTCGTAGCAGTAAAAGGGTCTTTATCATCTTACTGTCGCGTCCAAAGCCTCTATCCTGCCCTGACAGTATCTGCTTCCTAGCGAAAAGAGCCCGCGAGGGTCGGAGCCACTCTTCCCTGCGCTACCCGCAGCAAGAGCCTGCTGCCCCGAGAGCCGCTCCCGCACGGAGCCCACGGCTGCCCGTGCCCCGGCGGGCAGACCCGCATCCCCCCGGCCCCAGGCTCACCGGCCCCGCCGCCGGCTCCTTTACCTGGTGAAGAACTCGGCGAAGCTGCTGCCGGCGGCGGCGATGCCCACCCGGTGCCGGGCCCTCTCCGCGGGCTCCTGCGGCGGCGGGGCCGGCTCGGCGGGCGCGGTCCCTCCGTGGGGCAGGTGCTCCGGGGCGCTGCGGCGGCGGCTCACCTCGTACGTGTTGCGGGAGTTCAGGTTCACGTCCGTGAAGCCGAGGGGCGCCGGGGGCAGGGCAGCGGGCTCTGCCCGGTCCCGGCAGGTCCGCGCGGCTGGGGCGTCGCCCCCCGGGCTGCGGGGCGGCGAGGGACTCTCGGCCGCCGCCCCCCCGCGCCGCTCCGCCTCGCTCCGCAGCCGGCAGCTCCTCAGCGGCTCTTCCAAGGCGGTTCCCAAGGGGACGCCTCCCGCCGGGCAGGGGAGGAAGCCCCCGTTCTGCAGTTTCGCTTCCTCCTCCTCCGGCCCCGGCTCATCCCGTCTTGCCCGAGGGGGTGGCGGCGGCGGCTCCTGCGGCGGCAGCAGGAAGCCGACGTCCCCGTTGGTCATCCTCCCGCAGGGGCCCACGGCGCAGGCGGCTCCGTTCGCGGGCTTCTCCGGGCAGCGCTTCCCACTCGCCGCCGCGATGGGGCCGAGCGCCGCCAGGTACCGCTGCAGCAGCCGCTCCTGCCCCGGCCCGCCGCTCCGCCGGCTCGAGCCCCGGCTCCCATCCCGCTCCCCGTCCTCCTCCTCCTCCGCCGCCTCTTCCTCCGCCGCCTCCTGCCGGCCCGCGGGAAACACGGCTGCGCCGCCCGGAGCTCCGGCATCGTCCGGCCCCACCATTTGCCGCCGCGGAGCCCCGGGGGCGCGGCGGGGGCCGGGGCGCGCGCGCCTTCCTCCGCACCGGCGGCGCCGCGAGCGCTGGCACCCGGCGCCGCTCCGCGCGTCGGGCAGCGGCCTCGGCAGGGGGCGGGCGGGCCCGGCACACGCAGGCGCGCGGCGCCGGCGGCGGCCCTTCCCCCCGGAAAGTCACCATAGAGAGGCCGGGCAGGAAGCGCCCGCCCGCTCGCCCTCCCGGCAGGGCCGCACCCGGAACCATAGAGATGCCACCCAGACGGGCCCTCGCCCGCCAGGGGCGCTGTGGAGGCCGCGCCGCGCCCCCGGTACCGCGTTCCGCCCAGGGGCTCGCAGCATGGACCGCGTTCCGCCGATGTGCCGCGGCTGCGGAAAGCCCAGCCCGGCCGCCTCATCCCTCCGTCCCTGCCCCAGAGCCGCCCGGGCTGGGATTGAGCGAACTGTCCCGGCTGGCACACGCACTGCACACAGACGGGCTCCGAGCAGAGGGCCCGGGGAGCCCCGGCACCGCTGCCCCCGCGGCGGCCGAGCTGTGGGCACGAGGGACGGGCAGGGCAGGATCGCTTCTTGGAGGAGACGGGACCTTCCTGAGCTCTGGGGAAACGGGATGGGGAGAAAAGGGAAATTACATCGGCACTTCGAAATCCTGGGGTGAATCCTCTCCTGAGCAAGAGATGGAATGTCACAACTCCAGGTTAACGCTGGAGAGGTGGATGGAGGGCGTGTACAGGTCCCATCACCTCTGTTTCCCACCACATTTCTCAGAGAAAAACCAAATTATTACAGACCCTTCGGCCCGGCAGGAGAGCAAGGCCACAAGTCAAAGAAGAGGTAAAGGGGCTTCAAGTGCCCGGAAAAGCAGTAACAGCATTAGGTCCCATGGCTGCCCTTGCAGACTACCCCTCATCCTAGACAAACACAAAAAACACCCCAACCCAACAGATTACTTAGGTATTCCAACAGCAAATACTCACAGTTCATTGCAAGACAAGTGCCATTTCCCTGGAAATCCCTGGCCAAAGAAGTTCTCCATTTAATGTCCGCCCCTTAGAAGGTGCTCCAGAGTGGTTGGGGTGCCTTGCTTTTAAAGGCAGGCAAGGGGAGCATGCCCAGAGGCGTGACCTGCCGCAGGGAAGGAGCAGCCTCTCCTTAGCTTTTTTTTTTTTTCCCTTAAAAATTGTGAGCATTTTGGAAAGAAGGGTTTAGACTGGGATTCCTCACCTAAATAAAAAGTTGATGCATTTCATTGTGTTGTGACTTCTTAGCACTTTGCAGAATAAAGTCTAGGCTTTGCTCAAGTCAAAAAAATAGTGATTTTTTTTTCTTGTCGTGAGGTCAGATGTGCAACACTGGTGTTATACATGCAGCAAGGAAGTCTGATCTCACCCTTTTTGACTTGAGTAACTGGCTAATAGTTATAATCTCAAATTTTATTTGACTATCTTGATAGCAAGCATGCAGCCTCATCCAGCTGCAGCTGTGCCAAATATAAAGGACTATTGACCACAGTTGCTTGCAAAAATGCCCAATAAATATATCCAGGATTGCCTATCCTTTGAATATGACATCTGAACTGCTTGTGAGAACACTTTGTATGCTACTTTGGTCAAAAGCAACCATTAACAAAGATGAACTAATTAAGTTTTTTGTTAGCTAAAGCTTTCTAATTAAGGTTTTGCTGTAACTAAGATGGTAGGCTTTTTGTTCTCCACTGTGATTCGGGTCATCTCAGACACGTGGAGACTGATCACTCTGCCTGCTGAATGAACATACATCCTGGGTGCTACAGAGGCTCTCCTGCTTTTCAAGTTCAGGTTTAAGGAAACACTCAGATCCAGAGAGTGTCTGTGCTCATTCTCAACAGAGTGTCCATTGTTTACCTGGGATGCTCCATGGCAGAGTCACCCTTGAACAGACCTCAGTGATTTCATTAATGCAGCAGCAGCAAAGCAGTCCCAGATGTTAAACAAGCTGAGTGAAATGGAGACTGGCCTGAGGGTGTAACACAGGGCTGGGTTGTGCTGCACCAATTTCAGTCAGTGCAGCAGCTGGTAATTGTGCCAGGGCTTCCAAAGGATAGCATATTGTGCTGCACAAAATAAGACCAGTTGGTACATTGGATTTGCATTGATTTCCATCTCCAGGACTGCTGTGGTTTAATCCCAGACAGCAGCTAAGGCCCACACAGCCATTCGCTCAATCTCCCTGTGGGATGGAGGGGTGCAAAAATAAGGAAATCCATAGGTTGAGATAAAGACAGACAGTTTAAGAGGTGAAGCAAAAGCTGTGCACACAAGCAAAACAAAGCGGGGAATTAATTCAGCACTTCCATCATCAGGCAAATGTTCAGCCAGTTCAGCTCAGTCTGATTTGAATGAGCAAGCATGAGGAGGTAGTTTGCAAAATGTTGTGAGCAATTCACAGGGAAGAAGTGGGACTAAATAGCAGATTATGAATGAGGAAACTGTAATTTATAATTTGTTCCCAAAGACTGACAAAAAAAAAAACCCCAAACAACAAACTGTATAACTAATAAGCCAATGCCCATCACTAACTTCTCATTGTCAAAAGGACAACATAACAAGGATTCAAATATTAGTCTAACTCTTGTGCAATCAATGCTGCTAACTGAAATACCCACTGTAACAGGTACACCATAAAACCAATACCCCGCTGATGGTTTCTCAGAGCTGTTTCATTACTTCTGTAATTAAAACATGGAATGGCTTCCTCAAATTAATGTATAGGAAGAGCTCTTCGCTAAGGCTCCCAAAAGCTCAGATGTTCTTCTATTTGCAATATAGTTGTGATCTCTGGCAGTTCCCTCCCAAGGCTTTCACTCCTTTGGAAATGCTGCTTTGGAAAGAACATTTTGCAGCCCACTAATAGCAGTTTGCACGTTCAATACAAAGCCCTCTGGACAAGATCTCATCGCAGAGTGTAACTAACAATTAATTTAGTTGTTTGGCAGACTCCTGCACACTGAAAGCTTCTCCTTGGCACACTCCCAGTCCTGCTGCAGTCCTAGAATTAAATTACACTGCCTGTGGATCAAACACTCTGTATACCTGTATTAAGGCAGTTCAGTCTGTATTACTTTGCTTGTGTATGTTTATGCTTGTGGTGGTTCAAACAGTGCCAAAACCACCCTGAGCACTGCTATGGGCTAAGCTGTAGTTGTCATTGCTCTGTTAGGCACCTGGAGCCTTTCCAGATTATTGACAGTCGCTGGGACACTCTCTCTCCTTCCATGTAACCTCCATGTTTCCCACTGCCAGACAGGGCTAATTTGATTATATACCTATATATAGACTTCTGTTTCCTTCTGGCTATCACCATCAAAATACAGAAAAGCCAAAGACTCCAATGTATCCAAATGTTCCTGGTTTAAATGCCATTAAATCCATATGGACAGAGAGTTACCTAGAAATCGCCCTTATCTAAAACCAGGTTAAAATAGAAACGAAAAGAAGTATTTATTACCACATCCAAAACAGATTTGTAACCACACAGGTTCTTAAGAGTGTAGAAGATATTAATGAAAGAAATTTAAAATCCACTTCTGTTATGATCCAAAACCCTTTTGCTTTCCTCTCTCTATCCAGTTAACCAATTAGACACTTACTTACCTGATCCACAGTCTCTGTCCGTGTCTGCCAGAAACCTCATGATGTGTTCACAGACTTCAGGTTTTCTCTTCCTTTTTGTACAAATTCACCCCTTGAGATGCACAAAAATGGGCAGAGAACAGACATAGATGAAGCAGAAGAAAAGGAACAAGTAAGTGTCAACAGGCAACACAGGACCTCATGTTCCTTAGCTTGTGTTGTTAGGGGAGGCATCTTTTTGGGATTAAGTGAAAAGGGGGTCACTGAATGAGGAGATGATCTGAGCCCATTTCTCCTGTCCCTGAGAACATTTTGGCCAGTTGTTCTCAACCTACCTCTTTTGGGTTTCTATAAGGGGCTTAGAGGACCAAGAACAGTTATTGTCTCACATATTTCATCCACTAATTTTGAATCACATATGTTCAGTCTCAACCCGTTTTGAAGGTTTTAAAAACTTTCTGGTTTTTAGGCAGGATAGCACCATGGTAGCCTACAGCAGTACCCATTTTTTGTGAGAGTTCATTGAACTGCAGAGATTTTACTTTGCACTTTTCCTCCCAACATATATGGTCACATGCAATTAGAGTGTTTACTTTTCTAATATCAATACATTGTTGATAAACATTTGTTAGTTCTCCCCTATGGTGATTACAACAAATTCCTGTCTCAGTCTTGTGCTGTTTGCTTACTGTGTCGTTAATACAGATAAAATCACTTCTATGGCTGATAAAGCAAAAGCAGGAAGAAAAGAAATACATGGGAATTATTATTTTAATTTTTTTTTTGCCAAGTAATATTTGATTTATATTCTGTAATAAAATTTTAAATAATGTTGTAATACACATTGGGAGCTATGAGAAGAGGAGTCTGTCTTCTCATTCTCCAAGCACATCCTCTTCATAAGGTAAGTTCACATTAAATATTTAGGAATAATCTAGTTGATCTGATTTTAATTTGCCCTGAACCTACAGATGCTATGTATGAATATACAGCATGACTCTAAAATGTTGCTAAGACTGAGTTTCAGGACCTGGGTGCTTTTGAATTCTGTTTGATAAATTTAGTGGCAAGATAAGTACTCTAAAAAAAAAAGAGTCCACTAAGATGAAACTTGAAAGAGCCTTTCCCCCTGAACTCAAGGGAAGTTGAAAGGGGCTTAGGACTATTTGCAGATGAAAACTTTTAATTGGATTTTATTATAAATTATTTTCTTGAGATATGACCAGCATAGAAGCTTTCAAACCTTTCATAGAAAGTTGAAGAAATTATTACAGAATGTACAAGAGCAAATGAGTGAACAGTTTTCAGTGACAATATTGGTATGAATTGGTCTTACGGATGAAAAATAACCTAATTTTTTTTTTTGCCATGTTTTTTTGACATTACTGTCCTAGCAATTCTGTTGGTTTCACAGCACATGAAGCTGGAAGATACAAATACAGGAATAAGTAGCTGGAAGCAAGAGCTGCCTACCTCAGTTTACAAAGCACTGCTTGTGAATGTTGAACCAGGTCCGAAATAATAGCAAAAAGGAGTTTATCCTTAAAAGAACAAATCTCCCTTATCTTGGGCAAACAGAATAAGAGGGAGTGGTTGGAAAGTTGGAAAGGGTAAGGTTCAATTTACTGCAGTGTATTTAAGCTGCACTTAACTGGCAGACAATCCCTCAGGAAATGCTGCAGCCAGGCACAGCCAGTAGGAGTAGGGCTAATCACAGGCAGTGCAAAAGGGGAGAAACTTTTAAAGTGTATAATTTATTAAGGACATTTGTTAATTATATTTGCTGAGAAATGTTTGTCTGTTTGTACAAACAAACCAATTTTCAACATTTGGCATCATGGATGGACAGGAATGAGGGAAATGAGAAAAAAAGGGCGTATATTTACTACACAGAAATATCACCTTCTAATTATGCAGTGTTGCATCCTACACATAGCCTGAGCTATTTTCCAGACAGCACTGAGGGCCTGTGTTGCTGAATTATTCCATAAAGTTTTTCATGTAATTCTTATCAGTGAAGTGTCCCAATCCAACACTGCTGTAAATGGAGCTATTAGATGATGGCTGTGGCTGAACAGTGTGACAGTGGAACACTTCTCATTGTTCAGTTCCAAGGACATTATGTGCATTGTACTTATTTCATCCTGACTCAGTCTTAAGAACCAATCATACCCACTGCCTCCATTTCTCTGTGTAATTGTTTCCATAGATGGAGCATCAAGGAAGAGCTGAAAGAGACCTGTTCCCTAGACTGGGGTGTCTCCAGGAAAGTACCTATCATGCAATCAAGCTATAGCCACTGCACCTGATATTTGGCATGTTCCACCACAGGAAAATCAGCATATACTATAAACAAGGGGGTTTTTAAATCTGTTTTTTATTCAAACACAAGTTTGCTCAGCCCTTGCTGGAGAAGGAACATGGAACACTAGGTGGCAAGGTGTGTGAGCTGTTGGAACTTATGGGGCAAAGATTATAACCAAGGGATACCTTCAGGATGGGTTTGTTTCTGGCCAGGGATAATTACCAAGTAGTTATTACTACTGTGATCTTAATGTGAGCATTTTCTGTGGCCTTTACCAGCATGAAGCTTGGGGAAACCCAGATTAATTTGTGTATTAAGAACAAGAACTTGAATCTGAATCAATTTCCAAAGTAGTAAGTGTAGGCTGTGGAACCTTATCTGTTGTGCCTGCAAGTCTGTAAGTATCCCTGAGCATCAATGCCCAGTTACTTTACATGCTGTGGTCCAGAGCTTGCAGTAAGTGGGTAAATTAGGCTTGCCAGTATGGGCTCATACCCTAACTTAGGTAAGAGAAAATTTGTGCTGTCAAATGAGTGAGAGGAATCCAAAGATTGCTCTAAAATATGTGTTGGACAGATTCTAGGGATGTGAAATCTTCAGAGAAAGAAGAGAGAATGTAGGGCTGTGAACCCCTCAAAAGGCTTTTATCTGCCTCCTGGCATAATTTCTGCCTTACTTATTTTCTCTGTACTGAACCACTGCTAATGCTCAAACACAGGCTTTCCAAGCACCAAGCCTTACTAGGGCAGTGGCAGGACCTTGCCTTCAGGAAGCAATTGTACTCCATGCTCATGCAGTGTGAGTGTGCAGTCCAAGCTGTTCTGGCATGAGCTGTGTGCACCCTTGTAACAAGATGAGAGACTGAAATGCTCCTTATGAAACACTGGAATTCAGCCTATCAAATATCACATCTCCCAGGTGCTAGAAAGCTTGCCAGCTTGCTCATAGCTCTGTTTCACTAAATCTCTGATATAAATGAACACAAAACACAGTGTTATGGCTGTCTGAAATTCTGACCACATGCTAAAAATTGACACCACTTCCTGAAGTTTGTTATAATAATCCTCCCCCATTCGGACAAGATCTCAGAACTGAACTAACTATTTAATTAACCACTTTGGTATTACATTCATTTGACAAAGCAGAAATGCTGACACTGGATCAATTTGGCTGCACCCTCCAGTCACTGCCTGTATGAGCACACACAGCATCAGTGACATTGGCACTAATCCTGCCCACAGCATCAGTGACACTGGCACTGACCCTGCCCACAGCATCAGTGAGACTGGCACTGACCCTGCCCACAGCATCAGTGACACTGGCACTGACCCTGCCCACAGCATCAGTGAGACTGGCACTGACCCTGCCCACAGCATCAGTGACATTGGCACTGACCCTGCCCACAGCATCAGTGAGACTGGCACTGACCCTGCCCACAGCATCAGTGACACTGGCACTGACCCTGCCCACAGCATCAGTGAGACTGGCACTGACCCTGCCCACAGCTCCCAGGCACAGAGCAGACCCTGCCATTCCTCCCAGCCAGCTGTGGCACCACAGCACAGATCATGACAAAGGCAGTGCCCTCCAGGTGGCACCTTGAGGCTTGGGTTGAATTACTGTGTCCTGTTTGAGCTCTGAGTTTTAACCTCAGTTGTCCAGCTGGCATGCAGTGAGCTTGACTTCCAAATGCAGTCAGTAGTAAACTGTTAAAGGCTCAATTTTAATTTCTGAATCAGGGCTCCTTTTAGACATATGTGCTATAAAATATGTGAGCACTTAGTCTAGAATGAGGTAATTTTATAGGGGAGAAGTAAGACAAGGAGAAAGAAAGGGGAAGGAGAAGGAAACTGATTTTGGTGTCTTATATAAATCTCTTCTTGGAGGGAGAGAGATTTTAAATGCAGTGATTGCATTTAAAATACATACAGTGTCAAGCCATTATATACATATTGTAATATGTCTTACATATTCTCTGGATAAGTTAATATTTTTCACAGGTGGAACAACTCGCAAATTTTCTGAAGTCACGAGAGGCTGATTTACCCATTCCATCTGTATTTTTCAGTTATTTTGCCCAGAGCTTTCCTGTTCTATTCCAAGTAAGATAAATTCAAGAAATAGTTAAAATCAAAGCTTACAGCATTTGCAACTCACCTCACACACTTATTTTCACACAGTGTTGTGTTTTCCCCTGTGTTTTTCTTTCCTCCCTCTCCCATAAGCTTACACCTCACTCCTTCCAACCCAATATAGGAATAAAAGCAGGGCAATGCTTCTATTTCTGTCTTTGCCACTGACTCACCGTATAGTTTCTTAAGCATTTACATTTTCCACTTGGATCCTCTGGTATCTAAGAAAATGAATGTGTCTGTTGATATTTTCTTCATGGTATGAGAACTCACAATGTCTCTCTCTGTGCAGATTCTATTGCATTTAGTAAGGCTTGAGTCCACACTACAACCTTCCTATCAGTGAGGATATTAGCAGGGGTTCTAACTTCAGCCTAGATGCCTACTTTAATTACAACAATCAGAAATGTATCTTTTGAGATTGGTCAGTCAGATTTTACTTCAACAGCCACAACATTTTGAAGTGAGGCACTCACAGATTTGCACACAAAACAGCATCATCATATACACTCTCCTTTATAACGCATGCTAAAAAGGAGCCAGAGATATTCACAGAGCATAATGTGATCCTGGGAACAGGAGATACACAGAGTTATTTTAATATGGAGAATGCTGGCTACCTTGTGCTACAGAGCCCTGCAGCACTACTGTCTGCTGAATATGCAAAAGCATTGCTCTTTCCTTTTCAGTGCTGTGTTGCCTTAGGTCCAGCTACTGCCCCACTTACAATCCTTCACAAATATATTCTGTCCTTTGGGGTCATTTTATTGATTGCTACATAAAAGTAAATGTATCAAGTCAAATTAGCAAGTGTGTAGATAAATCTTATAAACTAAGCTTTAGTCCTTACTGTTGGAATGAACATCAGAGACCTACTTGGTTTGCAGATGTTGGCAAAAGCCACGTATGTGGAACTACAGATGGTTCCAAATAAGACAAAAGTGGAGTTGGCTCTTATATGCCAGCCTGTGTTATTTTTACAGCTCCTACTGCTTTAACAAAGTATATATTTAATTAGAGAAGATTCTCCAGCAGTTGTTTGAATTACGAGTTAGTCTTACAGATAAACACATTAATAAGAAATGTACTCCAATTTTCAGCATCATAGCAGGAATAACACAGTGGGCTGCTTAATGAAGACTGTGATGTCCAAGGCACAAAGAAAAACAGGACCAAGTGTTAACAATCTGTTATGAAATGGTACAATCCAACTACTTGATCTTAAATATGCTGATTTTTTTTACAAGGTAAGCTGCCAGCTATGCTGTTCAAGGTTAATTTTAAAAAATTTCCACCCTCTCTATTAATTACCAGAAATATCATAAGAATACAATGGAAATCACATACTGCTTGAAAATTATTTGTATTGGAACTAGTGACTGGAGTAGTTTTAATTAAGAGGCAAAGAAATAAAAAAATACCTAATGTAAAAATAAATACTTGCTTCCCATATCAATTAATTGCATTAATCGATATTTTCTATTCATGTCCTAATCTCTTTTTTCTCATGACAGCATTACCATGCAAATTCTTTGAAAATGAAGGATTACTCCCTATTTGCATGAGGATACTTCATTGAATGTAGGCTGAAAATATGTGCGGTAATTATATAAATTTAAATTACAATATGCATATTAATATAATAATAAATAGAAGACTGTTGAAATACATCAGACGATACCTTTGGCTGAAAAATAAAGACGCAGGGTTTGGGTGCAGTGAACAACTTATTGCCAAAATGCAGCAGATCCAAACTAGACATCTTAGGTTTCTGTGCTTTTGGTTTCATTACATAAAATTTCAAACCAAAAACTAAACGGCACAATACTTTTTTGGTGAAAACAGATTCTGACAGCCAGATCTGAGTGCATTCTCAGTGGATGCAAACCGACACGAAGTGACATCCTGCTCTCTAACCAAGCTGTGATCGCGGTCTCCAAAAGGAGACGCTCGGAGAGCGCCAGGTCCTGCCTCGCCCCGGACACTTGGACAAGTACAGGCTGAGGACCGGCACAGGGCTCTTCCCGGGGCGATGCTGCGGGGAAAGCTCCTCCCGCGCGTTTGGGAACAGCGCTCCATCCCTTCCCGGGCAGCGCCCGCTCGGTCCGGCGGCGCGGGGGCCGCGGGCACCGGCTCGGCCCGGAGGTGCCGCCGCCGCTCGGTGCCGGCGCTGCGGGCGGAACGCGCGGCTGCCCCGGCCCCAGCCCGGCCCCGCTCCGCCGCCCGGAGCCCCCGCGGGGCCGCGGCGGGACAGCGCCTCCCCCGGGCCCCGGGAGCGGCGGCGGCGAGGCGGGAGGCGCGGCCCCGGCAGCCGGCGGGTGAGTAGCCCGGGACAGCCCGTGGCGCACCGAGGGCGGCGGGCAGAGATGCCCCCGCGGGCGGCCGCTCGCACAGCCGCTGGCCGGGGCGGGTCCCGCCGCCGCCTCGGGCGCTGTCCCGCCGGCAGGAGCGGCCGCGGGGGCCGGGGCAGCGTCCCCGATGGGGAGCGCGGCGCCGGGGGGCGGCCCGTGGGTGCTGCGGGCGCTCACCGGGTGCCTGCTGGGCGCGCTGGTGCTGGGCACGCTGCTGGGCAATGCGCTCGTGTGCCTCGCCATCCTGCGCTTCCGCCACCTCCGCAACAAGGTCACCAACTGGTTCGTGCTGTCACTGGCCATCTCGGACCTCTGCGTGGCCCTTTTGGTGATGCCCTGGAAGGCGGTCACTGAGGTGGCTGGAGGCTCCTGGCTCTTTGGCAGCCACTTTTGTGACACCTGGGTGGCCTTCGACATCATGTGCTCCACCGCCTCCATCCTGCACCTCTGCATCATCAGCCTGGACCGGTACTGGGCCATCGCCAGCCCCTTTCGCTATGAGCGCAGGATGACGCAGCGCCTCGCTTGTGCCATGATAGCCATGGCCTGGGCTCTCTCCATCCTCATCTCCTTCATCCCCGTGCAGCTGCGCTGGCATAAAGCCAAGGACAGTGGAGATCCAGGCTCCTGGCTACCTGCAACACCCCGCTGCGATGTCAGGTTGAACCGCACTTATGCCATCACCTCCTCCCTTATCAGCTTCTACATCCCCGTGGCCATAATGATCATCACCTACACCAGGATCTACAGAATTGCCCAGGCCCAGATCCGCCGCATCTCCACCCTTGAGAGAGCAGGGGGGCAGTGGCCAGCTCCTGGCAAGGAGCCCACATCCTCTCTGCGGCGTTCCCTGCGCAAGGAGACCGGGGTGCTGCAGACCCTTTCTATCATAATGGGAGTCTTTGTCTGCTGCTGGCTGCCCTTCTTCCTGCTGAACTGCCTGCTGCCTTTCTGCCAGCCCAGCCTCCAGGAGGACCCTGAAGGGCAGCCACTCTGTATCGGCCAAACCACCTTCAACGTCTTTGTGTGGTTTGGCTGGGCCAACTCTTCACTGAATCCAGTCATCTATGCTTTCAACGCAGACTTCAGGAGGGCTTTCAGCAATCTCTTGGGCTGCCACTGCTGCTGCACACCTGAATCCCCTGTGGAGAGGGTCAACTTCAGCAATGAGCTGGTTTCCTATCACCGTGACACCACCTGCCAGAAGGAAGGAGCTGTCCCATCGTCAGTGCCTCCTGCTGCCACCACTGCCTGGGTGCAGCCCGTGCCCCATGCCATAAACCTCCAGGGAGAGCACAGCAGTGAGGAGATGTCTATGGAGAAGAGGGCTGTGACTTCTCAGACTGCCCTTGGCAGCAGCCCCAGCAGTTGTCAAGTGCCAGCTATTCTGCAATTGGATTGCAAGGCAAAGCCATCCCTGTAAACTGCTGCCCCCTGTACAGGACTCAGTGTGAGGGACCCTCTTGTCTCAGAGTATTAATCACTTCTCACACACACAGCCACCACACAGGGAGAGTTCTCCCTGTCTCCATGTAAGCTCCCCAGCAACAAAAGTCCCATGCCAGAGGTGTGGGAAAACACTGCTCTTACCACACAGGAGGCATGTGGAGTCCATTCCAAAGGTACATAGCTGCCACACATTTACCCCTTCCCATGGCCACCTTCACCCCTTACTCCCACATTTGACATCTCCCATGCATTTGTTCACCCCCATTCTACAGTCAAATTTGAGGTATATATGAAGAATAGTAGATAATTAGATAAAAGTTAAAAAAGCTCATAGTTCAGGCAGCCAAGCCCTTCAGAAAGTAGAAATATGATCCACAAAATAAAGAGTGACCAGGTCATCTCTGTCAACCCATTTCACTACTTGCAAATATGAAGACCAACACAACGCAGAACAAATGAGTGTTGGATGCAGGCAAGAGAAT
The DNA here is from genome assembly GCF_027887145.1 of Ammospiza caudacuta. Classification (NCBI taxonomy): domain Eukaryota; kingdom Metazoa; phylum Chordata; class Aves; order Passeriformes; family Passerellidae; genus Ammospiza; species Ammospiza caudacuta. The sequence continues at coordinate 22,768,827 of NC_080601.1, read as the reverse complement.
ACTGGGAAAACTATGATTGTGTCTGTGTAGAAGGGTTCAGCAGACATTAAGGCAATACAGTGGCATCTCGTTGTCCTCTGTTTCTCTGTCCACTAAAAGGTTCTGCTGCTGGCCATTTATAATAGAGTGCTCCACTCACCACCATCCTTGTCCCATTTTTTCTGTCCTTCACCTATGATGGATTGCCTTTGATTTTCAGGAAGATGATGAAGATGCAACTGTCCAGAAAGAGACATAAAGAATGCTTACAATGCAAGAGCTTTCTTGGGCATTGTCTCACAGACGGTACAAATTCTACTTTTCAGAACAATGATCTGTGCTGAAAGGACAGCAGCAGAAAAGAGACTCTCCTCCCAGTGATCCTGCTCCCTGTGATTTTAAACCAGGTGTAGTTCTTAAATCCCTGTATGCATTTTCCCCATCATTAGTTCCTATGTGAAAATATGCTCATGCTACCCTGCTCTTTTCAGAAATGTGTCCTTGGGGAATACTTGGGTGTGACTGCCATCTGTTCTTGGGCTACAGAGGCAGGACAAGAGGTAATGGGCTGTAAGGAGGACCAAGGCAAGAATTTGTAAAAGCTTTCTAAGAATAAGGGTAATTAAGCACTGGAGTAGATTGCCTAGGTAAATGATGACTTCTCTCTCAGTAAAATGTAAGCTTCTGTCAGATATGACAGTGACAATGTTGATCCTGTCTTGGGGCAGAGGCACAGAGTAATGGTCTCTTGAGATAATCTCTAGTCCTGCTTCACTATGGCAATGTGTCTCTTTAAGAAGCATTGAGCTTCAGATGTTTGGCTGTGGGTTTTTTTGCATGCAACTATGCTTAGATGTTTTATTGTAGGCAAAATAGGTACAGATAAGAACTTTGAGATGTCATTGGTGTACTTCCTTTCTTTTAGTGATTATCCCTGTTTCTCGCATTTCACTATCATTCAGCACGCCTAGTGCCTCCTCTGGAGATCAACCATGAAATAAACCTGTTTGATTCCCCTTGATTAGTTTCTAGGTGATCATATACGAACTGTACACGGATTCAGGTGTTAAAGATTCTATTTATATTTTCCTCAATACATTCTTCTTACACAAACCAGAAATGCATAAGAATATCAGAGCCTTAACTCCTTAAAACAAACAAACAAACAAGCAAACAAACAAACACATTTGTATCTTCAAGCTCTAAGAGACATCTCATTCCATGCCCTCCACACTAAAACCCATCCTGGGGGGATGCTGATAAACCTGACAAGACACTACCCTGAAGTGTGAGCTCCCAGCTGCCTGCCACCCTGGTGCTTCTGTTGCCCGAGCTTCAGCTGGCTCCATCCCTCAGAGAGGGAACTGTCCCTGCCCTCACACCTTCCAGCTCATGGGCAGGCACTCCTCTGGCAGTCGAGGCCACACATGAAATTACTGTGCACAGGAGATAATTTTTTTTTTTTTAGTACGTGTACAGTCTCATTATTAGTGATAAAATAAGTTAATGAATGGAAGAGAAAGATTTACCTTCTCCCAAGGTTTGTCCTGCTATGGGAGCTGTCTCACCCAGGAATTAGGCTGGATTTACTATTTAGAGTGATGATGAAAATGGTGAAGGACAGAGTGGGTAGTAGAAATTGAACAATGGATATACTTGAATAATGTTTTCTCTTAAGAACAATCAAAAATGCATGGTAGCTTCAATCTATGAAACTATATTTGTATTAAGAATGGAAAAAGCTATTTGTGTCAGTGCTTGTGGTCATAGTTTAAATATGCTTCATTAATAGGTCAGATTGTACCTGAAAATAAGTGTACATTTTCCTGAAGAAAAACTCCTGGTCTTTACTGCATCTTTTTAAAGTGACAACTTGGAATTGTTTTTTGTAAGTGATGTCGGAAATAATTGTTTGTAGCTAATTGCTAATGGTTATTACTGATGTGCAGATGATACACATTACAGTAGTTTACAGTAGTAAGGTCTGCTGCAGTAAATGCAGTGTAATGATCAAGACTGCAATAAATTTCAGAAATTGCATATTATAAACTCTTTATTTTCATTTCCAGTAGCATATTACTGAAGGTACTTCATATGAAACTACACCCAATAGCTATTCAGACTACATCTGCTGTTGCTGATTTAACAACATATAAATATTGACACTCTATGTAGTTTTATTTTCCTAGACTGGGAAGCATTCTACAGATCACCCACTTCTGTGAATAGCAAATGAGCAAGACTCATTTTTCCTGATAATTTTTTGCAATGATTAGCTGTGATTTCTGACTGACATTTTTCTCATGACAGGGCAAGCTCCTGTTTTAGATTACACAAGATTCAATTAATATTGTTAGGTTCCAGTGTGATAAGAAATATTAAAATTATTGCAGTAAACCAAGGTTTACTTCAGCAGAAATTAAGAGGCAAAATTATTTCCTATTTACACTATTTCAGCCACTCAAAAGAAGTATCTTCAAAGCAAAAGCTTGGCAGGGCTTTGTTATCTATGTACCAACTTTCTTGGTTTGGCAGGGCAAAATAAAGGTAATTTTTTAGTAAATAAAAGTAAAGGTATTTTTTTTAGGGAGTTCTATGGCTATTCCTCAAACACACTCTCTGCAACTCAGATCACCAAATATCTACTCATGGATTCAGCACAATGTGTGTGAGGTATTTCACTAACCAAAAGCAGTTCATTTCCCTGCCTAACAGTACCACATGTACAATACCATTAAAATCACAGTGACCTAAAAATAGCTTCTAAATAGCCCTGGTGTCAAAACAGGGCAACTTCACAGACACCTCATCAAAACACTCTCATTAGCCAGTGCCTAAATGTCTGAATCAAAACACAGTTCAGTGCAGCAAAGTGCAAGTGGTGGGGTTTACAATGCATACCAAATGCCTCTCCTGTTCAAATAATTCCCACTGTCTTCCCTTCTGTCACTCTACAAAGTTCTCAACCACCTGCAGGTCTTGTTCCTGTATCATACACTTGAGATAAATACAAAATTCCTGTGGTCACACAAAAGCTCAAGTAGCAGAGTTTATGGTTATGTGCAACTTTAGCAAATGAAGAGACCAGTGGAAATACCAATGTAAGGAAAACAAGATCATACCTCCATTGTATGCATCACACCTCCAGTTTTTTCTTATCCCTCTGATTAGTATCAGATGCCTTAACATTTCAGTTAAACTTTCTGTGAGGAACAGCTGACCTAGGTTGCAGAAAGAGAAACCTGTTACACAACTCAGTTGTCAGAAGCATCTGTTGCTGCTTTGCTTTTGCCAAAATCATGCCTCTTGTGTTGGATTTCAGATGAGGCACCTACGCACACCATATTGAGCACATTTCCATCACTTGAATATCAGTAAAAATTATTTTGTGATAAAGTCTTTATTCTTCATAAACTGCATTTTCCCCTTAATTTGGGAGGCTGAAGTGGCTTTGTGGATATTAACCACCATCAGTCCAGTGCCCCGGGCTCTGATGTACCTGAGTGGTCTCATCACCATGGTTACAGACTCCCACCACATAAACTTTATCTCTTTGAAATAGTTTGACTCACTTTCCTGAAACCTCTTGCCCTTCCCACTGTAAAGCAAAGTAGGATGCAGCCTCTGGGCATGGCTATTCCTCATATTTCTAGTTCTCTTAAGAACCAATTTTCATTCACACCAAAGAATGGTACCAAGATGTTAAAGGCCTGACTTTTTTTTTCCTGGCATATTTGGCTTGAAAAAACTTCTGTAGTCCTGATCTGGTCTTGTTATTCCTTCCCAGTCCCTACTTGTGTCTAATCATCGAAGATATCTTAGAAAACCCAGGGCTTATGAATGAATTTCACATTTTTCTTACGTTAGGTAGCTAACGATACACAAAAGGAAAACTGCCAATCAGTGGAACTACTGACAGCAGTAAATGAACCCAAGATTTTTCATATGTGCATAGTACAAAATTAATGAAGATGCTAGACAAAATGTAGGTTTATCTGCATCCACAAGAGCAGAATTTCATCTTGAGACTGTTTTAGTTTACTTTAGGTACTAAGAGGACATTAGTAAAATTTGCAGAAACTGTTTCATAGAGCTTCCTGCAGTTCAACATTTTAATAGATTTTTAACTAATTAAATTCATCTTTGCTCCCACCCCCAGTGAGAACACATCACTTTATTTTACCCTTTTCATGTTTAAATCTGGACTGGCTGGATGGAGTCTGTATACACTATTTCATGGGCTCACATCTGCTGATGACTTTTGCATGAAACGTGTGCAAGTTGTCTGAGCTTCTACTACAGTCAGGGGAAATCCAGGCCAAAGAGTCAAACGTGTCTGGAGCAACTTCCTGAATCAAGTGAAGATACTTCTTCAGGCTGAGAGGAAACCTGGCTAGGCTGACTGGCTGATGGGGAAAAAGCCAGGGGTGCAGGATAGTAAGAGAAAGGGAGTAACAAGATCCAATGAGCAAACAAAGTAGTTGTAACTTTTTGCTGTTGGTAACAAAGCTGAACCAGTTAGAGATTTTAAATAAATGAATGCATAAAACAAAAGAGAGTATAGAATATTTATTAATGCCTAGTCAATAACATAATCATCAGAGCTAACATCATGACAAATGTTCTTGGTGCACATTTGCTAACAGAAGGAGAGAAATGCATAAAAGAGCTGAGTTTCAAGAGATGAAACTGCAAATAAGGCATTGCCTCTTATGCCTTGGATTATAGCAGAATATTAGTACTGCCAAACCACATTGTGACAACAAATTAACAGATAATGGTGATTAACAACCCTAAATTTCACTTCAAGAATGTTTATCCTGTAGTACCAGTGCATCCAAGCTATGAATTACAGTTTCACCGGACTGATACTTCCTTGGTGTGCTACCAGCCTACAGTTTTTAAGCTCTTCAAGGGTTTGAAAACCCCAAACACGTGTTACCATCACAGGCAGCACACAGAGCAGCTGTTACTGGGAACAACAGGGCTTTGGGGACCCAGCAGCTCACTGCAGGCTTCTTTCAAAAGGGGTTGGAGTTTCACTGTACTGCCAACAGCTATGTACTGCAGAAGTACAAAGTACTCTGAAAGATGTTTGTAGTGGAAGCCATTCCTTGAAGTGTGTTCAAAAGTTACCATGATGATCCTTAGAGGCATCACCTCAGCACAGACAGGGTGAGTCCAGGGACAGGAGAATAGAGATAAAACATAATGCCTTTTGTGCTGAGCTGATATCTGACAATGCAAACTGATTTTATTTGCAGCACAGGTCACTGCACTCACTACTACCATCACTTTTGGTTCCAGATAATGCACAACAGTTGCTCACCTGAATATGCACTACATTTAATTTTTTTTTTCATAGAGGCAGCATTCTGTTTTGTTTCTGAATAACCCCCTTTGTGAATTTAAGCCTAACTTTCAGTGACAGGCAAGCTAGACAGGCACAAAATTTGAATTGTAAATGCTTTGTTGAGCTTCAACTGTTGTTCATTAGGCCTTACTTTATAAAGCTGAAACGTGTAATTTTGGGGTGGCACAAGCTGACCTCAAACAATGCCTCAAGTCACATGCTTCCAAATATATATTCTGTCTTTAAGTGTTGCTACAGCATTCCTGCTCTCCTGCAGACCAGTCATGAGAGTCATTCCTGGGAAACACACTGACATAAGATGAAGGAAATCTATATCCAGTAAAAAACAAAAACAAAAACAAAACAACCCCAAATCTCTTGGATGTAGAATAGTAGTATAGGCTAAAATTTTCACATAATTTAATGCCACTGATTATTGACACTAAAGTTTCTGCATTACTTAGAAAAATCATAATTGCCTTTCAAGAAATGCTCAATGCTGTCTCTGAGCCTCAGCTATAGGAGTGTTTCCAATGAAAAAGGCAGGTTTTAGCCTCATATACTGACTTACACTATAGGATTTTAGGGGCAGAAGACCCATCATTCAGCACCCCCAAGGGGTTCACTGGGGAGAACTGGACGTGTTGGGCAGAAGGAGTCACTGAGATTTTGGTATCTCTTGGGCTGAGCACCCAACATCAAGCATGCAATCTTGTACCACAAACCAGATTTTCCCTAAATCTCAGTCTGCAATCCCACTGCTCTATTGTGCCTGCCACCTGCATCTCCCAAGCCCTGCAAGCAGCTCCCTCTCTGCAGGACACTGGTATTTGCTGTGATTCTGGTACTGCCTGATCCAGTAATTCTAAGGGTCTCATCATTATGCTCTTCTAATCAGTCAGGGTAGAGAAAAACTATTTCCCATTTCTAATTGAGCCTTTTAGGCCCAGAGAGACCAGGATGCAGAAAGCAACCTGGACTGCCTAACAGAAGAAAAGACACAAACCTGACCACGTGGGATGTGGAAACTCAGTGGTCTGTGTAGTGACAAGGCAAATGCAAAGGAGCAGGAATATGATAATCAACTGCCTTAAGTAATTTTTACTTTTTAACATTTTAGTTATTTTTTTCCAGGTGTTTTTCTTTGGTGTTTCTTTGTTATGGTGTATGGTGTTTTTATTTATTTGGTATTTATGCAGAGTATAGTTCTACTTAAGAAACACAATATATCAAAGTCATTTGAATTTTGTAAAAGCCACCACTTGTATGCTGACAGAGTATATAAAGGCTTGCACAGCCTGTGTATTTCTGCCTCATAAAAATCACAATAATTTATAGGACAGTGCCAACTTCATTGTTTGCTTGTATCTAATATACCAGCATTCTCCCCACTATTTTGGAACTTCAGATAAAACCACAATGTAAAAATAAACATAATCCATAAAAAATGGGGTTCCCGTAGAAAAACATCCACATTTTAGGTACATGACATCTTTCACAATTATCTCATTTGACATTTACTTTTTGCTGTAATAGATTACATATCAGCTCAGACCATGGAAAACCAATCTCCAGCCTTCAGCAGGTGGCAAAAGAATTCAGTCCAAATAAACTGACTTTCTGGGCAAGTGAAAAATCTGAACCCCCTCCAGTTTCAAGAGAGGTATTTTACCATGGAGATACACAGAAAGCACTGTGCATATTGCATTTTCATCAATGACAAAAAATTGACTATTTCTACTATCTTTTACAAAATTAAATTAAACATACCAGGATGGTTTATTGTTATAAGTTTTATAAATTTGCCATTTAGTTTTTCTGGCCTTTTAACTGGAATCTGATAGTTCAGACCTTTTCTTCTAGAAATCTTTTTTTTTTTTTTTAACTTGTGTTCCAACATACAGCCTTTTTACTCAATTTGTAAGATATTTAAAAGAACTCAATCTTATGTTTACAGCTTGGTTGTCAAATAACTATGATTTGTTTCCTCATTAGAAAGCTCTACAGTTACATTTTTTAAATTGAAACCCTCACAATTTACATTTTCAGAATGTGAAATTTCCTTGCATTTCACAAAAAGAAGAAAAGAAAGAAGCAATCCCAGCCCTGTGAGTTCTCTCAGTGGTCTGTGCAATGTTCCCTGCCCTGTGTGCTGCATTCAGCTCATGCCCCATCCAGATTTCCATCCCCAGCCCTCTGCTCTCCCCGTGCTGTGCCTGCTGCTGCTGCAATACCAACGTGCTCTCACACCATCTGATACAAGTGTTCCCTGATAACACTTTAATAGATCAGCTCCTGCATCACTTTAGCTCCCCACACCCTCCTGCTCTTCAGCTGCTTTTGTCACTTCAGGTATGAAATAAGCCTTCCCTGGCATGCTGGTCACCTCCACCACACTGCAGCCAAGAAATAGTGTCAAGATGCATTTGTCAAGCTAATTTTAACACTTTACATTTCTAGAAATGTTCAGATTAAATGGGTTCCTCCAATCCTTCTGTGCCTAAAATAAGGGGACCAGGGCTATTCAAAAGGGAGCTCATTTTCCTTCTGCAGTACTTGCATGGGGTTACATGTAGGTCTGTATGCATGTTGCTACAACAAAGGGTAATGGATCTCCCACTTCTTCAAACTGACCATAGGATGACCAGCCTTAAGTTCTATCAATTATGACATTCTAATGGAGTCCTCTGTGTAGTACTAGCTGAAGTAAACTCCTTCTGTGATTTTCTTCACTATTATTTCGAACAAGCTTAAAGAACGGAAAAGGCAAAGCTCAAGTTGAGCCTTTCACAAGACTTAGAGCTTTGATCAGCTGATAGAAAAGCCTGGAGTTGTAGGGGTGCTCCAGCAGCTCCCATACCCAGCTCAACAAGGGGCATTGTCAAACTGAGGTCAGTCTGTTCACTGCACAGTGAAGAATGAAGGTAGGAAATAGTGGTCATGTGGGCTCTCTGCTAATGGAGACAACAATGACTCTTTGACAAACACTTGGGAAGCAGAAACAAAAAAGCTTTCCAAGTTTGTTTATGAAGGTAAAGAATAAACATGGCAACCTTTATATGGCTGATAAAGCAGCATCCTCACAGTGGAAAGCAGATTACAGAAGAGAACATTAAGAGGTGGACTCTTAAATATTAAAAATAACATACTTTAAAAAATAATAGCATGTAGTTGTGCATCTCTAATTAGAAACACAACAATCTGGATTGAGAATGTACAAGTCAGCTAAAGAAAGGAATGCATACATGGTGCAAGGAACAAAGCAGCTCCTGTGGAGCACAGGAACCACTACCAAAAACTCAATTCTCTAAGACTTCCTGACCTGGGTGGAAAACAAGGCAATGACTCAGACCAGCTCATGGAAAGGCCTGCAGAGAATGCAAGATGAAAAAGATGGTGGATATGTGGAACATTTTCTGTTAAAGTAGATGAATTAAAGAGAAAATGTATTCTGGGATGATTCAGAAGTAGTGCAATGTCCTGGCTTCCAAGAGAGCAATCATCATCAGCAGCATGATCTGTTGACTGAAGGATGGGCATATGAACAGTTTCAAACCAATTCGGCATCATAAGAAATTTATTTATAAATCCCCTGATCAATACTATGCAGTTTCTTTTCTATCATTTTGCAAAAAGCTACCTCTTGAACAAAAGGTTGGGTTGAATTTCAGTGGCACTTGGTTGTCAGGGAATGAAAGAAGCAACACAAGAACACGTCAAAAACCTGGACAAAGGCATCAGTCTGACTGTAGAGCAGTGCTTAAATGGGATCTAAAGGTAATTGAGAAGGTCAGTCTACCTCCCTGTAGACACATTAAATATGATGCTATTCTCTTGAGCCAGTACCAAGAAATTGGAAGATTGATAGCTCAAACAAGAAGGTTAAACACAGCTATGGTCTTGTGTATTTAAACCATTTCAGTTTATGAATCATAAACATTACTTACACTACCCACTTCTCTGAACAGAATTTATAATGACAAGACTGGAAATTGTGACTACTTTCCACTTGTAAAACAAAAATGTTTTGCAATCATTTGCAGTTGTTACTGTAGTCCTAGAAGCTAGAATAAGAGAAACTGATATTATTCTTCACAGTGACTGGAGTTTTTATAAAATACAAATGATTAATTCAACTGAAGTCAAAACCCTAACACAGTTTCCTGTGCAATATCTTCAAAGTCTGCAAAGTGGCCTCTAAACATAATACAGGTTTTTCAGTTCAGAGTTAAAACCTAAAGGATAACTTATTCATTGACCAATGAAAAGTGGGATTAAGGCTATGATCTGAACTTCTGGAATAAAAAGATGCATAAGGAGATATCTTTCATCAGTGATTCATTTTTTACCATTTGCCTTCTCAATTATTTTCTTAGGTTAACAAGCCCCTTGTTTAAATCATCTCATCATAAAGCAAGTTTTCTAGGTCTGTGATACTCTCATTACTCTTTTACAGACTCAGTTCAGTTGATCTTTATCACTTTTTGAAGAGTAATGCTTAAACTGGATACAATGCCCCATTCAAAGCCTGGCTTTAGCCCACATCTGTGTCTTATGGCTGATATCTTTATTTCTGTGCTTGCCTTTTCTGCTATCGTATGACAGCTGTTGTCTCACATTCATTGTGGTCCCTGTAGCCTTTCATGCTTTCCTGCAGACATTGCTCCATCAGCACCCATCCCCTTGGCTTTGTGCAGGTGTTTCAGACCAGGATCTTGCACTGCCTCCATTGAACTGAGTTTCATGCTTTAGGCTGGTCCTGAGTGTTCACATTAACTTTGAATTTGGTTTAGGATCTGGACTGAAGTCCAGGCTACATCCAACAGGTTACATCTGTAGCTCCTCATTGTAGAACTCACATGCTAAAGCACACTCTTTACTTCATCTGTCAGATGGGCAGGCCCACTAACTCCCCAGGGATTTGTTTCAGGCTCTCTGAAGAGGCAAGGGAAGCATCTCTGCACATGATTCGTGTGCACTAATCATGTTTTCAGAGATAACTCCATAACCAGCTGCTTCTAGGGCTATAAAGGTTATTCTAAAATAGGGGGAGAGTCGGGAAAGAGCGGCCAAAACCCAGCTACAACAGCAATACAGACTAACTAGATTTAAACTGCAAACACAGAACAAAAGGATACAGTGATTTTAGTAATGTAAGAAAGATCTTCCCCCCACTATATCCCCATCAAATCCAAGAGAGAAATTGCAGCTTGTGCAGGAAAATTAATATAAAAGCAATGAGCACCAAAGACCAACACCTGCTTTACTGCAAAAGAGAAGTCACAATCATGGAGGGAAATGTGTGTGTAAATATAGGAGCAGGAGAACATGGCAAAGAATATTAAGAAAGATTAGTTATTGTATGGGTAGGTTAGAGAAATCTCATTCTGGTTTATTTTCTTTCCTTAGCTCCTAAAGTTTAATGATTTGTATGAGATGTAAAGTAAATTGTCCAAAAAAATATAACAGCAACGTGCTCATTGGAACACAGAGTAATATTTTCCTCCAAAGCTGATACACTTAGGATAATCTCCTATAAAAATTATCTCAAACATATTAGACAACTCCATTTCACACTGCATAAGTGGCAGCAAGAATGTGAAAAATGGACAGAGATCTCAGTGTAATAATATATAACAATTACAGGTGGTCAGAACTTAATTTGAAAGCAACACCAATGTTTGGTGAATTAATAAGCCAAGGCACATGATGTGCCTTGTGCTCACTGGAGCCATAGAAGATTTTAAAAGTCACAATGCAGTCCTTTATGATGCCTCATGGTACCCACAGCCCTCAGTCAAAGGCCAAAATTCCTCCTACAGCCCATGGGGAGTCCTCAGCACCCACGAAAGTGAAATACACAATGTGGCATGCTGAGAAAGGAGCCACACAGTTACGCATGCAACTCCAGGCAGCTTCCTTTTGAGAATCTTGGTTGTAAACCCTCTCCTATGGTTTGTTGTCCAAGATATTTTATTTCCTTCTCAGGGTCCTCTCTCCTCTGCTGTTTCTCTCCCACTCCAAACAACCAGCCAGGGAGAGCTCTAACTATGCAGTGCAGTTAGGAACTGGGAGAACTACCTGAAAATGTTCCCTCTTCCCTGAAATAGGGAATCCCACCTCTTCTCCAGGAGTCAGTCTCTCAGTCTCTCAGACTCTGCAGAAGTCTTTCATTTTTAGCACAGAAAGATCAATTAGTCAATATCAATTGCTCTTGTCATATCATAGAATGAGTTATCTCATAGAATGGTTTGGGTTGTGAGAAACTTTTAAAGGTCTCCTAGTTCACCTATTCAACAGGCTGGGACATCTTCAACCACTTCCGATTGCTCAGAGCCCCCTCCAGCCTGGCCTAGATATTTCCAGGGATGTCCCCGCGCTGTGCCCCCGGGGAGGGGCGTCGGCGGGGGCAGTCCCCGCGCGAGCATTGATAACCGCGTGCCGGGCCCGCCGCGGGCAGCCGGGAGCGCCTGCCCCGCACCGCCACGCAGCGCACGGCAGCCGTGAGTGCTCGGGGCTGCGAGGGGAAAACCGGGCTGCGTGGGGAGAACCGGGTGCGGGGGAGAGGACGGGCTTGTCCCTAGCCGGGTCTGATGCCGCACGATGGGCTCCGGCTGCTGCTGTCCAGTTACGGCTTCCTGCCGGGGTGGTCCCGGGAAGGAGCTGACGGATGGACGGACGCGAACTAAAAGCCCCGGGGGTTACGAGCCTGGAGGGATCAGCCCTCTCCGCGTCCGGCTGGGGCTGGCGGGACCCCGGGGGCTGCGCTCCCGCCGGGGCACCGCCCGCCACGCTCCGTGTGTCCGCAGGGCGCGGAGGATGCGGCGGGAGGGAGCGCCCGCACCGGGACGCGCCGTCGCTGAGGCACGCCGAGGATGAGGCCGCCCCTGGCGCTGCTGGCCCTGGCCGCCCTGGGGGCCGCCGCCGGCGGCGCGGAGCGGGAGGCGGCGGAGGAGGCGCGGGCGGGGCGGTTCTCCACGCCGGAGCGGCACCGGTGCCGCTGGGAGCTGCGCTCGGCGGCGGGGGCCAGCGAGCTGCGGCTGAGCTGCCGGGCGGCGGGCGGCGGGGCGGCGCGGAGCTGCGCCTACCGCGGGGAGCCGCGGCGCTGCCCGGCCTTCGGCGCCCGCAGCCGCCACTATTGGCGGCAGGTCCTGTCCCGGCTGCGGCGGCGGCGAAACCCCTGCGCCCCGGGAGCGCCGCTCAGCGCCCGCCCCTGCGGCCCGGGCCGGGCCCCGCCCGAGGCGCTGCTGCGCCTCCTGCCCGACCCCGGCCCGGCCACGCCGGCCCCCGGCCCGGAGCCCTCCGAGGACCCGGCGCTGACGTACTGCGCCGAGCGGTGGCACTCGCTGTGCAGCTTCTTCGTCGGCTTCTGGGAGGGCTGAGCCGCTCCGGGCCGCGGGAGGCCGCCCGGGCTCCGCACCCCGACACTGCCGGCCCCGCCTGCCCTCGGCCACCACCACCAGTGCCCCCAGACCCTGTCCTCTCTCCTCTTCTACTCCCCAATAAAGCGGTAATTGTTTTGTACAAGAAGCTCGCGTAATTCTTTGTCTCGCCGAAGCCCTGTAACGCCTGCAGCACGGTTCCAGTGTGTAACTGACCCGGGTGAGAGCCCCTAGGCGCTGCTCGTGCATTCAAGTACGTTAACTTCTTTCAAGGGACGTAAATACAAAGAGACAGCTCTTCTCTCCCCAAAATCAATTTCTATGAGCCTAAAGTTAGACTGGTTACCCAAGTAGAATACCATACATTTATACCAGAATAAGAAACGACTGAGACCTCATTGAACTCTAGAAAAACCTTTCTTGCTGACCGATTTCACAAGCTATGTGAACCAGTCTTGTTTCCCACAGCACAGCTGGGCAACTATCTCCAAACAAGAACTTGAACAGGGCTGGGCGAGAAACCAGCTGTGAAAAGAAAGGCTGAGAAACTCGGAAGCATCTAGGTGCAGGAACTGGATTTAGGAGGTGAATGGTATTTCACCCAGCTAATGGCTTTCTGTTGAAATAGTCAGGTTTTTTTTCTGCGGGAAAGAGGGGTTTGAGAGATACTTTATCCACACAGAATGGGGTACATTTTGGTAAGGAAAACTAAGGTTTCCCTCAGCTGTCTGGGCTCCTACACAGCCCTAGACATCTGCCTATCACCAGGAACAGTTGCAGACTCTTTCTGTACGTTTTTAAGGATGGCTGTGAGAAGGCCACTAAGAAGTAATCAGGGTCTTCCCAGTGCCTCTCACGAGGATCTGGGCTGTTGCATGCAACTCTTAGTGCCAAAACAATTTCCTTTACAGCAAATAGCTGGATAATGCTCTGTGCAAGCACTATGCCAAAGTTTCATCACCACTGAATGTGGCTTGGATGACTATATTTTTTTAATGACTGCTCACTTTTCCTTCATGTGCCTGCCACCCAAGCAGCCACAGAGCCGGCTGCTGGCTCGAGCATCGCACAGTACCTTGCAATAATGCCCAGCTTTGTTTTACTTCTGTGGGCCCAGCACAGCAGCTTTGTGCAGTGCTGCTAGAGCTTGTATTTCTCACCATCAGATGCAAAGGTGGAACACCATGGCAACCAAGCTGATTACCCACATCACTCTGCATTTAAAAACCCAGCTAGGAAGGCTGAACAAATTCATTGTTTACCCAAGACGGAGAAGAAAGAAAAGGATCCCTTACTTTATGTTTAACCACAATATTTCCCTGAGTCTCCAAAATAGCTCAAAATCTTCCTTTTAGCACCACTAACTAATAAAATACAACAACCCAAGAGACTGTATTAATTGCATTTACTGTGGTTAATAACACCAAAGCCTAGCGCTGAATAATATACACTCAGTTTTTCTACTGACAAACTGATCTGCAGATCCCAAAGGCTGGGAAACCATAGTGAGATCCTCAGATTTGTTTTTAAGGGTGAAGACCATGGCTTTTTGCTTCCTGTCTCAACATTTTAATCCTCTCCCATGACTGGATAACAGCTGCTGTTCAGCTCCCCAGATCTGCCCATGCACCCACCCCTTACCTGAGCTCTCCCATTGCAGCTGTGCAGTCCTTCACCTCTGCTCTGGGTCCTGGCTTGGCTGGCTCCTGTCACCGCATCCTTCCTTCCTCAGCACCTCCTGCCTGTCCTCAGCAAGGGGAGCCAGCATGGCCCAAACCCTGGCTGTTTGTCCCGTTGGCCTGATCAACTCTTCCCTCCCAAGGAAGGTGGTGCTGGGGATAATCAACCTTTCCCATATGCAGCTGCTGCTTGGGCTGTCATCACAAGGGTGCTGCCAGCTGACAGAACAGTACATTAGGTGTGTTTTTCAAGGAAAAGCATAAGCTACCTAAAAAAAAAAAAAAAAAACCAAAAAAACCCTACAACCAAACATCAAATTATTGACATTTATCTTTTCCTAATTTTCCTTTGGAGAAAAATCAGTGATGCTGAATTTGGGCATACTATTAGTGCGTCTGGCTTTAATTGCTCTCTTTATTTGTAGAAAGCCCTTGATCCTATTAAATAGCACTAATCTCTCTTTCACCACCTTCTGATTTTGAAGGAAATTAGAAGATGTTACTGTAATTTCCAAGGTTAAAGAAGGCAGTAAGCTGTCTTGCTGCATGTAGCAATTCTTTCCTGTAAAGTGACATCAAAAATTAATAAATGGAATGGAATTACTCTTTCATCACTGTCTAAGCAGAGCTTGTTCCACAATGGATCTGGAGTTGCAGACTCCAGACTTTGAGCAGTTCAGTCTTTTGTCCCAATCCACAACAGGAATTACTCTTTCCTGGGGTCTGCACTAGGCAGATCCTTCTGGAAGATGCTGACTTTCCCTCTCAGTCTTTATTCATTCCTCTGAATTCAACAAGTGAAAACTGCTCAGACAGTCATAGCTCAACCCTCAGCTCTACCAGCTGTACTTGCCTGTATTTGCATGTTAATGTTTCCACATGTAATTTTGACACGATGTTTCCTACTTGAGTTTAGGACCAGCCTGTGCTAGGAGAGTCTGTGAAGGGATGCAATGTTTTTGGAGGTTTGTGGTGCAAGGTAAAAGCCATCAGACTATTAGCAAATAAGAACAAAGTGGAGACACAGAAAGAATAAAAATAAATTAAAAATTAAAAAAGCAACTACTCAAGCTGGAGCTCATTGGATAATGGAATCTTTGGGAATCTCTCTTTAATTGCCCCTGACATGTTTCAGGTCTCTCTTGTGCTGTGAACCCTAAGACTTACTGTAAAGCCAAGCAGCACACGAGGTGAGTGAATGGCAGGCTTTGTCAATTTGCCCAACAACAAATCCCCTCCTCTGTAATAATCTGGATTTTTAAATATTCCAAACTCACTTCATGAACACAGCTACATGAAAGAGGCTTTTAACCATACAATATTACAGAGTTTAGATTAACTCTCTCAGCTGTCATTCTCCTTCCTTGTACCTTGTACAGATATCTGTATGTGTTAGGTACAAGTATATGTCTGTTGGGTACATGTATATCTCCAGCTTTAATAATTTTAGGCTCTAACATGATATTATTTTCTGGCATAAAATGAGAAAATGTTTGATGGAAGCGTCATGGTAAAACACAGAACTAATTTCTTATTACACATTCACAAAGTACTAAAATATCTATTTAACAAAGGAAATCCCTTGAACAAAATCTGGTCCAATTAAAGATATCCAAATCCTAAAATACAAAATTGTATCAAATATCTACTTAGGCACACATTCTTAATTCAATAAGAAATGTCTTAAAGCATTTCATTCTCCATATTATTTACAGAGCCCATATTTAATCTCACTAGTAGAGCCAGCAGATATTCTCTCATGAGTAAATTAAAGTCTTAGGTCCCAAAATGTCTGTAGGGCTTGAATTCTTGGTTGAAAAAGAACAAAAAATTCCTAATTAATTTCTTTTTTCACACTGCAGTTGGAACTAGAAAATACATTAGATGTATCATCCTCAGAATTAGTTTAGTGAAATGCAGGAGAAGAAAGTGTAGTGGCTAACCTTTTAAAGCTGTGTTTCTTTTCAATTTAAAAAAGTACTATGCACTTCCCAAAGTCACGATCCTTAGCAGCAGCATGATTTGCACTAACAGGAATAAATATAGCCTCAACTCCATGTGTTTGCTGTTTCTTTTTTAATTTTAAGAGCAAAACATTTTCCAAAAGTATGAATAAATTTATCACTGGGATTCTTTTGATGGGAAAAGACTAACGAGACAGCCACACAAGACAGTATTATTTTGTGTTGGTTGAGACAAGATGCTGAGGATTTGGAGCTGATCTTTTGTTTCTGCTCAAAGACAAATGGTATAAAATTTATATGCATGCTTCTGTCCTGACAGCAAAGGGCTTCAGCACGACTCTCGCTGAGAGCTAATGGCTCTTGGGGATGCTGCTCTCTGAAGTCCCTGGGCGTGAAATGGTCTCTCGCAATTCATCTCCCGTTAATAGCAAGACTACAGTGTCTCTTTTTTTTAAAGTTCTTTTATCCCTGCCTGAAGCTGCCTGTGTTGCCATTGGAGCCGAGAGGGTGTAGTGTGATGGTTTTCTCCCCTCAGCAGACGTCGGGGCAAGCTGGAGGCCCCATGGCAAGCGGGCCTGATGTCATCCCACCCAGCAGGGGCCAATGAACGCCTGCAGCCCCCGGCACACACGGACACACGGACACACGGACAGCATCTCAATGCCTCGGGCTCTGCGGAGCTCTGTGGGGCCCGGCAAATGGCAGCAGGAACCCAACGGGACGGCTCCTTTCAATGGGCGTCTCAGGGCCTGAACACTGTGGGGCCGGGGTCATGTAGGAAAACAGCAGCGGAAAACAGAAAGTAGTTTGGTTTAAGAAAGAAGGTATTATAGACCCAAGGGAGATAAAGCTTCTGTTTTCATTTCTTTGAGACGAGGTAGCCCTGGGGTGGGGGCCAGCCATGTGCAGGGGGCACCTATGGGGAAAACACAGAACTGGAACACCAAGAGGACCCATCTGGCCCTTTCTGCCAGCACCAGACTGGTGGGGAGAGCCCAAATCACCTGGCATTGGTTGCTTTCTTCTTTTTAATGTGCCCATGTAGTAAACGTGGCTTAGTAATGAAATAACTTCACAAAATGACGAGTATATGCCTCATGATACCCCAATATAATCAGCCACAGCTTGGTCTGCCTTTTACATAGGTCCTTCTCACCTGCAGTGGTCGTGCAGATGTTTCATTGCCTTCTTCACACTCTTTGCTGCCTCAGGAGATCAAACTGATGCTCTGGTCCATTTTCACCTCTGTAACTCCTTTGCTCACAACTTGATGGAGTGGTGGGACTCTCAGAAGTGCTAGTTCCTTTCAAATTATTCAAACTAAGGTGCCAGTGTGGAGTAGGCTTCTTATGGGAAATTTGGAGCTAACCCCTGAATGAGGTTAGTGAAAATATTTCCATCACACATCAGTTGCAGTAGAAGTCATTTACACTTGAGAGGAAGTAGCAGCTAATTTTAAATCAGTGAAAGTGTGAGTAAAAAATTGGCATAGGTAACTCAGAAGATAAGCCTAGAAAAGTCATAATTTCCTGAAAAATGATAGCTCATTTGTTTTTTTATTATTACAGTCTAGGTATGGAGTAAGTACATATAAATATTCTTTGTAAATTTGAAACAGTGGATTGTTGGATACCCTCTCTTTTCTAGGCACCTTAGGGATCCTGTTCAGCACAGGCTTGTGCTGTTAACCCAGTTATCCCACACGGACACCCCAAGGCTGGGGAATATTGAGAGGGGTGTGTGGCCATTGTCACTCAACACACACAGCAAACTGAAGCCATCTCCAGTCTAGTGACGAGCACAAACTATATTTTACCAACACCGGATGATCACCATTTATAAAGAAATATAAAATAAAAATAATTATGAAAAAAAAGTGGTCTAAAGTCTTGTGTGGGGAGGGAGTGAAGGGACAGAGATTTAAGGCTAACAGAGTTTTCAGCTATGTTCCTACTGGTAAATTAACCTTTCCAAAAACTTCAATAATTGCTTGAGGCCACAGAAAAGTAGCTTCTGTCAGATCTTCTCTCTTTAACTCCTAGGGACAACTTTTGTGGACTCTAATAGAAATGCATTATCATTCAACTTCATGTGTGTGTCTTCATGAGCTCACCACAGGGAAGAGCATCCTTCCCTGAGCAAAACAGCTTTTACAGCTGCTGATGCTCTTGAGTTGCATTAAGGTTCTAGCTGGAAGAAGTCAGACCAAACAATATGATTTCTGTTAGGTCTGTTAAACCAACACAGCTAGGCCACTGCCAGACTGACTGGAAGAGCAGTAGGATGTAAAGGGAGAAAGCCCCCACTGCCTCCCAGTCTATTAAAATGAGCCACAAACACAATACTGATGTGGTAAGTCAGGCAATATGCAAATGGCTGCATGTCCCAGAAACCCTAATCCTATCAAGAATGCAGAAGATGTTAATTTGGCCATCTTTCACAGCCCATAAATCTATGTGTAGCAAAGCCAGGCTGGCAGATGTCATCCCCTAGCACTTCTTTGAGGCTGGCAATCTCGGCATAGATGCCCGATCATGCCTCAGTAAAGACCAAAGAAGAGCATTGTTTGTGTGGCCTGGGGGCAGCTTCTCACATTTTGCTACAATAGCGGAAAACAGTGGGAAATGCGAATGACTGATTGGCAGAACTGGTGGTCTTGGTTGTCCTGCTTTCCACAGATTTTCCTACAGATTTCACATGCATTTTTCATCAGCAGCAAGCAGATTAGTCTACCTTGTTCTCATCCTAAACTATAAATCCAAGCTGGACACAGTTCCTTTTGTCTCAGGCAGATACTCCTTACTTCAAACTACTTAAAAGAGCAAACAGCTTTATTATGATGTGATCTTACTCCTACGATTTAACATCTAGGATAGAAATATTCTATTTCAAAGCAAGCAAAAGTCTGTAAATAAAATATCTCTATAATGATATATTCATTTTATCCTTCTCAAATACAACCTTTGAAATTACCAATATAGCTTCTTTAATACCAGCCAGAATTAATCTAATTTTTACAGTGAGGATGATAAAAGCACAGGTTGCTCAGGGGTGGTGGAAATATCCATTTCTATCCCTGGAAACATTCAAGTTGGACAGGGCTCTGAGCAACCTGATGACATAGTTGAAGATGTCCCTGCTCATTGCAGGGGTTTGGACTAGAGGATTTTTAAGGGTCCCTTCCTACCCTACTATTCTAGGATTCTGTAATAATTTGCTTTTAAAAGATGTATATTGAAAATACCACAGCAGAACTTTTTGTGTGAAGTTACCTGGGACCAAGGTGGATGAACCTCACTTTTATGAACTGAAATGTCTTTCAGTTTCTCAATGGATATTGTGACTATCACAGAACTCCATGTCAAATCACTTTATTACAGCACTGGGCTGAAAAAAGAAATGAGACAAAATTATAAAGAATGCTGTAGAGAAGCAGGGATTTCCAGCAATAAAAATGGCACGTGACTGTGTGCTATTACAGGTACAGACATCCCCATGGAAACTGCTGTTCATTTAGGATGTGTGCATTCCTGTCACAAGCCACCCACATCACTTCATTTTAGATCATGAAGCTGCAGCCCCACAGAACAGATTTCTCTGCTTGTTCAGAGGGTCTAGAGAGGGGCAGGCTCTAACTGAGAAGCTGAGCTGCTTAATGCTGGCAAATCCTTGCTCTCTGCAACAGGGGAGAAGGTGCAAAAAGCAGCCACAGTTAAATAATTCAGATGGGTCTAAAGAGACAGAATGCTGCAAAGAAGAAGAAACCCAAATGAAGTCAGTTTTAAAACTTAAGGACATAATGAATTTGCTTGGGAAATCCTGGTTGCATTTTGCCATTAGAATTAGATATGACGAGGGAGAATGCATTGTGTCTGATGAGATGATAACTATTCCAACTCAATAACCTAAAATCACTATTGCTAAATGATGATATAAATGTAGTTCTGACTAATTTTCTGGACACTAACAGAATTAAGAGGCAAATGTGTGTTCACAGGTTTGAGATAATTCATTAAAACTAAAACTAGTAGGTCAGTGAGTCCATTATTTTAAGTAGGTTAAAGATGCTGAACCACAAACTCCAGAAAATAAGTACTGTAAATTCTGTCCAGTGGAGGAGACATATTAAACATTATTTTGTAGTCTGTTTCTTTTTTTAAAGGAAAACATATTATTTATTGATATTGCAGTAAAACATCTGTAATACATAACAGTGGACCCTATCACACAATAATATCTAAGCTATTAATTGTACAAAGTCACACCATTTTTCTTTCTTCTTTATAAAATACTAAACACAGCTGAAACTTGACATATGAAATATTTAACTCATACATTTTGTTCAACTGCTTTACTGAACTAGCATTTCTGAGAGAGGGAAGTCTCAGAAGACATAGAGGAGGCATACCTAAACCCAAGAGTTTATGGACTATTTTTATATGACTCCTTGGCTTTTAAAATTTGCCACCAGGTTCTTGTATCTCTTGCAAAGTATTGCCATGATTTCAGTATTTCTGCTGGACTACCTCCCTACAGCTGACACATGGTACTCACGTGAATAAAACTATCCAAAACTTTAAAGCATGTCCCTGAAGAACTCTATTTACACTAAGTGCCAAATTTTCCTTCTAACTGAAACATTCTACTTAACTGCTCCAGGTCTGAAACTACTATTATTTCTTTCTGCATTTTATAAATATATGTTCTTTTTATTAGTGTTTCCAAATTTATAATTCACTAAGAACACTTTAAATAATAGGTTGGTATTTCAGAAGTGCTTTGGAATATGGTTTAATATACAATTACATAAAAAAGTAGGTTTCCATATTTGTCCAGTCCTATCCATAATGGGTTATTTCCATTAGAATTCCCCTGGGACTTATCTGCTCTGTGCTAATATTGAGAATTGCTTGAAATGAGCTAGCTCATCATTCTGCCTATCCACCTCATTTTGAGTCTGATTATACAAATGCCAAGAGGCTTTTAAAGCTGCCCAAAATGCTTACATGGCATATATATGTAGGATGTTGGATAGAAGGTTCACTGTAAGGTTTTTTTTTATTTCAGAAATTCAGCAATCTGACACACTGACAAAAAAGAGCAGCGTGTTTCTCTAATTTTTCCTCCTTATCAAGACACTTGGTGCCTTTCACTCTAATTTAGTGTGGATGATTTCCTTGACCTTGTGGTGTAACACTGACCTGATTTTCTCTGTTAATGCAGTTGCCACCACTCTGAGATGCTCAGTCAATTGCACCCACAACCCTGCTCCCTTCCTCTTTTTTAAACCTCATTTTTTTCTTAAGGTCTGTTCTGCACCTTCAGACATCCATCTCTCTAGTAATGTGCTAAATGGTTCTCCATTCAGAGATTTAATCCCAATAGGAGAATGTTTTCTTAAAACCTATCATTTCGCAGTTTCTAGTGCATTTTCACATTCCTAATCTTTTGAAATAAACTTTAACATTACCTCATTTAGTTTGAAGTCAGATTCATTTCACTGTCTGATTACCTGTTTTAGAAACTTGGCATTAAAAAACACCTTTGGCACAATGTGCTTCAGGGGCCTCATGTCATTACTGGAACTATGCTGCTGTCTACACAAATTGCACTTATTTATGTGGTTTTTAATTATTTCTAAATCTTGAAGTTTTAGTACCCAACTGCTAAGTGTTTTTTTTCCCTAAATACTGAATTAGACTTTGTTCAACAGAAACAAATGCTCTAATGAATACTTATTATTCAAAGTAAACCTCTTTAATTTCAAATCTAATTAGTTTATCTCATGTTTGCTATGCTTCAGTAAAATACTTTCAAATAGGGAACTATGATAAGTCATCATATGCAGGTTTATTTATTTAAAGATGACACTTTTGCACTGCTTAGTAGCTAACTCTGTCATTAATTGAAACAATACTTAATGCTGTCAGCTTCTACTTTGACTAAAAAGCTATTAGATACAATATCCGCCTCAGCTGGGTCATAAATTTATATAGACTAATTGATTTACTGTTACTAATTTTGCAACAAAATCAGTTTTTACCTTTCATAGAATCCCAGAATCAGTAAGATTGGAAAAGCCCTCGAAGATTGAGTCCAAACTATTTGCTTAATTTATTTACCTGCTTAATTTACTTACCAGCTTCTTTATCAGGTTAGTAAGAAATTCTATTTCTGTACACATCTATTGATCTATGATGCGCACAGCCTCAGAAAATTGAATAGATTTCTTGTGAAAGAAATAAATATGAATTAATAAATTTATTGTGAAATAAGCTTCCAAATGCATTGCTGGCAAAGTTACCTTTTGAAGAGGAGCTGGACAGCACAAAGCCAGACATTTCTGGCCCTGACAAAAACTAGTTCCCAATCCACTTCACAGGCTACTTTTATAAACTATTCAATATTAACCCTTCCCCACATGCACCACTCCAGTTCTGTACACAGTATTAGCAGGTGACACAAAGCCGCTTTTCCAACTATTAAAGGCCTCCATCACACATTCTTAGGCACTGGTGCATCTTCTTTTGCTCCTTAAACAATTCACATTTGTTTTACATGTTAAGGTCTGCAAATACTTCGTGGTCTTTTGAAAACTGCAAATGGTCCTACCTTAAAAACTCTGCACGCAAGTGTTCCCCTGGCTGTGTCACTGCACATGTCAGGAGCCACCCCAATCACCTTGGGTGCCGCTCAGGAAGACTCCAGCTGAAGCACACTCATAAATGAACCAGCTTTATCAACATTGCAGATGGAGAGATGGAACTCACCTCCACTTCCTTCGAATTTCCTGGCTGCATTAAAATCCCCACCTTCCCAAATACATCCTACCATTATACAGAATCCAGGGGGTTTTCTGCTTGCCTCTGATAAATCAATGCTTCAAAACCAAAGTTTTGAAGATCTGTTGCGCAAGACACTTGCCTTTGGTATTCAAACTCTATTTCTTTTCTTGCACACAGTTCACCAGGTCTAACATTAATGTTTTGAATTGGCTGCAAATTTTCCCTTTCTAAAACATGTGTTCTTCTCAAAAGGAGCCTCATAATGTCCATACATCAGTGTTTGTTTGCTTTTTTATGTCAAATGTAAATTGGGAACCTGATATACCATGACTACTTTGGTCATTCTCAACAATTATATTTGTTATTCCTAACATGCCTTTTCAGGGTGTATAGAATTTGCCTTTTTTTGCAGGTTACTATTTCTTCTATTCTCTCCTTTCTGTCTGTCTTCTCTCAGTTGCCATCCTTGCCCTCTTTAGGGCAGAACTTGTTATCTTCAAACCAATCACCTACATGCTTTTTCTTTTGTGTCCTGCTCTGGCTGCCTGTAGCTTTTTCTGATCTAGTGAGCCACAGGGAGAGGGAAGAAAGCCCTTGATACTCTCAGAAGCAGCAGTGCTTATGCTTGCTACACTGGGACAGGAGGAGGGACACACCTCCCCTCATGCCCTGCACGGTAACACCACCACCTCACCTCCTTCTGCAACTTAAGCACAGCTCCAAGAACCAGAGAGGGGCACGCCTCAGCCAGCCTCACTTCCAGGTCACTGAAGGCAAGAAAGCAACCTTCAGCTCAATACCAATCAAGTCTCTATTTTTTAAACTGGAAGGCAGAAGGAAAGCCACTCATGGGGCTGTTTCCAGTGAAAGAGAAAACCCATTTTATTATATGAAGTTCAGGAGATGGGCCAAAGAAGGGGACATGGCTCCTAGGCTGCAGCACTCTCACTGACAATAATGTTCTGCAAGAAAAAACACCTTCATTTAAATTTTTCTTTCAGAGACTGAGCAAGAGTATGTGTATGCACAGATACACATATGTGGCTAATGAGCAAGTTCAGGGTAGAAAGGACAGCAGTAATTCCTTTATACACTCTGTCATTTGCATTCTAAATGAGTGCCAACATACCTCTGTAACATGCACTGTATGGGTAATCAACTTTTTCAATTATATAAGAGTGTGGCTGAATTTTGTTTTTTGATTTCTAAGAACTAAAGTTTAACTTCTGAGTAAGTTTTTTAATAAAAGATCCTAATATTTCCAATTTGGTTAGTTGTATAATTTCTTTTTATACTAATTATTTAATTAAACAAAACCAAATCTAATGCAAAATGGAAAGTTAATTTTTACAACCCAGATAGGTGGAATTTTCAAAAGCAATTTTATCAGAAGTTATGTTTCCAAGACCCTTTAAAGATTTTCATTACCCTTGATCTTAGAAAACATTTGCTGTCCTGCCCTCTAGTGCTTATGTCTATTTAAGTCTTATATACAAACCTGTTTTTGGAAACCTACCAAATAAATGGTCCTATTGAAATAAAATTACTTACTTATTGCAATACTACCAGTGATCTAAACAGCTCCTTCTGTTGTTTCTCAGGTATGTATAACACCCATGCAGTTATCTGAAAGGTAAGACTCTTCAGGTTACTTTTCATTTTACCAAACCAATGTAAGCAAGTTTTCTTTCTCAGTTCTGGACCATATAATGGAGTTCGAAGTGCACAAATTGTAGCTGACTTCTGAGTTTATTACTAAAACATTTTCACTACTAGCTAAAGCTGTTAGTTAGCCACATATAAAACTACAGGTTTTCACAGTATTTACAGGTTTTCATTCACATTAAATGCTCTTCTACTTAATGCAATTAATTTTGCCTCCAGTGATGCAGTTTGTTACAGCATTGTGCATACTTACATTTAAAACAATGGGTTAACATACTACATCTGTAATTACTCCCAAGCTACCAGAAAACCAGTGAATTAAATTTATTTAGTGTTAAATGGATATGGAATGTCATACAGTACATGTAAAGACACTTCAAGATGAGTAAAGCAGAACTAATTGCACAAGGGATTAAAGGTTCACCTCAACAGTCAGTATTATCAAATCATTACAGCTTCCATCTTCAGAGTGCAAGGTATGTCATGCAAAAAAACAGCTCAAAAAATCCCCAAACAGACAAAACCAACATTGTGGTACCACTTAAAATGCTATCATACCACAATATTTTACAAGACATTAGGTGATCATTCATATAGAATGAAGCATTTTAGCAATAACAAAAAAGTTTTAAACATAATTAACAGATTTTGCATGAACACAAATTCCAGCATTACTATACCTAAGGAACAGGCAACATGCTGGGAGAAAGTACCTAAAAATCAAAGCCTTTTTTATTCATAGCCAATATTACCTTCTGCAAGAATTCTGCAATCTTATTCAATTTCCTTACATAACTGGGTAAGGTTCAATACATTTTTACATAGAGCATAATCACATAACCACCACATCAGCAAGAGGATTTCATTATCTTGATCAGTTACTACATTTAAAACCATGGTAAGATAACATGCCCTGCAAACAAATTGTCTTCTGGGACAGTGTTCTGTATGTAGAAATATTAAACAACTAAAATATACTCCTACCCACTTTAACCCCAAGTAACTTATAATTTGTATTTACATATTTTTGAAATATGTAGGTAAAAACTGCAGATGGCAGGAAAGCAGAACACACAGAGAGCTGTGACAGCGCTGACAGAGCGGGTGGTGCAGCCAGGAGCCCCCAGTGACACCTGGGCAGGGGCTGCACCTTCTGCACTCTTGCTCTGCCCAAGGGGCCTCAGCTGCTGTGGCAGAGCTGCTCCTCCCCTCCCAGCAGTTCCACTCAGCTGAAAGCAGACAAACACACCCTACACACCTGCTTCAACCACAGCTTCAATGTTAACATGGACAAGACACAGGAGATGAGAGGATGGCTTTTAATATGTCCACCTTGCAATGCTCATATTCTGAGGGCACCAACAGGTAGATTAATCTACCAAAAAAGCATACAAAAAAGGCCAAGTTGTTTGCCCTCATATTAGGAATAAACTAACTTCCTGGCTTAAAAGTAAGAGAAACTCAAGAAAGAGCTTCTTGAGGTCAAATTTCCATCTATATTCAAAGAAAATAATTTACTAAAACTGTAACTTGCAAGGTCTACTAGCCTTGAAGTGAGGATACAGGTTAACTATACCTATAGTTAAATAAAAGACTTCAGAAGGCATTTTACGGAAATAAAATATGCAACTCTAGGAAGTAGGTGGAAAAACACTTTAGTATTTGTCTGAAACATTCTATTTTCATAGCCCATCATTCTCAGGAATGTATATTTCATAAATAAAAATACAGAACAAAAATTTGTGTACTCAATCTAAATAATGAATATTGGATATTTCTAAGCATCTTCAGATAAAATTTGCTTTCTCCCCCAAAATTAAGTGATAAAACCTGAAAAAATTGACTTTTCAAATCTATCTTGCATGAGAAAACACAGATGAACAAACCAACAACTGGAAAGAACATTTTGTACAAGATTGCAGTTCTAAAACACTTATATTACAAAGCAATGTAAATAAATACCAGGCTAGTACAAAAGCTCTTATTTACAGTTTTACAAATGAAAACGTTTTCAGTGTAAATGCAGTGTTTTAAAGAACACAATATTAGTAAAATGAGTTCCTGTATAGACCATTACAATTTCTGCATGGTTTGAATGCAGTATTGTATAAAATCATTGTTTAAAGTTAATTTTTGTTTATAATTTAGTACAGCCAAACCCCAGTTTATGCCTGGAATGGTATCTGTTAAAGTGCTGAAAAAGAGGACATTTCTGAAATTTTAGAAAAACATACTGTACATTATTAAAGCTTTATCAAGTCAAAACTGGTGTATTTTGTTCACATTTGCTACCACACCACCTGGGAATGGGAAGTTTTTCAACAAAAAGTTGTTATTTTTGGGATGGCAGCCATTGCTATCTTCGCATCCGAAGTCTGATGGTTTCCCACAAGTAACTCGTCTTAAGCTTCAGTGATGGCTTCAGGTTTCATAATCTGGTAAGTAATCAAGTATTCTGGATAAGCCTGGAAAAGTGACAAACACATTGTTTATTACTATTTGATTCTCTGGATGAATTAATAATGTTTGTTAAGGAGGAGAAAAAATCAACACCAAAGGAAAAAACGGCAAAACGCCAAAGGTAAAATTCCCTGGATCATTCAGGAAACATGCATCCTTTCACCTGCAACCACAGCTGGAGTTTGTTTAAAAACAAAATCAAGCCCTAGCACCCACAAACCTAGGGAAAAAGCCCCCAGTGCATGACATGCCTTGGAAAAGACAAAATAGAGTCTATAAAACCAACCCAAAAGCTCTTTACCTGCTCTCCTCTGTAAATGACGTATTCTGCCAATGCCAATCCGTTGACACTGGGCCGCCCGGTCACTGAGTGATGTCCTGGGGGAGAATGAGCCATCTTCATGGCACTGAACTGCAGGAAGGACTTGCCCAACGTTACACGACAGAACAGCAACTGCCTGTGTTGAAAGGGAAAAAGAACCATGAATGCACAATGCTTATGACTCTGAACCTTGAAGCCACTTCAGCTTTCATAGCTCATAAATTTCTAGATTCTGTTCTGCTGAACAAAAGTTGCACTCACTTTGGAAAGCTCTAGTCCAAGGAAAGGGTTGGTAGTAATACGGAAAAATGTTTATCTTAGTTACTGGAAACAGCATGTTTAACAATGTACTCAGAGACTGCCACCACCTTTTCTTTGTCTGTTACTTATTTTAAAATTTTGGGCTTTTTAGGAAAAAGTTTTTTATCCCCTCCCCCATTACTCATCCTGACAATATAATTCACAATGTTCTAAATTAGATTTGTATCCAACAGCCAAGTCAACATCAAGGCCAAGGCAAACTCCAGGTCAATGCAAAACACCTCAGACTAGCATTTACCAGTTTGTAATGCTGTTTTCACTATTAAAAGACTCAACAAAGGCTCTTATTTCTGTACACATGTACCTACTGCAATGACAATGGAATCCTGGCATTTTTATGGACCAAGGTTATGTATCACCTCACTCTGCCAGAACTTTTGCTTTTCTCACTCTTTGCAGA
Organism: Ammospiza caudacuta; assembly: GCF_027887145.1. Taxonomy (NCBI): domain Eukaryota; kingdom Metazoa; phylum Chordata; class Aves; order Passeriformes; family Passerellidae; genus Ammospiza; species Ammospiza caudacuta. The sequence goes on along the minus strand of NC_080601.1, from coordinate 22,740,517 downwards.
AGACAAACTAAAAATCCCTTCTTATTCAAAACTTTAAAAAGCATGAAGAGACTCTGACATCCTCTGTAACTCTGGAAGAAGATCCTCATTATTTGAGAGTCCCAGAATAGAGTAAGCAACATGAAAAGGGGGAGAGACTCAAAGGAGGATCCTGGAAGGAAGACTTTATCTTTGTATACCAATGTAAAAGAGGATGTACACAAACACTAAATATTCTTCTGGTTGAAATGACTGCCACCACCAAAACTGACTCCATGACCTAAGAGTTTATTCTGAACTGATGGTGTTGCTAAGATGTTCTTGTTGAAAAGTGGATTCAAGAACTCAGTTGGTGGCAGCACCCACAAATCCACATCTCTATTTCAGAATGTGAAAAAGCAGTGATGTGAGGTGAGTGCTGACTGTTACAAAGTACATCCTCCTCAAAGAAATACTGCATCTGAATATCTCTGAATTTCTCCTTCCTCTGTAACAGACAAAGAACTAAACTGTCAAACTGCCTCTTTCACATAAGCATCTAGCAGATCCTCTTCATTCTCTGGCTTCCTAAGTCTGATTTTTACACTAAGTTAAGGGCAAAGATGTGGTTAAATGCACTTAAGATGGTTGAAAGTTCTTTAGGACTTTGAAATGTCAAAGTTTTCTGAAAGTTTCTATTAGGCCCAGCATTCAGCACACAGAGAGTACTGAGGAAGTCTGGTTAGCAAGCAAACCTCTCTTCAGAGAGAGACTGCTGCATTGATAATCTAGGACACAATATGCAAAAGAAAAATCAGATTCTTTCAAGGGACTTACCTGTGGCAGACATAGCAAGATCTATCTTTGTGGATTGGACATCCAGTGCCACCTCCAATTCCATACACATACTGATTGCTTTTGGAAGAATTTTCAGCAAAATAAATCCCAGCTCCAAACATGCCGCCTATATAGGCATGTCTCTCATCAAAGCCTTTGTGAATGATTGCATTCACAAATGGGGAGCCTAAGAGAGAGGAAGTAAAACACTGAAAATACAGTACACACGCTTTTGTATGTGTCACAACTCAATCACTCGTTCCCAGTGTGTTGGGAACTATATAGCCCTCCTTGTGAACATGCACTGTGAACTTTGCTCACCAGGACAAACTCTGTATTTGTGTACAGGAAAGGCTTCAACTGGCTTTACCTTGCTAATGATAAGCTATCTTTGGAATGCTTAACAAAACTAACTTATCAACTTATAAAACCAAGAAAACAAAAAAATCCCACCCCAAAACAATTCTTAACAGAATAAAGTTTGACCTTTAATCATTTTGGTCATACAGCTGACAAAACAGACTCAAGGAGGCACAAAACTTAACCTTCATTCATAATTACTGAAATGTTTTCACTTAGATCTTTGAAGTCTCCTTTGGGGAGAGACAAGGAGGTGCAAATTTCAGAAGAACAGTACAGTACATTGTATCATCCCTTGTGAAAGACACAAACACTTGTTCATAAAAAACTCATGTAAAACCTGGAACGTACTTCCACTGAGGAAATTTACTTTGTTTGAGACAGTTGAAACCCTCCAATAAAGAGTGGTGCTGATGAAATAAGTTCATAAAGTACATTTCAAATTCTCACCATGAAACAGCATCCTTTCATTGGCATGGTTATGGTTCTCTTCAGAGACCTCTTTCCTCCTGTGTGTGTATCTTTCCCATAGTTTTTTGTTGCACACTTTCTGAATCTGAAACAGTCAAAGTGACACCAAAAATCTCAGTTCACTTCACTGGACACATACTCTATAGCCACTACAGTACAGTTACACTGTCACTGCAATGAGATTATTTTTCTTGGGACTCAATGAAACACAAATTGAGTTACCCTGCACAAACTGATTGTTGTTTTATGACAAGTAAGTAATAACTATATACTTAAGAATCAATTCATTTTACAGAGCTCCTTGTTAATAATCCTTAAATTAAATAGGCTCTAATTGAAATTTAACAGGTTCAGTCACAATTTTTCGTGATGCCGAATCAATAGGAAAAAGATCAATCAATAAATTAAGAAATGCCTTCCATGAAGATTTGTGAAGCACTTCTAAAAGAAAGTAAATGACATACTCCCCACAGAAGTATGCTGGGCATTGCAAAGTCTTGTGCATGCAAATATAGCATAGCAATTCCACTGTAACTTCAGTTAAGAATTAAACTTAGTAGCATTTACTTGCAAATCAAAATATTTATGATATTAATGATAATTACAATAACTTCAGAGGGAAAGCCACATAAATACAAACCAAAATTCCATTAGATTATTTAAACTCATCTACTGCCTGTTTTTTTACACTTGTTTGATGTTAAATCAAGCCAAAATAAGAGTTCAAAAGTTTTGCTTTTTCTTCTTCTCTTTCTTTCCTGCCATTCTCCCTCAAAAGACACCCTCTTCTGTTTCTTATAAAGCTTCCTACCTTTTCCTTCAAACATTCTCCGGTTTTCAGTGACATTTTCCTATGTCAATTTCTTCCTGATCATTAACCCATAAATACCTTTTCTGTATAAATTAAGTCTTTGAATTTCCCTGGAAAGTGATTTTTATCCTATGCATATCTCAAAATGGCACATCTTGTCACTTTATGGAACTCAGGTGTAGAACATTTTACAGATATGTTACTTTAAGACAAAGCTCCAAACGTGTAAAACCACTGGCCACAAAAAACTCAGGCACCTTTAAGATGTTGTATCTATTGAAGACTCCACCAGCATGTCCTCCATCTCTGTGCTCTCGGACAGTACTCTGCATCTGAAAATGGAGAATTTAAAGAGGATGACATTCCTGCAGAAGATCTTCAACACGTTTCCTTTACACAAGTCAAGTAACGAAAATAATGAATTATGTATTAACACAATTAAAAATCACAAGAGAAATTTTTAGGTGACTCATTGTTAAGTAATGTCAGATTTTGTGAATGCACAGGAATATGTTTAATGATTTAAAAAAAACCCAAAACAGTATTGACTAGACTGCTCCATGGTCTAGTCTTCAAACTGGAGAAGATTGTCACTTATCTCTTTAAAATTGTATTTGTTCAGAATTTTGCCTTGTGTGATTATGGCACGTTGAAAGGAAGTGATGTAAAACTGTCTATGACAAACAGGCAATCAATTGGTAGCACAGAATTTATGTTATATTGAAGATACTTGATATATAGTACAGGTTTTAAAAATACTACAAGCAATAATAACGTAAGAAAGAAAAAAGTTACAGACATCATGACCACACATTATAAGTGGTGCAGTCAAAGTTGGGAGTCTGAAGTATCCTTATGCAGGTTTTACTTAAACTTAGTGATGTTTACTCACTGTTAAACTGTATAGCAATGCTTCCTTAGCTGCTTCTCTAGCAGCAATAGCAAAAATACTGAGAGACTACAAAGAATGGCATTTACCTCTTCTTCTACAGACTGAAATTCCTTGTCTTCAGTGGAAAGGTCTATGAGAATAGTTCCGCTAGCAGAAGTATTTAGAGTCAGGTATGGGTTCAGTCCTGTGAATGCAATAAAACAAAAACACAGAAAAATATATGTGAATTTAATAAAACACAGTCTCAGAAACCACAACTGTTTTCTCTCATCTGTGGACACTGATCCTTCTCTCAGCAAGAATCATCATTTCAGATGCACTAACCCATTTATCCATGCTTAGCTCAGTATACTAGTACACACAACAGGGGAAATACTTGTAAACACTGCTTACTTCAGGTCATTTCAACTCTAGGCAGTGACACAGTGAGCAACCAGTCCCTGTACAGAGTCCACAACTACTGGTGGCAGAGGCATCATGAATGGGAAGAGCAACCTGAAGCACTAATTTGGTAGGAGTACTTTTCCCATGGTCATGCACAGAGAACTGACAAAGAACTACGTCTGTCAATCCAACATGCTTGAGCCTGGTATTGAAAGCCTAAAAGATACTTAATGTTTAAAAAAACTTCTCTATCTTTCTAAATATGAAAAAAAAATTGGAATTTTACACAGAATCCAATGTCAGTTTGCATTGGATAAACTGCAATCACAACTGGCAAGTAATGGGAGCGTAATTACTGGATACAAGAATATGAAGACTGTGTGTATCAAGTGTCTTTCCTGGCCATGGCCTTTCCAGGCAACTAACAGGTGACCAGAATTAAACATTGGGTCTGCCATGAGCTCTTTAAAAGGAATAATCTGGGGAAAGTGGAAGTTACAGATTCATGCACAGTCTGGAGCCTCATGTTAGCAGTGTGCAACTGGAATAGTGCTCAGGAGAAACAAAGTGGCAAGAACCAAAATAAAGCTCATCCACTACTAACCTCAAAACAATGGTTATACTTCAGGAAGAGATGCCATATGTACAAATACACACATGTTCAAAAACACATCAGGCCTACTTAAAAGGCAAAGTATACAGTTAGTGGCTGTGTAAACTTTGAACTCAAACAAGACACGAGGCCGAAATCACACCTTAAAACTAACTTTTATCCAAATTACTCATGAGTCTGCCCAGAAAGACCTGACAATTAAGAGAAAATTATGCAGATTCATTTAAATACTTCATTATCAGGAAAAGAATTATCTTAGGGCTGGTTCTTACTGTTTTAAGGAACAAAAAGTAATTTAGAGCTTGGGATAGTGACTCATTATATGGAGTGAAAATTTTAGAATGAGATTTCAAAAATGGTGAATCAGGAAGGGAGAAAATCCTAGCAATTCTAATTTATTTCATTTCTGTGAAACATAGCAATACAACAGTAAGTGATATTTCAAGGAGTCAAAGAAGAAAAATAGATTTGGAGGCTTTTATTTGCCTTCTCTGCAGCCATAGTTAAATGAAGCATACTGAATGATGATGAATTCACAACTGCTGGGACTGTGCTGGTATCAAGACTCCTGCACAACTAAAGAGGCTTTAGCAGTAATTTCAATGCAAACTAAAGATGTTGAAAAAAGCAATTAGGTTAATTTTGGTTCACTGAAAGCACACCAACTCTATTTTTAAAGAAAAGTGTAAGAATTTCATCTGCTCTGAGTGAGCAGGCAGCACTCTGTGGCAGGACCCAACAAACAGGACATAACAGGCCTGAACTTGTCAAGAGAATGTGCTCTGCTCGTCAGAGTGCTCTGATGAAGATAAATATTCCCTATGTCAAGGAGCTTATGAGCATTTTGCACTAAGTCAACACTCTACTTATATAAACAAAAAAGAGTAACCACAGAGAAAAAAAATAAAGCAGAGAACTGAAAGGCAAGATTCACAGTAATTCACAGCATAAATAAAAGTACCCAAGTTTCCAGTCAGAAGACATTCTTACCATTTAAAGTGCCACTTTCTAGGTCAGGTTTTATTGCCAACTCTTTTTTAATGAGGTACAATTTGGAATAACATAAGTAATTAATAAAAATTGATTATGTAAAGGCAGTATTATGTGATAATTTAAAATAAGCATATACCTTGTTGTCCAGAAATAAGTCTTTCAACTCCTTTGATGATTTTATGCCTATGGCCATAAGCATTAATGCCAATTTCCTTCAATTCTTTGTGTCCCATTTCAACCAATATGTCCAATGTTATCTATAATGAAAGCAAGACCATGTTTTTTGTACCAGAACAAATGCCAGTGACAGTGAAAATGTACCTCACAATAGCTGTGAGAAAAAGCAAGTGTGAAAAGAACAGGAACATTAGAGGCTTCAGTGTATTATTTTTGTATTTCACTTTTACTCAACTGCTTTCTTCTAACTTTTTGTCTTAAGTAAACATGCTACAAACTACAAACTGTAACTTACATTGCTTGCGTTACATATATGTTAATATATACACATCTATTTTAAGATACATTTTTTAATATAGCAATTAAAAATTTAGTTACGGTCCCTTCCTTCACCCCACTCATTCTGACTGTCACACATTGAAAATATGTCTTATTACATTATACTAATATACAGTTACTATTTATTCCATTGCTTTCCAGCCCAGACTATCAGGAAATAAATATAACCACTTACCTGCTCTCTCTCAAATATGTCAATTAGATGTTCAAGGCCAAGGTTCCGCACAAACTGATTAATGCTAAAATCTACACCTGAAACTGGGCAAGAAGAAAAACACAATGTACATTCATATCTGTATGGTAAAATAAGGCATACACATCTGTCTGTGGCAACAATGAGAGAAGCAGAAATTCCTGGTCTTTTGCAGATGTAGGTTAAATATTAAATATCACTAATCAGTAGCAATCTGCTCTTCTACCTCCCTAAGAGCAGTCTTTGCCACAGAACGAGGCAACCAGCTACCAGAAATGCACATTACTACAGAAAATGTATGGACAAGTAAAATGTCATAGAAGTAACCTTTTTAAGATACTTTGATCTAAGAACAGCCTCTTAAAAACCACATAAAGTTTGAAGTAAAATACTGCTTGGTATGCAGCCAAATTTCATTTGACTTCTCTTTTAAAACACAATTCACCATATTGGTTCTGTTCAGAAAAAAAAAAAAAAAAATTATCGGCTCTGTAAGGGGAAAACAGTAAAATCTTACACTGCAAGACCTTCAGACTTCTGTTCCTCATTAATGACATCATAAGGAATCTAACTATTGTGTATGCTATAATATCTCGATGAATGTATGGGAAACTTCACACCTTTGTGTTCTTTTCACCAGTTGTTAAGAAATGCTATTCCCTCCTGAGAAAGCCTCACCTTCTTTTTTCTCCAGAACAGTAGCTCCCTCTGCACAGTTTGTACCAACAACAGAGGGAAGTTCAGAAAAACTACCAGACAAGTTGTCAAGACTACTTGCAGCAGACAGACTGGATGGACTGGATGGAACAGAAGAGAGGGAATCAGCTGCAGAGCCTGTAGTCTGAGACACACTTATAACCTGAGGTTTGTAGCAAGTCGGTAAGGCAGAAGGAGGCATTGCTGCAGTCAGTAACGCACTGACATCGTCTGCCTAAAGAGCAGAAAACAACTCATTAAAACAGACAAACACTTCTGCACAATGTTTTTTCCTAGAATGCACTATCATTATATGAGATTTCTTAAGTACACTGCAAAATAATACTGGGAAAATATGCATTTTACAGTATACATTTACATTTTACAATATACATTTTGCAGCTTACAAACGGCCTTTTCTGCCCAAAGCATAAATAAAATTGCAAAATGTCTATATGTAAAAGCTGTAAAAAGGTAAAGACTTCAGTATTTCTAAAAAAAAAATCTAAGGGCAGTTAAACAGAATTAACTTGCTATGAAAGAAGCTTCTACTGGCAACCAGAATTTATGAAACAAAACAATTTCTCTAAGTGTAGCTTTGGATTACATTATAACACTTAGAAAGAACACCCCAAGAACTTAACAGACAGATAATTTCTTACATTTATGCTACTACAAGGTTTACTTATATTTTATTGTCACAATTTTTGTATTAGTCAAACTGTAAGCCCTGAATTCAAAGCATCACATTACAACCATTAATCCATTTTGTTAACATTCTGAGGTTTTTTCATCCCCAGTGCATACTGAAATAAGATGCCTAAAGCAAGAAATTATTTAAGGAGAGTTTATAAAGCTCTATTGACTTCTCTTGCCAGGCACATACAAACTCCACAGAAACCACAGTATTTTTGATTTTGCAGAAGTGGTTGCATTACTGTTTTTTTAAAGGATAGTTTTAAATGAGGTGTCACACATAAATAAGTACGGATTTCCCAAGAGGAGCCCCATCACTTACAGTGACCAGGTCCAATGGTGTTTGTCCTTCTTGGTTTTTCAGAGTAGGATCAGCCCCATGTGCCAGTAACAAGGCACAGAGCTGAGTCCTGCCTTTCTGGGCTGCTTCGTGAAGTGGTGTGAAAGCCCATTTGTCTGTAGCATTCACACATGCATTATATTTTATAAGTAAAGCTGCTACATCAACATGCTGGAAAAGTGAAAAACACCTGTTAAATTCCAAGGTACCACAGTGTACTAAAATAATTCAGAACTATTACTGTTATTTCTCTATAATCAGAATAATTCTGAATTTTCCTATAATGCATTTAATTATGATTTTAGAAAGTATTAAAGCAATGTGTTTTCTTCCTCACCTATGACATATCAGCAAAAAGATAAGTAAGATCTGTTCTTTTGTGAAAAAAGGATAGAGTAAAACAAAATTCCAAATCCAGAGGAATCTGAAGGAAAAAAAGCCTGATTCTGAACTTCCAGTTTGGAAAGTTCTCCAACTGTTTTGGCTAAAGAGTTGATTCAAGGACAAAGATTCAGGAAGTTCACAAAAAGAATTGCTGTCTCAACAGCATTCATATAAGTGAAAGCGAGATCTTCCTGACACAATTTCACTGGCACAGGTAAGGAAAGGCATTTTACAGTACACCTTTCAGCCTGCTGGCTTTTTAGGCATTCATGGTCAGAAAACTCCACTCGTGACTTTACAAATTTATGAGTCTTTACCTACAACATAAGCTGTGATCTGATTATTCATTCTGTGTCTTACAAATAAGATTACACTATAACTCAACAGCAAAAGCCTTCTACAGGGGCTCAAAATGCTGTCAATGAAATGTACCATTTTTAAAAAAATAAAGTCTCAGAAAGTTTGAGCTATTTACCCCATAAGATGCTGCATTATGCAGAGGAATCAAGCCTCCTTTATCCTGTGCATTCACATCTGCTCCATGCTGCAACAGGTATTCTGCAACCTCCAAATTATTGTAACCAGCTGGAATTGCAGAAGGACAGAATGAATAGAATTACAACACCACCCCCAACAGGCTGTGGAGAAGTTAATAATTAACTTAAATTACTTGAAAGTAAATTAAATTGTCAGTCCCAGTGAAGACTGTGCAATACCTATTATGAAGCACAGCATTACCTTAAGAATATTTGGTTTTAAAACCTGCCAATAAACAATAAAAGACCCTCTCTGGCTAGACAGAACAGGAAAATAATTAAACAGTTTGAAAAGCAACCCAAAATTAATATGCATAAGAATTTAATTTTTTTAAAGAAAAGGTACAGAATCCTCCAGCTTGAGGCTACGCTATAACTTGTGTAGACATAGAAAGTTCAGGCACAGTAATTAGTAACCAATCAAACTAGTTAATTAGAGCACTGACCTGCTAAATGTAGTGGTGTAGAATGCCGTCCTTGTGTGTCCCGACAGTTGACATTGTCAGGTGAACAGAGCTTTTTTACTCGGGCCAAACAACCTTTCTTGGCAGCATCTAGGAGAGCTGCATCTCCTCTAAGCAGGTCTTGAATATCAGTATCACCATCTTTAACAAGGTCTAGAGGAGTATTTCCGTCCCTGTTTTTCTTTGTAGGGTCAGCTCCATGCTGTGCACACCAAAAACAGGTGGTCAGGATGTCAGTAGAATAAACATGATGCATCTTAGGCATCTATAATGCCTTGTTGAGCAAGTATTCTGACACATATTGGAATCCTGAAGAGAGCCTTCCATTTACTGTGTGAAAAAGGCCAACACAGGTACTAACAGTATCCCTTTTCCTAAAAACATTTAACTACAATAAATTAGGAACCACAAATCAATTTCTAAAACTTAAATGGACTTTGAAAGTGAACAAGAAAGAAATGTACCTCCCTCCAGCATATGTAATACCTGTAACAGGAGTTTGCAAATCTCGTATTTTCCTTTTGCTGCAGCTTCATGCAAGGGAGTGAATTTCCACAAGTCAGCTACGTTGACAACGGCACCATGTTTAACCAACAGCTCTGCAACTTCATAGTGACCGTATGAGCAGGCGTTATGTAAAGGGACAAGTCCTCTGGAAACAATCAGAAGAAGAGGAAAACTCTCTTTAAAAACAGGGTATTTTTTCAACAATATAAACTTAAAACACTTCAATATAAACTTAAAACACAATGCATCTTTGACCATATCAAACCATAACAAATTATTTCCCTACCCCCGCCAACAGTCTAATACCGTAGGAACACCTACTGCAGTAAAAACTTAATCAGCAGGGCACTAAAGAGAAGTAAAAGCACAAGGCCAGAGAAATTCTTGATACTCTAATATTAAGTACTGCAAAATGCTTTTGGATATTCTTAACATTTTCATTCTAACAGAAGTTTCCATGAAAATAAAAATACGTCTTAAGAAAAATGGGATGCTTATCAGTTAGCAATATTCAAAAGCTGACAGATATGACCAATTACAATTGCCAAGAAAATATATATTCAAGCATTTACCCCTTATCTTTTGCATGTACATCAGCTCCATGCTGAAGAAGATACTCCACAACAGATACTCTGTTGTACCCAGCTGCAAAATGAAGTGGTGTAGACTGACGTCCTTCAATATCTCTGCAGTTCACACTCTGGACTGTACACAGCTTCTGTGAATTTCCCCAAACAAAACATGTCACTATATGCAGTGTCAACACTTCTAATTTAGTCATAGAACATTGTTATACCCATCAATTTTGCACAACCGTTTTCAATAAAGAAAAGTATTTTTACAGTCTTTACTTTTTACAGATTTCATCCTGAGGAAAAAATCCACCTGCCCCCATATCCACACCTCTGACTTTAATTAATGCTTTTTATATAAGGTATCTGGAGGTGATGAATATTGTACTCTGCAATCTGTAGTAACTGTGCAATACAAAGGATTTAGGATTGATCATAATTCTAAAACAGTCAGTGAAGGATTGGTTGATTGCTTGCTTTGAGAAATTATACACTGGCATATAATTCTGTGCTACTTTGGCTGGGGTGCAGTTAATTTTCTTCACAGTGGCTGGTATAGGGTTGTGTTTTGGATTTGTGCTGCACACAGGGCTGATAACACAGACATGTTGTTGTGATTGCTGAGCAGGGCTCAGACAAAGCCAAGGCCTTTTTGTGCTGCCACGCTGGCCAGGAGGCCGAGGGGAGACACAGCCAGGACAGGTGACCCCAACTGACCAAAGGGCTGCTCCAGAGCAGATGGCATCATGCTCAGAACATACAGTGGGGGAACAAGGAGGAAGGGAGGAGACATTTGGAGTGATGGAGTTTGTCTTCTGAAGTCACTGTTATCCAAGATGGGGCCCTGCTCTCCTGGGGATGGCTGAACACCTGCCTGCCCATGGGAAGTAGTGAAATAACTCCTTGCTCTGCTTTGCTTGTGTGTGTGGCTTTTGTTTTCTCCATTAAGCTGCCTTAGTCTCAGCCCACGAGTTTTCCAGCTTTTACCCTTCTGATTCTCTTCTGATCCTGCTGGGGGGAAATTGACCAAACATCTGTGTGGGGCTCGGTTGCTGGCTGAGGTTAAACCATGACAAATTCCCTCTTCTTTTTAAGGAGAGGTTTAAGCTTACTTTTACAGTATCCACATCTCCAGCCTTTGCAGCCTCCAGCAACTGTCGATCTGCATCAGAATTACCTAATGGGATACCTTCTGCAAAATAAATGAGATTGCATGACAGGTAAGTGTAGGCAGTTGAAGAAATTTGTTAAGACAGGAAATAACTTGAGTTTTTTTAAAGGGAAATCCTTCAAATAAAGTAAACTAATTACCGACAAGTTTTGTCTCTGTTTACTATCTACAACAATAGCTGCTAGAGCTAATGGTGTTTAACCATCAGCTAATGGGAAGTTAACTTCAGCAGCAGGCTTCCTGTATGTTTTGGAATATTGTCGAACCAACAAAGCATTCTTATTTCTGTTTCAGAATTAGACCAGATCAAGTTTATGTATGTATTATAATGTCCAAACCTTACTCTTGAAAATCCACCTACACTGCTGCCTCCACTCACAAATGCAAATCAAGCATTTTGTGTTTTAGAAACTCATTTTCTACTTTCAAGATTCCCCCTACCCTATGTCAGGATTTTAAGAAAATTATTCCAGGTGACTATACCCCAAATCTTCATATCTGATTATTCAGACAGTAAATGATATTGTTAAGTAGGAAGTAAAACATCACCTAGTAGCGTCTTTCATAGAACATTTTTTTTTGTTGACTAGTCTTCACTATTATTTGGCAGCACCTAGAACAGCAAGTAAAACAAAGCACCTCAGTGGATGCTGAATAACTCAGCATACCTTGTAGTAGCTGTTGCACACTTTCAGTCCCCATTTGTAAGGCTGTAAAGCCCTGCAGAGACACGATGGAAGGATCACATCCAGAACTCAGCAGCAACCTGCATGTCTGAAGATGACCACAATGTGCTGCTCTATGAAGAGAGGTCTGGCCAAGATTATCTAATGCATTAACCTAAAAAATAACACAGACAAGAAATACCACCATCAAGCTGGTATTAAGATGTTTTCATTGCTGACTGGGAACATTTCACAAATAGCATCCTTACTATACTAAAAAGAACATATTTAGTGTATTTCCAAAGGTGATGACATTTCAAACAAAAACAGTTCATAAAGTAGCCTCCTTTTAGAGGTATGGGAATAATCCACTGCATTTTTACCACAAACAGGAGTAATTCACTACTTTGCTCCTTGCAGTACTAACTCCAATGCTAACATGTAGAACAGCTTCTACCTTGCATTGGCTTACTGTAGTTTCTCAGACTGAGGGCTTCCTATCTGTTGGTTCAAAGTGTATTCAACAATTTAAAACTCTGCACCTAAACCCTACTTTTATTCCCTACTCTTCCTCTGTTTTTGAAAAACTTCATACAGTCAGGCTACAATCAAATTTCTATGAGAGAGATTCAACTCAGTCTTGGAGGATTCAAGCACTAGAGTCTCTCCACATTTTCTTTCTGTGGAAGTTTGAACTAAATACTGTATTATGAATTAACATTTTGTTTTAATTTTACTTTTTACTGCATACAACATCATGTAAAGTCTGTCACACAGTTCAGTTTAGCTTCTTGCTGTTCATATACACCCCTCACTTTTCTTCCCCATGTATTCCATTATTCCTGCTGGACAATGAAACATTGAATAAGACACTTTGAAAGTTTTCCATTCCCAGAGAGAACTACATCCTCACTTCTTGAAAACAGGACCAAACCAATGATGATTTTGTAATGTACAAGGCTGTACTGATGGATTGATGGCCTGTAGCTGAAGTCTCCAAATCTAGAACCTTCCAAAACAAATTATTTTACAAAAACTTCCACTCTCATGGTGTGAAAACCTGTATAGTACATGAATGTCAACAGAAGTATGATACTCATACCTTAGCTTCATGTTTCACAACTACTTCAACAACATCATTATGAGCTTTTTCTGATGCCACATGCAGAGGAGTCAAGAAGCTTAAAAAAAAAAGAGAATAATTCAAAATGTATTTTGTAAAATCTTCTAAACAAACAGTTAATAGCATTCATTTGTAACCACTCACTCTTTTGTTTTTTCATTGATATTGGCTCCTTTCCTCAGCAGCAATTCACATACTTGTTTCCTCTTAGGATACGGAGATGCAGCAGCACAGTGCTATAAACATGAAAGAGTTTACAATTAACAACCAGCTAGCAATACCCAGGTTTTGCTGATCAGCAGGCAGTTAAGAGCTGGTGGTGTACAAAGACAACAGAAAAAATCCCCAAAACCTGCAGACACTTATTAATTTGGAAGATTCTACGTGGGCTTTCGGATTTACTCTGGTATTTTCAAGAACTCCCCTAATAACTGCCGGAAACCATCAAAACAAAGCTAGCACATATAGCTTGCTGTTGCTTAAGATAAGACTGTTCTACAAAACCCAGTCATTTAGACAATCTTAACAGGCCTAAATAATTTATGTCAGTCTTAACATAAAGAACAAAATATCAGTCAGTGTTATTTGCTTAGCTAGACACTGTGTATTCCAGCTTGGTCTGAATTACAGCACTTGACACTGCAGTATTTATTGCTAAACTATTACCTAGTGTGCTTAGGTTAGTCACAATATATACAAAGCCATTAATAAATCCTGAGTTATTACCAATGCTGTCTCATGTGTCTGAGGATGCTTGAAGTTCACTGTTTCCAAAGAAAGATGTTTCTTTATACGAGCTACATCTGATTCTCTTGCAGCCTGCAGCAGTGAGTGACCTTTGAATTCATCTTCAAAAACAAAGAAATACATAGCAGAGGGTTACACTCCTTGGCTCAAGAAGGATCAAGAGAATTGCTTCTTTCAGTTGAAAAAAAGGAAATTAATTGTATTCAGCAGACCATGGAGCACACATTTCCAAGTCTGACTCAAGCTATTACATCAACTGACAGAACTTGTTAGTTAAGTCAAAACACTACACAGCTTTGGCTTTGTTTCTAAACCAAAGCCAGACAAATCCAAACTGGCTGCACAAGATCTATTTCACTCACCTCTTTATAGGTTCTACTGTTCACACAGGTACTAACTCAGGCACATAAAAATCTCTACTTCTGATCTATTTCTGGAAAATAATTTCTAGATGCTTTCATGAAGCCTAGTGTAGTATTTACTGACAATTTTTGTAAATACCCCAGAAAGTTATTGTTTCAACCACTAAAGGACAGAATCTGAGTTCGCTCTTTTCACTCTTCAAGTTTGTTGGACAAAAATCAATGCCCTTCATCAGGTTTTTTCAACTTTCAGTGATTGTGGCACACTCAAATGTATTCAGCATTCTAAACAGTTCCTCTTTTCTTCAAAGAAAAAACTGTGGAATAAAATTTAATATTTCAACACTCTTAATGCAATGACAGGAACAAGTATGGGATATGAAAGTGTATTGGCAAGGTCATGAGGGAAAGCATTTAATAGGGGAAAAGCTGCAAAACCCACCACAAGCACTTGACTATAAAACTGACAGTAAAAATATTTTAAATGCTTTCATTCAGAAAATATAGCAGTTTCAAATTATAAACAGTGAAATATACTGTGTAACACTGCACAATTACTGTCAAAGCATAAGCATGTTCCAAATCTGGTTTCTGGCAGATCACTGTCTAGGGAATCTAATGACACATTACAAGCTGTAACTGCAGAACTGATCCCACTTGATACTCACATGCTAATCGTTCTTTTAACTGGGGCGTTGGAGCCAAATCAATGGTGCTTTTGTTGTGACAGTTCAACAGTGTTGGGTCAGCACCATAACTTAACAAAAGAGAACATACTTCCACCCTGTTCTTAGAAGCTGCTTCATGCAGAGGGGTGAATTGCCACAGATCCATTGCATTCACACATGCTCCATGCTTGAAAGGGAAAGGGGTAAAAAAAGATGCAATCAAAACCAGGACGTTAGAAAAAGACTGTTATTAGTTTTAATACAGTAGACTGTTAAAATAAAAATCAATGCTTATATGCAAACTGTTTCCAAGACACTAATTTTCAATCTAACACAACATTTCAGCACATTGTGGTTTTTAATCACCTGGTGTCCCACAGGTACAATCAAAGAATCCAAAGGCTAGCTAGTCTTTTCAGGCTTTTTTCAGAAAGGAAAGGAGCTCTGCTACAGGTCAAATCAGACAAAGAGAAATATTCACATTCTCCAAATCACCTGTGAACAAGCTCTGGTTCTTTGCAGCTCTAGAAAATGTCCAGAGTGACCAGATGCACTATGATAAATACATGTTCTGTGAATAACCCCCAAGATATGAATGCCACGGTATCTCAACTGAGATGGGCACTCAATTTTAATTCAAAACATTTAAGTACAAGATTCTACAAGTAATACTCCTGGATGAGTAATGTATGTGTAATTTTTCTCCAGTAACATTTGGATTGTGCTTCAAGTTCAGCCTATAAGCAAGTACATGCTCTTTGCCACTGTTTCTCTTAAAGATGTATAGCTTTGCAAAAAGTAATTCAGAATTTTCTAGAGCAGAAATCCAATACAGAACACAACTCCAGCTAAATCATTAAGACACACAGTAGTGTATAGCCAAAAGCTCATTTGTGGGGCTGTGTCTAGGACCACCACTGTAAAAATTCACTTTACAACTGGCCCCTGAAGTAAAAAAAATCATGACTATTTATATTTACTGCAATGTAAGTTTATTTCAATAGGTTCTTTTACAAAATTTTTTGCTAAACAAGTAGAAAGATACACAGAATTAGTGGGGGACTGAGACACACATAGCAGAACAAGAGCTATTCTCTGAGCAGCCAAATGTCTGGAGTTAGACAACAGAATACTCTCAGTTGTTATAACAATCTTGATTTGCTGTGGCAGCTGAGAATAGGCACAGCTCAAAACTCCTTTGGTGGAGTACACATATCATGCTGCAGCCCACATCTTCAAGCCACTAGTTTAATGTGTATCATACCTATCTTCAAGACTAACATAATCCAGATACACTGCTTCAGTTCCAAGAGTTCCCTTTTGTTAGGAAAACTGACAGGTTTCTCTTTCTTTGGAGTAAAGCCTACAATTCAGGGCCAGAACTGATGCTGTAAAGTTAATTTCCTGAAAAGACTGACTGCTCTTTAGTTTTAAAACATTTACTATCTTTACCAGTATTCTTTTAAAACATCTCTTATTGCTTTGTCTTCTAAAATATTATTCTACTGTCAAACTAAAAAAACTACTCAGCTTGTAGGAGGTTTTCTGGTGCTTCATTTTTTTTTTGTTGGTGAGTGTAGAAAGATTGAGATAAGCAGTACTTACTTGGTGGTATGAAAATATTCAACTTTGGAGCAGAGAGTTAAAAACAGAAAGCACATTTATAAAGAAAAAAGCTTCCTTGCAAGCAGAAGATTCTGTAGCTCCAGCTTAATAATCACTATCATGTAGAGCAAAAGCAATTTATTATTAAGTTTTGTAAATCTACGTACAAAATAAAAAAATATGCAACTTGTATTAGTCTATTATAAACTGTTCTTATTTAATAATAACGCAATTTGATCTCTTCAAAGACCAACCTTGACGAGAAGCTCTGTTACTTCGTAATGACCGTAGGAACAGGCATTGTGAAGTGGTACCAGGTCTCTACAAAGAAGAAAAAGGAGAAGGATGATTAGTTTAGAATACACACATATATTAATTTCAAATGCATCTAACACATTGCAACTGGTACTATGCTTCATATTCAACATTTTACAAAAATAATATGACAAATGTTCAAATGAAACTATGGGGAAATAAGAAGCTGAAGAAGAAACAAGAAAATCCCATCAGCATTTATCAGAACAGTAAGCATCTAAAAATAATCAGAAGATGAGAAGTGAATTGCATTGTCTCAGTGCAGATGAAATGGTTCCACTCGGACTTGGAACCCTAAGCAGGAAGACCTATCTGCAGGGGATGTTCAGGAGTGACCCTAATTATATCCTTTTTCACAAGAACAATGCTGTAATATCTTCTCCTGTGAAAACAAATCAACTTGCATTTTGGTCACAACAGAAAGTTTAAAGGTTACAGAACAGTCTAAAGTTGGAAATTCTCTGTGGTTAAAACATTATTACTTCACTTCATCTTTACTTCACCTCCATTTTTAAAGGATTCTGTTTATTCTGAAGAAAGGGAAAAAGGAACCTACCCTTTATCCTTAGCGTGCACATCAGCTCCATGCTGCAGTAAGAGCTGCACTATTTTCACACGGTTATACCCAGCTGCTAAATGCAATGGAGTAGACTGAAACAAGAGAATGCAGAATGAATCAGTAACACAAAATCAAGGTTCAGTTTCTATTCATTTTTTCACAACTTGTTAACAGTACTAAACGATGAAGTCCTTCAAGACTTACAAGCTTAAAAAAATCCCAGAGTGCTTGAATCAGACATTTGGTAAATATGTTCACTGACTACTCTTGAAGTCAACATAAACACAAATCCCAAATTTACTCCATCACTAATACAAAGGCCACTTTTGGTTTTTTAGCCTACCATAGCTATAAATACTCTGCTGGCACAAACTATATCCTTGTGAAAGGGGAAGTAGGAAAACCATTAGCAACAATGACTGTTAAACTATGAAGAAGTCTCTCTGCCAATCAGTGAAGTAAGTTTGAAAATTATCAAGAGTGATTGTTATCCATGTTTGTGAATGCAGTGAGCAGGGTGTGGGGGAAATTTCATCTCTTCTAAACTCTCACCCTCCACAGAGCAGACAGATAACTAACTGCTCTATGATCTTTTCTAGCAAATGCATTCAAGCATCAGCAGCACAAAAAACAGAGCTACAAATGAGTGAGTAGGAATCGTATCCTCTGCATTTACAAACCCATCCACTGAACCAGATTTCTACAGTTCCTAGAGGATGAGCCTCATAACCAGATGAGAAAACAGAGATGCATCAGTGTTTTGGAGATCCCAGTATCTTACCACAAAGCTTCACAAAGGGGAAGTAACTAAATCAAAACTTGGGTGAATGAGTACAAATACTTCATGAGAATAATGATGCCAAAAAGTGATACTCAATAACCTGAACCTTCTGTAGGCCAGGGGCTGAAACCAGAAGACTCAGGATTTTTCAGAATGGAGATTCTGAACATTTTTATGTCCTTCTTTACTTAGAGCAATGAGCAGCTTGCTCCTGCATCAGGAGCAGCAACTTGCCTAAGGGTGCATGTCAAATAAAGCACCTGTGTATTTCTCCCTGACAGGGACAAAAATCTGTGCAAAGGCCTCGCTTCTTTATCACTGCAGATATGAAGGTCAAGCAGAAGCTTCAACTGAGGAGTTTGCTTATTGATCCTATATAGAATTACTTGCATAGTCCTTTTAAGATTAAAAAACAAAAAAAAACAAAAAACAACAACAAAAAAAGAAAAAAAAAAACAAAAAACAAACCCAAAAAAGCAACCCCTAAGCTGGCTGCTAGAGAGGTGGAATCTTATTTTCCCACATACAGTGAAGCAAGTAGATTTTATGTTTAACATTTTTAAAATCTGATCAAACAGTAACCGGATCATGTAAGAGATAACTACTTTTAAATCAGTTTTAAACAAAAATACCTTTCTGCCATCACTTGCATGACAGTTAACATTTAATGGTGTAAGAAGAGACATCATCTTTTCCTCATTTCCACTCCTGAAAAACAAGATGTGAAATGAGCAGAAATATTCTTATCCCAATTTTTACTAGCTTATTCTGGTTTCTATTTTTCATTGTGGTAACATTCAACAGATCTGACGCAACACATCCCCCTCTGTATTGTCAGCATTAAAGAGAAAACAAAAAATGCATTTATGGAACTACTTTTGTAGCTTCATTCACAGAAAACAGGCAAAACTTAGCATCTAGATGGAATGCAAGCTCCAAAGACTACATATCTATATATTAATGACACAAAATTTTGCAAATACAACTAATTCCAGTTATTTTCCAAACATACATACCTGGCACTTTCTAAGAGTTCATCTTTCTTGTATTCACCTAGAAGACAAAAGGGCTTTCTTTAGCTATCAAATAAATATCTGCATGTGAAGTTTACTATTTATCCTCCTCTTCAAAAATTTTAGAGAACATAAGTGCTAGAATACTTACAAATACTCTTCTCAGTTGTTAAAAGAGAGCTTTTAAAAAAGAGGAAGGGTGAGTTTTACACATGTGGGTATTGATAGGACAAAGTGAAATGTGCTGAAACTGGAAGAGGAGAGATTTAAATTAAATGTTAGGAGGAAATTCTTTACCCAGAGAGTAGTGAGGCACTGGAATAGGATGCCCAGAGAAGTTGTAGATTCCCTGCCCCTGGATGTGTTTAAGGCCATGTTGGACGGGGTCTGGGCAGCCTGGTCTAGTCAACATGACAGGGGGCTGGAATTATGTGATCTTTAGGGTCCCTTCCAACCTAAGCCATTCTATGACTCTAAAAATTTGACAGTTCATTATTGAACTAGCATGATAAACTATCCAGAACACATGCCATGACTGAGATGATGAAAGCCATATGTGAATTCTATTTAGAATTATAAACCAGAGACCAGTTAAAGTAGTATCAAAAAGACAAGCTCCAAACTACTGTGTTACATCAGTTCAACTGTTACTAGTCATAAAGGAATCTAAAGATTATCACTTACCAGTCAGCACTGCTTTTGCAGACGGGTCTGCTAGATCCAAAGCTGTTCTTCCATCTGTGTTCCGGATGGTTGGTTCAGCACCGTGCTGCAACAGTACTGCAAAAATGCCAAAGTTTTCCATGAGAAAACAATTCTACAAGACAAGGTTTATGAGACATAACATTACTGTAATCTGCAAACAACAAAAGAAACATTCTAACTTCCTTTTTCAAATTTTTAATGTCAGCATTCTGCAATGTCATCTGTGACCAGTGTCTCTGATGAAATATGTCTAGACACATTTTAAGAGAAAAAAGCAGATCAGAAAGAGAACACAGACAGAACCACAGACTGACCAGAGACAATCTCTCTTGAAAGCTTGTGACTGACCCACCACAAAACTCAGCTATTTTCCATCAACTCCAGAGCATGCTGCCCCAAATCCTGTGATAACCTGCAGACAGCAGTGGCAGTCTGTGCATGCTGCACTCAGGCCAAACAGGCAATGTTATCTGTACAGCTCTCTTAAAGTAAATGGCAGCAAACCACACAATCAAGAAA
The DNA here is from genome assembly GCF_027887145.1 of Ammospiza caudacuta. Taxonomy (NCBI): domain Eukaryota; kingdom Metazoa; phylum Chordata; class Aves; order Passeriformes; family Passerellidae; genus Ammospiza; species Ammospiza caudacuta. The sequence continues at coordinate 22,720,061 of NC_080601.1, read as the reverse complement.
TGTGTTTCGACTATGTGTCTAACTTTCTACCACCTCCTTAAAGAGTTCCTCTTAAGAACTGTGTAGGTAAAACAGGTAGTCAATATAATTGAAGTTTTCCCATCCTTAACTAATTTAACACAGCTGCTACACATAAGACAGAATGAATCCATTATTAAGATCACTTTTGTTCTTCCCACTGCACTGTGATCAGAAGCAGAAGGCAGCATAAGAGTCTAGGCTGAAATAGAAGAGAATTTAGCTCCATCATCATCACTTTAAAGCACTTTCCCCATGATGAACCTTAATAGGTAGACAATTATAAAAAAAGAACCAAAAACCTGTATCTTGTAACAGTGACATCTGTATTGAAGTTTATGAAAGATGTTTACTTTTAACCCTTGTATCAGCCATAGCTCCATAGAGTTAAAGTGGTCTTAAAAGGGTTCTAGATTGTTCACAGTGAAAACAAGTGAGTCAGTCACAGGAAGAGTGGGAGAAAATTACCAATGCAGACATCTGTCTTCCCCTTAATGGCAGCTTCATGAAGGGGAGTGTAATTCCAATTATCTCGAGCATTGGGATCTGCACCGTGCCGCAGGAGCAGATTGACAACCTCAGCATGGCCGAAGGAGCAGGCGTTGTGCAGAGGAATAAGGCCGCCATCGTCCCGGGCGTGGACATTGGCACCGCTCTGGAGTAAATACTCAACCACATCCTTCCGACCAAAACCTGCAAGAGGAAAGGGGAGAAAAGGCTTCAGGGTGGGGGAAGAGAAATTCCTGCCCCAGATGTGCAGATTAAACCAACAAACTTCAGTAACCATTCCTAAAGACAATCACAACTGGCATGGTTTGCTAAAGAAGCATTTACATACTAAGGATGTTTCTGAAATTCTTAAAAATTAGATTGAATTCAGCAGAAAAGTAATATTAAAGATTACAGAAATAATTAATACCTTGATAGGGTTCCCTCACGTTTCAGCTGTATCTGGCATACTTATACAATGGCAAATGAACTAGGACATCAAACTGTATCTGTATTTGCTTTACTATCTCCATATGAGGCCAGAACCACAGACCCTACAGCAAATTCACTTTTGAGTCTCACCATGGCACTTACCCACCCTGCCTGTCCTAACAGAGAACAGAAGCTCAGAATACTTGGGATGAGAACTGGATCAGACACATGGTCCATGCAAAACCAATTTATCTGCACAGGCACAGTAACTCATATTCACTGCACATGCAAGCATAGTTTTGCTGCCAAAAAAAATTCTTAGTGGCTGTACCCATGCAGTCTTATTGTCTATATTACATTATATGCAAAATATTTCTCATTTTTCAATATGTTCAGCTATTCTAAGTCTTATAAATACAGTTATTTTTCTTAAATGTGTCCTGACATTTTTCTTGTTTCCTCAAGCTTTCAAAAAATTCTGTTTATAGTTTGAATGTATACTCAAAATGTACTAAATTATTCTGAGGAACTACTCAGAAGAGACCTTCACATGTGCAGGAGTCCTGCAAACACATAATCAAAACTGTTATTTGAGTACAAAGTGCTCGGTATTTTCTTCAGAGTACGGAGAAATGTTCTCCAGGACTGCTGAAATTATGCTACAAAAGACTCTGATCAAATTCTTTACTACCTATCTGGCAGCTAAACCACTCATTCTTGTACAGAAGAATTCCCACCCCTCAAGGTGTTGATGTAAAGTCACATTTTTACAAGTAAAATTCCTCACCAGGAATCAACATCATAATTGAAAATCAGCTGTAGTAAATCTTATTATAGGCATAGAGAATTCCCTCAGATCCCTCCATTTAATACAGAGGTACAATCAGATACAATTCATGAGCAATCCACAGCTTCTCTCCCAGCAAAGCCAGCATCTATTCACAAAGTACCTTCAGTACAGCAACACCCCTGCAGTTAATTTCATGTCCATGAAATGAACTCATTTGTATCACACCAATTTTTGTAACTTCTCTCCAGCCCCCAGTGCACAGCAGGGATTCCTTACTTCCTTGGGGAAGCATCTGTACAACAGGGCACCATATATGGAAGGGGAATTATTTTCCCATTGCTTTCTAAAGGATGCATGAGTACAGAGGAAGTGGCCAAACTGCACAATGGTCTCTGCCTCTGCTCTTTCCTGAGCGTGGAAAGCAGGGGCAGCCTTTGCTATCAGGGAAGGCAGTCACTGCCTGCTCTAACAGCTCCTCTTCACCCTTAGCTGGCTGCAGGAAAAACTATTTCAACACTTTAAAAAACCCCAAGACTGTAATTTTTAAGAGGTAGGTGTTTTCTCTAGCTCTTGAGCTTTTATCAAGAGACCACCTAGATGGGATCACACCTTTCAACTGTGCACGGTAATGGTCTTATCATCAGGAACTCTTTGTTTTAATTGACAACAAGAAAGGCTGGCTACTCAGGACCCCGAGCTGACAATCTTTTATCACCTGTGACAGCTGAGCAGCTCACTGCACTTGTTCCCTGGAAAGTTACAAATTTTTAGCTGACAATTCACAATTATTAATCATAGATGAAATGTACAATGGTGCATAATTTAAAAAAGGTATTTATTTACAATCACAGTGGGTTATAATTGACATTCAGCTACTTCTGATGGGATAAAAAGCTAACAGAAAGAACTCAGCTCAAATTCTTCTCCCCTGCCTTGTGTGTTCATATATTTTATGAAATTTAGATTGCAGGAAAGGCATTTTAGTACCTGCCAAGTCCTTAAAACCCTGTGATACTTTGAACTTTGACACACACTGTGATGAAAAAGACTGACTTAAGGAAGTAGATGCAGTTTATGATGGGAAAGGATGGAGCCTCTTTTATTGTGAAGGATGGTGGGCTCTTGTCTAAACCTTCAGGATAACTTAACTATCACACACAGTTGTGTACTACAAAATCCAAAGAGCAACCTCCAGCAAAACTCCAATATGTATTACTTCTGATAATGACACATTTCTAGGGAGAGCCTGAAGCTTTTTTTCTTTTACATCTTTTACTTCAAAATCTGCTTTTACAAACTGACACATGAGAAAAAGGAATTGGGTTTATTATTTTTTTTTTAATTGTTAAGTAAGATCTGGGAAAAGACTTAAAAATTAGAACCCAAATTCAGACCCAGAATGCCACTAAAAAAGGAAAAAAGGGCAATACAAAACATGATGACATTATGTATTTCAGCTCAAATTCCTCCATAAAAGAAATCTCGAAACTGAATGAAACTAGTCAGAGAAGTTTTGTAATGTATTTTCTAAGAACACCCAGACAACTAGGATAAACAAAGCCAGAATAAAACAGATTTTTGCTTTTACTTCCTGGAATGTGACTCTTTCAGAGGCAAAGACAAAAGAAGTGAGTATTATTCCAACTGTGAATAACAGGGGAAAGGCAAAACCAAACAAAACCAGTCAGGCCCAAGTCCAAGAGCTACTTATGTCCACCTTTCACACAGAGCCTATTGCAGGTGGGCTGACAACAGCAGAGTTCCACCTGAGGGGTAAAGAGAGTTCCTCAGAGAAATCACACAAGTTTTCTGTCCCATTTAACCAGAAACTCTCAGCATCTCCTACAGGCCGCTGAGAGGAGCAGTTCATTTCTCTGTAGCAAGTTGGAAGAAGATTCGGGATGACAACAGTGTCTCCCATTTACACACCAACCTGTTCAACCTTAGAAATCTAACAACTACACGAACCTGTGGCTACACATTTTAAAAGAAAAATCTTTCTACAGATCAGGAGTTATTTAAAGTCAAGACATCACGCCTGTTCAGAGAGATAAATCAGATCATTATAGTGAATGAGAAACATTTAGGCAAAAAACCCCCAAACTAACCAAAAGCAAATAAATAAATAAAACCTACCCCTCACTTCTCTCAAATGCTCTAAAACATACACAGCTGTTTAGAAGTTCAGAGTTTATAAGTGGACACGAAGGACTGCTGCATATAAAAAATTAGCTACAAAAATTTATTTCCCTCTGACAGGATATTTTAAGTTGTCTCCTGAGCTCTCTTGCCAATTAAGCTTCTTGAATTTATTACATACTGCTGTCCTGAGGAGTCTTTCAAGAACCTAGATCTAAGTCTGAGTCAAGCTCTCTTAACATGAGGAAAGGACACCTGAAACCTTTACCAAAACAATCTAACAAAGAAACAAACATCTTTGTTACTATCGTATTGATTAGCTGAAAAGCAGCTGGTGTTTTCTGCAGCCTGTCAGCCCTGGAGTCCTACATCTAAGGCTGTAATTAAACGAAAACAATCAACATGAAAACAGCAGTCACAGTCAGGTCTTTGTCTGAAAAGGTGGGATACAATCTTCTGGCCAGTTGCCAGTGAAAGCAGTGACGCCAGGCGTTTGCTTACTTACGTCCTGAATTAACAAAGTCCATTTGTCAAAGATAAGAACGAAAAAAGCTTAGAAACGGTGGTGTCTGACAAACACCTTCACGCGTTCAATTCTAAAAACGCACAGGCCCGCTGGAATCCATGAGAACTGTACGTGGGACGTGTCCCTGTCAGAGCTCACGTGTCACAACACGAACGGCAGAAACCCCACTCCAGATGCGTTCTCAAAGCCAGATGAGGTTTGTTTTTTTTAAAAAAAGGAAAAAAAAGAAACATGAAATAAGCGAGCAGACAGGGCCGTACCGCTCGCTGACCCCTCCGCGCGGGTGACACCGGTTCGGCCCCAGGGCCGGGCAGGGCCGCGGGGTGGGGGCGATGCTCGGGGCCGGCGGAGCGCTCGGACCCCGGCGCAGCGCCCGGCCCGAGCGTGAGGCCCGAGCGGCCCGGTGCTCCCGGCGCTGCCCCGCGGCCCAGCCCGGCGCCCCGGGGAGGCGGCGCTGCCGCCCCGCTCCCCCTGCCCCGGTACCTGCGGCGAAGTGCAGCGGGCTGGACTTCCTGCCCGCCGTGTCGCGGCTGTTCACGTTCTCGGGCCGCACCAGCCGCTTGACCCGCTCCACGTCCCCGTTCCTGCAGGCCTCGAACAGTTCCCGGGCCGGCTCGGCCGCCGCCGCGCCGCAGCCCGGCGCCTCGGCCAGGGCGGCCGCGCCTCCCGCGCACCTTCGCCCCGCCATGGCCGGGCCGGGCCCCGCGCAGCCCCCGCCCGCCGCCCCTCACGGCCCGGGGGGCTCCGCACGCGCTCCCGGGCGGGCGCTGCGCCCGGCGGAGGGATCCGGGCACCGCCGGCCTCGTGCGCAGGCGCGCGCGGCGGGAGCCTCCCAGCGCCGGGCCGCGGTGCTGCGGCCGAGGCCGGGAGCGGAGCTCAGCGCGGCCCCTCACGGGCTGCCCTCAGTGCCCCCTGCTCCCCCGGGAGGGATGGTGAGGAGCAGAAAATAAATACAGCGCCAGCCATTCGTCCCATATGTACAAATATGCCTTAGGTGCTCTCAGTAATTAAATGTAGGGATTTTTCCCCCCTGCAAGTGTGTAAGACTGCATTTTGGTGCCAATGGCTTCATGATCCTTGCACAGTTGCTTATATAGGAAAACACCGTGACTCCGAGGAAGTTCAGAACTTGCATGATAACTATGAAATGGAAATTATACAACTTAAATGACACAGTTCTCTTTATTAATCTCTAAACACAGATATTAAAAAACCTGTTAGTTGACTTTGCCAATTCAAGGTTTTGGAAGAGAATAGGAAGTGTTCTGTCCCTCGCTGCCCCTGCAGTTAGCTCATCGGCTTGATGGGGAAGCCTGAGCCTCTGGGATTGACTGGAATAGAATTCAGCTGATCATTCTGAAACGTGGTTTTTTTTCATTCACACCATATTAAAACACTTTGGAAAAAAGTAGTTGAATAGGGTCAGTACCTTCCTGTTGCAAATGCAGAGATGAGTACCTCCAAAGTAAATTCACCTTGCAGACTTCTGTCACATCAGGAAATTAAACGACTTAAGTACAAGGAAAAAGATCTAGCACATTTGTACAGTCTAGTCACTTCCATTCTGTCAAACATCCCTGTCCCTGAAACAACGCAGTTACATCCAAATTTTTTCTCCCTGGTCCATGCTAATTCCTAAATTGAACTCAGGAATTTTTTGGGGGTGACTACAAGCTGTACCAGGCTGTCACCATGCTAGTGACAGAGCAAGGTTGATGCTTGTGTCAGTGTGTGTTCGGTTTGGTAACTTACAGCCACAGCAGCAGAGTGACAGAAGAATGCAGCCAGTGCAGGGCAGGAACCACATGCTTTGACAAACGCGATGCCTCAGTCATGTGTGTTTCTGTAATCCCACTGGTTTATCTCTGTGTCTCCATTGAAATTTCAAGCTGTGCTCAGCAGGCAGGGAATAGCTGGAGTCCCACACGTACATAATCCATCCACTGCTTTGCATGGGGCCATGATGTTCCCAAATAAACTGTCATCAACTGTGGCTCATAGGCCCTCTCAGACCTTCCAGCTTCTCCAAAGTGTGCATGATGAGAGCTTTTCTTCCGGCCTGCAGGCACCACAGACTGAAAACAAGACCTGCAATGCTGCCATTTGTATCTTTTATCATCACCATTAGCATAACTTTGAAAATGATACAAGCTTTTGAGTACACAAACCCTTCTCTGCAGAAGCAGAAAAGCAGCAAATGCATTAACTTGACTGCTTTCATTTCAAAATTAAAGAAGGGACTTTGTATCTAGAAATCTGTGGAAGTGCAAATACCTGTGTAAACACAAACACACCCTGCTCCTCAGTCTTTTGAGTAATTTAAAATCCAGAACAATATTTTACTGTTCTGCTGGAGCATGATTATAAAGAGCATAGCCTGAAATAAATTCTACATTTTCTCCACATCACTGTACCCAAAAGGTACTATTATTCTAAATTATCTGCAGCCTGATTTCCTTTTCCAGCATATCTTTGTGATAGCTTGACTGTGAAACTACCGCAGGTCTTTATGAATGGAAACAATTTAAAAATTACTCTGTAAGAGCAGGATTCAAATAGCCTTGAATTCAGGAGGCAAAGACTCTCAGCATATTTTGGTACTGGTGTGTTAATAGCCTTCTCAGTGACTTTTGAGATTCACCATACATACCGCCTCTTTTATGTTATTTATATGTTTATTTATTTTATGAGAAAATAATCTGTAAAATTCAACATTTTTCTTCCCTCTTCTGTACAATAGCATGGTTAGAAAATCATAACTGAAATATATGCCAAATCCCACTCAATACAGGTGGCAGGGACTTTTCTAGATGCAGCAGGGGGTTTGTAACTGACCTGTTACTAACCCAGCCTAAGAGGCTCAGCCATGAACAGCTCAGAAACATTTCACTGTTATTCCTTTTAGTGTAATTTGGGATATAACAATGGCCTCTGCCTTTGAAGTATATTTATTCTGGTGGCATAACCTCACAAAACAGAAACATGAAGTATTTTGGAAGTGTGCTCAGTTTGTTTAGGAACATGCTTGGTTGGTCACTAGAGGGCAGGAAAGGAAAGCAGATAAAAAGGAAGGAAAAAATAGAAAAAATGACGGGGAAAAAGGAAAAAGAAAAATAAATAGAGAAATATACAGAAAAAGAAAGGAAAAGAGGGATTGTTGGGCATGGAAAGACTAGAGCAGCCTTGCAGCCTTAAGAAGAAATTATTTTTCTTTCTGCTAAGGAGATTAAGGTTTACTTATGGGGAGAGACACTGTTCATGCCAATCTACTAGGCAGTCCATCAGGTTTAGGATTTTCGCCTGTCAGCCCTTCATGTTATGAGTATTTTCCAATTTTTTCTAATTGATCCCCACAGTTCTTTGCCTTGCTCTTGGAAGCAAAGTAAAATGCTGGAATAAATAGAACATTTCAAGAGTTCAGAAATTTAGCTTATTCCAAAAGCAGAATGATTTAAAATTTATTCCATTTGAAGTATTTCCAGATGAGACTTGGGAAAAAAGCCCAAACCAGGGATAATTAATGTGTACATCAGGAAATAATAAAACATTCCTGTAAAGAAAAGAGTTTATTTTGGAGAGAAACAGAAGTGATCTGTTGTTTATTACTATATTCTTATAAGTATAAATAGAAACTTTCTCAGTGCAAGCTTCTTTTTCTAAATTAAAATATAGTTTATGAAATATAGGCTCACTGCAAAATCAAAGCAGTACAGGCTGTACATCAGTGAGTATGTGTAATACTGGATCTTTACAGAAACTTTCTCCCTTCCCCTTCTTATTTCATCCATCAAGTACTTTGGGCATGTCTCTTAAACAAGCAGGAATTGGTTCTTTTTTTCTGCCAGTTACCCATGTGTAGTTAGTGGTGTTTTATATGCAACACCTATATTTAACCAGTGGTTGGGGGTAAAGTGTAATAATCATAAAATGTTGTTCTGGAATAACAAAGGAATTAAAAAGAAAAAAAAAAAAAAGAGGAGACATGGAGATGGTGAGATGTTGAGAGACTGAGCTTTTCAGAGAGGAGCAAGCACAAAGCCAAGTGGTCCCTCTAGGACATGGGGAGATACTGTCAGTTGCTAACAAGCTGTAATAGGAGGCCATTTAGTTATCAAAATACTCTATCTGTGTATGCAGCAACCCAGATAATTGTTCAGCAGCTGCATGACCAGCTGTGGGGACAGCAGTTAGAGAAGATCCTTTTTAGTGCTAGGGAGAAGCTTGTGTTCTATAAGAGTTCATGGAAACTAGATTGCACAGAAAAAAGAAACCTTTGGTACAGGATGCCCGTGATTTGTTTAAAATTCTTCCAGTCAAAAACTGCTGGACAGAAACATGTCTAGAGGGCTTAAATGGAGCTCTTGTTTGTTTTTCTGTAGTGCCTGGAACATTCTGGGGTGACAGAGAGCTTTTTTAAAAGCGTAGGCTCCTTGCGTGCAAAGCAGAACTACACAGGGTGCCAGCATGAGAACATGGCAGAGGCCTGGGAAGTTGTGATTTTTTTATTGGGAAGAAACCACAAGCAGCAGAGGAGCAGTAGGGCCAAAGATCAACATTGACTGGGGATGCCAGCAAAACAGATTCATCTGTACCTCAAATAGGGATAATAATATGAACATGCTGAAAGCAATTGAAGGCAAACCAGAATATCTGTCCAGCCATGAAATTAATTTTTTCTGGAGCCAGTCAAAAGAAAAAAAAAATAGTGGGCTAATTAGGTTAAAATCTGTGTAGAACTGACTGAGACAGTAATAGGGAAAGAGCAATTCTCTTGAAAAATCATCCGAAGGGAGAATATTTAGAAGGAGCAACCAACAAGTAACAAGAGACTCTCCATGCATTTAAATGGCAATTCAAGTGACATTTTATTAACAAATTTTGGTAGTTGTTTTCTGTCCCAATTAAAAGCAAAAAAAATATAAAAGGCTCTGTGGAGGTTCAGACAACTTCACAATCTGCCCCAGGCCTTTAACAGAAGTGCCCAGGTCCTCCAATAAATTAACAAAGCAGGCAGATTTCTCAGTGTTTTACTCTTAATTGCCCTCTGAAGCACTGTTCCTCTTTCCACTGATGGCATAAGAAGCCTATACTTTTAATTTGGATACCTGAATTGGTTGCCTATAGTATGTAAATACCATCCAGAGCAGGCAGTGTGAAGGAAAGCAAAGAAGAAACTAAATGTAATGTTTTTTTAAGGAAGTAATAGTGTACCACTCCAAATAGTTGCACATAGATTGTCAAGTTGTTATTTCAGGCCAGATCTTTGAGAGGCAATTTCTCAACAATTTGAATGATGGCTTCTTGGAACAGCTAGTTCCACAGTCCAGGGAAAAAATAGGAGAATGAACAAGATATTCTTGACTTCAGCCTAAGGAAAAGTTACTTAGTTTAAGAAGTTTTTACAGTTTCACCATGAAGTAATAATTGTCAAATCCAGTGAACTTCAGTATTTATAATGGAAGGCTCCTGCTGAAAAGTAGTCCATGGCAGTGATTCAGAAGAGGAATTTTGATGAAAAGAAGGAATGTCATTACAGTGATATTGAAATCAGACATTAAACCATTAAAATCCTAAGACTTACTGTGAACAATACATGCAGATTTTTAACTTCATGACAGAAAGTACGAAACGTTCAAATGGTTGTTGGTGTCACACTCTAATGGTCAGTAATCTTCAGTAAAAGCCTATAAAAATGAATACAATTTTTTATTTTTAAAAGGAGGATTTTGAGAAGTGAACACAGTTATGTATATGTCCTACTAAGCATAAATTATCACAGAGCTAAACCAGCAGTACAGCTAGAAACTTCTCCTTTGGGAAGATTTTTCCCACACCTTAAAATTCATCGTAACCAGTAATGTCTCAGAAATGGTAGAGTATATTTTGTGAGGGATATTCTTTGAGGAAAAAAGTGCTCCATTAAGACAATTCTTATGTTCCTGCAAGCAAGGTTTAAAATCTTCATCCAAAGATATTTTTGTCTTTAACAGAAAAATGTCATAATACTCAGATATTTACCAGATAAAGATATTTGCCTTCCTACCTGAATGCAGACTAGACAGCCACTCTACAAATAAGGGGCTAATCCTCACTTAAGGGATGTATATTTCATTTATTTGTTCCCTGAGTCAGTTGAAGACAGAATCCCTTTATCAGATCTCTGAGATCAAAAAAAGCAGCAAAACTGCTGGTTACACCTTAAATTTATTGAAGGCTTGAGTCTAACAAAAGTTAGAAAAAATTGAGTAATCAGAAAGTTCTAAAACAACTATATACTTGAACAGTGTTGAAAGCAAATTAAATTGCAAAAATAAGTTAAAAGCCTTTAGCAAGAGAGAGAAAGTTTTAAGCACTTTATTTAGGCAGTTTATTCTAGGATTATTTCTGTAATCTACTTTTTAAAATCTCTAATTATTATAAGCAACTGAGATTTCTTCTATATAGTTTATATGAAGCCTTATAGCAGTAACTTATGTCTTTGTTTATCCATGGAAGATAATTTTTCCATTAAATTTAGAAAATTACTAATTTTCTTCTTTTATCAAACATGCCTTGATTGTTGAAATGTTGCCTTATAGTGACTCTCAGGATCATGGGTACACAGTGATGTAATCTGACTGCCTCAAAATAGTAAATGGTGCTAAATTTCATCCGGGAATGTGATTATTTAGCAGAGCACTGTGTACTTGGCCAATACAGCCAATCCCTAATACCTGATAAATTCCTCTTTAAATGGCAATAATTTTAGTGTATAGGGTAATGCTATGTAATGAAGATTTTAGCTATCTGGGAAGTACATTTTAAAGTTTTCCTTTTTATATTTTAGAGTTACTGAATACATTTCTTTATAATTAAAAAGTAGGTAATTTTTACTTTGCATGATTACACAAATGCTAACTATTGCTGCTAAAAGGTGAAGTTACACAATATTTCATTTCAACAGCAAGGTTACTTAATATATCTTATGTTCTATCTCTCTGGAACGGTTCCAGGAACATGAATGGTCATCCTTCTCTCTTTCCTTTTCAATTCTTTGCCTCATCTGGTCAGGCCCTTTGGTCTTCAAGATGAGAAATACTTAACTGAGTCTCCTACCTCACTTCCCCAGAAAATACCCAATGGAAGCCTATTTTACTTCCAGATCTGTCTCACAACTTGAACAACTTCAAGACTGGAAACAGAACAGCTGAATGGAAGGTTAGACTGGTGTGGAGATCTTAAAACCTTAAAGACATTGAAAGTGTTATCTCTGCACACAATATGTGTGCACACAAATCAAGGTCCCACAGACATCTAACAGTGAAATAGCATTTTTCACATTGGGTTACCAACTGGTTTTCTTCAGAAAGAATTTTACTGATGATCCTTTCTCTGCTGTCTGGACAGTTCATGGAGCAGAGCTACTGCTATATTCCTCAATACTGTCCTTGCATGGAAACTATTCAGTGTGGGCCAGAATAGCCCTTGTAATCTAGATGACAGGACCCAGATGTTCTTGTGACCTTCTTAGCTTGTAAACAGAAGTTCTCTGCAACAGATAAACATTGGATACAAGTTGGCCTAATTTGTATTTGATCTAAGATAAATGGTATTCCTGGAAAAAATATATGGAATGCATGCTAGTTACTGGGGATCCTAAATAGTAGGCAAACAAATTATCATTTGAGTCAGTTTGACACAACCAGCAAAGTCTGCTGTGCATTCAGAAGGGAGCAGAACACTGTAGAACTGATAAGAGCACATGCACAAATGGCTCAGGGGTTTTCTTCTCCATTCAGGACCTTACACTGTAACAGTATTTGATAATGCTATTAAGAATATCAGTTTCCCTTTTTATGGCTACATGGAGAGATCCAAAAGCAGTCTGTGCTATAGCAAAAATCTGAGAAGCCACAGCGCAGATTTACCACAACTACTGATACATGCCTGTGTTAATTTTGTTCAAGACAGAAAAACTACAGTAAGGAAACATCAGGAGGTATTGGGAATCCTCCAATTTAGCCAAAAGAGCTTTTAGCAAAACAAACTCGGAATAAAATAAAATTGTACTTTTCTGAGCAATTCTCACTTGGCATTTACTCAGGTAACAGAGAGAGAGGGAAGTTCTGAGAAGTTGGATTTACCTTATAGGGAGTGTAAAGTAGAAACTGTTTTTTGCATCTAACAGCACAGTAACACCATATTCTGAGGGAGAACTGGTCTGCTTTTAGCAGAGGTCTCACAGAGTCCTGTAGGTGTAGCCCACCTTGGCTAAGAACTGAATTAGTTTTTTTTTTTTCCCACATGGCCTAGTTCTGTCTAGCAAAATATTGGAATATTTGGCAAGTAGTCATATTGACTTACATAGAGAGCTTTGATAATTAAGCTGGTCAACTGCCAGTCCCTTTGGGATAGGAAAAGAATCTGAAAGCTTTGCCTCTGCACTGGCAGAAGAGTGGGAGAGAAAGAAATAAATCTACCATAGATTCCCTTAGCTAACATTCCCCAGCACCGTGTTATTTATTTCTGGACAGATTTATAATGTACTTTGATGCTGAGCTCATAACATTCTTAAAAGGAATATTTAATAAATCCCTGAAGAGAAGAACCAGAAATCAGAACATTATGCTTCAGTATAATAAGAAATGAAACAAGTATTCATGCTACTTTACATTGTTCAAAAAAGCTATGGGAAACCATAGTGGTTATATCTAAATGATGCATTAATGGCCACCCTGAGACCACTCTCTAAAGCAACATCCTTGTCCAGCAGCTGCTGACTTGGAAGCTTGGGTTAAGACATGCTGTGAGCTGGCCCTTCCACTGCACAGGGCCACGAAGGCTGCAGGCTGCAAGGGGCTTGAGAGGCAGCAGGATGGGTGGAGGATGGGCAGGGAGTGCAACGCTGCTGTGTGGAGTGTGCACCACTTTGCCCTTCTTGCAAAGCAGCATTTGTACAGCTACCTTGTCTTTTTTATGGAGGTAACTACCCAGTTGGGATGGTAGAAGAGTTCACTGTAGGTGTGATAAGAGTTAATTTAAAAATGAAAAAGGGGTGAAGTAAAAGCAGATGTTCTGCAAAGTGATACTAAACCACCTAAATAGTTCTGTTGGCAGAATGAAGTAGTCATAGCCTTGCTATTATTATTAGTCTGATCAGGAGGGATGAAATTCAAGCTATGTTCCCACACAGGCCAAGCTCACAGAGTTGCTCAAGATTGATATCTGTATGTATGGATAGAAGTCAGCTTGGCACAGCACTGAAGCTCCTCCTTTAGGAAAGCAGCCTAAGGAATCAGATTTAACCTTTAGTTACTGACTTACTTTGGAAATATACTTTTTCTTGACAAGGAAACAAGGAATCCAAGATTGTGTGTTTGTATTTTGAAATTGCCTGGTTACTGATTCTTTTTAATTTCTAAGTTACACTTTGTCCAAATACTTTGGACAGAAGATTTATTGGCAGTTTGGTTTTTTTTTTTACAGGCACACTGCCAGTGTCCTAGTTTAAACCCCTGCTTCTGCTCTAGCTGTTCCCAGCACAAATGTGAAGGCTTAGGTGACATTATACTCTTTGGACAGGAGTTCCAAATTCAAACTGTGACAAGGCTTAATATAGGCCTCTGTGGGGTTATAATTGGGAGGAATTGTATAAAGCAGCTGGGCATGTGGTTACTGTGAGTAATGGCAAAGTCTGATGGTCTTTTTAATTCTGATGCCAAGCACCCTGATAAATCTTAGAACATGGTGCCATTTGGAAACCCTGCCTTCTGTCCATTGTTTAGGGAAAAATAAGTTAAATGAAGAGAAACCACCATAAACATAATGTGAATTATGTGTCAAAAAGTTTCAAACCAGAAATTTAAAATCAGTAAAAGACCTTGATTTTTTAGGCCAAAATGGTATTTCTGTTATGCTAAAAACTGAATTAGAAACATGGCTAACAAATTAAATTATAATTCTGCACACAGGATATTTTGTACCCTGTTCTTTTGCAAAACACCACAGCACTTAAAATTACTAAATGGAACTATTTACATAAATGTTAACCAAGAACCCCAAACAATAAAAAAATTTCCATATTAAAAAGTCTAAGAATTTTTTGATATTTGGGAGGTGAGAGGGAAATATTTTCACCAGTGACTGACAATTATCTGCTCTTTGTGGCTTCTTCATAGGAAAAATTTTATTCCTTCTCTTGTAGGAAAAAGTATGTTTACAAAAAAAGCCCCAAACAGTAACAGCCTTTCCAGGGACAAGTCCCAGAGAAGATCTTCCATAGTTCCTTGGTACCTTGATTGGTGTTCACTTCACATTCTGTCTTTCAACTCAGGGATCTCTAAACAACTTCTTAACTAGCAAATTTTCTGTCAGCTATTGGAAGGTTTTAAGTTATCAAGTATTTAAGAAGGAAAAATATGAAAGAGATAGTGGAATTTGTTTTTCTGTTTGAAGCTCAGCTTGGACCAGTTTTGTTGTGCTGTGTACAAAAACAACTTCACATGGGCATGGACCCTCCAGGCTAAATTTGGAAGGAACTCAAAGCAGGCCACAGTGACCTGCAGGGATTTATTTGAATGTTCTTTCCCTTTGCTGTGTACCTTTTATTATCTTATGTCAGTCCTCCAAGTTTATCTATGTGAAACTAACACTCTCCTAGTTTTAAATTGCTTCTGCATAAGGTGCAGAGCCTTTCCTTTAAGATAAATGTGAATAGTTGTGCATTTGTGCTACCAAATTGGCACGTGTTGGCAGCAGACCCACTGACACACTAACCTTGTTTTTGCACCTGTTGTGTTAGCATATGGTTAGACAAATTCACTGGTTCTGTGAGGGATCACTTGGAGCTCACAGGCTGTGCACCTTGGAAGCTGCCTCAGCTGCAACTGAGAACAAGACTGCTCTTAGCCATTTTTCAGGACAAAGGAGTTCATCTCAAGCCCTGCTCTGTCTTCAGCAAACACCTGACATGACCCTAAATTTCTTAGAAAGATTCACTGAATCAATTATTGACTGTCAATTGACCGACAATCAATTGTTTTCTGTCAGCTACAAGTGGGAGGAGGCAAGGATGAATCTGATCCCTGCCCCTTGAGTCCTCTGGGCAAGAATGACACACTGAGTCCCTGTTACATTCCCTCCAGTAACTTGCTTTGCCCCAGTCCAGGGATGAATTTTCCACTGAGGAGAGTTTGTTGTGCAGATATGTGAGCCCAGCCCCAGGACTGGCACACAGAGCTGATAGACACTCGTGACTAGCATAGCTCCTCTAACTGCAGGGATGAAAAAAAAGAGGTAGGAGGAAAAACTGGGTGTCAGGAAAACGTGCTTCTTAAAAGGTCACGTGTCATTTTAGCTGTCACCTTTTCTTAATTTTGTACTGCATCAATTGAGGCACAAGGTGAAGGAAACAGAGCAAAGGGAGGGCAGTGGCCAGCATCTCCTCTGAATTGGAGACCTTGTGCTTAGCACTGCTGAAAGACACTAAAAGATTTTGGGGTTTTTTTTTTTTTTTTTAAGTAACATGCAAGACTGATTTTCTGTCAGAGTAATGATGTTCAGATAAACTCAAATTTGCCTACAAAACACTTACCTGCAGTGAATATACAGAATTTATGAAGGCTTAAAATTTCCCTTCATATTTAGACAATGTATCTAAATTATTTTTGCTTGGGTCTTTCTTAGCACATACTGCTTTTAAATGATGACATTTGTGATAGAAGAAAAGGACTGTCATGAACTGGCAGCACTCCCTTCTGGGTCCCCTTTGAAGATAATGCATGACCCCATAAAAATAGGCCTCTGTCATAGCATCTACTTAGAGACACAAGAAAGCCTCTAGATACAGAGCCTCTAGGCCAATTTTTTTCCTGACACCCATTTTTTTTTCCATCATGACTTTCTGCTGCTCTCTGCCGCCTACTCCAAGTTAAACCAAATTTAGTAGGCAATTCCAGATATTCCTATTCAAAAGTGTCCCCTGGCAGGAAATCAGTGCCCTGTTTTTCAGATTAAAAAAGAGCAAGCAAGCTAAGCATTTTCTCAGGATGTATGCTTTTATCTCTCTCACCCACTATAAATCCATGCACACGCTTTTTGCATCAGCCATCCTATCATCAGTCCTCTGAGCCTGGCTACCAACAGCAAATTTAAGGTGGTTGAGTAGTCAATTATCTGCAGGAGTGAAGTCTCAGTGGGAAATTGAACTCATCTACTCAAAAGACTTAGAAAGGAAGAACAGTGGAATTAGATTTGGAAGGAATTAGATTTGATACTATATGTCAACAGTGGAGCCACAATACATGTTGGTAGTAGTTAAAATATCGTGTGACATAGCAGTACCTCAGAGTTCTATGCTACTTTGGCTACAGGTTGTTGGAGTGTCTGGTTTGTCTGTAAGTCATGTTTCCTTCCTGCTATAAATTCTTGCTCTAATTCAAATCTTTGACTATCTAACTCTTTTGATAAGGCATGGGAACATCATCGTTCCAGTGTTAAACTTACACCAGTATGAATCTGCAGGGAAAGAAGGTGTGCTCATCTGGTCTGCTGAACCACTCCTTCTCCCATAAACAGACAATATAGACAGATGAAATAAATGTTAGGCAACACTTCATAAAACTGTAAGCTTTTCATGGCATTTCTTTTCAGCATTGCAGCAGACTTGAGTTGGTTTTTGCCATTTGACCTGTTTATAGCATACTGAAGTACAGAAACCCACAGATTCAAAGGAACCCCATGCTCTGTTAAATTTCTGCAAACTACTGTGGCTGCGGGAATGATGCACAGTGAAAGTGTAATTGTCCCCGAGCTTGGAACACACCCCACTGAATGTGTTTCTAAGCACCATATTGCCCCATCAAGAAAAGCCTGGCAGGAGTTTCAGGTGGGGGTTCCCACCTTTGTTATTAGCTGCATTGTAAGGGTTACACACTGTGTGCGGTAACATTGCTCAGGGAAAGATCTTCAGGAGTATAATTACTCTTTCAAATTCATATGGATAAAGAATAGAAATGAGCCTGAGAACAGAGGACCTCAAAGACCCACGAAAGCAAGAGATTGTATCTCTATTGACTTCGCTGAGAAGGTATCATTAGCCAGAGAATCAGGGCAGGGACTTTTTATATTGACATGGTAGATGTTATTCATACTTCACACCAGTCTGATGTGCTTACACTGGAGTAGGTCTCATGCAGTTTCATTAGGAACAGCTGTTTTTTATCAACTTTGCATCCAACTTTCATAGTTTATACAGTTAAAATGAAATAGAGATGAATGTCTTCTTTTGATAAAAATGGTAGAAAGAACATTTTGCTAGCTTCAGCAAACTGATGTAAAAGTTAAAACCATAAATGTCAGAGTCCAGGAAGCTCCCTGTCTTGAACAGAATTACTTTTTCCTGCAAGAAGGATTAATTTGCCTTTATTTTTGTATATGGTTATCATATAAAACAGAGCACAAACATAAGCCTGGAATAAAAAGCTGTAGTGTACTATCAACTATATTACATGTTTTTAAAGTTCCATATGCTGTTTGAAAATATAGAGGACAAAACAAGTACTATATCACTTGCAAAACTTATAACAAGGGATGGTAGAAGTAGGATATACCAAAAGAGACATTAAATGTGACTGACTCTAAGGCTGATCTAAACCTTTTGATTTAGAGCAAGGTCAGTGACAGAAAGCATAGCCCATCTCCTTTGCACAGTATCTAGAAAGGTGATTTGACAATAGTCAAGAATACGTTTAGACTTGTGGAGCTTTAGGATGTAGTATGTGAATCAGCATTCTTGGTTTTTGGATGAACAGATAATGAATCATCACTTCTCTTCCTCTATCTGTACTTACACTGTGTTACATAAAAGGGCTAGGTATTCTGTTTTATTTTCTGGTATTATACCTGCAGGGCATGCCTAACCTGATTTTGAAACTAGCAGCCCTGATAATAGGGTTTAATTTCTAAAACAGAGACATTCCAATGACCAACACCCCATCCTGCTTTCAACATTGTTGTGCTATGACTAGCAGAGAAGTTTCTCCTTAATTCCTTCTTTGTGGGATATTCAAACGCAGACTGTATAAATTATGAATATGGTTATTTTCTTGAGAAGCCAAATGTGTAATATATGACAGCAGTAATAAAATCAATGCATAATTTCTGTGCTACCTGTTTATACAGAACTACAGTTTATTTTCTTTCATGCTCACTGTCTTTATTACTGCCTTGAGAAAAAAAGGTACCAAGGGAGCAACTTCTTTTTCTTTTGGGGTAGAGAGAAATGAAAAAAGTTAGTAATTTAAAGGGGATGGAAAAAGAGTTATTGTGTAAATATTTTACTTCCCTCTATTCCCCCACTTGCTCCCAAAGGACAGAACCACAACTTCCTCTCCCATAATAGCCAGTTGATATGGCCAGGCCCTGGCTTGGTGACAGCCAGCTCCTGTCCTATGAATAGGCTGAAAACTGCTTTGGCTGGACTCCATCTCTCTGAGCTTCTCCTGTTAGAGCTATGCATCTTTGCATGCATAAATATACTGCAGAGAAATATATGGGTGTATAAAAAAGGATCAAGTACTTCAGGATAGGTTGTCCTAACCTAGGAGAAGGACATGAATGCCATGCCACCAATGCCATGTGTTATTTTGTGTCCCATCTCCTTCTCCACGGAGGGATCCTTGATAGAAATCTTTGCCAAAGGCAAAGAGAAAGGTTGTCTTTGTTGAGCTTTGTTTTTTAAATGTTATGTTTCCAAGAAGCACTCTGGATATTTATTTGGATATTTATTTCTTTAAACATCAGAACTTCATTAAAAAGAAAAATTTCTAACTACCTCTGGGTTAAGACAAGCTTTTTGTTTTCACCTAGTCTGGGAATAAAACCAGAATTCCTTTTCCCCCAAGACACTCAGTGATTTCTCTTCAGATGGAAGCCCTCAATCCTCATACCCTTAAAGGGTACATTATGGCTAGGAAGTGCATGTCAGTGCCACCAAGGGGAGATCCATGCCTTTGCAGCAGAGTGAAGGGTAGATGAACTTAGGGCATGAGCTGTGTTTTGCTCAATGAACTAAGTCCATCCCAGTGCCAACGTGAATAAAAGAGCTAGCCAGGAAGGATGTAGGGGGGGTAAGTTTGTATTTGAGCATTAGGCTTGGACTAAGAGCAGTGGAAGGTCACCAGCATGGTTAGTGGCCTGGAATGTGCTGCAGAGGCTGAGACTGAGGGAGCTGACTTTGCTTAGCTTGCAAAAGAAGAGCTAAGTTAGAGTGGCTCAGACTGCAGCCTCCCAGAACTGAGAGGAAATCAAGAGAAGATGGAGCCAGACTTTCCCTTGAGAAGCACAGCAAAAGGAAAAGAGGGAGCAGTCACATGTTGCAGAAAAGGAATTCCAGACAGATAAACAGAAAAAAATAATTGAGTTGTTAGCACTGGCATAGGTTGTCTAGAGAGGCTGCATCCTTGAAGTCATTAAAAGCTCAGCTGGAGGAGCAATCTGAGCAGACAGATCTAACTTTGAAGCTATTCCTGCTTTGAGGAGGAGACTGGATTATGTGACCTCAAAAGGCCTCGTGCAACCTCCACTATTCTTGTGATTGCAATTCTCCAGAGAAGCATGCAAGATTATTCTCACTGATTAAAGCCATTTTAAATCTTGCAAAACTTACTGTAAGCATTATTGCATATATGGAGTAGCACATTTTGACAGTAAACCATCTGTGTTCTGGGAAGCAGCATCTAAGAATAACCCAAAGAAACCAATTTATTGCAAATATGTTATTTAGGCCACAATCTTTCTATGCTCAGGACCATAACTAGTTCCCCTTCCACTGCAGGATGAAAGAGGACTGATGATGTTACAGCACTTGGATTGAAGAGCTTCATTCTTTCCAGCAAATCTAAAAATGAAGTGAATGTCTGCATGAAATTTGACCCCCATGAAACTGGGGAAATATACATTCATATACATATGTATGCTGCGCCCTAAGAGGCATAACTGGGTCAGATCCTGGGAAACTCAAATTTTTAGTCTGAAGTGGTTAGAAATTAAACTAAATCTAGAAGAGAAAAGATTCATTCATTCATCTCTTAGTATGCCATAGGGGAGTTTTTTCCCTGTGCAGAAAATCCAAGAAAAACTTGGCACAGAATTTCACTGTACTGATTTCCAAGCCCCATTCTTCCCTTGTGATACACAAGACAAGAAGGACCTTGTAAGAAAACTGTAAGAAAACCTAAAATAGAGAAATGGATCATGTCTCTTGGGTGGCAGAATGAGAGAAGGAGTGTTACTCAGACCCTTCAAGGGCTTCTAAACACTCTGTGTGAACATCTTGCAGCTCTCAGTTGGGCTGCTGTCAGATATAGCAATGCTTATTCAGGATGAAGGTTTTAGTCAATATAAATTTTATGGGAATGGTAATCATATTGAATAATGACATGGCTCCTGCAAGTCTGCAGGGAATTGTACACATGTGCATTAAAAAAATCACATTTTTCCTTGAGAGATTGCAAAGGACCAGAACACTGCCCACATAGCTGATGGAAGCGTCTGCTGAACCAACATTTGCTTCTTCACACAACATTAAGCATAAACCAAATTGCACAAAGCAGCATTTCACTTACTGTTTTCTTTGGAAAAGACTATTCATCAGCAGAGGTAATTCTTTATTTGGGCCTAGGAGAAAAAAAGAGAGAATAGACACTGATTATCTATACACAGCAACATGATTTATATTTATAAAATGTTTGGCCACAGGTTATCAAGGTTCACCATCTTAGGTGTGTGGTTAAAAAAAAAACATAAAAAATGGAGAAAAAGAATGTTGTAGTATTGAAATCCTGCATTTATTTTAGACATCTAGGACAGCTTGTGCATTCTCAAAAGCGAATCTGGTCTGCACTTATAAGCCAGATTTATACTCATGTATAAAATATACGTACATGTTTTGTTTTCTGCACTCTTGTAAGATGCTTCATGGAAAGTTCAGGTTATTCCATGAATGAATACCTACATTTATGCTCTTCCTTCTTTTGGTTTTCTTTCCTTTTTCACTCTACATCACAGCAATTAATAAATAATGTGGCATTGGCTTTATTTCATCTTATGACATACTAGCAAAGACTTCTAAAAGACTGCATTTTGCATAAAATCCGTTTAAGGAATTTTGCTGAAAATATCCTGAATTTGATATAATCACATGACATTAAACATTTGAGCAGCCTGAGACATGTTTTCTTGTTTTCATATGTCACTTTTTTTCAGAAAGCAATGCACTTCTCTGCCACTATACATTTTCAAAGTGATGACTCATCTACAATTGATTAATTTATCATTAATCAGCTTTAACAAGATTAGACATTTAAAATCAATTTCTAGTTTTTAATTCAGTCCAAAGTTTTCAGTTACAAGGAATTTAAATGTCTTTGAATTTAACCTTAGAGATTTCCGGGAGTGGCAAGAACTTGCACTATTGACTGATATAAAATGAGAGCTAGAACCCCTGTGAATGCCCAAAGAATTAGACCCATGTCCTGTTGCTGTAAGAAAACAAAAACCCCATCCATTTTTGCATGAACATTTGTCTGCACGTTGCTTACCCTGCTCTCTAGGGGATGTGGCAGTATTGCAGTGAGGCAGTGCAATATTTTTCCCAGACTTTCTCTGATTTGCCTATTAGGAAGTGATTACAAGGTAATTACTTACACTTTCTTACTTAAATTACAATTTACAGGTATTTCAGTGAGTGCTTCCCAACAGCTGTAGCATGTTGGATCTAATTGACACCATGCCCTCCCACCAATCATGAGAAATGGGCTAATAAAAATTTGTTTCTTCCTTGTATGGACTGTACCAGTGCTGAAGAAATTCCTACAACAATAACAGAGTTTCCCAGGATTAGTTTCCTTGGTATATATTTGCAACCATTAGTAATTTTCAAAGTTCACCAAAGGATTCTGAGAAGCAAGTAAAGAATATAGCCTTCTATTAAGATTTAATAAAACTTCTGCCTACTGTATTTCATCAGATAAACCATTAAAAGTAATTTTAAATTTTCAAAGTCTTACAGGCTCAAGTAACTCGCTATGTATCTGAAAAATCACTATTTGCCTCATAGTCATATTCATAGAAAACTGAAACCCAACTTCATAGATTATACACTTTACAAAGATTGGTCTTAGTAGCAGAGAACAAATATTGAACAGAAGAGCTCAAAACAAGGGAAAAAAATGCTGCTGTTAAGCTTGTGTGACAGAATTGTCCCTATTACCACAGGTGTTCTTTAAAGTCATTAAAGCTCTGTCCCTTTCACAGGTGTTGTGTGATGCTGCAGGAACGTGCCAGCCAATAAGGTGGACATACTCTGTTTTCTAATGACACCAGTGTAGTGCCACTGGCCTAGCAATTTGTTTTAGCTTCAAGCCCAAAACCAAATCAAAACCTCCCCTGCTCAATTGCATACTGTAACTGCATTAAGCTAGCATTGCTCTCCCTTGCAAACAGCAGGGATTTCTCAAGAGGTACTATGCAAGTGAAATGGACTTATGTTTTTCTCTCTGGACTTTTTTACCTATAAATGCCGTCATGACTTTACTTTGCTCTGAGGAAATATTTGCCTATCTTTGCTTCAAAAGCCTTTAATTAAATGCTAATAGCTCCTCTACTCTTTCTATATCCTCCACTGCAATGTATTTCCTTTCTTCCCTCCCGAAGTTGTGGGGGAGGATAGCAAAGAAGCAGAGCGACCTGAAAGTAATAAAATCAGAGTAAACACAAAATCCTTGCTTAATTACTCAGTCTCAGAACAGAGGCTGAAAAAAAGCAATTCTTTCATTCTCATAAAATGACAAGAGCCAGCAAAGAGATTACCAGAGCAGCCCATTGCAGTGTGATAGCTGACAGGAAGGCACAATCACTCATTATCTGTTCCTAGAACTGCTGATTGAAAGGTCGTGGGTAGTTCAGGTGAGTTGAAGAATGGCAAGACCCGGAGGACCATCTGCATATAAAAGCATTCACTATGGAGCTAATACCATATATTTGTCTTTGAACAGAACAGCGTGAACCCAATTGCCAGTTTGTCACTGAGCAACCTCAATGAACTCCTTGAAAGCGAGCCTGTGCCTTCCATTGCATCTGGACCATCTAGGCTGCAAAGTGTTTTTAAAAACATACATTTAATGTTTAGTGAAACTGTGGTAGCTATGATAAAATTGTGTTTTCGATAGCTAATATGTTGCAATTAACTTTTTAGATCTGATGTGCCACTTTTTCAGGAAAAGACAGAGAACTAGTCTGGGTGATCGATTTGGGTTTCCTTCTTACCGAAGTGGTTGAAGGTACAGCCCCCTGTGATGGGGCTTGATTTTATAATCAGCTGTGCTTTTTCCAGTTACATATTTCTGCCATTGTGCTCCTACAAATGTCAGAAAAGCTGATATGCCACAGAGTGCTGTCAAATGCACAGTAAGACAGTAGGTTTTTTCCTCCGGTGCTCCCATTTTAGCAGCACTATTTGAAATTGGTAAGACAGACAGATCTACATTTTAAAATGCCAAACCAAAGTATCTGGAAACCTGAGTCCTCTATAAAAAGCACAGCTAGGGAACCATCACTGACAGGACAAACTGGTGTGCTAACTCAGATAACCCTGTCAGTTTGCCTCAATGCAGGGACACCTCCCTGGGTGAGGAAAGAGTTACCCTGGCTCTGCACAATGCTCTCTGCTTGTATTGGCGACCAGGAACTGGGACACAAGTCCACGGCCATGAATGTGCTCCAGATTACCAATTAGGCACAAAGTTACCGTATCCAGTCTGTATTTACTGACTTGGGCAATGATCTGTCTGTGAAAGGCTCTGGATCTCACTACTGGCTTTTTGCTAAACATTATCACTTTAAACAATCTTTCAAGATGTTTTCCAAGTTGGGTAAAACAGGTATTTTACACAGCAAGAGCAAAATATTTTATAGCACCAACAGGGCAGTGAGCTACTACATAGCAACAGAAATATGTGTGGGAAAGCCTTGAGGCAACTCCTTTTTTACAGGAATCAAGCAGCTCTTATTTAGTGTCTGCAGATAGTGGGACAGAGCAGCCCCAGCTGCTGCACGTGATCCCTGATAACACAGCAGCCCAGCTAAGCTGTGTCTGGGGGAAGATCCATGGACAAAGATTCAAGTAGTACAGGCAAACAAACTCCAGGGTTATTTACTCATTTTTTATAATGGTAAATAGAAGAGATTTGGTAAGTGCCAGCCATGTGTCCAGTCCTCCCTTATACCCTTATGGGTATGTTTGGCCTGGCTTACTGCAGGTGGGGGGCTGGGGCTGAAAGTCTTTGTAGTTCCTCCAAAAGAAAAATACATTTGCTACTAGTAAGGCTACTAGCAAGGCTTCCAAAACACAGATGCTGTTTTCTATCACTTTCTGTAGACAAACAACGAGAAAATATCATCTGCCTTTGATAGGGAGCCAGCAGTCACCAAAAGATAAGAGAAGGGAAAGGAGAGGAAGAGCAATGTGAGCAGCAGAGATGCAAGTTGAGAAGTAGAGGACCAGGGAAGGTTGTCCTGAGTAAGTGGCTCCAGGGAACGGAGCAGGACCTTGCAAAGCCTTGTCTGCATTGCCAGTTACTGCTTCAGGCTTCGTCTGGGCAATGCTCAATGTCATGTACTGTCACGAAAGGCAGGAACTTCAGTCACCAAGGGGCAAAACTAAGAAACTGAAGTGTTACTGTCTTATGAATACTCTCATTATTTGTGCAGAGGCAGATACTGATCCATGTGCTATGCATCTGTCAGCAGAAGCCTCCAGCCTTTCCTGTTTCCTCCCTCTGCTTATATGTAGCTTGAATCCAAGGTGAAAGTGTCCTTATCATCATCTGGTATGCTCACACCCTATCTTCTAATAACTCCTCACACATAAGCAGTAGAGCTTTTAATTTCTTTTGCTCACAAATCAAGAACAGAAAAATCCTTTACTGTTTGTTCATCACTGTAAGCCCCCTTTGCTTCACGTAGAACATAGGACTTCCTGCTGCTTATACAGATGTATGTGTCTCATCTGCTGGTAAAAGCTGTGAACTCAGAAAAATCTCAGTTCACAGACTCCCTATCACATCTTGTAGGTTGACTGCAAGTCATCTACCACCCTTGGGAAAGGGCAGCTGGGCAGCAAAAAGGTGGCAGTGGAACTGTGGATCCACAGAAGACTCAGGGAGAAAGCAACCAGGACATGGTCTTTGAAGAGTAGTAACTCAGTGATGAACCTTCTTTAGTAGGATTACTCAGCCTGCAGAAGGTTGGCTGTCCACAGCCTCTGCATGGGCTTGTTTGCCACGGAGCCTCTGGGAGGCAGGACACCAGCAGCGCCACAGTATTGCTATGGCTAATGCTGCGGGGGCTGCCTTCCAGCGGTTTTTGTCTCTTTCCTTTGGAAAAAGGCAGTAGATAAAATGTGGGGCATGTCGCAAGGCCTGTCATCCTCAGATAGCACACAGATCACCAGGTGTGGGTGGTGAAAAGCTATCGGTGCCATTCACACTAAAAGTTCAAAAGTGCTTTTTCACTGACGACAAAGGCAGTTAAGATTCCAGGATGATGGATTTCTGGCCCTGGGAACATTACCTTACACCTCAGAGTCTCAGCTCCTTTCCAACGGAGCAGAGAAGTCTATAACTTAACTAAACTTAACACGGGTTTGGTTCCACGGGGCAAGGTCCTTGAGCAGCGCCCCGAGCAGCGCCGCCGGGCACGTGTTCGCCCCGCCGCAGGGTACAGAGGGTCCCGTCCGCTCCCCGTCCCCTGCACAGCCGCGTGCTGCACCAGCCCTGCCCGCCCTGCGTGCCCGCAGCTGCTGCCGCCCTTCCCGGAGCACGAGGGAGCGGGGGCAGCTGCGGGCACGGGCAGGGCACCGGGGGCGCGTCCGGCCGGCAGTTCCCGGGCACGCGGCAGCCCCGGCCGGCAGCGGCGGCCGCGCCCCCCTCACGGCCCGGCCGGGGCCGCCCCTTGGCCGCGGGCCGCGCCCGGCCCCATAAAGGCGGTGGAGCGGCGGGCGCGGCCCCGAGCGGCGGTGGCGGCCCCAGCACTCAGCGCACCAGGTAAGCGCCGCCCGGCCCCGCTGCCCGCCCGGCTGTGCCGGCGGTGCCCGGGTCCCGCTGCGCTCCGCGGCTCCCGCCGGGCGCTGCCCCCGCTGCTGCCCGAGCGCCCGGCAGCGCCCGCTGCCCCTCCAGCACCCGGCAGCTGCTCCGGCGGCGGCGTGGGGTTTGCATGCTTGGCGCTTGTTTGCTATTTCCGTGGGCTTTTTTCCTTTTCTGTTCCCCCCCCCCCCCTTTTTTTTTTCTTTTTTTCTTTTCTTTTCCCTGACGCTGCAAAAGCTCGGGTCACCAAAGTTGCAGAGAGAGTATTTCTGAAGCCTTAGTTCTATTCCTAATAAAGCAAAGCAAAAGTTGATTAATTTGCTTCGAGTACTTTCCTCCTACTGCTTATTATGGTAAATACTCCACAATTAAAAAAAGCAAGAAGAGACCAGTGCAGCTTCTGCTTTAGTTTTGGCAGGGCTCTGAAATACCAGTGAGAACCCTGGGAAGCAGAAAGCCATTTATTTAAGTGACAAAGCAAATGCCTTTCTGTGACTCAACAAAACTCTGCATTTCCTGCAAGGACTGCATCCATCTCAGCAGGGATGTTCTATTGTTGAAGCCCCTTTTTAGAAATATTCAAGCTATCTGGTATTGTATGGGCCATGGCCTTGCACAGTAATTTTGCTATCCATCATCTGTAACTCTTTACAAAAAAACCTGTAGTATTCTTATTGAATCCTTGCAGTAGACTTTCAGCATAGTCTTTAGGGATTATCAATAGTTGTTTTAAAGTAAATTCTTGAAGCCTAATGAGGTGAAAAAATAGTATGTCCTTCTCTTCTCCCACTTTTTCACCCTGCTTCACTCAGCAGTTGACATTAACAGTGCAAAGAGCTCTATTACTTAGACCTGGGTTCACAGCTCAAAAATATTTCTAAAGGTGCTTTAGTATTTTTAACAAGTTCCTAAAAAGATCAACTGACAGTTGTTCAGAGTCACAGAATGATGGTTCTGCATAAAGATATATAGAATCCCATCTGATGCTCTGATGGGATAGGCAACTTGCTTAATATAGTGCTGTCTGTGCTCAGAGATGAAGCAGCTGATCCGGCTTGTTGGAATTTTAGGACCTCACTTGAGGCCTCTAAGAGGGAAGTTCAAGTGGATGAGCTCTTCTACTCTAACTGGATCTGTTTTACTCGCTACTAGAAGGTTCTTTTCTGTATTTTCAAGAAAACATGTTCAATTAGCTTTCACTAAAATCTGTTTTTTCAGAGGTTTGGATAAAGAAAGGACAGTAGATTTGAATTGAAGAAGTTTAGAATGGCAAGAAATGACTGACTAGTTTCACCCTGGTTCTGTAGGTAGGACTGTCAATTTTGATTTAAAATTGTTTAAATTTTGTTTAAACAATTGTTTAAAACTGTGCAGAGATGAGGCCATGAATAATTAAGAGAATGATGAAGTAAACACCATTCTTGAGAAGCTTCTTATCTGATGTAATAAATGATGACATCCTGTGTTTCTTCTCCATTCAGAATGATACAGATCTTGGACCCGAGACCCTTGCCCAGCTCCAGCATGCCTGTGGATATGGCCGTGCGAATTTGCATAGCCCATTCTCCACCACTGAAGAGCTTTC
Source organism: Ammospiza caudacuta (assembly GCF_027887145.1). Taxonomy (NCBI): domain Eukaryota; kingdom Metazoa; phylum Chordata; class Aves; order Passeriformes; family Passerellidae; genus Ammospiza; species Ammospiza caudacuta. The sequence goes on along the minus strand of NC_080601.1, from coordinate 22,691,961 downwards.
TCAGCCCCCTTGAGGACTGCCAAAGAAACAGCTTTGTGAACAGAATCAAACCTCTCAGGCCGTGCCTTCATGTGAAGTGTGACTCAGAAGCTCAGAAGAGCGACTGGAGCCCCTCGGCAGCCCGAGCCAAGAAGCGCGTTGTGTTTGCCGACTCCAAGGGGCTGTCCCTGACAGTGATCCACACCTTCTCCGAGTTCCAGGAGCCCCCCGTGTGGGATCTGCCGTTTGACCTCTTAGGCATTGAGGACATAACATCTGACCTAAAACTCCACGAGGAGAAAAACTTGATTCTGGGTTTCCCTCAGCCCTCAGCTGACTACCTGGACTTCAGGAACCGTCTGCAGACGAACCTGGTCTGCCTGGAGACCTGCACCCTGCAAGAGAAGGTCCTGTCAGGCACTGTGAAAGTAAAAAATGTCAGCTTTGAAAAAAAGGTTCAGGTTCGTATTACTTTCGACACGTGGAAGACCTACAAAGATGTTGAGTGTGTGTACATGAACAATGTTTACAGTGATTCTGAAAATGATACCTTCTCATTTGCCATTGATTTTCCTTCTGCCATTTCCCCTGAAGAGAAGATAGAGTTTTGCATTTCTTACCAAAGTGGAGAACATACCTTCTGGGACAATAACGAGGGGCAGAATTACAAAATTGTACACACAGAGTGGAAGCCTAATGGTGTTCAGATACCATCTGCCAAAGAAGGCTATGTAGATCTTCAGACTTCAAGGAGAGGACAAGAGAGAGAAGCTGATCAGCTGGGCAGTCCAAGGTTGTCCAGTGGCCTGTTTCCCCAGTGGCAGAGCTTGGGTCAGATTGAAAATTCATCACCATATTGGTGATCCAGACTGCTGGGGAAGAATCCTTCCATTTGGCAACAGAACAGTGCTAGATTTCTGGTTCACATGCTGCATGGTGAAGCCACCTGGCAGGTTTTGTTTGCTGTCCGAAAAAATCCAAGTTCATTAGACTGTGGGACTTGTTAAACCATATTATGCTCCTGAAGTTCTTAGCCAAACTTTATCCTTGGAAGAAAAGAAAACCAAGGTGCAACTCATGTGTATGTTGCATACCATAGGAGTAGCTTGCCTGTATCTCAAGTATATGCTGCTTTCTTCCTGCTGTCAGCTCTCCTGGGTCACTAGGGGAGAGACTTGCAAAGTGTATGGAAGGCAAGGGTGTCTCAGCAAGCTGTGGTAACTGTGTGAGTGTATGTGTGTGCACAGGGGTGGAAACAGAATGTCACAACTCCTTCTGCACCTATCAGGAGTGCAGTAGCTGCTGTCAGGAGGCTTGCTGTGACCCTCTATGTGCTTGCAGCAAAGGCAGGTAGGGGTGCATGGCAAAGATTTGTGGCTTCAATACATGTTAAGAAACTTGGAGAGGATAATGGACAAGTGGGAAAAGGGGAAGAGGTAGTATGTGCTACATAACTTGGAGATGTGCAATGTTCTGATTACTTCTTTCCAAAGCTGTTTTTCTAAATCTCAGAGAAAGATCTATGGGATAGAAAGAAGACTAAAGAAAATGATGCAAAGTGAATAGTAGAAGTGACCACTGCTTTAAGAAGTCTTCTCTGTCCTTACTGTCTTTGTGAAGCCTTGCATTTGATAACAAATGTAACCTTGACTTCATCATCTTACTTATTTAGCAGGCAAATCGTTGCCTTTCAATGTTAAAAAAAAAATGTGCCTTTGAAAAAATTTTAAAGCCACCCTAATATGATAAAAATAGGGTTAAGCAACAAAAGAAAGTGATTTTGAATTTCCTACTCTGTAGTATCATTAGGTGATTCCACTTATCACCAGATCTAATCTTACAGCATCTGATGGTTGAGTATCTTGCTCCTAATTGCAACTTCAGCCATGACTTTTCACAAGTAACATAGGCAAGGTCCTTCATATTGAAGACAGTGAATTAGCTGCACTTTATGAGAGCTAATGTCTTTAAAAGAGCAGGGTTGTTACTAGTTTTTTCTAGACTGAATATAGGCTTGCACATAGAAAACTGTTCTGGTTTACCTCATTTTTATAAGCTTGTTTTTAGAGTTTAGTAAACTAATATATATTTTGTATCTGTATGCTTATAATTTAGCTTTCTGAGCTGTCAGACTTTAAATGTTATCTGGGTTTCATGCAAGACTTGTGTGAGAAATTGTCCAGTACATGCTCAGCAGGTGTGAATGCTGGCACACTTTTTAGCTATACTGAAATGGTGTTAACATCAAAAAATAAATCACATTTTTGTCCACGGCTAAGAAGTATAATAGCCTGAGTGTGAAGCTACTTACAGTGCAGCGAGATGTTAAGTACTAAGGTGAAATAAGCCTCCTCCACTAATTGCACTTTTCCTTATGCAACCTTTGCTGTTATGTGTAAACTAGCCATTTTAAGAATAAATTTTATTTTGATACATCTGGTTCTCACTGTGTCAGCTCAATCTGTCTATTTTCTCAGTTTCTGTAAAACAAACTTAGCTGTGATACAAAGTACAACCAGTTTGTTCTGTGCCATGGGATCTGCTAAAGCTGGCTAGTATGGCATCTCAGATCAGAAACTGGCACTACCCTGAAAATGAAATCCAACCCCTTCACTACATGACAGTATTCACCTTGCAAGTTGTATCATTTTAAGAAACACTGTATCTCACTAAATTTGCCTGGAATATTTTGGTTTGACAGATTTAGTCAAGGATCTTGCTGTGCTGTGGGCAAGTCTGGCAGGAGCATGTCTTAATCTGAGGGCCAGACTTACCTGCTGAGCTAGACCATATGTGATGTGTGGATGGGTGAATCTACACAGCAGCACTTAATGTTTTCTGGCTTGGTTTCACCTGAACTTGGCTGGTTGTGCTGCCTCCTGCAGCTGTGCTGCTGTCTGGGGCAGTGGGCGTTATACCCAGGAATCCAGGGAGCTGCCATCAGTCCCAAAGGACTTGCTGTGAAATAAAGGGTCTGCTGTGGGCCAGCCATGCACTGCTGAGGCTGCAGCCTGGCCTCATGGGCACTGAGAATGCAGAAAAGGGTGGGGGTGGTTTCCAAGGCTCCTCATCCTCTGGGGTGTGGGCAGAGGGCACCCCTACTCCCCTCCATGGCCAGCTGCACAGAGGATTTCTTAGTATATCAGCTCACTGACAAGATGCAGTTTAGTTCTGTCTGCTGCACACAGTGTCAAGGGTTTCCAGCAGGAAATCTAGCTTTAATTGTGAAAAAGCAATTCCCAAAAGGCAGAAGACATGAAGCTAACAGCAAGTTGCTGACCTGAGGAATTAATTTAGTGCTTCTCCATGGCTGGACACAGAGCCTACCTACCAATCCCAAACTCAATTACTAAGTACACTGGGTCTTAGTGGGCAGGAGCTCTTACATACTGGACCACCAGGTCCCTGCTCTAGAAAAAAAAAGTGAAGTAAAGAAATTAGTGGCTTGAAGGCTGCTCTGCCTCAATGTGAAATTTGGCTTCAACTACCACAAAGCTGCTGGTAAAGCAGAAGCCCTCTAGCATGAGGAAAAGAAGCATTTCTTACCCTCCAGCCAGGCTTTGAGACCAGCCAGCCCAACTGCCCTGCTCCTGACTGAGACATAAATCACTTAAAAATACCAGAAGACAGATTCCTTTGACCAAGCCTTGGCTTTAAGCCAGCTGCTTTGCAAAGATGCCTTGCAAGGCCCTAAGTGCCCAGCAGAGAGTCAATGTGGTGCTGCAGTGTTGCTCAGCAGCTTCAAAGCCCTCCCTCAGCTGAAAGGGCAAACGATTTCTCCTTTCTCCACTCCCTACCAAAGCAGCACAGTTTCACTCTTTCCTCTTTCAAAAAGGGCAAAGGATTTCTCCTTTCTCCACTCCCTACCAAAGCAACACAGTTTCACTCTTTCCTCTTTTAAAACAGCTCACGTTCAACACTAAAGCTCACATCCATCAGAAAGGTAACAGGCTCCTGGAGAAAAGTGTTAGCAACACTCAGGTATATTAACTGAGAAAAATACTAGTCTACAAATCTTTTTATCAAACACTCAAAAAAACATCACCATTGGAAAATTGTCTTAGCATCTTAGATGCTGCCCTTTCAGACATATCTGTTCCAAAACCTGAAGGTATAAAGCAGATGTTGTCCTTGGAAAAAAAAGCTTGTAACCTGTGGCATTGTCTCATTATCTTAGGAAGTCACTTTTCCAGCTGCACTGTAGGTCTGTATTTCCACCACTAATGTGACAGTAGTGAGTAACTGGATTCACTCCTATACCTTTGCAGTGTCTGACTTTCAGTTATAGTCTATGGATGGCACATTGCTTACAGACTTTATTTTTCAAACATGAGTGTTTTAAGTCGGATTCCTAATAGCTGTGCTCACTTTTGAGAAGCTAGATCTAATTTTGCCATGCAAAATTAAATTAAAATTTGCTGGTGTTTCATATTAACAAAGATCTATCACCCTGGAAGATCAGTGTCTGAACATTTCCTGAGAACATAATTAGAATTTTCATGGGCAATTACTGAATGTCTTTTTCTGTAGTTAAATATAGCTAAGCAAATCACCACAATGTATATGGTAAATCTGGTATATTAATGGTAATGTGGTAGATTTTACAGTGTTAAATATGCATAAAGCAATAACTCCCATCTCTCTCAGACACTTCTGAGATTTAAAATGAAATGTAATTAAGAATAAAATATTTCCATGAGGCTAAAATAAAGGAAAGCAAGAATGTGCTAAATCCTCTTGAGAGGTCTCTGCTCCTGTTTCAAGAACCACCTGTACTTCAGCCTGTTCTGGCTGGCATTCCCTTCACCTATTCTTACAGCCCTTCAGTGGTTGTGGCTTCCAATTATTCTTTCCTCATTTTAAGAGTCTCTTCAGGTCCGAGCCTGATTAAAATGAAGCTCTTAGCTTCTTGTTTCATTCTGCCTAGGCAAGAAGAATCACCTATTTCTGTCTTTTTACAATAGCCTGTAATGGCTTGAGAGCAAAGAACAGCTCTCTCCCCTCTCACCACATCTCTAGGCTATGTAAAACTTCATTTCATTAAAATCAACATATAGACTTCCTATCCTTGTTTGGGAAGAACCTCTTACAGCTCTGAATTTTCCTTAAAGCAGAAATATCACTCTTGACCAGTCTGGCAAAAGCCTCATGGTGTGGTCCTCAACATCACCAGTACAAACTTAGCACAGCTCAGCACCCATTTTTCATTGCTCAACTGGCTTCATGCATGTCATTCAGAAAGGCCTGGGGAATGTACAGCACATTTCAGTGCTCCAGAGCTGTCTGTGAAGATCATGACAGCTGGGCAGATTGAGTCACTGATGCACCTCACTGACCATTCATCCTAACAATGGCATTTCCTCCATTAAAACCATTAGTGTTTTTCCTGGTCCTCCTTCCTATATGGCAAGGGTCCCAGACAAAGAAATTGGTCTACAATTTACTATACTATAAAAAGAAATAAATGGGGAAAAATCAAATAAAATTATTTGCCTCAAATATATTATTGGGTAAAAACATCTGCTATCTCTTCATATTTCAGGTCATTGTGATATTTTATATGCTTCAATCCTTACTTTCAGGAACAACATTAAAGTGGCCATTGCTACAGACTTGGTGGCAATTAGAGTGTAAGGGCAATTCCCCTTGCTTGCAAAAATGGGAAAACAAAACAAAAACCTTCACACAGCACAACTCCTGACCTAAGCAGTCTCCTCATCCCTGAATCACACACAACAGTAGTTAACCATGAAGTCAAATCTGTGAAATTGTTATACCAAAAGCAACCATCTCAATATTTTTTTTCAAAAAATGTTCCTTACTGATAGCCCTTTGAGACAACAACATTTTAACAGATGAATTCAGAATATGCAGCAAGCATCATTACCTGAAATCAGCAGAAGGTCAGGGTGAGGGGTTTTTTGTTTGTGTTCTTTTGATTTTGTTTGTTTGTATTTTTAAGTGCTTTTCTTCACAAAGCTTTGTGGTTTTCTCCTGCCTTCCCACTCACAATTCCCCTCCCCTTTTCCTTGCCTGGAGCTAAATCAATATTGAACCAGGAGACACATGAATTCTCAAAACATCCAGCCTTATTCTGGCCTAAAAGTGAATGGAATTTATAGAGATATACAACAGAATTTCACATACAACAGAGTTTCACGAGATATAAGAACCCTCAAATACAAACCCATACCAACAAAGCAAAACCCCAAATCTTCAGTTCTTGTTCTTAGTTTAAAGCTAATTGCACACTACAGGTCTATCAGCTGAGGCACCAAGAATGTTATGGTACAGCACAGACATCTTTGACTTGGCTCAAAGCACCACAGCAAATTTACTGACCCCAGGAAAACAGACCTGTCCATAAACTCAGAGGTCAGCCACAACCATTAGCAGCCACCTCTCTTCTGCCCATCAGAAACTCAGGTCACACACTGATACAGCACAGAAACCCTCAGGGCCTGCAGACTTAAAGGTGATTTTTGTTCAGGTGACACAGTCATACGTCAAATATTGATATCCTTCCAACTCTTCACCTAACAAAGGCAAGTAATGGAAGACCTCCTAATATTTTCTGCTCCACTTTTTTGTTTTCTTGGAACAGTCACATTCTTCCACAGCCCAAACCAGCCCATGGTCTCTGTGTCTGTAACTATCACCTCAGCAGCTGCACCACCAGAAGCATTTCCCCTTGCTCTGCATTGGGAAATCAGGAAAAGTTAACTTCCAAACCACACTCCCCAGCCCTCGAGTTTCTTTACCTTGTTATCAGGCTGTAAAATCCTCCTTTTTCTTACTGCTGTAATCTTCTGAAAGACCATGGTTGTCTGAATTTCTGGAAAATACCACTTTCAGAGGTCTGTCATCATCTTTGTTCAAGAGGGCCACCAGGCAGGATTTAATCCCAGTGCAAAGGAACTGTCTGCTGGTGCAAAGGCAACCCCAGCAACTGAGATAGGTTGAGTTAGAATCAGTCATAGGTCCAAAGGACAGGAACTGAACCACTTCCAGTGGCAGGAGCTGGAAATGATGCTTTAGGGATAGCTGCTATTGCTGAAGGCAATTTCCTGCAAGCTTGATGTCATCCTGGGGGTGGTGGGTGAGTGATGCATTGGCAGCACCTGGGGAAATGGGCATAACAGGTGCTGCTTGTATGGCACACATGGTGGCTAATTTTCTAAATAACAGAATTACATTCCTCCTCCTCCAAATCAAACCTTTCTAATGCTCAAGAAAACAAAAAAGGGTGTTTCACAGGCCCCTGTCTCTGTCTCTCTCCTAAGCGTACTGGGACCAGCTGCCCAACTTTGTGCATTGAATCACGGTGAAGTCAAGTCACCAACAGAGAAGCAGCTGGGGCTGTGCTGAATGCAGTGCAGACTCTGCTGCAGTAACAGCTGTGGTACAGAGCATCTCTACTCAGCTGCAAGAGAGCAACCAGGCACTACATTACATGGTAAGACTCTGCTTCTCTATGGCAAAATCCATGAGCAGCTGAATACTGAAGAACTCAACTCTGATATTTATTTTAGCTAGTAATTAGAAAAAAATAGTAATTTTTATTTTGGTGAATGGCAAATGTCAATTATTGTATTATTATTCTCAAGATCAGTTACATAAATAACATTGCATTTTATTCTATACAGTGAAAAATATACTACCTCAAATATAAAACGTCATACAAATGCTACAGGTGTACATCCTGGGCATGTGCAAGTTAAGGTGCCATGTAGCTACTCATGCATTGTACTATGTACTCTTTATTTTGTTTTCACCCAGGAAAAGCAAATGCTACAGCCTCAAGCAGCTGACTGACATGGCAGAGAAGGTTGTGCTGGATTTCTCCCATCACGCTTCAGTCATTATTCAGAAAAAGGGAAAAAAAAGAGGGATGAAAAGTGTTTCTGAGATCACATCCTGCTAGCTGTTTATTAGAACTCCCATCTTTACTCCTACCTACATCCAGGAGAATGCCCAGGGCAGGGTCATGGTGGCTGTGAAGTCATTCACCCTGCAGTCTTTCTTCTCTCTTGTGGTAGCATGGGAAGAGTTACTTTCTGTCCGCATGGCAGTGAGGAAGGATCACAGAATCAAAGAGAGGTGATTCTGTCACAGAATCAAAAAGAGAAGTCTGTGAAGTCATTTTATATAGTCAGTCACCTTTCCTGGACTAAAAGCTCCTTAGAGAAAGAAAATTTTACCCCTTAGGACCTGCAGTTCAGGGGTGTGTACTAACGCCTTCTTCAGCCACTGGTGCACATATTGCTATGCCTTTACAAGGAATAATTAGGCAGAGACATATATTTGGAGTTAATTATCTTGTTAGGGCAGCAAGAGCAGAGTGAATTCCAAATGCAAAATAAATGGCCCCCCTTCCTTTCCATATGGATTATATTAGCCCCTCTGGTGTTTGCTTATTCCTCTTGGGAGCCTTTTCAAAGTCTTCTCAGCTCTGAGATTTAATGCCTGGCATTGCTGACGTGCAGAATTAAAAATGTAAAGTGCACTTGCTGCCTTCTGTTTTTAGATTAGCAATAGAGAAAATGGAACCTGACCTGCACATAAAGCCAGAAGGGCCCAAGGGACACAGCTGCAGTGTGAGCAGAGTAGGAGAACAAAACCCATTGCAGGCAGCCTGGAGGGGCAGAAGTCCCTCTGGAGCTACAGGAGCAACTGGAGGAGAGGGAAGTTGTGGAGAAAAGCCCTATCAAATGTTCATTGCTGACATGGAGATCTGTTGAAGTGTTATTTTAGGAGACAAGAGAAGAGTGGTTTTGGCCAGGGAAAGGACTGCATCGCAGCTTTACTCATATCTGCAGTTAGTGATCAAGTGGTTTGAGGAAAGAGTAAAACCCCATGATTTTCACTGGATGTACAAAACTGAAAATCTTTAATTAAAAAAATAAAGAGAATAATAAAAGTGTTTTTTCTACTTTCAGTGGAACATTATTAACAGCTCTAGTGTTTGCTTTTTGAAGTGGCCTACAGATAGTTTCCAGACATCATTCTACCTATTTTCCAATTTGTCTTGTTTATGGAATATTTTTTAAACCCTGAAGGCATAACTATTAAATCAGTACTTACAAAATGTTTCTCATGACATTTTTGAAGGATTTTCTCAGAAAACAGGGTTACCACACCACCCTTGCATGACTAGAAACTAGAATAAATTCCTAGTATTTTAACTCTATTTTTATACTGTACTTTTGGTAAATAGAGCAGTGTCATTCACAGGTACATAACCTGAGACTTAGGTGCCACAAGGCTTATTTGCCACAGGTTTAAACTAATCTTGGGACAGTGGTGGGTTTTTTTAATCTATGGTTTCAATTTTTGTCAGAGCAATTTTCTGCCTTTCCTGGTCTGAGTCACAAGTTTGTGAGAACAGAAAGCAGCTCCTGAGGTAAATTTACATAAGGGTTTATTTGTGCGCCTTTCTAGAGACAAATCTGCACAGTGCTTTGGGATGTATTCTTTCTCAGCTGAAGTTCTGGCCCCCTGCAAATAACCTTTCATGTTACTATGAATTTGCTGGGTTTGTGACTACCCTGGTGAGGGAGAAGTGTCAGTAGGGCAGTTCCTCTGAAACTCATGCCAGTCCTGCTGGAAGTGACTTTGGCTGCTTATGTTCAAGCACCTTTTGTTCTCCAAAGGGCATTCCTTTTCAACACCATGAGCCCACATGATTTCTTGGACAGTTTGGATTTTCCTTCACATAATGGTGCAAATTAAGTGCCTCTGGCCTTCAGTAGAATTGGGATATGTGTGACTGCCTCTCAAAGAGGCAAGAAGCACAAAAGTGAAGAAGGACAGCTCGAGGACTTAAGTCCCTGGATGTTTTCCACCATCCGGCCGTAGCTCCTCGCTTCCCACGCCGGCTGCCAAGCTGAGCCCAGGCAGCTCCAGACACAGGGGGAAGGGGAAGGCTCAGCAGCTGAGGGCTGGGTTGCAGCTCAGTGCTTCTAGAGGAAAATATTCCTCTGCTCTAAGAAGATGCTGAAATAGTTGTACTGCCAGCATCTGCTTCCTCTTAGACACCTATTCTACTCCTACATTTGACAGATGGACCAGTGAAGGGGAGATGAGTGCTGAGAGCCTCCTGTTAATTTCACTGATTTGGAAACAAAACTGAGAAATACATGTATTTTTGTCTCTCACTTCTTTCAAAGGCCTTCTACTCCTTCATTCAGCAAGGCTAGAGCTACAAATCAAACATGGATTTTGTTTAACAAGGAGTGGAGTAGAAGATGGAGGTGTGGCTGATCTAAACCATTTCACCTGTTTTCATGTTTCTGAAGGCCTGAATATTTAAAATACAATTAAAAAATATATTCTTGGTGCAAAGACTCCTTCTGAAGTAGAAGGAGCTATTTTTCAATATCCAGCTGAATTTCCAACTCTATTCTGAACATGCAGTAAACAGTTAAGATTTTTCTTGGATAGCTCTCAGTTCTGTAGGTCAGGTGACACAATAATTCTATTGTGCTTGCCCCTGTTCTTGGGCTTCCTGCAGTTTTTCCTGTCATACACCCTCTATTCCCAAACTTGCTGTGGATCTATTCTCACCTCCTGCCCTGCCTGAAATTCACTGTATGTGCTAGAGTGAGTCAGCAGTAATTACACTTCATCTGTAGGAAAGACAGTGGAAAAGGAGTTGGAGGTGATTCAGCAGAACACTTTATTGGCAATATCACTCCGGAAATCACCACACCTGAGTCCTCAGGTTGAGGGCTTCTCAGTCATAGATCATTGTGTAACAGACAGCCATCCTAAAGGCTTTCTGCAGCAGTCTGAAATTTGCTATCCCATTATACTTAGGCTGCCAATCGAAGCACCATGGTAGGGCAGGGACAGTGCCTAAGTGCTGTGAGCAATTTCCCATTTGTTCTCTGTGTCAAACATTCTCTCAAGTCTTACAAAACACAGCCCTGGAGCTGGAAGTCATTTGAGTCTGATGAGTCAGAGCTCACAGTATTATTCTGGCACAATGGAGGCACTAGCAATTAAACCTTATTCTCCAGTTGTTCTGCCCTTTTAATCACTGCCAGTTTCTGGCTTATTGGCTGCTTTGAAGGAGATGGAGGCAGACAGCTGATCAGGTATCACAGAGATGTGCCATACTGATGTCAGTCTAACTGCAGAGTTAAAATCTACCGTCTGATCAAAAATGACTGGATTTATATAATGAACCCACCATGGGATTATGTTACCACATTCATTAAAACAAGAGCAAAACAGCACTGCACACCAATATTATAAAGGGAACCAGCAGTTAATTGTGTGATTGGCTTAGTTAATTTTTATTATAAATACAGTAATTAGCTGTGTAAACCAAAGTAATTTCTTCCAAAATGTAACTATTTCTATTTTTTTTTAACACTTTATGGCTGGGAATAGCTCGTTATGAGGCTGAGGGTGAACCCTCACTGGACTGGGCTGCACAGAGCAGGCTGTTCTGTGGGACGTGTAAGTTTGCATGTTCCTCTCCAGCCCTGCCAGCACTCTAACCCTGCGTGTGGTTCTTCCTTTCTGGTCTCCCCTTCCAACCAGAGCCTAGGAATTACATGATAATTTGTACAAGACAAATCAATAAAGAGTCAACACAAGAACAAGAAACTCCTAGTTTGTGGCTTAAGAAATGCAGTGCTTAGCATATTTTTCTTATAAGTATTTTGCAGCAATGACATGCTGTCCTTGCAGTGCTTTATAAGGCCAAGGCAAGATTATCTTTCCTTATCTCCTAAATATGTGTAATACCCTGAACAGCATTTGCAGATGCTAATAAAGACAGTGTATTTTATGGATGTTCTAATTTTACAAAACCATGTTTCATTATTTGTTTATTTAATATATTCTCCAAATATTCTCCTTAAGACTGGCAGTATTTTGAACACATATCAGAAGTGAAGCACTGGGTGTTTAATGTCAGCAAAAGAGACTGTGTGAAGGCCAAGTAGGGAAAGATGTGAGTGGAATGAGAGTGCTGGGCCATGCAGGGGGGGTCACATTCAAGAGCAGATGTGAAAGCTGCTAAGCCTATTACTGAATCTTAAACGTGCAACAATTTTTCCTTAAATTCAGAACTAAGACTTCTCTTCCTAAGGGGAATAAAGGCATTTCAGGAATAATTCTGTAAAAGCCACAAGGTTATGGAAACTATTGAAGTTAGCCAATATGAAAGTCTTGCTCTTCTCAATAACTTACTTCACATTTTACTGAACTGTACTTCAAATATTTTCTCAATTCACTGCTGCCAAATGCTTTGATGCTTTTGGTTTTCCTCTTTTTCCTAAAAGCCTGAATTAAAACCTACCCATCTCCTTTCAAGATTCCCATTTCTGTCAAATAAAAGAAACAGAAAGATAGCAGAGAGAGACTAAGATTAATAAATAATCTTAGGGATGGGATAGCTCCATCATGATAGCTCCATCATTTCCTCCCTCTTTACAGGCACTGAACCACAAACGAGTCCTTCTGCAAGCACAGGGCTACCGAGTTTCTGCTCAGCACTTTTCCTTCCTGCAGGACTCTGACAGCTCTGCAGGCACCCAGTGCTGTAAGGAGCATCCACAGGCAGAGAGCCAGTCAATGCCCTCATCCCAGCTCAGTGCTGGCCCTTCACTGAGATCACACGGAATTCAGATGGCAATAATAATTCAGATGGCAAACCTGCCTCGTGGAGCACAGGCTCAGGGAGCTCCTGCATCCACTGGTGTCTAACACCCTCATTTTTAGACTGTCATCAGCTACCTCAACACCAGCACAGGACATCCAGTTTGATTCCATTTCAAATCTGAGAAAACTAATAAATATTTTCTAGAAGCATCTCCTGCTCACAAGTTAATGTTCCCTTTGGATCTAAGTGAAAATACTTGCAAACAGCATTTTCAGGGTATTGCAATATGTGTTACAGTAAAAAACCTTTCTTGCATGCAATAAAAAAAAGAATATATCTTAACTAACTTATTTTAGTCTACTGTTTAAAGTATTAGCCTGGCTTGCCCTGCCCTGTGAATACTTAAGTATTTTTAAATTGCCATTGGATAAAATGCACAAGCAATTCCTGAAGCTGTCCAGGGGAAATGTATTCCTTCCCTTATCCACAACAGGAGAAAAATGGTAGAATTACTTTCTCAAATTCATACAGTATTTGCCTTTTCCAGAAAAAAAAACAGGCCAAATTTCTTTACATGGTTTTGCAGAGTTCCTATACTGTTCTTAGCTGTGAAAAGTTACATTTTTTCCAAGTATATATAGATTGAGCATTTAACAATGGCTAGAAACAGTCAACACTGAAGAATGCATCTGAACTCTTGATAAATACCTTGTTTAAATGTAGTCAAGATACAAAATATTTTCCCTAATAGGAAATAAAACATAGCCATCAGTTCTAATTTCAGTGATGCTCAATTTCATCAATTCACTTTATCAGAGTACCATAAGGACATGACTACCACATTTCCAAGGAGATCCCACAACAGATCACATTTAAACAATGTTTCAGCTTCATTTTCAATGAACAGGATTTTCTTTTTAACTGAAAAATGAGACATGATCTGAAACATACATACCCTTACTCAAAGCTGTGGATTATTGAGGCCCTGTCTCCAGCTGATGCCTCTGTTATGGACCTCATATGAGAAAGTGTTTTATGCTCACCTCAAGCACAGCTTTGCCTACTTGTGGTTAAAGCTCTTCTTTTTAGAGAGCTGATGGCAAAGGTGAGCACACTCAGTATGTTCTTGTAGCTTAATTTACATATTTTTTATATCACGATTCTCTATCTAGGTTATCCCACCTCATCCTTTTTCTGAATAATTGAGCAGTGAGTACACAGCAGAATTGGGTAATGAAGAAGAAATATCTCAGGAAGAGACTGTACCCCCAGCAGCTTCCCAGGGACCTCCAGGGAGGCTGCAGGGAGCTCCAAGCGCACTAAGGCAGCTTTGCACCTTCTGCTTCTGGCCACAGGGTAAGAAGAGCTCAGCTCAGTGAGGAGCTGCTCTCACTCATCCTGGCTTTGAGCAGAAGGGTGGAATGCCCTAAGTTACAAGCTCTTGGTCCACAGAGCACTTTGGCCTGGTTACATTCCTGACTCTCCATCCTGTCCTCCAGACCTTTCCTGAGGTCAGTCTGACTCAGGGACTTAGATGTGGCCCTACAGGGGCGATGCAGACCGGCAGGCTCTTGGGCACCACAGCCACATAAGTCTTCACAAACAGAGGAGGAAAAGGAGGTGTGCATCTTCTGCCAGGCCATTTTATTGCACAGACTACTAAATCCCAAAAATATGCAGGGTCAGGTTGTGGGTTTAAAAGCATAGATATGAAAAGTATGAGAAGGAGCCACAATTTTAACTTACTGCAGAGTCAGAAGACAGATGTATTTATAGCCTTAAATCTCTGAAAAATGAAGAGTATGAGGCCTCTTGTCTGCTCTCTGGACTCCATGTGCTTTTGGGATCCAGCAGTCATATAATACCTCTCAGAACCTGGAACTAAGTGAACTTTAAAAAAAAATACAAGAGCAATTTAAGAGGTGAGGAGAAATGCCACAAGTGTCAGTGGAAGGCATCCTATCCTACCCCCAGCCCACCAGCCATGCTCAGTGGGAGGTTTTCCTTGCTGGAGCTGCCTTAAAAACACTTTTTCCTGGATGTGATTTCTGTGAGAAGTATTCCACATGTCCATGCCAGAGCTTGGCCCCAAGCTGACATTCCTACTGTCAGAAGTACTCTTATGCTCAACACAATTTGATTTCAACCTGCAAACCACAGACAGTTTTAAACTAAAACAGGGTAGATTTAGACTAAATATAAGGAAGAAGTTTTTATGATGAGAGGGGTGAAACACTGGATCAGGTTCCATAGAGGGGGTGGTTGTCACTGTCCCCAGAAGTATTAAAGTGTAGACATGTTGTTAAAGGACATGGTTTAGTGGATGACTAGACAGTGTCATGGTTATGGTTGGACTCAATGACCTTAATGGCAATTTCCAACCTAAATTATTCTGATGACGACTCCTGAAATCCATTGTGGACAGTGAGTCCTGATTGCTCCTTATGCTTCCCTCCCCTTCTAAAAAATTCCCTTGCATATACCTCAGCTCAGTGCACACAAGTCCAAACTCTTCCTCCACTCCTCTTGATGCTACAAAACAAACAAACAAAAAAAGAATTTCAAAAACAGTGTTTCTTTTAATAAGGGAAAGAGTTCATATGAAGGCAATATGCTATGCTGCAATAAACTGATTCTCTCTACAGAAAATGAAGAAAGGACTAGTGAGACAGCAACATTCAATAAGTGCTTTTTTACAACCTTCTGCTAGCCTCATTGCTTCCTGAGAAACATCTTTCTGGGTAGTTCTCTGAAGAATTCATTATTCCACCCAGTGACTTCAATTTATTCCATATAAAGCAGTTTTATTTGGAAAAGTTGCAGTCAAAACCATATGATGCCATCACTGATTTATGTGCACAGCAGCAACAATGAGTAATAAAGTTAAAAAGCAATAAGAGAGGTCTAGCACATGGGCAAAACATAAAAATAAATGTTCTGCTAAAAATGCAGATTCAGCAAACCACCAAACCCAGCAGATTCTTGGGAGTTTGGTTTTATTTGGGTTAACTAAGTAAATTTGCTCAGAATGTTGTTACACTATCATAATATTAAGGCACAGAGCATAGCCAAGGACAATGGAACATAATCTGATATCAGAGGATGAGGATATCAGAGAGAAAAGGCAGATCATACTGTAGCTCAGTTGCACTTTGCCCCCATCACATAAACTTATAAATCCTTCTAGAAGAGCTGCCCTTTCCCACAATCCATGCTACTAAAACTAGATGGAGCAATGGTATTTGTGTACACAAAGCCCTCAGCCACTGTTCCCCACATCAAGCCTTCCCATTTTGTATGAAATTGCTTTTATTTCAGGAAACTAGGCTCAAACTCAGGGAAAAATGTACAATAATGCAAGTGTATAAAATACTGAACCATCTTAATGGGACAGGTACATTTGGCAAATAAATTCTCATTAACAAGATTTTGGATCAACTGGGTCCTGTTTCCTGCACCAGGATAGGAAATATTAGTTTAATAATATTTTTGTATTGGGGAATGTGGCTTCATTATCACTGGGGAATCCAGTGCCATTGCCAATAGTGGCTTGGGAGAAGATTCTGAAACTCAGCAACTCCCTTATTTCCCATATCCAAGAGCTTTGAACCTGCTCACAGATGGGTGACCCCTCCTTTTGATCAGAAAATGACAGTCACGGGCTTTACTCTGTGATAATGAAAGATGATTTTTAAGTGGTCAGCCCTGCTGCACAATCCATTGCAATCGGGAAATGAAATGGAAAGATTATGAGCAGCATGGTTTTCTTCTATACACAGCTTCTGTACAGAACTAACATTTAATTATAACTTTTTATGCTAAAAAGATCTGAAAGTAGCTTCCAACTGCAATTATAACCTGTGGATGGCAGAACATATTTCCAGAGATTATCATCTGTTCTGGGCAGATAATGAGATTTACAGGGCCTGAGACCAAGATAGAAGTTTAGAAACACTTAGGAGAAATAATTTCTAGCATGATGATTTCTCAACAACTCTTACTCAATCCAGCTGTAAGGCGCATTTGCCCTGCCATCCTCCACTGCCTTTATGTTTCCTGCCTTCTGCTGGGCCTGTGGAATCAGACAGTGACAGGAGCAGAACACTGTGAAACACAGCTGCAAACCAGGCTCTTTCTCAGCTGCATTCAGCAGCCCAACAGTTCTGGTTACAGCAGTGCTTTTGAGCCATGTACAATCCCAGCAGTCCTTTGCATGCTGTAAATGAATAACCTGGTTTGTGCTGCAGCAGCAGCAGCTCAGGAGGGTGGGAGCTGCAGTGTGCTCACCCCAGCCTTGAGTGGTCCCTGGTGCCCAGAGCTTGCAGCCTGGAGCCCTGCACCCACCAAGGGACCCCCAGCCTCGGGCAGAAACCCTCTGCAGGACTGGGAGCAGGGCTGGAGGACCTGCCTGCTTGCTGCCAGCTATAAGCTCTGGGCCTGAGCAAACCTTCTAACGTGAAAACTCACAATGAATAGAGCGTCATAAAAAATATAGCATGAAACTCCTGTAAGTAGATTTAACCAGAAACAAAGGCTGAATACTGTATGAGGAAATTTTGGTCACAGGAGACTGTAGAGCACTTTTCTCAAATATGCATTTGTTGGCTATGGCTGTCTCAGTCTATCAGTTCAACATTTTCTAAATTAGGAGGGATTTATATAAACAGAGCATGGTCTCTAAGGTGCTGTTTATGGTCTGTCTGGTATAAATATTTATGATCATTCTAAAATTAGTGATTTTTCTAAAGTGTGCTTTTGTTTAATACAGCTCCTGACAGTCCCTCTGGTAATGATGCAGTTTCTTTTTTATAAGAAAAACAGAGGCAACAGAGAAACCCACTGAAAATATTGCTGCAAAGATACCTGATCAATGGGGGGTGTTCTCAGCTGTGAACTGCAGACTCTCTCCTGTCTGAGAAGAATTGCCTCCCACACACTTTTCCCCAGGGCATGCAATCGTTTTCCCACGTGCCATGCAAACCTACCCATGCCCCGCAGGAATATATATAGGAACAGGGGGCTGGGAGGAAGTGCTGGAGCTGCTGCCTCCTGCAATAGAACACGTGTGATCACACGGAGTGCATCTGCTTACTCAGATCTGGTGTCAGAATGATAATTCATGTCCTCTCTGCAGAAATAAAAATAAACTGGGTTCAGGCTGAGTTCAACAACCTAAGGTTGCATATTAG
This sequence comes from Ammospiza caudacuta, assembly GCF_027887145.1. Lineage (NCBI taxonomy): Eukaryota > Metazoa > Chordata > Aves > Passeriformes > Passerellidae > Ammospiza > Ammospiza caudacuta. The sequence continues at coordinate 22,674,177 of NC_080601.1, read as the reverse complement.
CAGTTACCAATCATCCTGGGAGGTGAGGCATTTTTCAAGTTCCCACTAAGAGGAAAGAAACCAGATAAAAGCCTGGTGCATGATGAGAGGCATGGTGCTCACTGTGACGTGACTCTTACTCATTGGTCGTGACTTCAGTGGGCTTTTGTGAGCCATGACTACAGCATCTTTTAGCAGGATTTCCTTGAGTCACTGGCCTGTCTATTACAGATCTATAGATCTGTGGAACCTGAGCAAGCTTATAGAATAGACTGTTCCTGTTCGTGTACTGCATTATGAATTGTAAAGTGCAACTGTGGGTAGGCTGTCAATTCATTTCTATCTTAATCTCTCTTTTGAATAACAAAGCTGTATTAAAAAATTGTAACTATCTCATTGCCAGATCTTGCAAGTCTGCTCTTAGTATAGAATCACCAAATAAGAATAATAAATGACTGAAAATTATTGTGAACTTCCAAGCCCCTCACCAAATTCAGTCATCCAAACTTCTTTTTCTGCCTCTTTCCATTCTCACTATTCTCCCTTGTTACACAGCTAGGAACATGGATTTCAGAACAAGAGTTCAGCAAGTTTGCTATGGTCCTCCACTTGAGCCACTTCAGCAAATCTCAAATACAGAAAAAAAAAATGAATTAATTTATGACAATTTACCAGGAAGATGGAAAACTGGCAAACTGTAAAGAGGACAATCCACTGCTTTAATTCAATCTGCACAAGCTGACAAGATTTAATTGATGTACTTTTGCAAGGGCAATGAATTTGTCCAAACTCTGAGAAGCCAGGCAGTAGTCATTGAAAGGGAAAGAAATGGGTTTATAAAAGAATTTGAGGCCACAGGGAATAATTAACTGAACAGTGTATTATTGTTGATAAATACCTGATAGCTGTGGTGAGAAGGAAAGAAGAATGAGTCAGACTCTTCTCTTCAGCAACAGGACTGTGACAGGACCAGAGGCAATGAACAAAACCTGAAACATAGAAGAGAACACTTAAACATAAGAGAACACTTTTTCTCTGAGGTTTAGTGAAACACTGAAACAGGTTACCCAGAGAGATTATGGAGTATTCACCCTGGAAGATATTCAAAGCTGGCAGAGCCCTGAGCACCAGCCCTGGCTGGAGCTGCTCTGAGCAGAGGACTTGGACTTTACAGCTTCCAGAGGTCCCTGCCAACATCCACCTCTTGTGATTCCTCAGTACTTACACAGAGATCAGAAATATCAGAATAGAAAGACCAGAAACTTATCCATGGGACAAGATTCAAGAAATAGAAGCTGATATAAATGCCAGAAGTTAATTGCATAGCTTTGACCATTTGACTTGCTGGAGCAATTTGCTAAGGACTGTTGTGGACATTCCAACAATTCCAACTTTAAAATCAACTTAGATTTTATTCTAAATATAGTGATGGGACAAGGGGGAATGGCTTTAAACAGGAAGAGGGTCTTTTAGTTAATGGTTTATTCTATATAAAGTATATTCTTATACTTCATAAAACACATTCCTTAATGGGACCTATGTTCTAGTGAAATTAATTATCTTGGTGCATCTTTCAGGTCATGATTTTCATTACATTCTTTTGGCCTCAGAAAATGGAAAAAATGCAGAATATATTCTTTTGCATAGCATTGTCACCAGGTAGAAAAAACCTCCAGTGAGAAGACAAGTGGATATGCTTTTTGAACACCATAAATATACTTTTAAGGAAATAAAAACATACTTGAAAAAGAAAATATAGCAAAAGAAAGACCTATACAAGCAGTATTTCTTCCTGGGTTGCCCTGCAGGATTGGTCTTTGCAAGGAGAAAGTATTGGTGTATCTCTTAGGCTGAGGTTTTAAAAAGTTTTTAAGAAAAAATCTCCCAAAGTACAGCTGTAACCGTGATGCCCAACTTTGGTAATACTTGTAAATTTGTGGAAGATATGCCTACTTCCTTCTGACTAGAGAGGATGGTCAGGATGATGGGCACAGAACTGGAGCTCTTTGTATTCCAAGCTAGCTCAGAACATGGGAGCACGTGCACCTGAGCAGCACAATTTCTAGCTCACTGTGTCACTGGGACAGCTGCCAGTGCATGCAGTGTGTGGCACATGAACAGAGTGCCTGAAGAGCCTGCCTCAGTTCATTTATCTTTAGATAGCTCCCTGACTGGGTCTGTGCAGCCTCTTTGTCCAGCCATAGTGTGCTGCAAATGTTCAGGTTACAGCACCCATTTTGCTGCATGTTCAGCTTCTGTGAAAAGCAGAGAATCCTTCCCACCCTTCCCTTTGACTGTGGCAATTTTCAGAAGTGAAGGTGGTGCAGCTTGGCAGCATCTTCTGTGGGATGGCTGGGTAGTGACAGCCTGGGCTCCACACTGGCATGAGGCAGACCAAGAGAGAGCTGGGGGCTGTTTTTCACAGCCTTCTGTCAGGCAGCCAGACCAAATTCCTTCCTACACAAAGAGGGCATTTTTAAAATAACTAATGTTCAGACAGTGACAAGCTAGACAAAGTGAAGTGTTTCAGAAAATTGATGTTCAGGAAGGAAGATTGGGGATATCAGCGAAGGAGGATTCTCAGCTTTACATAGCCATATTAAATATGTGCTAAATCTTTTCAAAACAAAAAGAAGTAAAAGTAAGTTGGCTAAAACCACCAAGTATGTTTGACCTTTCTTTCCTATAAGCAAAACCTTAAGAGTTGAGCTGAGGCCTCCCTCATATAAAAAGAAGAGATTTTGCTCCCTCTAGTATGTTACTCCTTTCTAGATATGGGGAAGATGCCATTTGTAATCTATGTGATTCCAGCCTTTCACCCTAATCAAGAGACCTGCCCATGCTATGGGACTGCATGGCAGATCCACCTCCCCACAGAAAGCAAAGCTGTGCATTGCCAATGCCTTGGAGCACTGTGGGACAGACCTCTGAATCTGCAATAACCAGGGCTCAGAAATGCCCAAGGCATCTCACCAGCCTTCCCCTCTACCCTTCAAATCAATTTTGTTTAAAAGAAAACCCATGATATCACAGCCACACAAAGACAAGTACAAAGAATGTTTCTCACGGTTACAATTGCAGGGAGTCCCAGATCCCTCCCTCCCCAGCCCAGACTCCCCAGCCCCCAAGCAGAGTCCTTGGAGAGGCTGCAGCAGCCCTGGCGCAAGAGCGCAGAAAGGGCACAGCTCGTTCTCTCACGTGAGCAAATTTCTAAATACCCACTGTGAGTAAATTAAATACCAACATTATTTGCTGGGACTGGTGCTTTGTTTAAGTGATTCATCCACAGAGTTCATTTTGTAAAAGAAGTGCAGATAAGCCCTGCCATTTCTTTTTTAATCTGAATCTGATGACGGGCAGAGTCTGTACCAGTTTCCTGGGCTGCTGAACAGGGGGTCACCTGCCCAGCTGAGAGTTAAAAAGTACCTCGCAACTTGTACAAAATGATTTTTGTTGGTTTTTGTTTTTAAAATTTTTCATTCCTTCAAGCAGAGAAGTGGAGATGAAAAATAATTGCTAACTTATAAGATTTACTGCTTTTTTTCAAAATGCACCAGCATCTTACAATCCAGTAAAGATGAAACCATTCAAATTTTGTACTAAAAAAGTTGCATTTAAGTCCTAGGGGAGATGAAATTTTTTGATCAGTCTTCATGTGTTTACTAATGTGAAGATGTCTAAAAATATGTATTTACCAATCATAGGTTACCCAAGTTTAACAGATCAGACAGAAACTGTAATGTCTGTTAAAATTTAACAGTCTTCTTCTAGCTTGTGTGTGGCTGCAGACTCTGAAGCCATGGCCAGAATCAAGTAGGAGTTCTCTGGGACTCACCTGATTTGAGCACAGTTAGAGAGTAACCTTTGAAGGACTGCCAATACAAATGATCCTTCCTGATAACATCTGCCTTGAGCATGATGAAATGGCTCTTGGATCAAATTTGCTAAAAAATTCTGTCCTCTGAGCACATTTCAAGTTAAAAAAACCCCACAAAAAAGATCAACAAAAATCCCATGGAATTTCAATGAAAAGTTTACTCTAATGATAGGTCTAGATTAGACCTAAAATGGGACTGCCAAAGCACTTTCCATGCTTTACTAAATAAAGATATTTACAATGATTCTAATAAATAAATGTATGATGGGCTGATTTGGAGACTTCATGATGGGACAGAACAATCAACAGCAGAGTCTCTTCTCATTTAGTTTGCAGGTGCTGCTGAAATCAGACCTCTGCCTCGGCTCTCCTAGGATGAATTTAGAGCAAAGAAGGTTGTTTGCAAAAACAGTTAGTTTTGCATGCTGGAGCTTGGATGTAAAGGCACTGGTATTCTCATTCCCTTTTCTCCCTCCTTTCCCCAATACAGTAGTACCATTTCTTAGAATGCAGCTTATGCTCAAAGTGCCACAGAGCCCAGATCTGGACAACCACAGCTATGCAATAGAGAATTTTAGTTCACACAGCTTCCAAAGTCTCTTTTAGGTAGTACTTTGACAAATGAGAACTTGAATGTGCCCTGTACATACCTTGCTTTGCATCTGGGAAGGTGAAGGGAAACACTAGGTACACTTTTTGGTTCGTTATTCTTATTCTTTCTTCCAATATGCAGATTTAAGAAGCTTTTACTGAGCTTCTAGCATTTGTCTGGAAGCTCAGTAAAACCATTTATGTTCAATTGTGGCAGGATTCCCTAGACTTCTGAAGGCTGATCCCCCTGCTTCAGAAAAAGGAGCAAGGTCAGGCACTTGGCAGTTCTTCTGTGTGCCCTGCGTGCTTCCTCCCCATCCCCATCCTGACCTACTTTGGATAACCCTGCGGCACGTCACCATTGCCTTGGCCTTGTTTTTTCAAAAACACCACCTCAGACTGTCCTTCAAAAAATGACCCCCCCTGACAGTTTCTCTTTAATGCCAGTATTTTAAGAGGTTACTTTTTGCCACTGTGAATGTCAGTATTCACCCCATCTATACTTTGACACAGATCTATCCTGCTATCCTATTAGAAAAGTATTATCACATTTAAATCCAATTATCATTAATTCAAAAGACAGTCAGCAGTGAAAGCTCTTCTATGGTTTTAGAGGCTGGAAATAAGTGTCACTGGTTCAACTTTATGTTTATTTTTTTTTATAATTAGGTGCTGACTCAATTCCCAGGACTGAGAGCATGAACTCCTCTAGCTCAGACACAGGGTCCCTAGGCATCACCAAAATGTTACAGGGATCTCTGAAGCCCTGCAGCAAATTTCAGACTCTGGTAGAGATGCCATGGAGCAAACTTCCAGCAGAATGAAGAACCTCTGCATCCAGTAAAATTAACAGCTACCACCAAATTGTGTTAACACATACATAGTTCTTCAATTCCCCCTGCCTGGTTCAAAAGCACATGTAAACTTGGATTTTAGGATATGACACTCAAAAAGCTGATGTAGGCATGTAAGTAGGTGATAATAAAGCTATAAGCCTTTGTTGAGACCTCTGCAACAGAAAGCAGAGATGACTTGTCTGGTTATGAGAGAAATAAAACTCCTGACAAAATCCTGTGCCATGTATGAACTGCATTAAATAGTTCTGAAATGTGAAAACCTTCTTTTTCTTAATGCATTTTAGAACACATTCTCCCACTAATATCTTCCATAAACACACAGAACAACTCTGCTGCAGCACAATAAACCATTTCTTGGCTCTGTGCTTTTTGTATTTCAACACCCTTTCCTGGATTCTGCTCTCAGCTAAAAGAGATGGGTTTTTTCTGCATTTAGCAAACAAAAATGCAAGTACTCTGAAGTTTAATTAACTAAATTCATGCCACGAACTAGAGATCTTCTCCTCCTCTCCTGCCTCCCCAAGCAAGCTTTTCAACTGGCCTCTAAGCAAGTGTTAAAACTTCTTTAAAAGTAATACAGTAAAAAATTTAAATCAAAGTGGCTTTCACTCTCTCTTCATCCCTACTAGCTATTACATATGGAAATACCCTGGGACTAATTTTCTGACAGGCAGTCCTATTGTCATTTCAGTCCCTTAAGAAAATTTTAAGGTTTTTTTCAGTCTAAGGACAGTAAAGAAAACCCCAGAAACAGATTTTGTTTAGGAAAAATATTTGTATGCTGCTTAAAACATTCATAGCAAGTGTAGGAAAATATACAATCCTCCCAGCTGATATATTAAAATTATTTTGCTATGAGCCAGGAGGTAAGGTGCTAGAGTTTTCCAGAGACCTGATATGTGGAGCAGTAGATTCACTTTCTGGATAGAGAAAACACAAACTGCCCTGCAAACAGCTGGAGTGCTGCCTGGTGCTGCAGACAACCTCGCTCACGTGATGCAGCCCCACAGCTCTCCTCCACTGACACTGGAACCAAAACCAACGCTGGGTAGTTACACTAAATAAAACCACACTAAATAAAACTTTTCCATTATGTTTAAGCGATGACCATTTATATCCCAGAGCCACACAGCTGTGATATGAACTCAGACACAGAGAGGATCCACACCCCCACAAACACACACTTAGAGTGACACTGCTCTAGTTCTGGCACTACTAAACCCTCCTGGGAATTCTGTGACTACAGAGAGGGAATTTCATGGTGTCAGTGTTCCTAGGAGCTGAGCTGGGGTCACAAAAAGTGGTGTGCCAAAAAAGTGCAGACCTGACCACACCTCACCAGGTGAAGGGCTGCCGTGGTAAGGAAGTGGTGGCAGGCAAAAGGCAACTTGGTAAAAAGGAACAAGAACAGCACTCTATCACCCTGGCATATTGCTTGCAACAGAAGTTGAGGCTGGCTGCAAGTTTGTGGTATTATTATGCTGTCTCTCACAGACTCAGGACCCTATTTGCCCTCTGCATGAAGAAACAAAACAGTCCTGAGATTATGTTGGTTGTAGCAAAAACAACTATCATATATAGAGACATGAGCTGCAGTTTCTTACTCTGCCAATGCCATGCTAATAGTCCTGGAGACTATTGTCCTGGGGAAAACTTTCTTTGGAAATATGAACACCCTTCTGCTTAAATATGGTGAAGATTTTGGTAAATAATGATTCCATGCATAAATGGAGTCTGATGTTTTAAAAATACTTTTAAAGAAGATGAATATGGATCAGTCTTGGGGGAAGGTGATCAAGAACATATTTCTTGTGAGGGAAAGTGGGCTGCTCTAATACTTATCAGCATAATTCTTAATTGATGCTATCAGCCTTCAACAACTGACTAGAAGTCGTGGGTTCAGCACCCCTCAATCATAAAAGCATCAGTGCCACACTCTTTCAAGAAATTGCAAAGGATGCCCAGAAACACAAAGTTTGTTTCTTAGGTTGTGATGACGTTATTGGGAGTAGGCTGAACTAGATGCAGAGAAACATGAAACAACCATATAAAGGCAAGGAAAGTCTGTTGTAATCACTGGCTGAGTTAAATCTGTATTTGTAAGAATCATGTCAACTCAGCCAACAGAAGCTGGCAGCTACGTGTGTGCAGCTAGTTTTTCCAAAGGAAGGCCAAAGCAAAACTAGAGTGTTTGTTCTGGCACCAAGACAGTCTCACCCCAGCTGAAATCTCAGCTATGTTTGTTCTAAGTTAAGCATTATCTTAATTCTACTCTATTCCTTTCAGATACACAGACATTCTTGAAAAAAATAATAATCTCCATCCAGAAGTAACATTTTTGGGGAAGGTAAGTTCTGGTGAGGTCACCTGACCAGTCAGCAAGCAAAAAGGCAGCCACAGTCTGCTGTCCTTCAGTATCAGGAGCTTTTATAAGACACTGCACTGCTCTCACTTTTTTATATGGAAAAACCGAAGCATAGGGAGATCATCTGGTGTACTCTAGGGTAAATAACTACCAATATTGTTGCACCCTTATTTGAGAAAATTGACAACATACCATAATTCCCAGGTAAAGGCTATTGGTTTTCAAACCACAGCAGTAACAAAGCACGCCAATGTTTGCAAATAATCATGTCACACACAAACTATGCAGCTCAGGGAATGAGTTGGCTGTACTAAATCCAAAAAGCAAAATAATCACACTCACCTTATCAGAGAGAGGTCTGTGGCTTCCTCCAGTTATGCAGGCATTGTCTGGAGGAGTTGTCTGGGACCTGCAATGAGAAGGGAAGAGCATCACTGGAGCCTTGGAAAGAGCTGCGGAGAGTGAGTGGAACATTGCTGTGGTTGGGCTGAGCTCCTGGGAAAGGGACAGAGCTAAAGGGACCCCCGAGCTCCACTGAAGCTGGGTGGGTGCTGCTGTGTGCAGGCTGCAGGCGGTGGTGGAGGTGACACCTGTGACACCTGTGGCCCCAGGAGCTGTGGCTGTGCTCACCAGGCAAACAGGGGCTGGGCAGGCCTGTGGGACGCTGGTGACTCTGCCTAAACCCGGGTGAGCATCAGCTGGGGTCACACCAGGAACAGCCCCAGGCCTGACCATGACTGCTCCTGCAGAGATAGTGTGGAGCCAGCAAGCTCTGCCCAGAGCCAGGCTCCATGGCCAATGTGCCTTGTCTGCTCCCCATGCCCAGCTGCACCTGGGTGCCAGCTTCTGCCTGCCCTGGATCACACAAAAGCTCTGATACAGAGCCAGGTGCCCTGCACAGAAGCCCTTTCTAGATCTCTGGAGATTCAGGCCAGTTCCTTCATCACAAAACCCCCTTCATTTTCCATCAAATCACTTGCACTTACTCTCCAAGGTGTACGACTGTCTGTAAGAAGAAAAAAAGAATAGCAAAAATATCAAAAGAAACCTAAAAATTGTAATTACGTCATGGAAAAATCTCACAGAATATAAAAATGAAGTCTGAATTTTATAGAAAGAGTCCCACAGAAATTATAATGGGAAGTCTAAAGAATTTTATCAAAAATTATTACTTGTTCTTTTCATCTAAACCTGTATTCAGACTAGAGATTTCTGCAGCAAGCCTCAAAAGTCCACTTATAAAGCAATACATTATAATTTGGACCTTACATAATGATTTCCAGAGGAATCATTCCTTCTGCAAATCAGCAATTTCATATTTGAATGAGAGCTCACCTTGAACATTGATTATTGTTGCTCTAACTGAACAGTTTTACAAAACATTCTTTTGGTACCTTGCAAATGCACTTCAGTGAAGTGCAAGATAGGAAAGATAATCAACTTTGGATCTTTATATGGCTGCCCATTAAAGACACCTGCAATGGGAATGAACATTATCATCTAAGTTCCCACAAACATATTTATGCCTCATAGCAGGAAATGAGTTACATTCAGAGCTAGATTTGTATCTTTATTCATAAAATGCCAGCTGTGATGAAAGTATTAGGGACATTAGTAACCAACTGCCAGTCCCAATATACCAGTGGATGTAACAGCCTACTATTCCTGGGTGGGAATTTAATGGCCTGCTAAGTTGACATAACCATGTAGAGTGTCTAGCTGCTGGAAAGAAGGACTTTGGTACCTCAGTGGTTCACAAGAGACTCATCTCCCAGAGAAGGCAGACACCCAAAATGTATCAGAGCCTGAATTTAAAATATTATATAATTTTGTAAATTGTATTATCCCGTTTTATCATGCATGTATCAGCTTTGAATTTAATCTCGGCATTAGCTGACTATTCCCCAAAGATACACCTTGCCAAGAAGATGTACTTTCATTACCTTCCTATTTGATTTTTATAATACTAATCCTGAGGCAAGCTTGAAAAAGCAGAACAGTGATTAAATCCCCATCTGGTTTTGCAGAAAATTTGTGGAGGTTGGAAAAGGGCTTAGGAAAGGATAATTTACAACAGATACATAGCTTTCAGATCAGATTTAGCAACATGACCAGCCTTAGGGAAACGGGACAGGCCTTGCTACTTAAATCCTTGCAGATTTATTGCTGTATTCATGACCTTACAACTGGCATGAGATACTGCCTCTTGCCATCAGCTGCTCAAGATGCTGATGCTCTGCCTCAGCAGCAAACTGGCACCAGAGGGGTGAGCAGGCTCCTATGACATGCTGTGGCTCATGTGGCAGATGAACCATTCCCACCTGGTAGTTTTGGTGGGGCTTTTTGTTTGTTTGTTTTTTGTTTTCTTTTTTTGTTTGTTTGTTTGGCTTTGTTTTGTTTCCTGGCACCAGATAGATGAGTTGGCTTTTGAAATCTTCTGCATCCTGTGATCACTCGCTGTCTTACTGATCTGGTAACAACACAGGGCTTGGGAATGCATGGGGGTAGAAAGGGGTACTTTACCTTGCCTGCCATTTCCCTTTTCATCTGCCTGCTGATGTTCAGAAGTCTGACTAGAGCAGAAGGAAGTGTGTGAGGAGTGGGCTCAGCCAAATACACTTTGCTCATGGAGGCTCAGAGGCAGCTGCTGTCACAGACAAGGCCTAGTGCAAACCTAAATTCACAAAATCAGGAATTTTAGGTAAAAAGAACATAAACTCTAGTTTCTTTTGCTTCATTCCCCATCCCTCTGCAAGCTGCTTGTGCTCACCTTTAAGAGAAGTGTCTGCAATGAGACATGACAGTGAGAGTATTGGACAGATGCTCAAGAATAGTTTGAAATGGTGTTTTTGCTTGCCTGAAGCATGCCTGTGATTGCCAAGTCATGCTAACACACTACTACTAACAAGAGCCTTGTTACTGAGAGGACAGGTTGATAGCCTTGGCACAAGAAGCTGTTCCCTCAGCTGCAAATCCAGTCCAGCTCACAAACAGGCTTTGGCTTCATCCTGGAGAAGCAATGTTGGGTTCCTCCCCTGTGGACTGTTACCAGAAGACTTGAAAGAGCATAAACAAGGGAAATTATCGCCTCAAAATCAGCAATTTCACCCTTGAAGAAGAGAGAGCTCACCTTTAACAAAGCTAAATTAAATAAAGGTAAATTAAACTATAGTTCCATTTGAACAGTTTTGTGACACTAGGACTGGGACTGAAGGCAGAGCCCTTTGCCAGGAGAAAGCTCCTGCTGATGAACCAGACCACTGGTGGGGCCAGAGCCCACAAACTCAGCTTTAGAGAGCAAATGCCAGACACCAGGTTACTCTGAGTAGTCTGATGTCCACAATGCACAAATCTCAGCATTAAGTGAAAGCTCTACTGCGCTTCAAGAATGCATTATTATATTTAAAAGGTAGAGGTAATTAGGTGGTGAATTGGAATTAGATAAATTTTTTAACAATGGTTAAAAAATTTATAACACAAGACTGTGTATGTCCCTGCAGAGGAAATACTTTCAGGGTTTTTAAGAACAGATTTTTTTTTTTTTTTTTTTTTTTTTTTACATTCTAAAATCTAAAGTGTCAGCACTCTTTTGGGCAAACACTCCATCACACCGAAGTGAGGATTTATGTGGAGATAAAGCCTTAGGGGCAGATTCCTGCCTAGTGTGAACTCGAACCTTTAGGATGGAGGATGGCTCTGCTTGTTTGAATAGATGTCTTTCTGCAAATACTGAGTCACAGCTCTTGGTGCTGACAATATACATGACTCCAGCAAGCTCTCCACATGAACTCTGTGCCAACCTATCAACAGCATTTCTTGCCTCGGACTGACTCAAAGTTCCTCAACAACTTTAGAGGACAACTGGCTAACACCTCATCTCCTATTGAAACAGAGGGAAAAACAGCAACAGATCAAGTGAGTAGGGGACAAACACCCAACTATTTCAGAATAAATTATAAAAAACAGTTAGACTGGAAGAGTAGTCTTTTTTGTTGTTGTCTTAGAAGTATTTCCAAAATGTGACTGCGATGAAGTTAAAGGTGATGAGTTATACAAACCCATGTTGAGACACCAACACAAACACCTACCTGCAGAAACTGCAAAGGTTAAACATTCTGGACAACGATTTACTTTATTCATTCACCCTCACCATTCCAAACTAAACATTCAAAAATGGTCAACAGTTTTGCAAGAGAGTGTTTGTAAGGAAGGCACTGCCTGCAGATCAGTGCCAGGTCTGTACCCCCTGCAGCAGCCACATCCTCAGGGCAACTGCACCCAGTGATGCAGAGTCCTGGAAGGGAATCGATGGTCAAATTCATCTCAGGCACAATTTCATCTAGACCAGAGGAGCTATACTGGAATGTGAGTAGGCACAGTTAAGCCCAAACACAGAATCTGAGCAGCTAATTTATGGTACTATTAATTCTCAAATGAACAGGATGCATGTAAAAATGTTTAAATGTATGCTGCATAAATACCCACGGGAAACAGACACAAAAGTGCTCATGCTGTTTTTCTCTTTTCTTCATAGTCTATTCAGAACCACAGTGTTCCTGCAGCTGATTATGGTCACTCCCACAGATTGGAGAATTATAAGCCCATTTCAATCTACTTTCCTCATCTTGACAAAAATCAGTTCACTAAAGAATGAGAGGTTCCTTGAGAAATAGGCATAATATTCGGTGCAACAGTACTTCAAGGCAGAGGGGAAAACCTACAGGAATGCTATTTACCTGAAACACCACCTCCTCAATTACAGCTGAAAGTATTTGTGTTTCAAGGATTTATAAGAGGTAACTTAATGATAAGGCAATTTAGGAATATACAGAGGGGATAACAGCTTTCTGTGGTTTTGGTGTGCTCTGTGCTTTATATAAACATTTGCAAAATATCCAAGTTTGATAAAGGGGAGAAGTATTAGAAAATAAAGATTGAAATATGCCTTTTCATTGTGCAGATTGCAATGCTATGCACAAAGTTATGATTTCCATGAATAAGGAAAGAATCATGAAGTTGTTAAGTTTGGGGAACATATTTTGTAAACCACTGAGTATATAAATAGTTGTATTAAAGTCTTTGCCAATCAAGTTGTCAAACTGAAATTCCTACAGTCAAAACTTGAGTTCTGTAATGACAGCATTTTTACAAGTTGGCAAGTATGGGATTCATCCAAAGCTTTCTGAAATCACTGAACATTTTCATGGGCTTGAATAAGTACTTTAACAGGATATGCTTCATAATGCAAATGGCACAGCATTCTCAACACCTATCTCTGCAGAACTGCTCAAAACTTTATAATAAAAATAGATTATTTTCAGCTTAAAATGTTTCAACATATTAAAAATTCAAAGTCTTATTGAGGCTCCAAATGCATATTTTTCAAGATAGTATTTTTCAAAGCTTTCTGTATTTCAATTTACCCAGATGAAAAAGGCCCCAGTTAATGAGTGGAACAGAGAAACAAAAGTCATTAAATCCAGGTTGGGTTCAAATCTGAACATGATTTTGTGCAAAACAGTCAAAACAGCTCAGTGATGGAGTTACAAAGTGCCATAGGCGTGCTCTCCTCCAGAACTTGAAATTCAAAGATTTTCCTACTAACAAAATCTGCAAAAAACAATTAAACTTGTTTTTTTAATTATCTGCAACTCAATGGAGAGTTTTGCAGAAGAAATGGCCTAGAAAGCAGTAATACATTTTCACTGACTGGTATGGCTCTTGCAAATACCCACTAAAAAATCATACATAAAAATCCCCCCCATATGTTATAGAAGTGGAAATTTTAGGATGCCTTAAATCTTGCTTGTTCACACAGAATTACTATGCAGTGTGGGATGTGGACTTGCATATTAAAAAGTAACAGTAAGAACTGGTGATAAGGCCTCTTCCTCTCACACAAGAAAGCAAATTGGCATGAGGAAATAAATCCCACACCTGATGTGAAGGGTGAATGAGTGTGGGATGCAGAGGTTCCCTGCCTGCTCCACTTAGTGGCTATTGAGCTCCCAGCCCGACCCAACACCAGAGCTCCCCAGAGAGAAGGCAGTTACTCCAGAGAAAAGAATCCTTTCAGTGCTTCAGAATGCAGCTTGGTCAGAGGTTTATGAAGGCTTGAAGGCTAAATGCAGCCCAGAGACTGTAGTGCTGATATAAGGATAAAAACACGCAATTTTCAGAGTTTGATAATAAAAAAAGAAGTTAGTTCTATGTAATAACTGGATAATTTTCCAGCATGGCTTTCACAGTATTCTCTGTATTTTCAGCCAATAAAGTAGTCCTGGCTTGTTATTTTTGCACATTGCTCAGGAAAATTGCACACTGAGATACAAAGAAGAATGGTAATTTAGTTTTTAGACTTACCAGACTTCTCAGAATACTTGCCCCTTTTGTCCATGGGTCACATCTGGCTTTTGAGTAGGAGGGAGGGTTTCAGGCATGACTGCTGAGCATGATAATATTTGGTTCAGCTAACAAATCATAAGATTTACAGGAAACAAAGATTATTATCAAATCATGCAATCATAGAATGGCTTTGGTTGAAAAGGACCTTAAAAATCATCTTGTTCAAAACTCCTTGACGTGGGCAGGGACACCTTCCACTAGACCAGCTTACTCATAGCCCCATTTAGCCCAGTCTTGGACACTTCCAGGGATGATGAGCCCACAACTTCTCTGGGCATCATATTCCAGTGTCTCACCACCTTCACAGTGAAGAATTTCTCCCCAATATATAATCTAACCTTCCCTCCCACAGCTTAAGGCCAATTCCTCTTGTCCTACCACCTCAAACCTTTGTCAAAGGTGCCTCTCCAGCTGTCCTGTAGCCCCTCAGCCTGTCTTCATAGGAAAGGTGCTCCAGACTTGAGATCAACTTAGTGGCCCTTCTCTGGACTCGCTCCAACAAGTCAAAGTCCTTCTTGTGTTGGGACCCTCACACCTGGACAAAGTATGGGTGGGGTCCCAAGATAAATCAAAACAAAAATGAAGTGGGGGCTATTTTATTTTCCTGAAGTGAGGAAGTAGAAGGCCACGATTCCCACTGAAGTAGAAATGAAGCTTTTATTCCACTTGGAGATGTTTAACAAGAGCAACTGCAGAAGTTAAAAGCTCATGCAGCACTCATGATGGTGGGAGAGCCCTGTTCTCTCTGTGAGTGACTCAGTATGCTCACCTGGAGGAGGAGAGGACCAGCCTCCTTCTGCTGATTCAAACCACAGATTTAGGAACTCAAGGGTTACCAACAACAAAAATTCAACTCCTGCCTTCAGAATGCCAATTCCTCCACTCACTGGTAAATGCTCTGACCACCTGAGTGTTGAATGAGACAGATGGAAAAGCATGACACTTTCCTCACTTTGTAAATCAAATATTTCTCCCCACAAAGCTCATCAGTTGAAATCAGCCATAAAATTTTATCAGCAATCGTGGATCAAATGAAAACCTCCAGTAGGGTCTGAATGCACAAGAGATAATTACAACAGGTTTGAATAGCTGCAAATATGCCTGTAGCTGTACTTTATGGATGCTCTATTTATAAAATGTAATTTCTGATGTACACTGTGTATATATCTGTATTTATCTTACTGCAAAAATCAGACATCTTTACTAGAAAACTAAGTCATTGCTGAAAAAAGCACTTACACTACTGGCTAGATGTAATTGGGAAGGTCAGGAGCAGTTAGAAAGTAGAACATTGCCCTAGAGTTACCTCGGTGTTTTATTTCAGCCAAAGCCAGCCTGTGCCCTGCTTATGGGCAGTCTGGGAACCCCACCAATAAATCCACTGAAACAAAATCCAAAAAGCTCCCCTTACATACCTAAAAATGACAAATCTATTTCGTTATATCTAAGTTGCCAACATGTGGTTTGATATTGTCTGTGATTCTGCCTAGGCTTAAATAATGAGGGAGATGGGAAAGGCTGTTACCCAGTTTTACAAGTTATAATGGACATATAATACCCACCATGTTAAGGTAATATGAGAGTACTTTATTTAACTGCTTTGGACTGGTAATATTCAATAATTGTGACAAAACTCTGATCTTAACAATAAATTTCTCCAATCTTTTTATATCACTGCTTTTAGGTTTGATAAGCTATCTGAAAATTTCTTTGCTATTACCACTAAAAAGCTCTAAGATGGTGGTTGGTGCAGATTTTTTGCCTTTTAATCTGCAATAACTGAGACAAATGAAGCAATGATGTCAATGTTGCACATTTTCAAAATTGTGCTTGATTTAAAAAAGTGAAGAAAAGTCACCAACCAATTGGTTGATAACTTGATAGTAGTACCTGATCCATCCAAAACACAAGCATCTCCTGCTTCCTGGTTTTCTCTGACCCTCGACTTGAAAAGAAATTGGGGTTCAAATTGAGTGAAGTAATAACAGTGATACCTGTATGCACCTAATTAGGGAAGAATGCCAATGGCAGAAATTTAGCACTCCAGGGTTTTGCATTTAGGGTATTTTACAGGACAGCTCTGTGGTCACATACTGCAAAGCACGAGCAAATGAAACCTAAAAAAGGCAGATAGATGGTGGGGTTTTTTTAATAATTATTTTCTTCAAAATAAATGGCTAGTATTTGATCTACTAATCCTATCAATTTAGTAACAAGCATACATTTCAAATTTATTTGCTCACCTCCACTTATCAATTTCTAGCAAAACCTGTTTGAAAAAGATTGAGAAATCATCAATGGAATACAGAGCCAAGATATCCAGTGAGCTTCAGCTGTGACCTAGCCTTTCTTGACTGAGTGACACAAACAAGTGGCAATGACTTCAAAGTGAAAAACTGGGAAGCATTCAGAGCTGAAGGGAAGGGCTGAAGCTGGCTTGCTGCACTGCCAAACCCTGCTGCAGCCTCTCTGCTGGCTCAGCAAACAAGGTCTCCCACCAGCATTGATCAGGCTGGCTTAAAAATGGGTCCCTCTAGACAGACTTGAGGCAGATACTGATAAACTCTTCAGCTTTCTACATATTGATGAAAAGGCTGGGATGTCATATGGTCCAAGACAAGCCTTGGCTTCTTTCTGACCTCCTAAGTGGGGCTCATTTGCTCAATTCTGACATCCAAAGCAGGAGAAACCCACTACTAATAGAAATTAGGTAAGCATGGGCTATGACAAGGTCAGTAGAGAAAAGAGCAAACATGCCCAAGGTAATTCAAATAATAAGCTAGTGGCAACAAAAATGAAGAGCAGATTGAGTTATAATGACCGATCTGAAGCTTGTAGAATTATCCCTGAGGGATTTTTGTTCCAGGATATCTTCACTATGTAGCGTCTGTCTAGCTCCTCAAAAATGAGAGAACAGCACAGCAATTCTCTCCACTTCCCTCTGTCACCACCTTGAACCCACTATTTTTAATCTGCCTTTCTTTTTGTTTTTAAGAGACAGAGACACATTTACAAGTTGCACCCTATAGACAAAAGTCATTATCCTTTTGCAGCAGCTTTATCTATGTGTTCTTCCTCAATATTAGAATCATTTTGATTTATGAAGATGTGCTGCAAAGAGAGGATTGACATCACATTTAGCTAGGATAAGGACAGACAAGCTGAATAACTCGTAAGTTCAAGTGACAATTCTGTTCTAAAATGCCTGTTAAATTCCCCTAAGTTACCCAGTGTTTTGAGAAAATACAAAATAAAATCCAATACCTAGTGAAGAAAAAAACAAAACCCTAGAAAAAATGTTCACAAATAGCCAGTGGGATGATTTTCTAATCTAGGAAAATTCAAAGTGAAAGCCTCTATTTCTTTATCATTCTACAATTACATATCTACTGTATTATGAATGACAGCAGATCTTGAACATGGTGAAAGGCAGCAGAACTATACAAAGAATGCAGATTGTTGCTATAAGCAATGACAGGAGAAATTAATCAAGGATTGGTTGTGCTGCATGAAAGTAGCAATTTCATCTTCCCAATACACCTACAAGTATGAAAATTCTAACTGAATGTATGATTAAGCATAGCAGCTGTGCTTATGTCACATAGAATTAATAAGCCCTACTAATAAAGCCAGCAACAAAAAAATTGAGAAGAAATTCAAGGGGAAAAGATGAAGTGAGACTACCTTTGCATCATAAAATAGAAAAGCCTTGATGTGTGAAGGTGCCCTGAAGAGGGAAGAGAAACACAGAAAGGTCAATTTTTCTTTTGAACAATGATGTGAAAAATGATGCAAGCAATTATACTTTCAGATCCCAGCTGCAGTGTACCCATTGCCAACAGTTACAGGTGAAAGCCACCTGTAACAGCTACCACATGAGGATGTAAGCAAAGAGATAAAAAAATTCCAGTTCTATCACTTTCATGTAAAAACTTGAATTCACCAGAAGACAACCAAAACCAAGATCCACATCTCCCATGTTTTTGTTACATGCCTACAGCAGTTGACACAAAAACAACCAGGGAATGAGGAACAGAAGACACACCTGTTGATGTTGCCTCAACACCTTTGATTATAAGATGGTGTTTGATGTTTAAAATCTGGTATAGGAAAATAAAACAGTTTCTAAACTAATTTCATTGAGATTTTAGTTCTGAACCTGAGAGTTTTTGGCCAACATTATAGACTGCTGAAGAAACTGACTTCCCTTTTTGAAATGAAGAATGAATGGGTATTTAATTGTCAGTATAAGAAATAAATTAAAGCACCCATTCAAACACCCTGATTTGAAACCCATCACCAGTAGAAACTGGGCCAGCATGCTCTGGGAGACGATCAATAGAAGAAAGCAAACATCCCCGTGGTAATTCAAACACAGCTTGGCTGTAACACCCCAGGAGATTTCAGCCCCTATCTGGCAAATAACAAAGCAATTAACTTTTAACAAAAACCAATTATTAACTTGGAATCCTTTTCACATATTTGCCGTACCTTCCAGTAGCATGAGCTACTGGAAAGAGAGTTTTCACCTTCCAGAATGTGCCATTTGATGTAACAGCTTAATGCATTTCAACCAATGTGCAGAAATATGATATTGAATAGATTCTGGATCCTAAAGCAAAACCACCCAAACCAAAATGCAGTGAGCTTGTTGATATGCAACAGGAACAAATGTCTGTTATCACTTCAAAACTTTCAGTTTGAATGAATACTGACTGCCTTCAATGTTTGGGAAAGCTTTTCTTTCACAACAAAAATTGCCAGATATGTTGGAATTTCAAAAGAAAAATGATGAACACTTCATTAATATCAGTACAATTGGACAATGCAATAAGCAATACAGAGAGGCACATGTAGGAAAATGTGTACTTTATTCAAATTTTAGCTTTATCTAACACAGTTATTGAATTAAAGAAAATATTTTCAGCTCTTAAGAGCTCTAAGATACTCTACCCTAGAAAAATTTAGCCTCATCAGCTAAGGAAATAAAATTAGATTTCTCCAACTAAAAAGCAATTCCATCAAAATGCTAAGGAAGTAAATTTCTTCTATTCTGCTACTGTGCTCATCTCTATTTTACACAGGCCACATTTATCTGCTATGGTTAAATAAATTTTTCTATTAATAAAGGAAAAAGAATTAATATGCATTTAATATACAAAAAATGTCTTGTCATAGTGTTCAAGTATCTGAGCAAGATACTTTCCATCTTGGAATCCAGAAAGAGCTGGGAAAAGATCCCTCTTTAGAGCAGTTGAGCAAGATGACAAAATCAAGTTGCCTTCTCTGCTCAGTCTGGCACATTACCACTAATTGAGGCCAACTATTAAAAGCCCCAGGCAGTATAAAGTCTTTGGAGACCAAGATTGTGAGGTTC
Source organism: Ammospiza caudacuta (assembly GCF_027887145.1). NCBI lineage: Eukaryota > Metazoa > Chordata > Aves > Passeriformes > Passerellidae > Ammospiza > Ammospiza caudacuta. The sequence goes on along the minus strand of NC_080601.1, from coordinate 22,654,726 downwards.
ATAAATTCACCAGAAGACAACCAAAACCAAGATCCACATGTTTGAGCTTAAACCCCATGGCTTTCAAAAGTGACTGTGCTCTACCTACTTTATATCCAGCTGGATTGATTTTTCCAGAGGACAAAACACAGTTCTTGACTTTCACAGTACTGCTACTGACACAAAACAAATAGCAAAAGAAATTCATGTTCTAGCTCTCTGCTAGAGCAGAGATTGAATGTACACTGAGTAAACTCAGCCCTTGACAAGATGTTTGAATTACATAATGTAGCTACAAATAGTCCTGTTCTGGTAATGCCAGTGGAGGCTGGATTGTTATTATCCATAGTATGGCAACAGCCAGAGATCCTGGTGAGAAGATAACTAACAACTCTCTGAGAACAGATTCATCTCTCCTGGTTAATAGAAATCATGCTATAGAGTTAAAGCAGCAAATAAACAAGAAGCTCTTAAATTAAACCTGAACATCATGTATCTACAGAATCGAGAATGACTATCATGGGAAGAAAGTACTGCATCAAAAAGTAAAAGTCTCACTCACTACAAGTACCAAATCATTACATTGATGCCAAAAAGAAAAATAGTAAATGAAGCCTTGCTGTAGTAGAACACAAAACACACAAGACATTCATTGATATATCCTTTCATTATGCATATAGGTATTACTTAACTCTATTATTAACTCTAGTACTGCAGAAGAGTCCAGAACTGAACTTACTTTGCCCAACTTATCTGAACCTCTCCCACCTTTCCAGAGTTTAATGAGCAACTGCTTCACCAGATCATCAGAAAAAAAATCTCTCCATCTTCCTTGATCTGTTGTGTTTTACATAAAGGCATTGGGGTTCAAAGAATTCAGTAAAAATTTAATTAACAATTTGAAAGGTGCAGATCACCGGGGGCCATTTTTGCTCATTAATTTAACAACAAAACCTACTTCACTATTAATTAGAACATTTCTAACACAAGAGAAACAGCTGTGGCAGTCCAGGCCACCTCATTATTTTCTTATACACATGAATTTTTAAAAGTACAAGGAACTCCAACAACACATTGCCCACTACAGACCCTCAAAAAACCCAACCAATCGACCAAAAAAACCCCAACAAAACCCAAAAAACCAAACCAACCAAACAACAACAACAAAACCAACAAACCCCCCCCCCCCCCAAAACAACAACAAAAAGCAAACCAAAAATCCCCCAAAACTCCCAAAACCCAAACCAAAACTCCAAAAAAATTCTCCCAAAATAGACTCAAAAATTACTTGACCCAAACAAATTCATTGGAAGAAAACCAGGGGCTCTAGAAGAAAAAAAAAAAATATTATTATCTCACGGTCAGGACATGAAACCAGAGGCTTTGAGTGACCTTTCAGATATTTTCGTTTTTTCAAGAAGGAGCTCTGAAGCTATGAAGATTAACAATGGGTAGGACATTTGCTTCTGGAGCAACTCAACCAGTACCAACACCAACTGCTACTAGAGAGAAGGAATCTCACCACTTTTGGCCAAAAAATTGAAAGGAAATACAGCATTTCAATTTTAAGCCGCAGTGCCAGCCTTCTGATCCCTACCTGAAACAAGATAAGGCAAGCCAGGTGTTCTAAGCTCTTTCCAAATATCAGTCTTGAGGCTATTGGCTGGTCAGAGAGCAGGTATAACCAATCTCCTGTCTGAGGTTTTGGCAGAGTCTTTTATTGGTCCCAAACCACATTAGGAACTCCTAATGAAAAGAGATGACACTTTGAAAACCCAGCACTAGACACAAGAATCTGCTTCTCCTTTCTCCATATTTGTTTGCTATAAGTCAATTTATATTTCTTGACTTTGCAAATTTGCTATTAATTGTGACATAAATTTTTAAGACACTATTTTTTTCTTCATTATGTGCATTTATAATATCTATTGTTAGCTAAGAGGAAAGTCTGACCTCTAATTAAATTGTTTCAATCTTCATCTTTGCTGCCATCTGTAGGTAACTTGAGTGGTACAAAGGTAACAGTTCTGTGACCAGGACCTGTGTCCGTGAGAAAGCACCACGTTCTTGTTACCTGTCCATCCTGATTTGTGTTCAAATTAGGCAGAAAAACATACAACAGCTTGTGGCTTTGCACCTCCAAGTCATCTTGCAACTGAGGTAGTTAAAAAAAAAGGAAAATTAAGTTAGAATCACAGAATGATAGAATGCTTTGGGTAGTAAGGGGCCTTAGAGATGACATAGTTCCAACCCTCCCAGCCATTCACCAGATCAGGTTCCTCAGGGCTCCATTCAGCCTGGCCTTGAATACTTCCAGAGATGGGGCATCTGCAGCTTCTCTGGACAACCTGTTCTAGCGCCTCACCATCCTCTGAATAAAGAACTTCTTTCTAACATCTCATCTAAACCTGCCCTCTTTCAGTTTAAAACCATTTCTCCTTGTCCTGCTGCTATCTCCCCATATAAAAAGTCCCTCTCCCTCCTTTTTGTGAGCCCCCTTCAGGTACTGGAAGGCTGCAACTGCATGTCCCCAAAGCCTTCTCTTCTCCACTTGGAACAACCCCAGCTGGATCCATGCTGAAGATCCATCCTATTTTACAGCATTATTACACCATGGGATGCACCAGAACACCTGTAATTTTGACGGTAAATACGAAATTTAAGTCTTGATGTATGTCTGGTTGTTGGAACTTAGTTTCTTCTCAGTGAGCTATGCAATGTTTTAGCAGAACTGTTATGGTAAAAAAGACTTCTCAAGAGAAAAATAAACCAAAACCAGAGAGGTTGATCATAATTTTATACCCATTATGACCTAGTTTAGAAATCTGAAATTATACAAGTGAGGTCACCATTTGAAATACTTGATTTAATGACTGGACAATTTTGATACATAAAAATAGATACTTAGTAGTGAACAAGTTTATACAAACAAGATTTCTTTTGTACAGTACAAAACAATGACGGAGATAAAAAAGATTTGCTGGGTTACAGGGCAAGACACAAGAACAACAAAACACCATTGAATAATTTTTTTAAAATTATCAGAGGCTTCTTTCATAAATACAGTGTAATGCTTTCCTTTAACAAATACAAAATTTACTATTTAATTTATCAACATCAGGAAATATATAAAATGTCTTTGAATGACAATCTGATTTAAAAACTGATGCAAATACAATAGCATTTTTAGAATTCTGAGGTAATATTACACATTATTTCAAAAAAAGCTTCAATAAATAAAACTGAACAGAAGGCAAAGTGCAATTGAGTGAAAAGGAGAAAAGATAAAGCTCTTATTTTAACAATAGTAGATAAATAGTTATTAAAAGCAGGTTTAAGCCTTAAAAAAATATTTTGGCTAATTTGCCATGTTTTCAGATAAACTGTATAGCTATTTATTCATAAGCCAACCTTTGATGAATCCAATTCTCCAAAGAGAGGAAAGGCTGTAGGTCCTTGTTTCCAGGTTTCCTACTTACATCCACATTCAGGTGTTAGAAATTTAACATTGCTTGCAGCTATCTAGTTCATTCAGTGCAACAGTGAAAGTTTAATTTATTTCTCAACATCTGAAATCCTTCAAGTTAAAATTAATTTTAAATTCTCCATTTGGGAGATACAATGAAAAAATGCAGAATTTTTCAGTGCTGCTTTTAGCACGCTTCATGCTAACCTAGCACAGTTCCAGGCTAAAGCCAATGGAAATTTTATTACTGGTTTCAATGACAGCACTATGAATACAGTGTCAAATATTCTAAAATATCCTAATATTTATCTCTGCCTTAATAAAACAGTAACATCACCAGTAACTTTTTTAGGAGAAATAAAAAAATAAAATTTACACTTAGCTATTGAAGAATATCCAGAACAGCTTTGAAAGCATGAATTAGACAGATTAATTTGTTAATCCTTCATAAATCTGTTGATTGTATGAAAATAATACAGAGAAGGAAAGAAGACCAATATAGTATTTGAATACAGACACTACAAGATAGATATGCATCCATGCCCCTGCAGAAGTCAACGGGGAAAGCTGACAAATTAGATGCCAAAGTGTCTCAAATGATCTGGGCCTTATTCAGCTGAAAGAAAAATCTACAGAACACACAGTAGCTGTTCAAATTTAAAACTATACTGCATGCTGACAAAGTCTTTCCATTTAATGAATAAAACCCAGACTTACAATTATTTCAGTATTTTAGAACCATTTCTTCCCTAGCTGCTAATTTACTAATTCAGAGCAGACATACCAATAATTTTTTTCACAAAGTTTGTGCAGTGAAAACACAAAACATTTTTAAATGCTGGTCTCAAAGTTAATGAAAGTTGCGACATTCTTCAGAAATGTTATTGTGTTCACTTTTGTCACAGCTTGTTTAAGACTTTCAGCAAAGTTGCTGCAAAAAAATGATACCATAATACACTATATCAGTTTTCCACCAGTTGTGGATATAACTGTTTTCCTAAAGCATTTCACCAGATGTGGAATTTATTTTAAATATTTAGTTTTGTTTACTATAATGCTACAGTAGATCTGGCTAGTTTGCTGTTAAGAATGGACATACAAATTCCTTAATACTTGTAGCTTGAACTTGAATCCCCTCAAGCTGAAAAAATACCTTTTAACACTCCTGTACAGTCAAGTGTAAAAGCTGAATATACAACATCTAAAACCTCTTATTCATAAAAATAATTTTTTAGCAGTAAATGGCACTATCAAAACCCTATTTCTTCACAGGCCATTATTTACATACTTCTTAGACAGCTGGTTTCACAAAGCAGGAAAACCAGAATAATAAAACTACATACATTTTATAAAGACTAAAATTCCTATCTGCCTTTGTGAAAAAGAAAAAAAAAAGCTACATGCTGATGTTTTGTTTTTTCTGCCACTGGATTAACCAATAGGGAAATATTCTGTATATTTTCTCCCAGTGGGATACCGTGATGTAAAGGAATTATGATTAATAATAAAGTGCTATTAAGAAAAACCTAATACTTGAGAATTGTCTTAGTTGGGTTTTGTTTATCAAACAGATGAGCTTTTTGTACAAAGAAAGCTACTTCTGTGACAAAGCAAGCAGCAAATGTATTGCCATTCAGGGAAAAAACATACACTTCATATTTAATTAAAAAAAAATTATCTAAATGCAATAAAACAGGCACAGTATCAAGAGACATAACAATGAAAAGCTTAAAGGCACAATCAGAAGAGAGTGAATGCTACATAAAAATGCTGCTCTTGGAGTATTTTATCTTATTCCAGACCAAACCCCTCGGCATTTGAAATTCCAATTATTAACTTTTGCCTCAGTTCCTTCTTGTTCTTGTAAGGAGGGAGACAAAGCTGGTTGAAGCAGGTATGTGCCACAGGTAACCTAAAATAATTTTAAAAACACCCAGCAAAACACATTTAAGAATAATGCCATAGAACCAGAACACTGCCAATTGCCTATACATTTTCAGTTAAACATTTCTTAAATAAGAAATCCTATAAAAGGAAAATTTATCCCAATGTTGGTTCAAGTTCTGTTGAATGCAAGTAACACCACTGCTGGTCAAAAGTACTTTGGATGAGTTTGTTTGCCTGCAACTCCCTCCTCCCTCTATTTTTTTTTTTTTTTCAAGTTGGAAACATCTCCTTCCAAATTTTGGAAACTCCAGGTACCACACAACTTCTCTAAACACAGAATCTGGGTATAGTAAGACTCCACACCATGAAAAAGGAAGGTGGGTCCTGCAGTAGGTACAGTTGCACAGTTCTGTGTCTGTAAGGATACAGAACTCGGGGTTCAGCCTGGTAAAACAGGTCCTTACAGACCTCAGTGGGGAGCTCTGAGGAACTGACTGAAATGCTGGAAAAACAACAGTTCACAGATTCTGGTCTCAGCTATACCAACACTTCCAAGTTTCTTCTGAGAGAGAGCTTGAATATATGTACTGGAGATATGGCTAAGGAATGCCTGACTGAAACACTGGAAACTTTGTTTCTCACTAGAATGGATTAACTTGATGAGCCACAGGTAATAAAAAGCTACAGGAACTTCCTGCCATTTAAATTGTCAAGTGACATGAAGGACACCTGAGGATATATACTTGTCCTACAGCTGATAACTTGGAGGGGAGACAGGAGAGAAAGGCAATGAGCTGCAGCTCAACTCGCCATTTGGAAAACACACTAAAAAATGTATTACAGTTGGACACACATATTTTGTGACTCAAAAGCCCTCTAGGTCTCTCTTAACTTCATCCCTCAGTCTTTTGAATGGCACCAACTTGGCCTTTGATCATTGGCAATCATGCTCAAAAAGGGATGGAACTCCCAGATCTGGAAATCCAAGTTACTTTTCCCCTCCCTGCCCTTTAAATGATCAGTGAAGATCTGTTAATTGGACTGGAGTTATGGCTTCAGAATTTGGAAAGTTGAGAAGCTTTTATTAAAATTGCCAATTTTTATTACTATTACATTCTTTGATCCTATTGTGTGAGCAATGTGATGATGGTGTCTACATTTTTCCCTATGCAGGCAGTCTGACAGTAAAAATTATCTTGCAAAACATGGACCTACAGCAGTTTAAATTCCACACTTATTTCAAAACTCATTTTCTCATTTTTAAGAAAGAGAAAAATTTAAAGAAGGTACATAAAGAGTGATTCAATGTTGACTGATTTATCTTCATTTCTCATCTGATCTTCATGTTCCTTTAAATGTTACTGGAACCAGTTATTACCTCATTGAGAAAAGCATTAGAAATTATCACAGTAATGAGGTAAATTCAATTTAAAACAACCTCAACATTTATTATGTTTATGCCTTTAGATCAGCTCTTCACAGAAAACCCAGCAAAATTCAGACTTTGAAAAATATAGTTCCATTTAAATATTTTGATTACTCTAAGTGTTTGAGAAATCTAGGTAAAGCCAGTAATTATTGCTTCACAGAGAGCTTCAGAGCAGCAAGTTTTTCTGTTAGGCTTTCAAATTATTTAAACTGACTTTCCCCAGTCTTAAAAATTAAAAAAATACTAACTGGCTTGCTATAAATAATGCCATCTAACTCAAAAAAAAATCAGAAAAATTCGTGGTAGTTCAAGGTGTATTTTCATTAGATCAGCTGTCATGTTAGGAATGATAAAAATAAATAATTTATTTGAATTGAAAACATGTAAATAATCCCTATAAATAATTACCAGTCTTAAATGTAAACACTGACTGGAAAAACAATTTCCTTCTTTTTAAAATTCATGCAATCAATTAATGGGTATAACATTCTGAAGGCAAATTAAAGGAGTTCATGCAGTTTCTTTCTTGCACAATCATTTGCTCTTCTGTAAAAAGACATTCAAGAGCAATAAGGGCTCTTGGGAAAAAAAATAATGAAAAAAGTTTTAAAAATCCAAAACATTACTTACCAATTAGTGGATGTTTCACTCCTTGAAATCTTGAAATTTAGATCAGCCATTCCTCCCACAGGTACTCTATCACTTCCTGTAGCAAAATGTAGCAGCTTCTTTTGAAGATCCAGAGAAAATCCAAGTACTACATCCCAGAAGTATCTATGCTCGGGGCAGAGGGAGGAAAAAAAGTTGCAAGATGCAATATCATAAAAAAGTAGTATGAAGACAATAATAAAACTACTAGTACTACATGGTGAATATCACTTACTGAGAGTTTAATTAATATAATCTATAGGACATCAGCAGTACTCCAATATACAAGGGTAAATTCGCAAGGAATTGACAAGTCCAATATTCTATTAATTTTTGAATGATCTCTTGCCAAATGATGCCCCAACCCACTTATCTATAGAAATAAAAATGCCTTCTACTCACTAATATAAATGTCCTTAGTATCAAAGAGAATTGAGTAAAAAAAGTATTTTTGGAAGACTGGATAATGAAAATACTGACACTTCACATGCAGGATTTGGGGCTTTTCTTTTCAAACTATTCCACTTCAATGCAGTCATAATCTTTTAAGGACATTCAGTAAACACATACTATTAAGGTTCTAATTCTTCCTACTTATGACAATTTTGTAGTGTCTTTGTCTTATTCAGAAATAGGTTTCTAAAACTTCAGTCTTTCTCAGGTTATCCTTGAAGAGATTACTGCTGGAAGACTAACATTCCATGACATTTTAAACTCAGTAATTAGAATAAAACCCCAGGCCTACCGTATAGTCAGGTCAGTTTTTTGGTAGCCCTCATATTGGGTACTTCTCTGTAAAGCAGACATGTCCAGTTCAGGACTGCCACAGACAAGAATTTCAACCTCCTCTGGACGAAGTAGCTGCCAAAAATCAAGGACAAAATACTTAATTTTTTTAAGAAGATGAGAAATTATGCTACTAGATTAATTTTTTATTTTGTCATTACAGAAAAATTAACAGAATATCATTCAACATAAGTCTCTAACTTTGATACATACTGATTATAGAAAAATTAATTGCTCAGCACTTTGAAGAGTCTTTTACTGCCATACATAGTAGAAAGGTAATTACAGGACAACACAATATTTCAGCATATTATGTTCTTCATTTCTTCATCATTTTTACATTTATTACACTGACTTGCCTATGATGTGATCAGACTACAAATGAGTCAGGAAGTTTGTACATATGGAAATCTGAAAGAGGGTATTGATGCCAATTCTGATTTCAGCTTTCATTTCATTTGCACTGTCAGTCCCCAGCATGGGTAGCTGAGCAGCAGAGACTGACAGAACTTGACTCTCACTTGTACACGCTGCTGTGCAAAGCAAATACTTCTAACAATAAGCCATGTTTAATATCCACTAAACCTATACCTGCAGAGCCCACTTATTATTTAACTACAGCACCATCAAGTTGCATGCAAGTATGCCATGGCATTTCAATGGATTCTCATTGTCCTTCCAGAACCTTCCCTGTGGTTGGGCACGCCTCACTTTGCTGCAAGGTGTCACAGCTCACCAATTTCACTGGAATTTAGAAAATCCCTGACAAATTGAAACTTTCTCTTCTTTCTCAGTGCAGAAGGGATACTGTAAATTTAAAAAAGCCATTCCAACAGCCAAACAGGACTGAAAATAGAAGAATGTTTAATCTCAACCTCATTGAGTGCTCTTCCTGCAAAAAGCAATATATGTTTTCAGAGGAGTCCATCAGGAGCACTCAGACACAGTTGTTCTGCGGTTCCTAAATGTGGGAAATACATAGAAACTTTGTAAACATTCACTGGAGAGCCTGTGATGTGTCTGTGAATACATAGTGATAAACCTGTCTTCTGGAGCTTTATTTATGGCTTTTCAATGAAACACTACAGAGAATAGTTTATTAATTTCTGATTAATTTCTTCTACTTATGTTGGATTAATCAAGTCTATAGATCAGTCAAGATTCTTTCCAAATCTTAAAATCATCCCATGCAATTTAATTTAGATAACTCATTGTCAAATACTTGAAATAGAAGTGAAGAGTTATCTTTCACTTATTCTTACCAGTAATGCATATGAAGCACAGACACTATGAAATCCATAATAGAAAGCTGCAAATTGTTTGTAGATCGATCTATTGAGAAGAAAATCAACATAGAGCTGCACATATTCTAAAAAAAAAAAATTATTTTGTTACATTATAATAATTTTAATCAGTAACTTGTTCTGCCCTCTAAAATTGTAGTGAATATGAAAAACAAAAGCATTTAGTTTTAGATACCATTAAATTGGTAGGCATACCAGAAAGAACTACAGCCATTTCATTTTCACACTCTGTTTATGAAAGCATAGGTTTATAGAAAGGAGAAAAAGGACAAACTTAAAACTGCAAAGTATGTGTGGCTAATACATGTCAAATTACCTTTCCTATTCCTATTTGTGACTGGAATTTTATCTCCATTTGGCTTTAAGTTGTAAGATTTTATGACACCAAATTCTTCCTGAAAAACCTACAGAAAAAGAGGAGTCAAGGTGAGCACTGGAAAATAAATCAATATACTTACAAATGCAAAGATTATGTCATGTATTCCCTTCCTTTCTTTGGCACATGCTGTAATTCTGAGGGTTGTGAGGTTTTTACAAGTTAAATATTACAGTTTTCAACAAATTGCTCAGAAAATTAGTATTCCAAGAACAAAAATTGACCCTGTTACATAGTGGCATGTCAACCTGACCTGCAGGCTCTGAAGCCATAGAGCTTTTCATACAAAAGAATAGCACAGGAGCAGCAAATGCAATTAAGAAGGTATTTGCTCTGCTGTAGCTCACCTAGGAACTAAGTACCACCAATATGAAATTTCATTAACTTGTATGTGTGTTCTGAAACAATGAGTAACTGAAAAAGACTTTCCTGACTGAAATAGCAGTTACAACACACAGGTCAGGCAAAACTGTAAAAACCTGAACAGGCTATTGCAAAAGTGAGATTGCTTGGACAAAGTGAATACAAAACCCAAGTAAACCTTGAGTATCTTCTGGGTTAGACAGAAAAGCAAAGAGCTGGAAATGCACCAGCAGCTGGCCAAGCGACCCTGGTGGTGAGCACTGGGATCACCTGCCACTTAGAATTGTGCATTTAATGACCTGAAAGGTTGAGTAGAAATCCTCTTCAACATTGCCTTCATAGGATAGAAGTTCACTTAGTCCATGCGCCAATTCCTACAATATGAGTAAAAAACTATTTAGTAAATCTACAAAATTAAGTGATGCACTTTGCCAGGATATGCCAGCGGCATTGTTTTACATAGAAAGCATCTTGGAAAAAGCTGTATTTTTAAAATGCATGCTATGCTAGAAAACAAGAGATTTTCCGTTTCCATCAGAAGACGACGTTATCAGTTAACAGCTGAAAAAAAGCTGTTTTCAAACAGTTCATAGCTCTAGCATTAAATAGGAATAAATCAGGTTTTATATCAGTAATTTTGCCTCTTAGAAAATGTAATACTTACAGGCATAATCTGAAACAGGTCATCTAACGTGACACCACAGATGCCTACAAGTGCATTATGATCACAGGGAACAATGGGAGGACTCAATAATTTCTTGTAACAGCAAGGTGGGAAACGAATATCCAATGTGATACTGTTATATACAGCAAGTCCCATAAGCTATATACGTCAAAAGTTAAGGGCAAATCTGACACATCCTTATTATAGTATTTTTGTAGCTTGGAAAAAATATTTTAAGATTCATGCTCAACAAACAGAAGGAATGTGAATTATTTCATTGTTTCTGGGCTGACAATTTTAAATACAGTTTTTCATTACAATTAAGCAGTGGTTAGCATGGTCAAATGATGCACATTGACAGAATGCTTGAGAATCTTCTCTATAATATTCTACACAAGCATTTCTACAATAAATTTCCCAAAGCATTGTTATGAAAAATAGGAAGATAAATATGTATTTTCTAGTGAGAGATCAATAAAGCAATGTTTCTTTTAAATAAATCTAAAAGCATTAAGACATACCTGCACTGGAACTACAGCTCATCCATTAGCATATTCTAGTCCCATGAAACCAATTTGAAACAATCCCAATTCAGTTTCTCACAAGAATAGAATAGATCTGTTAGAAAAGACTACAACCACCATCTGATCCAACTGCAATCAGTTAACGGACACTATTAGATTATTTCAGTGGAGTTATGAGCATATACTACTATAAATTGTTTGACTGAGGTCTTCCTTTATAAGAACAACAGAAAACCTAGAAAAAAAAAACAAACTAGTGCTCAAAATAGCATGTGGCTTCCATTTTGTAATAAAAAAGGCAAAAAGCCACATACTGCTCAATGGGGACTTGAATGAACTATTAATGGACACAGACACATTGATGTTTACTGAAAGAAACTCCAAGGCTTAAAATTACAACTTATAAACAAAAAAGTTGCATGTTTAATATTGACTTAGCATTTTCTGACTGTAAAATGTACCATGTACCCACACATCACCATTTTCTTCCTATTTTTAGTTCACTTGCTTGAACGATATTGAAAAAAATACATTTAAAATGGAACATAGATGTATACACAACCTTTGAAGGAGCTTGATCCAGTGCCTTAGTTCACCCCCACACCATTCCCAGAATGTCGTTCGGAACATTCTAGCAGACATAAAAAGGATACAGCTCCAACCAGTCGGAATTCTGAGTAGTTGTCACACTTAAAGCTGCTGAACCAATGGCACTGCGAGTCCTTGTGGTAGGTGAACATGCCTGCAGAATGGCAACATGACCCTTAAAAAGGCACTGAGCTTTGTGAGAACTCGTACAAAGCCTCCTCTTTCTTACCCAGGCACCCCTGGAATGCTGCTGGGGTGCCCACGTGCCATGCTTGCTCTCAGGACCCTGTTCCCACCCACGGCAGGAGCCTGCAGGCTGGTGCTTGGGAAGGAGCACCAAGGGCAGTGCCAAGCCTCAAGCAGGCTCAAGCCCACCAGCCCTGCTTGGTGCTGGTGCAACAGGTCCTCCAGCTGTGGATATTTTACATTTTCCCTATGCAATCTGTTTCTTCATTGCACTCCAGCATCGGTACTGCCACAAACATTAACTGTCTAACTAAAAATTTTCTCACTGCAATATAAACTCACTTCCTCCTCTCTTTCTAGGTCAAGAGCAGATGACAATCCCAAAAAATGCTGGCATGAATCCCATGAGACAAATATCATAAGTTTACCTTCTTAGAATAGAAAACTGTAAATGGCTTATGTTTTACACACACTACCAGCAAAGGGATATGTTTCATATTTTCTGTCAAAAAATTATACCAGAAAAGTTAAAAAAGCCCCAAACCACACGTACCCTAAAAAAGCCACTCATGGGTCTAAATGACAAGCTAGATCCTGCTGAAATCATGAGTATAGATGAGTTTGACTGCTATTTGCATCAGATACAGAACATTCTGTTTTAAAGAGTGACAGAAAGTAAAAACCTACATAATGAAAGCAGATTGTTATCTGTTAGCTCTAAAATGCCTAGGAAGTATTGCTCAGAGAAGTAAGACATACTCCACATAAGGGTGCTCTAATGCAGAAGTAAACTGGATAAAATGTGATGGTCTTTTTGAATTTGTTGGAATTGAATGGGCCAAGCTTATTATTGTTGCCAAGGTCTGTGCAAACCAAAGCAATGACTAGTTCTAAGCACATCTTGTATGCAATAGCTCACTGTATCTCTGTTTGAAAACAAATTTGGTGAAAAATAATACTTAATTAAAAAAAACCAAACCAAACCAAAGTCCTTTTCATTAAAAAAAAAAGGAATGAAAATCCGACTTTTCTCAGGGACATCTAGTTCTTATGATAAATTACAGACAAAAAGCTACCTTCACATTTTTTCCCCCACTCTCCTGAACAATTTATCTTTTGAAGTCCTTTTTGAACTTATCACAAAACGTGACAGACCCTGCCATTAGACATTGCCAGAAGCAACAGAACAGCTGCATGTAAGGCAGAGCAAAGCTCACATGCTAAAAGATGATAAGGATGTTGGAACAAAATAGGTTTCGAATCCCATTTAATTCTTCACACCAAGATAAAGAAAGCATTGCAAAACACACAGCTGACTTAATTAAGAGTTTTTAAATTCCAGGAGTTAAACCTGAAGAATCAGTTAACCCTGGAAAGGGTAATAACAGTGATATTTTCCCTTCCAAGCTTCTGACATGTTATTTGCATCTTAAACATTACAGACAGTAGAGGATACAGTCCCTTTCCAAGGGACAAGAATATTTTTGAACTCCTCCCACACTTGGTTGATAGTCGTAACAATGAAAGAATTTGCACTTTAAAGTAAGGAAGTCTGCCAGAAAGAGTGAAAAAATAAATTACTCTGACTGTTTCCAAACTCATCAGTTACCAAGCTCTGCTGACAGCTTTTTTACTAACGAAACTGTCAAACTTACAGAATGCTTTCTGCAGGATAAATTGTTTCCTATTAAGGCTATCACTAATGTCATCACTTCACACAGACCCCATTTTAGTGGAAAAAGGGCTACAGGCAAATTATCTCAGCAGATATGATGACATATTTATGACTTAAAATTCTGTACCTTTAGAAGTAGTCCTAATAACAATAAAGGACTATGATTTTAAGGGACATGAACACTTCCAGGCAAAGACAGGCAAGCTCAATGACAATCAGGTGCTATGCTCAAGTCCCTGGAAATCAATTTAAAAGCCATCCTGGCAACACTTTGCACTACTGATGCACTAAGTCATCAGTAATGTATCCATGCACAGGGGAAAGTTCATTAGAGTGGTGAAAAAAACACACCCAGATCGATCTACATCACTATAAAATAAGAGGATAGAACTGCTTGCTTATGACTGCTCACTCACATCTTACAATCTCCTGTTTAATCAAAAAGCCTTATTTTTTTTTCCCCTTGGGCATGAAATGCCCTTACAGGCTCACAAGTCCTGGTAACAGCAGAGCCAGGCTTTTTCATTCAGGCTCACACCTGCTATACTGTCTCTGCTCCTGACTGAAGGACCTGTCTTTTCTGAGATTACCCCAGACACCTTTAAGAATACTGACTACACAGATACCACAAACAGAATGTATGACAACAAAGATCCAAGTAAAAACTAACCTCTACCTATCCTAGTCACAGAAACAGTACTACAATGTGCAAGCACTCTCAGTGCAACTACTAGCACAAAAAAATCTCCATTGATACATGGGAGACCAAGGCTAGCAGTTTGCCAGAACTGAGCATAGAAACAGCACCCAACTATAGTTGCTGACAAAACCCAGAAAAGCTCCCTCCCTAAACTAGCAATATGAAGACAACTGAGGGCAGAAAGAGAAAATGCAGCATGTGAAGAAATAGGGAAGGATGGTAAATGATAAACCAATACATTTGGCCTTATCTCCACTTGAGTATTTGCTAAACCACTGACCTGTTTCAGGCTGAGATAATTTCCTTCATAATTAATAGCTAAGCTATTAGAAAGTTTATGCTTTGGATTTGTGCTAAAAAAAAGTGTTTATAATACAAAGACTTTTTTGTTATTGCTGAGTAGTGCTTATACAGAATCTGAACAAATTCTCACAATCTACTTAAAAATTATGACGACTCACCATAATCTGGGTGAAAAATCTGCCGAATCAAAAGCAGAAACCATTCCTTTGTCAGGCCACCCATATCAAGACCAGCTTCTCCTACAAATGTGACTTTCAACTTCTTTTTCAGATCTGCCTTCTTCCTTGCTAGCTATTGTGAAATAGGTAAAGCAGAAAAAAAGGACATTTAACATATTATCACTACCACTAGCCATAGAGAACACATCTCAGCCTCTGCTCTACTGCTCTCGTTTCGATGAAACCATTAATTTGCATAATTTTCTACTAATAGGTCAAAACTATATTTAAACAATGACTGAATTGCAGAAGCAAGACAATTATGACTACTTGACATCATCAACTACTTTGCACATGGTGTCACTCTCTGGGCTTGAAAAGAAGTTAGATGGTGTACAAAAAGGCTTAAAAGGCAATTAGATATAATTAATTGAGTTTGTCTGGAATATTTCAGACCTACATAATTTTTTACCTTTTACTGCGCTACCAGAAGGAAATGACAAATTATAAAAAGTACTTAGACATAATTTGGAAATATTTAGAAACAGGGAAGTAAGCTAACACTTTCAATATTTGGACACCATTTGTTTCTGTGTAAGATGCCTGCCAGCAAGTATCAGCTGCTTTTTAGAACTGCTTTTTTAGACAATGGTAACAAGCATTTTTCATTGCTTTGCTCTGAGAGATAGCATTTCATGCAGGTACAAAAAAATCTGCAAAGAATTAGATGACAGCCTTTTACAATTAACAGTGATCTTTCAGACTGAGTCTCTATACAAGCTTCCTTTAAACCATTAATTACTGTCCAGCTCCAGAGAAAGTGTTTAAACCAGCCAAGAATATGCATGTGCTAAAATAATCTCCATATTGTTAGTTGCTCAAGTAAATTCATATTACATAGATTTTATAACTATAAGTATTTGTGTTATTTGAAACAAGTTATTTATTAGCTGAAGTGATTTTCCTTTGCAAATTTTTTAAACTTGAAATACAAGTAAGACATCTTCACTCTCCACCTGCCGTTCCCCATAAATTTGAAAATATGAATATAATACATTTATACTCATCTCTGAGATGGGTAGAAGAAAACACTGGAAACAAACAGGAGAATATTTCAACTTTAAAAACTTTTGAATTTGCTCTTCATTATTTTAGTGTGGTTAATAAAATGACAGTGCCTGAGAGAAAGCAATATTACCAATTATATTTCTTTTGTCTTAGGAGAAAAGGCCAAAAATAGACAAGTTTTAAGATAGAAAAATAAAGTTTAAACTTACATTTTATGACATGAGTAATCAGAATTTGTTTGATGCTGTTTTCACTACCTGGACTTATTTTTCAGTATCATCAGGCTCAATGTTGAGAAATCTCAATGTTGAGAAAGAGAGGGAACTAAATTTCACTAAATAATGTTAATTAGCAAGGTTCAGTGGATACTGAAGAATGGTCTACTTTAATGGACACATCTGTTTCATTTCTAAAAAAGGAAAACTTACATTGAAGAATGTGAGGAATTAGTTAAAAGAATTTAAGACTAGAAAGCCCAAAATTATTCTTATAGGATAGAGAAGGAAAATAATAAAAATATTCAAAGAATTAGAACAGAACAACCTCATTAGTGATTAGTCACATACTATTCATGCTGCTATCATGGAATCAAGTCCTACAGAAATTGATAATTCTGCACTCTATTTTTAACAGAAAAATTACAAATACAAATACAGACCATGTGCAAGCATGTATGTTTGTTATGGGTTTAGCTACAGAGCACTGTGAGCACAAGAAATGAATTTCAAAATGTCTCACCCAATCTGTTCTGCAGCACTACAATTTTGACAGTAATTAAATTATCTTTATTTAGTATTATGTAGTTATATTCCCAATCTCTTAGTGCAAAAGATTTAAATATGACTTATCAAATTGAAATCTAACAATAGCTACTGTACAGCAACACACAATTTAATTTTATGTTTTTGTTACCTCATCAAGTGAATCACTAACAAGGTGTGTCCTCCTCACTTTGACATTTAGGAATAACATATTCATGTCAGGCTTCTGTCTGCGAGAGACTTTATCCACAAGGCTTTGCTATTTGAATGGAAAAGAAACATCACACATGCAGTATCTTCATTTGAAAAAAAGGTGTCACACTTGTTAACTGTAAAAAGGTCTCAGTATGGTGTATTGAAGACATTGCCCTGACACGGTAACTGCTTCAGTCTCTTCCAGGAGATGAAGAGAAATTTCTTTCCTACTGCAGATACCTTCTACACTACATTTGAATTAATGTCTTGAGAGCTTTAACAAGAAGGTGGCACTTCCCAAATTGTTAGAAATAAACCCATAAAATTCTGGAAACTGGCTTATGCTTTAATTAGTTATTCACAAGGTATATCCTGCAAGACAGGAGTGGATAGGTGGTGGTGCTGCCACACAGGGCACTCAGGAGAAGAGTATCTCTTATCATCTGCAGAAAACTACTATTGAGGGAGGCAGACAATGCCTCTTTCCACCCAGAAGAGGCTGCTCAGAAGCTGTACCTCTTCCACAACCTAAAAGAATACAATTGAATCTTGGTCTTCCATGACAACACACCTCCATAGAATAAAATACAAAGCAGTTCAAGATTCTCATAGATTTTTTCTTCCTTAATCATCGTGTTAATTTAACATGCTAGCATTGTTATACTAGTTTCTCAAAAGAGGAAGAAAAGTAAGTCAATACTAGAAGCTATTCTCTAAAACACCGCCCTCTATAAGGATCCTGACACTAAGTACACAAAAAGAAAAAAATACTCAGAGAACCCACATGGACATCTGTAGACTATTCACAGTAAAATGATTTAAGTTCTTTTTCAGGGTAGTCAGAAATACTAGAAGTTGTAACAACAGGTGTAATATCAATCTAACAATTACTCATAAAGTACCAGTGGATGAGACATAAATATTTATCATTGAGGTACTTACCCGTGCAATACTTATCATTTGTTGTTCTGAGTCCCTTTGAATAATAACTTTTTTTGCTGCTATAGAAATAATAAATGGGTATTGACAGAAAGAAAACCTAACAAGAGAAAAGAAGATTAAACATTTTACTTCTAGAACACCATTTTCATTTTAAGAATATAGGAGTGAATTATCATTCAGTAAGTAATTCCTCCACAATAATTTGCAAATAGCTGCTGTTTTTTTCACTTTGTATATAGTGATACTTGACTCACTAGAACAAATTGTTATTTGAAAATACTGCTAGAAACTGAAATTAGTAATACTTATCTTTTCTTATTTGGGTTTTTTTTGTGGTTTGTTTTGTTTAGTTGTTTTTTTCCCTTCTCCAGTAGAATATCAGGTATCAGACAGAAGAGCAGCCTGAAATACCTGATTCAGTGGAGCAAATTATGGTCTCCAAGTTTTCCCCAACTACTGCTGAAGGCAAGGAGAATGCCTATGAATGTACTGGAGGCTAAAATATGTCTGTAGTAAGACACAGTCAGAAGTCTATGCCGATAATTAATAAAATTACTTTATTATCATCCATATTTTACACATTTTTTCTAGTTTGCAAAGGCAGAATGAGATTTATTTCAGACAATCTCACATCCATGCAGTAGCAAATTAAGTGATATGTTTTTACAATAAAATAATACAGTATTTAACGTGGATGTATACAGACATAAATGGTGTGCATATCATACACAGACACTATACATCCACTACATTTAATATACATAGGATAGACACAATGCTTTGAAGTACTACTCAACAAGAAACAACCAGTAACTCCTCTTACCTGTGAGAATTCCCATAGCATTGCCAGTTATGATATTCTTCCATAAGATCAATATGATCAAGTGTAGAATTATAGAAATCCGTATATGAAATAATGGGAGGGCTAATCAGACTATTTGCAGCATCTGCAAAGAAAACATAAAAGCATTTTAATATAATGCCTAGGTTCAGCACATCTCATTTCTTGGCATCATGAGCACCAGTGATCTCCAAAACTTTAAGCCAAGTCTAAAATAATACAAAAAATTTATAACTTTGTTAGAGAACTTAGCTCAGTCTTAGCTACAGAACTATAACTACAACATAACACTATACATCATCATATTAATTGCTGTAGAAAGCAGTAAATCCCTAGTCCAGCCCATTTATGATAAGGGAACCTCAGTTTTACTCTGGTTTCCTTACTGACACACACTAAATTAAGGTTTTATGGATGAACGGTACTATGTTCTGCTGAAATTGATGAAAAAGCAGTTTGATAAATGAAAGTGTTTAAGAAATCCATATCATTTCAAGCAGCTATGGCTAGAAAATTACTTTTTTTTTCCAGTATACCATCTAGACCTGCACAAAAATTAAGTACTTGCCAAAAGGAAGAAAGCTTAAATGTGAATTCTAACTCATTATATAATGGCATTCATAAAGGGTCAAACAGTTAATAAGTTTTCTCAATTTACAATTCAGCATAACATAATTTTGGACAGTCAGACACAAAGTACTGTCTTTTGATTGACTAAATAGCTCTTTTCCCAGAATTAAAGAACAATCAACTCTTTCATAGATGGTTATAAACACATCTTGGGTTTAGATACAGGTGTACTAACGTGCCTAACTCTGGACAGGCAGGACTGTGCATAAGACTTTTAAGTAGAAGTTCTAGGTTGACAGTGAAAACATCTTAATTCCAATTTTAATTTTTGTTTGGTGGTTTAGTCTTCTCCTAAAAGAGAGAAAGTAAATACTCTAATCACCACTTGGCAGCAGTTAAGAAGGTTTACATTTGCAGTAGTCAAATTTGCTGTGCTCTGTGTTGAACTGAGCGGGAATTCATTTTTTAAGCTGTAATTTTGGATGTAAGAGGCACATGCATTGCCTAACTTCCTTTAGATGCTAAATATTCTGTGGGGGTAGCTGAGTTACAGAAGAAATTCTGGCAGCTACAAGTTTAAGACAGTTTATTTTATAAATCTAAGGGAAACCTTAACCATTGGTAACTTCTGTGGATTTCTGTTTGAACAATCTTCAGTTGCTGTCACAGGAAAACTCTGCATAACAATTATCCTCTACTGGAAAGCAAGTAGGATGACTTACCAACAGAGGACTCTTGCTTACTACACTTTAGCATTTTATTGTAGTTTGTGCTGTGCCACCATCATTATCAGTCTCCCCCAGAAGACTGATAAACTATCCTCACCCAATATGTGTGTGCATGTGTATAAAACAAATCCTATATACACACACAAATATACACATAAAAACATATACATGCCCACACAGTTCAAGAAAAATACCTACTAAATAAAGACAGGACTTTTGTTGCTGATGGAATCCACCAGGTACATTTCACCATAGGTGGAAACTCTTCAGGTTTTGCAGGAAACAGCCGTAAAGAAATAAATTGCAGTAATCTGTCCACCACCTGCTTGAACCTCTTCTGTGAAATCCTAAAACAAACATGCTGCACTTACTCTCATGTGATCACTGTCTACACTAGAGTTTGTTATCAAATTTCAATGCTTTTAAAAACTCCCTCATTAAAATTTTTAAATTCAACTTGAATTGTTTAAATTATTTTTTAAAATACTTTTGTCCTGTACATAAAAACAAAATTCTACACGTAA
This sequence comes from Ammospiza caudacuta, assembly GCF_027887145.1. Classification (NCBI taxonomy): domain Eukaryota; kingdom Metazoa; phylum Chordata; class Aves; order Passeriformes; family Passerellidae; genus Ammospiza; species Ammospiza caudacuta. The sequence continues at coordinate 22,634,061 of NC_080601.1, read as the reverse complement.
AGTTTGAAAAAGAATGCTTTTAAATATTGACACATGGTAATTCTCTTCAGTGCATCCCTAACTATGCTCTTTAAGTCTATGGAAAAACAAAAACAAGAGTAATAGAATAATTATCTGTTCTTGACTTTTAGTGAACAAAACAAAAATTCTTCTCAATTTCACTCCACACTCTGAATTCTGAGGAATTCTGAATAATTTTAAGATACACGGTCCTTTCAAATAAAAAGTGGTATATGTTTCATATGCTAGTGCCATGTGCATATTTTAAATTATGCACTGCACCACTTCAATAATAGCACAACAATACACATACATGTGTAGACAAGTTAAAATAACCTTTTCTAAACAAGAGCTCTCCTATTTTAATGGTTTCCATTTCTAACACATGCTTTAAGACCAAAAACATTGATATGTCTATTGCACCCTTAACTAAAAGTGGAAATCTCATTTGTAAATGCAGTTCCAATGAAGTAATATTTTACCACAATTTTAAGCAAATCTGGACATAAGGAGAGGAGGGAAACTGAATTACCATCCTTGCAGAGGAGAAAATCCTTAATTAAGATTTCCTAGGAGAATTGGAAATTGCAAATGTGGCCAAACTTTGTTTTTACCTCAAACAGAATTTTTGCTCAGTCAGTACATGGAAGGCAATCTGCACACAAACTTAGGAGCTGCTCTTTGGGCCGTTACCCCCGCACGAATTTTTTTGGGAGGTGCTCTTAGAGTTCTTTCAATTAATTACAAATCTAACGCCCTAACCACACTCTCTCACCACCTCTATTGCACCAGGAAGCCAGGCCACTAGTTTGGTTGTGGTTTCTGTATATTACAGCAACATTACAGTATCTTTTGCAATTTACATGAGATTAAACTTTATTTAAAGAAAGATCATAAAGATGTTTGTTTTAATAGTACCATGTAAATATATAAATAAAATTTACACACAAGTTATTTTGCATATGTTATCAAAAATAACTCTGATAAGTAATTTTGCGATTAAGGCTCTTCTGCAGAAGTATAATAATTTTTATACATTATGTACATTTTGTATCTATAAAACAGTATCACTTAGTGGACTATGTCCACACATATTTGAAAGTAACAAAACCAATCTCTTTAGTCAATTAAATTAATTTTCATATAATTTATAACACAGTCAACATCAATGGAAAGACAGAACAATTGTAATCCTAGAAATGGAATTTGTAATGTGGGGTTTTGGTTTTTTGTTTTACTTTTTAGACCAGTGCACTAGGAAATGATGGTCAGCTTCTGTTAAGGCTGCTATCTGTCTTAGCAAGTGAGCATAGATGACATAAGTAGAAGTGTTACTAAATTGAGGATTCTGAAAAAGATTAAAAAAAGTGTTAGGTTAATAAACTGCATAAAGGGAAAAAAGTCATTAGGATTTTTTTCTTATGTTTGTTGTTGCCAGTACAATTACACAAGAAAGTAGTTCACCAAACAGCTGTGACAGAGGTAAAACTATGGGAAAAAACAACTCACAACTTCTGTATTGTAAAAATATGATTTTTTTTTCCCCCAAAAGAAAGCCCACAGGTAGCCCAAAAGCAGTACTCAAAATTCTGGATCATTCTTGACATTGTAACACAAACTACACTCCTCTAAGTGATGTGGGTTTTGTATCAGTAATACAAATTCTTATAGCTCCTGTCTATACCATATCAATCCAAACTAATTTTCCCTCTATTCCATTTGTTCACATATTCCCTTATTTTAGCAGGAGACATTATTTTTAATACACTGCTTGCATATACCACCCCAGAGAAGAAAACAATTGTCTCAATAAATTAAATTGCCATTTGATATTCTCAAATAGCAGCAGAAACTGCTCTTTGTGTGCAGAGGTGTTAGGTGCACTAGCAATATATAAAGGGAAATCTGCTACAAATGCAAGCCAACTATAGCAGCAAAGGCAAGAGGTGACCACAGACAGAAATCAGACACTATAACCAGTCAGACAGACTGGAAAAAGTCAGACAGACAGAATGGATAAAATGCAACACTGGAAAAAGTCACAGCGATATCAGAAAGTGCATATACTGAAACTTTCAGAGTTACAGCATCCTAATACAGCAAATCTGGGAATAAGGACAAAATAAGAACAAATAACTAGGTAAAATATTTATTCTTCCAACCCAGAAAATAAAAGCAAACAATTACTTGTCCATCAGTGCATTGTTTTAGTCTATGCAACCTTTCCCTATCAACTGTCTTCCATTAAGCTCCCATTCCCATCATGCATTACACTTTTTTACATACTTTAACACATTCTTACAACAGGAAATTGGATGTGAACTATCTCAGCTATATAAACTATCTTGTTTGCACAGTATACTGGTTTATAGATTGTAAGTTGACACATACTTACATAAAAATACTGTATTTTCCTTACCTGTAAAAGTATACAATATGCTCTAAGATCATCCTTTGTTCGTGGCCTATGAAGGAATGAAATTACAAACAGAACCATATGGATCCATAATTTACAGACATTAAGAGTCATGAAATCATGAATGATTTTATTTTGCTTTGCTAGTATGTATAAAATACCATATTAAAGAATCTTCACTGCTCTCAAAAACTGAAAAGGTCATTTACAGATTCTGACAATTCTCTGAAAGTAGCAGGCCATTTATCATCCGTCTTTTTAAAACATGACAGAAGGCAAAAAGGGTCAGAATTGAAGAGTCAGAGGCGTTCTAAAGAGGGAATTCAGCGTTATTGTCTATCTCAAGTGACACCATAAAGGAGTTTATTTGCTCCTCTTTGATATTTCCTGCAAGAATTCTCCATACACTTCTACCACTGCAGCCTCTGTACTCCTTCATGTTTATGAAAGCTTTTACATAACCATAAATACACACAGCACCAGCACAAAAAGCAGTGTAAGTTGGAGAAAGGGGTTGCCAAGACCTGGGTCACACCGTCTCTTGCTATACCTTTTATAAATTACACTATGCATTCTCACTTCTATTACTTCATGCTAAGATGCTGTCATCTCCAAAAACCCTTCTGCTTTTTGGCCATCCCCTTCTGCATCCTGTACTGCTCTTTCTGTGGTGCGGCCTCACACAAACAGTATTGTGAAGCAAACTGTGGATCAGGAAATTGTCCTGGTTGCTGTTGGGGGATAGACAATGAGAATAAGTTTTAACCTAGTTGAATTCTTAAATTCATCTCACAATTAAGAAGTCCAAAGAAATGCCCTGGCAGCAAGCAGCTGAGATTTGGTGACGGGATGCATGGCTGCATATGGATCTGTCTCTCAGAAGCTCAAGGCCAGCTTACAGAAATCAAGATGTATTTCAGCAGATTTGCAAAAAGAATTAAGTTCTTATGTATCAAATAAGTTGCATCACATTTTCTTTTTTTGCCTAAAACAATAAATATAAAACATATAGCAGATTTAAGTGCTGGTGCAGCACTGATGCAAACATTTATTATAATTACCCTGTCCATTCCTGCAGTAGACCATTAATTATTCCTTTTAGGACTGACTTCTGAACATCTTGAGGCTATGAAGAAAGGAGAGGAAAAATAATATCTGAAGTAATTACACATATTCAATACAAGGCAGTGTACAAACAAGCAACTTTGCTATGCTTGTATTTCAAGACAGCTAAGAAATCTTTTGTGTTATGATGCTGATCTCCTAAATATCTTCTTCACAGATGTACTGAGCAAGTGTGGGGTTGTGCCAATGGTGCCTTTCAACACTTATATCCTATAAATATAATTTCTAAACTACTCCTGTCCTTTGTATACTAGGCCTATATTTTACTATTCACATCCTTACATTTTTAAAATTTCTCACCATGCAGTCCCATGACAGCCATGTAATATTTCTAAGATATGCAGTCTTTAAGAACTACCACAATATAAACTATGCTTTACTAGAAGGAAAATTTTCCTGCTCTTTTACTAGAGCAGCTGTCAGGATTCTATGACAATTCTCATGGGATCATCTGAAGTATGTTTTGAGAGATTCTTCAGAAATCATGCCTATCTGGGAAAAACTTTGGTATAAAATGGTATAAAGCATGAATTCTTTTTCTCTACTTACAGTATTTAATAAGGCATCATAGACAACATTCACAAAGTTTGCATCGATTCCAGAGTCCTCAATGGTATTAAATGGAGAATTGGTATCTTTCTGTAAGTTAGATAATACATGAACCATTTTGAATATTTTATAGCTATCTTTAATATGTAAGTTTAACAGCAAGCTTAGGAAAACATGTTTATATATATTTCCTTAATCAAGACATAAGACTATAAGTTTCCTTAATTAGTATGCTAAAGACAGAGCAAAACAATAGTAATCCTACACATATTCATGTTGGCATTCTATTTTCAAAATGTAAAAGGGTTTCAAATAATGAATTACATTGAACTTTCATCTTTGTTGTTGATCCATTATCAGACAAAGGCAAGAAAATTTTAAGCATTCAATATTTATTAAATAACTAAAGGTCACAGGTTATTTCATCCAGACTCAGATCCATTTTAAATATCATAAGCACATTTTGCTCTATAATAGGGAGGAAATAATAATTTAGCATGAATTCAGAAAGATAAATATAACAGCTCCCAGGAAAAAGAGTATGGCATCATAACACATGAACAGCTACAAGAGAGCTGATATCACATCTTTTTTTTAGGGGTAGGGAATTTCTGTTTCCAGATTTGCCTGGGCCTCTGCATTAGCATGATGTTTTAAAACTGTAATTTGTGTAGAAAGTACCTACACAGTCACACTGTCACAAACAAACTACATACTGGAATTTTAAAGGTCCACAAACTTGAAATAAAATTGCTTAACTGGAATCAATAAATCAATGCAGTAACAGATTGTCTACAAAAAGCAGGTGAGATCATGACAAAATTATCTGAGTGGCCTTGAATACCTGGCTGAAAGCCTTTAACAGATATTTTTGGAAACATTTTGAAGATACAAAGCACTGTAATTACTAAATAGTATTAGGAATTATCTTCTACCTTAAATGCAGCATTTATCTCCAAGAAAGAATCAAAAGTTGTAGAATAAAAATTATGTACAGCTTTCCAATCTCCCGATGCCTTCGACTTTTCCATATCATCCCTAGAGAAAATACATTCAAATACTGGTAATGGTTTGATCTTGCCAGCCACTTAGACCTTAAAATGCACTGTAACTTTAAGCTTTTCTCACTAAGCACACTTACAAGACAGACGAGTATAATATCTGTATCTTTCTAACCTCTTCCTTGTCATTTAAAGATCATGGTATTATAAGAGAACAAAAGCATAGTTTGTGTTTGATACACCTGAGCAATGTCTTTTATTCAAAATGTTAATTCACAATGTCACAGTTCAGCGTGTTAGGACAAATAATTAACAGAACAGAATTAAGCTGCAGCTAGACTGACATGATAAAGTTTCTCAGAGTAAGTATGATGGCTCTTAAACTACTCAAATTCACTAGAATTTCTTAAAGTTTTCTTTCTTCTAAATTTTTTCAAATAGAACTTAATCTTAGGCATCGGTGGACAATCTAAGGTGGTTAATCTTAGACAAGGTGGTCAATGGTGACAGTCAATGTGGTTTCACTAAGGACAACTTGTGCCTGACAAATCTGGTGGCCTTCTACAGTAGGGTTACAGTGCTGGTGGATGATGGAAGAATGATGTCATCTACCTGGACCTGTGCAAGGCCTTCCTCTGGAAGCTGCTTCCTCTGACTGTGCTGCAGGCTGTGCAAGAAATCCTCAGCATAAAGAAATCCACACCCAGCCCAGTGCTGGGAGCAGCTGCCAGATCCAACTGAGAAGGACCTAGGCCTGCCTGGAGGATGGCAACCACAGGAGAAGGGAAATGGAGAGGTGGTGGGGGCCGACAGCTGGGAATTCAAATGGACAGGAAAAGGGCTAATGGTTTTAACCTGCAGGAGGACTGATTTAGATCAGATGTAAGGAAGAAGTTTTTTACAAACACTGCCACAGGTTGTCTAGAGGCAATAGTCAATAGATACAAAAATCTGAATGTGGAAAAAAATTCAGCACTTTGGATCACCTGAATACCAGGAAAGGATCATCTCTTTGCAAATTTTCCTTTATAGCTCTTTTTTTCCCCAACCAAATACATACTGAATAATCAAAAAGGGTCGCTTTTTCTCCCTGGAAGCACAAAATTTCAAACATGGAAGAGAGAAATAATTGCCAGTATAACCAAAACACCTAAGACTGCACAGGCTTTGCCAGCCTACAATAAACCATATATATTCTTTTCTAAACTAAATGCTCCCTGCATTTCTAATTCTGAAGTGTATGTTTTGCCATTTTCTGTGTGGTACAACACTTCAACCTAGAAAAAATATTTTGATGGATTTCACAGCAACACAGTTATCAATCCCACCACCACAACCAGACTAATTCCTTGCCAGTCTTACTGAACCTGTTTCCTCATCTGAGATTAACAAAATCAAATGTTTGAATTAGGTCAAAATGAAAAGAATTCCAAAGAAAGGAAGAAATCACATTTCTAGGAACACCAGTATAACTTACTGAAAATCTTTCACAGTTTTGGTTCGAATTGGAAGGGAAGGTTCAGGAGGAATTGGTGCTTTCAGTTCCTGGGGTAACGTATCCATCGACATGCGCTTCTTTTGCCGTACATCCAGGCAAAGAGCTGGTAGGTCCCTCCCTTAAAAGAAAGGTAAAGAAGAGCAAATACAATGCATCTAACACAAATAAACTGGTACTAGGAAAAAAAAACAAACTTCAAGTGTTTGATTCTAATTCTTCTAAAAAGTATTTTTCTTCCCATGTGCACATGCAGATACGATGGAAAATTTGGCTAACAAAAACAGCAGTGATGCCAATTATTTTATTTCCAATATAGATTGTAAATTTTCAATATACAAACTGCAACACTGGTGCTCCTTACAGCTAAGAAAAATCTCATGCATGACCACACCAAAGTCCAACCATCATATAAGGACAAGACTTCAGTCCCTTTTTCTACACTTTGATATAGAATTTTAGCTACAGACGACGGTGAAACATCTACAGTTTCCATAGAGAATCTCTCCAGAAAACTAAATGGAAAAGGCAAATTTTTTTGTCTTACACAGAATTAGTGGTGAAAGAGAAGCATCTTTGAACACTTCTTTTTAATACATTTGGCTACCTATTCTAGTACAATTGGCAGTGCTTAGCCAAGGCCTTTCCATTCTACTCCTTCCTTTCTATTTGATCTGAGAATAGTTGATCAGATTAACATGGCAAGACTTGGCAACAGCTACAGTGAGAGGAGAGACAAGGCTGCCTCTGTGTCCAACACAGCTCCAAAACACACCCACACAGGCCAAAGCTGAGCCCAGCAGTGACAATGGCATAGGACCCCTGTGACAATATATTTAGGAAAGGGTAAAAAAAAAAAACTGCACAGCAGCTGACAGAGAGGAAGGATTAAAAAAAAAAAAAGGAAGAAAAAAAAGAAAGAAACTACCCTACAGACACCCACATGAGTGGAAAAGAAGGAGAAGGAGGAGGTGAGTCAGGTCTAGAGCAGAGGATCCTCTGCAGCCAATGGAGAGCCAATGCCTGATCAGGCTGCTGGAAGAATTGGAAAGAACTTGAGAACAAGGGAAGGTGTGGTAAGCAGGGAAGGGGAAGGTGTTTTGAGTTTTGTTTCTGTTTAGTTTAACTGGCAATAAATTAATACCCTCAAGTCTGTTCCGCCTATGATGAAAATGGGAAAGTGTACTCCCAGCCTTTATCTCAATCCATGAGCTTTTTCATCTTATTTTCTCCCCATGTCCTGTTGAGGAGGGGAAGCCACAGAGCAGCTTGGTGGGTGTCTGGCAGTCAGCCAAGGTAAGCCCACCCAAAACATGAAAAAATATTTCCACTGCATTTTCAACACTCATTTTGACAGTGTCTTCACAAACATTCTCAAACACTCTTACAGTCTGATTTATGCTGCTCATTTTTAAAAGCATTTACATGAATTGTGACATATATGTTTGGGATAAAAGACACTATATAAAATAAAAGTGTCCTCAAAAGTCATACATATTTAATGAAAATCCTCTATGAATTGTATAAGACCCCTCTAAGCCTTTTTAAAGATTTGGTTTTTTTTAATTAACTAAACATCAAAGTAGTATCACTACACTGCTGCCTACTCCATTTATCACAGCAGGGAAACAGATGCTATAAAAGTCCCATGAATCCAAAAGCAGATTTTTTTTCTCTCATGCTCATGACAGAGTCATTGTCCGCATGACTTAGCCACCATTCATGAGATTAACAGACAGAGGTGCCCTCAATCACCTGAGGATGCATCAGTTACTGATATGGAACCTTGTCCATTCTCACAGATGGAATTTTAACCATTTTAAGAAAAGAGCAGTAATTGAAAAAAACAGAGCAGACATATAGATAATAAATTAATCCAAGCCAAGGTGCCAAACCATTCCAACCATGCATATGTTCTGCTATTGAACACCATTCTCAGAAAGCAGGATGGACTGATTTTAAAGAATCTAAGAATTTGTCTTATTTTTATACTCTGAGAATAAAAAATTTTTTGATTTAACTTTCATTCTGTCTTCTCAATTTTAAATGGATTAAACACTGAGTTATAACGAGCTGAACACACTGATTGAGGAAAACATTCCTTCTACATCTGTAGAAGAGACATCTGCTGGCAGACACTGCTTCTCAATTCAGTAAATTGAAGCTGCAGGTGCTAAGCTGGTAATTTGCACCCTGTCAGCAATGTCATCTTCTTTGAAATACATGCAGTTTAATTTACATATTCTAAAATTGATTTTTAATAGTATCTTTAACACATATGGTCAACTTCAGTATGTTTTGTCATCATTCAAGTTTATTTGTACATAGATTTATTTACTCTTCTGCCAGTAAAGAATACTAATTAAGATCCATCACTGGAGTTTCATTGAGGAGAAATGGGAAATTTTATGTATTGAGTTGATAAACAGCAATAACACAATATTACAAGACAAGAAAAAACAGTAATTTCTGGCTTCTTGCCCAGTTACATCAAGTAAAGATTCAGCTGTGCATGACTGCTTAAGAAATGATTAAAAACTTTGGTGAAGAAAATCTCCTTGATACAAAGCAGAAAGTTTTGCAGTACAGCTAATAAAATATTATTTTAGTAAGAATCTAGTGCTGCAAGTTATAAACCGCCTTTTTCTGTACAACTTTGAAACTGACAATACTTGTCAACAGTTTTGTTTCAAAGTTGCACTACTGAGATCTCTCAGTGCAGTCTCTTTCTTGCCTCAATTTCACTGAGTGCTCTAAAGACTTAGGGAACCACAGCACAGTAAGCCTGAAGGGGACTTGCTCAGAGACAAGATCATTACAAACCTGACAAATGCTTGTACAGTCTTTTGTGAAAAGTCCCAAATTACTGAATTCCTAGCCCAAAAGTCAAGTAAAAATTTCAGGTCTAACCACAATATCATCCCATCTAGGCTTCATTATTCTAGTATTGTTACCACATCACAGCACAACATTCCTTCTCACTTATAAAGCTATTCAGAACTCACTGATTCCTGTGTATTTTACTTTTTGCCATCACTGGCCTTCATCTTCACTGAAAAACACCATCTCCCAGCAACTACCTCCCTTGTAAAAGTCTTATGCTTGCCTCATTCCCACCATCCTTCAGATGGCAATAAAATAATCTCCAAACTTATGAAATTTTCTAGAGATACTGCCTGATTGCAGCTAGACAAAAATCTGCAGATAAACTGCTGAATCAGTACCTTTCTTTAAAATTTCAGATAGTTATTCCATCCTCCAGATCTATTTGTTTTTCTTATCCAACTTGTCTCTATGACACGACCTCCACTGAGGATGGGCTATCATATATCTCACTGCCTCTACAATGTATAACACAGCATAATTTAATGAAATCTAGATTTCCAGATTTTCTGGCACTACCAAAATACAAATACTGGCAGAAAACGGAGCACCTTCTAAACTTGGTAACTAAGTAACAGGTCTTTTTTCTCTTACCGTTTTTGATGTTGGGTATAACAAGTTGAGTAGGTGAATTTCTGTTTCCGATGCCTTCTTTCTTTTGGTTGATAGTTGTGATGAAATTGCTGAAAGTGGAAAACTGATTTTTGGCTCCTTCCTCCAATCCCTGTAATTAAGATGACAGTATGCTCTATAGGGCGAATACATTACTGCTGTAGAAATCTTCCTAGTGAGGTTTTTACACAATTCTTTTAAATCAGGTAATAACTGAATAAAACATAAATAATGATTCTGCAAGTTTGTTTCAAATTGATTCAAGAGAGGTACCATAAAATTCCTTTCAATTACATTAAAAAACTCAAGTATTAGGTTGCAGGATATGAAGATATCCTTGGATTTCTGTGAGGAACCTACTTTTATACTTCTCACTACATGCAGCTCAGTTTAAACAGAAGAAAGTGTCACATATTCCTTCTTCCAAATAGCCCTAATATATTCAAGTAGTTTAGACAAATTTCCCTAGACTTAAAATGTGAGGCCAAAAATTTTAACCTCTAAAAAAACTTCAATACTGACTACCTGGCTAAAACTCCCTAATGATTCAAAATGGTCAGCATCTGCTGCCACTGAAGAAAGGCTTACCAACAAAACTTGGTTAACAAAGTGCTAAAAGACTCCCTGCTTGAGCACCTGTACATGCTGTCACCAAGGAGCCCACGCAAGTGTCTGCTGGGAAGTGTTGAGCACGGATGTGTTTTAACAGCAAACAGAAGTGAAATCACACATCAGACTTCCAAAGGATTGTGCCCATTAGTCTGTTGGCTAATCAGCATGGGGTGCTATTAGATATAGTTATTCGCTACAGAATTTGCAAAGCATAGGTGGGGTTAAGAGGCTTGCCCAAGATGACATAAATCTCATTATGAATATTTTAATTTTCTTCTCAATTCCAAGTCATCAATTGATATCAGGAGAGGGTAGATCAACTCAAAAAAAATATACATACCCTTCCTGCACATCATGATTTTCAACCTCACAGAAACCTAAAGACTCATTTTCCTGATATCTGGCATCTGTGGTCTCAGTTAGAAAAATGTTTCCACACAAACCAAAACTTTAATTCTGCAAATGAGAATATACATTCTCATATAATATCCTATGAAAATTTTTGAACCAGTACATTTCCCTTTTCTCCTAACAGAAATACATTTAGACTAAGACATGCAGTCAGAGTTCTAAGAAAAGCATTTCACTTCCACCACAACATCCTGAAAAAACACCAAGGGTAATAATACAGCCCATAAACCTACCACACCACAGTGTACGCAAGCTGGTACACTGCCAGAAATTTTAAATAACTGTGCCACATACAGCTATTTTTCCATGGCTCATAACTCACTAAATTGTAAATCTGAGCAATCATCAGGACTTCTGGCTTTAAAAATATCAAATTTCAATTTATAAAACTTCTATTTTTACCAAGTTTCAGTTTCTAGTTTTAAATTCATTATATGCAACAAACATTGCAAAATAAAATGTAATTACCAGTGTAATTTTCAGATTAACATTTCTTTTTAGTCTATAACTTTTGAAATATCATCAAGATGATTCTTAAAAATCATCTGGCACATGACTGGAGTAAAACAGACGCTGGACAAACATTAGTGACTGAAAAAGAACTTTTAAACAACTCCAGATCTGAGGTTAATCTTCTCAATCACAAAATGTGTGCTCCAGACAAAAAAGCTCTGAAGCACAGACTAATCTAATTATGATTAATAAGGAATAGATAGCAGAGATAATGGAAAAAAGGAATTTTTGTTAAATAATTTATTGTGACAGCCTTTTTGACTGACTTAGCTTTCTAGGTTTTACTCCAGACACATCATTGAAATACTACAGGTGAACAGTTTCTTTAAAAACCTTCTCCTTACTGCCACCTCCTTCAGCAGTGATCATAAAGAACAAAATCTGCATCCCGTTTAACTCCATCATCCTGTTTCAAGTACAGTTCCAACAATATTAGACAAACATATGGACTAAGGCTTTATTGGGAGGCCCTGGAAGGAAACCTCACACTCACTAATGAGAAACTCTGACAACCCCTGAGGGAGTAATCTAGGGCAAGTGCACAGCGCCATGTCATACTTAAAAATTTTGTAGGAGGTCACCGAGCTTTTAGAGCCTAACACTCTACAAGGACACTGCCAGCAGAAAACTGAACACCCACCATTCCCCTCCCACCCACCAAAAGGAATGAATAGGCTAGGAGGGAGCAAGAGGACCAAAGTAATCTTCAGTCCTGTTTTAAGACCATCTGCTGGCTTCTTAGTGGAAGTTTTCCAAGCACTAAGCCCTCCATAAGACTGGAGAGTTACTAACATCATACTTTATAAAACTGTATTTTTCATTATTGAAGTTAAATGAAATGTTGAAAACAAGTCAAAATGTTTCAAAGAGCACATACAGACTGATTTCTCAGAAGAGACAAAAATCATCTAGAGGAGCTTCTGGAAAATCCTGTGTTAGCCCTAACATTCCTTACTCAAGACCCTTATGTATATGGCAAGCAAAGACTAGTGAGGACAAAAAGATTTTCTTCCCTGTGCAAGAAGATGTGGAGGACACTCAGATTTCCCAAAGGCATCTGAGATTGCAACAGGCTGCACTAGAAGCAGGATTGTTCCTTCCATTCACAGCTTGAAAGGTGCAATTTCAGACTGTTTTTCCTTTACAGAAGTCTCTAATTGTTCCTTTTATTAGGGAGCAAATTACTTAGCTTTCCACAAGTTTCTTTCTAGAATGTGAATGCTGACACCCAAACCATCACCTCTTTGGTGACAGTCTATGACATCTCTCCACAAAACTCTCTCTCTGTCCCCTCTGTAACACGCTACTGAGCCCCAAGTAAGGCTCTTGGTAAATTCAAACCCTGCCCTGCACCTGACACACAACCACACCTGGCCAGATCAGAGCTCCTCTGCAGGTCCCACTCAGACAGCTCCTGCCTGCAGCCAGCACTCCAGAGGCACCTGACGGATGTCCAGCTACAAAGTTCTCCTGGCTCTTTAAAGTAGCTGGAATTCTACATGGCCACCCAGGGGCACATATTTTTCATTAGCTGAGCTAAGCCTGACACATTTTAGGCCAGCACTTTTATCTTTATTCTAACCAACTGGCTTTTACCATTCAAAGTCTAAGGTGCAGATACTGAAAGGTAAGAAAAACTCCCAGGCACTCGTCCATCAGAGACTTCTCCCACCAAATTGGTATTTGAATCACAAGAATAAACATATTCTTGCACATCCTGACAGATTTACAAAGCTGAAAGTCTTTCAGAAGATTGGAACATTTAGGCAAAACACAAAATTGGCAGAATTGCTCCAAGGAGTTTGCAGTTTGCATACAATTACTCAGTTTAACATCACGATTATTTCCTGACAGTCATAAATATGTGCAATCTTTAAATTCAAATTATGAATTTAAATAAATTATAATTTAAATGATAATAAGTCCAATGCCAATCAGAACTGCTGAACTAAAATCTCCTAAGTGTATTACTACAGGATTAGTAACATTTTTGTTCTGTTGTTGGACTGAAGTAACTTACCACAAGTTCCAGCTCATGTTGGGAATGGGAATTTTTGGGAAAATTTTATGTTCTGTAATATTGTATAGACAGCAGAAAGAAAAGCCCAACTCTGGTATAATTAAAAACCTGAAAAAACGTTTCTGAAATGAAGTTATTCTGGCAAATATCCTTCCTCCATTTTTTTCTCTGCATTAATTCATTCATTTCATCAAAATGTTGTGATCTTTGCTTCAACGCAAAAAAAATTTGAAAGATTTTTAAAGAAAAAGTTAAAAATACAGAAGTATTCCCCAGCTACCTCTTTCTCCATCAAGTGTATTAGAGCTGAAACCCTCCACCCCCGAGAACCCTTAATGAACATTCACAATGCTGCAAACCCTCAGTCATGACTAACCCGACAGAGCAGACCGTTGTAAAATGTTAACTATAAGTGGATGGAGAATTTATAGCTTCATTATGTCATTGCTTACAGATGCACTTGTTATTTTTAAGAAACTTGAATGAAAGCCTCTCAACGGAAAGGAACATGAAAGAACACGAAGACGACGATTCCCCCCTTCCCTTTCTCCTCCCAAATGAAGCGGCAAACACAGCAAACGAACACGAGTGGCACAGGCGGGCCCGCGGGCGGCTGCCCGGGCGCCGACGGGACTTACCCCGGCAGCCGCGGTTGACGCCGACGGGATGGGCGGCAATTTCTCTCCCTCCTTTTCCTTTTCTTTTTCCTTTTCCTTCTCCCCTTCTCCCTCTTCTTCTTCCTCCTCCTCGCCACCCTCCTCGGCTGACGGGGCCGCGGCGCTGCCCTGGCTCAGCTCCGCTCCCGGCGGATGCCCCTCGCCGGGGCCGGGGGGCAGCTCGGCGGCAGCCGGCGGGCTCTGCAGCGACATGGTCCCGGTCCCGCTCCCGGTAACCTCTCGGTGCCGTTGGCACCCGCGACCCCGCGCCCTCCTCTTCTCCTCCCTCCGAGGAGCCCCCGCGGGCACCCTCAGCTCCGCCGCTCCGCTCGGCCGCCGCGGCACTGCAGCAGCCGTGCTGCTCCCGGGCGCCCAGACACCCCCGCACGGCGGGGCGGAGCGCAGCGCAGCGCAGCCCGGCCGCCCCCGCCGCGGCCCCGGCGAGCAGGGGGAGCGCGGGACGCGGCGCAGCGGAGGCGCCGCCGGAGCCGCTGCCCGGGAGCGCTCTCGGCCGCCGCGCCACCTACAGACCGCGGGCAGCAGGAGGGGCCGCCGCCGCCATGCTGCTCATGGGCGGCTCGTGGAAACGCGCCTGGCGGCCGGGGCGCGGCGCGGGGGGAGCGGAGGACACGGCGGCGGAAACTCCGCGGCGCAGGAACCGGCGCGGGGCTGCGGCTGGCCCCGGCGCAGCCGCTCTGGCAAGGGGTGCCGGGCTGGGTGTGGGGAACTGACGGGACCCGGGAGTGGCGACGAGGAAATAGAGAAGTAACAAATATAAACATAAATATAAAAATATATAAATATACAGCTGGGTGAAGGGCCTTCGGGGCGGATACCGCTAGGCACGGCCGCGAGTCCGTCACGCCGGGTGATGCCCGGTGCTGCTCTGCCGGCACAGGCCGTGCTGGCAGTGGCACCTCTCACACCCCCTGAGGCCGTGCCAGTCGTGCCACCTCTCACAACCCCCCTGAGGCCGTGCTGGCAGTGCCTTCTCTCACACCGTGCTGGGGCCGTGCTGGCAGTGGCACCTCTCACACCCCCCCGAGGCCGTGCTGGCAGTGCCTTCTCTCACACCACGCAGAGGCCGTGCTGGCAGTAGCACCTCTCACACCCCCCTGAGGCCGTGCTGGCAGTGCCACCTCTCACACCGTGCTGGGGCCGTGCTGGCAGTAGCACCTCTCACACCCCCCCGAGGCCGTGCTGGCAGTGCCACCTCTCACACCGCGCTGGGGCCGTGCTGCAGTGGCAGCTCTCGCACTGTCCTGGGGCCGTGCTGGCAGTGCCACCTCTCACACCGCGCTGGGGCCGTGCTGGCAGTGGCACCTCTCATACTGTCCTGGGGCCGTGCTGGCAGTGGCACCTCTCACAGGGCGCTCTCACCCTACGGCACGTTCCTCGCCGCTGTGGGTCACGCTCCAGCGAGAAAACATACAAATCGTCCAATCATTAAAGTTGAAAAAGCCCTTCGAGATGATCAAGTCCAACCTTCGACCAAATAACACCGTGCCCCCCATGCCGTATCGTGGAGTCGAAGCCTTATTGCGAAGGACTGCACCGCATCATGGGGAATGAACGTGTAAGCCATCCTATCCCTGCTGGCAAAGCCAGAGCGGCGCCAGGGCTGTGCAGTGCTGGGTCCTGGGCAGGACCCGGGCAGCTGGAGGCGGTACGGCTGTCAGAGCCCCAGGGCAGCTCCCTGGCTGTGCTAGAGCCTTGCTGTAAGTGTGTGAAGAAATAGCATCTTCAGAAGAGGTGCTGTGTTGAACTGGTTGCAAGACATCTAGACCAGATGTCACACGCACTGGCTTGGTACTGACCTGCCACTTGGCTTGGTATGTGAAGCTGCAGGAGCCCTGCTGCATGAGAGGGGGACAATGTTTTGTACACCAACCTACATCCAGTTTAAGCTCTTCAAACCACTAGCTGCCAGACGAAACAAGTTTCCTTCAGACCACTCTAATTTTGTGTCTGAAGAAGAATTTTTCTTCCAGCTTCAGGAACAGTGTGAATAGCATTACAGACCACGTGAGAAAAATCTTCAAAATTGTTTTTCAGGTGGAGGAAAACCATGTGATGGTTTTTCTGAGCATTGGCACTACATAAGTAGCTCCTGCAGGAGCTGTGGGAAATATTTCTGTAAGACTCATAAAAGCAATGGCACAATAGGTACTGCAGTGTTAATTTAACACATTGAAAAAGGCTTTTCCTTTCTGAAGGAACTGACAGACCTGGAGTTTTTTTTAGGTTTCATTAAGAAATGGCTTTGTCTCCTTACCAAGTTAAGTATGAGATCTAGTTTTCCAAGAAGTTTGGTCTCCTCACTGTGTTACTTCCCAGTGGCTTTCAGCAGTTTGCATGAATAAGTGGCCTCTTGCACTTAAAACAAAGCCCCCCAAACACTCACTCATCTTTTTCCTTTCCATGCCAAGAAACAACATAATGATAGTAATTTCAACAGCTTCAGTACAAGCAGCTTTGCACCCAGTGGCAGTCCCCAGCTAGAAATAAATGGCACAACTGTTTTGTGGAGCTATGCCAGCTTGAAACATGGAAGGATTTGCTCCATTGAGCCTACAAAGAGAGTGAAATAAAGAAAAAAAAAATGTAGAAAGGCAAGTATAGAAACAAATTAATATTTCTTTAAGTTCCATTGAGCTATAAAAGCCTGATTTTTGTCAGTATCAAAACCACTGAAATAGTTTTCTACCAAGATTATCTCACAAAAAAGCTAATGCAACATCAAAGACATCAACTTCTGTTGTCCATGCTCTCCTGTGCTATTTGAAGCTCAAGTGCTCTATTGCACTAAACTAATTCAGATGAATATTTTGACTCATGACAATTAAGAAAATTGGCATAAAAATTTTTCCTATTTTTGTAAAGAGCGAAATCACCATATACTGAACTAGCAAACACATTTTCTTACTTTTAACTAATGTAGCATACATCTGGTGCCCAGAGTTTGAAACTAAAAGTATTTCAATATCATTCGTAGATCTACAAGGGAGTCAAAGATATAACCACAGCTGGGAAAGACATATCTAAGTAGGCTTTCAGTTTTCTAGCTTGGATGGATGCTAGCTGGGAGCAGCAGTGCTGCATGTAATGAGATGATGCATGTAGACCCTGCAGTAATTTGTTGGCAAAGTGATGAACTGGGGTAGTGGGCAATAGATCAGTAAGAAAACATGATAAAGACATTCTAGCAGTAAGATTTGTGGGATATACCACATACACAATTTTCAAAACTAAACAGAAGTATGCAACTGCCATTCTACAGACTCCATGAATTTGTTGGCCAGGTGGCCTGGGAGCCTTCACAAAGGGCCAAACACACTCAATGCCTATATTTCAAAGGACACTTTCCTTGATTTTTTACATCTCTTGTAAGCTGCTTAAAAATCTTAAATCACATGGTGCCGGCTACTTCCCTGGATTTTTGGTGAAAGGGGCCAAGGTAAAGTTCAACTGAAAACTATTGCTCATGCCCAAGTACACGTTGGCTGTGTCTACAGTTCTTTCTGTTCCCGGAGGAGTTTGCAGCCTCACTCGACCCCATGCTGGCACACCATGCTGCTGGCTCAGATAAACATATGCACACTGCAGTATCACCCTGTGGGGGGGACACAGGCAGCATGTGACCCTGAACAGATTTTCTTGTACTTAGGGAAGAACAGTCCTGCCTTAGCAGGATGTTGACCTTTTAAACTGGAATAAGACCTTCTTGACAACTTACTTTAAAATATTTCACAAATATATCTCTTCTGTCCAATGAGTTTGAGTTGTCAGGAGGGGGGAAAAGCCACTGGCACGTCTCTGTGCAATGACGTGGCCAGGCAGACCGCCACTAGGAATGACAGATGGAACCAGACCAAATGCTAACATTTGTTCACAAATGATTACTAAATGCTTACAAGTAATAGATACACTCACAGAGACTGGCATTTGGGAGTGAGACACAAATATAAAAAATAAAAAGGGCTAAATTCCCTAAATTGCCTAGTATCGTCATGACAAATACTGATGGGATCTCACATTTTTCTCTGCAGTCAGAAGTCAAATTCACCTATAGCCAAAATAGCCCCTGGGTTAATTCAGGAACACTAGGGGATAGGTTTGGGCTGTTACAGGATTCTCCCTGTTTCTCAAATGGTTTACAAGTGTTTGCCATCAAATGGTGTCAAACATCTCTGTGCAAACTGGTATTTCAGGAATTGAAATGACACGTGTCCTTCAGAAAAGGCTGGATTTTCCTATTCAGTTGCTGATGTACTCCCATCACACATCTGTACTGTGTCTCTCTTCTGGAGTAGTACTGTTTCCTTCTCTTTATACCTTTTGAAGATCTCATGCACTTCCCAGTACAAAATATTTGGGCTAATTAAGAGATGTGTCCTTTGTGAGATGGACCCTGAGTGGGCACAAGGGGAAGCACAGGGTGGCTGAAACATCAAAAGAGGAAGCAAAGGCTGGAGACAGCACATTTCCTCTCCGTGGGAGTAGGAGAGAAGGACATGGCTGGGAGTTTTCCAACACAACAGGTTTTCAGCAAAACATTCTGTTTCAACAGAAAGATCTGATTCATTGAAATGGAAATGTTTTACACAGAAGCATCTTTCTCAGTGACCTGTTGGTGGAACTCAGGAAAGATGCCACTGAAATCCACCTGTTACTCTGCCAACTACAGTTAGAGAGCTCACCACACTTGCCATGTGAATCACAAAAATTAGAGACACTGTAGCTTCTGGACTCCCTGGCCTGCTAACTCCCAGGCTGTGGTACCCTCCTGTGCCACGTCTATATCATCCTTTAGGGGAGGTGGAAGCGCACGTCTGCTCACAAGTCATGACTGTTCTGAGACTGCACAATCTCAGAGCTTGTAAGGGATGACCCCAGTCTTGTCCAGCCTCCCCTTTTTGCAGCCACATGTTTCTCTTGAAGTTGGACTTCTAGAGAAATTTGAAGAATTTGAAGAGATTTGAAGAATTTTGCCCAAATGAGTCCAAATGATTGGGAATCCACCTGCCATTGCTAACAAGCTACTCCATTTATATTTGTTATTCTTGCTGCAAATTTGAAAATATGTCAACCTTGGACTTGGCTTGCTGTTTTAGTCCCTGTATCACATGTCTTCATTTGCAAGAGAGAAAATCTCCTTTTATTCCAGAAGCACACATGCAAGGTTCACTCAAACCCTCCTAAGCTAAGCCCATGTTATTTTCCTTATGACTAACATTAGATGAATCTATTACTCTCACTTACCCTTTGGCTATCCCCAGATACTTGAAAAGTCTCATTTAAAAAAATAAAATTATAAATGTTTATTTAAAAAATTGTGCAAAGAACTTGGATAATCATCTGAAGCACTTACATGCAAGTTGGGTTGTCTTGGCAGACAATTATATTTCTTTGGCAAATGGTAAACGTTTGATTGCAGGGACATCACCAGCTGGGATGCATCCAGCTTGGACATTCCTAGTACAGAGAAGGAAGAGGTAATCAGAAATTCCGTCTTACTGCATCATTACATTTTCACTTTGAGTTCCTTGTCATCACTGACTGGTGGAGTATAACAGCTGTTCCAGCCAGATGAAAAAGGCTTATGGACTCTGGTGCCTAAGCTATATATTCTAGGTAAGTGATTAACTCACTTTTGTCTGCCTGAATAAGGTGAATATTATATTACCTGTTGCCATGGGACAGGGCCTTTGGGTTGAAAGAAATCATTAGCCTCTCTTTTAGAAATGCGGTGGCTTTTTCAGAGGGAGCTTATCTGTGATAATGCAGTTTATGCAAACATTGGAAGAAAGATATGGCAAGAGAAAAACTCACCAAGTGAAGAGCATTCACTTAGCGACCTCTCAGCTTTACTAAGGTTTCCATTTCTTCTCTCCAGAAAGCTGGTGTTGGTTATTCAATCTAAATTTCAGTTAATTTCAATTGTACAGAATGTAGCGGTAGCATGGTCCTCCCCAAGGTATAGCAAGGGACAGCTGTTAAGGCTGAGAGGTAGCCCACTACTTTTGTCACATCTGATCTGGAATTTATTTCTAAATGAGATAGAGGCAGATGCTAGGCACGGAATTTTATCCAATTTCTATTCAAACTGGAAATAAGAAACAAATATGCCATACTAAAGAACGTTCAAATTAGGTGGCAGTAATAATGTTTAATTGAGAAAGTAGCTTCTGTACTTTTGTCATGTGACCTATAAAATTGTAAACCACTGTTTGAATTAACGTTTGTTTAGCATGGCTTTGTAAATCTCCTCTTACTTAGCGGTTAACAAACGAGTCTGATTTCTTTAAAAAGACAGCGTTCTTGAACTGAAGTGACAGCGAGAGATACAATTTAAATAATTCCAATTGCTCATCCTCTTAGCCGGGGAGGAGCCGGGGGAGCGGAGGGGAGCGAGCGGAGCTGCGGCAGAGGCGGCGGTAGCCGGGGCTGCAGCTCCCTCCAGCGCCCGCTCGGCGGCTTCTCCGGGGCAGAGGCCTCGCTGAGAGAGCATGGAAATCACTTGCTCGCTCGCAGACATGTCTGACAGGGTGGAGTTACCTAGATTTCGAGCTTTAAAGGTAATAAATATGGGATAAGATCATGCATACAGTGATTTGCGTGAGTGTCCTTGAAATTGTTAGGGCAAATGGCATAGACAGTATTAACCCCATATGTTGGTTTGAGCAGGATTGAGAGCTGCATGCTTGCAGACTGTCAAGACTTTCACATTTTTAATGCAACCTGTGGTATTTCCTTTGCAACGTCTGAATGGGATGGGTACAGTGCCTGCTTCTTCCAGTGTCTTGGTTAGCTAACTAATTGCCTTTCCTATTAATGGCTAACTTCTACAAATAGGAGGGATGTCTGAATTTGTGGAGGTCTTGAGTCTCCCAAGGAAGAAAGGCCTCTGGCATACATATGATGATGGTAGCTGGAATCAGAGGGCTGGGGAAGATGCTGCCCTGCCACTGAATGGTGCAGTCTTTGGTGATGAATCTGCATCATCACAGATGATTCCTGCCACATTTCTCAGGCTGGTCTGTAAGAGAAATCACCTCTGCTTTTCATCTATGGCTACAACCCCATGGAAATCTAAAGGAGAGGATGAGCCTCTACAAGTGTTAGTGGTGCTGTTCCTGCAGCAGAGCAAGCCCTGAGGACAGCTGTCCCAAAATCTGGTTCCTCATGTACAGCAGGAGCCTGGTTTGGATCCAGCTGCAGAATTGTAGCACAGGCACTGATGTGCCCCAGCTCAGGACCTGGCCAAGCAGAGCCTGTTGGGTGCTGTGCCAGCCTGGCTTTCCTAGGCTCAGCCTTCCCTCTTTCAGGACTGCTTCACTTTCCCATCTTCCCTGCTCAGGGCAAGTTGCTTGAGAAAGCCAGTTTTTTTCTAAGTGTAAGAGGGCTTTCTCCCCAGTCTCCTGTAAACACCATCAGTTTCAAACCCAACTCCTTCACCTTCCCAAGATTTTCTTAACTTTCCCCCACTGCTATTAGTTGCAAATTTCCCATTAGGCACTGCCATAGACCCAGTGGCTGCTTTCCAGCAATCTTCCTGGAGTAGAGAGTAGAGACAAGGAACACCCTGCTGTGCTTTGCCATAGCCACAGACCAAAATCACAGAAGGGAGAGAAAAACTCCCAACAAGACCCCTCACTGTTCTGTGGTGTCACTACAGGCCCATCACACACACAGACTGAAATGTTCATACCTCTGACGAGCACACCGGAGCTTTCACAGCAGGTTTGGGCAGAAGCTGCAGCTTTAGGACATTTCTTCAGGCAGTGTGGGTTCAGACACCAGAAGCTCCCTGTGTGCCAGCAAGTGGCAGCAAGTGACACAACTCATGATTTTCCAGAAGCACCAGAAGTGCTCACAGGTGGGTGCTGTGCGATGTGGATGCCACTCAAACACCCTGCACCACTGGCACATGGCTACAGGCAGTGCTCAGTGCGTGTTGCATGGGTGCATTCACCAAGGGCCTTAAAAAAAAAGCACAAACGTAAGTAAATAAGATCAAGATGTGTTTTATGGCTTATTTTACATAAACACTTGTACTCACTCAAAACTTGTTCCTTCTTAAACAGCATCTATTCTAGCAAAACCTCCTTGGTCTGCCAAAAAGCACAAAAAATTCTCCATGGTTTGTGTGGGATAAAAGGAGCAATGCAAACACTACTAATGTAATGGTGACTAAATTTACCTAATGAATGAACAAATAACATTGTTTTGCTTCTCTCATCTTTAGAGGAAATGTGCACCAAGTGGTTCATAATCCATCCTCGGTCCTTGCCCCACAAAGTATTCCTGTATTAAGAAAACTCCACCACAGTTCTTGACTGTAGGGGCAGAAACATAAAAGCAAAGAATTGGTCTAGATAATGGGGTTAATATATCTGACTTTCTCCTTGAATCTTTCAAGAAATCTTTTCCCTTAAAAATTTCCCTGCACTTATTCTCCTTAAAACATAAATATTTTGATATTTCTTGCAAAACCTTCACCTTCAGTGGAGTTCCTGAGCACACACAGTAGGGCAGTAGAGAGTCCTGGAGTTACAAAATAATATATATAAACAAGAGATAATAAACAGTTCTCTATATAAATTATAATACTTGTTGAAAATACACCGGAGCAGAAGGACTCTGTCTGAGAAGCAGCAGAAACAATGTGTGATGAACTGACCGTAACTCCCATACCCTGACTCCCCTGCTTCACTGCTGGGGAGGGGGTGGAGCTGGGATGGAGGGACGGGTGGGGGAGGGTGTTTGGAAGGTCTTATTTTATTTCTCATTATCCTGATTCTGTTAGTAATAAATTCAATTAATATCTCTAATTTGCATCTGTTTTGCCCATGATGGCATTTGATGAGTGATCTCTCTCTGTCCTTATCCTCAACCCATGACCCCTTTCTTACATTTTCTCTCCCCTGTCCAGCCTTGGAGGGGAGTGATGGAGAGGCTTTGGTGGGTGTCTGGCATCCAGCCAGGTTCAATTCAATGCACACAGTCTCCCACATTTTCAGCTGATATTGCAGGATTTACTGTTACTGGGTATAAAGGTGCCTGATTTGCTGGAGAGCATTGCAGGAGTACAGGCTCCTTCCCAAGACAGTGATACCAAATTATAACGTCATTTGTATTTGTCCAAATAGTTCTATTTATAATAACCTTTCAGGTGACCCAATTGTACACTTGGTAAAGCATGTCTAAAGAAGATTAGTTTCTATCTTTCAGAGTATGAAGTAGTGTACTATATAAATACTGCAGCTTAGCTACTGTCTGCTTTGAATGTCAGTTAGGATCAGGTAGTGTTTATGTGCTCTTGAGATTTAGCAGTTTTTATTCAGGATTTCTCAAATTTGCATCAAGCTGAAACTTGGCATGTAAGCTGTCAGCACAGATGCTAGTTTTATTCCAAAAATAGAGTAAGTTGAAGCTTTTAAAGGTGTCAAGTGGCTTATTTATGCAGTGGTTGCAGATCCTTTAGTTTTCTGTCTCTTTCAACTATACAGAAGCTTACTCTGTAACCTTCTTCCAGCATTACTGTGTTCTCCAGCATTACAGTCCTGAGCAGTGAGGAATAAGGAGATAAGTGATCACACTAGAGTGATAATCCAAGGATGGTGTGCCCTGGAAACTGGTGTAAATAATGGTAATTTTTGGTGAAACAGAACTACCTTCACAGAGTCACCATAAACAAAAGTAACTGAGAAAACATCTGAAATGCTGCCCAAAATGCTGACATACTGCTTGATAGCACAGTGAAAGGACAGGCAAAATCCCCAGCACTGGGAAGGTTTCCTAACACTCCCATTTAGACAAGGAAGGACCTTCTTTCAGTGGTCACTGAAACCTCCTTCTCCAGGAATCTTTGCTGGGTACAGCTCTACCTCCACCATGGTATTTATTGAGTATGTGTATTGAGGTCCAAGGCATAATGACTCAGAAAATTTGTCGTAGTGTGGATCACTTATGTTCAGTGATCTACAGCACAGTTTGAGGGTAACAAACTGCCCCTCATAGAATAAATAAACCTAAATATATATAACCACAAGTGGGTTCCTTTGCTCTATTTTGTGCAGCCAAAGAAATGCCCTCTGCCATAACCTAAGCTCTGGTAGATTAGAAAACAAACTAGGAGATTGTAAAAGACATGAGCTTCCTTGCAGAGTGTCCTGCCAACAGCTGCAGGAGAGGGCAGGTCAATGTAAACATGACATACACCCTGTCCTCTTTCCTTTCTAAGAACCCTGAAAGACAGGAGGAGGCAGGTAAAGCCAGGGAGGGCCTGCCTAGTCAGAGATCAGTCTGCAGCTTGAGTTTCCGTCTGTAACAAGTGGAGGCACTATCAAATTTGCAATAATGTTGATATATAAATAAATATGTAGGTTTTTGTTAATTTTGTCGGTTTTAAGAATACTTACAGGTTGCAAGGACTGTGATCATGTTTCAACTGAACTTAGTCATTTAACACAACCTTCCAATTCATAGCTGTAATTTTTTCCAGTGAGAAATTGACTCTTCATAAAAGCACTTGTGCCAGTACAAGTCAGCGTGCATGACTTCTTTATTGTACTCTTCTTGGGGAGGCATCCCCCATCTGTTTAAGAAACAAAGAGAAGTTGTCACAATGGTAGCAGAAAAATATTTTTAAGTTAAGATCCTGTCATTCTACTGAACCAAACTAGATCCAAATACAAATAAAGACAAATAACAAGATTATAAGCTTGAAGCATTGCTCACATATAATACATATTCAATGCTCAATAATTTTATATTCTCTGAGGAATGGTAGAATTTCAACACTTACTGGCTATACCTCTTTTTGAGGTCTTCAGCAGTAATTTCCCTCCTATAATCTACTCCATAAAATGTTCAGCTCTATCAAAACAATAGACAAGACCACATCAAGCTCTATTTAGTGGCCAAGATTTACACATCTACAATGCTCATGTCATGCAAACATTTTAGTCTTTCCTATCAGAAGGAAGCAATGTGAAACACCTGAGCTAATTTATTTGGGCTTTGGACAGCTGTGGATGAGAACTAATTTCTGGCCAGGATTTGAAATCGTGCCAGCAGGAGCTTACTCTTAAACAGATGCCCCAGAATTTTATAAGGAGGGTCACATATCTCATGTCATCATTTGATGGGTACCTGGTCAGAAGTCTCTTCCCTTCCTGCTACAGCTGTCCCTGTGAAATAGCAAACATGTTTTCTGCTCATTGTGTGCTCTGTGAATCATTTCTCTAAAAGGTTATTTACAGAAAAGTCAGAGTTCATTTTCTTAACTCTAAAAACATGGAGGTTGAACCAAATCTTGTTTGTTAAAAATCCTATAACTCTCAGTGTAGTACAAATTCTGAATTTGTACAAATTCTCAGTATTTTACAAATTCTGAATTTGTAAAATAATTTCAAGATGTTAAAATAATTTTACAGATGAAAAAATAAAAATTCCTCAAACCCACAAGGGATTCTTCTTTCTCAATCCTTTGGTTTTGAAAAAATATATACAAAAATGTAGAGCTTGTATTTTTCCCTAGTGAGAATAAAAATGAGACAGCCCAGAAATAAACATGGAATACACCTTGTCTAGATGCTTTTTGTGTCTCTTAAGCCTCCATGAACACCAGGTCTCATTGCAACGTTTCCCCTCAGGAAACATCATGGTTTATGCCAGAGATTTCTATCTCCCAAGAGTTTCATCTGTACCTGTCTTCATGCAAGACAAGTACAAGGTGGGTATTTTTGGTAGGTTGCTCATGCTGTTGATAGTCAGCAGTGCCTGTAGTTTTATGAATGCTTTCTGTTCTGGTGTGTTCACTTCTCTTTTTGTAAGAAAGAATCTGTCCACCCTCTCCCACCCTACAGCTATGTGCTGTCATCCTCCCTTCTGCTGTGTTTGCAGGAATATTTTGTGTGGTCATGTGGAGCTCTGGTTGTGCCTAAGCCAGGGAAAAACCCAGATAGGTTGGTACACCATTCTTGAAAGGACGGCGAGGGCCAGGAACAGGGGCTGGGCTCAGCAGTGGCTCAGTGCAGTGCCTGAAGGTCAGGCACCAGCCCCAAGGCTGGAACTCACCACACTGATGTAGGTGCTGTGCAGGAAAGGGTGACTCAATCAACCCCTGGGAAAGACTCAAACAGGGCACTCCTGGGATTCAGAGCCCAAGTTCACTTCTGGTGCCTGTCTGCCTACACATGCACAGAAGGGGAATGTGTACGTAGGTTATATTTTGCAAGAACTGCCCAAAAAAGGTACAGTGAATATTTTTTGCTTGTGGTGTGATTTGACACATGACATGCCACAGCAACCTTCCTGGGCACAGAATGTGATCCCACTCTGTATCTGATATAATTAAGGATGTATGACTTAAGTACCAGCTGTAGCCTGAAGTGATACCATTGGACTGAGATACAACATTGTGGTTTTGCTTTCCATCTAGGGAATTGCAATATGTGCTAAAAATACTGTTTGGCACAAGGAAATGCAGACTGTTATCTCGTGCAGAGTGGGACATGGAATGTCAATCCCAATAGAAGTCACCATAGAAGAGGGAAAGTGGACATTTAAGGAAGCCTTCTTGTGTTGTCAGCAAGATAAGCTGGGACTGGATTGATATTCTTTATCCCTCTCTCCACTCTGTCCCTTGCAGGATGAGGAATGATCTGTTTAGAAGTGAGTCATAGCTAAATAAAACCAGCATAGGTAATCATTTGCACCATATTAGGCATCAATTTTCCATCACACATTGTATCTGTGTAGCTACTGGAGACGTTGTTTTCTTCCCTGTGTTTGTTCATGGGAAGATGCATTTATTTTTAAGCTGTATTTAAAGTCACTCATCTCTACGGAAACATGGAGGGGATACTTCACAGGAAAGGACCTCATTCTCTCTCCAAAGCCACTTTGTGCCCAGGCTCTACTATCCCAACTCTGGGTGGCACACCATGACTGTGGTTTAAGAGAGCATCCAGGAAAGAAGACTTGTTCTGACAATCTTTTCAGAAA
Organism: Ammospiza caudacuta; assembly: GCF_027887145.1. Classification (NCBI taxonomy): domain Eukaryota; kingdom Metazoa; phylum Chordata; class Aves; order Passeriformes; family Passerellidae; genus Ammospiza; species Ammospiza caudacuta. The sequence goes on along the minus strand of NC_080601.1, from coordinate 22,606,754 downwards.
AAGTATCCAAGATCCTGTCTGAAATTATGGTTACAGACAAGCAGCATCTGCTGAATTATTTTAATTGATACCTTCAGGTTCTAGAACAATACAATCAGAAAGGTGGGGAGCAGAGAAATTGATACACTAATTTACTTGTGAAGGACAATAAGATAATAAACAAAACACTCTGAATAAATAACAAATTAACCAAAGTGATTGAATTTCAGCCTTAGAGAGCTGTAGAGACAAATTCTGCCCATTATACCCATATGACTAGTTTCATTAACAACAATCTGCTTCTTAGTAAATTGCCAGTTATAATAAAAACAAATAACTTGTTCTTTTGTTTCTCCGCTGTTATGCATTTTAATAATTCCAGAAGTACTCATTAAAACTGCTGCTTTTACACTCAAATGTTGTAAAACACTCTTGCATTACTGTTAAACCACTCCACCTCCCTTTTCTGTCTGAGCATCCATATAGCTACAGAAGAGGCAGAGTAAAATAAAAACCTCCAGAACAGGTGCAAGGGCAGGATGATGCAACTGTCTGCTCACTCTGCCCACAGGAGCAAAGTGGCACCTCAGGGCCATGAGCATGGAGCCAGAAAGTGGCACTAAGTGAATTCCATGCCAAAATGTTGACAACATCTGATATGTGCAAGAGGGCCACTGAGTGCACAGAACTGCCTGTCCAGCAGAACATAACACCATGCAAACACCACTGGGGTTAGATTTGCCCACAGTAATCATTTATTCTCTATAAAAACAGATGTGCCCTGTAATTGCATCTAAATAATTCACTACCAAAATTAACAATCCAAAACCTGTATGAAGGCAAAGGTTTCATCACCTTTATAATTTATTTGAAAAAGTTGTTCTCCATTTTCTTATGCTATAAGTACCTATTTTGATAACGTACCAAGTGACATCTAAGTTACGGGTTTTAAAATATTTTTTACTTTGTCACATTTTAATGTTTATAATGACTGTATACTATGAGGAAAAAGGGGAGATAGAGCACCAAAATTGCTTTAAAAGCATTGTTTGTTCTTTGATATTATTCAGGAAGTACTTAAGGCTATTCAGGAGAATCATGATGTTTAATATGCACGTGAACAATACTTAGTCTGCAAAAACAAGTTGGCAGCCTTTTGCATGGAGCTGTTGCTAACATCTCTTTCCTGAGCAATGGTACATTTAGGGATCTGTTGGCAGTTTTTTATTCTGCCCATGAGAAGTGATACTGCAAGAGGCTCCCTGTGCCCATTCTTCTCAGGAGCATTAGTGAGAGGGCAACTGGCTCAGCACTGCCACAGCTCTGGAGGGAGAGATCTCACTCCACTGCCCCTGTGAATGGGGAAAACGGAGGTAAAAAATTATGAATTTGGATTTTTGTCCAAACTTCCAAGAGTTACACTTCAGAAGCTAGTGGAGTTCTGTACAGGCATTATTCATCCTTGTTTCTGAATCCCCTGAATCTGTCATGCTCAGTGTTGTTCAAAACTGGAATAGAAGGACAGTCCCAAAGACAGCTAGCAATCTGTGTGTGATACAGCAGATCAATAAGAGCTAATAGATGGAAATAGGGAAATAAGTCTGTTATGGATTGCTCAGCCTTTTGAAGAATTGGTATATAGGGAAGGTGCGAGAGGGTAAAAATTCACTGTTTTCTAGAAAAAGATATTGTTTCCAAATAGAAGGACTGCTCAGTGTCTTTTTCCATTCTATTTGAAGATTCATCTTAACATTGATGGGTATCTAGTGAGTTTGAAGTATTTCCTCTTAAACTTTTAGTGTTTTTGATGAATGATTGTGGAACCCTGTTGGATGACTACAAAATTGTGATCTCTGGGTTAAGGAGTGTCCCCTTAACCTTAGGCAATCTGTCCTATGGTCGAAAGTGGTCCCACCAGAGTTCAGCATTTCAGTGATGCTCTGCAGACAGAAATCCAGCACCTCTGGCTCTTGTGTAGATTTATCAAGAGAATAAAATGGAGACCAGGATGCTGTCAGTGTCCACAGGTCATGGCAAACACATTTCAAGTGGAAAAAAAAATCACTTAACTCTTTGTACTGCACCAAGGATAACACAGTCCCAACCCAAACAAGAATTATTAATGGTAACAGACAGCTGGAAACACAGGTCAAGGACAGAAGATGTCCCTGCCTCAGTAGTTTTCCATTTGCTCATGATGCAAAGTGGCCACCTGACTGCTCTCCTGGCTAGTTGTAGTCTCGCGGGCAAAGCACTAACTGCGATGCACTCGGGTTCATGTGAGCTCAGCTCACATGGTAAGTCAGACTCCAGACTCCCCGACTGTGGGTGGAACTCCTCTGACTGCATTTCCTTTAAAGCTGTAGTACTGTGCCCTTTATTCTCTGCTGCATAAGCTTGGGCCCATTTAATCAAAGGTGTCATGCTTAAAACTGGTTGGCAGTGGAGTTTCTGCCTAAAGATGATTGAAAAAACAGAGAACTGAGTGATAGGAAGTGAAGCCGAACTGTAAGTGGTGTGAACCTTGTTTTCCTTTTCAAAGTAGAACTAAATGTATGTGATTTAATTTAAAATGAAACATATATATAATGTTTCATTTCAGTAAGAAGAAATGCTGAAAATCTTTTTGCTACAAAGCAAATGTGGATGACATTGGCTGGCAACAGAGTAGTACAATGGGAATTTTTTCAAACATTGCCTCAGTATATGCTTTCTTTTCTATTGAGATCTCCCTGCTATAATGCCAGCCAACTGAGAACAATTTTTCATGTTTTGGATGGTAATAAATCTTCAACAAAGTGTTAACCAGTACCTTGGGCAGGTTTTCTGGTTGATACTACTCTAGATCCTGCATTACAAATTGCTGAAACAGGAGAAGGGCCTTAGGTACACATTTCAAACATTTCCTTCCTAGTTTTGGTCAGCATCATGTGGCTACATGAGTGAAATAGCAAGGGATTCATCAATAATAGTGGTAAACTACAGCTCAGGCTTTGAGTTAAAGAAAACAAAACCACTTTTCCTTCCCCACTCCCACTCCTTATTCCCATCTAACAGTTCAACAGACTGTGAGAAGTCTCGGAATGATTTCTCTCTTCAATGCTTCTAATTTAAATGGCTTACTAAAAATGAATATTTCATGACATTACAGGACTCTCCAAAGATTCATCTCTTTAGCACTAATTATTTCAACAGGACCTATATGAAAGGCAAAGGCCGCTTCTCTATATTGTCTGCATTAACACCATAAAGCTATCTTGATTTGACAGTTAAAGTTCTCATTGCTGTATATCCTCATTTTTACGTTTTAGTGTCTCCCACAGAAAGTGACACAGTTTGAAGTGTCATGGGGTTAACCCTGCAGTCAACCAATTATGTCCTCATTAGTAAAAAAGCTGCAAGACTGCAGCACTTAATCCGTAGTTTTTCTTTCTCTTCAAGCCAAAGCCACCTTTGATTTCCATAAGGAAATTCTCATAGCAGTACCCCTACTGTTTGATCCTCCAGGCCAGTTTGATATAGTATCCATTGCCTAAACAAGGAAGCAAGGTCTACTTAGGCACCTGCATGTTTGGAGCTAAGGAAGTTTCCACTTTGGAGTAAATAGTTTCCACTAGACCTCACTCCTCTTGTGGTAAAAAAAACGCAAAACCAAAACCCAAAATAAATCAACCCTCCATCTGCATTCCTTTCACATTCTGATGGGCACAAATGAAACAAAATAACCTCCAAAACCACAAACTTATGTCATTTGACAAATGGGAGGACATGCAGTACAAAACTGGAAATCTTTTCCATGTACCTTAGCCAAGGTCAGGACACCTCTGTGTACAACCTGTTGCCTGGGGTGTCAGCATTTCAGATGTGCTTTCAGAGGCTCTTGCCACAGTTCTTTCATGCAACATCCACACTGAGAAAAACAACCTGCCAGTCCAGGCTCTTCACCCTTTGAAGTTCCCTCCCGTTCCTTAACTCATACCCCACCTTCAGCAGCCCATCTCTCATAAGGTGCAATTTGCAATGGTGGTTTCTCTGTTCTGGTTTCTGCCTGACTCTTGAAGTCTGGCTGAGCATCCAGGTGGACCCTCACACTGGAGCTGAAATAACAAAAGCCATGGGAGTGGACTACAAGAGATCAGCACGGGGGCTCACGGCTGGCTTCTGCCTGTCCCTTGCTGGTGAAATCTCCCAGGTGAGGGCACTGAGAGCTGCCCTGTGATGCCAGAGCAGCAGAAAGCAAGACCAGTGCAGCCAAAGAGAGTGAATGCTTTTGAGCATGTGGCAATAATTTCTCCAGCCTACTCTGTGTCTTTGAGCAGCCCAAAGGAGTAAAGAACCAAAGTCTCAGACTTCCACTTCTCATCCTCCAACTTCTGAACTGAATGACCTAGAAAATTGGACTTTCTAAAATTGGCATTCACAAGTGTGGCACTTCACTGCTCTAAATACTCTGGGCAGCTTTTTCCTCAACACCTCCATACGGCCTTTGTCAGCCACACTAAGCTTTCTGAGGAGGGCTGGGTGGCTTTGCATGCCCTTACCCATTCCCACAGCCAGTCTCCTGAGTACCCAGCATCCTCATTCACAGTAATCAGATGCATGAATCCAACAAAGCAAAATTCCAGTTTTATGAAGTGCAGATTTCTGTAAAGGAGTTATTAGCATAAAAGCACCTGATGTTTATTGTCAGACCCTATAGGTTTTGACAAGTTCATTCGTTTTGGATGTGGATCTCAACTAACTTCCATTCTTTGGGTATTACAAGACTTTGGCCTCTTAAACATTTAATAAACGTCATGAAACAATAAACTAGATTAAATTAAATGTTGTGGAATTAGCTCTGCATTTGAATTGCACTTTTATGGTATAATTTAGCAACCAAAAGGATAAATTTGTAAGGTGGTTCTTTTGAAACAGCCAAACAAGTAAGATGATTTGGGTACACATGGTGTAAGTAGGATGAAGTCTTATAAAGAAAAATCCTTCATAACATTGGAGCTGAATTAAGCCAAGGCATAATAATTTCCATTTGTCCAGACAAGCTACTGGCACAATTTCTGCAACAAAGCTGAAATGGTATCTGCAGATGGTGATTGGGGTGCAAAGTTAATGTTTTTATGCATGAAGCATCCTGGCATGTGCAGGTGATCTTCAAATGCCAAGGATTTCCTCTCTCTTTTGCATCACAAAACATCTGCAACAGTCCTACAGCATTCAACAACACTGTTTATGATCAAAAGCCAGATTGTGATATTTGTGTTCACAGCTATTTAGCTTTTACCCTAGATTCCCTTCCCAAATTTTCCTTCATTTTATCCTGCTGCTGTTGGGCTTGTAACCATATAAATTAAAGGAACAATTGTATTTCTGTCAGAATAGTCGCCGTGTTGGAACTGCCAGAATCTCACTGGGCTGGTAAATCACAGTTTGGTAGCTGCTGCCAGACATAACAAGGACATCCACTGATGTCCAGGAAGCTATTTGGGAAGCAAGACTGCTCAGAGGGAATATGGGTATCTCACAGGTGATCTGCTTGCTAGCAATATGAAAGTAAGGGGAGCAGAACCAGGCAGAAATATTAAAAAGCCCTTTTGTATGGTTTAATACTTGTTTTGGGATTGCAAAATACAGGAAAATAGGGAACATAAATATTTTAATCCAACAAAAACTAGAGCAATGACAAAATTTCTGCACATAAAAGCTGAAGCACAATGATGGAAAAGTATACATTCCAGTAAAAACTCCATCACTATTTACTTCTCTCTATTAATACAATCATAGCTTAGTCAAAATCTGACAGAAAACTGAACGGGGAATGTTATTAGTCTGTTCTGCAACTATTAAAAACAATTGAATGTGATGTTAAGTTCACCACAGGTTTTTTCAGGAAGTCCTTGCTCCTTTAAACTCCTATGTACAGGCTTTCTACTCTTTTGGAGTGGGGAATTTTAAAAGTCATTAACTTGGCTTCATTTGCCTGGGAATTATGCAATCTGGACAATATGGAGAGCAGCATTTGAAAGACATTGTTTGCAAGGTTGTGCTGGGTGACAGCAGCATTTCCATCTGGCAAATGCCTGAAATGTGTGTTCAGTGCGGGAAAGACTGGAATAAAAGAGGAAAATAAGGTGATATTGGCCTAAGCTGGCATGTGGCAGAGTTTTTGGGCAGGGTCAGAGTATACAACAGCATATATAGAGTTGCAGGCTCAAAGTATATTGTGCAACAACAGACAACGCAGAAATAATTCTCATTTTATCTGCAGTGCTTAGCAAACAAATTTCACTAATTTTTCTTTAATCAGATTTGTAACTAAAATGTTCCTTGCCTTAGTGCAACTGGAATAAAGACTATTCTAAAAGCATGACCAACTGATAAGACATGAATAAAATTACTTCCATGTGTATGAGATTATTATAAATGGGACTTCTCTTTTCAACAAAGAACACTGTAAACAAATACATGATCCAGTTTATTAACTGAGATTGGCTGGATTACATTTTGAAAATAAGATACACATGTTGGCAATTATCACACTTCGCTATAGTCATGCCTTTGAAAGACACACATCATGTGTTTTTTCTTGTGAAAATTGTAGCTTTTTTAGCTTGCCTTACTAGAACATTTTGAGAAGTATCTTTTCAAAATGCATATACCAGCCTGATTTCTGAATCCATGCTCAGACAGGAAAGGGCAGATCCAGATTCCTCTGGGCTGAGGTGGAAGTTAGAAAGGTCTTCCAGCCAGCTGGGACACACCACAGAGGGGGACTAGGTGTAAATGTTTCAGAGGCTGCTGTGTTTGCCTGTATCCTGTGCAAACTTGGTTTGAGACCAAGAGAGGCATTGCCTGGCTCAACTAGGAGAACAACTGTGTCAGTGCTCTGTTTTGTTGGGGTTATTTTACATTGTAGGATGGTTGTTCTTATGTCCTGGTTTGTAAAATGTGGCAAAACAGACCTTCTCTACTTCGTATTGATGTTATTAGGGGGACTTAAGCTGCTAGAATCTTAAGTAGTAGTTGCCAAAGAAAGATAGATTATATTTTTCTTGGGTTTTTTTTGTTTTTTTTGTTTTTTTTTTTTTTGGTTTGGTTTTGTAGCTTTGAAAGAAAAAGCTTCTCAGTTTGATAAAGATAGAAACCTCTTGAATAACAGCAGCCTGGCATTCAAAGCACTCATGGCATGTCCAGGCCAGGTTCTTGTTCCCTATCAGGTAGAGTCCTTGTTTTGCCCTGGCTCTGCTGCCTGGCTGGTACATTAAGCCCTGAGTACTGGGCTGCTGGCCATTCTGTAGCAAGTCTCTCAGAGTGAGACCACAAAACATGATTTAAGCACTGGACTTGTTTTGAGAGAGCTCTGTGCTGGGATGCACTGGTTACAGTGGAGAGGGGCAAGTTAGATCACCTGGAAAGTGATGCAGATCTTACCCAGAGCCCCATACTCAGTCTAAATGTTGTACAGTTTGGACAGATGGCTGGCAAAACCTGCCAGGGCCATTTCAAAGGTAATATTCATGTGCTGTCCCACTTCTCCATGCTAAGGAAGTGCATGGTAATGTTATCCCTGGCACTAATCCAATGCTGGGCTCTGACATAAGAAGAGCATACACAGCAAGTAGGAACAGGTCTGCAGAGATTAGAGATGAATCTTCACTCTCACAATACAAGAACTCTGTGCAACAGCTGTAGGGAAAAGAAGAGGAAACCCATGCCCAAAATCTTCACTTCAAGCCCGCTGTAATTTCCAACATGTCCAAGAAATGATGACAAGTATTTTGCAGACATTATTAGATGCAGGTGCTGTTAGTCCCATCCTGGCACAGATAACACACAAGCCTGAAAAAGACAGACCTAACCTCTCCTTCCTGTCTTGCAGCCTAGAAAACCAATGAAGTATTTTAATAGATATGAACAACAGCACAAAGTAATCTCCTTATCTAATTGACTCTAGTATTGGTAGCTCACAGTAATACGACTTAGAAAGATGTGAACTTGAAATGTCAAGTGTAGAAGACAAAGGAACCCTGGCCTCGGCTGAGATTCTCAGACAGCAACTCCCCAGGTACAGAAGTGCCTCAGTTTGAACTTTATTTACTTCAACCAAAACTTTGCACCTTTACAGTATGAAGGATTCCCCCAGTGAAGGAGCTATGTCAGTCCTGTCCCTCCTTCCAGCACATCAGAGAAAAAGAAGGCCAGGTGATGGGTTAACTTCATGTGCTGCACTTCAGGCTTTATTGAGAGTGTTGCAAGGTCTCATTTTGCAAACAAAGCCTGGGATAAGATTATATCAGAATGTCACACAAATCTTCAGCTGCCTTGAGAAGGCCAGTAACATGCAAAACCTTTTATCCCTATCCTATCTTACAGAAAACCTCAGACTATTTTTGGGTTTGGTGCTGATTCTAATGTCACTTTTAAAAAACATGAAAAAAGGTAGTTAAAACCAAGAACTTCATAAATCTCATTAGGAAAAAAATCTGTTTGAATTACATGAAATGAAAGTATAGAACTGAAAGTATTTTCAGTTTCTGAAAACTCTCCAAAGGGTCTTAAAAATGCAGTAGCAGGAGAAAGATACCATCCAATTACTCCTCTAGTTCTACCCACACCAAAATCACCACAATAAATAGCAAAACAATCAGTTAAGGAGGGATCAGAATGCATGGGGAAAAGGACTCAGCAAAGCTGGCATCCCTGTCTCTCTCAGTGTTTCATTTCATTCTACAAGGCTTGTTTTCTTGAAATTATAAAATGAAAGCCAGCCCTGCCCTGTTTTGTTAGACAGCACTGATCTTTTTATATGAGCTACCCGTTCAGAGAAGCAGAAAATTTCAGATAAATCCTTTCAACAGGTTCTCTTTTATTTTTTTTTTAACTGAAATTACTGCCTTGTAAATTTTCTTCCATTCCCAGCCCAGCTCCCGTGTTGGAGGCAGTCGGAGATGAGCAGAGCCTCAGTCAGTGGGTTCCTGGTGCTGGCAGCCAGCAGAAGCACTGTTGCTGCCATGCCCTTATTCCTGCACTAGCACTATTGCTGCCATGCCTTTATTCCTGCAGAAGCACTGTTGCTGCCATGCCCTTATTCCTGCACTAGCACTATTGCTGCCATGCCTTTATTCCTGCAGAAGCACTATTGCTGCCGTGCCTTTATTCCTGCAGTTGCACTATAGCTGCCATGCCTTTATTCCTGCAGAAGCACTATTGTTGCCATGCCTTTATTCCTGCAGAAGCACTATTGCTGCCATGCCTTTATTCCTGCACTAGCACTGTTGCTGCCATGCCTTTATTCCTGCACTAGCACTACTGCTGCCATGCCTTTATTCCTGCAGTTGCACTACTGCTGCCATGCCTTTATTCCTGCAGAAGCACTACTGCTGCCATGCCTTTATTCCTGCAGTTGCACTGTTGCTGCCATGCCTTTATTCCTGCAGTTGCACTGTTGCTGCCATGCCTTTATTCCTGCAGAAGCACTACTGCTGCCATGCCTTTATTCCTGCAGTTGCACTGTTGCTGCCATGCCTTTATTCCTGCAGAAGCACTGTTGCTGCCATGCCTTTATTCCTGCCCAGGACTGTGCTGCAGCAGAGATCCATCAGCCTTGCAGCTCGTACCCCTGCAGCCCCAAAGGGCTGACCTGGCTGTCTTTGCTTTCGTGTTCCCATCTTTGCTGCATGCCAAGCTAAGGCACAAGCCAGCTCAGGGCTTTACCAGCCACCTGCAGAGGATTAGGTGGACAGCCCTGGACTAAGGTTTCATGGCAAGCCCAGGCAGTGGCTCTGGCACGTGGGAGCTGAAGCGCGGTGTCGCACGGCCCCAGCAGGGATCAGAGATCAGCATTTGCACACCCAGGCCTTGCAGAGCAGCCATCTGTCACTGTGCAGCCACAGGGGACCTAGAGGGGCTTTGGCAGCTGGATCCAGCCCCCACGTACTGCACAGTCGAGATGGGACCAGACAGTAACCAGTGTTACAAGTCAGTGATGGAGACCTGGGGAGCTGCTCCTGAGGCAGACCCTCCATCATAGCAATGCCCATGCCAAGAGCTGCAGCAGTGGAAGGACAGAAACATTTATCTCACTACCTAGATGGTATTTAGTCTGTGCTTCATGCAGTAAGAAAGTTATTATCACCAGCAAATCTGTCCCTTTCTCTAAGACATAAAATCTGCAAAGCTATGAAGCCAGGCGTCTGGTAATGTGGAAATCACATCAGGGATGAACACCACCAAAACTGTTTCTAATTGCCATCTTGGATGTGCTTCCAAATTGTAAAGTGATTGTTTAGGGAAAACAGCAAAGTTTTCAGGTGACAATAAGGTTACCTAACATAAAATTTAGAGTTTGGATACTTAGTACAAAAATGAACAGATAGGATCATAAATCTATCTTATGCTACATGCCTCTCTGTATTATTCAGGGACCCTTAGATTTTAATTTTTATATTTTCTAATGATTGACTTCCATTCTGGCAGGAATTATACTACTGAAATTCGATCAGCTAACAGCCATTACTTTGAATAAACCCAATGGAAACAAAATTAGATGCAAACCCATTTACAGCAAAGCCAACTAACCCAAACAAACCTCAGAACTTGTAACTTATAAAGCACTTCCTCTGATGCAGCTCATGCCCAGCTCTATGGGAACCACAGAGGAGTATATTAATTCCTCTGTGAGGCCAAAGAAGGCAAGTATCAGATGGAAGACACTTCATAGTGGATCTGCTCTAAGTCATTCAAAGTTCAGCAGCTGTTTGAGAGATCTTCTTGTTCTCTGACTATAGTCTGTTCTTTACAGAGCAAGCATGAGAATTCTGAAGTCAAAATGTTTTTCTAATCAACATCGAAAAGGATTAAAAAAACCTCAAAGCCCTTTCTCCCCTACAGCGTTAAGGGAAAGCTCACAACAAGTTACTGGAAACCAATATGCTGATTTTATACAGAATTTCCAAGAAAACAGTAATGTGGAAGCAAGTATAATGAATAGCCAAGGAATGGTCCGTAAGAAGGATGAAATATTAGAGAGTTTTCAAGCTTATCCTAAGCAGGTATCATTGTAAAAGCAGCCACAAAGAGCTTTTGTTTCTGTTACAAGTGTAACTAGAAGCAGAATTCTGTTAGAGTAGTAAAGCAGCTACTGCAAATATTTTACAATGGAGAAATAAGCTTTTTGTGGCTAATAAGAATTAATATATATTTAAAGAAATGGTCAGCATTATATTTCACCTCTGATTTCCTTTTTTTCATACCCCCTGCATACTTCTTCTTCACCAAAACTGATAATCCTTGAAGAGGAGGCAATCACGCTCTGCACAAGTGTAATAGTCTAAACACGTTGCTTTTTTTCTGCAGATTGAGACCTGAGAATTTAATGATTTACAGAACACCTCTGCTTGAGGCCTTCTTTCAGCTTTTTTAATTAAGAGAATGTGTCTTTGATACAAAGTAGAATCTCTGAGAGGCCAGAGGCATTGCACTCTCAGGTATACTTAACACACAGCAATGTGATGGATGCAGTTCAGGGTTCTACACCGCTCATGCCTTTGCTAGCATAAATTTAGAAAGTGTTAAAAGGTCTAGTGCCTATAAAAGTTAAGCATGTTACAGCAAGCCAAGAAAGGAGAGATGATGCATTCTCTCAGGAATCTGTCTAAGGAAGTTATGGGTGTAGCTGCTGCGCTCTTTGGCTTTGGTGGAAGTCTAGAGCAGGAAGTGTTCTGGGATGGCCCTGGCAAAACTTACAGGAACAACAGCTCTAAAGTAACTGGGAAACTTAGATAAGAGAACTGATAGAAATCCTCAGGACAAATCAATCTCCTATTGGACTCAGAGTCTAGAAGAGTAGTATCTTCCTCCTGCAATTCACAGTTTATTGCAGAAAAATGAATGAAATGCTATAGCAAAAAGACATTACCCCAGAGTGGTCACTGGGACTTCTCACTTGGAGAAGAAATGAGAGGAATTTTCTTTTTTTATTCTGCTATTTTGTTAGTTATGGCTGTAACAGGAATTTAGACAACAGAGAAAGATTCCAAACCACTTGGGGAACTCGTTAACATTTTGTGATTCATACAAAATAAGTGGGACTCAATGCAGTGGGACTCCAAATCTTGTCCTCTTCACCACTGAGCTCAGAGCTGCTCTGAGGTGGTGGTGCTGTAGAAGCCTACACTTAATATTGGAAAAAGCCATTACTGACTAATAGTATCTCAGAAAATGTTTGAAGGAGTCATGAGATTCCTAAAAGCAGAAGTTACCCTCATTAAATCTATTCTGGAACAATACTGTCAGTTGTTTTCTGAGTATTCAGAAAGTCCTGTTTTGCTTTCAAAATTAGAGCAGAGAACAAACAAGAGTAAGTTGTCAGCTTCAGCAAAACCATCTATTTGAAGCTGGAGGCAAATATCAGGATACCTTGTTGCCTGAACATTTTGGCCCAGACTACATCAAATGGTGGAAATCAGAGTCAAGTTCAGCAATGGTATCTTGCCCATTCCCAGTAACAAACTGACTCCTTGCTGAGCTGTCCCACTGCCAGACTGCAGCACTTTCAGCCACAGACCTGCACAGGTGCCCAGCTGGCCTGCAGATACACGTGTTAAATTGTAGCTTCCGTGTCTGCAAATGGAGACCAATGCCTTCACTTACAGAATGCACAGGCTCTGCTCAGTGTTGAAAAAATGCATGTTTAGCCTGCTGTGATTCTTTAGGGAAATGGGTGAATAGAATTAACCTCCTTGAAACTATTTTTTTTTTCTGCTGCAACAGCTTTTTGAGGTAAAGAATTTATTGGTGTAAAAAGCCAGTCATGTTCTTAATTGCCAAATAATGCCAAATGCCAGTGCCCATGTTTTATTTCTGTGTTTACTCCACAGCACCATGCAAGCCCTGGTCCAAGTAATCTTAATAATGATTGCTTGTTAATACTAAAGTAGTTCCTCAGGAAGCTCCCACATGAAAAAAACGCTGCTGACAGATTGAGAAGGGAAGAGGTTCAGGTAGAAATTCTCCCTTCTGCACCAGCACTACAGGATTTGCTGTGAACCTAAACATGTGAGGAATTTAGCTTTCACCCACAGACAGCAATGAATACAGTCTGTGCCTTCCCAAGATAGACGATCACAGATTTAGGCTAAAAGAAATGCCAACATACAGCTTAAAGAGAAGGGCTCTAGTTTATGTTAAAACAGGATAACCAGCTTGGCATGAAAAATGTGAGAGTCAGATTGGTACCCACCCATTCATCAGCTCTGAGCAAGGCAGGAGGAGCAGGCTCACAAGAAAGCTGCCTCATCCTAATAAGGCAGAGCTGTCTGGCAGTGACATAGTCTGGATGCCTTCTCTATGAACTAGTGCAAGCCATGGAGGAGCCACTTCTGCATGGCTCAGGGGCCCTGTCACCCTTCCATCAATAGCTGAGTGTGATCACCTCTGCAGGATGACTTGTGCTGAGTTGCACACAGATGCTGGGCTCGCTTGTGTGCTGCAGGAAAATCTGGTGTTACAAGAAAAGCCACTTACTAATGTCCCAGGTTACCCTCTGCACCTCCTCCAACATGAAAGCCCAGGGAAAAGAAAACAGTCATCATGACTGACTAGCAAGCATTTTTTTCTGCCCAGGGGATATAAAATTATAGCAAGTATATTTTTTTTTTTGACTCTGTAGTAAAATGATACTGCTTCATTGCTTGACTTGTCAAGACCTTCCTTTGTTTAGATTTAATATGACTGAATCCTTTAGAAATAATGGATTTAAAATGGAAGGCAACAGCTCAGAAGATGGGCATCTTTGCAAACAGCCATGTTTCTGCCTGTTGCTGAGTGGAGATGGCAAGGTGTTTGCTGAGGTAGGAGCTGCTGCTCACTTATTTTGAAGAAACGTCTTTTTTTCTTGATGTATTTATAACATTCATATTCACTAATGCATTCCAGGGAGAGGCAGATCTCCCTACTGATGTCAAGAGAATCAGCTGAAAACAGGCCAATAACAATTTCTGTACTTTAAAGCAAGCTCTGTGGTTGTGCAGGAAGAAGGAGATTTAGCATTATAAGCACAAATATGAAACAAGTCATTTCCAAAGAAGAGAGTAAGTATATCGTGTTGAAAATTATTAATGTAGTTGCCATTCTTGTACTTCATAGCCAAAAAATTATCCTGCAGCAAGATTTCCATCTGAATTTTTAGGGTATTCGCTTGATTAAGTGCTGCAAGGTGTGCCTTTGGGGCCAAATCTCCTTTTGGTCTAGTGGCATTGTGGACCTTTGTCATTCAGTCATAAATATCCAATGCATTAAAATGAAAATCAACACTATTACATCTTATTATTTTCTTTCAATAATTTTAAATATTGACCCAAAATATGGTGGCATGTTGGCATTTCATACTTTTGCAAAGCAGGAAAATTAAAGCAAGTGGAGATCTTTCCTTACCACCCACAATAATCAAGTATGGCTCTACTGGCCTCTTAATCCCCCTCCACATCCTCCTTCCAGCTTTGTACTACAATGGAGTATTAGTGGCTAAAAAGAGAGTGAGAAATTGTGGTGAGGGACAGAGAACGGGCTGAGGTGCTCTTGGGTGAATAAACGGTACAATTGAAAAGATTTTGTTTAAACACAGATGTTTGAGCAGAACAAAGTATGAACTTATTCAACTCTCAATTTATGAGGTAGTTTGGGTTTGTTTAATCATCATTGAGGCTCCCTAAAACTCAACTACAATTAATTTTCAGTTTGGGGGAAGTTCACTCCTTGCTCATCAATTACTCAGGAGATGAAGGTAACCCTAACATTCCCATACAGAGAGGGGAATGTGCTTCCACCACAAACCTCCCAGTCACTGTAAGCAGCTCCTTTAATTGTCAGTTTCTGCAAAAGCATAAGGTACTCAACGGGTGCATCAGACCAAGCATAAATACACTTCTATCATTTTCTACTAATAATGCAGAAAAGAAGTTGAAAGTTTGAAAGGCACTCCCAAAAGCCCTTCTAACTCATGTACATACACATCACCAATGAAAACAGTGACAGACTCCTGTGACATGCATCTCCTACAGACACCTCTGTTCTCTGACCTGTCAGGGGCAGGAGTGAAACTGGGTCTCAGAGCTGCAATTCACTCACAAGGTTCCTATTTCACTTGCAATTCTTTAGTAGTTCCAAGTTTCTAGACATATGGGTTTCAACAGTGTGCAACTCCCCTGCGTGAGCTATGGCTTCCACTTCAAATTACCACATTTGACTAAGTGGTCAGAACAAGTGATTGAATTCACAGACCTTGGACCAGTCCGTTCTGTTGGGGCAACAGAGAAGGGGATTGAAGTACACCCAGCAAAGAGACCAGAAGTGTGAGCAAGCGTGAGGCAGTGCCACAAAAGCATTGTCAGGGTGCCCTGCCAAGCCATTGTAGGCGTTGTCAGTACAGAAACACATCTGAAATTTTCCAGAGAACACTTTCCACATGACTGACTTCTTCTACAGGTCAAAACCAAAAAATGTTCATTATCTCACCGCTCTGTCCCAAGCAGGCAGGACAAGAACACATACTGACACATCAGCACTGCACAGGAGAGAGAAATTGTAGTTTATGACCACCTCTGTGTTTTTCTGCTTTAGATAAAGGATTTCTTCCCTCTGCACCAGAACCTGTCAGCACACACCAAACAATAGTGACGTATTTAAGTGTAGTTACTCAGCACTATGCACCAAGCACCTACAGCTGAGAAAGCTGTTTGTTTAGTATGCCAAATTTGGAGCCTCATTCTGCCTACCCCGAAGAAATGCTCCAACATGGACATCCAGCACACTGCATGTGCTCTTGTTCTGCATCCACAGAAAGCCTGGTGGCTCAGAAGTGCCCACACTTGGGCAAAAGAAAATGGAAGACACTCCATAATGTAAGCACAAGAAAAGCAGTCTCTCCAAGGGAGGGAGATCACTCATCTCCCACATCAGTTTTAATGCAGGTTTGCTAGCCTGAACTCCTTCATTCTGATTGAGAAAATAGATCCTTCATTTCACTACTTCCTTAACTCTTAAGTTTCACTTTGCTCTCTCCATGTTGTTATAATGAAAGAATAGTCAGCCCAGTCCCAAGCAACCATTCTGAGTGTGTATTTCAACATTGCTGTGGTTAATAAGCATGTCAGATAGCAATCCAGGAGCAGCAGATATATAGATCCCTCAGGCATGTTGCATATTTTATCTTTGCCATATCACTAATTATAACCATGATTGTGATTAGAATGCTGAGATTCATGATTTTACATGTCACTCTTTCCTTGCCTATCCTAACTCTCCTTTCAGCCTCCTCTCCCTGGCCCCAGCAGCACAGAGCCATCAGTGACAGGGAATTCCTGCCAGGGCAGCAGGAGGGAGCCAGTGCTGATCCCCCTTCCTCCAACATGTCCTGGCTAAAACATCATTGCAGCCAAATTTGCACATACCCAAAAGCAGTATTGCTTTGTAGCACTAAGTACTAGTATGAACAGGACTCCTCACAAGCTTCTTGAACAGACAACCCTTAGATTAAATGGAGGAGCTGGAAGCAGGTTTTAGACTGTCTTTTCCATGTACTAGAGGACTCTTCTTAGGTTTAGTTGAACTAGAAGTACCTAATCCCTTTAAATTCTTATCCTTTCAGAGATCTGTTAGGGTTCTTGAAATTAGGGAAATCAGACCAAGACACCTGGAATAATTTAAAAAAACCCAAAATCAAAAAAAAAAAAAAAAGACAACCAAAAACAAGAGAGAGAGGGAGGGAGTGAGATAAAAAAAGACATACAAGGCCATCAAAAAAGAGATGTGCAGGACTCAAATATCCCAAAATATCCCATTCCAGACTCTCTTT
Organism: Ammospiza caudacuta; assembly: GCF_027887145.1. Lineage (NCBI taxonomy): Eukaryota > Metazoa > Chordata > Aves > Passeriformes > Passerellidae > Ammospiza > Ammospiza caudacuta. Next base: position 22,589,926 of record NC_080601.1, on the reverse strand, counting down.
GCCTGATTGCCTCCTAGCACTAGAGAAAACTCAATTTAACTTATATCTCCTGTTTGCACTTCCCCATCCAGGTGCCCTGAGCTGCACCACTTTATATAGCCAGAAGTGCCTCACCTGAGGGTTAGCAAAGATGCTCAGCATCCTGCTCTGCTTTAACCCTCTCCACACCCAGAAGCAGGGCTCTAGTTCAGCCCAGGGCCAGCAAACACAGCCATTGGGCAGTGGGTTCCCAAGTCTCAGAGGCTCAGATGGATGTCATGGCACCTCCTGGCTTCCTGCAGAACAGAGAATGAGCTGGGGTGCTCTCAATTACTTACTCTGATGCTTGCCTGCTTCTGCCTGTGGGCAAGAAAGCCATGATTCTGAGCAGGATGCCTCTGCCATTGGTGACACCTTCACCCTCCACGAGCCAACACTCCTTGTCCCACCGGCTGAAGGCATGGGGCTGTTCAGGGAGGCACTCACCGTGCAACCGGGGCTCTGGTTTCTCTCTGGCATTACTGCTCAAGGGCCAAACACAGCTCATCCTGGGGGCAGGAACCGCGGCTCAGAACCCTCCTCTTCCTCAGGAGTGCCCTAAGCAGTAGCCCACAGCCTTTTTATTTCTTTGTATCCATGCTTTCTCTCCATTTAATTATTTGTGGTTTGGAAGAACACACTCAACAGGAGAGAAGGGTTTTCTTCCTGGATAAGTGGTTGCCTTGGAAATAGGACATGTGGATTTGAATTCTCTTTAGTAGAGAAGAGAACCAAATGTAAAGCCCCTGCTTTACCTGCAAGGGCAGAACCCACCCACTGCCATGGGAAAGGTGCACACCTGAGACTTACAGCAAGATGCAGAAATGGACCATGGAAGTGTCCTCAAGACAGAGCCAGGACCAGGCCCCTGCAGGAAAGCTTTTCCCTGAAGCTGTAGTAGAGCATTTTACTTGTGCAATCATCCAAGCAACCTCTTGCTGAGCTTGAGCATGATTCTTTCCTCAAGCTTTCTGACTGCTGATATAATATGCCATGGAGGAAAGAAAAAACCCAGTGATTTTGCCTAAAAATTGGTATGGTAATACTGAGGCTTTCTGGGTTCAGCCAGTAGGTATAAGTACAAGTAAAATGATCTCATATCTGATTTAGTTGGTTTGTTGATTTTTGGTATTTTTCCTGAAGAGTTCTTTCCCCCATAGCTTTTCAAGCAACGTTAACATTAGGTCTGGGTTGCTTTCAGCTAGTCAAAGTGCAAAAAGGTTGTCTCAGGGGATGATCTCTCTGAAAAAATGCCAGGAGATTCACAAGCTGGACACAGATGACTTGCTGAGTTTATAGGCTGCTGTGAAGGCGTTGAATGAAGACCACTTCAGGCATCCACAGCAAAGGCCCAGGAGCCAGAGAGACTGTGACCCTGCCCAACCTTTAACCATAATGTCTCATGTGCCCAGGATCAAAGGCAACAGAAATAACAACTATCATGTTACATGGTGCTGTTCCAATAAACAAATGTGTGTCTTTTCACTTCAGCTTTTCCTGTGCTTCGAGAAAAGTGCAGTTTTAAAAACAAACCCCAAAAGATTATGAAATTAAACTGTATATATCCAAAAGCCAAGACTGTTATGTTTTGCTACTTTCAGTTAGCTTACACTAAGAGGATTTTTAGGAGTTCAACATACCACTGCTGTCCTGTAATAATATTTCACAGTGTAGTAAGAGATGTCTTATTTTTCTTCTTGGCCCAAAGTGAATAATTCAGCACTGCATGTTTCATAGTCTGAGTCATAAATGTTGAAATTGATTACACAGAGGCATTGGAGCAGTCTCTCATTTTGCTTGCTTAAAGAACCACTGAAATTCATTGAGACATTTACAATTCCCATGAAACTCAGGCTTCTAACTTGAGGCTTTTTATTTCTCCCCACCAGTGACAGCAGCTCCAAGGGCACAGTGCATGTTCAGAAATCACAAAAACATTTAAAGCCCCCTAAATTCTGAGAAGTGAATATATGAGGAACATTGCTTAATCTGGCTTGCTTCTAGCAGTGAACAGGTATTACCAGTACAGAGCTATATCCTAATTCTCAGTACTGTGTAACCTCAGGGCCAGTCCCTGTTCTTCTGCCTACAAAGCATTTTACTATTTAACAAAGTTTCTGTTTACTGAAATTACCTTTTAATTCTCTAACATCCCTTTTGATAGCAGAAGAATGCAGCTGGTCCATCCCAATCCCTTCTGTCTCGGGACAAACACACCCACCCTCCTTTGCCTCTCTTCTCCTCTGTCATATGCTCAGACCCCCATTTTAATCGATTGCCATTGAATTAATATAGTGTTCAATAACAGCACTTGATTAAGATGAAATATATATTAATAGTCTTCCTACTGGGAGTAAGCCCAAATACACCAGAATGCAGATGAAAGACATTAAAGCCTTGTGTTTTTTTCAAAAAAGATGGGATTTTGCTTCTCACCTATGGAATCAGTTGTGGTCCACTCTACAAGGGTCATTTGTGCCCCTTTTGAAGACCAGACAGAGCTGAGTAAATCCTACAGAAAATGCAGCCATTCCAGCAGTGTTTATGTTGTACCCCAAACAGGGATAGCTGACCCCATCCTTCACACCAAATCCAACACAAAGCAGATCAGTGTTTGCCGTTTTGGTGTGGAGAGCAGAACTGACACTTGTTGGGCTTCCCTGACACACTCCCAGTGGAAGAGCTTCCTGACATACAACTGGAGTCTATGGAAAAGGTGCAGCTCAGGGTAACGTGGCTGGCATGAAAAGGGACATTAACAACACTTCTTTCTGAATGTACTGCGTCTGGGAAAAAGTCAGTGCAAGACTAGGAGCTTTGCCCCATTTAAACAACTGAGTTGCACTACATTCAGTAGAGCAGATCCTCATCTGCCTGGAAATACTATGAGAACTTTTATTGCAATGCTTAATAATTTTCTCTTCTGCAAGCTGATGGAGGCTCTGGGGCAGATAGAGGGAGCTGATGGAACAACCTCAGCAGCCCATTCATTAGGCCTCCTCTATCACCTGAAATGGGCAGGATTTTCTGCATAGAATGTTCCACTTCCCCAGTCTCACAAGGCAAATTAGAGTACATCCAATTAAGATATAGAGGACACTTCAGTTAGAGGGAAATAACCTAATCCATATTTCTCTGGGACATGAGAATGATACATCCATCTTTATTAAAGCAAACAGAATAAGGATAAAACCACTCTGCAATCCAGGGCAGGAAAACAACTCACTGTAAACAGATGGTTTAAATATTATTCTTAGAAGGATCATCTTTTAAAGAATTGCTGAAATGTTCATTGGCCAGAATTGGTGCCTTCTGACTTGTAGGAAATTGTATTTCTTTAAAATGTTTTGTCTTTGTGGTAACCTTAGGAAGGGCCATCACACCCCTCATTCTGTGCCTGTTTCACACCTAGTACTCTTCCCTTTGTTGGTTGTATTTACAGCACTGTATTTCAGTACTGCTCTGATCAACTAATTCCCTCTAAGAACATTTGGAATCAGAATAATGGAATTGTTTTGGCTGGAAAAGATCTTTAAGATCATCAAATACAGAGTTACCCTAACACTGCCAAGTCTACCACTAAACTATGTCCCCAAGTGCCACATCTACACTTCTCAAATACCTCCAGGGACAGTGACTCAAATGCTTCCCTGGTCAGTCTGTTCCAATGCCTGCCAACGCTTTCCATGGAGAAATGTTTCCTTATATCCAATCTAAGCATCCCCTGGGGTAACTTGAATCCTATCACCAGCTGCCTGGGAGAAGAGGCTGATCCATACCTTGCCATAATCTCCTTTCAAGCAGCTGTAGAGAGCAGTAAGGTTTCCCCTGAGCCTCCTTTTCTCCAGGCTAAACACGCCCAGCTCTCTCAGCTGCTTTTCAGACCCTTCACCAGCTTTGTTGCACTTCTTTGGACACACTCCAGCACCTCAAAGCCTTTCTTGCAGTGAGGGGCCCAAAACTGAATACAGGATTCAAGGTGCAGAGTCACCAGTGCTGAGTACAGGACCTCCAGAGAGAAGAGTTTTCAGGTGGGCTAGGAAACACTCATTGTCACTGATGAGACTTGGGAATTTCATGGAAAGGAGCCCAGGCACGAGGCAGTGCCCACCAAGAGGGAAGGGCAGGGCAGGTGCTGCCATCAGGCACTGCCAGACCCTGCAGTCAGTCCCTGCTGGGGCTGTGGATCTGCTTTGCAAAGCCCCAGACACTCCCAGTGCTGGCTTTCCTTGCTGCACGCTTCACTACCCGGGTTACAGAAGTGCTGGGGAGGGATTTGCAGTGAGAACAAGTCCCAGTGCTGTGAACCTTTTATACCTTCCAACCAGGCCCCAGAGCATTTCCCAGCTGCAGGGGTGCCCTGGGGGCTGCAGGGGTGCCCTGGGGGCTGCAGGGCCGTGCCACCCTGAGCCCAGTGGCTCCCCCAGGGCTGCTCAGCCCCAGCGTTTCCCTGCACTCCCCTCTGGGGCTGGGCTGCTTTGGGCTCAGCTCTGGCACGGAGCGTTTCAGTTGCATCAGTGCAGAGTTATTCTGTTCCACAGGCAGCCTCCCAGGCTAATGTGTGAGTTTCAAAAGCTTACTTAGCAAATATCAGATTTCATGTTGTTTCATCTACCGCTTCCCACCCCAGTCTCAAGGCTAAGGACAAAAGCAATAATTTTACTTTACATCAATTTGCTGCTGGTCCCCTTTCCCCTTCCCCAAGATTTCCAAATAACAAGCATTACCATTTCCCCAGCAGGCACTCCAAGCCCACAGCATCATAAAGGCCAAGTGAGGCCATGGCATCTCTTCAGGAACTCAAGAGGAAATGAGACCCAAGACACCCACGAACTGGTAGACTGTAGAAACTATTTCAGCCTGCTCCTGGGTTTAAAGAGTAAGCTGCCAGGACAAAAGGCTGTGGAAAATGTTCTCTCATAAAGACTCACGGTAAATGAGAGAGGTCAGCAGTGACAAAGCTGCTAAAGAGACAGTAACTGTAGCTAGTTAGATGGGCTGCTGCCTGGGTCTCTGACACCTAAGGATTTGTCTGGAAGGTATTTTAACTTTTCAGGGTCTTGTCATCCTTCCTTAGTAAGCTGAAGTAGTTCATACAACAAAAAGATGTTTCCCTTTCTTTTATTGTTAATGTCTTGAATACATCATTGTGTCCTCTTTCAGGTTTTTTTTTTTAGAAAAAACAGGTGAAGGTAGGTAAAGGATAGAGCAGCAAAACCCTGCACATGCAGCATTAATGTGAACTTAAAATATTTTGGAGGTGGGTAATTATTTCTGTGCAAATTTTCTCATTTAAAATGTTTTAGCATTTGGAATGGCCAGTTCCAACTCTTTCTTAATGTGTTTTTTTAGTTAATAATAAAAAAGAATTCTATTAGGGTCATTTTATCTTGTCATCTCCAAGTCAGCATCTATCTTCCTTTCTTAGCACATTTATGTTCTTTCCCTGATGGAGAAAAGCTGGTGGATTTGCATGCTATTTTCTCACTGACTCATTTTCCAAATATGGCCATTTAACAAATATTAATTCTGCAGGCAGCTATCCCCTTCAGAGCCTTCATAAAGGAAATTACTCAATCAATAAAGTTAATTTTCCCTCCCCCCTGAAGCAGCCACCCACCTCAGCAGATGTTAAGAAACAGACTAAAACAAAACTGGAAACCTACTCGGATCCAAACATCTCTTGCCAATATCCTCCTGCAGCTAAGGTTGAAATTAATACTTTGTCTACACTAGGAAGCACTGCAAGGAAAGAACGTGTTCTGCTTCTTTAATTAGCTGGCTGAAAGATTAATAAAGAGCAGTGATGAGCTCTGGTCCATTCTCACTGTGTTTAGACCCAACCCACTTCCATGATAAATACTGTTTTCATGTTGAAACAAATGCAAAGTTGACATAAAGTTCAATTAATGATAAAGCCCAATGATGTGCACAGCAAAGATCACCACCATTCTAAAACTGCCCCAGCGGGACAGAAGGAACCAGTCCCATGCCTGCTTTCATCCCAGGAGGAATTCTGCACTGGAAACAAAGAGACTCACCTGGAGAGCTTGGGGAGACCCTGCAGCCTATGGATATTCCTGGGGAGACCCTCAAAGCCACTTGAGTGGGGTCTGTTTCTGCAAACCTGTGGGAAGTAATAATAGCATTAATGACAGGAATGAAATACACAAAACACCTGCTCTCCTTCTCTTCTGTTTTGGATAAGAGAAATTAAAGTCAGCATTGTATATACTAAAAAGGGGACCTTGGCATCTAATCTACTCTGATTTACATTAACTTGATGTTCACAGAGAAAGTGTAGAATTCAACTGAGAAAGTTCAGAATTAGGTGCTTGTACACAAGGATGTGCAATCTCCCTGATTTGAACATGTTGGCAAAGGCAGTGCAGAAATTTGCCCCAGTTTAAATTTCTGTGTGAATCACACTTGGGTAGAAGGGGCACAGATTTAGCGAGTGCATTAGCTGGTCTTACATAAAGTTTGGAAGAAAATAGAAAAATTAAGGCTTCAACTTAATGTTTAAGAAAAAACAAAAAAATGCAGGTGTTCTCAGGAACAATATCAAGACAATTTGGTAACAGCTGAAGCAAATCTCCACAGAGGCAGAAGGCTCAGGGAGGCAAAGAAAAAAAAAGCACCCAGTTAAGGAGAAGAGGATTTCATAAGAGAAACATGCATTAGAAATTAGTCAGAAATGCAATATTAATGTGGAGCATTTCTCCTTGCAGTATGCAGATTGTAATGGATGAAAGGTGGGAAGGAACTGGGACCATCAAGTCTAAGTCTATGATGTGAACTAAAACTGAGAGAAACACTGTAAATTGGAGAGAGAATGAAAGGAGAAACTGATTTAATTACCTACTGTTTAGCAGGATTTTAGATTAATATAATGCATTCTTAACTGAGTACTGCCACTGAGGGCACTTACAGAACAGCTCTGCTCATATACCCAGAACAATCCTCCCATCTCTGCAGCATCCAGCTCTCACTACCACGGGCCCAGCATGGCCTGTTTATGTTACAGGTGGCACAAGCTGAGAGACAAAATGAGCCCATTACCCAGAATTTATCTCAGGAATCCTTGAGGGGGCGGCAAATCGACTTGCCCCATGATCCAGCGTAGGGCTGGGTGGGGGTGCTGCAGATGTCCCAGGAACCTTCCTGTGAGTTTGTGGCACCCCAAGCAGGTGGGATGGGGATTTTCCAGAGTATGGGCTACTGGGGGACGATGTCCCATGCTTTGATGTTGTGTTAATAAGGAAGGGGTTGAGTACTAAGAGGACTTTGCATTCTTATCTGTGGCTGCTGGTTTGGCAGCAATTTCTATCCTGCTGGCACAATGGGCACTGGGAGAGCTGCTTGCAAAGAAATGAACCACTGTAATTTCAAGAAGAGCTGTTGCTGTTAAAAGGACTAAGGCAGGTTAATGACAAACAGAGGGAAATCTTCTCTAAGAAAATCTTATAAGTCAGTACCTGATTTGATGGGAGATCCAAGCTGGAAGGATGGAAGCAGTTTAACACAATGCAGCTGTCTCCTTACATGGGACTTTTGTGGAGAGCAAGCACAGCACTCACTGCTGCTGGGAAGTCAATGGCAAAAGCTTCTGCCTTCAGCAACCCATGGGCTGCTTCAACTGAATTGATAATAAAAGATGGTGGTCAGAATCTTTCTGTGATTTAAACAGATATCTGTGACATGTATCATATACCATGAACTTAAAATGCAGAGGTCCAGCACATTCATACCTACAGCTCAAGAATATGAGTAACTCTTCTGCTTATTGCTGGGCAGCAAAGCACCAGGTCAATTTACCTTTGTTTTTCTACATATCTACCTGCTATAAATGCCATAATATTAGCACATATTATAAATGCTATATATATAAAAATCAGAAGAGTCCAGCTCCAGCTGTGTCACATATTGAAAAGAACAAAGATTAAGTATATTGCTAGAAATATTTAGCACATAAGAGACTACAGCTGCAGAGCAGTGTTTGGTGTGTCATCCTGCCTGGGCATGGACTCTCTGTTTTACTAACACCAAGCTCCTAAAGATCAGGCCTGATGACAGACTGCACACAGATGGAGTTTCCAGACCTTCAGATAGCTCTCTGCACCTCCTCCCCAGCAATCACATCTGATCTGCAGCAGCTGTCTCATGCACTTAAGCTCAGTTTTCACCCAACCCTCTAAAGGTGGTTACCTTTACAATTCAAAATCTTGACTTGGACACAACTGAGCCCAGGGAAAGGCTGCTCTGCACTGATAATTAACAGCAGTGTATTAGATGCCAACTGCTTAGGGCTCAACAGGAAAAATGCTAAGTACTAATGAACATGGAGAGCATCTATAAAAACATTAACAAGCTTTTGGTTTTTTCCCTTTTTCCCTTGGCTTTTACTTTTATATACTTCAGCTATTAAAAAAAATTTTTTTTTCTATTTAATAAGACATTTTCCATTCACAGAACCCTCTTTCTTTTGCTGTAGTCGTATTTGTCATATTTGTAGTCTCTCCGCGCCACTGAAGTTCTCCCAGTGTAAGGGGGAAGCTTTGCCTTTTGGTCTTCCAGAACTGGACTTTAATCATTAAATTTAGAAAAATAAAATGCCTAATGGGGCTTTTGGAAAATTGTCAAAAGGTACTTTTTCTTTGAATGCAAAGCACAAACTCTACATGGATTCCACCCTTGATGAAAGATCAGGGTGTGGGTGAAAGCTAAACAAGCCTTGATCCATCTGATTCTGAAGAACACCTGAGGAACTTTTCCTCCCATTCCTTGGGACGGACACCTGTCAGGGCTTTGTGTCCCACCTGAAACCTGGGTCTTGCATACATCCACAGGGCTTTGCTGAGGGCAACCAGCTGTGTGCTGGGCTGCTGCTCCCCATTCTTATTCAGAATTGCTTCAGCACCTGGGTGTTGCTGTCTTGCTCAGGTGTTTATGGAAGTCAGAAAAATATAACCACCTCCCTTTGTGAGTTTTGCAGAGACAGAAGTGGAGCCTCCTAAATTGTCACTTGGAAGGGATCAGTGACATTTTAAGCATTCTTAATGCAGCATTCATTGATCATCATTCTAAATTTTACTGATGCATGAGGAGAGAGGGATTCAGTTCAGCTTTGGGTCATCAAATTAAAAATGTTTATGTGCCTTGTGGTTTGCTGCACTACAGGGGCTTGCATCTATAGGCTTTTAGAGATGATTATAATTGATCCTGTGCTGAAGTGGAAGAAAACACATTTGACTTACAGAGTCAATGGAAATAATCATCTCTGAGGACTACATTTGGATGAGTTCTTTGAGAAGCAGGTGACAACCCATGATGATGGGTTGTTTTGCTTTTGGGACATTCTATCTTTTCTTAGAAGCTATTAATAGTATGAAGCACTGTCTAGTGCTTATTTTCCTGCAGAAACATTTGATTTACATTCACAAATGTGCACTCCTTACCACTATTCTTATTCCAGTGGTTCCTTGTGGGCAAACAAAAGCAGAGCAGATGATACAGCTGCTGCACCATAGGTGGTTTTCCTTCCCCATGACCTGTGTTCCCAAAAAGTTTAGCAACAAGAAATCTCTGAATCCACGGCCTCAGTCTCAAGCTGATGGCCACAAGACCAACAAGTCTGTTTTCTATCAGAATTTCTGCCTGTAGTCCTATAGGAAGGCTCAGGGGTGCTCTTCTACTGATTTCCAGCTCTTAATGTTAGACTGCAAACAGTAGCTGAAGCTAAGTCTACACTTCCAAGTAGCAAAATGTGAGGACGTTTAGAAAACACAGTTTATCTGCTGGCTGTGTACTTTAATCTGGCAGCAGTTAAGAATCTGGGTGGTATTACAAATGTTTATTGGTGAAAGGTCCCCTACAGTATATTCTATATAACCCATGGACAGACACCTTGTCTACAGTGAACTGAAGGCAGCCTTGCTGGCAGTGCCTTGAGCTCTACAAGGATCCAAAGCCCGCAGCCACTGCCTCTGTGCTGCCAGTTTCCTTGCACAGAGCTGCACATAGCTCAGACAGTCCTGCACCACTGCAGCCGTGGAGCTTGTGTCCAGCAGGCTGGCACACTCTTGTGTTGGTGTGCTGGGCAATTTCCTCCACATGGTGCTCTCTGGGATGTTACATCCCTGGCAGTTCTTGTCCTCACCTTCTGTTGTGCAATTGGGAGAGATAAGAATTACCGGAGCTGAAGACTGAATTCCTTAGGGCTATTCAAATCTGGTTTTAGCCAGCCTCCTCTCGTCACTAGCAGCAGATGACATCAGGATGAAAATTAGTGTACAGCCCTCTCCCTTAGGAAGACAAGTAGGTTCTCCTATCACATCCACCTCTTTCTCAAAATCTAGAAGATATTAGAAGGAAGTCAGAACAATTAAGCTTTTTGTTGGCTTCTTTAAGCAGTGATTATTGTTGTTTCCCCATGATGGGAATTGAGACTATATTAAGGCTCATAAAGCATTTTACTCTAATTGTTTTACCTGAGAATTTGTTTGCCATAGAATAGTCTTGCCATAGAGAAGGAGCTGCAGGCAGAAATCAGTGTTTTGAGGCCGAATGTAGATGGATGTTGATGGTGGGCAGCTCACTGTGCAGTCACTGAAAAGGTTTAATGGCACTTTTCTCCAAAGTCAGGGAACAGACCTGAATAGATTTAGGTGTGAATTGTGATTTCATATTGCTGTTACCTTGAACACTTCTCTTGCACTTAAATTACTTTATTGGGACGAGTCTATTCTACTTTTACCTATGGCCGCATTGCCATAGCAAAGTCACTCCATTTAAAACATGTGTATGTTTTAAATACATAACCTACAAAGCCCTTTGAGTTCCTTTGAAAGGCTAGGCATCTATTTTCCAAGTGATTTTCTTGTTTTAAATACAACCTGTAAAACAAATGGAGAGCGTGCAACCAGCAGGCCAGTTTGTATTTCCACAACACCACAAACCTACGGACATGTCTTGCATGTTACACATGTGAGTATTCTTTCAGCACAAGCCTTTATAGGATCAGGAATCTACATAACACATTTGGTATCATGCTGTCATTATGATGTGACACAACACCTTGTTTTTATAGCAAGTACAGAAAATTAAACTATAACACCCCTAGATCAAAATCAACAGAGCAGATTTTTTTCCTTTATAGTATCACTTCTTTAAATAAGCTATACTAGCATAATTTATGTATTTATTTTTATATGAACAAAAATTTTGATTAGCAAACATTTATGATTTTTTATGTCTCTGAATAATTTTTTTTTTAAAAAGTTAAATTACATGGGCTATGCTTTGAACATGCATTCATCCACTCAAAGTATTAGCCAGAGAGCTCTTTTATAGTAATTTTTCCAAATAATTTAAAACCAAGTTGCATATTGCTTACCTCAAGCCCTGTAGTAATTTTTTTGCTTATTTATATGGTAATCTGGAAAAATCTTTCAGTCTAAGAAGAAAAATTCTGGCAATCAGCAGAACACAGAAACAGGGGTAGGCTGACTGCTGAAAGTTACAGAACTATTCAGCAGTACAGACCCATGCCATTTTCTTCTCTTGTTCGAGGGGAAAAAGCAGGGGAAAAAGTCAAGGAGGAAGAAAAAACTTGGAGGGCAAGATATGAGGGACATGGCATGGGCGCTTAAAAAAAAAAAAAAAAAAAAAGAAAAAAGTCTTTCCCTAAGTCAAAGCCATGCAAAGGCATGGCATGCCATCCAGGGCAGGGACATGCACCAAAGATTCCTCTATTGGTTCCCATTGAAATCACAAGATTCCTTTTCCCTTCCCGAAAGGAAATTTCTTTTCCTTTCGGGAAGGGAAAAGGAATCTTGAGAATTTGAAAAAAAAGGCTTACAAACACTCTGGAAAGGAGATAGGATCAAATGAAATGCAATTGAAAAAACCTCAACCTTTTATGAATTGTGGATGCAGCAAATTCATTCTTCCCAAATGAAGATGTTGGAAGTGTGCCACTGGAACAAGGTGCTCATATTACATACTGCCAGCACATTTCTGTTGCTCTAATAAAACCTAAATTATGAAATCTCTTTTCTTCTGAAAAACATTACTCTTACCTATAATGACATTGCATTGCATATCCTCCTCCAGAATAAGAGAGGGAAAAATAATTAGGGTAGAAAGCAGTGTGAATCATAGTTCCAACAGGGATATTCATGTGCTGCACCCTTGATGTAAACAGCTGTTTGTATTTCACCTAACTTCCTCCTTCTATAAAACATAATACAGCCTTATGATTTATCAGGCATTTGTTACTATTCTTATGCATGAGGTTTTCCCCCCTCCACAATGGGTCTCTTTTTAGCTACCTGAAACAAAGTAATTATTTAGAATAATTTAATCACTGCATTTTAAATGGAAATCTTCCTTGAGGAAGAGTTTGCTATTTAGGAGTAGAATTTTGCACTTCTATGCAATTCAATTTCTGTTTAATAAATAATGATATGACATTATGTAGAAGCATTATGTAGAGTTTGGCTTTTTCTTTTCATTGAGTGATCTTAAATCTCAGGAACACTTTTAGAAGAAGGGAAAGTATTAATTTATGACCTTTGACAAATCTGGAGGTCAAATATCCCATGTGAAAAAAGTCCAAAGAAAGCCACTGAGGCTGCACTGCTTCACCTGCACAGGGTACAGAGCAGCCAGTGGCACCACAGCTGCTCTCAGCCTGTTAACAGACAATTAACAAATTGCAACTAACAAATCCTATTTAATCATATGCATGTATTGCAATGTGCTGCATTTCACATTTTGTGCTCACGAGCAATTGTTTTTTTCCTGCTAACATGTAGAAGGATTTTACAAGAAGATACAGGATGTACTTTGTCCCAGATCATTTTACTCCAATCAGCATTCCTTTCTATTATTTCCAAATCTGAGTCACATCTCACAACTCAGAGGTGGTGTTGCAGACAAAAGGTCCCAGTTGTCTTGAAAACAGGGTTCCCTACATTGTTTTTCTTTGCAGTAATTCCGTATATAGTGTGAATAATGCTACTTCATACCAAGGGCTCACTTGTAAGGATATCCTCCATCTTCCAATTTGCATGCACATTTATTTTACGCTACCTTAGAGTTAAAACAACTCAACGACATAATAAAGCTAAGTGCACAGAATAATAAATACTACTGAAACCATATTAACTCAGAAAAACATCAAAAAGAGAGAGAACAAAAAGCACTGAAATTAGGTTTAAAAAAAGTTGCAGAATCTCTATGGGATTGCTCTTTCTTTTTTTCTTTTCTTTTTTTAAAAAAGCCTCAAGCACACAGTCACACTGTAACTTACCTGGTTATATTTTACAAATGGGGTCCCAATTCCAGACAACTTTAATGTTAGGCAGAACTCTGCACCTGTGAAAATGAACAGTAGCCCTCTATGACATTAACTAGAATAAAATCAGGCCATGAAAAAGCTTCTGTTTTTTCTATAATGAATAATATTACTGCATTCTGTTTTCTACTCACACTTCTGTGAGTTGACAGTATGCTTGCATGATTAAGATATAAAGCTAGCAAATGTTTTAATTCAAATATTATTACAAATGACAAAGAAGTCAGATAAAACCAGAGATTTTTTTATTGCACAAAATAAATTATATAGAAACAATGCAACAAAACAACTCGTATTGTAGGCTGCACAACAGATGTTACAACATGAATATATTTATTGCTTTGAGAAAGGAGCAATTCAGTGCTAGTAAGCAGATTAGTTATACTTCTTGCTCATCTAGATTTTTCATAAAATTAATCCAACTGGGCTAGAGGCATCTTGCAGCATACAGGTCAGGCCAAATTGTTGTTTGCTATCATCCATTATAAAGGTGCTGTAAACCCTCTTGTCATTAGCATGGAACACCAATTTAGCATCACCAGTACTGAGCCATACAGGTAGTTCACTGTTAGAAACACCATTACATATCTGATACATTTATACACAAGTCCTAGAGGCCCACTCACAGGCTTTGCATGAGCTGTTGTTTCAAAATAAATCTTGCTTACAAATGTGGATGCAGATTTGAACAGGCTTCACTCTACATCAAGAGGCACGACCACGAGGTTTTGCCAAAAAACCCCAAGTACAGCACTTCCTGTCCCTAAATGGAAAATTGATCACTAGGGCTGACTCAGTTATAAGTGTCTCACTTTTTCTAGGGCCACACTCAGATTCCAGATTAAAAAACTCCTCACATTCCTTTGGTAGAACTGGGTGAAATTTACAGTGCTTTTTAAAAGTACTTCAAAACACAACATATTTGGTTCTTCAAAAGATACAAGCATGCAGCACTGGTATTGCACTCAGATCACATGGATTTTAAACTGCTACTTTGTGGACCCTGAGATGTTCACCCTAATGAATTACTACAGAAATCAGCTCTTAACAAAAATTATAAAAATGGGCAACGTTCATGTAATAAAACACATCAAATCCTGATCAACTGCAGATCTTTGCAAAGCATGAACGTAAATGAGAGAATGGCATTCCAAATGTTTATAATCTGAGTCAAATTCTCCCCCAGTTTGTTAAAGACACAAGTATTTACTCAGTTGAGTTCCTACCAATGAATTCTACTGCTAATGTACACATTATGGCAAAACTTACTCATGAGAAGGTTAATATAATAAGAGTAAATTTAAGCAATATTAGTCACCCATGAAAGGAAATTAAGTGAGGAAGTGGGAAGCCTGGCTCATTTCAAGTCTCAGCTACAAGGATAATTATAGAAAGTCACTCCACTGAGGTCAAGCTGGAGAACTTAACTGAGCATCAGGCCCATGAAGTATATCTCTGTAGAATCCCACTGAAATAAGTAAAGAGATTTTGGATTGTACACTAATATGTACACAAACAAATATGGTTGTCACTCTTTACAATACTATAATAGAATTCTTTACGTATTTTTTCTTCCCTGAAACTGTGTTAATGCATTATGATGAATCAAAACACAGTTGAAAGTGAGGTTTCAAATAGCTGCAAAATATTATCAGAAGTCAATTATTCTGAATTTTAAAAAATAGTATTAGCCCAAATTCTCAGAATCTTTAGTGATGCCCTCACATTCCATGCATGTACCCAGCAGCAGTTTCCTTTGAAGGAAGGTGAGTATTAAACTTGACTAATCTTGCACACTTTTTCATCGAGGGGGCTCTTCATTAAACACTGTATGTAAAATTCTGTCATCTTATAAAAAATGTTAGTAACATAGTAAGATTCAGCTAAACAGCCAGATATACCCTGAAATGTCCATTGAAACACATGCAGCACAAAAAATGATTAGCATTTTTTATACTTATTATGAAGTAGAAAAGTTATAAGGCAGGATGAAGCTAATATCAAAGATGAAAAACAGCACCACAAGCCTGTGTTTTGCAATTGCTTTCTGGTTGGACACAATGTATTATCATAGTCAGATACAACTGATTAATGTGAGAAATGCATTTAGCCCAGCTGTACTAACTATACAGCTTCACACAGAATAAACATTCCATAAATCAAAAGAAATTGCATTTGAGCACAAAAAAAAAAAAAAAAGTGATTCTCTAAGCAGCATTTTGTTTTCTTCTTTTTTTTTCCAAAACATTAACATAGATAGATATTGGACTGATTAAATATCTACAAGTGCTTTTCCTTTACAAAAATACATATATTCGTAAGAGTAGGATAGACTGTCATTAACAATGACCTGTGTTTTTTTCACTTCAATTTGAATGATTTATAAGCTAAATTTTACAACCACAAAAAGGTTTATTTGTAATAGGATGTTATCACTTTTGACAAAAAGCTTAAAACATTTCATATTTTAAAACAAATTAGCAACGTAAGATCACAATATGTTCTATGAGCTCCTAAGTACTGTGAGGGCTGCTTTATTAAAAACTGGTAACTACTGATCAAATGCAAGGAAGCATTAGAACATTATTACTGCTCACCATAGGCTCCTTTCTTTTTACTTGGATCACAGCTTATATAAGGACACTTAGGCCCCCACCCCCAAAAAATCCATTGAGAGTAACTCTATATCATCTATTCAGTAGCCTGGAACATCCAACAATTCAGGCTTTGCATTAATTTAAAAAAATGCAAAATATTTTCCTTTCGATAGTTAAGTCTGCAATAAGGGAAAAAATGATGCATTGCTTCATGTTTGTGCTAAGAAGCTTCTATTTGAGAAAAAAATATGATCAGTAAGTATTAGAATGAAATCTTTCAGCCAGCTAAATAATTATATTGACCTATTGCTTTCCAGTTTAGTTAGCCACTATCCTGGAAAGGGAAATAAAGATAATTTGGATTTTTTTATTCTCTCTGTTTTATACTTCACAAGTAAAATAATCACTTCTTACTAATCAATGGTCTCACATCAAGGACAGCAATGCCATTTGCTAAAAAAATAGCTATAAAAATCTGTAAAACATACTTAATATCTTCTCATTATCCTCCAAATCAGTCCTTTCCACCCTCCAAAATATCACTGAACTACAACTAGAAACCCCAAAAGTAGCTTGGTGACTATTTTGTGCTTTGGAAGGTTTACAGGATTGACAGCACACTGAGTTTTTTGTTAGTTCACAGGCCAGGTATAGCAGACACATCAGTAAATGCAAGCCTTTGTGCTTTTTCTCAGGAGCATGAGCTGGGACTCAGAGCTACTCCATGTCTGTTGACTAAACCTCAATGCTATTCCTGTTGTTTCTTTCATTTTTAATTTGTTTTGGAAACTGCTAGGTGTGCCTAACCCTTCAGCTTGGTGACACAGACAATTACCACTGGTTCAGCTCTGCTTGACTGACTCCAGGTACCTCTTGACCATTTAGGCACTCCAGCAAAGTGTCAATGTCATATTCCAAGTTCATTTCTGGGTGGCATTACCTTTGGTATTAAATAGGTCCCTTAAAACTATCAGGCAATCAGATTATCCATAAAAATAGTTTATTTTTAAAAAACCCTAGTTTTTAAGAACAAACTAAGTATCTGACAACAAAGACTAATTTTAAATCAATAAGTGTGTGATATTTTTTCAGTAAAAATGAAGCATGTTTCATTTTACCACAACAAAATTCAGGAGACAACAAGAACAATATCTACCATACTCAATATAATACAAAACTGAATTTTAAGAGTAGAATACCACTATAAAATATGTGCCTTGCACTTTGACAATAACCATCTTCATTAAAACTTCATTTGTAATAAAACCCTCAGTATGTTAACAAGCAATAAAACCATTTTACTGTGCAGCTATTTTGTATGTTGTAGAGTAACCTTCTCTCAACTCTTTGCTTTACACTGTCATAAGGAAAAAGGAAAATGCACAGTAGCTAGTTCTGTTCACCTCATCCTGTCAACTGTCAGCCGTGTTAGAAGCATGTCCTAAAAATACATGTAGAAGTTACTTCAAAGAAGAAGACCTAATGGTTCAGAAAAGCAAGCAAAGTCAAACCAATGCCTATCTTTGGTTAAAATGAATGTAACAGCAAAATCTACTGCTCTACAGACATCTCTCATTCCAGAATTTCTCCTCCATCCTGATCTTACCAAACTTTGTCTCCTTCTGCAAATACAAAAGATAGCCTGGACATTTCTACCCATGTACAGAGCTCCTCTGCTTCACTGCCCCACTCCAGGACCACAGAGACCTAAGTTAAAAAAAAGCTACCCAAATGCAAAAGATTTATGGCACATACCTTGGACAGAAGGATCTTTTGGGAATTAATTAATTAAATAATTTCCTATTCTGCAACCTAAGGTTTTAATCTGACCTACAGACAGTGCAGACAGAAGGTAGAAAAGATCAATAGGTACATCTCCTTATGAAAAAAAAAATTAAATATTACAGGATCATCTTTTGAAGGACATTCCTGCAAGGGATGTTTCAGCTCAGGTCTGAAGGTCAGACAACCCCTATGTGACAAAATTAGAGGTAAATGTGCAGTTGGAAGTTTTCACATTTCCTTCAGGTGAATCAATCCCCTCATGTTTTGGAACTCATCCTGGAACACACTCCAGTAGGCTACAATCCCTCCTCAAAGAAGTGTTTTTAGCTGAAACCTGTATAGAAGCATAACCTTGCTCAAATTGACTGTGAAGGATTGAAAATGCAGAGCTGTGAAAACTCTGAAATCCATGAGAACTGTCTGATAAATGCAACCTGACTGACACCTCATGCGCAATTTCACCTTTATAAGTCCTTAATGTTTTGACTTTTGGGTAGGAAATGGGATGCAGTATGGGAATGGTCAAAAGATGTCTAAGAACGTAGAATTAATTACTGGAGAGAGAGAGCCTGTTTAGACATTTTAACTGAGAAAAATAAGAAGTCAACAGAGCCTAAAGTAAAATGAGAAAGGAATATGCAGCATGATATATGCATTTTTAGAGGAAGCTAAGAGATGCTTTCAATCTGCCAGATTAAGAGAAGTAACTGGACCAAACTCTTGGATAAAGATGTAAGCCTTAATTGCCTTTGCACTTTTCCAGAACAAAAATGAGTTTGATCAGTGAATCAAGAATAACTTTTTTCTGGTCAGTGAATAAATATCTCTTGTCTGCAGTTATATGAAAAAGTAAAAAACCAACAAACAATTCAACTCAGTGATTAGTTCAATTAAAGGACTAAGCCATGGCCTATTTTTTTTTTTAAACAGCAGGGAAGAAAAATTGTTTACTTCTCTCACTAAGTCATGTACACCAGTTATTCATGGGAGAGATGAGATGGAACTCTGGACCATTATTTTGTCTGCAGTAAGAGCCTAGCTTATATCTAAATGGAATGGGATAGGATCAGTCTCTTTTCTCCTGCAGACACACTAGAACTGTTTGTGATAAGAGCAGAAAAGTCAAGTCAAGTTGTTGGAACCTATGGAGACAAAAAGACGAAGATCCAGAATTAAAGGGATCCTCATGCAGAAAACGGAATATTTTCAACATAAAAGTACTTATTTTAATATAATTTCTACTGAGAAAGGCTGGTTTTAATTTAAACTATCTAAAAGAACACATTTCTTTTTATCCTCTTTTCCCATGAAAGCTTCTCAATACAGTATGCTTATGATATATTCTTGCTGAAAATATTAAGACCATAGATAAAATTCAGAAGCAAATATTACCCTGTCAAATGAAAATAATGGGCTTAAAAGGTATTCTGTATTAATAATCAGGCACTTCACTTTGTGTAACATTTTCAGTAAAGTCAAGATAATACTTGTGTAACTTTTTTTTGCATAACTGCAAGCTGGCTGAGTATGCACAATATACTTCTTGCACTGCACACTCCTAGGACCCAAATCCCCAAAGCTTTCATGTGAACAATACCAACTATAGAGATGAGTCACTTCAGTTATTGCAGCAATCTTATCTGGTATTTCATGAAAAAATTCCTTCACAGGACTAGGTCCTTAGCTACCAGGAATGTAGTAATGCATCTTGGAAGATATATTTACTGATTAATCATCTAATTCCATATTGTTTGAGATATTACAGATCTTGTTTCTAAATTCTAGCTGATGGCTTGTTACTTGATAAATGCAGCAACCAGCTATGCTCAAAAAAAAAGTTGTTTATGATTTTCATTAATGAGCTTTTCACTTCTAGGGGAAAAAAATCCAAGCAGCACCAAATGTGCTAAATAAGGGACAGCAAGGTTAGGTAGTAGTGCAGAATTTTTTAGGTCCCTCTGCAGTTAGATACTGCTAATATGGAAAAGTCATAGAAACACAGTGGCAGCAACACTTATTTTATATTCCTATGTTTTACAAGGATGCAGTGGTGACACCTTGTCATGGAAATGCTCAGAATGTGTGACTTTATCCAGGCATCAGTTCTAGCATGGCATATGGTGCAGTCTGAAGGGAATGCCTAGGTACTCATTTCAATTTACCCCATCTTTGGCACACAGGAATCTGCACATGCATTCTCATATTCCTATAGTGCTCAGATACTCTTAATTGGCACAAATAAATAAATCTGTGTATCTGTGTAGGCATGGCACATATGTACTATATGAGTGAAAATTTCCTGTAAAGAAGGCAGTGCCTGTGTTGAACAAGCTGCCCACTTAAGATATGTATTTCACTGGCACTTTACTTTAAAAAAAATGATTAAACTATAGCAGCACTCAGGCACCACGCCATCAAATCAGAAATGCAGAAAGTGTAGGTGGTTAGTTCATGCATTTAATGCCGCCATTCGCAGCTGGGAACGTCGGTTCAGATCTGTCAGTATTTTCCATGCTCAAAATGAAGATTTGCTTTCTGTAATCTAGCTTTAACTTGCATCAAGAAAATACCAGGAATCAAAACCAACAACCATCTCTGATTGAGAAAATTCATGATTCTCTGAATTATGAATATAGGAAGTTATCAAACAGTCAAAAAAGCTTCTATTACTTGCCATTCCACCGCCAAGGTAAAATAGTGCTAATTCCAAGGGTCCTGGTTAGGTGGATGGATTAAAACTTGTATGTTCCCGTCTTTTTACAACAAGTCTGTTCAAATTTTTTCAAAACAGCAAACACAATTGTTGAGAAAAAAATTGTGCTGCGAACCAAGCAGAAATTATGCTTAAGCATCCTAGCGTTAGTTGTGGGAAACTGAAACAGGTGTTTTATGTCAAGCAAATTTACAGTGAAAATTCTGGTACAAAAACACATGAAATATATAAAAATTGTAAGGTGTAATTGGTATGTGCATGTAAATATTTACAAATCATATCCTATTTCTACTGTACAAAACAACTGTATATATTAAAGAGAATGATTTTCAATCAGAAAGCATGCTCTGCTCTTCCAAGCTGCTCCATGAGGTGGACTTCTTTATACAAGAAGAATCCATTTTTCCCTAGAGACTCTGCAGAGAAGGGCCCTCCCTACAAGGAGCATCTTCTTTCTGTCAGGTAGTGCTTCACAGGCTGGGTGGGCAGCAGGATGTCTGCTCCCTGCAGCCAGCACGTCCCCCCTGCCTGTTTCTGGGCAAAGCAGGGCCTGTGCTGGCCAGCACACTGCAGAAAGGGGCAGCAGCTTCTTCCTAAACATCTTCCTTCCCCAGTTCCACTGGCATTCCACAATATGTGCAACCTTGACCTGTAATGGCAAGGTTCCTTAGCAGACTGCTATTGACAGCATCTTGATTTCTGCATGTCATATGGGCTTTGGAGTGCAGTGGTAGGATTCAACCCAACTTCATGGGATTCCTCAAGTCACCAATGTTAGAATACTTAACAACGTGAAAGGGGACAGACCTAATCCACAACCTGCTTATTTCTCCTACAGAACATACTACTGTACATGAACATAAACTTACAAAGCCTTACATCTATCTTTTGTATTTGATCCCAAGAAAGATTTTTCACTTTGTCTATCTAAGAATGATCAGTTCACTCTACAGTAGCTTGTGAAAAATTGATTTGGTTCCTTTTTGCTGTATGCAAAAGGCATAAGGAAAGTAAATAGCTATCTACAACACTAGCAGGCATGTACTAAGTAGAAATTACATAACATGACTGAACTATAAGTATCTCCAGAGAACCTGATCAGAAAAACTCAACTGACTTTTAAGCAAAGACAACAGAAGACAGAAAACATAAACATTGCTACGCTCCCTGCAACATTACCAAAAACCCCAAGGAACATCCCATACTAGAACCAATATGCTTGTAATACCTAAGGCAACAATCACTTTTTATCCAGCACAACCAGGTCTTAGGAAAAAAAGATGACCTGAAGAATTATTTTGGTCAGACTGCTAATCTTCAGTATTGCATTACCTCTAATTTTATGGAAATAGTTTTATGATGTGACTTAACTAATGAAAATTTCTGTAATGAATTCTAAACTCCAGATAGTCACAAGAGATACAGTAATGTCATTAAAGCTATATATTTTTTGTCTTAGTATATTATAGACCTCTATTCAATCTTAAAAGAAAATATTTATTATGAAAAGTAGTAATTATGAAAAATTTTGCCTTGGCCATAATTTTGTAGAGGAATTTAGTTGTTCCATAGACATTTGTATTATTTTACCTTCATTTTATGGAGGTTTTATTAGAAGAAATGTAATCTGACCAGAAGCCATTTTCCCAAAAATAGCTAGTATCCCAAATTCCAAACTTCAGGGAAACCATGGAAAGTGCAATCACAAAGGCTACAATGCTTTCAAGCAATATTAGCAATTTTAAGATTTAAAATTAGTATTTTGAATTACCATGTTCTACACCTCTTGTTCAGTGTAATTAATCTTCATTCACTGCAAAAGGACTGTTGCACACTCATGAGTGAGCTATACCTGGACCCATGAGAACCTTATCAAGGAAAAGGTAGTGGCCTAATCACCACTTTTCTAAATATATTTTCTGTACAAAATATTGTCAAGGTATAATCCTTAGTTATTTTTACAGTACTCTATGATTGAAACAACAATATTCAGTAAAGTAGCAAGTGTGTGAAACTGCAACACCACATGAATGAGCACTCTGCCATTTTGCTAGTGTAATCAATAGTAGGACCAGAAAAGTTTTCTAACACGCAAGCAAAAATATTCCATAGGTTTTGAGTCTTGACTGTACACTTCATGATTTTGGCTATGATTTGCAGCACACTCTTAAGATACACAAATATCTTATGCACATTTCAGTAGCAGAATGGCACTTGGCTTGCTCTAATAGAAACAACAGAGATGCAACTGACAATTTTAAGAAAGACAATGTCCTTATTTGCATGCTGAAATTCTGGCTGTGTCCCCCCAATCCAGGCACATCCATTCATTGTGCAATCTGTCGATGGGTAAACAAATAGTGCAGGATTCATCTCAGTGGGATCTGGCCCTTTGGTCTAACCGAAGTCAATTCTAGGTCGATACTGAAGTACCATAGGGTAAGACTGAAAACAAGCAAGGGAAAAACAACAACAAAAACAGACAAGAAAGCATGAAGACATGATTCATAAACAATACAAAGAAAATGCAATTAAAGACTACCTTAAGAATAGCCAAATCTTATCTCTAAGACAGATGTATATGACAATGTTAAATTCATCCCTGTACTTCAAATCTATTAGCTATTTGTCACTGATACACAGTTTCTGTATCTGCTTTTATATATTTCAATATTTATGTTTTATTATATTTATACTTGGGAGTGCTCAAACAAGTCTGTTTTCTGTGTTGCTGTGTTTGATAAAAAGCAATCTTGACATTTTATACTTTCTAAACCAAAGTATATTTACAGGTGATGTACTTGGAAATTTATATATACAGAGGTTCCATAGCTAGACTATAAAAAAAGGTCAAATTGCTGTCAGCTGTTTTTCTGAGAGATGACCTTCTCCCCAGATCCAAACTCCTTAACCTCAGATCTAGTGATAAGTTTTTATTGATTCCTACTGAAAAAAAAAAAAAAAACCAACAAAGCAAACAAAAAAAAAGCAAATCAACCTCTTGGGTCCCTAAATTGGACAGAACTTGTGGAATGGCAGGGAAGAATGGATGGGTTTCCCAAAAGGGCTGTAGAATATCTGGGCACTTGTTGCTCAAACCTCTTATTTTTCCGTCTGTCAGCATTTCATTTGTCTCAAGTCTTCTTCTTCATTAGCATACTGGGTATTTTCTATAGCATAAAACCCTGGCAAATCTCATTGTCTCAGCAGCTGTATGGCCTTAAATACCTCCCCACCATACAACAGAGGCAAAGCTAATATAAGTTTTTCTAAATTCAAATTTGGAAATACAAAGAATTATTACAGAAGCTATCATTAAAACCAGAAACATTTTGCTTCATTCTTCAAATGCAACAGAGATGAAGAAACAAAGATATAGCCCCAGAGACCTACAGGGTTAATGAATTTTCCATGCCATGATAGTAAAATATCACCAGAACTAAATGTGATAACACTTGCAGGAGATTTACAAACTGGAGTTCAGAGAAATCACAAGGTAAACCCAGAGGTATTAACAGTACCAGGAGTATTTAGGAGAGAAGACATGTAGTCTGCATGTGCAATTAACAAAAATGTATCTGTGGTATCACAAATTACTTGGTCTCTGATTAATTTTTTCTTTGCACAGGACATGAATACCATTTCATTTAAATACTGTTTCACATTTTGACTTTGAGTATATAAATTGTCTCTAAACATGTGCAGATCTAATTGGAAGTGAACACAGGCAGAGACAGAGCAATCACCACACTGAAATTGCCAAGTAAACCAGTGAGGCTCAGTGTTTTAGCAAACAAAATCACAAAACTGTACAAATCAAATGCACTATGCTGGGACAATTCTAATTATTGAAGGAGGCATGAGTGTAGTAGTTCACTTCCACCACTAGTGAGGAGTGACCCTCTATCACTAGCTCTAATTTTTCCTCAAGACAAAAATAGTATTCCAAAGTTGCAAAGTAACTTTTAGAAATAAGTTAAAATCAAAATTCTCAATGAGGAAAATGAAATACTGTTTCAAGGAAGCAGATTGGTCACTGAAATTTAGAAATCAGCTTCAGTTTGCAGGTTCTGGAGGTTTTGCTTCTAGAGATTATTCAGTTTCTAATTTTAAAAATATGAAAAGGAGTTTAAAGGAGTTTAGAGAAATCTAACATTTTTTTACTGCATCAAAAAGGACATATGAATTCCCACAAAGAGATGAAACCAGTGTAGTCTCTTAATTCACACTCTTAAGTTTTGATCCCTTGCCAGTGACTGCCCAATACTGCTTAGTTAGAGTAATGAGATAGCAAGAGTAGATAATTGTTTGAGGCTGATAGGCATATCAACCTATAGAACAGTATCTTTCAAAAAAAAACACAAACAAAAACTGGCCTATGGCACAGAAGACAAATTCCTAAATCCTTTGAATAAAGTTTGTGCTGCAGGAATAAAAATGCTCAGACCTTGCTCACAGAGTTTTAGCACTTTATAGTGAGGAATTATAAAAGCTCCACAAGCTGAACTACAATGGAGTGCTGACAGGACCTTAGTGACTGCAGTATGCACAGTTGTGAGTGCCTCTTACCTGATAGAAAGTGCCATCCTGTGAGCAGACTTGCGAAGATGAGCAGTTCTGACACCGAAACTGCGGAGGAGATGATTTTCTGATCAGATAAGAGGCATCCACAGCTGGACATACACATTTACCATTTATTGATTTTTTAAAAAAAGTTTAAATGTAAAGGTTACAATCAATTTACTCATTTTAAAACAGGAAGGAATTGTTTAATGAATAAATGGATATTTTTCCCTTTTCTTGTCTATCTCATGTAAGGTCCACAGCTATGCAGTAAAAGCTCAGAGATGAAGACAATGGATTCACTCGATCTTCATTCAGAAGGATATTGCTAATTAATTACCATTGCAACTTCATTGAGGAGAACAAAATCATAGAAGCCTAGATATTACTGGATTTATTACGAGCAAAATTAAATTTTTTAGAGGTGTTAATCATCCTTGACTTCAGGGGAGTGATTTAAAGCTACGTGAAAGAGAAGATGAACACATACCTGGCTATGCTGTATGTATATAAATACGCTTACAAACTTAAGCAGGAGTTGTGAACTCTTGCATTCACTAAATGTTATAAACTATAGTTCTGAGATTTTTGAAAATTTTTAGTGCAAATTTTTTTTAGCAAGATTATAGTTACCGTTGCCTCTAATTTCATGTAGTAGGCAAGGGCTGCAGGATGAAATGCCATGAAAAAATTCCATTATCACTGAAATTGTTGCCTCAACACTTCCTAATAGGACAGCCAATGCTAACAAAAATACAACATGGCAAACCAAACAGACATCCACTGGTTTCAAGGCAGTATTGGAAAAAACTCTAGTTAAAGCTCTCTTGGGGGTTTCAGCAATCACCAAATTTCAATGCAACATTACTTTCAAATTTATCAAATACTTGCCTATATACAATGATCTCCCTAATTCCTATCAAAATCTATCCTTCCCCCTCCAGCTTCAGATTAAGGTAAAACTTTAGGAGACTCGTGAATTGTTAACTTTACAATGTGTTAATTCTCCGTGTTTTCTGTCTGTGCCCCAGCACTTATTATTCTAAGCACTAGGAAACTTTAAACAAAAAAAGAAGAGAAGGAGTTTGGAATTTTCTCCAGATCAGTACATTAAGGTATAGTAAATGCTTAACCTCAGCTGCACTCCAATTTAGCCTCCACTAGTAATGACAGACAAACTTGCATGTGCTACAAAGACCAATCAACAGGCACACACAAACAAATGCATAAAAGAAAGAGAAGAAAAGGGGATATGACTTCTAATAAAATAATATACAAGGCAATACAAAACCAAACTGAATATAATTTCTGAAAAAAAAGTCTTTTTTAAAAAAGTTAAGTACTGCAATTCTAATTTATACACATGCAGCAAGGAAAACCCATCTGGCTGTTATCTGAATGTTATTGTTATATAGCATATCCAAAAAGAATAGATGCAGTATTAACAGAAACATTAATAAAACAATTAGATTTCACCAGTAATCCTTTCAGCGTCACTTTCAGTTTATTGACTGAACAAAACAGGTTCTTACTGAAGAACTGTTGGATGCAGATTCCCCAACTATTATAACTCAAAAGGTCACCAAAAACAAATTTAGTGAAGAACAAGGGCTTGGGTTTCCACTTACTTGACTTAAAACTCTGAGGAGAACTTGCATGCACACATCATACATCCACTATTCTGAACTTTCAGAATCTACACAATATATGTGCTGAAGGGTTTCACCCATAGGGTTTTACATAAGAAATTCAGAAAACATGTAGAAGGCATTTTAAATAGGGGTTTTTTGAAGGGTCATAGATTATATTTGGGCCTAAGATGTGAAAGCATGTATAGTGTCTATAATAAATACACCAAAACATCATTTATCAAAAATGTAACAGCATTTACGTTTTCGCCTCTTAGTCTCCATCTTGTCATATAGATGAATTCCATAGTGTGATCCTTCCCCATGATTTCTCCGTTGCATAGTACATCCAGCTTAAAATACAACAGAACAACCAGTAAGACAAAGGGATGCAGAAATTTAATGTCTAAAGGAACTGCTAAGTGAATCTCCAGAGTTAATCCTTCCACTCCTATCATTATATAATGATACCATCAGACATATATATCAAAGCTGGATGAAGACAGCATGCTGACAATATGGTTTTTTGTACCCTGGTATTCACTTTTGTGTTTTTATTTGAAGTGTGGACAGAAGGAAGTCTGCTACCGAGGTATGAAATCACCAGTAGACAAACATTCCCTATATTTAGCTACACTACACAGTATCCATTTGAAGAGAAAGCCTTGTGCAGTATTTTGAAGGCCACCTTGCTATGCCAGTACTCTTTCAAACCCAAAGATATAAACCAGAAGTATAGTAATTTTCATTTAAAAAATAGATTGTAAAGAAACTTAAAAAAATTAGTTTAAAAATAACTAAGAAATTACAAGGAAAATGCGCTTCAAAGTACACAGACATTCCTTAACTGAAAGCAAAATACAGAGAAAAGCAATGATCTCAGCATGAAAAATGCCTGCTTTAAACTGTATTATAGCATCTTACTGCTGCCTGCCACTGCAAATATTTGACAGTATTTTCATTACTAGACCTATAATATTTTCTGTGTTTCAGAAAAAAAAAAGGCAAAATTTCAAAGTAAGCAGATTTTTTGTAAAACAAGGCATTAAGGACAGATTAAAAACCAAATGACACCAAAAAGGCTGATCAGTATGTCATGACACCGTGACAAACTCCTCTGCATCGTTATAACCTGTGCACCAAACCTAACTCTGCCCTACTCCTGACCAAAGCTGGGAGGCTGCTGCTGGTGCTAAAGACAGCCTGCCCTGCATGGAGCCTTTGGCTCCTGTACAAGAACAGGCTGAAGAAATAGTCTGTGCTTCAGTCTAAATTCCTGTATCCCTGGAAAGAGGGAAAGCAGGTTCAAACATGATTAAATTTCACAGAAATATATTATGTTGCAGGGAAATAAAAATAAAAACATCTTTCTTTCAAATGTACCTCATAGGAACTTGGAAGTTTTAATTTTAAGCTGAGAAACTTTTTGATAGTTCCCACGGTCACTCGAGTAGAACAGCGGATAAATTTCTTCATTAAGCCCTAAAGCAACAGCAACAAATCAGAAAAAAACATGTTACAAATTTAAAAATTTAAAAAACATGTGAGCAATCTTTAGTGCAGGAGCACCTATAACTGATAGTCTTTTCAATCAGTAACCAATTCTCTTCTAATTCATAATGACACCATAGGTTCATTTTTGTTCACTTGTTTTCAAAATTTAAAAGATGACAAACAACTTCATTTGACCCTGGTTCTTGAGATATTTCTAAAAGATACAGAAGGGAGGAAAGAAAAAAACCAAAGCCCAGCTACCACCAAACCCATCAAAACCCCCAGAAGAACTTAAATAATCAGTGTGTTTGTGTTAGTAACACTGGGGGTCAAAGAAATGTTGCATTTCTTAGAAGTGTTAAGAACCTCCAAAGTTATACATGTAACATAACACTTAAAAATTACAAGTAGCTTTATTAGAAAAGTTCTTAAATATATTTTTCATTTTATCCTTCTATTTGTAATTTAATAAAACATTGTAAAAACCTAAGGTGATCCCTAAAAACTTTCTTGTAGACTAAGTATACTAGGTAATCCCCCTCAGGAATAGAAACCAAATATCCCTAATTCTTAAAACACCAATTGGCAGGTATTACTCCACACATTTTGCAGACTGAAGTGATCTCCCCATGGCCACAGACAACACATCAGGGTCAGAATCAGGTTTACAGCTCAGAAGATCTGGATCCCAGTCATTCAGGGCACCACATATTTGATAAGCAGGTTCATTCTGGCATGTTAAAACAGTAATCCTCAAGGTATGAGGCAGCTCACCTTCAGCTAGCTTTATAAATACCTCTGTGGTGTGCTGTAATCTGTTGTGTAGTGCAGTTATATACCATAAAGGCTGTAGGCTACAAAACTATAATCCACACACAAACAAAAATTCCACTGTCACAGATGGCTTTCTGTATAGAACTGTATTTTCATAAAATTCCAAAGATGCACTGAAATGCCTCAAAGGAAAGGACTAAATAAGTGTGAAGTGGGAACAGGTCACTACAATCAGGTTTATTTTTAATGGTTATAAAATGATTTGGTTCCTGTAAGATGCTATTTTGTCATCAATAAGTACAGCACAGCTTGTTTGCTACTCACTTTGACAACATTATCTCCTGACTGCCCATTGTTGCGCAAACAGTCGAGGCAGATTGCAATCTGTGGGTCACTCCTGTGATAGTCTTTGTCTTCTTCATTCTCATCACACTCCTCATCTACTTTGGGTTTATCAGCTTTTGGACTTTCATCTGTAAAATATGAAGATCGTATTATTTAAGTATAAAGTAATTAAGAATCATATATATAAGGAAGTAAGGCATTTTTATGAGCCATAATTTTTCTTCACATTAACTTCACACAGTTTTAACTCAGTGCATTCTTAAACTGACCAACTTAAACATCTCTGGAAACTAATTTTCATGGCTGAAATTTTAATGAAATATGCAAACAGATTTCTATGGAACAGAAAATAATTAGTTGATGGACTATATTGGGTATGGCTGTCTACTTCTGATATAATTAATAATTTAATTATATATATAAAATATATAATTATAATTATATATATTATATATAATACATATATATTATATATATATTATTATAATTTAGTTCAATAATTAAAACCCTGCAACTCTGCATGCATCACAATCACTCAGACATGTAAACCTACTGTATAGTGTGGCAGTCCAGTGACAAAAATAATGTTTTTAAATAAAAAACAGAATGACTAATACCAACACATATATCGAAGTAACACAGCCAATCAACTCATATTAACTGTCACAATAATTCAGTGAAGACAAATGCCTGTAATGCAATCACAAGGCAAACTAAACCTTAGACTTCATCCACTTTTGACCAGATCTAAATAGGTCACTGTAAGAACTCCAGAAGGATTTAACAACTAAATAGCCATATATTTACTTACTCCCTTTTAAAAAGAAAAAAATATAAGAAAAGAGGAAAGGTCTGTGTATTTTTTAGCAGAGCTTATACAAACTACATAATCACATAGAAAATGTTATCCCCTTGCACTCTGCTGTTAACATGTTCTACTGGTTCCTGGTTAAAATTCTAACTCTTTGGAAAAGTACCATCTTGTATGGTTTAGAAAGGTTTAGCAAAGTTGAGCACTCAAATACCAAGACTGGCAAGTACATTTAGATAAGGCTGCAATGTATGTAAATAATAACCATAACATGGAGTAAGGTTTACAGATTTAGTGTACAGTATATAATAATCTTATTGTACACATTTAGCTTTCTTTTCTGTATCCCCAACTTACTTATTTTGATTTAAAACAAAGGCTGCTCTCTATTGGAATAAAACATTATCACAATTAACTTGAATAAGCTGCCTTCATGTTTTTAAAAAAACCTTTCAGATCATGTTCTACTAGTTTCCTACACTTACCAGATTCTAAAGGAACTTAGAAGAGTTCAGATGAGAAAATGGAATGTAAACTTTAATAAACACCAATCCATAACCAAGTTTCTTGACAGAGTAATTAGTTGCCTTTGCTCAATTTCCATATTCAAGAAGAGTTTTAAGCTGTATTCATTACTTTTCTCTCTTAAAATTTTTAAGCTTTCACTAATTATGCAAGATTTATCCCCAAGTCCCTATTAGCTATTGACACATTTAGTTGAATGTGTATCATATGCACATTTTATTCCTATCATCTTCCATGAGCAGAATTTACAGTATCAAACTGCAGATATTTTTTCTTTTTTTCTGAAAGTCCAGGAAGCAAACTTTATCAATTGAGCAGGTGCAGTCTACCTGTCACAAGCATTTGTTTACTTCAGGCTGGAAAGTACCACTGAATATTTTCTCTCTGTACCATAGCATTTTGTCATTCATCAATTCTTTCTGGCAACCACTCTCCTACAGGAGTCACCAATGGCTGAGATCTGCTTTATTGTTTAGGTTTTTTTCCTTCTGATATGTGAAAACTTTAAGTCCTGGGATTTTTTAACAGCTCTTAGATTCTTAGGTTAGGAACTGTGCTGCAACCTGTGGCACAGGACATAACTGACAGACTCTTAAACTACAGTGACAATCTGATTGCAGATTGCAGGGCATGGTATTGACAACTGAAACAGTCTCTTTTAAATGAAATTATCCTCAGCAAATAATTTCTTCCCAGGCAAGATTCTAAATGCTTGTTTGTGGCAGAAAATACCTTAAGTGCTCATAATTTGTATCAATGCGTTGTAATGACTTTCAAATACTTTGCAGACACAAAGTTCCGTAGCCCCAGGCTACAGTCTCTAACGGAGTTGGATACATCTGTAGCTACTCAGAAGTATAATCTGTGAGTTAGTACTTTCCTCTCATTCACAAAAAACAATCCAAGCTCTCACTACACTGACTAACTCATCTCTATTGGATTTATCATTAAATTAGTAGAGGAAGGTAAGAACCAGAAGAGTAAATTGGTCAAAAGTAAGTCACGTTATACAAATATGCAAATTATCTGTTGATTCCTTCTACGTATATAGCAGAAGATCATTTTCTAAACAGTCAAGAAATGTCTCTATCTCACAAAAATATTTTCTGAGTATTTTTTAGAACTGAACAGGTATAAACTACATAGTATACTGTAGTAAACTAATATAATTTCATCTAAACTGTTCTGCAATTCATAATTTATTTATATAATAGAGAAAATAACATTGTCCCTCACAATGAATGTCTAGTCCAAGTCAACAAAACTTGTGAAAAAGAAAATTAAATGTTACGAAGTTGAAAAGAAGATATTATAATGAAATGAATGCAGAAGAATATAAGATGTTTACTTGACAGTTACCCTTTACTGAAAATAGCTATTTTTTAACTTAGCAGAGTCTTTCACAAGTTCTTTAAAATCAAATCAAATAGGCTATGGTATTAAAAACTTGATGTCAAATTAAAGGGGCATAAAACCAGCTGGTCTAGTCCTCGCTTAGCACCTCAGTACTGAGTTTCAAAGTTCATGGGTCAACTACAAAAAATGAAACAAAGCAAAAAAACAAACCAAAAAGCCCAACCAAAAAAGCATTATGGGATCTATAGAAAACAATTATTTGGCATGTGTGGAAAACTGTTTTACTGCTTGTCATAACTAATTCTTGACAACCTCCTACTTAACAGATGGTGAAATTTGGTAACAGAAAGTAATTTGTAAAAACTCTGTAAAAAATCCTGCCATGCTCTATTAAGAAAATTAAGAATTCAGCTGGACAATTGTGAGAGTGTTGCAAGTGAGAGCCTAAGATAATGCAAATGAAATAATAGTAAAACAGCTACAGTTTGTTAACAAACTGGTTGATAGATAAGCAGTAGTATGTGAAGGCCCATATATCTGCACAGATTCACTACAAGTTTCTGTAGTATCTTTGAATTCAGGAAAAACAAAATGTAATTGTGTCAGTGAAGAAACTGGTCTTAATAAACAGTGTTACTTAACACACAGATGAAAGTGAAAAAATCATCACCTTGTCCATTTTCTTGAGGTTTGTTTTTCTTCCAAAATTCAATCTCTCGCTGCAGTTCCTCTAGTTAACATCAAAGAACAGTAATGTGAATTTTCAAATCAATACCAGGTATAAAATTAGAAAGAGCTATATTCCCCCCACCAACCCAAACAGTTCCCAAAACCAAATAAGAAACTTACGTTCTCGAAGTCCAGGCACCAACTTAAATATAATTTCCTCTAAGGTGTTATCCAGCCTTTCGGAGGGAAAAAATACATTTGACATTAATGGATACTAGCATTTTAAGTCTTTTTAGCGTTTAAATAACAAAAGCTTTTGAGTAACGAGTTGCATTTTTCTAGTAAATAATGATCCTATCCTGTCAAAGTCAACTGATTTTAGTTTGAGAGACGACATGCATTAAAGCTTATCTCAACCATATCCTAAATGGATTTATCATAGAAATAACGAAGGAATTACTTTTTTAACATATAAAGATAAGAATGAAGCAAAAGATAAAAACATTATACTCTAAAATTTTTATTACTGAATTTGTATTACACGCAAACAGCAGTGCTACTAGAAGGAACAAACTGGAAAAGTAGTATTCAATTTTAAGGTCCAGCTCATGAGTAGTAAGCACAAAAATGATAAACTCCATTATCATACTAGGTGTTGAAGTGCTTTGGTAATAAGCCTGTTACAAAACCTGAATAGACTATTTCCTACTTACCATACCACAGCAAAGCAGTTTCGGCAGGATAGAGAAGACCACAGAGCACCCATGCTGCTCTGACTTGATAGTTCTCAGCACCCAGCACAGTTAATTTGAACTATTTAAATCTGCCATGTGTTGTACACCAGAAGAGAGTACACTGCACAGGCATGTCCTCTGATACCCTGATATTAGTGCCAAAACTAGTTATCACAGTCCCTTCCAGTGTACACACTGCAGTTACTCTTGTTGCTGAAGCTAAAATACTTTTCTTTCCTTTTCTCTTAATTTAACCAACTATTCTATCCATTTAGTTTATCATCTGCTTTCTAGTTCTACTTCCTCTCCTGGTCTCTCATCCTTCAGTTTCCTCTGGCTTTCACTCTGTTTCCTTTTCCTTCCTCTCCTTTGCCCTTTATGTTCTCCTCAACAGAAACTCCCATTGCCCACAGCCTAAACAAAAAGTCATGACAAAATAAAATACTAAGTAATACAGAGAAATTAAGTATCTTGACATTCAGTCAGAATCTGGCATATTTTAAATTGCCTTATTTTTTCATCTCAATAACAATATATTTCTTTATATACATATTTGCAAATACATGTGTGTACGTGGTATTAATAATACACTATAGGCCTGCTAAAAAAACATAGCTGTTCTGTCATTTGTTCACCAACAGCTGCAAAGCAGGAGTAAGAATGAATGTTTTTATTGTTGAGGAATGTCTACAATCAATATAAATTGATAACAATCATCTTAAAATAAATACATGAGTATTCAAGGTTCTCCTTAGAGAATTTGTACTTGCACTTTACAACTAGACCCATTACCCAACCATCAAGTTCTGAGACCAGATCCCTGTGGCATCCATCAGTAGATTCAGTCATACCATAGAAATATTTTTGTTTCAGCTACAACCACAACCCATTTTTATTGCTTCTTCTTAAGGGGACAACAACAACAAAAATTCAGCAAGTGAAACATCCCTCCCATAAAAAAGAGACAGCACTTTGTCACAGATAAGAAGGAAATTAAAATTGTAGGATGTCTGAGTGCTGGCTTTCTGATAGATACAAGGTAGGTCTACCTTCCCAGGTGGTGTAACTTGCAGCCTTCTCTGTCAGTATCTGAGGGAACTACATGGTGCTGCTTTCTGTGAGGTTCCCACAGCAGAGCACTGGGAACTTGGGAACATGCCTTAGAAATGGAATTCATTTCACACTGTAAGAAAGCTCCAACCTTCATAATTTACTCATTAAAAGAAATGAAATGAAATAAGGACTTCAAAAGAGAACACTACTACCTTAATTAAAAATCCCTCTGTTCTTGAGGATGGTATAATACATGCTGGTTTTCTTTCATTTATTTTTGAAAATTCCCATTTAGCACATTCTAATTTACTTTCAATGGCTCAAAACAAAAGTCACTGGTAATGCTAAGATAGCAAAAAAAATCCAGTATACTTTGCAAATTTACCATGCTAGAAGCAAGAAGTGGCTTCCCACTCTAGTCAATACCTAATTTTTCTCCAAAAACTAAACAAAAAAACCCAAAAAACTTCTTTCTTTACAGAGGATAAATAGTAATCAATACTCTGATAGGGAGCGGAAAAAAAAGTCCAATCTGATCTTTAAATGCAGGGAAACATGAAATTATTACAAGATTCTCAATTTCAGATGCATCTTTCAGTGTTCCCATAATCCACACATGTAAGCAGTCTGACATAAATATTTGTATTTTTGTGTCTCACATCAAACTCATTCCAAAATGAAACTACTTGAAAAAAGTGGTCTCAGTCATTTACTATGATACTTCCTGTTAATGCTGAAAAATGAACATTGATATTTCAGAGATACCTCTTTCCATTCCCACATCTTCCAACCATCTTCCAAGTCTCCAAACCAGAACATATAGAAAAAAGAATCAAGAATTTCTGCCAGCTTAGTATAGCTCATTTTTCCAACCCTTCTATAATACTGAATGAGTTACAAGATCAGCATCTGGTAATCTGATAATTACCAGCAAATGTGAACCAAACTAAGACTATTGCTCAGGAAAACTTGCATGCACAGGGCTATGCTAGCAAGAGAAAAAAGAAGTCTGCCCCTATGGCATTATCAACACAGACCCTATTGAGTACTGATGATGCAGAATTCTGCTAAATTAGTAAAAGGAATTCTTAAAATTTAACACTCTTCCTACATTTTCATTTTAGAGCTCAATGTTGAATTTCAGACTTATTCTTGTAGATACAAGAGACCCTAAATGCTGCCAAATAAGAGATACATCTAAAAAGCCCACATAGTTATGAAGTTACTCAGAATTGAGTTTAGAAGAAGTTTATAAAGCTTATCTGAGAGATCTTAGTTAAAACTCCTAAGTGGTGTTCAACACAATTTCTCAGAAAATGACTGCATTCTTTAGCAATGATGGGGCTGATCTCCATGGTCAGAGTGTAACTCTTGTATTAAGTTATGCAGGCAGCATCCAGGAAAGATAATTCCATTGCATGGCTCATGTGCTCTTCTGATTATTAGTTTAGCAAATGTTTAAAGCTGGTTCATAAAATACAACCAGGAAACTACTAACTATATGCAGTTTCTTGGCAAAGAGACCAAATGACTCTAAAAGGAATTGCAGGAAATAATTGCAGAGAAAATAGCTCTTCTCACATTTCTGGCTTGTGCTCTCAACTTTCCTCACTCATCTATAATTTCCTGCTCAAAGGACAATATTTGTTTACTAAACAACTATTTTATGTTTAAGAAAATGCATTTTTCATCTCATATGAAGTGATCCTATGAGAATAAAAGAAATATTTCTAAATGCTTTTGTTTTCAGCTTATTATTAGCCTACAGCATATTCTGTTATGACTCACACAGCACCTCAGAAACTGACAGGAAATCAGAAAAATAATCTACATGAACCTGCTCAGCCCCACCCTTCCAAAAATATTCAGATGACAAAGTCTTAGGCCAATAACACCCTTTACAGTTGCTGAATTGAATCTCTTTCAGTTATGCTCTTGGTACATAATTGGGAATGGATGTGTACACATGGATCAGCAAAAATCAATGCAATATATGACAAATTGTAACAAAACCAATGACATCAGAAAATTATACCAAGCCTAGTAAATTCCAGATGGAAATTTATATTTTTACATTAATGTAAGAATAAGTCCTTCTAAGTTCACAACAGTATTACAAAACAATAACACTGGGGGATGGGGTGGAGG
This sequence comes from Ammospiza caudacuta, assembly GCF_027887145.1. NCBI lineage: Eukaryota > Metazoa > Chordata > Aves > Passeriformes > Passerellidae > Ammospiza > Ammospiza caudacuta. The sequence continues at coordinate 22,553,353 of NC_080601.1, read as the reverse complement.
TAGTGTTGGAAGAGAAGGCACAGAGACTCTTCATCACTCCAAGAAAACATGAAGTTCTTCCAGTTATGATGACATTTGCAAACTTTTCTACCTTATTGGATGTCTATCATCTTTGTTTCAACATAGCACCACTAAAAGTGAATCCAGAATTTAATTTAAAAAAATTTTAAAAGGTGTGTTAATACAATATTAAAAACTCAAAAAAGGGTATTTTTAATGTAAAAACTTATTTTCATGAGTGTCTTTTCATTAATCTTACAGCAGATTTCAATTCAGATTGGTGGACTTATGCCTTGAAAAACATAGCTTTTAACATGACTAATTTTCTATATGCTGCTCTAAAAATAAAAATTTGCCATGAGGTTTGGAATGCCCTAAATAATTTCAAAAAACAACCCTCTAGAATTTAATTTCACATAAAGAATAAAAGGTATCTGGTTCATTTATTTGCTAATAGAGATATTATTTTTTAACTTGTACAATAGAAGCACTATTTCTGTCTCTTTCCCTTATGTTTCCTCCTTTTATTATATCTGAAAAATTCAATTTAGACTGTAGTGGGAGCTGAGAAAATGACAACCTATATGGCTTAGAAGAGTTCATATATGCATTACAAAAATAAGCAAAACAATTATTGCCCTTTTAGGATAAACACATTAGGATTTTTTTTTTGTTGTTGTTCTCGCATTTCAGCAAATGCTGTGAAATAGATTCTTACCTTAACATTTCTAGTGGATTGGTCTCATGCACTTGGTTGCCACACCTGGGACAGTCATTGCTGTCTTCAAAGTGTTGAACAATACAAGTCTTACAAACTAAGACAGAGAAGGAGAAAATAAAAAGAAAAAACCCCCTTAGACAAAATCCAAGTAATATTGCTTGAGTATGACCTAATGATACATGGTAGCTACCTCATACATCAGAAATAAAAGAGTATTATTGTAAAGTAAATAATTACAATGTATCTTATCCCTTTCTTGTTCCCCAAAACCATTGTTAGTACTGCTCCACTGGGACACCAAGCTCAGCAGCACAGGCTGGACAAGCACTTTAAATTATGAGATATTTCAGCTACTTAGAATTCTCCCAGCATCACAACACATGAAGCCACCACCTTAAAGAGCAGGTTAAAGAACACCTTAAAGCCTGTCCCATCTTAAAGGGCAGGTTCTCAGGTGGGTGCTGGGGAACTTCCACCATCACCTCAGCTGATCTGAAATAACTTACATCAGTTCAATGGTGTTGCTTGCAGCTGAAAATACTGGTTTAAATACTTAATGTAAGAAAAAAGGTCACAGAAATTGTACACAGGTTCAAAGTGTTTCCTTTTTGACACGGTGCTTTCCAAAGCAATGACAGAATGTACACTCAACATTTAATATTTGAACCTCATAATGAAAAATCAGGATCAGGACCATGGTAAGTACCAATAAACCCAAACCAACAACAATGTCAATTTAAAAACCAATCAACTGAAAGTAAACTAAACAAGGTGCTACACTACTGTTGCTTCCAAATGATCAATTACAGACTGTAGATTTTAATGTTATTAATTATGGAAGCCAAGCTGATGAGAACAAATATGCCTGCTAATATTACTGCACAACAGTGTTCTGGATGGAGATAAACTCTACCCTCTTCTTATTATTAATTCACCTACACTGAAATAAGAACTGCAAATTCATCAGTAAATGGACTGAAAAAATAAATGGACTGCTGTGACTGCAATATGCTTTCTGCTGAAACGCTGTAAATTTTTTCATCAATTACTTAAAGAAGTATAAACATCTCTAAACAAGTTTGTAAATCCTAATTATAAGACTCTAGGAATCTTGAACTTCCTTTAACAAACAAAGCCTATATTTGCTCAGAAGGGTTATATCAAATCAGCTGATGCTGATAACGCACACATATTAAACCTCCATGTAGGTGTTTCTTCCATCTGCTTTAAATCACTAACTTAAAGACCTTAACTTTACAGCCCAAGATTGTCAAGGAACTGTAAAATAACTCTTCTGTCAGTTAAGCATTTCAGCTGCAGCACCTGATAGCTCCTAATCCCAGTGTCTATATCTACCTGAATTCACTGCTTCTGTCAGGAGAAGGTGCATGGCTTAGTGGTGGGTGAGGACAATACCAATGAACCACCAAGTTGAGAGTTACAGGCTGTCTCAGAAATGCCATTAGTTGGAAACCTCAGTTCAAAGAGTGTGGGGGAGAAAATGGCTGAGGAGCAAGTATGATGATGAAATCATGGAGTCTAGCAGATGTAAATTACTGTCATCTGGAAATTCACGTAAAAGTCACTGAGGGAAGCAACAGAAGAGTTTGGCTTACTCTAGACCTCTTCTAACTTGACTTCATAGAAGCTGAGCTTAAAGATAACTCTTTTTCAATGGAGTTTCATCTGCTAACTCCTGTAACAAAGGAAGGAGTTAGTCTTTATGTTTTTGGTAAACCTTCTGTCTGGTATAAACAGCAGCATCTCTATGGAGTCTTTCTAGCCTGAGTTAAAATGATCAAGAATAAACAAAGTGGGAAAATTTGTACAACTGTTCAATATTAATTTCAGAATTGATAAACACAACCCCTAAGCTTCTCTTGTTTGGAAAATGTCCAGGCTGGAAGAGGCAATGAGCAACTTGAACTAGTGGAGGGTCTCCTTGCCCATGAGAGGAGGGTCAGAACTAATTAAGGGTCTGTTCCAGCCCAAACCATTCTATGCATTTTTCTTTTTGCAACAGAGACTCAGAGAATTAGCACAAAAATTCTTCAAAAGGAGAACGGGCTTTGTTTCAATACCAGAGTGATTTGGTTTCTTTTCTGTAAGCAACAGAATTAGCCTCCTTCTGAAAGGATTTCCTTGCATTCTAGAAAAACTTTCTGAAATTCTTAAGAGAATTTAATTCCCTTCACTTGTTCCCAGGATTTCTGCTCCACTCATGTCAGAGGAGTTCTTGAAGTCTGTGATGAGATGACACTGTTCTTACTGCATTGAGTTGTCTTGTAAAGATATTTTACATTTGAGCTTCCTAGGTTTTTTGTTTGTTTTCCAAACTAAAGACAAATAGGCCCTATCTGAGCTATAGCTTCCATTTACATCCAGAAGAAATCTGAAATTATCCCTATTCAGAAGAACTCCATGCCATGGGATCAATAACTAATACACTTATTTAAGTCAGATAATTGACTCTATAAAATCTCCCAAACATTAAACACTGCTAAACATAAAGCATGTTAATATCAACAATAATGTAAATGGAAGAAATTTTTATAATAGAAACTAATTTATGCAAAGGAACTAAATTCCTCAGTCTGAATACATTTTTGTGCTCTCTTTATACCTTTTGTTTCTCAGAGGAGACAACACTGTTGGAAGGCATGCATGGTCCAAGAAAGGACCTAATAATTAATTAAGAGCTTCATTTCCAGCATAGGAAAGGTCTTTGAGTAGAACATATGATGAGAAGACATCATAAGGAACCTTATTCCAGTCCTATATAGATGTTTCTCTAAGCCAATAAACACACAGATCTGGATCATGTGCTTGTACAACCAGCTCAATACCATAAAAATCCCCTTGAAACTGTAAATCAATACTGAAGTAATCCAACCAACTTTTGCTTTTTCTTGTGTAGAGTTATGGTGCTATGAGGATTTGCTGACCACAACTAAATGTGATTTACCAACAAGAATATAAGGGTAAAAATACATAGAAATTCTAGCATGGAAGAATAACAAACTGATACATGATACTCCTAGTGGGATCATCAACCAAATATTTTCCTATATGATAGGTATAATCGTCCTCTGTTACTCTCAATGTAAAACACTGAACATTTTTCAAAGCCTATCTCTTTGCAGTTTCAGAAAACAGGATGAAATCTAAACATTGGGTGAAAAAGGTAGGCAAAAAGGGAATCCTTAAACACAATTAAATTACAAATATCATTAATTCACCACCTTAGGGAAAAAAACAAACTACAAATCAAAACCCCTGAATGCTTCCAGTACAGATTAACAAAATAACATGGTTTCATTAGCTTTGCTGTAGGTCATGGTAGGGCAGCAAACAGGCAAAAGAAAACTGCTTAACCTAAATGTACAGTCTGCAGAATTTTGAGGAATATGCTACACATGCCAGTGAAATAAGAACTTGAATTTCATTGTCGTTCAATGACATTTCAGATGAGACACAATAAAAGTTAAACTCATGTAAGATGACTTTCTATGGCTGATAAAAGTACTTGTGTGACATATGCTAATTGGCTGGCTGCATAACAATGCTGTTTACCAATACACAGATATCTGGTTCACACATTCTTTCAGGTCTTCATGATCAGATGAAAAACATAGATACAAGTGCCAAGACTGTGCTGTATGTCACAAACAAACAAAAAAAGGACATCTCTTGTGAATATCTACATACATATGTATCCATCCAGGTTACTGTTTAAATGTTGATTAATGAGGGACCTAAATAAAACTTCATATTGCATTTTTAAAATAAAGTATTCTACAAGATAACATTTAATTAGTTAATTGTGGTACAAATTCTTTGTCAGAACTCATCCTTTGAATTCTTCCAAAGATTTCCTCTCTCAAAGTTAATCACTCTGATTCAGTGAGCAAAGGAAGGGCACAGGATATGCACAGCTAGTGGAACATCAAACCCATCTAGTGGAACATCAAACCCATCTCACTGACGGCACAGAGGTGCAACAAGGCATTTGGTGTATTTACTGAAGTATTTAATTATCTACCTTAAGCCTGCTTTAAAAACACTTACTTTTAGGGAAAGTGTTTGCTTAAAAACAGGACAGAAAACTTCACTTAACCATTCTTTTCAGAAACTATACAAGTGGGACTACTCCTCTCTTAATTACTTCTACCAGAGACTGTCACACTAGATTTTCTTTTGTTAAAAGGGAGAGAGAATTTCAGCATGTGATTACCAAGAAAGACTTTTTGTGTTGAAAACTACTTAAAAATAACATTTAGGCCCTGCTACACGGCACTGACTAAAGTTTTTGCAGGAGAAGGAGTCTGAAGGCAGCTCAGCTCGCTTGTCTGAGGGTGAGAAATTTTGCTGCAGTGAAGTTTTTTTGGGATCTTGTGTTGACAGCATAGGTTTTTAGCAAAATCTGAAAACCACTCTGGTTGAAAGATTATTTGATATTGAAAATTATTTCTCTGGTAAATTTCCTGCAGGGAAGGATATTTCTGAAAGTTCCTAGTCTGCCTTGGTTGGCAACTTCTTAACACAAATATTAGAGACCAACTAGGAGTAATGCACCTTTTGATCTCCTGTTCACAAACAGGGCAAAGTTGGTGATGAATACAGCCACAGAGAGCAGCTTGCCTTGAGGTGAGCTGAGGATCTTGAGAAAGGGTACGCACTTAAAGTACAGTTAGGACTCTGAACTTCAGGAGATAGGACTTTAGCTTGTTTAAGCTCATCAGATTTCCCAAGGAGACTATCCTTGGAAAGAGACTTAAGAGAGCTGGCTGAGCTATACAGTCCACTGTATAGGGAATTATGTCAGAAGAACTGCTTAGTGCACAAGAATTGCTTAGTGCACATGGTTCCTAATTAACATGCAAAAGTAGATCATATTAGAAGTGGAAACAAGAATGGGAAACAAAAGGATATAAAATCACTACTCTGGCACTTAAAGGTAGGAAAGCCAAGGACCAGCCATAGCTAAAACTGATGAGAGACATAAGGGAATTGTGTAAGTATGCTAGTAGCTGAAGGAAGCTTAGATAAAATATGCCTGTTAATGAATGAGGGAAACAACTCAGGAATAGCTTATACAGAGAGGTTTGAAGTCCTCAGTATCTTTTTGCCTTGGTCTTCACAGGCAGTGCTTGATCCTCCCTGCATACTAGCTTGATTTGTGAAGGAGAGGGATGATCAACAGCCAAGGAGCAGCAGGTTAAAGTCTACTGAGAAAGACTGGATGTACTTAAACCTACAGGCCAGGTAGGATTCACTAAGATGAAATCTTATCCCCATAATCAGGGTGATTATGAGAGGTACCTGATGACTAGATAAGAGTGGTGTGTTATGGCCACCTGTAATAAAGAGAGGAAGGATGGCCCAGGGAAGTACAGCTAAACAGCCTCCTCTAGCTCACTGGGAAGATGGCAGATTACATCATGTCCCTTGGAGTCAATTTCCAGCTATGTGAGGGACAAAAATGTAATCAGAAAGTTGAAACAGCAATTTGCCAAAAGCAAATCATGCTATAGGCTGGCAGGTGATGCAATAATAGCTTGTACCATTTGAACAGCAGTTACAGGAGTGACAGAGCCCATCTTCTGGGGAGTGGTAAACAGTATCACAAGGAGCAATGGTCACAAGTTGACATTTGGCAGGACATTCAGAAAAACTAGATAAAGACTGTAGCACTGGAAATGATTATTAAGAGAAGCTGTGGAGACTCCATGCCTAGAAATTCAAATGTCAGCTACACAGAGACATGGCTTGACCTGGTAGAGTAGTGGCAACTAACCTGCCTCTTGCATGAAGTTAGCCTAGACAACCTCCAGATGTTTGTTGATGATTTCAGCCAACATTTCTACAATAGTGTAAACAGTCTGTTATTTTTTAAGATACTAAAGAATGTTCTTGAGGAAAGTTTATTTTGCAAATTTTGTAAGTGCACACTGTACTAAACAATGGAGTGACTCAGGAGACAGATGAGGGGACATGCCCTTTAGCTCACATCCAGACTGCTTCCATCGTGGTTCTTAAAACATCCTTGACAACTGTGCAACAGACCAGACAAAAAGATTTCAGTCCATAAGACAAAACCATTCTGTTGAAAGTAGCAAAAAAGAATTGAAGTACTGAATTTGCAGACTAAGTAATTCTGCACTAGCACAACTGTTTCCTTTCCAACAGAGATAGGAAAGTTTGCAGTTCTGGTACCCAAGTTGCACTTAGGTATTATTCACCCAGTGAATAGTGGAGTTTTCTGCCCAACATTTTCAGAAGCCCCAGCAGAAACATCTCTTTTTGAAAAGACACTAATTTCTCAGAGCAGGACTTAATATTTTCCAGAAATACAGAATATGCAAATCAACTGCTAATTCCCTGCAGTGGTTACCACTGATCACATTAGTTCCCCTATGATCACTGGAGAACATCTATGTCAATACATGCTTTTCATCTTGTCCAAAGTCATACATTGCACTCCCAGTATCTAATGAATTTAGACTGCTTCTTCAACCATTAATACCTGCAGATTTTGGTCATTTGTACAATACTGCTTTCAGTCATGGCAATTAGTAAGTACAAGAAAAATACCAAAGGACAGTTAAAATCATTGTATACTGTGTATCTATTTGGGCAATACTGAAGAATTATACCTGTATGGTACCATAGCTGCATTTGAAAAAAAAATTAAAAATAAAAAATATTTTCTACAAGATAACTTAGCAGAGTACCTCCCTAAATTCTTCCATCACCTTCTCCTTTGCAGACATAAGATTTGCATATCACTACTGTTTTCAAGTTTTAAATTTTCCTTTCCATCACTGTAATCTTTGTATCTTGGTAACTGAAACTAGACTTTGCTTTAAAGAAACACCACCATCTTTCCTGCATTTCTACTTAAGGACCCAAATATGTGACAGATTTTTGGTGAGAAGACCTGTGTAACTATATGGCAGGTCAGTAAAATTCATGTGCTCTGACCTGGGAACTAGGCAGTGACAGAGCTGACTCAGTGAAGAGCTCACAAACAACAAAAGAACAAAAGAAGCAGATGCTGTTGAGAAGAGAATGCTCCTTATGCCATTAATGTTTTGTAATAGGACCAAAAGTAAAAAAAAAAAAAAATTATGTTAACAAAGATACCACAATAAAAACACTTTTTTCTTAAGTCTGATTTCCGATGTAACTATTTTCCCCTAACCCCAACTTTTAAAAGTTGTCAATGTTCATTAAACTTCAACCATAAAAATATAGCTAATACGGGAATTTTCCCGGTTTCTTAAAAGAGAGAGAGAATTTAATAATATATTTATCTGTCTCTAATAAATTTACCTCTGTTAAGTACCTCAGTCTTTTCCTGATTCTTTGTCACTATTTTCCTCCTCTATCCAATAACGAATGAAAATCTTCCTTAGCACTCCTTTTCTTGATAATATATTTATATAAACATTTAAATTGTCTATTATGGCAGTAGCCAGATTAAGTTCTGGTTGGGCTTTGGTCCTTTTAATTTTCTCTCTTCATAACTTCATGGTGTCCCTGCAGTCCTTCTGGGTTGACTGCCCCTTCTTCCAAACTCAGAAACTCTACTTTTCTTATTAAGATCCAGAGAGGCTTTCTGTACAGCCAGGCTGGTCACCTTCCCTGCCAGCTCATCTTTCTGCACATGGGGACAACCTGCTCCTGGTGCCTTTAGGATTTCCTTCTCAAAGCACATACAGCCTTCCTGGACACTTCTGCCCTTCAGGACTGCCTCCCAAGGGACCCCATCAACCAGGCTACAAAATCTGCCCTCCAGACGTTCAGGGAAGTGGTTCTGCTAAATGCCCTCCCTACTTTTCCAAGAATTGAAAACTATCTTTTTGTGATTGCTGTGCCCAAAGACATCCTCCAACTTTCACAGCACCCACCAGTCCCTCTCTGTTCACAAACAGCAGGTCCAGCAGGGCCTTCCTTACCAACTATGTCAAGAAGTTATCCTCCACCCACTCCAGGAACCTCCTAGACTGTCTTCTCTCTGCTATTTCCAGTAGGCATCTGTTAAACTGAACAAGATCTAGTGACTGCAAGACTTCCCTCAGCTGCTTTTCAAATGTTTCATCTACCTCTTCATTCTGGTTAGGTCATTCCTAACAGACTCCACCGTGGTACCTGCCTTGTTGGCCATTACCCCAGTTCTTACCCATGAACATTCAACTCCATCATCACCATCACTGAGTTCTAGACACTCAAAACACTCCCTAACACACTTCCTGGCGCTACCGTACCAGGTCTCCTTCCTTGCCTCTCCTTTCTGGAGAGTTTTATAGCCATCCACTGCATCCTTCCAATTGTGTGAGTTATCCTGCCAGTTTCTGTGATGGCCACTGTGCTGTAATTTTCCTGCTGCACAGTGCCTTCCATTGTTTTAATTCTCTGTGTGTTTCATGTAGTAGGGATGCAACACCAAATTGTAAAAATTAACAGTGAAGACATTAACAACTGCAAGAACAACACTGCATAGCAACTACAGGAAATGCCAAGGCAAGGATTTTAACTGATATTTATTAAAGGTTTAAAAATGGGAAATCTACCAAAAGACATATGCTTCCTCTTACTCTTCTTTTAGAAGACTTCAAATGTTATTTGGAAAGATATCAAATTCTAAAGGAGGTCCAGTGAAACTACCGGCTAGTCAGAAAAAAATGTAAAAAAAACAAGCATGTAAATATGCTTGTGAAATTAAGATGAGAGAGTTTGACAGGGCCCTTCATATGTTTAATATACTTCATACATGACAATGTATGATGATGTAGTAGGAGCAGAAGACAACCTAAACAACTTTTCCTGACACAGTTTCATTGAAAGAGATCTATTTCCTAATTAAATATTTTGCCACCTTCAAATACTTCTCTGCAGTGTGCTATGGAACACATTAGAGAGATGTGGGCCACTACTGACCAGACTAGTGTATCCATCACACATACTGCCAACAGATACATCAGTTTAAGCTTCAAGCATGGTTATATCATCAAAAGAGCACACCTGACCTAATGATCTCACCTGAGACAGACAGGCCATAGTGATATGTTAGGTGTTAGAGCCAGCACTATCACCACTAGCCTAGGGCAAACAAAAGGGTCTCTGTACTCTGCCAAGTCCAGCAGAGCTGACATACCCTCACAGAATGGGTCTGGTTGGAAGGGAGCCCACTGGGTCATCTGGTCCAACCTCTCTGCTCAAGCAGGGTCATCCCAGAGCACATGGCACGGAATTGCATCCACACTACTCTTGAATATCTCCAATGAGGGAGCCTCCACACCCTCTCTGGGCAATCTGTTCCAGTGCTTGGCCACTGTATAGTAAAGAAGTTCTTCCTCATGTTCAGGTGGAACTTCCTGTGCACCACTTTCTGCCCATTGCCTCTTGTTCTACTGTTGGCACTAATAAGCAGAGCCTGGCTCCATCCTCTTGACATCCACCCTAGATATTTACACACCTTAATGAGGTCCCCTCTCAGCCACCTCTTCCTGAGCCTGAACAGGCCCAGCTCCCTCAGCCTTTCCTTGGAAGAAAGGTACTCCAGATCCTTGATCAAGTCAACTTACTACTCTGCTGGACCTGCTCCAGGAGCTCCATATCTCTCTTGTACTGCGGAGCACGGAACTGCACACAGTTCAAGATAACCCAGACTGCAGACCAGTGTTTAGGAAACTTCAGAAGAGACTGGATTAATTAAAAATATTTAATATAAAAATTCAGTAAACAAAAACAAGCAGAGTGGCCAGATGAAACACATTAACACTTAGAAATAAACAAAAAAACTTATGAAGGAGGGACTATTTTGCCAAGTATTACTTACAGGTATGGAGGCACTCCGTTACTGTAGTTGGCTTGATGAGATAGCCTTTACAGATATAGCAGGTGATATGAGGATTGAAATCTTTCACCAAGTGCTTCCTCTGAGTAGCCATTCGTGGAGCAGGAAACGCTGGCAGAGTGCTTGGGGCCAGAGAAGCAAGTCTGAGAGGCGCCGATGTCCACAGTTCACGAGAGCTGCGGCGCTGCTCTGTGCAGCTGGACTTCTCCAGGCATTTGATCCTAATTCCGCAGGTCTCACTGAGACACGGCTCGTAACTCCTGCTCCTGTGCCGGGCGAGTCATTTTCCTACCTGTAACACACGTGGAAAACGAGAGCTCTGTGAACCTGGCCGGCCAGCGGCGATGCCCCGGAGGGCCAACGTCGCCATGAACTTGGCAGCGTTCGGGGCTGTAATTTACATAACAGCAGCCGCCGTGCGCCGGCAGCCGCGCTCCGAGGCCGTGCCCCCGCCCCGCCGGGCTCCGGCGGCCGCCGGGACGGGCCGGGGCCCGCGGTGACAGGTGCAGGGGCCGCGGCCACAGCCCGCCCGGCACGGCACAGCCCGCCCCGCTCCGCCCCGCCGGGCCCGCAGGCCGCGCCGGGCCCGCGGGGAGCAGCCCCCCGCCGCCCCGGCCGGAGAGGGCGGCGGCCGCCCGGCTCTGCCCCCGCTCGCCCGACTCCCGTCCCTCCCCTCCCGCACCTGCGGCGCCTCCCGCCCCCGCCGCAGCCCCGGCCGTACCTGGCGCAGCCCCGCGGCCTCGGGCGGGCGCCCGGCGAAAGAGAAAGGGAAACGCCGCGCGCCTCCCCCGCTCGGAGCGCTCCCTCCTCCCCGCCGGGCTGCCGCGGCCGGTCCCGGGGCGGGCGGGACGGGCGCGCAGGCGCTGCTCCCGGCCGAGCCCGCTGCGCCACAGCCCGCAGCGCCGCTCGGGGCGGCGGCGGCCGGACGGCAGCGGGGCTCCGGGCGGCGCTGCCCGCCCCAGGTGAGCGCGGCGGCGGCGCCCTCCTCTCGGCACACACCCGCCGGGGCACCGGCGCCGTTTCTTGAAAATAACTTCAGCTTCTGCCCGTGGAAGGGTGGAAGTTAAACCCCTTTCTCCAGCCCGCAAACGCAAACACTAAGCACTGCACTAAGTTAGCCCGAATCCCGTGAAAATACGTGAGCTTTCCTCGAACCGGGACCAACTAGCCAACGGCTTAGCACGAGTAAAAGCTGTCCCCGTGGTTCAGTGCATCTGCTTTTGCCCTTCCTAGTCACAGAAATCCATCATATTACCAGGTAATTACCCATAAAACTAATGCTGCCTTAATTTTCCAATTGTGCTGTTTCTTGAAAATTTCTTTAATACTGCATTTAAAATTAATGACATAAACATAAGGAGACATTTCCTATATCAGCTGCAATGCCACCACATTACCTGCAAATGTTTTAGATCTTTGCTCTTCTGTTCTGCATTTTGAGATAAATGCTCATTTTGCAGTGGGCCTCCAGTGCACTCTTCCCTTTCATCCTTGTGTAAGTACTGCAACAGCTGAAGGCTTTAATAACTTTGGCCTGTTTCTGCCATCCAGTCCTACTGCTGAAATATTTACCAGGCAATAGATCTCCATTAACATAATTTCAATGGCTAGTCTGAATCAGGTGCATCAAAAACTGTTACAATTAAAGTTACAGTGCAATGATGAATGCATGATAACCCAGACAGAGCAATTCAACAGAATCTGAATGATTTTTCCCGATAAAATGTTCGTCTTGTATGAGGTTATTTCTCCACAACATGAACAAAAGTTTATATAGCTAAAAATCTTTTGAAGCAGCACAGAATCATAGAATATCCTGAGCTGGAAGGAACCCACAAGGATCATTGAAGTCCAGCTCCCTTCCTGCACAGGAGCATCCCTGAGTCACACCACGTGCCAGGAAGCATTGTCTAACTGCTTAACCAACTCAGGCTTGGTGCTGTGACCTCTTCCCTGGGGACCCTGTTGCAGTGCCCAACCACCCTCTTGGGTGAAGAACCTTTTCCTAAACCTCCCCTGACTTGGCTTCAGGCCATTTCCTCGGGTCCTGTCACTGGCCACCATAGAGAAGAGATCAGTGTCTGCCTCCCTGCTCCCCTCAAGAGGAAGCTGCAGACTCTATGAAGTCTCCCCCTGAGCCACCTGCTCCTCACAAGGCTTCCCCTCTAGGCCCCCCACCATCTTCAGAGCCCTCCCTGGACAATCACTAGCAGCTTTAGATCTTTCTTACATTGAGGGGGCCCAAAGTGCCCCAGCACTCAGGGTGAGGCTGCACCAGAGCAGAGGACAAGGGGTCAGCCCCCTGCCCAGACTGGCAGGGGATGCTGTGCCTGATGCACCCCAGGATTCAGTATAGCTTAATGGAGTTGTGTTTTGATGGTTTAAACCTTCTACTGCTACCTGTTATTTGCAGTTTTATACCACAAAACACACACTGACAAGTCACAGGCTAAACACTAAATAGAGAAAGAGACAACAAAAACTATATACATATCATGGGAATATTTTCATTAGTCACATTCAGTTGGTTTAGTAGAATTTGACGTATTTCAGAATGTGCATAAGAGTGGCCCTGCCCAAATGTAGTTTGATACAGCATTATTAAACTTATATACATACATTTAAAACAGGCAGCTGCTGATGCTCTCCTGGCTGTTTCCAAACCACTGCATCTGATAAGACTTTTTTTAAAACTAAATTATATTCTAAGTGGGATTTCATAGCATAGTTTATCAAGTGTCCCATTTGAGAAAATAAAGAACCCAACATTTTCTAAATGAATTAATTCAGCTGGGCTCATGTTTACACGGTAATGGATGCACAGTATTCTATTCAAGCACATTAAAAACTCAGTTATGTCATTCATTATACTGTGTAGGCCATGCAGTAATGCTCACACAGCAGTTGGGATACTTGCAGACTACACAAGTGGTATTGATCCCCGTAAGTCAGGCTGAAGTCCCTCTTTTAAGGACAAGCAGTCCCATGCCAGGTAAGTGATAGCATACATGACAAATTCTTGCCTCATCTCTCCACAGTGCAGGAACTCAGTCCTGCTGGTACCAAGGTGATGCTGACTGAAGGTGATGAAAGCTGAGGCTTTTAGCGCCTTTCCAGACCACAACATAAAGAACAAATGTGAAGCAGCACAGAAGAAGCTCTCATTTCATTATCAGAGGAAAGTAGATCCTTAAGTACTTTTGCTTTATACGATCAGGAAGCAAATTATGTTAATAAATGCCTATGAATTAATTATAAATTCAAAGATAGCTAACTCCTAGCACTGCATGTAACAGGTTTATTTAAACATACAGGTCCATATATGTGATGTGAGCATTTTGATCTACTTATAGCAGTTCAAAGGTAACAATAGTGTTTGAACAAAAACACTATTCAAGGCAAGGCATTCAACACTATCAAACAAGGCATTCATTTCATATTATGAAAGAAACAGAATTAAGAAATGAACATCAGAGTAGGTAAGTGCCATTAGTGACAGGAAACATGGTGTCCTGGTTCTCTTGCAAATATTTCCTCAGCTCATCTGGTTTCTGAATTTGTTCACAGAGGAAGTCCCAGGCTACTGGGTCAGAAAATTCCTTCAGGGTCTGGCCCATTTTCTCTCATTCCCCACAGCACTCAGGATTTTCCATGCCTGGGTCAGGTGCGTCCTCAACCCCGCTGGACATCTCAGCCCTCACTCTAGACAAGATGCAGACTGTATAGAGGAAGCTTACCAGATAAAATGCCAGGAAAGTAGTCTATTTAACATTCAGGGGAAACAAAATATTCTCAAAAGGTGACATAACAGATTTAAAGAAGAAGGAGAGGAAGGGCTGGGAAACCCCATCCCCTATTCCTCCTCTAACAAACTGGGTGCAGTTACCAATAAATCCCCAAAACAGGCTATTGAAGCTAAGACGAATAAACAACAGACCATGCACATTTTGAACAAACCCCAGTACCTTTGTTAACCCTCTATAAATCATAATCATCATACCCAGCAAAACAGCAATCCTAATCAGTGGCCTTCCTCTGTAAAAGCTACATGTTAGGGACAGTACTGGAGCTATCTGTGGGTAAGAAAACAAGGCTAAGTATAGGGACCAGAAAGACATCAGTGCCTCAAGTCAGAGAGATGTTATAAATTCAGGCAGCATGGCTACTGACTGCTTTATCCCAATACAGGGTAAGTAAAACCAAAATGCAATCAGAACAAATTTTTTTCTACTTCCTCAAGCCCCACATTCGGTATCAAAATATTTGTTCTGGTTTGAGACAAACTTGGGAGAAAACACCCAAAAGGTGTCTCCTCTGAAAAGGCAGATTCCAGCAGCCCTTCCCCCAACCAGTTCAGGAGAAAATCTCCTTGAAGAAAATGGAAAAACGCTGTTTCTTTAACAAGCAAAGTATTCACAAACCTGGAAAAATTGATAATATTAAACAATAAAACCTCTCACTATTCTGAAGAGATGGCAAATTCAGAGAGTTCTTCTGTGGTTCAGAGGGTTCTCCGTGGGTTTGTCTTGGCTCTCACTCAGTCTCTCCAGAGCTCAGGCCTGTCCAGGCTGCAGTGCTACTTGTGGGGGGGGGGGCCTGAGCAATTGTCCTGGCGTTCCAGACCAGGGAAAAGCTGAGCAGTTCCAAAAAAAAGACACTGTCCCAGGAAAAACTTTCTTGACTCAGGTCACAGATGAGAAACCAGGTTAAAAAGCAAAGGAAAGCTGCCCTGCCTCTATCCATGCTGCAGACAGCACACCAAGTGAAAGGACTCTGGGAAGGAAGTGAAGCTTCTGCAGACAAAACTGCACACCACTGCTTCTCCCTCCCTTGGCTCTTGGATCTAAGGCACAGAACTCAACATTCAGCACCAGCAGATGGTGGGGGATACAATACAGTATCATAAAGTCACCCTAGGACACATGGTATGACAGAGCTGGTGACTACAGCCCTCAAATGAGGGGTGAAAATACAGCTGCTGTCATTTTTCTGTTTCTTCAACTTTTGACTCTCTCATCAACTGACTTTCCCTCAGAAGTCCTCAGTGTTCTCTAACACAGTGCTTACTTTTTTAAAAAAGCCAAGTCCTTTTTCACATATATGACTTTCCTAACACATAGAAATGCTGCTTTCTAAGCATTACCATCCTTGAAATCCCTGAATAACTACTGTATCATCCTGATGTGAAACAGAGTAATTACTTACATTTAATATCAATAAAATGTATCTTTTGAAAGGAACACCCAGGACACACAAAAACTTGTGAACTCCAAGCATTTCATTAAAGCAGTTATATTACTTTTTGAAATATACCAACGCTCATTGTCAGCTCCCAAGTAAATTTCAGAGACAAAATAAACATTGATCAATAGAGCCAAATTCTCTGCAAAATTTTACATGAGTGAATAATACTAACTTTGCAAGAAGATCCACATTGGTACAATGTTACATCCTTATCAAGCTACTCTAGAGTCTCTTTCTAGCCAAGTCTCCAACTACCCTCCAGTTATCCTAAGAGTTACTTGTATTTTGTAGATGAAAGAATTACTGAAATCCATCTGAACTAGGAAACTAATAAAACAAAAAATCCTTAGTTTTCTTGATAGAAATTGTGAGGCAATCTGAATGGCATTTAGAGAGAACCACAGCATTCACCTTCACCGGATACTGATTCTCTAGACATCTGATAGAAATGCCATTCTATAGCTTTAAAAAACTTGAAATGTCCACAAAATTCCTTAGGTTGGAAGACATCTCTTGAGATCATCTAATCCAACCTGTCTGCTCAATCAGGGCCAGCTAAAGCAGGTTGTCCAGGACTGATTCCAGCTGGGTTTTGACTGTGTCCATAGATGGAGCTGTACACACTCTCTGGGCAATCTGTCCCAGTTTTGATCAACTTGATAGTGGAAAAAAAAAAGTTTTCTTGTTATCAGATAGAATTTAATGTGTTTCAACTTGTACCTATTACCTCTTTTCCTGTCAGTGGGCACTACTGAGAACAGTTTGATTTCTTTATCTTCATTTCTTCCCATCAAGGAATTATATATGCTGAAAAGATCCACTGAGTTTTTTTTTTTTCCACAGCTGAGCAGTCCCCGAACTCTCCACCTCTCCTTATATGAACAGTGCTCCAATACCTTAAAGACCTTTGGGGCCCTGTGGGGCTCTGAGACTTGCTTCATGTCCTTCTTGTTCTAAGAACTGGACACAGCACTCCACATGTCACTTCATCAGTGCTGCACCACAGACAGGAAAATCAACCTCCCTCAAACTCTAGGCAACCTAGTTAAAATTACTGCATACTTACTCAGGTAGGAAGAAGACCTGGGATCTCTCATTTCCAGTGTTGAATTCCCAATCAAGCAGAACATTATCTAGAATAGAACACTAACTGGGTTGGCAGGACCTTTGGACATCACCTGGCCTAATGCCTTTGCTCAAAGCAGGTCTAATGTTAAAGTTAATTCAGACTGCTCACAGCTTCATCCAAAGAAAGTCTGAGTATATGTAAGGATGGCAATTATACAAACTGTCTAGGCAATTTGTCTCAACCCCTGACTATCCTCATTGTGAATTAATTTATTTGGGTCCAGTTGGAATTTTCCTTGCTCCACCTTGTATACTTTCTCATATATATGAGTAATTTACTAGCAGCAAGTAAACTTAACTCCTACTGCCATTATCCAAGTCTTTGCCATAATCTTGGGATGATGTGACATATTTCTTTGCTTTTTAGGCAAAGAGTACTAACATTGTTTATCATATAAAAATAGTAGTATGCTCAGAGTGAAAACTGCCTTTGATTTGATAGGAAACAATAGGAATCAGGCTACTCTTATCTCCATCAGTTACTCATGAAAATGATCAGCAACGAGGTTTTACATTTCTACCAATAGGGTTTTTCTTCCTCCTCACTAAGCTCTCTATAAGAAGCCATATATTAGCACATAATAGCACTTCTGGGACATATACAGCATTTCTTAATGCTTACTCTTCTTTTATAGCCTAAAGTAAAGTAGCAAAGCAGGTTGCAAAATGCCAACATCTGTATTATTAGGCCATTGACAAATACATAAACAAGAAAAATGCATTCAAGAAGTACTTCAAGTGAAAGGTAAAATTGTGTCACACAGTGTCCCAACTGTGTTGAACTAAATTCCATGAACTTTTTTACAAGTAA
The DNA here is from genome assembly GCF_027887145.1 of Ammospiza caudacuta. Classification (NCBI taxonomy): domain Eukaryota; kingdom Metazoa; phylum Chordata; class Aves; order Passeriformes; family Passerellidae; genus Ammospiza; species Ammospiza caudacuta. The sequence continues at coordinate 22,535,587 of NC_080601.1, read as the reverse complement.
GAGAAATCATAAAGTAAGTTCCTACAGACTTTATAATTGGCTGCTAGTAAAGAAGAGAGACTCAAACAAGTGACTCCAGCAAGGGAAAGATGAGCAGCTCTGTATTGTTAAACATTTCCTTAGCACCCTGAAACACTGGTCAGCCATAGCACACACTGTCTCTTCCCAGCTAGGGAACCAGAAAACAAGAAACAAGGTCATAGCAGTGGGAGAGGGAGATTGCCATGCAAGGGAAAAAAACCTCTGAAACAAAAATTGACTAGAAATTGTCACAAGCATGAAGGAGACAATTTAACTTCAGTCACTTGTATGCAGAGGTTGAAGGGAAAAAATATCTGGTTTAGAACATATTATTAGCTAACCATTAAACATATTGAGGGAAGATCTTGTGACCAGTTTGACATACCTCCCTGGAAACAGCAAATTCAAGAGCTGTGATTATAGGCTTCAGAAGTATTGCAAGTATAAAAACAACAATCTATCTCAGCAGAATCCAAACTTTTCAGCTAAAAGCAGCTGTAGATTTAAGTGTGATGGGCATATTTTAAAAAGGTATTTATTTTCCTTCTGTTTCCTTGATTATTTTGTCACTATTCTGGATTTTTATTTTGAGGAATATTTGGAATAGGCATAATTACATACCTCAGACACAAACATATTCAGAAGCTTCCCAGAGGGAGTGAGACAAACTTAGAAAATTTTACAGACCAAATGGTCTGTTCAGTTACCCCAGTGTCCAATGTGTGAACTGTGATCAGCTGTTGGTTTCTGGTTCGTTTGGGTTTTTTAAAGCACAGTGCAGGTATAGATGGCCATGTAGCCAAGCTGATTCTTCATGTGCAAATAACCTAATTGACATTATTTTGGCTTTAAAGGCAAAAACTCTTTGTTATAGTATAAACTTTGTATTGTGCCATAACAGAAGTGGTACATTGGTTTGGTTTTTTTCCCCATAGGTAATTGATTTTTGGTGAAGTGGGGTTAGCCTTTGAAGCATCAGAGACTGCTCACAGGGTTGATACAGTTTCAGGTGGTTTACAAGATAAAAAACCCAAGATGCTTCTGTATCTCCATTTGTCTGTGTGCTTGGTTAAAAACCAGTGATCTGTGGTGGAGTTAGGATCTCTGAGCAACTAAAATACTGGTGGTATTCTCAACCTCTCCTGGATTTATCTCATGGCATGCTGACTTCCAAGCACTTCACTCCGCTGTGCTACATCTCCTTCACAGGGTATTGGAAACAAATATTTTGTGGTTCTTAGCATATTCTGTAGGCTGCAAGGGAGCAGGCATTATTTCAGAGTTGCCTGATTGTGGAGACTCACAGGGCATGATCAAAGAAGTCTTTTACAATCCTGTGCTTTAAATAAATTTCTAGCAGTTCTGTATAAGCACAGAATCTAGCAAGTCTGTGTAATTGGAACAAGTAATGGTGGTGTGCTCTGGTAACATCTTAAAGAAGATACATAATTTGAAACAATTACCTTGGTTCTTAATCAGGTGTTCTCCTTGCACCACGAACATCTTGCATCATCAGAATTACATTTTTGGTTTCTGGTCATTTATTTCACTTCTACTGAAGAGTTTATTAGACTCTCTCTGAATTAATGGAAATCTCACTTGTGAGATTTTTGTTATTATATAATCTCCAATACTTAACTGCTTTACCTGTTGCTATCTGATTATATGCTTCTGCCAGTTCAGTTTCCTTTTACACTGCTCTCTACAATAGTATCACCTGCTTATTCTGAGGCTTCTCCAGAGAAAATCTGCTCTGCAATTAATGCTACTTCAAGTCTCCCTGCTACTCCACAATGGAAAAAAATAAACCAATCAGCGATACTCAGAGCTACATTATCAGAAAAATTCCAGTGGTGTACTCATGCACAGAGCAGCCTGATACAGCTGTTGTCTCCATGGGCAAGACTATGTCTGCCCCACAGACTTCCAGGATCTGTGTCACAGAGCAAACACTTTGCCAATTTGATATATGCCTCCTTCCAGGGGAAATGTATTTCTACAACAGTATGAACATAGGTTTCAAGTTTGCTAATGAAGTCACAACATAGTCTATGCTTTTTCACAAGACATCCTAATGGATACTTGCTATAATTGTATTACTTTTAAAAAAATCCTTGTTTCTGTAAATAATATATATTTTCTTCCATTCTATACTGCATTGTACACATATATTATATAAAAATACCAATTACAGATAATATTTTCCCCCTCAAATTATCAAAGCCACTTACATCAACATATACAGCTCAGCTAAACAATAACCTCAAGTCTTCAAATAGTTTTATAGAGTTTCATCTCTCAATTTCCATTAAATTAAAAGACAAATGAAAACAATGAAAACAAACTGTAAGAAGCATCCAGTGACTCCTACTAAAACTGTTACCAACAGATTTTGTTTTCTTACAGTTGAAAACTGGCAGGAATGCAAATCAAATTGTATCACACATGTCAAACAGCTTCACAATTATGCAATCAACTTGCACTGCAAATTAAAAACAAGACTTGCTACTAGCTCTTAAGTCAAAACAAATTTAAAACGTCAATAAGCTCAGCAAAAGCAATCCTCAACAAAATCTACGCATGACTGTTATGATGGCAGAACCAGAAAACAAACAGGCTTGAAGGGAGATAGAAAAGTAGCAACCAAATTGCCTCATCTTTTACAAGACAAATTAAGGATATTCACAATGTCTTAGGGAGCTAACTACTCTATTTCAATCGATTTTCAACAGGAGTTCTCTTTGCAGCTCTCTCAAGAATAAAACCTTTAAATTAGTAACACAATGTTTGGTGGACTCCATTTCATTTGAACTGCATGGGACTCATTCATGGGAACTGCCACTTTGTCAGCCCATTGAAACAGTCAGCTTTGCCTGAGAAAACTAAACACAGACAACTGTGCATTCAAATTGTAAAACAGAGAATGCTTCTTCTGGATAAACTAAGAGAAAATAGGGGGCATACCAAGATACCAAGCTTCACATCCTCCCTATGATCTTTTTTGACATCAATTTAACATATATATGTATATAGAGGTCTGTGCAGCAACATATTCCATGTGATGCTGTCCATCTAATCATATGACTAAAGTCACTGTGGAATTTGGCCTACTGAGTTAGATAAAAAACCTTCCATAAGAAAAAGGAAAAATAAAAGCCCTTTAGGTATTTTAGATGTTTTTAACAGTTCACATTAATAAATGAAAGTCACTGCATGTAATATTTCACAGAAAGCATCATCTTGAAATTCTAATGATTTTTATCCACTATACTAATGGTAACAATTAAGCAAAACTGATACATTTAGTTGATTCTTCATGTGAATAATGTGCTAGTTTTGAGGAGAGACAAACTCAGGATTCTAGCCAGAACCTATTCTCAAGTGAGCAATCAGCCCATAACTTGGCATCATCTGCCAGTTCTGCAGTGACATTAGCTTAGGAAGTTGACTGCTGGTTTGCCCAGCCTTAGCTCCACGACTGCGTGCAACCAAAGAAGTTTGTATAAATGGTGTCAAGCATGTGACATTATCATAATGGAGTTTTCTAAAGAAAAGATGTATAAAACAATTCTCGAGTATGCAAAATAAGCTTGATATTGTTTTTGCAATTATAGAATCCTGGCCTTCAGACTCTGCCTGCATGTAAGCAGCATATTCTTGGTTTATGTGCATTTAACTGAATGAAAACAAAATCAATGAGAAACTAAGAGACCATGTTTACCATCCCTGCATCTTGAACTTCCTCTTGTAGTACTTGGAAGTCTGGATTTAGTGCAGTGCTAATGAGATCATGTGGCTTTTAGCTGACTAGGCTGTGGCAGTTTGGACTCCCTGTTTTTAGGGTTCTCGACAGAGCAGAGCTGAGTCTTTCTCAGAATACAATGAATATATATGACCCTACTTTCACAAAATTGTACTGCCTGCTGAAGCTCATTCTCACATTTTGAACTTGTCCAGTCTCATCAACTAGACATGTTTGTGGACTACTTGGCTACAAAGTTCTGAAGGAAAAAAACGTTGGTGAGAAATGTAGCTAATACTTCAGGAAATTACATGCTTTTGAGTCTAAAATGCATACCAGTACAGGCAAAGCCCTTCTAGAAATCAAGATGCTTGTATACAACAAAATAATACCTGTTTTGGTCCTTAAATATATAATAGCACTTAATGAAAACATCTATCAAATGTACAAATTGGATCATTGTATTAAGAATCCTGTTCTGTATACAGAGAAACAGATCTTAATTTCCTCCTCACAAGGAATCACAGTCTTACTAAAATCACTAAACTGCCCTGCAGGGATATCTATACTTACATGGCAGGTTAACTATATTTATGTTACATCTTTAGGCCTGGATTGTACAAACATTACTATCTTGCTTCACTATGCATGCCCAGAGTTCATGCAAGCCTACAGAGCTTATTAAAATTGTGACTATCAGTTTTCATCAAGCTTTAATCTAGAAATTCATGCAGGAATGTACAGATATATGTAACAGTCACCTCCTTATATAGTAAAAAGGTGTGTAAGTCAGTAGAGAGAATGCATCATTCTTTACTTTTGTTTCATACCTCACTGCTATTTCTAAGCTGTGTTGCAAGAGTTCCAAATTCTATAGCGACTGTCAAACACTAAGAGATTCTATGAGATGAGATTTATCACAGCTATAACAGCTCATCTTCAGATTTCCAGCTGACTTTTCACTGTATCAACACACTTGAAAAAGCACAAACATACCCCTAACATTTTTACTTGAAAAATTTTTCACATTTTGTAATGAAATGAGCTCCCATAAATGTTAAATACATTTCAAGAATGGTTTTCCAAAGCAAATGACAAACTATGGTAAAGATATCCAATTTCTGACCTTTCTACATTACTGCAATCTGTGTGCATTTTACTGAGTTTTTTTAGATGTGACTATTTTCTTCAGTGCTGTAATAACTTTAGGTTCTAGAGGCATGAAGCTAGAAGGTATTACCTATCAATTTATATGGCTAATCTCACTCCATTCCATAATCTAATATCCTTGGGAAGCTTTTAAGAGTAAAAGGCATAATACTCTTAAAATTATTTCCCTTTATCACGAATGCATAGATGGGAATATGAAATTTTGACAAGGAATTTGGCTTATGAGAACTTGTTGATACATGTAACACACAGTCTGCTCCTATCATCATCATGCTATTTAATAATTCACAGTTAAATACAAGACCTCAGTTGCCTCAGCTCAGTAGGAATAAAATTAAGGAGATTTACATTTTTCCTGCTGAGAAATATGGAATTCTGTCTAATGTTTTATCCTGTGTCTTTTAAACTTGTCAGAAACACTGGTGCCAACATAACCCTCTATCAGTCAGGAACTAAAATATGTATTTGGGGGCTGTGTCTTCCATTATGCATCAACTTACCCAATTCTTGACAGAAACCATTGTTACAAAATATGTCTAAAACAGATAATTTCAATAATAAAATAGCAATTCACAGTTTTACCTGATATATTTAAAATCTATTGTACAATTTTCTTCATTGCATCTGTTTTTCTTAACATTTGTACCAGTGAAGCAATACCTTTACCCTGCCTTTTTCTTTATATATCAGTTAATAGTATAAAAAACTCAAGAACAGTTGAAAACATAAGATGAGGTACTGAAACTGGTTTCTTATAATCCTATTTTTTGTTAATGTCCCTCAGTCAATAAGGAAATGCAAATGAATTTCAGTAGAGACTCAAAAATACTCCTGAGAAGTAATGCTTTTAGTGCAATTAATATGGTGCTAACAAAACCACCTAACAAAGATAGCCATAACAAAGAGAAATGGAAAGTGTACTGGTTTGTTGAAGATAGATTGCTTCCAGTCACTTTTTTAAAGAAGGAAAAAGTAACTCCATAGTTTGTCTGGATTTTAGGAACCCCTGGCCAAATCTTTACATACAATTTTTACTCAGTAAAAAGTCAATTTTACTATGCTTGTTAAAGCAAACATCCTTGCTATGAACATGACCTCTCAATGGTGTTATTTTCCAAACCACTGTCACTGATGTACACAGGAGCCATTTAAATGGCACTTAGTGGCCAAAGAACAATAAAACTGTAACTGTGGGAAATAGTAAAAGTAAGTGGAGCCTCCATCACTGAAAACTTTCAAAACCGAACTGGATAAGGTCATGAGCAACCTTATCTGTTGATCTCACTTTCAGAAGGGGACATGGAATAGATGAGCTCCAGAGATCCTTTCCAACCTCAGTGATCCAGGGATGCTGTGAAATACCAACCAGAATTACTCAACAGGTCAGGAATATGTTCATTTCATGCAGTTTTAGGCTGCCTGCAAACAGCAAGTGTATAAGGTGTTGGTCACTCCAGCTGGGTCTGAGCTGTATCAGAGGTGAATGCCATGGTGAGTGCTGGGCTCTGCTCTCACACCACGACTTTGGTCTCTCCTGAGAGAGAGACCTGGGACACACCCAAGCCTGCACTGCCTCTGCCACCTCCTTGTCTGCATTATCCATTGGCATCCACTGTGCTGAGCACCATAATGTCAGCTAAACAAACCCACTGCCTTCTCCTAAAGATCAGCACAGATTGGTATCAGATTGCACAGCAGCTTTGTGTCCATTCCCATTTGCTCCATGATATATCTAAAAAATTCAATTATAGAAAATCTACTAATTTAAGGACAAAACTACCATTTTATAGTAAGCTTCCTGGAATAGTGCATAACAGCAAAATACACAGTCCTGTTAAACTGGGTTAATGGCTGCTCTGCATGGCCCAATTTCCCCCTTTTTTCCCTTCATTCAAGTTTTTTCTATTTCTCATGTCCCTTCTGCATCCCCCTGCTTCTGTGGGTTGCTCCATTTCTTAGAGGCACTAAATTTTAACTCAAAATCTGATGAACAAATGTAGCTTCCTGAGAAATAATTGTGTTTTCAAAATAGTATAGCTTTGGGGTAGAGATGTTATTCCATATTATTTATGCAACAGGAGTCTGAATTCTTCACAAAGAGGAAAACTCAATAATCTCAAATTCCAGAAGATGTCCTTTCACAGTACAGAATTCTACTCCATCAATTAAGTTCTATATTCAGGTCACTGCCTGACTTTAGAACACCTACAACCCAACTGTCCTAGAGGGGACTGCCATTCCAGAAGTGGATAATTCAGGCTGGAAATGGGCTCTCTGTTGGGCATGGTTCAGGATGAGAATGAGGGTAGCCAAATTTAGGGTCCAGGCTATGTATTATCACAATCCAGCTCTAGGGAGATCTGGGCACAACTCCATGGACTCAAGCTTTAATTAGGTCTGTTTTCTGCTTTTCTGAAAGCACCAAGGAAATCATACACCTTGGGAATTCTGGGGCAACTAGCACTGCCCAGTAAAAGAGCTCTGTTGAGCAAAACAGCCACAGAGATGTGTGCCTTTTGGTCTTCTGTGCACAAAGGAACAGCCTGTGTATTTTGGGGCAGAGAGGGCCAAGGGAAGAGACAGGATGGAAAATTGCTGCCTCTACAAGAAAATAAATCAGAAGAAAATCTAAAGGTTGACTGCAGTATTTAGTAAAGGAGTAAAACAAAAGCTGTTTAAAAGAAAACAATTTGTTTTTTGAAAGGGAAAAGCAGATCCACTCTTTGAACCAGCTAACCCCATTAATAGCAGAAGTGAGCAGATATATCAGCATAATCTAGTCACACAAGCTCCAGGGCAAGCTGGGTCCCATTTACTGAAACACCTGACAGTATTTTATTGGTATTTAACAAAACTGGCTAGATTACATTTAGGGCAAATATATCCAAATATATCCATTTAGCTAATACCTTCAGCTGCAGTGGAAATATACCCTTTTGAGAGTCCATCTGCTCTAAAAAGTCTACCCTATCAACTGTGTTAAGAAAAGGATGCATTACTGAGCCTGTTTTACATAAAGACTAAAATATTTCTAGCTGTTTCCTAATAATTTTTGATGTCAGCAACACGGGAAGACATGACTGCCTAGGAATTAAACCTCCAACTCTCAAATTCCAATACAATGTGTTAATCACAACATTAGTCTTCATCTGAATGTTAATTTGACATGCATTTAAACCAGACAGCTAATCTCTGAGGTGATATATTTTACTTTTAAAAAATAGCCATACTGAACATTTAGCCTACATTTTGGCTCATACTGCTTTTGATACCAGCTCCTGAAAATAGTCAAGATATTGACAGATAGTTTTAGAACAGGATTGGTAAAAAATTAAGTCTCAAATTCTCAGCATATCGAGGCAAGTAAAACATTTTGCAAGATGCAATATTTGAAGATAAAAAGCTGGATTCTTCAGAACTTCATGCCTTTATATAGTGTATGTCTGTGTATTTATAGATACAAAATTTTAAATGTTTGTGACTGAAACAGAACTTTTTGTTTTAATTGCATTTTTGAATTTGGTTTTAAGCAAGGGCAAATGATCACTTAAGATGGTTAAGATTCAGACCCATCAACTCATCTTTTTTCATATTAAGAAACATCTCATGAACATGAATATTGCTGTTTACACAGCCTAATCCCACACAATACCATCATGACTTCCTGAAACAAGTTATTTTTATGTCTCTATGATTTATTTAAATGTACTTTTACCTCTGCTGTGATGAAGAGATTGATTGTTAATACACATCTAGAGCTGATATAGTGTTTTACAGCTATACATGACTTACTAAAAAGGAAATAAAAATGCACAGTTATGCTCATTTACAAAGCAGCAGTTAATATTAATAATCACTGAAACAGAAATACTGTTTTATGTTTGTAATTAACTGAAAGTATTTTTGGTTGGAAATAGAAGAATTTCTGTTACTTTTACAGATTCACTGTTACAGATTCACTCTACAGTGAGGTTTAAATATAATATGTCCATCATTGCACTGTTTGCAGTGTGGTTAGAAGTGTGCTTGTAAACTACTCTCATTCCACACACGCACAAGTACCACAGTCTCCCAATAACCAGGGCTGAAGACATCAAATAAAGGATACCACCAGTGCCCTCAGTGCATTGATAACTGGGAGAACAAAGTGTCACTCCTAATTCCTGTCATTCTTATGTGAGAAAATTCCAGTGCATTATCTAACACAAGTGTGCTGGAAGCCCGTGGACTATTCAGAATCAAAGTGGTCCTCTGGTCCACTGCTCTACTGCACTTGTCAGTCCTAAAACCAAAATGATGCCATTATAGTCCCAAGGGTGTTTTGTTATGTTTGCTTAGGTTGTGATCACTGCACAAGCAGAAATTGCTCATTTGAGACTGCCAAATTTGTGTTCTTTTTCTAGTCCCTTCCTCAGACCTCCCAAATCCCGATGGTTAGACATTAAGTATCTTCTATTCTGTCTAAAGTACTTCCAATACTTCATAAGCTCTCAAGCAAACTCTCTACTTCACAATGGAGTCAGGGACTCACTTCACTAGCACGTGAGCAGAGGTCAAGAAAGAATAAAGAATAATGTTTTCACACAATATTCAAACACTGTTATGTAAAGAAAACTACTCACATGAGGCACACTAGACTGCTTACATCCCTATGGACTCTGTGTCAACAAAAATAACAGCACCTTTTTTTCTCTCTATTCCCAAAACAGCACTCAGAGTAAACCTGCAAAACTTGGTAGATTCCAGCAAAAAATTCAGTTCCACCAGACTAATGCCCAATATGATCTTTCATATCTCATTTCTCTAAAAAAGGAATGCATTGTGTTAGACAGGAGTAGGCACAAACATAAGATATTCAGTCAAAACATCCAAAAGGCTCCTGCACAAGAAAATTGATACTCTAGTAGAGAAAGCTGAGGATTATGTAATGCACACAACTGTATAAGTAGTCTGTTTTCTGCAGTGAGAGGAATGAAACAGAGTACCTACTGACCTTAATACAACTTTTGTCCAAGACAAACATAAATTCTTATTTTTCAATTCTTGAGCAACTTCAACGGGACACACAAATACGTACCTTGAATATCTTTTATGTGCAGATTTCCTTCACAGTCTGAGTTAGAAATATTCATCTCCTGCACCATGTGACCTATGAAATGTCTTCAAAAGCACTAAGGTTATCTATAAAATACTGTGTTCCTCCTTCCTGAAAAATATTTTGTTATTCAGACATTCTCTATGGCTTTTTATAGCTTAAGTCTCAAATGCTTCCTAAGTCCTCCTGCTAAATAACTGTACTGGGCCTGGCTAGGACAGAATTAACTTTCTTCCCAGCAGCTCATATGGTCTTTTAGTTACCTCCCCAAAACAGAGCTGATAGCACACTAAGGTTCTGCCTATTCCTGAGCAGTGCTTGGCCAGCACACAGCCCTTCTCTCTTTCTCACTCCAGCCACAGTGAAGGTGCAATACATTGGCAGAGGATACAACCAGATGATCTGAACTAAGCAAGGAGATATTTCATGCCATGTAACACCACATTCAGTCATGATAAGGAGTAACAGGGGCCTTAGGGATGTTAGCTGTCATTTCCTTGGAACTGAATGTTCATCAGTCCTCTTGCAGAATGTGGACAGTAACTTTTTGCCCCACTTGCTTTCTTTCCTTCCTCTCGTCTTTCATCTATCCTTCACTTCATAAACTTTAAAACTTTTTTTTTTACCTCAATCCCAAACTTTTCTTAGTTTTTCTCTTCCCTCATCTCACAGGGGCTTGGGGTGAGTGAGTGAGCAATTTGTGGTGCTTAGCTGCCCACTGAGCTTAATCCACAAAAACAATATAATAAACAAAAGGAATGATTTCCCACCTTTCTGTTGTGCTGCCCAGTGATGTATGAGTAGGAACTGGGTGTTTATGCACACTTGTGACTAAGCCTGTATTTGTGTTACAAGAAGATATGGGCTGTCTCATTTCTCCATGGCCAGATGCAGATGGGCATGGTATGACATGACCAACGTCACTGAGGGATGCAAAGAATGCAGGAGTGGGCTGGGTGCCAGATGAAGTCCTTACCTAGCCAGCATCCAGCTCAGTTTCTAGTTTGCCTATAGGTCAATTAGCATAATGAGAATAATTTTGTGTAATGCTATACATTGATTATGAGTTATCAACATAAACGCTGTCAGCGGACTTGCCACAAACTAAACACAAAAATTTTACCAGAACATAGCCATGAACTGCACATGTTTCTCACCCAGGGAAGAGGATGCGTGACAAGATTGTGACAGATGTTAGGGACATTGTTCACATTGCAGGAAGATGTTTCATGTCTATGGTAAATAAATGCTTTACAAGAAGCCATACAGATTTATGGCATAATCTCAGACAGATATTGATATCAAGTTATTAAATATTGTTAAGACTGAGAATATATTAGATACAAATGATAGTATTTTTGGGTGTCATCCCACTAAATACTTGTTGCTTTTACTGCAATTCATAGAAAGGTATCATTTGTATTACTGAATATTCTTAATGTCCTCTCACTGAGCACTAAAATCCTGTATTACATCAAAAATAAAAACCACTTTGCATTAAGTTTTCATACATAAATTTTATGGGTAAAATAGAAATCCAATGTAGAGTCTAAGTCAGAAGTCATTGCAAACCGTTTTCCCTACTGACTTTAAGGGGATTTGGACCTGTGGCTTTTGACTCTTAAAATAAACACTGCCTTACTGTCACATATGAAAAATATTATGAATAGAGAAGAACTAGTTTAATCTACTTCTTGGAGCACACAGAGAATCTCCTAAAGGGGCTTAATGATTACTGCACATCTGAAGTAAAGCTCTGTCTTGCATACCACTGAAATATTGTAAAAAGATGGCTTAAAGAATGTGGTTAGTAACAGGGATATTTATTGATCATAACAAAATATTTATTTTGTGTCAGTGGTCTGAAAAAAATTGCCACAACGAAGAGCAGGAGCCATAAAGATAAGAATCCTGACTTCTTATGGCTCCTAAGCATATGCTAGTTTTATTTACACAACATACACCCCTGTGTTACTTTAGGGAAGCTGGGCATACAATTCCACACGATATTTATTTCCTCTAACCTTATTTTAAAAATAAATATGAGCCATTCAATCGAGTCTGATTTTCTTCTTTCTGAAAGAATTCTGGAATGCTGATCTTGGACCATTCTGCACCTTAGCTGGTTTGTTTTTATTAATGGTTAAAACAACACATATTTTCTAGGTTTATTTTTAAATAACATAAAAATATAAATGGAGAAGGGTTTAATACAGAACAAACGAGGAACAGTATTTTTACAGAAAACTTCATGGCTAAGCAGATGTCTAACCTACTTTGAGACCAGCATGTTATGCAAATACAGTACACAGCTCTCCCTTGTATCCCAGGGCTATCTTTTGCAGAGCAGCTGTTGCTTTACTTTCCACATACTTTTTGAATACTACTCATCAAAAAAGAACATAGAAGACCATTTAAAACTTAAGCAGTCAGGTATTTTACAAGGGACCCTATCATGCCTCTATAAAGTGCTGACAAACCACACTAGATGTGTTGTGCTTTGAAAATGTCTCACCTGATTAATGTCATCCTGCTCTCTTTTTGTTACAGATGTCTCTGTTCTGCTTTTTCTGAAATAGCAATCTGAATTCTGGAGAATTTCAGGTAATTGTGCAAAGAACTCTCTGCCAGGACTGCGTGCAATTAAACTTCCAAAAGTTACAGCAAAGACTGCAGAACCTTTACTGTAATACATATCAAGTAAAAAAAGGCCAATCATCTAATCTGAGTTGCATTAAAAATATTTTCTCCTGTAGTTAAACAGATTATTTTGATTAAAGCATCCTTCTTAATTTTCTATTGTAAAGAGTGATCTACAAAAATCATCACTGGTTTCAAATGTTAAAAAAAATTAAAAATAGTAGTCTGAATTACTCTGGTTTTTATTACATAATTTGCTAATATACAGTAATTTTCTTTTCTTTTAATCAACTAGACTGAATAATCTGGTTTTGAATACTACTTACTTTATCTCAAATTTTTCCATTTAGTTAATGAAAGATAATATCAAGAGATGGCTTGATTACTGTCTGGAAGTGCCACTTTAGCTTTACTTTAACTAAGCTGTGCCCCCAGCCATCCATGAAAAATCATGTGTGCCAAGAACTCTATCTTTCTTTTAGGTTTTCTCTATAGAACTTTCAAGATTTCTGCGTCCTTCTTGATGTGCAATTGCCAGAATCAAATTCAGAATGAGTGACGATCACAGCATTAAAAACCACTGAATCAATTTAATTCAACAACTGTTTGATTTTCTCCTTGCCCATTCATCTAAGACTACCTTCATTCTTTTGTGTCTCCTTGACACAGGCAGCTGATTATACCATGACCCTTCAAAACGCCTTTAGAAGTCTGTGCTTTGTGAGGGAAGAACGAGGCACTCTATAAACAGAACCTACAAATAGTTTCTACACAGTGATTTCTCTTTTGCTATCTTTCGTATTCTTCTATTTTATTATCTTAGATCTTAGCTCTGGAATATTCACATGGAAGTGTATCAGACTTCTAATTGAACTCATCTGATGTCAGGGAGCTTAATTACATTTACATGGAATATATCAATTTTAGAATTACTCCCTTGTGATATTTTCTGCTGTTTCCCTCATGAACAACTGAACACTGCAGAGTTATTTCTGCAGTTTTAAGTGTGGAAGGACATGAAAGCTTAGCCTTCCCCATTTTCATTGTTTTACTCCCACCTCCTTTATGATGCTTTTTTGATTCATAATTAAGCTGACTCTAACATTTGAATCAAATGTCTGTTGTAGAGAAATCATGATTATATTATTGTAAGAAAAGTGCCACATTATGTTTCCATTTCATTTTTACCGAAGCACTGCTCATTACTCAAGGGTCTGTGTCATGTTCATAAACTAATTTTTTCATGAGTTTCTCCTCTCCCTGCTCCCTGTTCTTTTTTCTGGCTGCACTGAAAACAGAACTAACAAACTTCTGGTAGTAGCACTTTACACCAGCTGAAGTTGGCACTTAGAAACAGTGAGATCATGGCTTGAATTGCAGTGCATTGGACACTGAACAGGTGTTTTTATGAAAGTACACCTAGGACATAGGCCTGGAAAACATACACAGACACCTTCCAGTCTTCTGTCTTGCAATTTCAAAGGTTTTGAAATTGCACCAGAAAGTTCATCTACATAAGATTAAAAATAATCAAGCCATTTCTCTGGGATTAGGTGACTGATTGCACTCAGTAAACTTTTAGTCTGATGAGTCTTTACACAGCACAATTCTGGAAGTAATTAAAAGTAAAAAAATTATGTCATTTTAGTGAAGGTGAAAAAAAAGAGCAATTAAGGTTTTCTAAATTTAAATAAAATGTATTGTGTTTTAACCATCTGATTTTAAATGAAAAACCCTTTTTCTTGCTTTGTGGAAATTCACAGATTAAAATTTAGCACTTCTGCAATAAGTATAACAGATTAAAATTGTGGGCCCTTAAATTAGCCGGAATGCTTGCTAGTGCCTTCAGTGAAAACAGAGGCAGAAATAGACCAAGGTATTTTCTAGGTGAATAATGATACAGCTTTCTTTAAATGTGTGCAATATTTCAACATTTTCAGTTTTAAAAAATGAATTGTCTTTTGTTTTATATTGTGGAGACTGAAGAATGCATCTCAAGTAGTATTTAAAAATGGTTTTCCTTTCTACATCTTAAGGAAGAAAAAAAATCATACTCAAAACATTTTCAATAGTGGTAAAAAATCTAGCACTAGAAAGTTAACTTGACTTTTTGGCTAGTTTCCATATAAAAAAAGTTTTCTTACATATAAGATACTTCATTTGGTTAAAGGATGAAACATATCTTAGTAGATACCATGTAAAACAGAGTAGGAGCTATGCTAGTCAGAACACATTTATCCATAGCTTTTCTAGTAAAAAGTGATCTTTGCTAGCTCAATGAACTATTTTACATGCTATAATCTATGCTAAGCTAGGTTTGTCTTGCAGAGCAGACAGTGACCTGAATTCCAAGGAAAATATTTAGAATTTCATACCAGAACTTGAACTCTAGATTCTTCTCAACAATCCTTTTGTGATTTCTTTTCAGCATAAACTGGTTTCTTCTTATTCCAAAATTTATCTTCTACTTCTTCCTTGTGTTTGTGAAACAAGAAGGAACATGCAAAGAAAAAAAAAAGACAATGAAAAAACACACCTCTGAACAGGAAGCCTTGCTAACTCAGAAGTGTCGCAGAGAAAAGCACAGGCATGAGACCCAAAAAACAAATGATGTATGCATACGCTTACAGAGACAGCAACTCCAGCCCCCACTCCCCTTTCCTCCCCTCAAATGAAAGTGTTTAGCACCTATTTGCTTACAGGAATACAACTCTGAAGAAGACTCTTAATAAGTCCACTAATGTCTGGTGCAAGTAATTGCAATGCAGTCCACTCCTACAGGGACATGCTAACTATGAAGGTACTGCAAAGATCTGATCTCCTGCCTTTCCTCTAGAGAAGGAATACAGCCTAAACATCTCCTCCTGCACCTATGCATGTTCTGAGCAAATAAAAGCACAAGTTGTAAAAGAGATTATTTTAAAAGGTTTTTTCCTGTGTTAGTACCACTCAAAAAAGTTGTGGAGTTCCTGGTCATGTTACACTGATTAATTTTGGTACATAGGACAAGAGCAGCAACTGCACAGTCAGCAGTTGGATTTCCATGCCCTGTTTAACTTAAATGGAATCACTGCTTTCCTTGCATTTGGTGTAGGTCCAGAGACTGAGGCCTGCAGAGCTGGTGACTTCCAAGGGTTCGTTGCTCATGGTACCATGATAAAATGAACAACAATGGAACATCAGTTTTTCTCGTCACTATTTAAAACCTGTGCAGCCCACAAAATACTTAGAAAAAAAGGTGGTCAGAAAGAAGTGATTGTAGTTTAGCAGTTCAATTATCTTGTGAGATGCAAAGTAACACTTTATGCAACACCACTGTCCGGTATCCGAATGAATGATCACAATCATTAATGCCAATGTTCTACCACTCTTACAGCAACACCACACTGAGCTGTCAGATCTACTCTAACCTACAAAGAGCTTCTGCAAAAAAAACTTCTGAGGCTTCACTCAATGCAGGATGCTCAGCAATGTTTATGCTTTTCTTACAGTACAGGAATCAACACTTAAGTGTCAGTTGCAACTTTCGAGGAATGTGAGGGTTTATGGCTGTGAACAATATAAATTTCACCTACTCCAATAAGCACAATCAATAACATCACACCCACTGATGCATAAGAGAAGGCTCTGCATTGTCCAGGTTCAAGTATTGTGGGCTTCTTTCTATTGTCCTAAACTTACACTAGTTCTTCCCTAAACTCTGCCTTTCTTCATGCAAATTCCATTCAGTACTTATCCACAGGATCACTACCACAGCTTCCTAAAAACCACTTTCTTTAATGAAGTATCTTTGATGAATCATCTTTGTTTTAAAGACAAGAAAAGTTGCAAGATGGTTCTACTAGTAGCAAGATGTCTGTGTTGGAAGCTGTCTAGAAACCATATTCTAGTCAGGTTCTGCTCAGGGTAAAACCTAATGGTGTTACCATGGCACTGAGCCACAACTAATACACTCTGTCTTTATATTGCACTAAACATAAGCACATACCTTCTCAGTTTCTTCAAGCTTGGGCAGCAGGAGCTTACATTCGTTTAAAAATTACACAGATGCACCTCAATGCATAATTCCTTTGAGAAATAAAATAGCACCTTTGTACTTCCAAGCAGCACACCCAAGCATGTTATGGAAAAATATATCTGAACGACTAATGTCTCTCCTTGATCTCAATTTGTCCATTATATTCCTTTGTTTAAATACTCAACCTTTAGACAAATCCAATCTCATATATATATCCATGAGGCCAAACTCAACAGAATTCCATACCTAAATGGGCCCTGCTGAGATCATTATAACTTCAGTAAAAATTACAGACTTCAAAAGAATTGCAGAGAAAAAAATCTGCACCTTTGCACATATGTGAACTGCAGCATTGGTTCTAATATTATATTTACTACAAAAAAAATGGTATAAAAGACAGTTACACCCTTTTTTAGCATTGTACTCCCAGGTGATTGAGATCACACACAGTTGTACTCACTCATTCCTCCAGTATTTCACTAGTGCTCCCCAAATAGTAATAAAAGAATATTCTCCACAACCTATTCAACAAGACAACTCTGTAAGCCATAATTTACAGATACAGAAAAGGGAGACAGAGAAGTCTAAGTCCAAACTGTTTTAAGTACTCTTTATTTCCATACACCTGATGTTCAAAGGTTCAACTTATCAGGACACTCAGGACTGAGTAAATAGCTCTGTTTCACACAATTTTGATTGTACTGGTGATGTCGAAACAAGGGCAAATTTGTCTGCATGCGTCTCACATCTGTTAAAAATGAAAGGCCATCTGTGAACCCCTGACCTATATTACCTACCTGGCAAAAAATTGTAATTTAGTACCCAAGACAGGCAGATACTAGTCCTCCAAGGCAGTATTCACTTTCCTGAGCTGACTATCCTGTGTCTTCCTGCAACATTCCTCTTCCGCCCATTCTACATTTGCCTGCAGGTGATAAGGGGATGCTGGGGAGAAAGCCTTTTAAGAACAGAAGTGAGAAGCACTACAATGGATAAATTACAGTCACACCAACAAACTAAAATAAGAAATGTCCTAACATTTTGACCCTTCAGCTATATTAGAACAGTTTAATTTTTATACTTAATCATTCCTAAAATACAGGAATTCTCCTGCTGAGTTACTATGGCTCCATGCAGTCTAAGCTGCCAGCAGTTTGACTTCTGCACCTGTCAAACAGATTTCACCTTTGTGAATAAACAGAATCAATAGCAAGCCAGAAAGCACTGAAGTGAAGAGAGGTTCTTTGCTTGTTCTCTCTGCTGTTCAAGGAGGAACAAAGAACAGGAAAGTTCTACTCAAGGACTTGGCTGCAGATACTGTCTTTGGAAAATGCCATGGGCAAACTCCCACCAACCTCACCTAAGAACATTTATAAACATAGATTATTTTTTTCAAAGGTTTATACTAAGATCAAACACTTCTATTTTCACAAGAAGAGGGAAAAATACATTTATAATACAAGGGCCATAATGAAATAAAATTTGAGGTCCTGGCTTAATGAAAAGGTTACCAAAACCGTTTTTACACTCGGCAAAATGACGACTACTCCCTAATCTTGTTCTTGGAATTATTTAATAACTGACAAATTTATAAGCAATTTGAGGCAAGGTCTATGGTAACTTAACTAAAGTAAGCACAAGCAGTACTTGTGGTTACTTTGTCTACAGGCATATTCAGTACTGGCATAAAGTCAAGTGGATAAACTGAAGCTAGAGTTACAGCAGTTTCCATCAGCTACAGATAATGTTTCAAACTATTTGTATTTTTATGGATTCCTCCTTTGATTTATGAGAGTCGAGACACTTCCATTGAAAACATCCAGTAAAAATTACATGGTAAGTAGCTATCATCCCTTGTAAGAAATTTCAATCAGTATATTACCTGTTAGTGTTCTTTCATGTTACCCACCCACTCCAATAGATGAAAGCTATAAATCCAAAAGTCCAATGTTTGGCAGATGTTTGCAAATGTTCTTTATTTATCAGACACGCTTGAGAAATCTAGGTGTAAAACAGCTGGATGGGAGGAGTTGGGAGGGTTCTCCTCTACCAAGAAAGAAGTCAGATGCAGAGTTTGTATCTCCTAGTCCAGAACCACAGAACACCAAACTTGCTCCAGCAGCTCTTGTCCATGTGACCCAAACACACTGCCAGTGCAGCAGCCTAGCACGCATCCAAGAAAGGAAGACAAGAGATCACCCTCAGTAAATATTACAGAACTGTTTTCTTCATGTATGCTGTTCTATTTATGCTACTCTCTCAACGTTACACACATATTAGCAAAGACTTCCAGGGCCAGAATCAAACCCCCACTTCTTAGTCCTGGTCACCAAGTCAAATGTGGAAATGAGGGTTCACAGATCTTCTGGATATCAAAAATAATAGACTTAACTGGAGATACTGTCTTTAGTGAGTGGTGACACTCCAGCTAAGGCTTCAGTGTTCTGGGTGGGAATGATCCGTTTTCTTTCTGCCCAGGACAGAGCACTACCTCAGAATTTCTAACCATACTAATATCCCCATTTTTATATAGGTGATAACCACACTTTTCATCCAATGAGCTATTTCATTACCATAACTGAAACAAACTTACAGCAACTGTTCCAAATTTGGCCTAAACCTATGGTTAGATGAATAGCAGAGCTGATCTAACTAACCAGCTGTACCAAAAAGAAGGGAAGCACCACTCTGGAGCTTGTTGATCCATCTCTAAGTCCATTTAATACTCTAGAGCAGCAGAAAACTTCTCCCTAGTTTCTTGGTGGTTTAGTTAAGTCTAATTTGGGGGTTTAATGACTGCCAGGGCTCAGAGAGCATAAGCCATAGCAGCAGCACTTCCCTTGTTCTGAGCAGTGGCTGTAGATGTCTTCTGGAACTGCAGCCCTGGTTCATTGCTTGCTGCTTTTGCTCAAAACCTAAAGAAGAGTTTGCATGCCCAACAGTTTGTGTGCTTTTCCCTACTGTACTAGTGGATGTACCTAAAGCTGCTACACCTGGAGAAGCCAGATGTTAAAGCAAAGCTCCTCTGCTACAAGTCTCACTGGTTTCACCCAGCTTCACAATAAATAAACTGAAAGAGCTTCTTTGCAATTAATGGCAATTTTGAATTGGAGATTAATCCCATGTAAATTTACATTTTAAGTTTTCTGCAATAAATACATAAGAGTTACACATCAATAGTAGATTTTAAACACTAGCCTGTGTAAGGCACCAACTGTCACTGAGTACATAATTACAAGTAAATCTATTTGCATTCTCTGATCACTATCCACACAAAAAAAACCCCACTTGTACTTTTAGTAAATATGCATTTGGGATGAAAGCATTAAAATTTACTTTATCTATGATATATCAAAGGAGTTAAGACAGAAAGCTGAAAAATATTGGTTTGATTAAGCAGCTCTTCAAAATCACTTTGTATGCAGGGAAATTCTACAGCCAGAATCAATCAAGAATACTTACTCAAAATATCATTTATATCATATAAAGGATCTTTTGTCTCTGCCACTAGTACTGATGATTCTTAAAAAAAGTAAACAACAATTTTATAAAACTATGAAAGAAAGAAACATCGTTAACTTCATTCAATACACATATTGGCTATTTAAGAGATGATCTTTCATCTGAAAGAAGAACTGTGTTTTCACTATGAAATTAATCAAGAGTCTGGTTTCTTACATATTCCATTCTTCTTCTTAAGGAAGGAAATAAATATAATTACATTTGCTTTAATCAGTGGTGACACTTCTCTAAGAATCATTCAAGACTTTTATCTCAAGATCTACTTTTTTTGTGGCAGAGAGAATTTCTCTCTCTGTCTGATCTGATTAGTGGTAACCAGCACTGAAATCTATCTAGAGAATACTTAAAATGTGGATTCCCTTACTTAGGGGTATTTTGTTTGTACACAAAGACTTTAATAGATGTAACACAATGCAAAAAGTCAGACTGAATTACAAGGGGTTCCCCAAGAGCTTGTATTTCAAAAACTAAGCTGCAACAACAGGTGAGCAAAACAAGTGTGTAGGGTGGAGTTTGAAAGATGGGAATAACAAACCGGATGTGAGCGATTTTACACAATTACAAACTGGGGCTCTCCCTGTTGCTATCAGATTGTACTCACAGCTTCAGCTGACAGACAGTAATTCTGTAACACTGCCATCAATATCATGCATGTAATGAGAATCACAGCCATGAATCAGGAAAATATCACTGCTCACCGTTTAGGTCTCACTGCTATTCTTGCTACATCTCCACTGGTATGCTGTGTGTGGGAAGGGTTCTTTCTGATAAGAATTGCTGCGGAACATAAAGTGGTTTTCCTCCTTGGGGAAGAACCTACGCTGAAGCTGAGCAAAGGAGCCAGGAAAGGCATCCCCTGTTTGCAGGGTGGATACCTGTTCTCCAGCACTCTGCTCCATCTCCACATGTGCCTCTCTAAAACAATGAGCACCGACTCAAGTGCCAGTGAAGACTCGGTGTGGGAAGGCAAATCTTGAACCACTACAGACTGCAGCAACTTGAAGTTCTCTGTGATGCACCAGTCACTGACACAACAGCATCTCAAGGAAGTGAAGATCCTCCTAATAACTGTTATTCTCATCTTTGACCTCTTCTGAGAAAATAAGTTTATTTGTCTTTTCCTGGTTAGATCTTTCATGAAAATAGGAACATTATGGCAAATCAGCAGGCTACTTTCTTAATTCCTTTCAAATCTCAAAACATACATAAACCAATGGCAAACAAAATTAGTCTATTACAGGAAAAAAATGACCAATGCACAGCAGTAAATCAAGAGTTTGGTTAGCTGTTAGGAAAGCTACTGACATATGCATGAATTTTACTATTAATAATTGAATAAATAGTTTCAGTTTTAGGTAAGCAGTCAAAATTACTTGTTTCACAAGTAAGAACTAATAGTGACAGCTATTGAGACCATAGTGCTCAAGTAACACTTTCATTCCAGAAGTGGCCCACACTTGACAGTGAGCAATTTCTGGTTTAGAAGCAGGAATCCTGATAAGGACAGCAACACTTCTATTTCCCATGGACACACATTGAGACAGACACTGACTTGTCACAGCCTGATGGAGCTGGCTGCCAGTGCTACACCTGCTCTGCTCATTACAGGCTTCAGGCTTTGAGACTGTCAAGCTGTTACTTTTCATGGCACTACATCTATTGGAAAAGTTTAAAGATAAAACCAGAATAATCAGGAAAATATGCTTCATTGTAAGAAATGCACTACCCACCATCACTCAAAGGCATTACCCACCATCACTCAAAAGAGATAGCTACAACACTGATACAGAATCAACTTTGTTTTCTTTATCTTTCAAATATTTAGTCTAAAAATAGAAATAAAACTTTTTCCCAGACAACTACAACAAATGTTTTTTAACTGAGGATTTGTTAAACAACCCCAAGCTAAGGTGTACTTGGTGCAAAATTTTCAATAGTTGAAGAAAGGATTCCCCTTTTCAACACCAGCAGTATGTCCTTCTACAGAAAATGATCAAAACTTTGCCTGGGACTATTGTACTTGTTTAAAAAGGGTCTTTACAGCCAAAACTGCAAAAAGGAACTAATCATTTGGGTTGTTGTTTTTTGTTTTTTTTTTTTCTCACTGGGATGTTCTAATTCAGATAGCAGGAAGAACATATAAAGATGCTGTTGGCACCACTCTTTCAAAAGGTCATGATAAGAACAATTCCTATGTATCGCCAACTTGGCAAAAATCAAGATACAAAGTTCAGACACTTCACTTTTATCTGCACTGCCCTGCACTTTTCCCTTCTGTGCATCCCACAGTAACTTATCAGTCCTAAAAATGGAGCTGCACAGGAGCAACTTTAAACCAATGCATTTTATCTCACTTTATTTTGCATATTCTGCAGGCTTACAAGTGAAACCTAGAGTTTTTCATTTCTACTTTAAATCCTAGAGTGTCCATAGAGCAAGGAAAACCAGCTGAGCAGAGTGTTAAGTCCACTTTCAGTATTATCTCCTTTACTGCTTTCAGCTGAGGTCTGGGCACATAGAATGCCACACACATTGTATGTTTTTATCTTCTTTTTAAGGAAAATGGAATAAATAAAGATGAATGCTATTCGATCATTGAATGAAATGCACAACTAAAGCAGTATTTTTCCTGTTTGTTAACTTGACCACCCAGCATACCTAAGAGATTCGCTATTACAGCGCTTTCACTGTCATGTGCAGTCTTAACTTGGTTAACACTTTGGAATTTCTGACAGGGAGATGTTAAAATCCACACAATGAACACTGAAGTAATACAATTTTCCCACACTTTACTGCTCTAATCCTCTAATTAATACTATGAGGTGCCAGTGCATAGTTCCAGACAAACAAAAATGATAACATGTCCTTTTGCCCCAGCAGTGACAAACACCAAAGCAATCCTTTCTGTTCCCACGTGGAGGATGGCAGGAGGTACAAAACACAGGCAGTGTGATAAGGGACACCTGACGCCACAGGAAACAGAATCGTTCACTAGCAGGACATACAAAGACTTTCACACAGTTATACTGTAAATCCAGGTGGTTGGATGTGTGAAGCACTACCTCCCCACCAGAAACAGTGACTTTGCTTCTTCACAGTGGCAGGTATGCTGAGTAAAAAAGAAAAATTAATCTTGTAAAATTCATAGTTCTGCCTCTGTACAGGAAGAGAAGAATGTGTCCCAAAGCTAGAGGATGAAAAATCCACTTCGGAAGCAAGCTGCAGTTGAAAGGACAACTATATATAGGATCCAGACTCTATCCCATTTTAAACACCAACAGGCAAGAGGACCAGGAACAGAAGTCTATCTAGGTACAATTCCAACATGTTTATTAAATCAACTGGCTTAGCTTTTAAAAATACATATTTATGTGGTTTTTCACTTCAACAGAGACTATTTTTGCTTAAAAAAAACCTAAGGAAAACAAAACCCAGATTAAAAGCATCTGGGATCTGTCTCTGGCTTCAGGGTATAGACATAGTGTGATGCTACTTTTAGGTATTATTGTTTAAATTTTATTTTAAATTAATACACTTTGAATAACACAGTAACTTACTTCTTACCATTTACACCCCCCTTTTAACTATTGGCTAAAATGATGGATAACAAGTTGCTAACAGAAAAAGGTTACCATTTAACCACTGAGCCAGAAAAACTGCACTTGAATGGTGCAAAACTTTCACAGTTCACAAACCAGCCGCAGGAAACTGCTGGGTTTCTGAGCATTGTCTGTACTTCTGACATCCCATCGAGCGTCAGAAACTGACACCAACCTTTCACTATCTACGGTACCAACCATGCTCCCTCAGTTGTGTATGCGAGATGATTCACTTGCTTTTATTTCAGGGAACCGATGATTCATTCAATCGTCTCCAGATCATATTAATCTACTAAATATGCACATAAAGAAAGCAAAAATCAAGTTCTTAAACTTTTTTTATACTCGCATGTTTATTTTTTTCTTTGAGAGAGAATAGAGGCAATTAAACATGGGAGACGAAGCAGGACAGGTTACGTTTCTGCTCAAAGGCAAGGTTTGGGGAACACACCCAACCCACGTGTAAAGCGAGCAGCCGTATTCCAGCGGCGGACTGCGAGCGGAGGGGAGCTCCCGTCCCCTTCGGGCTGGGGCTGCTCGCTCTGCTCCGGTACCTGGAGCGGGCAAGGCGCGGCGGACCGGTGCGTTCCCCCCTCCGCCACACCGACGGCTTGTGCCTCTCCTCCTCCGGTGACATCTTACATAATAAGCCCAGCTAATCACGCCGGAAGCGAGCCAAACCGCCACGGAGCATCAGCGGGGATAGCTACCCGCGAGAGGAGATGCTCGGACCGGCACCCGCTCCTCGCTCACCGCCCGCCCCGGCGCCTTGCTAGAAAAATCCTCGCCGGGGCGGCAGCGGCTCCCGCAGCAGGCGCCAGACGCGGAGCCCTCGCTCGTCCCCCGCCGCACCGCGCGCCGTCTCCCCAGGAAGCCGCCAGCACCGCGAACGGCATCAGCCTCTGCCGAGCGCTCCCAGCCCCGCCGCCCTGCCCGGCCGCCGCCGGCTCCCTCCTCAGCGCCGAATTGGAGGAGAAAGTTACTCGGCGGCGGCCCGGCGTCCGCCGCCGCCGCAGTTCAAGAGCAATGTCACGTTCAACAACTTGTTATGACACATGATCCCCCCCGCACGCATCCGCACCTCGCCGCCGCCTGCCCGGCGGCCCCGGGCGGGCCCCTTACCTTCCCCTGTAGAGGCCACGGGCACCCGCGGGCGTGTGCGGGAGTGGGTGCGTGTGGCAGCGCGGGCGGCGCCGGCTGGGCGGGCGGGCGGGCGGGGGAGGGGAGGGCGGCGGAGCGGCGGGAACGCGCCTCGCCGGACTTGTCAGCGGGCGGGGGCGGCTGCGGGGCGGCGCGGGGAGCGGCGCGGAGGGGAGCGCGGGGGGCGGAGGAGTTCCCGGTGCTTGTTTACGCATTGCCGCCCGCTCGGTGCAGGCGCTGCACTCTCTGATTGGACACAAACTGGGGCACAGCCCGGCTCGGGCGCTGCCGCCCCGGGGGCCCCCGGCGCCGCTCGCCCGCCGGTGGAGCCCCCGCAGGGCTGCGGGGCTCGGGGCCGCCGGTGCCCCGCGGGCTCCGCCGGCTCCCGCCGCCCGCCCGCCCTCGGACGCTGCCCGGCCGCCGCCCCCGCGCATGCCCGGCGCGCCGGCGGGCCCGGGACGCGCATGCGTCCTGCGCGTGCCCGCTGAGGCGGAGGGGCCGGCGCGGAGCCGCTGCCCGGCCGGTGCCGGCGGGAGCGCGGCCGGGGCGCTTCGAGTTGTCCTCGGCGGGGCGGGGGCGGGACCGGCGGAGCCGCCCCCGCAGGCGCTGGTTATGTAACCGGGGGCTGTCTCTGGCGACCCCGCGCCACCGCCCCTGTCAGCGGTAGCGCCTCGGGAGGAGGGGCTGCCGCTCGGTGCTCTCGTGGCTGCGTTTCCCGAGCGGGGAGCTGGATGTGCTCCCTCCGCCCCAGGGACGGGCCCCCGCCGAGTAGCGGCAGCGGCCGCTGTCCTTTTCCGCCTCTTCCCCGGACAGGTGCGGCCCCATCCCGGGGCCGGGGACAAGCAAGAGCACATCTACAGTCAGACCCTTCTCCTTCGCCCGCTCTTAGCGCATCCCATCCCGAAAACTTCAAAGTTTGGGCAGTACGCGGTGTCCGCGCGTCGGTGCGGAGCGAAGAGCCGCAGGCAGCGAGAGCTGCTGTGTGTGGGCAGCGCTGCTCAGAAACACCGCGCTCTTCCCTCGGTGTAGGCAAAAGGCCACCCAGCAATGGGTATTTTCTCCGTGATTTATTTCTGCTGGGGTGGGCACGAGTCATATCCTTGGTAAATTCCATTGAAATAAACAGTTTTAAACCAAGGAAATAATCAGAACACAACACAATTATACGACATTACTCATATACTCCTTATCTATAAATAAGCACTCCTTAATGCTCCTTTTACTCCCATCCTACAGTCGGCAAATGACAATAAATGTAATAGGAAAATATAAGCCATGAGAGCTCTTTGCAATAGGAATCCCCACTATGCATCTCAGTACACACCACGGGAACTTCCCTGACTCATTTTCAGATGAGTAAGCTTCTCAATCAAGTTTTCCTGGCATTTGATGGTAAAGTTTTCAACTTCTTCATCCTGAGAACAGAATCAATAGTCCCTGTAACCTGTTCTGTGTTGCCTCTTGCACAAAGTTTGGGATAAGGCCCCTGGCTAGAACCATTTCCTTGCAAGCACTAGAGTGGTCAGCCAGCAGTCAGGGTTGCTGCTACTAACTTAGCACTAAACCTGCAAGTTAGAGCTAAACCTGCAAGTTAGCAGCTTTCCTGACTTCAACTTTCATTCTTAGATGAAAAGTAGGAGCGCAGTTTTGAAAGACTAATTTTTAATATATCCATGATGCTTTCCAAGCAGTATTGCATTAAAAAAAATTAAAATCTAGAGAAGAGTTCTCTTGTGCCTGATTATTTAGAACTTCTCCCTTTTAGTCGCGTCCTGGGACAAATTACCAGGAGATCTGAATTAAAGATGCTTTAACATCATCTGAATCAGGTCACGTTACCGCATTCATTTAAACAGTAGTGAACCCTGTCAGTAAGTATATATTCTGAGACTTTCCTGATCAGACTAGTGTCGATCTTGACTGTCATGTCAGCTGTTGATTATAATGGTATTTTTGATAATAAGCCAGATTGGTTTTATCAGAGCAATGCATTTAACTCCATAGAGTTTATAGTCAATGGGTGTCACACAATGTAGAGTATTTTTAGAGATTAAAAAATCTTCACTGAAAAGAAACTAGACTGCCTATACTTCAGACAATCATATCAAGCTCACTGAAAACTGAGACCTGGGTCCTATCATTAAAAGTTTTGGGGACTTTTTTAGGGTTTTGTTTTGGGTGGTTCAATTATAAATTTTTATTTGTAAAACAAACAAACAACAACAACAACAAAAAAAAAAAAAAAACACAGAAAAAGAAGAGAAATTCTGAATCATGAAAGAACAGTTTCAGAGAGAGACAGTAGTTCTTTATCTGAAAAGAAAGGTCAGAAAGAGAACAAATTCCTTCCTGCACATCAAAGTACTTGAGCACTCATTGATTTTACTGGAACAACTGATGCCAACACTAAAGTCACAGAAAAAAACATACCAGAAGATAAAATTATTCAAAGAATTATTACCAGATGGAAATGCAGCTACCAGTGATGGTCTAGACATGGCAGGACAGAGCTCAGAGCAGATTAACTTTGTTTACTAAGAGAGCAAGAAGGCACATAAAGCCCCCAACGCAAAACATACTTCAGTACTGACAGTACTCTCACCAAATGCTCTGAGTCTACCTAAATTATAGGTACAGATTTCCCTTTTCAAGGGTTTCTTCACAGCCAAGAGGGCCATCTATTTAAATATAAGTACATAAATATGTAACTGTTACTTTAGATGAAAGTTTATCATCAACTTCTCACTTGTTTTCTTGACACCAAATAGCAACAGACTAATAATTGAAGCACAAGAGTTGGCACTACTCATTTTGTGTGTAGCAAAACCTGAACTATAGATTCTATTTTTATTTTATACCTTACACAATACTGAATTTTTAGTGTAAACAGATTTTGCAGTTTCATGGTAGATTTTGCATACAGGAGAAAATGGTTTGCCTGGTTCAAGACTCAGTTCTCTAATTATCTTTCTTTCACTTCCTCTGCTGATTTTATTTCTAGTAGAGTGAGAAGCCTTAAACTGCTCCCTGGGGCTTCCTCCTTGATCCCAAGCTTTGTAAAATGTGCATGTTCCCTTAAGGTGATGGCTTTTATAAGCTGTCAGTTAATTGTGATTAGAGCAACAGCCACATCTGGAATTCCTCTTCTGCTAATGCATCTTTGGAGAACTGGCATGAAAATTGTACCCAAGTGTAAAATATGTGGTTGAGAAATATTTTCTAAAACTAAAAATAAGCAAAATTATATTTAATTGGTTTTCAGCAGTTGCCACATGTAGGTTGTGGGTTAACTTTCAATTCATTAGTAGGTTTTGCCTGTCAAATAAGCTCACAAAATTTCCAGTGAAGGGCAAGCCACAACCTTTTGGTATATCAGGGATCTTTAGGATCCCTGGCTCTTGATTTCTGACCTAATAAGTCTCAGTGGGTGCCCTCCCTACCTTCTCAGAAATATTGCCATTTTTCCTTTTCCAAAGATTACATAGAAATTGAAAATTATGGCTTTAAAATGTCTAGCATTAATTATGCAGCTTTCTTATTACTTCTTGCCAGTGAGTGATAAATTCCTCTCTCCCTTTCATCCAGAATTTGACTACTTCAGCAGAGTACTAGGGCACTCTAAAACTACTTCCATTTGAAAAGAGGGTATCGAAAAATCACTCTTAACTCCCTATTTAGAATCATGATGCTACTTTAAACACTATTTTACACTATGATTTTTCATTCTGTTTGTGTTACTAATTAACTTGGTCTCCAAGCAAGGTTATCAATTGTTTACTGGTCAGCAAAAGGCACTCTTGGGTTTTACTGAGCACAGCTTAGTATTGCTATAATTACAGAGTATCTCATACCAACAATGAGACTAAATTCTGAATTCTGCTTTTTGGTAGGTATTTTCAACTTGAGCATTGTTTTATTTCTGTTCTGTAAATACTGAAACACCCTGACATATGAATTACGAAGCAGAAGAGAGTGCTCTCTTGCCTTTGGACTGGACTGGGAGTTTTCTTTCAGTTGCAGAGGGGAAGAGCTGTAAAACACCTGCTCAGCCTGGCTTCAGCTCCAGCAGGAGTAAGAATTGTCAAATATCTACTGTCAGCTGCAATAGTTTTACAAAGCTATTCCAGTAAATTTACCAATTTACAAATTTGGTATAGAGCCTACCACAAGAAAATTTAAGAGTTTACTTTCTCCTCATGACAGGGGCTGTTGAGCTCCTTGGGTAAACAGCACATTTAATCCTTTATTGGTGCATTATAAATATGCACGTAAAAGAAAAATAACTTCTGTGTTGGAGCACAGCTACAGCAACATCACGGTTAGACCCTCAGCAGGGAATTCTCTACTCCTGCAAAGGCATCAGGAGTCTCCACAGATCTGCTCCCATGCTTTAAGGTAGGTCATACCTCATCTCCACTTGTGCTATTCCAGAAAATTTCTCTACTTCCTTCCATTTCACTACTTTTTAACTCAACCACGCTCTATATTGCAGTATTATTGTGAAGCATTTTGGTTATATCAGAGAAAGGTGTTTCCCAGTTTGATTTTCATCCTTTTATGGAATATGAACTAAGGTATAATTACACTACATAAGAAACCATTACAAGATATCATTTCACAGGCAGGCTAAAATATCTGTCAATGACTATGGGGAGTTTTCCTCCAAAATGGAGAAGGGCACAGAGAGGTGGTCTCATAGCAATGAGCTCTATTTCACATTGGGGAGTTCTCATAGAGAATTGCAAGTCCATTTTAACAGACTAACCATTAGCACCATTTGAGAGGGATGGCAGGACAAGGCTGATACCTGGGCTCAGTAATCACAGCAGCTCTTTCTGAGAAAGTCTCCCTCCTGCCAGTGAGGAAACAATCCCTTACCAAGGAATTGAGAGCATAATTACTGAATGGTGTCTTTTCACAGCCCAGAGAACACACTAGACAATCCCTTTTACACTGCCAAATGGAATGAATGCAGGAAAGCAGGATGGAATAGCAAAGTCTCCAGGGAGACTTTTGCTCTTTGTTTATAGATGAGGACATGACTAGTCTTCTGCACTGCCCCTGCCTGTGGTGTGCAAAACAGCTCACTAGGCAATTGAGAGAAGTAGCTGCTCATGAGGAGGAGGTGAATCTAGATATCTAAATTTAGATTCTATGTATACTCTGCCATGTAAGCATTTTTAGATCATCCTAAAGGAAAATATTTCCTGAATTGAATCTATTTCCTTTTGTTAATGTTGATTTGAGCCACTGTTGAAGTGAAAGAAAGTAGAATGACACCTCTTATTTTAAAGATCCCTAGAAATCAGGGGTTTTACAGGTTTCTAGTGTTTCAACTAAAACACCTGCAGTAGTTCTTGCTGGCAGCTTGAACAAATAGAATAAATTATAACCCAGTCGAGTTCTTGTATTACACCAATTTCTAAATTAGAATTCAGAGTCCTTTAGGTGACAAGGGTTTCATCTGGTACTTTGTCATAGTCCTTGCTGGGCCACCTGAACACCTTTGTACTTAAAGGTGTTTTAAAGTTTTTTTCTAGGTTTTTATTTGCTTGTCAACTAGAACGTACAAGATTTTCAGAAGATGGAAAGGAAAAAAGTTCCTCTTACATAGTATTTCTTTTCAGTCTAGTCTCTGGTTGTTGAAAACAAAATTTTTAAGGAGTTTATACATTTGGGGCAACGTGGCTGAGGTCTGGATGTAGATAATAGAGCTATGGATACTGGATATTTTTCTTTACAATGGGATGCAACAGTACACAGAGAAGAGGGAAGAGAAAGATTTGTGTGGCAAATCCATTCCACAGTTCAGAGATCTTCCTTGAATTTCTTTAAAAAGAAGCAGACAAGACACAATAGAGCACTGATGGATTGAAGTGTTCCTATGTAAGAGGGAGCTTTTCTAGTCTTCAAAGATCAGCCTGTCCACTACCAAATACTTAGGATGACACAGCATACATGTATTTACAAAAATTCTATTTTTAGCACATCATAAAATGCACAGTATAAATTCAGGGTTTTTTCCTGCCCCATAGCATTAACATGTTTTATACATTTTTTATCCCCTCTGCCTGTACTTGATGGTACCATCCCTGAGAACACAGTAATCCTCCTTATAAACTTCCTTGCAGACAGCAGTGATCTAGCAGTTTTTAATGCTGGATTATTTGTAAAACTACTGTAAAAGCACACGTGAGCAATCTGAATGGCTATTGAGACCTTAAATTATCATCAGGCAATACATATACATAGATATTTATTTTGAAATTGAGCCAGTGAATGATTTACTTATCAGGTGTTTGTGTAGTAGTATATTTTCTTGGCAAACATAGAAAAGATTTTGAACCAAGGGATAAGAACAGAGAATTTGACAGACTGTTCTTTATACTTCTAATCAGAACAGTTACCAAGATATTTTTTTTTATCCAATGCATGAAAATTCTCTAACAATGTGAGAATTTTTTAATAAAACATCAAAAGTCTATAGCTGCAAATCCATGCAGAAGAAATATAGTGCTTTTATAATTTGATTTTTCGTAGTGCTAATTTTATGCATGGGTATGCCAATACTGCCTGCGACCCCTTCCTGTGTCTGTCCATGTGCCAGCCGTGCTCCCACTGATTCTGGTCACAAGGCCTGATTATTCCTTTCTGGCTCCTCCCTCTCTTCAGATTGCCCATTTGTTAATGAGCAAATCACTGAAAATCCCCTCTCTCCTCAATTTTTATGGTGTCCAAATCTTAGAGGAAAACACACTGACTCTGGATTTTATCTTAGGTATGTGCAGCCATGACTAAGGCCAGGGAGAATAACAGATGATAACACAATGATCCTGCATGATGTTCCAATTCTCCAGGCAGTAGAACTCTAGTGGGACAAACCCTTGTGCTGAACACAAAAAAGGATGAAACAGAAAGCAGAAATCCATTTGCTTATGTCCCAGAAGGGCTGGTAGTAAACAAAGACCAAAACACAAACAATTCACCTTCTAGGGTACAAATGGAAGCTTGTGACACATGGCTTTGTACCAAGTGTGTGGACAGATATGTGTATTTGGAGGTCCTAATACAGCCCTAAAACTACCCCATGTGGAAGATGTGTTTTACCCAAATCTGCACACATGAGGATTTGCTTTGAAGCATCTACCACCCCTGATCCTGATTAAAAATACCCAGCACCCACAGATAGAACAGGCAGGTTTAATGCGTCACTGTAAATTACACTGTACTCTTCCAGGAGCTCCAAGTATCTCTCTTAAAATCCAGCTGGGACTTGTCAGTAAGCTGAGCATCATTAGGGAAGGGAAGCCACAAGATGGACAAACTGTAGGACTATGGATCATCCTTCCTTCCAAAACCCAGCTGAACTCCCGTTAGATCTGGACTTCAGAAACTTAATACTAATTAGTTTCCTATAACACTGGTTAAAAGTCCAAACTATGTTTTCGGTAAGATGATTGTAAACATAGTGGTGGATGTAGTTGAAAGTCAAGGTTGTGAGAAAGAGCTTTAAGCAACCAAATTTACAGACATCCTTAGTGACAAATAAGTAGAAGCAGGTGGACATCTAAGCTTAACATTTAATCTGTTTTCACACAGCTAAAGCTGTAAATAGGAAAAATCTACACGATGAATTGGTGATACTAAAAAAAATTTACGCCCCCAAATTTTATGTAATGAAACTTTCAATATCTCATCTAAATTCCTGCCAAATTCAGGATCCATATGCACTGCTATAGAGTTAATTTGAATTTTGAATTTAAGGTGTTACTTCTTTACTGGCATATAGCATATTTGATAAAGACTGATTTATAGTTGAAGAGATGAAATGAGGAAGAACAGCAGAACATGAGGAAACAGACTGGAAAAATAAAAGCCACAGAAAGAGGTTTCACTCAGGTGTCTGTGTAAGCTGCTCTGCCCCCCAGAGGGTTAACTGCAGGGACCATGGCAGTGTCAGGCTTTTGCACCCCCATTGGGGTTTTCATTCACACAATCTGCAGGGGAAGTAAAGAGGCAATGCCACTTTTCCCCATCTCATTGCCCACAGGATCAGGCGACTGAAATATGCCAATGATGTTAATGGCTTACCAGGCTGGATGGCTGAAACCACTGCAATTTTGTTCTTCCTCCCTCAGTGTTCAGCTTATATTTTCTCAGCTACAACCTGTTCAGCCCCACATATCCTTAGCTACTGATAGAAGTCACTAATTTTAAATGTACTAAGTAAATGCATTAGAGACTTGTATAGGCCAACCAAAGGGGAAGACAAGATTCCACAATTGCTTAGATATAGATATTATAGTGGAAGAGCAAATAAAAACATGGATGCACAACCAGCTGGTGAATCACACAAATATGGATGGATTTTGTCTACCTGGGATGATGTCCTCATTTACAATCTCATATCACTGTTGTGATGCTGTGATTCAAGGATGCATTTAGGAAAGGCAAGAAGGAAGGGCACCAGTGGCACCAGTCAAGTATAAATCATAATTCACAAAAGGCATTCCTTCTTTAAAACACTATGTTACATCTAGGTATTTTCTTAAAATCAAAGAGAAGTTAGTAAATACCCTTGAAACTTATTTTAAAAGTCCTCACACATTAGGTCTAAGATAAGTGTCTGGTTCCTGACGGAATTTATTTCCTACTTGGAATGAAATAATTTTAATAATCCTGTTCCACCACACAAAATAAGCTGGTCAGACCTAGTTTAGTAACTGACGCACAATAAAAGCTTTATCAACTCCATCTATGCAAATGCAAAAATAAAAACAATAAAACCCCCCATCTTTTTAAAAATAAATGTCAAAACATGGATCTTTCAGTGTTTCTATTAAATAGTGAACTATTTTCACTTTCACATAGTTTTACAAATATTTTAGGACACGCTTTGACAGATAGAGCTGATTATATTTAATTTTGCTGTGACTGCAGGACTTTGAACTTTGGGTCTTAAAAGACCAGATATAACTAGCTGGGCATTCTAAATGAAAATCCTGTGTGATGCAGGTAAATTTTAGCTTCTGTTGGAGATTAATTCTTTCAGTTGTCAAGTACCAGGCTCAAAAATGAGTCACAGTATTTGTGAGACAGTGAAACAAATAGTGAAATATTATCTGTCTAAATGACAGCACACCCTGGCAGTGATAATCTTCAGTGTTTCAATGTCCCTTAAGCCTCAGAAACCTGAGTAAGGCTGGCCCAAGACCCCTGTTACTTATTTCATTTGGAACAAGAGTTCCTAAACCATCAGATGGAGTCTCTCTTCTCTCAGCATGGACGAGCCCCTCGGTGATACACAGATCCCTCCAGTGTGGCCCCAGCCCCACCACAAGAGGGGCTGGGAGAACCTGGGAGACTTTCAATGCAAAATACACCTTCTCCTTTATAAAAAACAAGTGCTGACTTCTGTTTATCATCACTTGGACTCAGGAGGTTGGCTGGACAGCAAAGCCACTGAAGAGGGCCAAGTGGAGCTGGGGTGTCCCTGTGCATTATCAGATGTGCCTCACTCACTGAGCTGGAGGAAGAAGCACGCTGGTGGGACAGGAGCCACTTACACTGGCATTAGCTGTGCTAAACCTGCCTGATAGAAAACTTCTGTCTTCAGAATAGATTCTAGACACATTTCATCAGCCCAAGTTTAATCCTGCTGACAGCATGCCTACTTTAATGCCATCTTTCTTTTCAGAAAATTTCACCCATCTTTTCCCAACAGCTTTTACTACAGGGTTCCTAAGGGTGTGAAGGGTGAGGAATTGTTAGCAAGAGGTCACATTCCTTTACCCAATAGATTTTATGCAAGCCCTAGATTAAAGGTTAAATTATTAAAGTTAAATTACTCAGCTTCAGGATTAGGTAATGCAGTTCACGTGTTCATAATGCTTAGCCAGACCTGAGGCCAGTAGTAACTCCTAGTAGTTGTTACAGATTATTTGTCTGCTGAGAACATCTATCCACGGCCAAATATTTTCCAGTTGTGAGGCACCAAATAAGGACATTTTTTTTCATTTAGCTGTAAAATGCCATATAGCTAACAGCTTAGAGATGTTTTTCGAGGGTTGGTGGTTTGGGGTTTTTTTTGCGTTGTGTTTTTCAGGGCTTTTTTTCAGTTGTGGGTTTTTTTTCCCTTTTTTGTTTTAATGGCTTATATAATAGCTCCAGCAATTTTGGTAAACTGCAGCATCTTCCTTCTCTCACAATCTCTGAATAGGAATCACTGCTGGTAGCCCACACCTCTCCTTTTCCACCCCTGCAGCAGCTTCCGATTTGTTCATCTTTGCTCTCTGCGGGGAAGGTACCTCAGCTGCCTTGCATTCATTCTTCATTCAGCAGAATGTGGAACAAATGTTCAGTGACAGCCTGTTGCACACCAGTTTAATAGTGCATAAAACAGAGAGGCTACTGCGAGCAGCTTTTGGAAATTCAGCATTTTGTATTTAAAGCTATTTGGCTTTGTACTAATGTGATGGTTCACTCTGCAGCTAGATTTCCAGAGATGTGTGGCTTTACGTAAAGTAGTACTGATGTATTTTTAAGACACTTTTGGATTTTGAGTAGAATCCTTTGTAAACTACTATGAACATATGTTCCAGATATTTTGAGAGGAGGGGTCAATAATGGAAATATCCCACTAACCTCAGCGGAGCACTTCATGTTCCGTGTTCTCCAAGAAATCAGTAAGAAATTTTTGAAGATACCAAAAGCATCACAGCAAATTCAATCAATAATGATATGTTTCTCTGTTGAATATGTTTCTACCTAATTGAAAAGTCTTAAGTGCTGTTTAAGCACTTCCTTAGCAGACCATACATCTTCTGACCACTAGTGAAGCTGTTTTGCTTAAGGGGAGAGGAATTTGTATGAGAGAGGAAAACAGCAACCAATTTTCCAAACTTGAAATATGGACTTGGAGATAGGTTGTCCCAAATCTCCTTTTTTCTTCCCAGCCTCTCCTTCTGCTCTTGGTTAATTTTCCCCTTTAGAACTCTAAGCAGCCCAATTTTTTTCAGAATTCTCTCTCCCCAACACAGGTCATGCCTCACTGTCAATTCCTTTCTCCTTACATCTCTATCCCTCTGCCATACCTTGGAGGGGTTACACACCTTCCCTTTGCAGCACCTGCTACCTGTGGCTGCATGGAGGAAATCTCCCCATCTCTTCCTGTGTGACTGGCAAGCCTCAGTGAGGGATGAAGAGGAGCAGAAGCACCTTTCCTGTGAAGATCCCTGGCATCCCTGTGCCTGGGTTCCTGCCCTGGCTGCTGTAATCCCTCTTTAGCCATGTGTTCTGCCTACTACATAAAAGACTCCATTTTTTCCAAGGGCTGAAGATGGCAGTGCAAACCTGTTCGTATCCTTTCCTCTTAGAAGGCTGTACTAATTTTGTCTATCACAGGATAACTGCTTTCCCAGCAAACTCTGCTGAAGGCAAAACAATGGAGGCTCCTTTCACTGCTTAAAGAGCACCTCTGGGGTTGCAGGAGAACTTACTGGATCTTTCTAGCTGTTCTCCTTCCTGTTGCAGAGGCTTCCCATTGCTAGACAGCTCTTCTGAGCCAAGCCAGGAGATATTATTGCAAAAGAACAGAAGGGAAGTAGCTGCTGAAGCCAAGAGCATCCTTTTACACATAATACTAAGTTTTATAAAAGCATTTGGTGGTCAAGCATTTTTCCCTGCCTGCATTCAATCCCTATGAATGTTTTTAAGCATCTTTGCTCTTAGCAGAGCCTTCCTTTTCAAGCTGTACATTGAACATTAGAAATGACATTTGAAGAAGTACTTGTGTGTGTGGTTAGTATCTAAGACTAATCTTCTAAGAATAAGCCAATCAAATGCAAATCTATTTCCCAACACCATATAATATGTCATCTTAATATAGATATCTTTCCAGGCAGTATAGTTTCCCTAACAGCAAAAAATAGAAAGCTGTCCTCATGGAGGGGTTGGAAATAGTACAACACTGATGAAATAATTCTATTGCAACATAGTCAAGGAGCTTCCAGATTATCACTTGCCACAAATCCTGATTGTTTGCAGCTGGTAACAAAGCTAACAGTGCACCTCTGAAAAGCATGCCACTTCAGTGGTTTGCCTCCATTCACCCCTGGCACACCAGCAGTATCGTCAGAGGGATGCAAGCTGTACCACCACCAGTCCTTTGTGAAAATGAAGTAACTACACAGAACAAAAAGCAGTCTCAGCTCACCTGTCATCCCTGCCTGGGTTTTAGTGAGGAAAGAAAAAGGTAACAGATCTTTAAAGAGTTACCACCTGCTAAAGAAAACCAGAAAAATCCAAGTGACTCCTAGCTGTTCTTACCTTCCCATCAGTACTGGAACTGGGAGGTGAACAACATGAAAGGGAAACATTTTCTGTGTGTGAGCCTTCTTACAGCAGTAGGTAAAACCAGCACTTCTGTTTCAGGTATAAAATATTGAAACTAAAACTGAGCCTGTTCTCAGTTTTCCCTTTTTTCCTCAACAAGAAAATAATAGTAGAAACACTAACTTTTGGAAGGAGTTCTTAGGAAAACTTCACAATTATCAGCTCTGTAATACCCTATGACATTAACAATGTTTAGGAAGAAGTACCATCTTTTCATAAGAAAAGATGATTTATGTAATGAAAATACATTTAACATCTCAGAATAATAAAACTCAGTAGCTCTACACAAAACTGGTGGATGACTGGGGTTGGTTTTCCTGAGAACTGCTGAAGTACTGAACAACAGAATGAGAATTCAAACAGCAGTAATGTGCCAAAAGGATGATTTCATTCACTATTTCGTATATGCAAAAATGGAGAGACAAATCACCTCCATCAAGACAAAAGAGAATGCAGCAAAGGGTCTGTATTTTCACCTATGTTCTTACAAGAAGAACAACGGAAGGTTTGCAAAGTACTTTCTGGTCTGTCAAAAGCACTCAGTGTTTGAGTCACCACAACGCCTGTGACCTGGAACGCCTACCACTTTTTCTGTGTTGATTAAACTTCATTAGAGGTGAAAGAACTGCGTGCTGTTGCAGGAGAGGGAAGGAGGCAGCACTAACAAGCCACTTTCCAAGCAGATTTCCCATAAATAGAGCAATTAATAAAGGGCCTTAGAAATGCTTTTCGTGCACTTCTATTTATTGTCATGAAGTGCAAACTAAAAGCTTAATTCATCATAAAATGCAGCATTTTTATGATTATTTCTTCATGCCTAATCCAGATCTGTCCAAATAAACAAGGATAGAAATGTACAGGCAGAATGTGGATCTAGCTTACCCCTGGCCAAGGTCGCATACACAAAGTGAAGGGCTCTGTGAAGAGAGTTCACAGAGCTTGATTTGCTGTAGATTTTGTCTGGGAGCTCAGTTCACTGGGAGCAAACTGTGTGTGCATTTTAAGTGAAGTTTTATCTGGATTTAGGATACTCATGACATAGTTCTTCATGTGGAATCTTTTGTGTCTTGTAGGGGCTGAATCCTTAGTGGAGGCACTCTCCTTTGTTAGGGGTATTCTTAAAACCTCTCTCTCCTCTTGGTAACAGGATCCTGATTTTCATAAATATATACGAATGTAAATTGTTTGGAGACTGCTGGTGCTCCCCAATTTGGTTAATTTACTAGTGGGTTAAAAAGCTGCCACAGCAGGACAGATGGATGCAAACCACATCAAATCACATGATTGCATGAGCCCATTTCCTTAGAAAACCAGAAGAGGAATTCTGAGACCCATAGAAAGGAAATCTCAAAGAACAAAAAGAGCAATTTAAGCAATATATCGACAACACCTAAAAAGCACTCCCTATTCCTCTCCACAGTAGATCTACACACATAAAAGAAAGTTATTGAGGCAAATATTGTTCACATATTAAAAACATCTTAATGGCACATTAGTTTTACTCATTTAGCACATCAGTTTTACTTTTCCTTACAGTAAACACAACTGAACCTCACTGAACTAACTACCAGAGAATGCATGCTTCATCATCCTAATATCAATAAAGCAATATAGTACATCAAAGAAATGTTACCTGGTGAATGTACATTTCTTACTGTAGAAGCAAAAAACCATCAATATAATTAATCTCCTGGTTTTTTTCATAGACAAGAAGTCAGGTACAAGTCTCTGTTCAGATAAGTAGGTGAATGAGGATTTGATCCCTTTAAAGGTTTGGGGTTTTTTTTTATCCTGTAAGCCATAACAGTTTTTGTTTTACACAGTACTTTTCACTATAAACAGGATCAAAGCAAACTTTCAGAAAACACCTCCTTGGTGTTTGCTCTGGAAAATTGTCTCCTTTGTTTCCTTTTCCCTCCCCATGAGCTATTTTCAGTGTTTCCACCAAGCTGTTAGCCATAACAAGTTACCAGACCTGGAGGGTGTTCACTTTGCAATGAAGCAGAAACAAGTCATGGATGAGGGTCTCTCCTAATAGCTTTATCATATGAATGACACAGAAATTGTAGCACCCTGGGCATACTGACACAACTTACTTTGAATCCACAATTTGATCTTATTTTAGAAGAAATTATTTCTGACAAATAGTCAAAACAGGCCTCCCTTCCACAAGAGAAAACACATTTATGTTGTCCTAGAAACAGGTGCACAGGTGATAGGGGACAGGGCTGCATGGCACAAGGAAGACACCTCTGCCCTAAATTGAGAGCTGTATTGTTAATGGATGCATAATTGATGGAATGACAGCAGC
The DNA here is from genome assembly GCF_027887145.1 of Ammospiza caudacuta. NCBI lineage: Eukaryota > Metazoa > Chordata > Aves > Passeriformes > Passerellidae > Ammospiza > Ammospiza caudacuta. The sequence continues at coordinate 22,495,936 of NC_080601.1, read as the reverse complement.
ACGCTTAGCCCTCTCCCAGCTTTACACACACATCCCACCCTCTGTTTTGCCTGTCCTCCCAGCTGTGTACCCTGCTCGGTTCTCCCCTGCTACTTTTCTCCTCTTCCTCCTCCTCCTCTCCCTCAGCAGAGGCTGCAGGAGCAGCATTGGCCGTGCCAGGGGTAGCACACCGTGTGTGCCTGCACACAGGGACACAGGGGGACACAGCCTCTGCTGCCAGTCTGAACAAACCTTCACCTGGGGAACACAGCCATGACCACTTCTACCAGTTTTCACTGCAGCTGCTGACATCAGTGCAGGAGCATCACTCATGGGTGCAGCACTGCTCCAGGGGCTCGGTTCAGCAAGGCAATGCTAATCTCCAGTACTTAACAAAGAGGATGTCTGTAAATGCTTAGATTGGTAGGTAGATTACATTTGATACCATTTATGAAACTATCATCACTCAAAGGAGCAAATTACATTGTTTCCTTGCTTCTGAATTAGCTGCAGTCTCTGTATTAATTTTTAATTCTCAAGTTTGCTCCTAAAAATATGTGCTGGTAAAATCCAAGACTTCAGTGGTTTTTGTGTTTAATGGAGCACACTTGCACAAGAAATACAGACATCATCTAACAAACATACTCAGAGTCTTGTTTTCTCCTGGTGTGGGGTAACAGCAGAATTTTTCTTACTAATTATTCAGGTACACAGAAATAGCTGGCTGGGAAGTTTGTGTACAAAGACAAGTTAGCAAAGTGCCAAGTTCCAAGAGTAGCCTAAGTGCTTGTTATGGAGGTAGCCTTTCTCATGACAATCATGCTTTGTCTTTTTAGCAGACAAGCTGTACCAGTTGCCACGTGGTTGTTTTTCTGATAGCCTCCTCTCCCAGGGCAACAAAATCCCCAGCAAGCAGCAGTGACTGCTACAATTTCTGAGAGCAGAAATAAATGCACATTCAGGACTGGTCCACTAAGAGCCTTCACTTTCATTGCCCCAGCCCATTATCTGTGCTTTGCATCAGTTACACAGTGCCCCAGAAGTATCTAAACAATTCTGAAACCCGAGCAGCTGAAATTGTTTCAGTCCCTCCCCACCACCAAGGAGCTTAATCTACTTCTGGCAATTACACTATGGCTTAAAAGTGAAGCTTTTTCATTTAACTGAACATGTATGTTTTTCAAAATACACACACTCTGGACTTGGAATAACCCAGAACTAACAAGGAATTAATGCAGATGGGAACTTTAATGCTCTCATCACATAGCATTTGTAAATTTCTTATCACTTTTGAATTGTTTTCTCATCTCTAAATGGCAGTTTGCCAATGGCCTCTACCTCCTGAACTTCTCCTTGGTGTGTGCTAGATTCAGTACAAGAATCAGTACACATTAATATTTCTATTTTTGCACCAAGCATCAGTTTGTAAAATTACAAATATGGTATCATAAACTCAATTTAATAGAGGCTTATGATCAGAATCACATTTTTGCTGGTGAGATTTTGGTAACATCTAAATGAATCAAACTTCATCATGTGTAGCTTTGTGAAATCAGATATGCACTAATTGGAGATCACCCCCTTCTCTTTTCCTGGAGATATTAAATATAACTGCTCAGAATTAATCTTTTTTTCTTGCTAGAGGACAACACAGTTCAGAAAGACATGCTGCATTTCCTACCTCCTTCCCTTGTGGCTCTATCACACATACCAATAATTGTCTACCATTTTCCTATAATAAAACATTCAGATTTGGCACTTGGGTCTCCTTCAAGATGGCAGGATGCAAATCCACACACCTTCCAAAAGTAATAAAAAAAGGGCTTCTTCCCTTATAATTTATCATTTGAATACTTCCTCTACAGAGGACTTATTTCTAGCTCAAGACCCCACTATTGAAAGTTTCCTCTCAGTTTTCTGTTTCCATTCAGCCATAAGAAAGCAGGATTCAAATAATTCCTTTATCTATGTCTTTTTCACCTCTGTACAGCACCAGGGTTTACAATATAATCTGCATCAAGTGCTCTTCTTGATTCTGCCCTGAACAAGAGACATTTTAAGAAACGTGGAAGAAGGTAGAGTTTATACTGCTTCCTGTAGTGGACCTTCCTGTAGATGATGTTTGGCAAGAGAGAGAATAAAAAGGCCAAGGAAGATTTCTGCATGAATAGATCTTATAATAAGCATTTTAGCTTTGATTCTCTATTTCTTTCTAGTGTGATTACTACCAGGGTTACATCACCAAAAGTGGTGCAGCCACCGTATGCAACTGTATTTTAGACACCAGAGCCTAACTTACAGTTGTAATAATTGAATGTTTCAGTCAGTTATCTATTGTATTTTAAACCAGAGACAGAGCAGGTAAGATGTCAATAGTACTTCTGGCTGCTTTTGCCAAAAGCTGAGATTGTCAGGCAGGACTGATGCGCTCTTTGACTGTAGCGTTGGCTCACTTTGGAAAGATGCACCCAGGGAATAAACTCAAATCTAAAAAAAGCATTTAAAGTCCAAATGTAGCCCCAAAAGTAGCACATACACAATTATATATATAAAAATTAAAATAGACATATATACAAACACATACATGTAAAAAGGTAGTTAAAACAGCCTTGCACTCCCCTCTGCTCCTGTTTAGCTGTCCTGACCAAAAATACTACAAGAGAAGAGCTGGCATTTAGCATTATGAACACCACAACTTGGGGCAGCCTGCATTTGTCTTTACTTTGTCAATTGTTTAAGAAGTTGGACATCAAGAGGCTCTTATTTGCCTGACTTCCCTCACTATCCAGGGCTAGATAACCCTGAATAACAACAGAGGGAGAAACAGAATGGGTTTTACTGGCCCAGCCATCTTGCTCAGGTTTGGTTCTCACTCCTTCCCCCCCTTTCAGACAGCCTCACCCATATCAGAGCTCCTGCTTTTCCTTTTGAAGGAGACATAAGGAAGGGACTCATTTGGCTGATGTTGGGCAGGCAGGCATCTGATCCATGCAAGTTCTAGAGCAGAAATGCAAGAAAATATTTCTTACCACCAGCAAGACCTGTAACTACACCATTTTCCAGAAAGAGAACAGCACAACTTTTGGACATGTCCCATATCCAGAATATGTTCCACTGCCCTCTGCAGGAGTATGAGAAGATGACTCAGCTACAGTGCCAGAACCTCTCAGCCACTTTGTTGCTTCTTACTAAAATTTGAAGGGTGGCGGTTGTGGCCCTGATTTCAAGGCAAGGACAGAAAGTGTTACCACCCCAGAGACCTGCAGTCACAGTTACACTAGAGAGAAGCTCAGGCTTTAGTCAGCTGAAAGAATTGCTATTCATAAATCATTTATGTGCCAGCTATCTCAGATAATTTCCTGCTGGGTAAGGAACTCTCCTCTCTATGGAGCAAGAGTAGCCCTAAAAAAGTGACAGGTTGAGATCACACTAATGGTCTGCTACCAAAGCTTCTTTCTAAGTCCCAGGGAGTCACCTTATTCCCCTGGTAGGACCATTCTCCTTTTTCCTCACAATTGGTCACTGGTGAGCTTGGTTTATGGTGACTTCATGAGTGGAAGCTTCTGCTGACTTCAGTAGGAGTTGGGCCAATACAGATGTTTTTCGTAACTAATATCTGAAATGCACCTCAAAGTTAAAAATCAAGTTTTCAAACTAAGGCAAATGAGGAAAAAACCATAGGAGTGTCTCCATCCCATGAAACTGGAAGGCTCACAGGGAGCCTTGAAGCATACTTCAGTTATAATCTGGCTTGGTATGGGGTTTTTAGCTTAAAGAATATGTCTGCTTTTCATGCAATGAGGCTGAGTCCAAGTTCTGCACAGAACTTTCTCCTAGCATCAAGATTTTAGTTACCTTCTTAGAATCTGAAAACAGGGGGGAAAAAATCTAAGCTTTCACCTTTTAACTTTTTGGGGAATTTGAAAGTGCTGAACTTGCTGATAAATATTAAGAAGCTCTTCACTGGCGTCATGATAAGTTGGAAACAAAACTTTCACTGAGACTAAAAGTAGTAAAGCTCTAATTAATTTCAGGAGAGCACAGACAGTCAAGTCTGATAATTCTTCTACAGGTTCAAAAGAGAAGAGACTGAAAAAGGCTTTGACTCATCTGTCATTTATGCTGCCCTAATATACATAGGCTGCAGAACTTCTTCTGAGAGCAAACTCAGACTAAAGAAGAATTCTCAAAGCTCATTATACAGTACTTGCAAATGAGTTGAAGTGCTAAGTCTTTGACTTCTGGAGTCACCAAACACTGGCTCAAATCCTGACCCCCTAGCACACAGCCTACATAACTAGGACATGCATGCACTGAGGAAATGAAGAGGGAGACTTTTTTTCCTCCTTAAGAGTTTGAGGCAACAATAAAGCCAATTCTATCTTTAACAGCTCCCGGACACATCTTTTCTCCATTGCAATGGCAAACATACTGATGTATCTCAGTGCCCTGGAGTGTTCTTTCTCTGGCCCTGGGGACACTCCAGCAGTTCCCTCCAGGCTGTGTAGTCTTGGTCTCCCTGTACAACAGACCCAGTGCCTGCCTGGCTCTGCCTGGGTGTTCAGAGAGTTGAGAAGCTGTACAACATATTGCACCTATCTGCACAGATTACCTTGTAGACAAAAAACAAGGCTGTGAAATGTTAAAGAGTTCCCAAACTCTCAGCTCCCTGCTGCAGCCCTATCCCCATTGCCATTTGTTACAACACTGTCCAGAAGGGCAGGAGCATTTCAACAGGAACACATTCTCCAGCCAGGCTAAGGAGTGGGCAAGTACAAGAGCTGTGCCTCACAGGATTAGCTTGGAGGCAGCATTATGCACCTTGAATTCTGAGGCAGGGCTGTGCTGTGGGGTAAGCCAGCTAACATTGCCATTTCATTCTTGTGGCTATTTACAGTGGGTGGAGAGGAGAGAGAGCAAAGAAGCACTTTCTTACAAGTGCTTTTCCAATGTGGTGTCATCTGAACACAGAGGCTTAAGTCCTCTACTGACACAGACTGACAGAAAACAATTGCCTTTAAGTACTGTAACTGCATTAGATCAAGCCCAGAGCTTCTTCAAGTCATCAAAAAATGTTCTTAGGTACTTCCAGCATCACTAGGACTCCATTTCACTCCCAGGAGGCAAAAACTGATAGAGTTACATGACTGAAAATATCCTCCAAGAGGTTAACTTCTTTGTGATCACTGAAAACTCAAGGTATGAGCTCTGTACTTCTGTTATCTTTGCCAGATTGAGCTGCTGTACAATTCAAAAGCTGAGTCAAATTTTATAATCACACAACTAAAATTCTGAGGAAACCCCTCTGCAGTCTCAACAGAAAACAGTCTAAGGTAACAGTTTGGGTGTTTTCTTAATATATACCTTGACTACATGGTTCTGCTGTTCGGGTTTCCAGCTAAGTAGACCCATACTGTGTGGGCTGTTTGCAGAGTGCTGGTAACATCACCAGGGCTGTGTCTGATCCCTGTGTCAGGAGCCTGCTAAATGGAAAAGTATTTATGAATGTCAAAACATTCCAGAGTGACAGGCAGCCTACAGCCCAAGGGGGCAGAAATCATCCTTTTAGTTGATGTCTGCAGAGGGTTTTGTAGACACCACACAGGACATCCATCACCAGGGGTTTCCAAGAGGAAAGGAAGACAGCAGGAGTGGGTGAGCAGTTGCAAACATATCATCAGTAGGGCTTAAAAATATAGGCTCTTCCACTTTGTGAAGGGCCTATATTTTTATAGCCTAAATTCCCTGTGATCCTCTCTGTCTCACTGTTTTGTTTTTTTTTTTTTTTTTTTTTGTTTTTTTTTTTTAACTCTTGAGGTCTAATATATTCCTTTAATCCATAGCAGACAAGCTGCATGCTCCTCAAAGGTAAATCACAATTCATTTAGTGGTGGTTTCCTGTATTACATGAAAGACAAACTCATCACAGGAATTATACACAGCTCTTGGTTTGATTTCAAAAGCTCTTAAAATTGAGAGTGTAAGGTATCTAATTAGTCTTGTGCAACAAACCTTTCCTTTCTTCTAATGAGGATAACGTGTCTTAAATATTAACACATTAAATATTGTTGTGTTACCAGGTTAGGCCACAAATTAAGTAAAACCTGATGCAGTCAGCTGGCAATCATAACATGGTGTTTCCATTTAACATAAGAATGTTAATGGTTAAGTTTGGGGAACATATTTTGCATGTTTCTTTACAATTTCTACCTCCTTTTTCACAGAGCAATGAAATAAAGTGCCTACTGAGCAGGGTAGCAAGTGTCCAGGAGAGGTTCTCATGGGATGCGGTTACAAACTTGTATCCAACATATCTTTCTTCTGTAGCTCCATAGGGGGGAAATGGAGGTGATGTTATCAGGCTGATCTTTATGACACTAATCATCTATTTTTCCTGCCTGGGAAGAAATGTATACCACCAGAGAGCCCTGTGGTCACAAAGAGAAGCAGATAACATCTCACTCAACTTGGACTACAGTTCTTACAGCTTTTGCTGAAGTAAGTAGTTCATGATAGTAATGGATGGCCATGTTTTCTTCTCTTAAATACACAGCTGAAAAAAGCCCACCCTCCCCTTATCTTTGTCCAGGGCACCCACTATTTTCCTTTGAGGTCATAAAACTTCTTGATAATCTAAAAAGACACATTTTTTTTCTGTTGCCCACAGCAGAGAATGCATCCTGTGTCACCCTCAGGCTTGGAACTCCCTTGTGTCACTCAAGGGGAAAAGCAACTTCAATGCTCTTTCCTATTGCTAGTTAGAAAGGAAAATAGATTGGTTGGCAATCATTTATATCATAACTGGTGAATAAGGGGAGCCCAGGGAAAATTATTTCATAGAATTAGGGAGCAGTGAATGAAAGGGCTGCTCTAGCAAGGGGTAATATTTTTCCTAGGGGTTTAGAAACCTAAGCCATGGGCTTTAAAGCTTCTTGCTCAGAGTCCCCAATTTTAAAAGACCTGATGAAGTTTAGCAGGGTCCAAAGTGCTTGGCCAAACTTGCATTTTGGGTGCTTCCCACCTAAATACACAAGGAGAGGGGGGTCAAAACTGAAGGAAGAAGCTGTGTTTTGGGTTTGGTGCATCAGGAAGACTGTGGGAGACTCCCAGACACTCCAGATCACAGCTCAGCCTGCACCTGGGAGGGCTGGGAGCAGGCAGAGCTGACCTAAGGACACAGCTGATGATGCAGTCAGTTTAAGTTACCCAAGGCACTGAAGTTATTTCCTTTGATTCTATCCATGCTGCTATTCAACTGTCCCATATGGCAGCTTAACATTCACCCTCCCTTTAGCATCAATGGTAAGACACTGCTGAGCAGCCTTTCATATAATATTGAGTGCATTTAGAAGTTTAAAGGATAAATTTAAACAAACAGGACACCTGCATGCAAAGCTCTTCCTTTTGGGCTTTGTAGAACAGAAAAATCTATTCAAAACCTTTTTCTGCTTCAGCAATTTTTAAAATAAGTGCTGAAATATTCTGATGTGATGATATAATTTGTATTATTCTTGACTAAAATTCTGTACCAGCCCAAGTTGTGATTTTAACCTTCCTCGTGTATGGGCAAGGCTAAAAAATTGAGTATTTTAATTAAATCAAATATTCCACATCTACAATCCAACACTGAAAGAAGTCTGTAGTTTTTTCCATATCATCTTGTCTTACAGTAATCATCAGAATACAAGCAACATTATTAATCACTCCATTTACAAATTTGGCAGCCATACCAGTAAATCTATAAAGCCTTACTGTTAAATAAAAGCTAGCACTAATTAAAGCAAACAACCCTCTCATCACTAAGAACTACATATGCACGAAGGCTTACACACACATCTCTGTTGTCCTAAAGCAGAGCAAGAAGGAAGCACAAAGCAAGTAAGCTGGCCCTGCTTTAAGGGTTGCACAGATGTGCAAGCTGGGACCAAGGCTGTGTCCTTCCATAAAACACCAAACACTGCTGTGCCACAGCACAAACACTGCTCTGGGGTTGAGTGAAACAGTGGCAGGTAAGGAGATATTTTATTTTCCTGAGAAGACAAATCCAAGCCAATTTCATTTAGTGTCAACCCAATGTTGTTCTTGAACATTCCAGCTTAACCTCTGATAAAAAACCCCTCCTAGTTCAGGCAGTTCTGACTGCAAGCCCCTCCTCAGCTTGTTTCCAGAAGCACAGCTTTGAGGAGGTTTGTGCTGATGCTCAGTGGAAATGCTTCATAGACTCAATCACAGCAGAAATTGCATCAGTTAGAGGAAAACCATACATCCATGCACCATTTACAGATGTAAATTTAAAATAACTTGTGATTCCAGATGTAGAACCTATTTCAGCCCCATGGGTCTTCAGAAGACTGAATATTCCTCTACTGACAATGGCATTTGTAGATGGTTCAATAGTAACTAAATGCAGTAACTATATGATAATTCTTAAACAAATGAAAACCAATACTTGAAATGGATAAACCAATGCTTCTATCTCTACCTCTTACAAAATACTTTCACTTGTGCATCTTGTGTGTGGTTGTGTGGAAGAGTGAAAAAAAAATTGGGTTTGGAAAAAAATTGCTGGCAAAGCTCAGATCTAAAAGAAAACTTGAGTGACCATGACTGAAGTTTCCTGCTTAAACCTTCCCCCTCCTAACAGAGAAAGTCATTGCACACAGACTTATGCCCTGTAGCTCTTCTACTCTTGGCTGTATCAGCTGGTGCTTGGGAGAGCAAACCTGTTATTTTGAGGTGGCAGCATTCCTGATAGCTTCTGAAATTAGCAGGACTTGAACACACTGCCCTTCCCTCTGCAGCCTTTGTCTCTGGGGGATAAAGAGGAGGAAGTGGACATCATCTGGGCTGCTATAAATTGACCTCAGAAGTTGCCTGAAGTATTGCCTCCTCTCACCCCCTTTCAGTATTTTTGCCTCAGGTTCAAATATGATGTTGAAAAGTAGAAGACATAACAACACAAGCTAGATTATGTACTAGATGTTACCAACAGATGAACTATCAACTATCACAAACAACACTTGGCATCATCTTCTCCAAAGACCTCATTATTTCAGCTTTAATATTTGTTTTCTAACCAGATTCTGAAATACTTATTAAATAGTCACTCTGTTGGTGACCATTCCTGGCATAAAGCTTAGATGCAAGGACAGCCACATAAAAACAGCAACAATGTAGAACGTAGACTTGAGTTTTTGCAACAGGAAGTTTTAAAAGTCTGTAATGCATCTTCCTTCTTGCTTCATTTTCACAGGGTGTCAGCACAAGCCTGCAATGCTGTGATGAGCTTGAGAATGATTTTACAGCCATGACATTTTTAGGGAATTACAGTTGGGTATTAAATGAATTCTCCACTCCAGCCAGTCCTGGTTGCTTTATTTAAGGGAAGAAGCTGCTATGAGCTTCAGGTCCAATTCTCTGCCTTGTGGTCCCACTTGCACCCCCATCTCCTGTTCTCTGTTTTATACCCTGTAACTTGTTTATGAATTGGAGGTCTACCTAACTATTCAGTAAGAACTTTGCACACCTGTCAAAACAGACACAGTCAGACGAGCTTTGGAATGAAAAAGCACAATGAAGCATGAAAGTGCCTTTGGAGGACACTAATTTTTTTTTTTTTTTTGTAAAGACACCACTGGAGAAGCAGCAACTGTGTTTTTTCTAGCACTGTTTTCCTTCACATAGCTACAGAGGCCATGTGTGAAGTTTTATCTCAAATGGAACTGGAAGAGAAACTCTGAATCTGTACTGTCACAGCATGGGCCATGGCCCTGCAAACACAGGAGCACTCCCACTGCCAGAGCAGCCAGTGCAGATGGAGCCAGGCAAAGCGACTGACCCTCCGGGACACACCAGCACTGCTGCTCTTCATCATGCCACCATGGAGGGCCTGGCACAAATCTGCAGTTTGCTTCTGGCATCCTTTACAATTCAGCCATCACAGGTAGAAGGCAGAGCAAACTCTGGTTAACTAGAATTCAGGGTGTGTAATGATAACTCAATCCAGTTTCCTGCTTGAAGGGCTGTGTTGCCTATGGGTAGCTGCATGATCATTATTTTGAGACTGTTGCAAGACTGTTCTTTGTGCACTGCAAGTCAATCACTCGCCTTGCTGAAGGACAAGCCCTTTCCATTCATCCTTTTGCAAAGGCCAAACAACTACATAAGAACAGTAAGCAGAGACCATCAGCACCAATATATTAGAACAAGCTTAAATCTAGAATTTATTATTATTCACTTTTGGCTAACCAAAAAGGCTGACTTCAAAAACAATGCACAGATCACTATGATAATGTGCAGTTACTTATTCACATTACTTTTGTAGCTGAGAGCTTCAGCCAAGAATTCACGTTGCAGTGGCCAAGGCCCTATGTGAGGCACTCACCCAGTGCCAGCTGAGTGCTTGTCCTCTGTGCAGGCTGTTGTGTGCAGCAGGCTCAGTGAGAGAATTCAGCAGCCTGGACTGTGCGGGTGCAGATGCACTGATGGACTGCTACAGCAGGTGATTGCCAGAGCACATGGGAAAAAGGTGTTTACCTTTTTAAACAGGGAGCAAAAGGCAGAGGCCAGGGAGTCATCACAGCACCGAAATGAGGTTTCATTACTTTAGAAAAACTTGCATTTTAGATTGCTATAGTTTACACTCTTCTCCATAAAACAGAATGAGGTAGTTGTATGGTGCAGTCACAGCAGGAGAAAATACAGAAAAATATTTCATTTTCAGGACTATGTCAAACCTAATTTTTAGTTGTCCGTTTTATTTTCACTTTCCACTGTGATCATTTTCATTTGTGCTTGCTCATCTCCACAAGTTTTTACCATATGCTAAGTGGAACATCTGCTTAACACTCATTTTTCTGCTCATTTATGCAGGGTTCATTCAGTGTGATGGATGGTGTAAAACCAACAGAAAAATAGATTTAGTTTTAGTTTATGGAAAGAATATACTCAGCTGGGAACATCTTACTTTGCTAAAAACAGACCACTCTGGAGCACACTACCTCAGCAGACAGCCAAGCATGCATCAGTAGAATAAACTGCCTTCCTCACAGTTATCTGTTCTAGTTGGGATCTTGTATCAACACTTGAAGAATGAGTGCCAAACAGCACATGTAAATATTATTAAATGCTCTACATTTCTTATCTCTTTAGAAATATTTTCAATTGATAGATGTTCTTCCAATTATTCATGTTTTGTATTTTATGTTTATTGTAATACTTTTCCTTGGCAGGAAAACAACTGTTATGTGCACATAAAAAAAAAGCTGTTAGAAGCAATTTAGCCCCATGAGCACTTATCTAGGTATTTGTGTGGCCCCTGGCTATATGAATGTGCTCTTATGCAATAGGATTTAGTAATCTGCAAACAGATTTAACAAGTGCCAACCAAGAGCTCCCTAAGCAAAGCTCCACACATGACAAATCAAATATACAATTCAAAAATAGAAACTCAGCATAAGGTTAGAATTTTATAGAAACATTATTCCACTGTTTTATTACATAAATCCCCAAAGAGTGGAGAAACAGAGGAAACTGCTTGGTGAACAGGCATAACAATTCTGTCCTGGAATAATTCAGTGACTCAAGAACTTATCTGAGACACCACATAAATGAGTTCAACAACCTTACTGTGTCCTGTTCTGACAAGAGTTTTGCACCTGTTTCTCTTTTGTCCAGGGGAAACATCCTAATCATCTATTTGCTGCTCTGCTTTTGCATTTTTATGGTGACAAGAACTTAAGGAAGAACAAGTCTCCATTAAAAGATGAGAAGAGTCCGTTTTAGTGAATCAATGTTTTTGTTAGGAAATATGGTATGTCAAAAACCCCAAAAAACCCCAAACCCTTTATCAGTTCTACTTGCAGAGAGCCAGAGTGTGCAGCTCTACTTCCCGAGGGACCCTGCACCTCCCTGCAGGGGGAGGTCCTGAGGTTGGCCAAGGAGCTTTTGGGCTCCAGCCTAGAAATGATGGCAGGAGCAAGCCAAAGGGAAACTTCTTAGGGAGATCTCAACAACAAAACAGATTGAAATCAAGACAACTCATAAGAATCCATCTTAGTGGATATTTAAGATCTGAGGGCTGGAAGAAGAAAAAGAACACATCATTCTTTCTTTACAGACTCACGTTATTGATATTGTGAGACTTGAATTCAGGTTTGAGAAGCAGGGTGGAGAGATGTTAATGTTAAGACTATTGCAGAAGAGAAAGGATCAAAAAGTGGTGAATAGCTGGGTGGCTGCTACAAGAAATTTGCTCTAGGCAGATGAGAAAATGAAAAGCAATCAAACTGAAACTGCCACATTTGCAGCAGCAGAACCTAAAATATGAGCAATAGAGGTACAAGGGGAAAAATGAGCTTAAGCTGGGAGAACTTGAAATCATGGAAAGTTGGAAAACTAGAATCTTATCCTCAGGATTTTAAAATGAGAGTGAAAGAAAATGAGAAATTATTTGAAATAGGAGAGAAATTGCAGCTCCATATCTGTTATATTTAAGAAATAAACAAGAAAAGCATGGAGAAGGAAAAGAAAATGAGTAACACAAGTTTACGTTCATGATAAAGTTATCTTAAAGAAAAAAAGATAATCAAAACCTGATAAGGGTGCCTTGCAGATCATATTCTGTGAATTTCCTAAACCCTTACATGACCTCTCACTCAGCTTTGGACTAAAGGTTGTCCCTGAGCTGCTGACTGCATTGAATTGGGTTTTGATCACTTCATGTCATTACCATGAAAATTATCTTCAACTTGACCTGAAAACAACCAGACTGGCTTTTACTGCATGAGGAAATACTGAGGTTGGTCTTGCAGTGATTCAGACTTCCACAGGGAGAATTTTTATTCCATCTTACCCAGGGGACAACTTGGGACAAGAATATTAAAGTTTTTTTATGATCACTCTGATGAGTGCCACAATTTTAATTCCACAGTTTATTCACACAACAGTACCAAGAGAGTTTTGGTACAAAATCACCAATTACTGTTGGAAGAGCAGTGGGAAATAGGTTAATTGAGAGTAAAGGACTTGTTAGACACAGCGTAAATCCCTGTCCAGTGCTACTTTTGTTAAAGGTGCTACAGGTGCAGCTGCTCTTGGTAGCCTCAGAGGTCCCTCTGTGCCCTGCTGGTGCCCCAGTGCTGTGAGACAGTGCAGCAGCACAGTCAGGGGAGCTTCACCACAAAGCAGCTCCCACATAAGGCAGTGCACAGGGCAATGGTCAGGGCAGGCAGAGCACTGCTTGCAGCTCTCCTCACAGCTCCACTGCTCTGGAGCCCAGGGCAATGGTCCTGCTGCTCCAGATGCCCCACACTGAGCACAGGCAATGTCAGCAGCTGCCAAGTGTGTGCGGAGGGGTTTGCTGTGTGCTGTTACATGAAACAAATGTACCCTTTGAGAGCAAAATAAGGGTATATGCATCTGTTCCCAACACAAGACATGACCCCCAATAAATGTCCCAGACACTCAGAGGAGGAGTTACTAGGATTTTGCATGTTAAAAATGAGGGTCTGCAGAACCCTATAGAAGCGCCAGCATGTAAAGTGTGGGTGTGGCACAAGGACCACTCCTACCCCCAAGCTCTTTTCTCTGCAGCGCATTGAGGCATTTTGTTCATCATTGAGGCATCTGGTACCCATTGCTGTACCAGATGACAAGGTTGAATAACTCCTCACCCCCAGATGCTGCTAACCAAGCTCTGTTACAGTCTAGTGCTGCTCTGGGAAAACCTGAAGTGTTTTCTCTAGCACACTAATAAACAGCAGTTTCTCTCAATTTTGCTGCTGGCTGGGATGTAGAACCTTTCTGCTCATGGCTTTTCTCTACCAAGAAGTTCTGCAGAGTCTAGCAGGGGTAGGGCCTCAGTTTTTCTGCCTTGGGAAGATAACACCAGCATACTTCTCCCCCCCGCCATGCTGAGACACAAGGACTTTCAGCACAATAGCTAAAATCTATTTTGCTCCTCAACTGCATACTTTCAGCACATTTTTTCTTGCATTGAGCAGTGAAGTTTTCACTTGTAAAGGGTTTCCAAGTTAAACCAATCTAGCTCCTCCTCCCAAAGCCATCCATGACGTTTTCCTGCTTTACACAGAAGTCCCACAGGGCACCAACTCAACTCTGCTCTTCTAAGATACCCTCTAAGGCATCTTCCCAGAGATGATTGAATCTGAACTCCAGATGTCTGCAGGCATAACCTGCAGCAGCAGATAATTAAAGTACAAGCAAAACTGTATGGGTATGAGTATGGACCTGCAGAATCTCCTGGCTCATAGCCAGAGCTCAGTAGGTCCTGTCAAGGATGAAAGCAGAGTTTTATGCCCTCAGTGGTCAAAGGTGAGGATTGATTCAGAGACTGTTTAAAAAGTAAAAAATCAGTTTCTGGTAGGGAAATAAGAGGAGGAATGCCACCAGTCTGTTGCCATGAAATGAGAACATCCCATAGGCACAGTCAGTATGTGAGTACTTTCATGAGACACAGCCCAGTAACACCCAGTCCCATAACACCTCAGCTAAACTCTTTTCAGAAGGGAATCACCAATATCCTACAAGCCTCCAAGGGGTAAAAACAGTTGCAGCAATAGATGCTCCCTTCCCTAGAGCCTCTGGGCAAGTTTACTTAAGAAATAAACCCAAAACATATCCCCTTCCATCTCTTCCTCTGCTCCTGGCTATAACATTTCACATGGAGCACAAGAGCTTTTCCCAAGTGTGTTCACCTGCAAGTCCAGAATGTGGGTCCTGCTTCAATGAAGTCTCATGAGGATCCCAGATCTGCAGCTGAGCTCCTGCCAAGGGAGCTACCAAAAATGCCATGCAGGATGCAAGTTTGTATGTAGCCCATCTTCCCATTTCTGCCACAGTCTCACCCTCCAGCCTCTGGCAAGAGACTGAATTTCCTTGTTGCTTGTTCAGCTCCACCCTACATGTGCCCCCCCAGAAAGATGGCAGAAGGGCAGACTTCACAGCAGAGAATGATTTCTTTTGAAGGCAATGGCTTAGCAAGAGCCCTACAGCATTAAAGGGAGACCCTCAAACTTATTTCAGGAGCTGATATAAATCCTGATAAATCCAAGGATATGTTTAATATATATTTTCTCTAAGAAAACAACTCTAAAACCATCTATTCCTTGTTACCAGTGCTGGTAAGCTGAGGCATTTTCTCAAAGGGTAGGTGGAAGATCACAGGGATATTTACTGCTTCAATAAAAGGAATTTTATTACAAGCTGATCTTTCCTTTTTGTTCTCCATTCAGCATAAATGGCAATGTCACCTTATGCATTCACAATTAATTTCTGGAAAAGAGGTATCTTATTTTATAGCCTTGACACAGACACATTGCATTGCCATGAAGAAAACAGATGCATGGGATAAAACAAAGCCAGTTTGCAGCACTGGTCTCCTACAGTTACTGAGTTTAGTTGGAGCTCACTCCCACAGAGCTGCCTTCAGAGACAGCAGCACGAGGAGATCTCCACCCTGGAAGTGCACATGCTCTTCCTCCACAACACTGGCTGGCCAAGCACTGAAATGCAGGTCCACAACTCCCATATCTGAGACTTGCCAGGAGGGCTGGCATGTGGGCAGAGGAGATGTAGCTGGTGAGAGAAGAAAGTATATGAAAAGAGGCTGTATTTTATTTGCTGAGAAGGAGGAGTGAGGAGAAGGCAGCCAGGTCTTGCTTCATGAGACCCCCTGCTCCCAGAGGGAAACTTGCTGCTTACACCAAATGTCAACAACCTGTGGCTGCCATCCCACTCTGCTTCAGACTCTGAACTCCCTTGCAACACATCAGCCTGGAATAAGCATCCCTATAAACAAGGACACTCTCAGATGGTCACACTGGGTTAGACATTAAATGTGTCTATATGTCTAAGTCATCAACAGAAGAGAGAACAAAAGACAGAAAAAGAGGAGGAGGGAAAGATTCCTGCACAAGTAGATGGCTACTAAAGGCTCCAGCCCAATTCTCCTTTGAGAGAAGTGCATCTCTCACTACCATGTTTACATCAGTACATGCAGTAGCCCAGCTCATCTTTTGCCTCTTTAGAATCCATGTTAGCAGCTAAATCTGTGCACACAGGGCATTAAGCTGCTGCCAGACAAAGGCAGGGTGTTTCAGGGCTGTACTCAGCCACACCTGCCAGGATGCCCACAGAGCCACACTCCTCACATGGCAGCATCAAAGGGATGAGTCTAGACTGCCCTGCCCCAGGGTATGTGCAACCTTGCCAAGGCCGTGCCAGACTGTTTAATCCTATTAAAGCATAAGCTGGAAGTACACGATACTCATTAGAGGAGAATAGCTTGCTTTGTTCCTGAGCTCTACAGCAGCAGACACTGTGGGATAACCCACCAATATTGACCTCTGCAGCCAGGGCTTGCCATCCACAGCTCCTGCCAGCTCTCACAGCCCTGCTCTTTGCTCCCATATGAAAGCACAGATTTAGGATCCCTACTCCAGAGCTATAGCACACATTTCCAAAGGGAAATGGCAAATATTAGGGTCCAGCTAATCCTTTGGGTGCTGCTTTAGTCACACAGGGTCCATACAAAGCCACAGCTAGTTGTCATTGTCCCCACACTGTCCTTTTCATTGAAAAAGTACCAGGTGGACAAAATATTAGCTGGTTGTACAAGTCAGCAGGGAAATCTTTTAGGAATAGTAATTAGTTAGCAAAAAGTTTAAAAAGATCTAGGTAGATGGGCTGTGCAAACTCATCCAAATCTCTTAATGCATGGAAGGGGCATGGAAGGAATTCAATAGCATGTGGAGCTTGTCTGCAGCACCCAGTTTAAGTACAAGATTCAAGATTTCCAATGGTTTTAGCTGTTTCCAACATTTGATTTAATCTGTTAAGCTCCTGAAATGTGAAGTAGTTTTTCCCTTCCAAAACTGTTTCTTTTGAAGACACTTGTGCTGCAGTGCAGCACACACTGTTGATTACATATCACCTTACTAAGCAAGTGATGACATCAGCCTTGTTGCTTTTATTCACTCCACCTATGGTGGGCTGAAGCAATTCCTTCCAGTCTCGTGCCATTTGGAAAGGCAGAGCTGTTTGTATCCAGGTAACCAGGGCTGGCACACAGAGCTGGCTGCAGGTGTGTGCCCAGGGACTCATCTCCCCCAAGGAAGAGCAAACCCTCCTGAAGCAGTGACACACCTGACCCTACAGAAGCCAATACATTTGTCTGCCACATTCCCCAGAGAAGCCTGGAGGGAGTGTGCAGGTACTGGGCAGCTTTGAGGGTACAGAGAGCTGTGCAACAACACCTCCACCCAAAAAAACCACAAACCAAGAAAACATCCAAAGAGGAAAAGAAGCAGAACAGCAGCAAGGGGAAGACATGATCACATGCATGTAACCAAGAGTTAAATGGCTTTCATTCCTTCATGCACGTTGCCCATTCTGTTTCTATGCCTGTCCAAGTACTAGAGCATTGCCTTCTTGTCTTCTGATAACAGAAAGTCCACCCCACAGTAAAAACCACAAAACCTGTTACTTAAAGGGACTACCAGCTGATCCTGCTTCCCTGCCCCTCAATCCATGGAGCAGTCATTCTTCCCTTCCCCTTGGTGCTTGCCTCAGGTAAATCTCTATCAGGTTTTCAGTCAGGATATTAAATTCTCTCTGTTGCTGCAGAATCACCACAGATTTTTCCATGCTCTCTGCATCCACTAACAGTTTATATAAAGCAGAAATTCCTCACTCTTTTTACCCAATACATTTTTTTAAAGTGATATCTAAAAATTTCATGAATAGAATTTTTTTACAATAAAAAACGAAACAAAAAAATTTCACAACCCTCCTTTCACATAACCAACTGTGAGTGGTTTGCTTTCTTTTCAGAGCCTATGTAGTCAGTTATTTCTTAAGCAGGTGCTTTCCATGCTCTCCAAGGCAGCATTCATCCTATCTCACGTATCCTGGCTGTTGCTATGGAAATCATTTCTCCGTAAGCTGATGTGCCAATGCAGGTCTCATTGCTGCTCGGCAGAGAGGGTAAAGGTGTGCATGAGTCAAACTATTTGCTGTGCATTATTGCTCTGCAGCCTCGCTGCTGCCAAGCACAGGAAAGGAACAATTAGAGCCTGCACACAGGGTGTCTGTGAAAGGAGCTGGATAGTCCCAGGAAGGCTCTGGCTGTCACCTGCAGCCCAGCACCACTCAGTCACCCAGCTGGGCTGCCCTGGGTGCCATAGAACACAGGTACAGGAGGTACAAAACAATTCCTGGTGTTTTTAAGCACACCAGGGAGAAGATAAGTCAGCATGTGCCATCACAGGTACAAGGCACACAGGGTACAAGGTACCCCTGTGGTCCCTCAGAAAGGTCAGTGATGAAATCACTGCTGCTGGCTGCAGAGAGGCAGAGGCTGAAAAGTGCTGGAGATCCCTCTGACTCTCGTGAAGCAGCAAGACCAGAAGGGAAAAACCATTTACAAAAATCTAACTTTTTCACAGATGCTGTTTGGCAACTTGACTATAAACATGGTTTTTGAGCTCCTGACTACCTATGAATAGGCATTAAGGCAGATATTGGAGTACTCCCAGTCAAAACACAGCTTGATGCCAGCAGGCACTTTACAGAAACAACTGCTGGTCCCTCCCAAAGTAACAGGAACAGAGGAACCTGCTGCCCCAGGACTCACCCCTGGCCAGGAGTGCAGACACAGCCCTCAGAGCAGGGGGCATGAGGGGGCAGCTGCAGAGCTCCCGTGCCCCACCCCAGCCAAACACCAGCTCTCCTCTGCATGTAGGAGGCTGGGAACACTTCAAGACAAGCATCCTACACCCCTTTTTTACCCCCTCTCCCCTGGAATACTTGGCAATAACTTCCATAGATATATTACAAGTAGGAGGTGTCAGGGCAGCCCCCATGCCTCAGTGGTTTCTTAGTTTATCTCTTCTGCAGCCTGAGGGGAAGAACTGGGAGCAAAGAGGAAACAAGGGGTGTCACGAACTCAGATTTACAGCAGGTTTTTAAGCGGGGAGAGGGCAGGGGTTTCTTTAGCAAATGTTCGATTGGCCACCTGAATATTCAAGGTTTTTTCTTTCAAATGAGGAACTAAAAGGCTGTAGCAGCCAAAGGCAGAGCCATCAAAATAAGCAAACTTAGGATTTTTTTTCCTTCAACCTCCTGAAAAAAATTACTCCTCCAGAAGAGCAACAAGTGGTCCATCACACAAACCTCAGGTTTCTATTCACATCTTACCTCCTTTCTCACTGCTCCACAGGAAACAGGTGCTATACCCAACCTGGCCTCTGAATTATCTTCTATCCTAAACATTAGGGAACTCTTACAAGCCAAGCACACAGCTTCAATTACAGAATCACAGGAGTTGCTGAAGTTTTTACACCACTTTTTTTTTTTTTTTTTTTTTGTCAGTCACCCTGGGGAAGGGCAGCTAGTTAAAGCACAGATTCCAAACACCCAAACAGAAGTATAAACTTCTACAAAACATCTCAGAACACAAAGACAATAATCTCAGAGTACAGCTCCTGTGGGGCACATTATAAATGACAATTAAACACAGTAAACAGACTGCAGCATATCAGTGTAAACAAAGCAAGCACATCTCCCTCAGCAGTAGCCCAAAACAAAGGTAGCACTTACCTCATTTCAGGGCTGAAAAGGAGCCTGCTGGCACCTAAAGCTGCTCCTATCCTGCTTGCTTTCTCAGTGGAGATGCTCTGCTCTCCTCTGCTCTCTTATGAGCTACCTGCCAGAAGGTCAGCTGGTCCCTGGTCCTTAGGAGAAACACCTGGTTCAGCTCAGATTGCTAACAGAGCACAGGGGTGGCTGGGATTTCAAACAAAGGATTTTAACAATCAGTTAATGATTCTTTATAAAGATTGTTGTAGTTTTAGCTATCTGTGAGCTGTAATGGGCATTTTTCTGGTAAAAAACAGCTTACTTGATCAATGCCTCCTAATATTCCAGTAAACTCTTACACCTTTTATTGAAAATACAACGATAAGCACATATAAGTGTTTCCAATTGCTTTAAGAAGATATGGTATGAATGTGAATAAATTATGCTAAATCATACTATCATAGAGAGGTATCTTGTGATTTATAAGTTCCTACCTTATGTAAATTAATGCCCCACAATTCTGCAGCCTGTGGATAGCTTCCTTTTGTGTTGTGAACACACATACTATGCCTCAAAAGCTTCCAATTATGTGGGTGGGATTTGGAGAATACAAATGACATAAAAACTAGAGGGGTTTATTTCAGGAACAGCTCAATATGATAGAATATAGTATCAAGATTAGAGGTTATGAATTAGAGATTCACTTTCAGAATTGTCAGAAAGGGTATAAAAGAAATACTGAAGGAATAGCAGAGATATAGAAAACAGCAAAGTGTACATATGCATTTAATACAGTTCATCATTCCTCTTACTTTTACTGTAATGCATTTATGGTGAATCATGTTGTGATTGTGATTTTAAGAAATGTGATTTTGAATGATTTTTGGTATGATCTGTTTATGACATTCCTAGGTGCAGACACAATGCCACCATTAGAGGGACAGTGAAGGATTCTTCTCATGTACATGAAAGCCAAAACCTGTGTATTTAGATTCTGAACAAGTTCCTGAATTTGCTAATCATTAGGGTTATTTCTCCTTTCTCAGCTGCATAATTTCATGTAAACTATTTATTTATTGGCAGCTCAGAGCATAAATATGAGCTAAAATTCTTCTTAAAATATTTGGTGCTGTTCTGTAACAGATGTAAGTGAATTTAGAAATCCAGATCAATGAAGTGATAGATTGAATCCAATAGTTTTTTAGGATTGTTTTCTTCAACAAAACCCAAGTCAAACTCAGAGACAAGATTCTTGCAAATGTTAAAAAACATAACATTTTTGGGGAATGCTTCATGATGAAGCGAAAGATTAGGTTAGTACATGTCAAGAGGGAGGATGCACAACAGAGAAAGGGGAAGAGGCATTACTGAACCAAAGTTCTGCTAACTTTTGGTTTTCCTGTAGGACAGACACTATTTTTCTGCTTTGCATAAGAAAAAGTTCTCTTAGCTATGGCAAAACTCCTCCAAAAAGGACTTTCACCCCTCATCTCTCTGTAAGAATTCCACCCTAATTTATGTGTGTGATGACAAAAGAAGACACAAAATACACATCAGCGCCAAATCCTAAAATTAAACTGCAGTGGAGAAGGAGGGTTTGTCAGCAGGATCCTGTCCATCACACTCTGGATGAGGCAGATCCCAAGACATCCCAAGCTCCCAGCTCTGATTAACTACTGCAGGAGTGACTCAGCACCAGGCAAGGGATCCAAGGGCATCTCAGGGTGAGGCCAGTTACCTACAGGACAACAAATATTGCAGTGCTTCTTTAAACTGATTCTATACACATAAATATGGTGTAATAAATCTCATCCTCAGCACCCATCAGGCCAAATTTGGTGCTCTTTTGGCTGGGCATCATGCGACTTGGCTTCACTTGACCAGCAACACCCTCTGAGGGTCAGATATAGGGGGGATATTTTCAACTGACTAGACTGTTAGTGAAACCAAATACTATCCATCTTTCCCTGCCACTCCCCTTTGTTGCTGGATTTATTTTGTGGGAACAGTTGTCCTGTAAACAAGAAAGAACTCATCTAGTTGTTTTTTTAATTTCAAAAATAATCCCAAAACCTATTAAAGGATGATAGCATCTAATGCAATGTGTCCTTCCACAGGAAAAGCACTGAGCTCTAATGTTTTTTTCTCTCACAAAGCAAAGAAAGCAAGTGATGTTTCCTTCTCTTCTGTCTGAGCCTTTGGCACTGAGTTCAAATCTCAGTCTGTCAAATCTAGATTTAGAGCTGGAAAAGACAGATAATCACATATGATTATCACATGCACCAATTCTACTGATTCAGAATGGCAACATGCAACTTACCACTTCAAGAGGAAACCTCTGGTTATTTGGCTGCTGAACACAGACAAGCTGTTGTTGTGCACACAAGAGAATTTTTCCAGGTATTTTCCCTGAGCCCAGCATATCCAGGATGTGTGTGAACAGGACATACAATCAGCTGTGTCACAGCAAAGTGCCCTGAAGGCACTGGAGCCCTCACAGAGCTGGTGCAGAGGGTCCTTACCAGCTCTGAGGTGTGCATTGTACTTTGGGTCACAGGCCAGCACTGCACCCCTACACACTGCAGGAGTTTCTCTGTGCTTTCCATCCCCTCAGGCTGTTTGTGGCACCTCAGTGTATCTGAACAAAAATAAGATTTTTGTAAGATTGCAAGATTCTGGGAGTTGGAAAATTGATTGATTAATGGAAACACTATTTCTGGTTAATTCTACAGTGTAAATCAGTAGAAAGGCATGCTCTTCCCAGAAGAGTGACTCCAGATTACTTGAAGCTCAGCTGGTTGGAGCGTGGTGCTAATAATGCCAAAGTCATGGTTCAGTTCCTGTGTGGGCCATTCATGTAAGAGTTGGACTCAGTGATCCTTGTGGGTCCCTTCCAACCCAGAGTATTCAGGGATTCTGTGATTCTGAAGAAAGGCGTTTCAGAGCAGAAACTTCATGTTGGTCGGCAGCAGTTCATCAGCTTTGCTCATCAACAGAATAAATCCTCTTTGTGTTTCCCCCTGATGATCCCCAATATCAGCACAAAAGGCAGTTTGCCTTTGGAAGCACAAACCTCTGGAATGGGATGCACATGTCCCTTGTCCTGCTGTAACCTGGAATGGAACCTGATTCAAATGTAATTCATAGACAGGGCTACTACAGTTATTACACTTTCCCTCTTACAGTGAGACACAGTGGCAGCAACTCAGTTCTGCTATATGCACAATGTTAGAAAACAGTAATTTGATACAAGAAAGCATCAGCAGGGGTCTGAACTTACTGCTCAGCAACAGCAGTTCCTGGTCTGGGACTACAGCTCCAGATGATGGTGGGATGACACATCCCAGCCACAGTGGAGAATACACAATTGTCCCCATATGACATGAAAGGTGACACTGCCCACAGCACACAGTTTTAGCCATTAGACATTTGTTATGAATATCTAGCAGATGCAGCTGGGAATCATTTCTAGTGTGAAGGTCTTGCGGTCCCTGTGCAGACACAGTAGAAGGGGTAGCCAACAGCTGCTGAGCCTTAGTCCTCAACCGACCCCTGCAAACTTTTGACCCTACATGTTTTCCCTGGACTTGAGGGCTCCATGAACCTGCAGCTCCAGAGGCTGTGGAGGTGGTGTTGCACTTGCTCTGATCCAGAAGTGTGTTTGTAGCTCCATGTTCAGCTCCTTGCTGAAGCTGAGTTGGTCCACTCCTGACTGGTGCTTCTAACAGTTACTTGGCTCCTCTTTCTCACAACTACTATGACTAATAAATACATCCTGTCGTTTCTTAAAGCATACTATTACTTTAATCCCTTGTGCTGAAGCCATCTTAATGAGGGAGGAAGTTTGCTAAGATTAAAGAGAACTCTGCACTAGTTCAGCCCAGCAGAAATCTCACAGACAACTGTCCTTGCAAGATAGGAAGAGATGATTTTGGAAACTCATCTACGCTTAGAGCAAGAAGTGCTCTGTGAAACTTCAGAGGAGTTTTGTTTTCTCTCCTGTGAGCAGGACTGGTGTTACTAACTTGTTCTTGTCAGCTGGGATGTCTTGTGGTCAAGTTTTTGTGTTCAGTTGACTTAGGAAAACACTGTCCTGAAAGAGAAATGAAAAATCTTGGCACAAATTTTGCACTTCAGCATGGTGGTTTGTGGTAATTTCATCGCATCTAGGGATGATTTCCATAAGGATGATCTGCTTCATGTGACAGTTCCTGAAGAACCATCTCCCTGGCTGACAGTGCACAGCCAGCAGAGCAAACACAAGATAAATTTTCTGTGTGCTGGTCAAAGAGAGGGTGAAATTGTTGGTTTTCATCTTGAGAGAACTGAGGCAACCAGGGTCAAGCCAAGTACAACTATGGCAACAACCTTCTGCAAAGATACTGAAGGTAGCACCTATTTCATGTACTGGGTTTTCAAAAGGCAGACTAATCTATGATTTTGGGACTGCTCTTTTTAACTGATGGTGCTCCTACATCATAATGGAATAGGCCAAGGGCTTCTCTAAACTTCTTTGTTTTGGACATATTAGCTTCACCCAACTGTGATTTAGCTGCTTGAAGGGAAAAGCTGATTATTGAGGAAACTTCAAACTCATTTATGATATATGAGGAGACCACAGATTTTAGGCAATAGACTTCAACTCATGCAAGTTATGAACTGAAACCTATACTACCTGGAAAGAGAAACAAATATAACATTCTAAAATGCACAGGGAAATTTTGAATTATTTGCTTGAATGAAATGTTGGAAGTATAAAAATTTTAAATATTCATCTGTTCCGTTTTGTATTTTTAGGCTTACACTTTAAAAAAGTCTATAGGCACCACATGGACTGACTCCACCCATCTGCAGCTCCGTAATAAGCATGGAGATACACTCAGACCAAGAGCCTGCAAGTTTCATGATTCTGTTTCTGAGTCAGTATCTAATCCCCTCGTGATTTCTGATGGCTAAGTAATTGCTACAGCCTACTCTGCTTGATTTTCAGTAAGAAATGGGTACTGTGGTCTCAGAGTGTATTAGATACCATTTGCAGAGGTGTACACTTCACTGCAGGGCTTCTGTGCCAGGTGAGTGGTTTTGGGACTGTCCATCAATGCAGAATGCCTTGTGTGTGTGAGGAAGACCAGGACCTCACTGAGTGTACAAAACAGCTATGGGATGGCTTCAAACTACTAAGAACACTTGCCTTGGCATTTACAGGTGGCAGAGGCAACATTTTACAGGTTCAAAACTTTCCATTTTAGCTTTTCTTTACATAAAAATGCCATAAGGGTGCCAATGAAATTCTACCAGTTGGTGATGGAGTGCTGCTTTATCTAGGAAAGCTGCTACATGTCCCTGCCATTATTCCTGGGCAGTAACAAACAAGAAAATGTTTGGGTTTTTTTCCCCACATTCTAAAGGCTCCCTCAATATAGATAACTGAGAGCTCCCTGAGTAGCAAATAATCATCTTAATTAATGATCATGTGAAACAAAATACAAAGAAAACATACACTTCAAAGGATAATTCATTTGTATGTGAGTGCCTCTAACCTCAATGGAGACAAATGGAAGATGCACATATAAACAAAAGGGAGCATAGGTTCACCATGATGGACAGAAAAAGGCCAGCCTGGAAGAAAGTGGAATGCATAGAGGGATTTTAGGAAGGATTACAGATGCTGGTTGCAACTGCACTCAATAAATTCTAGTTAGATCAAAGAAAAATAGAATGCTTTGATAAGAGATTAAAAAGTGCCCTTCTCAAATGTGCAGCTGTTATTAAAAGCAAATAAAATTACATTTTAACCTCATACTCAAGGTACTACTTTTTCCCCCTAGTTTCATTTATAAATTACTTTTGTCACCCAGGGAAAAAGACAGCTCTTTCAATGTCTTCATTCTGTTACAACCAGCCACCAAATAAACATACAATTATTGTTTTCATGCATGTATTAAAAGTTCTGATGGAGGCCATGGGCTTTGGGTGCAGGTGGTGTAATTTTAGAAAAACTAGGTGACATACTGCAGCAAAAACATGAAGAGAGAACCCAGGCAGCAAGGCTGCTGCTTTTCTTGGGTTGATAGCTAAGTATTTACCAACTTGTAATAAAGGGAAAAGCAAAATTGGATTTGCTTTCATCTATTGTCTAGAATAACTTCTTGCCCAAGAACATAATGACCATGTGCATGATTGCTTATGCAGCTTAGTAAAAAAGTAGCTCTTTGAAAAGTCAACAGAAAATTAAGCAGTAAAGTCGTAAGATATTACAAATGTGAATATGCTTTCATCATGTTATACTAAGTGTAAAAGTTGCCCTTTTTTTCTTTTTTGTTAGCTTACAGCTAGCATGGGAAGATGCATTATGACTGTTTCCTTTCAGCAGCAGAGAAGCAGGCACCCCAAAATACATTCTTCAGTGACTGGGACCACAGAACTATTTGCAGCTGCTTGTTTCAAGGCAATTCAAATCTGAGCTTTTTAATGTTGCGGCTGTCTAGAAATTCTGTCTTTGGAAAAATCACCTTCTTATTACTATTCCTCATATCTAAAAAATTGTTCGTAAAGTAGAAGCCAAATTTGGCACCATGGCCTTATGTTTTTCATCTGGGAACTGCTTCATCTACACATTTTTCATCTAAAGTTTAAATTTACCCTTTTCCCACACTAGTTTCTGGTTTTACAAATCACAGGTTAAAAGTCCTCTGCGCTTGCAAAGTGCTTTTAATAGTAGACTTGACTTTCTCAATCATCTGGTGCTGAGGGGTTTGATGTTTTACTTGGGATTAATTTGTTTGGTTCAACAGGCTGGAGGTCTGCTTCACAGCACTGTGTTACTGTGAATGATGCTGGAATGCCTTGAGAGCTCATTACACTGAGCACTTATTGCTGATGGGAAGATGCTTTTGTCCTCTCATTAATAATTTATAGCTGATATGGAATGTGGTGCTCCTCCTACCTTAAAAACCCTTAGTGAAAAGAGCACAACTCCCAGACTCATCAGCACTAAGCCATACAAGTTCCATGAAACCTCAGTCATGAAGCTGAGGGAGGCATGGATGCACACTGCTGGGATTCCTGTCTTCAAGTTTTCCTAGAAGTGCCATTACAGAGTTTGTGTGTGAAGTCCCTGTGTTTGTGCTTATGTGATAGAGGCTGCACATGGCAGTGGCCCTCAAAAATCAAATTTATTTTTTTTTAATGTCCATTGCTGGACACAGAACACAGCTCTAGTGATCTTAGTGCTGGGTGGATGTTCAAAACACAGGACAGTGCTTTATTTTGGCTCTTATGGACAAGTTTTTCTCTTGCTTCTGATTCACTGATTGACTGGCTTTTGATCAAAGCAGCATCTCTACTATCTTCCATCTGTGCAAGTCTCTAGGTCACCTGGTAGGGATTTCTGACAGGAGGTGACAAATGTCATGTACGTCTCAAGTGAATTTTTTTCCCCCAAAAGATGGGGTAAACATTTCTACTGATTTCTGTGATCAAACACTAAAAGAGGAAAGCCCAAAAGGAAATTGCAAGGACAATCACAAATTCACCTGTACCTGGCCCTAACCTCAGCAGTCTGGCATTCTGAGCCAGCACATGCAAACCTAAGAGTTCAGTCTGTGACCATGTATTTGGCCTCTGACAAATAAGGTTTAAGAATATTAAAAAAGAAAAGGAAATTTTTTTTCCATACCTATTTGAGCTGGAATTCAGACAAAGTTATAGTCAGTCAGAGATGCCCAACACTTTCTTGCTTCAGGAAAGCCAGGAGCCCTGTGGAATTTAGACATCCAATGTTTCAATATTTCTTTTCCACTTTCTGCCAGAACTAAGACTTGCAGAGACACTGCATGAAGAAAAAAACAAAATAACCAACTGAACTGTGCTATGTCTCACAAGCTGCAGTTTTTTGGCAAAGCCCCTGGTGATTTCTCATTTCCTCCAAACTAGTTCTCTGACTCATGCTGCTTAGTGGGATACCAATGCCTTTTCCCCTCCTCATCACACACCACTCTATGAAAACATAAGGTTACTCAACAGAATTTACTGGCCACTCACTTGAAATAAAGACAACCCAGTGGTCTGAATCCAAGGGTCAGAGAAGACAGTGGCCTCTTCATTGCCATTGGGAATGTACTCAGTCCTGTGGTCACTCAGCCACAACCCTTGGCCATCTGAAAAACTGGGCACTGACAAATGACAACGCCCTTTAGTATCTCAGTTTCTTATTTTTTTTCTGGTATTCATGAGAAAAAAGTAAAGCATGTATTTGTTTTTACACTTCTTCACCATGAAATTTAGTGTTTCATTTGGATTATTGCCATCCTGCATCCTCTCTATCAATGCCCTAGGGGAGGAAAAAGAAAGATCTTCCTGCTCTTTCTACAATGTTAGAGTGAGAACAGCCTATGCCTACACTGTCTTTGCCACACAAGTGGCAAAAAACATGAAAAAAGAAGCAGAGCTCAGAACAAATTTCTCACAGGGTATGTGAATCAGATATGGGCAGAGCTTCAGGAAGAACTGGCTGGTCCTGGTCACAGCCTAGTCATCTCTCTAGCTCCTCTGGACAAGAACAGATTTTTGGGGGAAAAGGCCTACCCCATGATCTCCTTACCAGCTGGCTGTGGTGTGCAGATGCCTTTGCTGAGACAAAATAGCTATGGGGGAGGTTTTTAGTATTTTCCTATGTGAAATAACAACTTCCTAAAACTAGTGTCTGCAGATGAATACATTGCAGTTTGCAGACCCAGAGAAACCAACTTGGATCATTCACTCCTCTTTCCTCCCTTTGCATGCACTCCCTACACTTTCTAAACCTGAAATGAAACAGAAACCCCATGCCAGTTTCATTACAGACTCCTGTAAAACTTCTGTGTTGCAATAGGACACAAGGTTTTTCTCATAAATTTGTCTCTGATTATGAAAATTCAGAGGAAAAGGTGCATTTGAGGTTTTTTGCTTGCCTTTTTTTTTTTTCGTTGGTGTTTTACTTACTCTCTTCTCTAAAATTAAAGTCAAACTTCTTTTATTATATGCTATATATCTATAATAAACTGACAAAAAAGAGAAAAAGTATTTTCTTATCCCATTTGCAGTCACAGAAGTATCCATCCTCCAGCCCCGTGAGGATGACCAACATATGATATAGTGTAATTCCAAATTTGCATCAATGCTTTTCCACCTTCCCTGGTATTATTGGAATCAAAGGAGATGTTTGTTAAACATAGTTTGGATAAAAATCCAGTGACATCTTACTGCCAATGAAACCTCATGAAAGGGGAGAAATAGCTTTTCAGCAAATTTAATGTGAAGCAGATTTACGCATTTACATTTCAATTGCAAAATGTTAAAAACAAAAAAAACCCCAAAACAATAAACCCTCTCTCCCCAAAATTATAACATAAAAGGGTTATTTTTTCCAGGTAATACTGATTGAAAATTCTCCTCAAGCTATTTCTAACATTATATGATTCCAATAAACTAGAAAGCGAGAGGCTGCCTGAGTGCATGTCTTATAACAGGGTTCTGACACACTACTGTTTTGCTAAGAGATTACAAAATCAATGTTTTATGAAAACATTCTTGCATTTTAAATCAAAATCCATCCAATTCTTTATCACCTTGATTCCCTGAGCTCCTTTTTATTCACAAGAAGCAGGAATCTCCCTCAGGTAGAGCATCCACTTGGGCTGCATCCAAAGATATCCCAGGCCAGCCTCAGTGCCAGTAAAGCAGAGAAGCTCCTTTTCATTTTTTTTTAGCTCTCAAGATGTTTTGACTGGCTGAAAATGATGAAAGAGTTAACAACAGGCTGGCTGACATGACTTAGTGCTGGGAAAACAGGGGGAAGAATTAACCAAAGCTTTAGCAAGGCAGAATCAGACAAGTTACATGAAATGGATGCCAATCTGTAGGGCTAGGTGCAAAGAAAACCTTTTTTTAAAAGTGTCTTTTTGCAGAATTAAAGGTCTGCTTGAGAGTAGCATTCATGTTAATGCAGTTTACTTGGGTCTTGCCAATGGTATTTCATTTCATGGCATATGTTGGTATGATTAAAAAGCATGCATTGTATGGAATTAAAAGGATGCACTTTGGAAGAACTAAAAGTTGGCTCACTGACAGATTGCAAAGTGGTGAGAGTAATGAGTGGAACTATTTCCAGCAGATTCCCACAAGGATCAGTTCCTGGTACAATATTGTTTAGTATTTTCATCACGTGTGTCCAAATGATGATGTAAAATCATAGTAAACTCATTCCCAAATCACTTAACTTCTTGACAAAGGTATTGAAGAGAATATGTTAGACAAATAGAAGTGTTTCCTACCTTTTATAGAAAACCAACAGCTAAAAAGAAAGATGAGGAAATAAATGCATTTCTTGCAATATGCAGTTATATCTGTTGCATGTGGATATATAAGGTGTGCTGGGTGCACATACTCACTGCAAAATAAACAAGCCATTGCACACTAGCACATCACTAATCCAGGAGGAGTAACCTGTGGTTGCTACTTCTTCTCTGTACCTCAGTTATGAATTAATCTTTGGCTGCACACGTGTGGCACAGTTTGCTGGCTCAGTAACCTCTTGGGTGCATTCCCACTTCTCAGCAGCTGATTTGTTCACACCTTACTTACTTAGCAGGAAAAGGACAACAGGCAGCCAGGCACAGTGGCATCCAAGGGCAGCATCTATGGGTGCATGGACAGAGCCAAGGGCAGAGTGCTGGAAAATGTAAGACAGACAAGTTAACAGCGACGCCACTGAAAACACGACCATCACACACTTGACAGGAGGTGACAATATCATCTTTATCACACATGGTACTTTCACTCTACCATTAATCACTTAGAAAAATTAAGTACAAACATTCTTTACTTTAGTCAGTTCAATTTTGGTAGCAGGGAACAGGGTGTGCCACAGTTTTCTGTCTGTCACGATGAGCCTGCTGTCCTTTGGTGTTTTCTCTGTGGAGGATTTTTGTGACAATATCCAGTTGCCTCACACCTTGCAGATGATTGCTCTGCCCTTATCCTTCAGTGGAGTGGCAAGAGTTTTTCAGATTCCTGTTACACATCGCCCACTGACCATCTGCCATTACCACCTTAATGAGAAATCACTTGATGAAAGGTGATTGAGTGGTTACTGTCCAGTACAAGGTTACAAGCTCATTATACTACTTCCCCCTCCAATATTAAGCAATAGTGATAAGCCAAGAGTCTTAGCTGATACAACCTGGTGCATTTCTGCTATTTCAATCGTGTTGCCTTTGTTTACATGACATTCAGCTTACAGCATTTACTGTTAGGTTAATTTAGATCCCAGCCTTTGGTTAAAGTGGATTTCTGGGTGCCACTATTTCAAAATAGAAACTAGGGATAATCAAGGAGTATTCTATATTTTATTATTCTTTTAGCCATCATGGATGGGATGCTTTAAAGATGAATAAACTGTGGTCTTTCATTAGCAGTCGTGAGAATTGGTTTCTGTTTCCCCTCAGAGCACTGAGGTTTCCTGTAAAGCTACTCTGGCTCTGGATTTATGTACCATTTGCAGAAGAAGATCTATCCCCTTAAAGCTTCGACATTAGATTTAGCAGAGTCAGTTTTATATATCAAGCTGTTAAAAAAAATGAGAGAAAGCAAAAAAAGAGAAAATAAGCTTCAAAAAAATTAGTCCAGAGGAAGTTCAGTTCCTTAAACAGTTCTTGTTCTAAAAGCAAACCTACATTTCTCTTTCTGCATCAGGTCTCTCCTGTGATCTGTTTCCACTAAACCAGAAGCATTCTACACAGCCATCCTGTTAGGGTTGTGATTTCAAGACAATCTCCCAAATAAAAATCAGAGAACTGAACAGATTGAGGTAAGCTGTTAGAACACAAGAAAACACCAGATCTGCCTCTTGTCACAGAGACATTTAGCAGGAGTACAAAACTGCAGTGAAAAAAGCCTGGCAGAGTGATTCAGAACATACCACTAGGGGGGAATGATAGCGTTGCTGTACTTAAGTTTAGAAAAAAATGTTCTGAAAGGTTGTGTTGCTAGCACATACTCTATTTTCGTTCTGGGACTCATTCTCTAATGTCATATATATTCTGAGTGGTAAAGGAACCACCTGATGTCCAGCTTCATTTCAGGGAAAGGGAGGGCATAGGTATGATGGGCACCAGAAGACAAGTTTGGATGTGCTCGGATTACTGGGGGATAGTTCAGAGGAGAGACACCTTGAAAGGTCAAAGTCAGGAATGCAGCATGCTAATGATGCTGATGGTATAAACAACCAGAGATAGGTCTCCATTTGCTGGAGCACTTGTGTACATGTCGTACTTGAAGCACCTGAGCTGCTGTATTCATTTCAGCCAGGTGACCTGCGTGCCTCACCGCAAAGGACCTCCAGGCATTGCACTGACACAGAGCTGATGTGGCTTGGCATCTACCCACACTCTCAGAATGCAAAGATTGGTGTGTCTTCCTCTCATAAAACTGCCTTCTGCTGGTGATCATTCTCCTGATTCCAGACAACTCTGATTCATAGCACAAGAAAAGCTTTCCCAAAGGATTCGATAGCTCTTTTCCCCCAAAACACACACATCATCTGCTTATATTTGTGTGTATCTCATCTCATCTTATCCTAAAAAACAAACAAATCACTTCTGGGCCCCTATTCTCTCATATATTGCCTGAGAAAACAGTATTGTTTTCCCTCTTTTTTTCTTTTGTACCAGCATATTTTATTATTTGGTTTATAATCATTGACAAGGGTCCAAAGAAATGCAAATCTTACTGTTTTGATATCTTACACTGATTGTAACTCATCATGTCATAGGCCCTTTTAGCACCAGAGACATCATTCTGGTAGAGTAATCCCTTCAGAGAATTCCTTCCAACAAATATAGAAGACTGTCATCATGATGGGAAAAAGCCTTTCTCCTAACAGTGTTTATCATCCAAGAATAAATAGCAATGAAAATAATGGCTTTTTGAGACTTCAGAGGTAATCATCCATTTATCAGGAAGA
This sequence comes from Ammospiza caudacuta, assembly GCF_027887145.1. NCBI lineage: Eukaryota > Metazoa > Chordata > Aves > Passeriformes > Passerellidae > Ammospiza > Ammospiza caudacuta. Next base: position 22,463,355 of record NC_080601.1, on the reverse strand, counting down.
TATTGCTATAAGAATTGTACATAAGCCATTTACCCTTTCCAGTGTCTGACAGTCATCTGAATGTCAATTAAAAAAAAAAAGAAAGGAGAAGAAGATGAAGTTATAACGCTGCATCAACAGACAGCTGTCCTAGTGGGCACTGGGAGCACGGCATGGCTGGCATTGCTGAGCAGTGCAGTCACTGCCCCAGGAATGATGAGCTCACATTCCATTCTGGTTCCCGTGCTGTGCGGGGCTGTGGGGCTGCCGCCCCTGCGGCCCCTCGCTGCCCGGACACCAGATCTGGCGTCTGGAACGAGCCCGAGCCACCTCTCAGCTGGCAAGCACAAGGGCATACTTGGATTCCCAGGTTGGAAGATTATCTCATTCAGGCACAGCTCTCCCAAAGATATATAAGTGCAGTGAGCGTGGTGGTCCCTGAGAGCCCCGGCCCTGGGAGGTTCCAGGCACACAGGAGCACAGCCTCGGATCACAGCAAACATGACAACGATGATGATGAAGGTAGAAGAGCTGGTAGGTGCAACCTTCCTTCATTTACTCACAATGAATTATTTTCTAGACTGTCATCGGACCAGCAGAGAAAGGCAACCTTTGTGGATCACTGATTTAGCAGGTTACCAGCACTGCTGTGCTCTAGGGGCAAACCCTTATATACTGTTTGTTATATTATTATATTTTCATTTTAACTTTTCCTTGGGAAAGGGTCTCAACACAGATACAACCATACAGCTGTTTGGATTTGGCATCACAGCACAGTTCACCAGGAAAAGATCAACCAAAATTTAGCTACTTATTTGACTCTGTCCTTGATTTTAATTCATATATATTTTTAGAAGCCAGTAATTTTATGATCACACTTAGTAATTCCTATATAATAAGGGACTGGGACAACATATTAATGCTTGGAAACTACAGTATTTTATAACACTAAATTAGCAGCTTAATAATAGTATTGTTTTCTAATAATAAACTAACAGTTCCTACAGCCACTGCTGTTCATGATGCAAAAGTCTTTGAAAAAATAGGTCGAGACCACAAGTAATGGGACATTCCACAGCAGGATTCAGACTAAGAATGTCTGATCTGATGGAGAAACTGGGAAAACAGGATTGATTCAGTAAAACACTGCACTTGTTTTCCCAGATGGTTTTCTTAAGATACAACTGCCTAAGTAGTTAATGCTGCCTTAAATTCTTTGCTAAGGTTCTCACAGCTTCTTCTGCATTAGACTCTATAACAAATAGAATTTTACAAGGTAATCAAATAGAAAGGCAGTCTAGGCCACATGAACCACTCTCAAAATACACATCTGCCACTACTAAGTTTAACAAGTTATCTCTTCATACACACTTAATTGGGTATCAGAAATATTTCTGAAAACTATTGAAAGCTGTGCTGCTGCACAGCACCACAAAGCTTCTGCCATTCTGCTATGAGTGGGACTTTGGTACTGACAGCAGTGGATAAAACCAGCCTTGAAATCCCTCAGCAACCCAATTTAACTGCTTGGGAGATGTGCCCCAGCCAGCTGCATCCCAGCTAAGCCAGGCACAGGCAGAATGGCCGGGCCGGGCTGTCACACACTGAGAGAGGGCAGGAAGGAGGTACAAGCAGCCCTAAGCAATCCATGTTTCCAGGTGGTGGCTACTGCAGTCAAGAATCCTCTGATTATATTTTATCATGCTTGCATTTACAGGTGACTGGGAAGAAGGTGGATGATAAAGAGACTGGCAGCTTCCTCCCTGAGGACTTCAAGAATGGAGAGTATGAAGCTGCTGTAAGGTTAGAGAAGCAGGAGGACCTAAAGACAGTCCCTGAGCACTCACTGGCCCGAGGTCATCTGGATTATGAAAAGGAGAATAAACTAGAAGCAGAGGTAGGTTCCTGGGTTTTCTGCTTGGATTTTTATCATCATGTGTGCATTTCCTGTTGCAGTCCTTGATGTTCTGCCTCTCTCTAAGTCAGAAATACATGGTGGGCTAGAAAACCCCTTGGGAGACCACCATGAAGGAGGTTGGTCCAAAGTCCACTGAAGACCATGGAGATCTGCTCACCTGTGTGGCCTGTGGGTGAGGGCAGTAACACTGAGGCAGAACCTCAACCACCCCTACAGTGCCTGCCTGAACCCCTGAGAGCTCCTGTGCCCAGGGCTCAGCTGCCGCTGGCTGTCAGGGCAGGGGGGAGCAATCAGAGCCAGGGAGACACCTGCAGCTACACACCTAATGACTGCTACCAGAAAAACTAACCCTCCAATAACATGAAAATGTTCTTTTTGTGAAAACAAGGCATTGCATTTAGGAAGAACTGTTACAAATGAAACTAGTACTGGTCTACAGAAAAGTACCAATTTCAATTCCTGGAGCATGACAATTCTCCCTAGATCCTTAAGAACTGATGTTTTTCCCCCCAGTAACACAGTAGCTGTAATAGCTTTAATTTTTTTTTCTTTTTGAATAAGCAATGAACTGGCCTAATAATTTAAAGTGATTTGGAAATGATAAAGTTTAGGTAGCAGGGGAAATAAGACTTTGTTCTAAAGCATGAAGAGTAAGAAAGTCAGTCTCAGAAACATTAGAATAAAAACTACTTCTTAAACTTCACCAGAGACATCATTACTGGCTACAGAGGTTTTTTTGAGTTCCTTCAAAGCCAGTTCCTAAGAACTTTATGGGTTTCCAGTTATCCACAGTCAGCATAATTATTTTCCATTAGGCCAATGACCTGCAGACCAAACCACAAACACAGAGAACAACAAAAAGAAGAGGTGGAAATAACTTGAATAAGAATTCAGTTGACAAAACTGTATACCCTACGACCATGTACCAGTGTATTCACCCTTGATCACACCATGGGACAGAATCTGTCATCTGTGTTCACCCTGACTTAGCCCCTGTTTGTGAATCTCCTGAAGCCAAGGACACCTCTTGGGATCTCAATTCAGGCCACAGACCTGCCCTGGGTGTCAACAGTGCCCCACACTCACTTCATGCCCAGGTGCTTTTTACAAGCAGGTCTGGACAAGTCTTAAACATTTCTTGAACTGCCCCACCAAGGACACTGAGGACATTCTTTGTGGCTTCCCAAAATGTACAAACACTTGTGGACTGAAATGCTAAGATCATTCTAAACCTTGTTCCTCTCTTGAGGGTATGTTTTTAAGCAAAGAGAATTAAGTTCCAATAATTTAGGGACTGCACCATTAAAAAAAAAGTGATTAAAGAAAATCACTTGGTAGAAGTCAGTTGAAACTTCAGGAGCTTTCCAGCTTTCATAAGCTGCACAGGAGATTTTTTAAATTGTTGTGCCAGAAGAGACTGTAGTGCTGCTCTGACTCCTGGCTTAAATTCACGTCACAACATACAGCTCAAGAAGTAGTTAGGAAGAGGTCTAATGGTATATGAAAAACTACAGATGAGGTAGAATTTCTCATATAGTTAGCAACTCATTGTAATGGTCAATTAGTCTCACCTGGAAAAAAAAATTAAAACATTTTATTTCAAAGTTCATCCAGTCTTACTTGAATTCAGCTGAATAGTATCACATTGCTGTCCTGCCACTCTGAAAGGGAGAGGTGGTCACACAGCTCAACTTGCTGCTTTCCCTGATTTGTTCCAGCTGAAGAAGAAGAAATTACAGGCCAGGTCAAAACTTGAAAATTTGGAGGATCTTGAAAAAATTATTGAGCTGAAGAAGAAGAAAAGATGCAAGAAAGTGAAAGTACCTGTTTTAAAGAAGCCCGAACCAGAAGTTATTGTAAGTTACTTCAAAGTAGCTTATCCTGGGAAAGTATTAATGGGGGTTTGTGCCACACACAATTATGTTCTCTATATTCTTTTCTTCAGACAGGACCTGTGGATATTCCCACATTCTTCAAAGCTGCACTGGAGAATAAGTTGCCAGTAATTGAAAAATACCTGTCAGACAAAGGGGATCCAAATGTCTGTGATAAGGTACTGTCTTCTTCCTAATGCAAAGCCTACTGCAGAAGAGAACAAAAATAACTTTTACCATGACGTTTTGTAGATTCCAGCCTCATGAGAGGCAAAAAGGGGTGGGGGAAAGTAAATAAATGCTGGGAAGTTTTGTACATCAAGTTTTCTAGTGGCCACTGAGACCCTTCACAATCATATTACCTCAAAAGAGTCTTTATAAATAGAAAGGCTGTTGGTACCCAGGAGAACCTGATTTTCTGCAAAAGGTGATCTTCCAATGCTATGGAAAAAGAGATAAGAAATGTTTCTGCAGAACAACATAAATAAGTGGCTGCCCTCATACTCCATGATGCATGAGGTGCACTTTCAAAACACAGTGTAGCATGTTGGATGGGGAAATCAGCAGGTGTCATTTTAATCTGGATGCCATACTGCAGATACTTCCCCCATCCTTTAAAATACTGGATAGGCAGCTCTCAGCTATCAGGCTGCTACAAAAATTTAGCAGATTTCAGGTCTCAAAAGCTCTTTAAAAGGAACCAGCATGGAGTATGTATTTGCCATCATCCTAAGGAGGGTGGGAGAAGAGATTTAAAGATCTTTTGTGCCATATGTGATATCTAACTTCGCACTGCTTCAATTGCCAGTTCAAACGCACTGCGCTGCACAGGGCGTGCTCTGAAGGACATCTAGAGGTGGTGAAGAAGCTGGTGGAAGCTGGAGCCCAGCTTGAACAGAAAGACATGGTATGCACATCCACTCACACCTCTTCCCAAAAGCTGCTCATTGTTCTAGAGGTGCCAGGAGAACCATTTATAGAAGTGCTTCTTACAGAGGAGGAGTTCTAAAAGGCCTTGCAATGCCCTTGAAGTTTATCCTTAAAATAACATTGTTGAGAAGAGGTTTCAGGAGGGAGTGTCTGCCTCCCTGTGCCAGAATGGTTGCTGGAAAACACAAAAGTGCTGGCCAGCAGAGTGCCACAAGCAAGAAAGGGTAGGGTAGGGTAGGGTAGGGTAGGGTAGGGTAGGGTAGGGTAGGGTAGGGTAGAGTAGGGTAGGGTAGGGTAGGGTAGGGTAGGGTAGGGTAGGAGAGCTGAGGTCAGGCTGTCCCACACAGGTCTCTAGGGTCAGCAGGATTTCAAGGCTGTGCCCGAGAGCCCCCTGCTCCTCTGCAATGCCAACCACGAGGGGTCCTGAGCACCCACAGCTCCTGCAGCTGTTCCTTTGCTCCTCTGCCCTTGGCTGCACTGCCAGCCTTGCTCCCCCTCACTGACCCAGTGGGGCTCCCAGAGGGTGAGGAAGAGGAGGAATGACAGGCAGAGTGTGAGCATCAAGGGACTCCTTCCAGCACAGCTCAGGGCACAGATGCTGAATCCTGCAGAGGAGAGGGGTTTTAATTCACTTTGTGGACTTGCATAACATGGGGATTTGTTTGTTTTTTAAAGAGAACTGTTCTTTCCCTTGAGTTTAATTTCCTATGCATTTTAGAACCCAAAAGGCATTAAATAAAAATAATAACTAGCACATACCAGCCACATACCTGGCTAAAGGTAACTTCTAAGCTCAAGGAATAAACAAAGCACTTTTTCTTTCACAGCAGCATTGCCAAGATCTCTGTATTTAGGAGTAATATGCCGTGAATGTGAAGAGTGAGAAATTCAAAGTACTGCAGAAATTAGGGCAAAATAAGAAAAGCTGTTACTAGAAACAATTTCTTTTTTACTAGAAACTGTGATCACACAGTGATCACAGTGAAGTGCTCTAGGTTAAATCACATAAAATTAATTCGGAAATTTGGTTAAAATAGTGGTTTTTTAACATAATGATGGATTAAAATACTTTAAATTTCTTTTTCCCCATTAAAGCTTCATTCTACAGCTCTGCACTGGGCATGCCGGGGTGGAAACCTGGACGTTCTGAAATTCCTACTGGACAAAGGGATAAACATAAATGCAAGAGACAAGGTAAGCGCTTCTGGAACTCTGCAGCTTTTTAAATTGGAGACGAAAAGCTGGCCCTTACCCCCAGCAGCTAACTCCTGGCAGCTGTTTTTGAAGCCGCTTTCCCCTGTTCCACGGCACTGACCATCTCCCGCCCTGCCCGCAGCTGCTCAGCACGCCCCTGCACGTGGCTGTTCGGACAGGTCGCTACGACTGCGGGGAGCACCTCATCGCCTGCGAGGCCGATCTCAACGCCAGGGACCGGGTAAGCACCGGCAGCTCTGCCCTGCCGCTCCGCCAGCACCGCCGGCCCGGCCCGGAGCGGGCCCAGCGGGCCGGGGCAATACTGGGAGCGGCCCCAGCGGCCAGGATCGGCCGGGGCTGTACCGGGAGCGGCCCCAGCGGCCAGGGCTGGCCGGGGCTGTACCGGGAGCGGCCCCAGCAGGCCGGGGCAATACCGGGAGCGGCCCCAGCGGCCAGGGCTGGCCGGCAGTACCGGGAGCGGCCCCAGCAGGCCGGGGCAGTCCTGGCACTGCCGGGAGCGGCCCCAGCGGCCAGGGCTGGCCGGGACCGGCCGAGGCAGTGCCGGGAGCGGCCTCAGCGGCCGGGGCAGTACCGGCACTGACTAGCTGAGGCTGTTCTGACGCCGTTCTCTGTGTCTCCAGGAAGGGGACACGCCAATGCACGACGCCGTGAGGCTGAACCGCTACAAAATCATCCGGCTTCTGATCCTGCACGGAGCAGATCTGACTCTAAAGAACTGCGTAAGTAACAGCACAAAATCCAAGTAATTTTAAAATGCTTTAAAATAAAGTTCCCACCAGAGCCAGTTTTCGAGACCGGGAGAGACTATTTTGAATAGACCTAATTAGATCACTTCAGAGCTAATTAAAGCAGAGCTGAGACAAGGAAAGGGTAACTTGGGGGAGGTCAGGAAAAGAGGAAAACCCAGTACCTCTTTTAAAACCAGAACCCACTATCTGCTACTTAGATAACATCACACCTTTCTATGATTTATTTTAATTACTCATATAATGAAAAGATGTAATAGACAGGATACTTACTCTGCACAACTCCTGGGCTTCAACCACCACTGAGACAACAAGGATCTTAGCTTGCAAGAGAAATCCTTTTGTGAAGCCCGCAGGTGAGGGCCAGCTCCAGCGCTAGAGCTGCAGGACTGGCTGTCAGCCTTACAGCCGGCCAACAAATCCCTGTGGCTGAGCAGAGACAAGTCCCACACCTGGCTGTGCTCAGAGCCACTGCAGCAGCAGTAGCATTGCTTGAGCTCTGTGACCACTTATTAAAATACAGCATTTTCTCCCAAATCCAAACCTAGCAGCAGTAGCATGGGTTCTAACATTGCCAGTCAATGTTTTTGACTGACAATCAGTCAAAACCCCAGGGGACAAGGAGGAAAACAGCCACTGGAGCACTCAGTACTCCTTACTCTCTGCCCAACTCCCTGAAGTGTGGCTGTTCTGGCTTTATCCCTCATCAAACAATTATGGAAGGTACAGCTCCAAAGGCCAGAGACTTGCCCTCTCAGAGTTTGTCTGCACACAGAAGTTGGTCCTACTTGATTCCTGTGGCTCATACCGTAGTTAAACTCTTACCTGAATTCTGCATTAAATGAAAGAGTGTCTTACTGAGATTACACCTAAATAAATTTCTAATCACTTGCAACTAAAACAAAAGGAAGACCTGCATGTTCTGCTGGTCACAGCCTTTGTCAAAACCCACTAAAACCCAGGCAGTTTTCATCATGGCTCTGACCAGGACTGGGACTAGATCTGTAGAGCAGAAATACTCTGACCCCAGGGGTGCAAGAATAAGTCTGTGTGTGCAGAAGGGATTCACATCATGCAGATGCACTGAACAGATATTTAGGAAAGAACAAGGACTTGGCCATCATTGGATGAAATTAAATAGTTCTCTGTTTCTTTTAACCAGGAAGGGAAAACTCCTATGGATCTTGTCCTTCAGTGGCAGAATGGCACCAAAGAGATATTCAACAGCCTGAAAGACAATTCCAAAAAGAATGCCCGTCTAGGTAAATTCTGAGGAGAGAAACCAGACCACGCCCTTTTGCTGCTTTGAAATGCTGCCCACAAACCTGGATGAAAATGTCCTTGAACACCTATTGAAAATATTTATTGTACTGAATTATTTGAGGTGCCTTCACTGAAACTGCAAGAAACCTACAAAGAAATTATTTAAAAAGACAGGTTGAGTGTTAAAATTCCACTAGTTCTAAAATGGCTTTATTTATTTCTATTTATTATTTATTTATTTAAAAGTAATTTTTAATTATGTTATTTAAGCTTTTTTTTATAGGTGCAATTGGTCTAAATGCAATTTTTGCCAGCAACATAAATCCTTTGGTCTTAAATGGCAGAATTTTCAACTGTAGTAGCAAGTTTTCTCAAGCCTTCCAATAGCTCTAAATAGCAAATACTTGCAGCTGTTGCCTTGTCTCACTGCTAAAATAACCTGTGAATGGAGTGGTGGTATGTGGAAGAGCACTGGAAGGAGGTGTACTGAGGTGCCAAGAGGATTTAATGAAGCAGTTGAGAATGGTGTTTACACAGGGTTTGGCAATCATGGTTGATAACGAGCTCGAGGACAGAGCTCCAACCACCATGTACCCCTTTGGGCTGAAGGATTCAGATTTAATGTTGTGAAGGTCAGAGGAGACTGTATCAGGGAAGTGAATTTTTTAAAAACTAGACTACTACAAAGTATGATGATAGAAGAATGCAAAATCAGATTATGTATATTTGTAAATTTGTACTGCTTTTTCTGTACATTTTGAACTGATCCATTTCAGATTAAATTAACTGAGTGGTTCTTTTTATTTGCTGGAGTGGTGAGCATGCATGGGGTAATTTTGTCTCTCTTTAAAGGAAGTTCACATCACGTCTGCTGCAAAATTCCTAAAAAACTTAAGTCTCAGCTGCCAAGAGCAGCCATCCCTTACACTCCCTCCTTGCCACTCTTAGATAAACCCCATCTCACTTATTTTAAGTGGAGGCACATGTGAAAGCAGAAAGACAGTATTTCAACTAGCTAGTAAAACAAAGTTACAGTTCCATTACTGAGTTTGATTTAAAAAATATCATCTCTTTCTTAGTCACTATGTGGAGCATGAGACAGCTCCAGTTACCCAAGGCAAGAGAGATGCCAAGTCCTGTTAGGAAAGGCAGGCACTTCTCCCTTTGCTTTAGCAGAAGCAGGACAACCTTCAGGGCTGCCAGCCAGGGCAAGATGTCCCATGGGCTGGAAGAGACCTTTAAAGCTCATCTATTCCAACCCCTCTGCAACGAGCAGGGACCTTTTCAACACCATCAGGTTGCTCAGAGCCCTGTCCCACCTGGCCTCGAATGTTTCCAGGGATGGGACATTTACCACCTCTGGGCAACCTGTGCTGGTGTTTCACCACCCTCATTGTAAAAGACTTCTTTCTTGTATCCATCCTTTTTTAGTTTAAACCCATTATCTTTTGTCCTATCACAACAGGCTCTGATGAATATTCTGGAGTAATCTTTCTTGTAAGTCCCTTTAAATACTGAAAGGCCCCAGCAAGGTGGTGCTGGAGCCTTCTATTCTCCAGGCTGAACAACCCCAGCTCCCTCAACACTTCCACACAGAAGTGCTCCATCCTTCTTCTCAGCTTTGTGGCCCTCTCTGGACACACTCCAACAGCTCCATGTTCTTCCTGTGATGAGGACACAGCACTCCAGGTGGGAGACAGCAGAGCAGAGGGGTATCTAGATGCTGCATTCAGTTAAATGCCTGATTATCCACTGGGTGGCCTGGCAGACAAATATACCAGAGGCTCTCACAGTCCTCCACCAACCCATGTCAGCTGGCTTTATAGTCTGGCCAAAGCCATGTCCTGGGCACCATCCTGAGGTGGAGTCAGAAGTCAGCAGCAATGAATAACTTTTCCTGGAATGACAGTTTTGGAGTGAAGTTGCACAAAACCCAGAGGAGCAAGAAGAAGAACCACCTATTCTGTCTGCAGGCAGCTCTCTTAGACTGAGGCCAACGGCTTCAGACAGATGAGACTTTTCTCACACAAGCACCATAGCTCACGAGTGCCACCCTGGCAGCCACAGGCCTGATGTATGCTCACATCCTTCTCCACAGAAATCACTGCTCACCTCCACCTGCTGCCCTGTGCTGCAAGCCACAACCTCTCTGCTTGTTTCTGCCCAATTACCTGCACACTGGCAGCAAGCCTGTCAGGAAACAGAAATGACATCAGTGCTGGCTAACTCAGTCTGTTCCACACCTAACCCAGCAACAGTTCAATCATTCAGGCACCCAAGTGGCCACAGCAATGTGCTTCAGGAAACTGGGGGAGAAGAAACTTTATTAGATACAGTGCTTCAGGAGCTGATTGAAAAGTTTCTTCACAGGCCACTTGAAGGTAAACTTCATCTACAGGCTTGCAGCTGTACAGAGATGTGTTCAAAACTTGAGAAACCAGAAGAGCTAGACTATGAAGGCATGTGTTCTTAGACATGTTTTTTAATAAAAAAGGAATGCATGTGTACAAGTAAAAACTTCCACGTTAGAAATGTTCTGTTGAGTTAGCATTAACTCCAGGACACCTAAGGGAGGGTGAAGAGTCAGTTTCCTGCCCTTGGCCAGAAGCCCAGCATGACCTTTCAGATGTGGTGAACACTATTCAGCAGTCTCATTCACACAGTTTTCCTCACTTGAATGCTGGAAGAATAACTCTTCTGCAGGCTGAGCAAGGTAGTAAGGGAAAAATAAAGTTGGTTGGAGGAAGACTCAACACTGGCTAAAGACAAGATGGAGGCTTCTGTTGACAACTTGTTCAGTCCTCAAGCTTGAGTCTTAGCTTTTTTGCAGGCTGGCACTGCTGTTTCCTCCTCCTCAACCTTGCGAGGCTTCTTCACCGTGTACACCACGCCACAGGCACTCTTTCGAGTTTCTGGAATACACAAACAGAGGCTGCAGTACCAGCACCTCAAATGCTGAAATAAAATGCATTTAAGGCATGCTCAGTTCAGGTGTCCATGCCCCAAACCACAGCTGGACACGATGAGCAAACAGCCAGTCAGCACACACAGCAGGGAAGCAACCTGCAAGGGCAGGAGCTTGGGATTCACTGCATTACAGAGTGGAGAAAATACTGGGGGAAATACAATGGTGGGTGTAGAATTATAGCAAACCAAGGAAAACCAAGGTCTGCAGGGGCTGAGGAGCTGCAGAGACACAAAACCATAGGAAACCAGGCTTAGTCAGTTCAATAATCACAGAAGGACACATTCTTGAAGCACTGTCAAAAGCACTTCTGAGCCAAACATACTGTTATTAAAAAAACACTAAAAAATGCATTCACATACCCCAGGATTCTTAGACTATGTGGGCACAATTGTATTGGCAGAGGATCCCCTACATACCAAGGAAGTATTTTATGGTATTCAAGAATTTTATTTACTAAACTCTCAACATTATCATGAAATACTGGTCCAATAACCTACTGAGCCCAATTCAATTTTGTAATTACTGGTGGGAAGCTTCTCAGCAAAATCTGAGTTAGAAGAGAGTCCCTGTTCCCTACAAATACTCTATTAGCAGAGAGGCTCTGCAAGAACCTTGACAAAATATATTGACTTATTCTGGGCTAGTATCCTCTCTGGGACAAGGGAAATGACACTTGCTATTTAATTTCACAGATAAGATGGATGACAGGCTTGAGAAATCTCACATAAATTTGATAAACTCTGTATTTCTATGTAGATGAGCAGCAGGCTGGAGGAGAACCTGTTGATTTTTCCATGAGTTTGAAATGATACACACTGAAGAGTGAGTCAGAAATAATCCACGTATTAAAGCATCAGAAAGGGACATGACTAAGGTGCTTCTGCACACATGCTGCAAAAAGGCAAATGCAAAACACATGCATACCCATTTTTTGACTTCAATCACTGAGTTGTTTGGAGTGTCACTAAGATCAGCATTCAAATGTTTCTGAAATGGGCCAGTTTCACTATGAAGCACAGCAGCAGGCTCCTATTTTGGTTCAATCCTTTCTGACTCATTAATGTGGTTGCACGAGTCCTCCAGCACAGACAGCACTGCCAGTTCAGCCACTGACTGGCCAACATGGCAATGAGGGAAAATGAAACAGCCTTGCCACACAAGCTCCTCTTCATGCACTGGACAAAGAAGTAAAACCCTGATCTGACCTGCTCTGTAAGGTCTCAGACCTTTTGCAGAATATGCATCCACAAGAACTCAGTTTAACAAATGCACACATTATTTACAGGAGCTTCCAAGTGCTCACCTCCATGCAGCATGGTGGCTCTGCAGTTGGTGGACACAGCTGCCTTTGCTTCACCTTCTGACAGGCCAAACAGCAAACCTCTGTCACTGCTGCTCAGGATCAAACACACAGGAAGCAACACACACAACAGGGAAGGCTCTCTGCACGACAGGCTTGCTTACTCTACAAATAACTGGGAATTAGCAAAGCTGTAACTCAAAGTGACATTTTGCATAAGGTTACCCAGAAGCAGAAATGAGGCACCCAATTCTCCTGGCTGCAGTTCCCCAGCAGCCCTCCTGGAAAGCTCCTGGCAATGTTGTTTATTTCCAGACAAGAAGCTGTACTTTTGAAAATAAAAGTCTGTCAACACAGAAACATTTTAGATATGCATAATTAAGAAAAAATTTACCCCCAAGAAAATTTCAGCTTTGGGGACAGGGTACTGTCTGATACTAAAGCATTATGCTGAAGTTTCCAGCCACTTTTAGCAGGGATGACACCACCTTAGCTGTGTTAATTTGGCTTGAGCCTGACTGCTCATTTTTAGAGGGAAGAAAAAGCGTTGTGCATAAAATCCTTCCAGGCCACACAGCCTCCCACATGGCTCTCATGACTCAGAGCATGCTCCTTCCCTTCCAGGGACAGGCCAAATATGTGCTTCAGGGGTGGGGAGAGTAACAAAAATGCATCTGAACTCCAAAAAGAAGGGAATAAAATACTCTCCTTTGTTTCTAGAACACAACAAGTTTTTTTAACATTACATGTATAACTAAGGACTGGAAAATCCAGACCAGAAGTAGTTACTGCTCAGATAGGGACTTTTAATTTTACATGAAACCAATTTTATAGCTTCTGCTACCAAAAATGTGACACTTTGGAGATACTAAGTAATAATTTCTCGTTTGGTTCATAGTGTCCTTAGATTTTTATGGGTTTTATTAATTTCTCCATTTACACCCACACAACATTACTACACATCACAACAAAACATTCCTGGAGCTGAACACAAACATTAGTAGTCACAGTGACTTCTCATGCCATCCCATGACCAAGATCTGTTGCTCCTTCCACACACTCAGAGCCCTGATTCACTGAATGGGTCACCAGCAAGTACCACTGTATAAAGTTCAAGGACTGTAAAGGAGGAAAAGAATTTCAAAACCACTTTGAACTTTCCAATGCTACTACTAACTGCTGCCTTTGACTTTGGGAAAGGATACAGATTAGCCACATCATAAGGACCTCGGAGCTCTAGAGGCTAAAACAAAACAAAGTTTGGATATGTGAATGCCTTTGCTGTTAGACTGACAGTGTGAGCAGGCAGGCCAAGGCTATCAGATAGGCAAGATTAAATGCTATATAATAGCAAGCTACTGAACATAACAGTAAATCAAGCAAATACCACTATTTTGGCAAACAGTGTGTCCATCTGGGACAAAACTGTAATGAAAAATACCACAGCAACAGCAAAAAAAAAATCCCCCCAAAACCAACAAAACAAAACAACTAACCAAAAAAAAGTCCCAAAACCCACAATACAATTCTTTGGTAATGGCAACCATATTTAAACATACATTTTTATATGTTTAATGTGTAATTAAAGCTGTATTTTCAGCCACAGATAAATCTTCAATTTGTTTTGATTTATAAAAAAAAAAAATCTGAGACTTACCCTTTCAGCTGCACTAGATATAACTATGTTCTGGAAAACAAAAGAGTACAAACATTCATCTGTCAGACAGCTCCAAGAAATGAAATAAAAATCAGCAAGATGCAAAAAATTTTTTGAGCATTAGCTAAGTTCAGGCTCAGAGCCCAATTAAACATCAGAGTATCTGATGCCCTCAGATGAACTCTGTTGGGGTGGGAATCTTAATTTAGGGACGTGATATAAGCAGTATAAGTGTCCAGAGTGATGGCATTAAGCAATCACCTATCAGCCTGTATCTCTCATACTGGACTTCAAAGTGCCCTTAAGGGTAAAGAAAAAATGCAGCCACTGTGTTAACAAGTGTCCCCTTTATTTACACCGGTTGAAAAAGGCCCCACATGAACAACAACTCACCCTGAGCTGTAAGAGAAATAGATTTAGGAGTCCAGGATCCCCCAGAAGCAGCTTACAGACAGTGCCTTGAGACAGTTTGGTGCTCCCAGATTTTCAGTCTGTACTGCTGCAGTACCACTCAATGCTAAGCATTTGTGTTAGCCTTGACCATACCCACACTGGCTCAGGAAATGCATCTACACTTAGGCAGTGGCAGCCACTTTGTGTCACACACTCCATTCCCTTAACACTGGCACCCCTATGAACATCACCAGGCAGAGAAATCCCTCTCCCTTTTCTCCCAAAAGGTTTCTGCAGAACAGGCATGTGACTACAGCGGGGCTGGCAGATCCCACAGCTCAGCTGCCAGAGCTCTTGTGATGCTGAGCTCAAGGATGCTCACCTAGGGGGGCCTGCATGGCTCAGCTGGTAACTCTGCAGCAGCAAAATCTCCCTGCACCTTTTATTATACTGAATAAAGGGCTTTGGGAATTCCTGCTTGAGTGGGTGAGAATTAGAATTGTGCTGAGGCAGAGACAGATTTTCCCTCTCTGATGTCAGTACCACCAACACATCACCCAGCTCTGGTTTCAGGGTGGGGGTTTCCCCACACTGCTCTGCTTCCCCTGCCACCTCCACAGCACAAAGAGCTGGGCAGATATTGGAAGAAAATGCTCTGTGTGCAGCTAAACTCAGCAGCTGAAAGACCTGTGTAAACATGACTGCATGTTCAGTGTGCCCCAGGTTTCCTCATGTGCTGAGAAGACAAGGATGGGACAGATGACTCTGCCTCCCCACAAGGAATGCCAGAAGCAGAAACAATATATACATCAAAGTGACTTAACAGCACACATCCTGATGGAGCCTAGGACATTGTTTTTTCTGAATACTTCACCTTTAAAATGACTACACTATGGATCCCAGAGGTGCTTTTGGGCGTAAGTGGTGCTGACTGCAAGAGTTTGCTGGGAAAACTCAAGTTTCCTGCTGCAAACTGTAGCAACTAATGCCTGTCACCCAGGCTCAGAGGAGCTCCCAGAGCAGCTGTGTGAGCCATCTGAAGCCAGCACAGGACTGTGGATCACTGCTGGGCACTGGAGATATGCTCTGCCTGGTTCAAAGGCTTTTACTAGGGGACGGGTAACATGGAGGAAGGACACAAGAGCAGGTAAGAAAAGCACTGCTGGCAAGTGAAGAGCAGCAGGCAAAGGCAAATCCAAGGCAAGAGCTAAAGGCAAATCTAAAAGGCAAAACACTATCTCCCCAGGTAAAGCAGACAGCAGCTGTTCAGTACATTGCTCCAGGCAGCCTCCAACTCAGTTACCAAAACACAGCAGGTGAGGGACTGTTGCTCTACACACCTTCGGTCTGGCAAGGCAGGGGAGCTTCTCCTTCATTCCCTGCACATTTTAATGTTTTAAAGACACTGCTCAATGCCAGCTCTGAGAACACAAGTAAATTTCTGAAGGTTTCTCTGCCCTGCTACAATAGAGGAGGAATAAAAGTATCCAAAAGCTACTATGGGTTGAGCAACTACACGTTACAGAACATGAGAGTTGCATGCCAGGTGTCATCAGAAGCATCCCATGCTCCATTGAAACAAGGGCCTCCACCTCACTGACAGAGGCAAACTCTCAGTAGGGCTAATAACCATCTCTGCTGGTCCACAGCCTACTGAGTCTGGAGGCAAAGAACAAAGACAAGCTAGCAGTCCTCTTCCATGCCTGACAACAAGTTGTCCTGTGCAGCTCCAGCTGCTTTACCTTCCAGGCACAGATGAAACCCTGACTGACAGATGCAGAGTCAAAGGGCACCGTGGACAGACAGAGCCTGAACATCTCGCTTGCCCTAGCCATGATATCAACACAGCTGGTGCTCTCCAGTTCATCAACAACCACATGAGAAGCACATCCTGAACTGCACAGAGGAAAGAGGAACAGTATCAAAAAGGGAATTTCAAAGGAAAGTGGTCTGGTGTGTACAGAAGTCATGTCCAAGTCAGTACTTCATGTTATTACCTGCCAGAGCTGGGCTTCTCAGGAGAGGCTGTGCAAACACTCACCTTCTCTGGAGCACCAAGGAATGAATCTGTTTCACCCACCCTGCTGTTCTATAAGAGCTGCCATGATTGAGGAGAATTGAGGTAATGATGGATCTACTTTTAATTTATCTTCCAAGTTCTACATCCCATTTCAGATTTTACAAATCCAGCTTCTCTAGACTAGCTACATGTGGCAGAGGCCATTTACAATACAAAAGAGGGAGCTACAATTTCTGTTAAATTTGATATGACCCCCTATTAAAAAGCATGGCCTGAGAGTACACAGCATAACAGACAGCTTAACCTGGTAGCCTGGGAGGAGGTAAGTTATGAAAGCAATGGTTACAGGCATCCCAAAGTTACTTCTTCCTTGGGTTTCAGTAGCATGGAAGAACGCAGCTCATCTGACTGCAGCAAAGCCTTGGCTGACAGCCAGCGAGCTGTTTGGAATATTTTGGACACAGAGAATTTACTTGTTAACAAAACAAGATTTCTACTTCTTTTTTTAAATTGTGTTTTAGCCTCCATATTCAAAGTAGGCAGTCAAAAGAGCTCTTGGTTAATGAGAAATATGAAGTGGAAGATTTTAAAGAAATACATGAATTTCAGTTCTAGTGCAAACCTTAGATGTCTGGCACTTTAATCTCCCTCCATCCCCTCCCACCTTTGTTTTTGGGAATTGCATACCATAACAACACATGGGTTGTTCTGGAAAAAGAATTTAACAGCTTGACAGCTTAAGAAGAAAGCATGCAATGGTGCAAGAGTGGAAGTATCTGGAGCTACAATGATTGTGTCCTTGTGTTAGTAGGCCAAGATTTAGTCACAGCTTCAGATGTCCCAGCATCAAACTCATTTAAAATGGCTCAGTCTGTACAACTCCAGAAAAATTTGAACTGATTTAATTACCTTGTTTTCACTTTGACAGCTTACCTTTCCTTTGCAGATCTGCATCAGGCTGATGGCATTTGAAATTGTGTATCTTCTCATAGTGGAGTCTTTGATGGCAGGTGTGTAAAGAAGTTCAAAGTAAATGCCTCGATCTATTGCCTTCACATGAAAGAGAGTGATCAAAAATCAAAAGGAGAGAAGCCTAACAATCTAACAACTGCTGTCTGTTATTGATGCAGCTTACTCTCACTTTAACTGTGTCACATACAAAAAAAATAAGGCAGAATTGTTCCAGTAAGAGTACAGTATAGCATGGAAGGAGAGTGGGGGAAGGCTTCACTGTACACCAGATACGTGTGCATAAATCTTGGACAGATAAATGAGGTTTAACAAACAAACCACTTATTTGCTGTAACTGGCTATCACTAATATATACACACAGTCAGAGTCAAGGAGACAGATAACCATTGCTGGTAATCTGCTGTCTTGAAACTTTGAGGACTCAAGTCCTCTAGTCCCCCACCTGCTGTAAGAAAGATCATCACTTCCCTCAGTAGCCATGTATTGCAGATGAACAATTCCTCCGTGCACAAAAGCAGCAACAAGGACCCTTCTCCTGTCTCACAGCATACTCTGGTGTTTGTGACAATGTCAGAAAACACTGAATCACAGAAGAGGTTTCATATAGTAATGTACTGGTTATGTTTTCAGCTGCTTTGACATCCTTTGCTGTGCCTCACCAAAAGCCCAGTATTCTTGTTTTTGCAAACACAGAAAGGTTAATAAGCTTGCACACAGTGTGCTAGCAATAAAGACACAATGTAAGGCCAGGAGTTCTTTGTTCCATGGCAATCCTACATTTGCCTGAAATGATACTCTACTCTTACATAAATATTATTAAAATAGGCTGCAATGGTAATACTGTAAGAGAGTCCAGTAACTGAATACAGCTGGAATTAATCCAGCTCCCAGCCAGGCATGACCTCTGTATGCAAGCACAACAGAAGCTATACATGCATCAAATGTTTTACATAGATCTGGCCTGATAGCTGCAAACAAGAGAAGCCTGAATTCATCAAAACCAAACAGGTGATGGCAATACAGCAATTTCCAGTCAAGGTGGTTTTTAACCTCATCCCTACCACTTCAGCTGCCTGCCAATCTGTCTGGCATTGTAACAACCAAAACTGACTGCCCCAGGATGCACAGACCTGCTCACAGACAGACTGCCTTGAGGCTGGGAGTGTGGAAAATGAGAGGTAGCTTGCAAGGAAAATGTCTCCCAACACAGGGCTCTAAGAGCCACACAGCTCCTTACCTGGGCCAGCTGCTGCACTTTTAGACAGCTAGGGTACTTTCATACAGTGTTTCATACAAAATTGTTATTCCAAGTGGAATGTTGAAATCCTCAGTTTACCATAAATGCCAATGTATTATTGTTATTCTGTCTCAGAATTAATTCTAGGTAATTTTGAATTTTTATTCTAGGTCAAACTTTCTAAGAAAAGGAAGTAGGATTACTAGCCAATTCCAAATTTAAAAATTTGAGAACTAAGTTCTACATCAGCCAAGAATGCCCATGTGGAATGAACCTTTACATACACTCAGAGGAGAAAACAAGTTCCCATAAGAGCACGCTCAGATTAAGTTTTCTGGCAAACTACCAACAGCAGGCAGAACTATATTTGATGCACATTGATAGCCATCTTGGGTCCCACAGCATATATTTAGCAATGCTACACTGGGTTCATTTACCAAGACATTCTTTTGTCCAAGTATGGATGCAATACAGTTGTCTTTCAAGTAACCAGCACAACATCCTTCTCCTAAATTGACACTGCCATTCACATTTCCTGTCTTTTATATCAAAGGGCTGTTTATCTGTTTTGACACAGCTGTACCATTTCTGGTTTGGGAAGCAGCTTTGTCAGCAATCACACCATATCTCCCTGCTTAGCAGCACAGTGGCCTGAAGGCTCTGTTTCCACTCCTTGGGAACACCACTTCTGCCTTCTTAAGTGGGGGACAGGAGGAGAAAAAGAAAGAACATACATCAATGTGTATTAAGTGCTACAGTGGAGGCCCTGAAGTGAAGGACATTTGAAACAAAACTATACATTATGCAAGAAAATAAAAGAACCACTTGGATAGGAATGGTGGGTGGAAAGCAGTCGGGAATTCGACTCAGATTTTGTATTTAATGTCAGTCTAACAGCAAGAGTGCAATTTAGATGTAAATTTACCATATTCACAGGGGGCCTTCGGAAGTAGAATGGCAGCTTTTCTGTTACATTTATGCAGACCAGATCCACATCTAGTGTTGTGCAAGCAATCTACAGCAAAGAAACAGGAACAGATTATTAGATATGCCAAAAAATACATAACTAACTTTAGGTGCATTAATATTCTCCTTCATTTCTTAATGCAACAAATGTCTCTCCAGAGTGAGTTCAGTTTTAAAAATAAGAGGTACTGTGCATTGCAGGTATGCCAATCCAACAGCAGCATTTGAGACTTAAAACCCAAGTCTTCCCTTTCTTATAGAACTAATTTTCCAATAAAATAATGGTCAACCCCAAAGCAGTACTTACTTCTTTGTTTTTGTCTGACAGAGGACATGCAGAAGCAATGTTGGCTTTTGACAAAAGAACTCATAGATAATAAAGACCAACCCCAATTTAGAAAGGGAAGACTGCAGGAACTGCCCCTTGTACCATCATGCTCTGCTTCCAGAGCAGCACCTGGTTGTTTTCAGGATTAATTACTTTTACCAGAAGCAATAGAGAAAAGTATGGGAAAAAAGCAGAATGTGACTGTTGGTGCTGGAGACCAATCCTCAGAGCCTCCCTTTCCTGGCTGGGTGCAGCTCCTCCTGAGAGGCACACCTCTGGCAGAGTCTGGAGACAGCACTGAAGGCTGCAGTTTAAGAATGTAGCTTTGAATTCACACCACAATTTACAGGTTGTATTGAGAGACAGAGGAAATGAACAAGGGGCAGAGACTCCTCACACTGAGATACAGGGAAAATTGAGGGGCCCTAAAATGGAGTCTTTGATTGACATTAATCTCATGCACCCAAGGTAGGAATTATATATGCCTACTCTGTAAGGATGATTACACAGGGCTAGACTAATGTCTGTAAGCAGTGTTGTAACAAAAAAAGTAAGACAGGATGGGGAAGTTGAAAAGGAATTTTCTGTGTGTTGGGGAACTCTCTGCACACAGAAACCTGGCAGCAACTGCTCCAAATACACCTGGGCCAGGTGCCAACCATTCATCCCTCCTCCCACTGGCACAAAAGCAGTGGTAAGGGCTGCTCTAACACAAGGCACACTGCTGCTTGGCAAACTGGTCTTCTACCACTCTGTTCACATGGAATTTGGATGGAGATGAGAGCACAGGCCCATCTTTAGGAATGTTTCTTAGCTGTTGATAGCACTCTTTGCTAGACAAGACAGCCACAGTACACATGCAGGCAAACCACCACCAAGGTTTTTGAAGTTGAAATGTCTTTGCTAGGACATTCAGACTGAACTTTTCCTTCATGCCCTACCTTTATCTTTATCCTCCATTAGGCAGGACATGGGCTGCCTGTGGAATCTATGGCATGGAATTAGATTTCCAGGAGGAAGTTCAGCCCTACTACAGTCAGGTTCCCTCCTTTTCTTACATGAGGTACAAACTACTACACTGAGGTGATTTATGGGAACATGCACAGAACAAATAGCTCTGAATCATGCCCTAGAAAATATGTCAGCGAGGTCATAAAAAATTCAGGAAGAGATTATGGCAAAAATTAAGGGAAGCAAGAACAGACATCAGACACATGCAAGTTGTCCTATTTGATGAGAAATCAAGCCTTCCTAATCAGCTCCAGAAACACTGGAAAATTTGTAAATTAAGCACAGCGGGACAGGGAGTGACTCAAAAGCCAGGATATCTACAGGATTCCAGTGACATGAACATGTCAGAAAATACCACCAAGGAAAACCAAACTGCAAGCCATATTCCTCACATATGAGGAATTCCTGCACTGCATGAAAAACTGGAGAGCAGATTTCTCCAAGAACTCTAATATTCACCCTAGCTCTGGCTCCCAGACAAATCAAACATGCAGCCAAGCTAAGGCTACCCTGGCTGCTGAGAAGATCTGAAGTGCAACAACTTCATCCAGAAAATGACATGCAGCAAGTTGCACAGCCCAGCAGCTGCCTGGCAGCACTGTGGGCAAGAGCCCCATCTGCTGGGAGAACTCCAGCCAGCCATTAATAAATACATCTGCCACTGTCTGGGAGTTCTGAAGCAAGCTTTGGCAAATGTTCTATGAATAAACATTGAAATCTGACTTTGCACTACATCTTCAGATGTACATATGAAGGCTTTTTGAGATATTAGTGATGTGCTAAGTGCTTAAAAACAGCAGACAGAGCTAACTAATATAATTTAAACAATCAGAAATCTTAGAAAGCAACATTTTTTAAAAGCAGCAAGTACAGACCCTATTACCTGCATGGGGTGGGCATTCCTGCTGCAGGCCAAAACAATATTCTTGGGAGACTTAAACAAGGAGCCCATTCTACAACTGGCAAACATGGCTTCCTCATCCCCTAAAGGATATAAATTATTTGAAGAATTTGAGCACATCTTTCAGTACATATCACTGCCACACTCAGCCACAAAAGAGCTTCCCTGGCTTGTGACAAAAGGGCACAGACTAGTTTTGGGCCATGCTAAAACTGGAGTACACCTCCAAGGGTCATGTAATTTTTTCACAAAAACATGAAAAATCTTGTTCTATGGAGAAAACACAAGTGCCAAATTGTTGGTGAGAAAGATGATGCTCTTGAGCTCATGCTGAGTTACCAAAAGCCAATAGGAAGTTTATTTGTCATGCAAGACCCACTCTTGAAGGCTTTATTCTTAATAATGAAATATCCATGAGTTGTAAGAGGCAAACTGTATGTGCTGAAACGCTCTATGTAAAGTCCCTTTCACCTGTGTGGTACCTCTGTGAAACTGAGTAAGTTTTGCACAGTGAGATATTCTAACATCTCTAAACAAAAGGCAGCCATACAAACCTGCCCTGAATGTGAAGGATGAATGAAGTCTTTCACCTCATGCACTTTGCAAAAAACACGCTTGGGTTCCATCCCCAGCTCAAAGTGCTGCCAGCATGGAAGCAATGGAGATAATCTCACTGACAATCCTGCCTCTTTCCTCACAGCCTGCCCATCACCTGCCAGAGTGTCAGCTTAGCCAGACCCTGCCAGAGCACAGCACTGCTCTGCGCTGGCACAGCTCCGCGGGGCTGCCTGCTGAATCACTCTGGGAAAGGGGATCTGCCTGCAAGAGAACTTGGCAAAACCTCTGGTTACTGCTCAGCCAAAAGCAGGCTCCTCCAAGCAAGCTGCCATGCAGCTGAGCAAGCAAGCAGCTCAGCAAAGCAGGCAGGGACTGCAGAAATGAGTGGCTGCTTAAACACTGCCACAGCTGGATGTGCAACTGCAGCAGGAGGCGTGATATGGCTGAAAATAAACACTAATAACCCTTAAGTGAAAGAATACCCTTTTCCCAAAAAAACAACACAGCACACCCCAGCTGATCACCTAGTTTCAGGTGCTTGTTTAAGCACATGATAAACTGATTGAACTCACTTGAGAAATGAGATTTTACATTATTGCCAGATATCAAAAGAAAGAGGTGGAGAGTGGCCAGCAAAAAGTATTTTAAACCATTTGCCTCTGTCACACCCTGAAGAGTCCTACAATCTTTCAAGGGAAATAAAATTCAGAAATTTATTTAATTTTGCTGTAACTCTTATAATTAATGTTTGAATTTGGCTGAAAAATTCTCTAAAGTTCATATTCTTTGACAGCTCCTGCTTTGTAGTTTACTTGGACAAGACTTGAAATAGGAGGGGAAATAATGTAGAAAACCAAAACAGAATAATGCAATTTTAATGTAGCAAAACAGGTATTCAACAGTACTGGAAAGTGGCTTTAACTTATTTTAAAAAAACAACCACCAGACTCAGTCTTAAACTGAGAAGTTTTGAAAGTAAATATCTTTGAAAGTAAATTCTTCAAAGAAACTCACTTTTTTTTTGCTGTCCCTGCCCCTCACACTGCTTTAAACTGCATGTCTGCCCGCCAAGGCTAACAGAGATGGAACACTTCCACCTACTCACCCAATTCAGACTTAATATTTACAAGCTTACAACAGATCAGACATCACAATTTTGGGTTTTGTATTTTTTGTCAGAAAAATTCTGACAAAAACATAACTTCTTTCAAGGTGCTCCACCAAATCAGAACATCGACATCAGCTGTTATCAAGTATTTCAGAACAATTTAAATAAAATATTAAGGAAATGGAGGTGAACAGCTACCAGGTAACTCACAGAACCACATTAGTTCTACTTTAAAATCCTCCCTAGCATTTTTGAGGAATAAATAGTTCTAACAGAAGATCAAAAGTGCATTTTAGGGAAGTTGTCAAGAGTTTGAGAAGTTAAAGCAGAAGACAGAAGTTTTCTACATGATGATATACACATATATTGGAGGGGGAAAAAGAATGCTTTCTCTCCTCACTAGAGTACAAGGCACATAAAGGCAATCACAGTGCAGGGCATACAAGTCCCTCCATCAGGTAGACAAGGTAGATATTTCAGACTTTAACCTGTCACCTCAGAGTCCTGCAGCCTCCTGCAAATCCTCCCAAACCCCTCAGCCCATCAACTGCCCAGGCAGCCTATAATGTTTGATTAACTCCATGAGGCCTTTATAAATGGGGCATAAAATCAAAACAAAACCATATACTTAGATTAGCACAAGGCACTAAAGGCTACTGAACGAGCATTACTGATGAGATGATGGTACTTACATGGAACAGCTTCTCAGTTTTTGGAAATATTGCTATGATGTCATATAACCTTATGTTTGCAGATGTTGATCTCTATAAAAGGAGGAAACAATTACTACTTTGAATTCTGACATGCACAATGATTACAACCAAAACAATGAGGAAAAAAATCCTTTTTCCCTGTCAAGTATTAAAACAAAGCCAATAATCATCAAATTACACAGCAGGTTTCTACAATGAAGTCATTTATTCTCAATTTGAGGCTTGTCCCAGCAATTTATTAAGACACACTTTTTGTTTTGATCTTGTAGCACAAAAACATAACCAGATGCAAGGGTTACTCATGGTCTTCTAGTTCATGCACAGAAGTCCAGAAATCAAGGAACAGAACTATTTTTCCATATTGACAAATGATCAACAGACGCCATATACACTCTTGTAAGTCTGCATCTCCTCATGATCACATTACTTGTTAGAGATGCAATTTCAGAAGCCACTGCTGAGTGCCCTATAAATTCCAGGATGTTGTCCCCATAGAATTTACAGTTTCATTCATTCATTAAGAAAAGGAAATAAAAGTTGCAAAATTGATTGCTGAGTATACTTACCAAGAGATTACAGTGGGAAGGATCAGAAACAACAAGTGTTAGCCGGGTCAAGACTTTAATTCTTTTAGATGTCCCCTATATAAAAAAAAAATTAATAACCCAATGCAAAAATTTGTGGTAATTTCCACCCAGTCTGCTATAAAAAGAAAATGGTGTCATGCTTATAGTCTTGCTATACTAATTTTCTAAAGTTTGTAGTTACACTTCCCTAATTTACATTATCTCTTTGCTATTATACCTGTCCTTACAAAGAACGACTTACTGTGTTTCTCTGGGGAAGGATGAATAGAAAGCAAAGAAAAAAAAGAAAAACAACCATGCAGAAAAACTGAGTATAATTTACTACTGCTATGATTCCCCAGGCAGGCCACAACTGCAATGAAAAGCAGTTCTTGAATTAATCAATGTCAGTGACCCAAAACATATTATTGTATTTCTTTATATCCAAATTTTGCTCCATCAAAACCACAAAATTATTTTCGAAACTTAAATTTCAAGAACTGTACTGTGATTATTCCACTACAAGCAGATTCAAAATTCAAACAAAGCAATTTCTTTAATAATTTCTAAAATAACGAATAGAGCCTACCCTGATGTGAGTTTACTATTCTTCCAATGCTTGGAGTTTGAACCATGAAATAATGGACAATTTTTTCTTTTTTGATTAACACCTCATACACAAAATCCCATATACAAACACACAAAGGTAAAAAAAGGGTAACTCGGAATACCAGTGTATATATATAGAATGTAACTAGACATACTTGTACAATAGGTAAAGATGGAAACAACTCTGAAGGGGATACTGGCTTGATGATTTCCTTGAAAGAGAACAGAACAAAGTTATTAAAAATGCCATGGGTTATGTTTACATGTAAACAAAAACTGTGTTCCAATCTTAAGAAGAAATTTACCACACTAAGGAAACTATTTTTGTGGGACAGTACATGAACCATATTAAAAATTAATCCGAAGGCAGTTCTACTGAAATATAAAATGGGAGTTTTGTTACAAATAGAGATTTGTGCTTGTATCTAGATGTGCATTCTGTAGCTAAAGCTATCTGGAAACATGGAATAAGGCAGCAGATTTACTAAAGAAAACACAGTAAGAACAAATAACCCCAAGAAAAATTACCTGTTTCTTTTCTTTAAAGTCGATGACATGATTAAGTGCAACTACAGAATATCCCACTGAAAAACACACAGTAAAAATTTAGTAAATAAATAGTAAAAAGCAATTCCAATGAGAAAACTGTAAAATACTCATTACTTAAATGTCCTACAGTTAATAATCACGCGCATATTTAGATTTCTATTATTTTTTAAGACGACTGGTTCACCCAAAAAGTGCTTTGAAGTAGACAAAAAAAAAATCTGTTTGGCTTTTAACATAGCCCTGGCCTGACAACCCTCACTCAATGCAGAGCTTTATGAACACAAATACATGGGTTTGGTGTCCCCAAAGGTCTGGCCTAGCCTGGCCCTGTTTGTGACTTTCTTTATGGAAAACTGCTGTACTCAGGACAGTTGTTAAAAAGTGCAGATAACGCAGAGCTGCCGGAGAAGGCAAAGCAGTAATCCCAAACGATGCTGAGTGAACGGAGGAGAAGGTTTGGTTCACAGGCTCTGGGGAGGATGCCAGACCTGCCGGGGGCATTCAAACCTCCCGCCCCGAACCCCGCACAGGCAGCACGGGGCTGAACAACAGCTCTGCAGGAAAAGAGCCGGGCCCTCCCAAACTGCCGGCGGAAAAACTTGTGCACGTAGGGAAAGAACCAACCGTGACACCGGGACAAGCAGGCAGAGACAGAGCTGCAAGGCGCAGCAGGAGCTTCCCCTGCGCCCCCGTCCCGGGCAGAGCCAGCCCTGGGCACTGGGCTGGCAGAGAGCCGCGGGCTGAGCGGAGCGGCGCCGGGGGAAACGGCGGGAAGGGAAGGTTCATCCCGGGAGTCCGGCCGTGCCAGCCCAGCCCGCAGGCTCCGGCAGTGCCTGCCGTGCCAGGGGAGCCGCCGCTCGCGTCCCGCTGCCCTCCTGGCCGGGGCCGGCCGCGCTCCCCAGCTCGGCCCCACCGAGCTCCGGGCCGGCCCCGCCGCCCGCCCCGCTCGCAGACTCACGGTGCGCCGCGGCCTCCAGCAGGCTCTGCAGGGACTTCTTGTCCGCTCCCTGCGGCAGATTCAGGTCGGCGAAGCCGGCCATGCTCTCGGCGCGGCGGGCGGGCCCAGCCCGGGCACGGCGGCGGCGCAAGGCGGCGGCACCGCCCTCCCGCCCGCGGCAGCCTGGGCCCTGTAGTCCCGCCCGTCCGGGCCGGCGGCTCCCGCAGCCCTTGCCGGGCTGCGCTCCACAGGGCTTTGGCTGCCTCGGCGCGGCGCTGCGGGGCCAGGGAGGAGCTATGCGGTGGTGGCTCAGGTCTCAGGCGGAGCCTCTGAAGGAGATCCCCCAGGATCGTGGTTCGTTCCCAGGCAATGCACCCCGGGCTGGCTCTGAGGGACATCCCCGAGCGGCTCTGCCGCTCTCCGCGGCCGCAGCGGCGCCGGCCGAGGCTCGCCGTGCCCCTCGGAGCCGCCGGGTGCCCACCAGGTGGAGCGGTAGCCCTGCTCCTGTGGCGTGTTATCTATTCCCTGTGAAACTGGTTCGGCTCTGTCTGAACGTTGCCAATAGAAATCAAATCCAATCTTTTCTATTTATGGTTTCATAGTTATTCTCTTTCCTACAGCGCCCCGAGCTGCCGTGTCAAAGACAGCCCTGACACCGAAGAGGACAGAGGAATTCTCACAGACCGATAATCAGATACAAGTTCACTGTGCAGCGCTGCCACAAAAAGTACTAATATTGTTCTACTGCTGATAAATAGCACACAATATGTAAAATAAAAATGGAAATTCTCAGTAGATGGTTTTTGGTGACTTAGAGCAGCTGCTGAAGACAGCAGGTCTGCAATTCCTGTCCAACTTCAGGTGGCCAGACTAGGTGGTCCTTCCCTTTCTCTATCTTCAAATTGAGCTAAATGCTCACCAGGGGAAGTCTGTGGAAATCTGGAGCCCTGAATTCTTAATATGGCAAAAATGCTTCTAACCGAGGCCAAGGCTGCTGCCAAACCCTGAACATCCCTTCTTGCAGGGTCAGACCTTGATGTAGCTTGTGCTAGTTGCGCACACAGGGCTTGTGGGGACCTGGGGCTCATTTCTATCAAAGAGAACACTTGGTTTACAAAGCATGGCTGAGAAACAACAGCGCCTTCTTGGTGTGTTTCTGGACATCCTGCCTGATGAGTTACAAATACCTGGGATGGTGGTAGCACAGAAGCTACTTGTGCGTTGCACACACGGGACCAGGAGCTGAAGCAGTTTTGAGGGTCAGTAGAAAACAGCTCCCACATCTGCATGGCAGGAAAGTTCCACATCACACTGAAAGGGGTAAAAACCCCCAGCTGGTAAACCATTGTTGTTCATGCCACATCCATGGCAGCATTTTTTTCTTGACAATATTAGATCAAGATATTTCAGTAAAGAAGCTCTCTTTGAGTCCATCTGCATCTGTAAGTTTCTTGCCTGTTACATCACATCAGCCAATACTGCTTCTTTGCCAGCCATTTGAAGAAAGAGCACAATCTGAATGGAATTGCCAAGGTTTTTATTGGATGTGTGTGAAAATGGAGCAGCTTGAGATATTATTCCAGGTTTTCTTTGGCTCAGTGTTTGATGTAACTTGATTTGTCTTAATGAATGTAAAAAGCGATCCAGAAGCATGTATCAGTTATTTCTGAACAGCCCTACTGCAGTATTGTTCAGAGATACCAAAGAAGATTAAGCAGCCTTCATGTTTGGCAATATACAAGCAAAAGAGGTGCTTTGAGGTGCTTAAAATGGAGGACATTTAATCAGATCTTCATGCAGAAGCTCTGAAGCACTCTATTTGCTGTAATGGTGTAAGAATCCGAGTATGAAGCCCTTTTAGCAGCAGGAATCACAAATCATGTACTCAGAACAGTGCACAGCATTCTTTTCTATGTTATTATTTAGATGTTACTGCTTTTATTTACGCCAGCCCCAGTGGTCTGAGGAGAGCTTCCTTAAGGTCCTCACTGTTCAGCTGCAAGCTTCTAACATGCTTTGTTTCATTGCTGTCCTGAAGTTCTCCGTGGTGAAAACAGATCTCCTCACTCCAAGTGTTTCTTCCTCAATACACTTAGACCTCAAGACAGTCCTTTCTGTAAACTTTAATGCAGAAACTGTCACAATTCTTCTAATACATTTTCAATGGGCAGCCCATGGTAGCAACTGTTAAGGTTAGTTCTGCATTTGGCCCTTTTTGGGTGCTAAGATTTTATTTAATACTATTGACCTCAGCAACTCAGTAACATGAATGTCACAGTCACTTTTATCATAACCTTGTAACCTCAATGTAAAGGTACAGATGGAGTTTCCAGAGTTGGGAGCTCTCATTTTGAGTGATAAAGAATTTTAAGCATAAATGTCATCTTAATTGTTCATTTTCTTTTCAGATGCCAGCTTGCTGTTGTTAGTATTTGCTGGTTTCAAAAAAGGGAAGACATAATTTCATATTTAAGTTGCACAGATAAAAGTATTTATTTTGACAATGGTAAGAAATGGCCAAATATGGGAATAGTTACCTCCCTGTTTTCCTGCCACAGAGTGATGATGATTTATCTTCACAAAGACAAGAAAAGGCAGAAAAGAAAAGTGCAGCTGCAACATATTTGCTAGAAATTAGACAAGTGTTAGTTGCTAAACAGTACATGCTGGGAATAAAAATCAACGTTTCAGTAATACTTCTAGAAACAAAAGAAAAGGAGAAGAGAAAGAGAAAGAGAAAGAGAAAGAGAAAGAGAAAGAGAAAGAGAAAGAGAAAGAGAAGAGAAGAGAAGATATATGACAGACAAATGAAAACAACAGTTTAAGGAGATAAGATCTCTCAGGCAAGGAAGGACAAAAGAGGGGATAATAAGAAAGAACAAAAGAACAAGAAAAGTTTCCAATCTGATTATTATTATTATTATTTGTTGCATTGCATACTCATGTTACCTTCCTGCCATGTGTACAGTATTGAATGGCTTAAGAAGGGGAATGTAGCAGTGCCTTCAACTTTTTAGGCTAAGAGGAGCAGGGCTATTGTTTTCTAGAGGCAGCTGTGTGAGGGAAGGTGTTACCATGCTGGGCTGTCAGCGTTTTCTCCTCTGCTGCTGAAGCTCTTGCACTGCATTCCTTGACCCATTTCAGTCAGGATCCTCCAAGTTTGCACAGACCTGCTCACTGTAAGAATAAAGTCCTCCAGGGAGGGATGAAGGATCCAGGATTTAATGCTGGGTTTTTCAACAGAAACATTTTGATAGATACAGTCTGGCCCCACTAAATCAAAATGTGCTTGGGAAACTGTATAGCCGTAATGATCTGTCTTACCTTATCTCACTAACATGGCAGCAAAGACTTGATAGCAATGGCCTCTGCTGTAATATACACTTAGTATCAATAACAAATGCTGAAGATGTTATGTGATCAGAACTGTTTCTGGAGGAGGAGAAAAAATTAAACAGAGAAAATTAAACAAAATTAACTACTTTGGGAGAGGGAAAAAAATCAAAGTAAAAGAGTTGTCTTGCATTTTTTTTCTTTTTATAATCTGAAATTTTTCTATATAACAATAATAAAATACCAAAGGTGAGATTTGTAAATAAAGTACATTATCAAATATTAACAAAATAGTTTAACTTCACTAAGTGCAGAAAGAATGGGGGACAAAGGATTTAGCACACAATCGGAGGTATATGTAAATGTTAAGACGCTTTTATGCATAGAGAGCCTAAATTACTCAAAGGACAGGATTTTACTAAGCCCAGCCAGAAAAATGATTTGATTATATTTTTGAAGCCTAATGGAAGGTGAAAAAGTAATTTCTTGGGTAAAGAATAAATGTCAGCTTGTTATTCTTGACACCTAATGGGACATTTGTTTCACTTCTGTATTCTGTCTGGAACAATGTGTTAGAATTTTTAGATAGGATCACTGAAGACAAAAATGGGATGTACCCTTGGAAAGATGAAGTCCTACTTTCCTTTGTTGTTATTTTAAGTACCTAGAATAGATGTCATCTCATGGAATGATTTATTTTCTATGTTTTTCCAGGCACTGGCCGTGTGAAACCCTCTAAACCCTCACAAAAAGCACCTCACGAGATTCAGGGAAACTGGAAGTTATTTTAGGTGTGTCCTAGTAAAAAGCTTTCAAGGGGCATATTTTAGAGAGGTGTCAGCTGCTTTGTCTTGCCAGGGTTTTTCACATCTCTGCAATAGTACATAAATCCCTTTCTGTAATGGTACATAAATTGATTTAAATTGCTTTGTTTCTTCAAAGGTAAGATCACAACAGCAAATTCAAAGAATGGTACTGTGGCCTTTGAGAAGGAAAGAAATCAGGTGATTAACTTTGAATGAACTGTAAGGGAATTTAGGATACAGAACAAAAGACAAGGTTCAGTCCTGCTTTTGGGTTGGAACAGGTAGGAGTGATCCCTACCCTACCAAATGATCCTGTGTATCATCCACTGAGAACATTTAGAGAGTCACATCCCAGAAGTATATTGAAAAGCTGTCAAGAAGAATGACTGATTTAATGAACTGTGTTAACGCATTTGCAGGAAGCACCAGATTATAATTTG
This sequence comes from Ammospiza caudacuta, assembly GCF_027887145.1. Classification (NCBI taxonomy): domain Eukaryota; kingdom Metazoa; phylum Chordata; class Aves; order Passeriformes; family Passerellidae; genus Ammospiza; species Ammospiza caudacuta. The sequence continues at coordinate 22,432,058 of NC_080601.1, read as the reverse complement.
TTCTACCTTAGTAACATTTTAAGCAACTGAAAAATTGCTTTTAATGGGAGTATTAAACTGTACAATTTTATCAGCTTTTGTGATAAGAATCGATTTTGAACAAAATTTACTAAGTTCCTAACTCCCTAGCTATGCTTCAGACACTATTTTTGAAAAATATGTCCAACCAATAAGGAAACATTCTCTCTCCAAGTTTTGCCTTAATGTTTTAATTTAGATATATCCTTGCAATTTCTAAAGATCTTTTTCTTCCTAATATTTGCTTAACTAAAGAGGACAAAATACTTCATTTATTACCAGGTGGGGTAACTTACCTAAAGCTCAAGGTTCATGAACACATTTTGGGTGGTTAAACAAGGATTTTTATTTTGTGTTTTCATTGCTTTTGTTGTGATTGGACACAATAAAGCAACTAACACAGTGTGGGAAAACACTTGACTGAACAGGAAAATGCTTTCAACTTGGTAATGGTCAAGGAGCTGCCCAAGAAGAAGCTTATCATTACTTACTTTATTATCTTAGTCAAATCAGGATCTGGGGGTGGTAGGGAAGGGCAGCAATTGAACAACCAAACCCTACATTTCTGACAACAGGGGGCTCTGCCTGTGCTCAGTCTGTGTTCTGAGTCAAGTATGGAAGCATCAGTTGCTATGGATTTGTGTTTCACTAGTCTGCAGGACTGTCAGCTGAGGGTTTTGGTTTTTTCCCCCCAATAACTGGATACTTATTAGGTTTGTCTTCAAAGCAGATTTTAAAGTCAGTATAATGCACCACCATCCTGCAGCCTTCCTTACTACTGAGCCACACAAACAGTTCTTCCCTGTCCCGTGCATACTTCAATAAAACTTTCTGTATTGTTGCAAGACCTCCCCTCATTTAAACCTCACAATTACTGATACACTTGAGACCAACGCTTTTCATTTCCTCTCCTTTTCTAGTTCGCCTGGCTTCTGTCCCATGTTGACAATGTCCTGAGGGACACTCAGGAGCAGGTGTTTTTCTTGGTTTTAGTCCTTACTGTCTGGCATGTTGCTATATCAAGGGTTGTGATCTTCTGCTGGCATCCCGTGTGTAACTCACAACTCAAACAGTTAATTTTCACCCCACTCTGAGGCAAAAATAGGACTTAATGAATTGAGAAAGCTAGTGAGTCCCAGAATTTGGCTTGTATCTAAGAGTCCAGAGAACCTACAAGAAAAGCAGGTAATTCAAGCAATAGGAGTTTGTTGGTTTTAGCTTTACAGAACGAATTACACATGAAGCACTGAGTAAATCAGGGTATCAAAATATTAATAAAAAAGAAACTATAGGTGATGGTACTCACACCAACTGATTACGAAGAAGAATCTGCAAGCTTGGAAACACAGAGAAGTGCTTACATACACGGGACGTGTCACAGGGCTGTGCCGGAGCCGGCAAACCGAGAGGCTCCGACCCCGCTCCGGCCGGGCCACCATCCCGCAGCTTCCCGGGTGAGACCTGTGTGCATATAACACATATACACAGATACAGGCGGATCCCAGAGCGCCCCTCGCTTGGGGCGGTCCCGAAGGAGAAGCCACAGGAGGAACCGGCTCCCGGACTGCGGGGAAGGGGCGCACCCCCACCGGCAGCTCAGAGGGCAGGAGGGAGAGGGAGGCGGGGCGGTTCCCATCCCGTCGCCTGTCGCCTTCGAGAAGCAGCCGCGGGCGGGAGCGGGCGCTGGGCGCGGGTGGGAGGGAGGGAGCCCCCGCCCGCCCCGGTGCCCGCGGGCTGGGGGCGATAGCGCCGTGCCCGCCCGGGATGCGCTGCGGGCGGGCGAGCGCGGCTGCCCCGGGGGAAGTTGCGGGCTGGGCCCCCGCGGGCCGCTCGGCCGGCTGCGAGGGGGCGGGCGGCGCCGGGCGCCCGAGGAGGAGCCCGAGCATCCCGGCGCCGGGGCCAGCCGGAGAGCGGGCGGCGAGGCTCCATGGGCTGCTCACGGCAGCATGGTGCTCGCCCTCAACGGCAGTCACCTCTCCGGTAACCCGCTGCGGCCGCTGGCGCTGGAGGAGCCGCGGGCGCTGGGCGGCGGCAGGATGATCGCCGGCTCCTGGCCCCCGCGCAGCCTGGCCAAGCTCGGCCCGTCGGCCCCCCCGTCGGCGCTGCCCACGGCGAGCCCCCTCCCCGCCAACGACTCCCAGTGCGGGGAGCAGATCCTCAGCTACGGCAGCGCCGAGAAAGTTCTCATCGGGGCCGTGCTCTGCCTCATCACCCTGCTGACCATCGCCGGCAACTGCCTGGTGGTGATCTCCGTGTGCTTCGTGAAGAAGCTGCGGCAGCCCTCCAACTATCTCATCGTCTCGCTGGCCCTGGCCGATCTCTCGGTGGCCCTGGCCGTCATGCCCTTCGTCAGCGTCACCGACCTTATCGGCGGGGAGTGGATCTTCGGGCGCCTCTTCTGCAACGTCTTCATCGCCATGGATGTCATGTGCTGCACGGCCTCCATCATGACCCTCTGTGTGATAAGTATCGACAGGTGAGAGAGCCCGGCGCCCCGAGCCCTGCCCCGGCCTCCCGCCGCTGTCCGCAGCCCGGCGCGGGGCACCCGCACTGAGCGGGGCCACCTGCGCTCTCCCGCCTCCTCCTCCGGGTCCCTGGAAATGAGCCGTGCTCGGAGCAGGGAGCGAGGCGAGTGCCGGCCCGCAGCCCCTCTGTTGGAAGGAGCCCGCCGGAGCAGGGTGAGCTGCTGCCCGGGTGCCTGGTTGTCCCTCCGGGTAACTCCTTGCTGCCACTCGGGAGCCAGGGTGTCAAAGCAAAGCCGGACCTAAACCATTTATCACGGCTCTATGCAAGTAAATAGGGCATTTCCAGCTGCTTTAATATTTGGAACATATGTCTTTAACCTGCTTTATACCACAGGTAGATTTGAGCTAGTTCTTTCAAAGTGACGGTGCAACCTCCCTGGGTTCAGCAGAGTTTTACCAGACCAGAGAAGGTGCAGTAATTATAGCTTCCTAAGGTTTTATCTTTATTCTATTCTAATCCCAGAATAGGTCAATTTCATTTCTGACAAATAATGTTTTGTTTGAAGGAAAATTTACTTTCAAACGTTTGCTTTTTAAAAATTTGCACCTGCTGTCTTAAAAACCAATTATGCTCGTTGGCATTTAGCTTCTTCCAAAAGATACAGTGACTGGGGCAACAAGGAGGTGCACACACACTGGAGAAGAATATCTTAGGTGTTCGGTTCTGATGTAAAAACCATACCAAAGAGCCCACATTTGCCTGTGCCAGTCCTCTACAGAGGAAGGCTGACAGATTCCTTTTTTCCATGTAGGTTCTATTCTAAAGTAAGTTGCAGCCTGTAGCTTCCCTTTTCCACAGCCTAAATTCTATGCCAAGAATTTTAACAGCTAGAAAGTAATTTTAAATTAAAATTTCACACAATTGGCTGAAATTGAAAAACCTTGTAACTAGATTTTAGAAGTAGTTTACCAACTCTGATAGCCAGCAGCAGCCTTGACTCTTTACTTCAGAAAGTTTTAAGAAAAGCTCTACATTAGGTTTCTGCAAAGCAACAATCTTTCAAAAGTGATTCCTACAGTAAATGGAGGTTGTTTCGTATCAGGGAGCATCACAGTTTGTGTTAATTTCAGAACTTCAATTTCTGTACAAGCATCCTCTGTTCTAGTACTTTTTATTTTGTGACTTCAATATTGGCCAGCAGTTAGCTGAATGTTGCAAAGCATCTTGTAGCAATGAAATCCATATACAGACTTTAACAGTATCAGACGATCTGTGTTCTTGGTGTTGGTTTGATTTTTTTAATTGCTGTTACATTGACATTTGCTTAATTTTAATTTATCTAAGTTGATTTTTAAACTTAATTCCTGTATTGCAAAAGGATATGAATAGGCTTATCTACCTTCCCAGTGTTATTCTCTGCTTTTCTATTCTATTTGTAAGATAGGTGATTTCATTTTTGCACTCTCTCTATATTAAATATTTCTGTTCTTTGATAGTTCTTATGTCCATCTCTGAGCTCTCCATCTCCATTTCTACCAACCTTTTGAAAACAGGTTGACATAATTAAGCTTTCCTAAGGATGTGTGATGATTCACACCGTAGCACTGGGCTCTTGCTCTTTTCTATTTCTTAGTTTAACATTTGAGGTCACTGCTGTGTGCTGAACAGGGGCTTTGACTGAACTGGTGACACTGATGACTACATCTCTTATTGTTCTCAGTTCTCCCTCCACTCCCCTCTCACCCTAAAATACTAACAAGAGATATATCTTTGTATTGAGAAAGAACATAACATAACCTCTTGTAAATGGCTGATTTTCACCAGCTAGTGCTGATTTAAACTAGAATTATTCTCTTGTCTTTGTGTTGTCACTTCTTTCACTGAATGTTTATTGAACACCATCTCTTCATAATTCAGTATACTGTTGTCTACTACCTACTTGAAATTAAAATTCTGTGACTTATGATGCTTAACCTCTGCCACCCAAATCCATTATATAGTTGAGATAGTGGGTATCATAAATAAAAGGAGACAAGCCAGCAATTCATTAACAAAATGTCTCTACTACTTGGCAATAAAGAATTAAAAAATCTCAATGATTTGTAATCCTATTTAAAAGTAATTAATCTTACACTGCTGTAATACTGCTAAGCCCACCAAATATTAGTTCTGGATATTAAAAAATCTTTGAATAGTGCAAATCTACAAAATATGCAAAGCAGGGAGGCAGCATGAAAATCAAATGTGAATGATGAAATGTTGCCAGTGTAGCTTTGATGGTGATGGTGCTGTCATATTGGCATTTGTTCTTACATGTGTGTAGTTAGGAAATCCTTGAATGATCACTGAGGAAAATTTCTCTCTGAGAACACATATGTCCAGTTTAAGTTTTGTTTGTGCTACAGGAGCTGCAAATCATAATGTATACAGTGCATGAGAGACCATTTTCACAAGGTCCATTTTTCCAAGGCTTTGGTGAAATCACTTCCATGTTTTATTATGTAGGAGGAGAAGATTAGCAATGATACCTGCCTTACTAGTCTTACTATCTCAGGACAACTTATACAAATACAGGACCAGGAAATTTCAAGCAGAAATTGCAGAAGCAGAGAATGTGAATGAAATTCACTGTCTTTCAAGCTGGCCACTATCCTCAGAGGCATTTAGAGGTACTTAAAACTTGAAAATCCTGAGGGTATGTGGGAGACATTTCTTTAGAAAATAGGGCCAAGACAGGACAAGGAAACATTTTTGAAATGTAATTAAAAATTGTGCAATCACCTGTCTCTTTAGGGCACTATAGGAAACTTTTGTTGTGATCCAGTAACATCTCTCCTGAAGTAAAAGATGAGGCTGTTGTAAGCAGTGCAGAGAGAACAAATAAATTGATTATTTTAAAATTTGTTAAATCTCTAGATTCTTCCTGAAGCAGGTATGAGAATCATTTACATAGTTGAAAGAGCATTACTATTGAATTAATCTTAAAGAACCAAATTTGTTACAAACTGTTAGGCAGGGTTTGTAAAGAGAAATAATACCTTTTATTAAACATACAATTTAGTTAGTAAAGCAGAGGCATTGAGGAGCTACCAAGAAGGATAAAATGAGTAAATTGAAAAGGCTTTTTGATTTGTTTCCCTTGTACAAATATGTGCTACTCAGCTTATGCCACTGAGAGCCCTGAAATGCCAGCAGCTGGCAGCCTATTGCTCACAGAGAGATTTTGCTGCACAGCCCTTAGTGGTGGATGTGGTTTTTAGCTGAATATATCAGATCCTGAAAGAAGCATATTAGCATAGGGTATACAAATGGGCTGGTTTCATTCTGTTGGAAAAACTTGCATTTTTTTCCTAGTGAGACACACCAAGCACTTGTATGTTTTAAGTTGCTTCTATTCTAAGTTGTGCAAACCATAAGGGTGCAAAGTAGATGTTAGTGTGCTATCATGGGGATATCTAACTTTGCACAGGGTGCACAAGGAACTGCCAGGTTGGAAAGGTTGTTTGATTACCACAAAGATCTGAATTTGCAGAGATTTGGACTATTGTTCTTTTCTTCAGATCATATCTTCCCTTTTGTTCCACAATATAAAAGCCTTCACAGACCTTTGTCAGGGGGACATGAGATGAACATGTATTTTGGTATCTCTATCGTATTTAAGCCCTCACTTTGGAGGAAGGCTATCTGCTTACAGGCAGGTCTGTCAAAACTAAAACAGATATGATGGAGAGACAAGAGTATTTCCTGCCTTTTCAAATTTTTAAAGGATTAAACAGGCAAGACAACTTGATACTCAGCCAATGATTACCTTTGCTATTCTCTCCCTCTGTGATATGAGTATTAGCTATGTAGTAGGAGCTACAAAGGCTTTTGTGGGATAATTGAACAGAATTTAATTCTTCTTTAAGAATTTCCTATTGGTGTGTTGGGATATTTTTTTCTTGTGCTCTTAAGGCTCCACTTTTCTGGTTCTGAATTAAATAGATTATATCACATCACAATTCCTTTACATTCTTTACCTTTAAGAGTGTGAAAACATTATGAGTGAATTATGAGGGATGGATACAAACCACACCTTAGTGGGGAATGAAAAAATAGAGGGAATTAATTGTGTTTGAACTGGTGGTGTTTTCATGCTGATTCATCATGCTGTTCTGACCCAAGATAGCTACAGAAATGCTGTTTTGGAGAGTATCCACAAGATAACTGCATAAGTAGCAATTTTTAATTCAATTTAAAAATAGTTCTTTGGCTTAGAAAGTGATAAAGAAACATAACTACTCAGATACAGTTGAAGAATTATAACACTTTCCCCACACCCACACAAGTAATGAAACACTTCTTGGGAACTTTTCCAGTCTGTATCTTGGCCAACAATTCACGAGTACACCAGGCTTCCATTAAATTGATGAGGATTTAGAATTTCTATGCAAATAAGTGGGCCTTTTTGTTGGTCCTGAGATTTTTATATACAGGGATCAGCTCTCTCTCCCTTCCTGTGTTGCCACATTCCAAGTTTGAGTACTTATGCTTCTCCTTAGAATGTGTCAGTCCCAAAAGTTCACTGGCTTCTTGAGTCCTCATCCCATGTCTAAGAATTGTGCAGACCTCAAATTTCCTCAGAGGAAGAATTTGGAACAAAATTTAAATAAAGATTTAGGCACTTTCAATAGAATCCAGATGTCTAAATTCTACCTACATCCCCAGCTGATAATATGACCTGAAAACTGTTAGCAATTTGCTATACCTAATGGTAGCCAGTAATCCTGTGTAGCTTCTTATTTGGCACAAAGACTTTTTCTGTCTCAGTGCCATGGGTGGAAAAGGCAGCAGTCTGTTCTGCCAGCCTGGCTCAGATCATTCACAAAATCCATATAGAATATATATGCAGAAATAGCTATGAAAAAATCCTGCCTGTAATATATTTTGGATCTAGAATAAGCATAGACAGCCACCAGTAGTGCCACTCATGAGATTTTTGTTAAATATATTTATGTTCACACAGAAATAACTGAGAAATGAGGAAAAACCTAAATGGAACTATAGGAAAAGTGTGTGATGAAGTTATTGCAGTTAAAGTCTATATTGCAGAAGAAAGTTTTGAGATAAGTAGGGCAGCTAATTGCTAACAACAGCCATCCTCACAAGAGCCATTTTTTTTTGATTGTTTAGCCTGATAAACAACAGTACTCTTTTTGTGCCTATAAATAACTTGTCTAGTTTATGAAAGACACAGCATTGATAAACTAAACTAAAGTGAAAAAGAACAGATTTGGTATTACTCCTTTCCATGTAGTTTTCCTAATGCAGTCTGTTTAAAGAATGTTCCTTAAGCTGATGTAATTTCTTTTCTGCTGAGAATTTATTGGTGAACACTTATGCAATTTCCATTTCATTATTTATGTGTAAAAAAAATACAATATAAATTTTTGGTGCAAAATTCAGAGATGAAGAAGTTCAGTTGGAAGTTGGATGCATTAAGCACTGTAAAGCAGTGCAAATGTTTATCTGTCACTGAGAACGCACTCCAAAAGCATAAATTAATCTGGGGGGTTTTGTTGCATTACCATGATCCCATTTCTTTAGGCACCTTTCAGTGACATCCTTGGGTATTGTTTCCTGTGTCACAGGCGCAGGAAAGAGATGCAGTTACTCATAGAGTAACCAGATTTTAGCCACAGGTATTGTTTTGTTATGTCTTTGCTGAGAAATTAAGCTTCATGAGCACACTGCTAGATGCACAGTAAGCAGGTGGGAATTAACAAATAAAAGATATTTTTTAAAGCAGATGGACTATTTTGTGAAAACTTGACATAGGAAAAAAGTTTTAACATCAAAACAAATGGAAGTTTTGTCCTTTTGCAGAGGAAAAAAGGCATAAGATCTGAAGTTTCCTGGGTGTGTCTTGTGTCTACACAGTAGAGGCTGACAAAGTTTGGGAAGCTGAAAGATGCTACAGAAGAAAAATCTATAGATTGGTTATTCTCTTGCTGTTCTATACTGGATGCATTTTAGCAGTGTTACTGCAAGGGAGTCCCAAAGTGTGGAAAAGCAAGGTAACCCAGAGGTGGCAGTGCAGAGGGGACTGCAACCTGTGATTTTTCAAGGGGCATGAATGGGCACTCTAGTTCAGTGAGTAGCAGGAGATTTGAGATTAAACCACATTTACCTGAATGCCTTTTCTTGAAACTGGATGTTGCATTTCCCCCCCACATTTGAAACTATCTTCTCTTTGCTCCTACCAGGGTTTAAGGCTGGATGAGTTTTCAGAAGTGATTTTGGGGTCTCTAATTCTTGGGGGTTCATCCAGACATTTCAAAGGAGCCTGATAAGTCAGAGGTAAGGGAACATTAATTCACATTTTTGCCAAGCAGGGCACTCTGCAGACAATTAAAAAGTGATTTCTTTCCTATCAAAGTAACAAAAATAGTTTCTGTAAGTAAGGTTGGATTTGCTTCAAGAATCACAGCAAAAATGCAATCCTAGAAACACTTATCTTTGTTTTTGAAGGGAGCTTTCAAAAATATATCCAGATATAATAAAAAATGCAAATGCATATCATACTGGCACGATGTGTAGTGTAACCTGATTACACTGGTATAAAAATATATTTTCTTAGTGTTTTTCTTGAACTGGATGAGTATCATAAAATGAAATATCAAAGCTTTTGTAGTTTTGTACACTGAAACAAGATTAATATATCAGTAGTAACATGCTCACACAAGAGTCTAGAAGAGCAGAAATTAATCAGGGAATATTTTCACTTTCCTGAATTAATTTCCTCTGAAAATTATTTCTAAAACTCCCTGAAAATTATATAACGTATCTTATTCCTTTTAGTGAAACACAGTATTACATTTGATATTGTTGTTGAGTTTGAAATATTTAATTGGAAATATTTGTGGCAAATTTTGAAACTTGCTTCATCTGCAGTTGATAAGTACATATGGCACTGTCTGTCAGCTACAAACACCTCCTTTTTTCCCTCTCAATATATAACACACAGATCTGGTCCTTCCTCTGTGGACCAGAAAGTCTGAAGAAAGCTGGCCACTGTAGGTCTTGTATGAAAATAAAGAGGTTGACAAATAGTTGAGTCTGCTGAGGTGCGGCTGTCAGAAGAAAGACTGGGGAGCAAAATCACAGGTTCTGCTTTCTGCATGCCCAAAGCACAAGTACCATGAAACATTGCTCACTGCAGTTCTGTTCTAATGGTCACTGCTGTCTGTAAGGTGAGGATAACTTCTTTCACCTGGAAAGCTTATAAGTTTTACTTTTTCTTGTTGTACTAGATAGCCAACTATTTCTAAAGGATTGAATAGTACATATATATATTCCTATATGTACTGAAAAGAGGCAAAAATCAGCTGATTTTTTTTAAACAATCTCTTACTGCAAATTTTCATTTTCAAACATCCCAGGATTAAATATGTCACAGTGAAAATTTGTTTTTATTCTGTTTGAACAGAGCAAAATTAGAGAGTGAGCGTCATTGATTTTTCTTTTTGTACCTTGCTGTTTATTCAAGGCTTTGTATAGAAATCTAGATTATCTGCTACTTCTGTGTGGTTCTGTACATATTAGCATGTATGCAAATCTGGTGGTGACTCACTTCTAACAATAAACATGGCTTTTGGGTAGTGCACAGACAAGAATGAATTCTCTAGTAGTGCAGAAGAGAGATGTGCATGGAAATCAAATCAGAACTGAGCATATTCTTTCTGTCTATCATGGCCTTTGCTATCAAATGGGAGCTAGCACAAGACACCACTGAAGGGGGTTTATTTCATCACTGACAGCTATTTCACTGCTAATTGTCATGATTGTTTAAAAACCAAACCAAAACACAAAGCCAAGAGGGATATTACAAAAATAACTTTTTTAAGTTAAGGAAAACTGGGGTGAAGTCTATTCTAAGAGGTACATTGTGTCTTGAGGAGAAAATTGGCAGCAGAGTCTTTTCCTGAGATATATCAAGGAAAAGGGTGGGATTTTGGTACAGTTAAACACTAAACCCAGGTTTTTTAGTTTGTAGAAGTTTAAAGTGTAGCCACAAGGAAAAGTCTGTAATCTGACAAAAATCCATTTTTGTGCACAGTTCTTATGTCTCTTAAGGACATTGTGGGAAGTGGAGGCACACCTATATGAAGGGCAACATTATTCTCACACTGGAAATTACTTGTCCTGCAGGATGTGGCAGGTTAAGGGCAAGCAGAAGCTTGCCACATATTAATAGTGGTGGAAAAATGGGTCAGGGACCAAGGGAGATTGGACAGAGCTTGTTGTATCTCAGACATTCACCAGGCTGGGTAAAATCAGAACTGGCAGCAAAGGCTTGCCTGCAAGAACACGATTTTTGAGGCAGACTTCTGCACAAATTTTTACTTTTGAATTTTTGGTTGAAAACTCTCCAGTCTTTTAGGAAGAGATTGTAATTGGAGATCCAGGCAAACACATCATGAGATCTCTTCCCAATAACCTGGCACGGAGCTGTGCCACCTTCCCTGCCACTGAATAATACTGACACCCTTGGTGGCATTCAAATAATGATTTCTTGTCAACCATACAAGTATCTGTGATCAGAAATATGGCCTATTGCTGCTGCAAGGGAAATTGGGCCACCAATAAGGAGCTTTAAGTACCTTATTTATAAACTGTTTGCTTTTCAGGAGATGTGTTGGAGACTGGGGACAACGTATTTCAACATATGGTTTGCAGATCTCTAGAGAGGGGCACAAAAGGTAACTGCAAAAATTCCAAGTCTGTGGCAGGAGCATCTGTTCACTAGAGGACTGTTCCCATGTGAGAAAATACAGGAATTTTTAAATCAAAGTAAAGAATAGTGCCCTGGAAGATTTACTCTGATAACAGGTGTTCATTCAGAAATTGTCAATCAATATAAATATGAGAAGGTAAAAATGGAAGGCATAAGTACAGATAACAGAGGTGTATGCTATTATCTAACCTTATTGCAGAATTTACAACCTGTCATCTTGAATATAAGCCATGAAAAGATGTTGTGATTTTCATGAAATATTCCAGATATACAGTACAATTTGCCAGAATAATTTTCTGTAAGCAGTTCTCCCTGTGGGTTGTTAAATTTTGTTTATTTTCTGTAGAAGTGGCCATTTAGCAAACAGTTGAAATATTAAACCCCTGAACAAAGAATTTCTTGTCTGGCCATAAATTACTTGGAAATATTTATACCCATGACCCAAAAGAGCTGCTGAAAAGATGTAAAGCTTTCCTCTAATAGTCTAATAAGATGTTTTGATGCTAAAAGTGGTATAGCTTTGGCTCAAAAGACTTAACTTTTGAATTGTTATGTACTGCAGTTTCCTTTTGACTCTATATATTTGCATTTGAAGATCCACTTCTTATCACAAGCACTTTTAGCCACAATAGTGATTGTTGTGTCTCAAGAGTGTATTGTCCCATATGAAAAAGCTATTTTTGCAAAATGAATACGGTCATTAACAGAACACAATATTATTTTTTAAAAAATAACAGAAAATGAAATAGCATTGTGGACCATTTGTCTATGAATTAAACAACACAAGAGGGATCTTAACATTTCCAAAACCTGTTATTTAACACAAAGCCTCTGCACTGCTGCTGTTGAAATAAAGGGAGGACCTTGTCAAATTTCTCAAGCACCTGCAGCTTGCAGTGAGCTACCTGAGGTGTCCAGCTGTGGTGATTCAGCCCACACTAATACCAACGTTCTGCTCCTAAATTCAAATGATTATTTGAGGTTTTCTGCCTGGTAATGAAGCTGTTATCATTGGAAACTGTAGTCACAGAAATAAACCTTAGGTATTTTACTTTTTACCCACACAGATTTGATGCCACCATATCTCAGAAGAGCCCTAGAGTTGCCAACTTGTTGCTGAGGAAAAAAAAAGGCAAAAGAAAGATATACTCACTGAGAGGTGGGAAGGAGGGCTGCTTTCTGCTGATCCCACTTGTGTGGTGTAGCATCTGTAAAATGAATATAAAAGAGAGTTCTGTGATCCTTGATAATCTTTAGATACTGCTATCTTTAAAGGTTTTGGAGGAGGAGATATCTATCATCAACTGTATTTCTGTTTTAGCATTAATGTGTAATTCTAAATTTTGAGTAACACAAAATGGTGTTACCAAGGTATTGTGTGTCACAATGTGAAGTATTGTGACCACGTATTGAGCTGGAAAAATGGGTATTTGTGAAAAAGCAATAGCTGAATCTGTCCTCAAATGTCATTCTAGATAGAAAGCCCAGGGGAAGAGAGCCAGCAACTCATTTCTTGACAAGAAAAAAGCAAGAGCTTCATTTTGTACAAAATATAGTTGGATGGATTATATTTTCATGCCTGTGAAGTTGGTGGTAGCAGTTTGTGTTGAAATGGGTCTATATTTAAAAAATATTTAGTGTTGCAGATTTTGCACGATTTTAAAAAGAAAGAAAAGTATGAAGGATGTTGTTGATAAAAAGAATACAGGGTAGTGGAGATTTGTCATAGGCAGGCCTGTGTTCATGTAGACAGAGAGGACACACTGCCCTGGCTCATCTTTGCCCAGCTTTCCTGTCCAGTGGTGTCTAAGCTTGCTTGCAGCTGCCTTTACAAAGGTAGACCTGGTGACACCTTAGATGGGGAGTATGGACTCCTGGAGTTGGATTAAAATGTTACTGGTGCAAGATGAAAAAAGCCATCCCTGTGGAAGCACAGCCTGGCAGGTCTCAGCAAGACCCAGGAGATTCAAAGGTCATTAGAGTGAGGATTTGTCAGCTAGAAAGGAATAGTGTCCACTTGGCCATTGCTTTCTTCATTGCAAAGGCTACTGGCAAAAGTGGATAAGTGTTATGACAAATGAACTAGTAAATACTGAGGTTGGGAAAGGCTGGACATACAGTTTTACTGACTGCAGTTTGGGTTTTGCTGCAGTTACTTCTCATCACTACATCTTTCTCTCCTTTAACCTTCTCCTTCAGTTAAAGGGCACCTGGGGCTCTGTATTTAGGGATTCTGAATGACTGCAAAGGGAAGAAATATTCATAAAATAATATTAAATTCCTGAAAATTTTCTGTTTCCCATTTATATAGGAGAGCTTGACCTCACCAGTTTATTTATGGATACTAAATTCCAAAATATTACTTAATGAGATATTTTGTGAGGAAAATGACAGCAGGCAGGAGAATTCCATGTGAAGGGAGAACTCGAGCCTGGGAGTTTAAGCATGCTGTAAGTGAATATGTTATTAAAATGAGTGCTAAGGAAATAAATGACATACTGTAGAGAAGTGTGGTAGCTACAGTAAACCTTACATTCGTTGGCATGAAAGATGATAAGATGATAACCTCATTCTATACCACATACTGAGCAGAAAATATACTGCTAAAATACCAAGGCATTACACAAAATCACTGTTTATATAAGTTACAGGGGAGGAATCACCGTATTAATGATAAGTCACTGAGCCAAAAGTGTCTGTGGGAAACGACTGTGAGCAGCAGTTTTCTAAAAGGTTCTTGAATTGGAGACTCACAATTTGATCTAACCTCCTGCCTTCCTTCCTTGATAACTTCCCCTCATGCTGTGCTCTCCCCAGCCCACAGCCTCTGTTCCAAACCTGGATATGATTTTTCCTGTGTTAAGACTTATTCATACTAGGAGGAGAGAAATGATTTTCCAACTTTAGGGGAAACAACTCCAGTGTGCATCTTTAAAAAACAGCCAGATAAACACTATGCAAGATGCTTCGTGTATCCCGAAGTGTTTGAAAAAATATTCTTAATTAAACCTGCTTTAGACTTGGATTTTCTTGTGTATCTAAAACAGTTTATTGATATAATTTGTTTTTTGTCTGGCCAAGCTTGGGCAAACAAGTAAAGCTTGAGGTCAACATTTATAATTTTCACATACCTGATCCAGTGGAACACAGCAAAACTTTTGTGTGATTTAAAAAAAAAATCAGAACTACCTTCAGGCTGATACAACTATGGACAAAGCCAAAAATGCCCAAGCAGGTTGGGTCTGCATGAGATTCACCCATAATGACTGGACAAGTGCTCCTCAGGGCTCTTGCAGAATTACTGTCACGAAGAAGCAAAGAGGAGAATTTGAACCTGGTCTTTCCAGCATTTTTCCTATCTCTTCAGAGGGAGGAAAAGAAAGAAAGGGGAGGAGGGAAGAAGTATTCTAGAGGGGGTTGTTCCTTAAGTGCTTTATCTGGAGGAATTATGTTTAAACTGTTTGTATTCAAGGAAGGAAGAGAAGGGACGTAATATCAGCACACTGAAATAGCTATTCCCTGAGGATACTTTGTTTTAATATAGTGGTATTAGCACTTCAGTGGGCTGTGGTTGTTCATTTCATTCATCACTTATAGGATGGAATTTTCTGAAATGTTTAATTTAATTGTACTGAAGACATCAGTCATGATTTTCTAGTTAAAGTTGTGGGAGGCTTTCATTTGGAACACTGTTATAACTTTCAAAATAATTCCTTTTAAGCTGATGTTTAGTATCAATCCAAGCGTGACTCATGTAGTGAAGTTGGAGAAAATCACCTTAGCCATTTCTGCTTTATGGTAGTCATTGATTAAAAAAAAAAAGACAGTTTTTATAGCTCTGAAATTGAGCCTCCACACATTCTCTGACAGTCCCCCTGGGTGTGAGGGACAAGAGGGTTGAGATGGGGAGAACACCAAAGGAAAATGAGGATTTTCCAGTTCCCATCTGCAAAACATTATTTTCCATTTTTGTTTGTTCAGAAACTGCTTCTGTTGAAAAAAGCAGGGATTTCATCTGAGCCGGTGCTTAAAGAAACCAGATCTTTAAAGGGATCTTTATGTCCCCTGTAACACTATTAAACAAATTTCAAGTCAAGCCTCATCCTTCCCCAGCAGCTTTCACATTCTCTCTTCTCCTCAAGCTCTCTGACAGCACCACCTCCCTGCAGCCATGCCACATCATTTACTCAGATTCATTGCCCTTTTCAGAGTTACCCAGTTCTCCTCTAACATACAAAAGGCCACATGAGATAAAATCTCTTTCCTAGCTTTTCCCAAACTATTTTCCTGCCTGTTGAATTACTAATGAACATTGCATCACAACCAGACAGAAATAAACAATGCAATTCCTCTTTAATTCTTTTTCTAGAAAAGAATTTTTCCTATCTTAGTCTCCCAGATAGTATCAGAAGGTTAAATATCTTCTCTGTCCTCTCACAAAGAAGCCAGGAATGTTGTAATAACTTAATAAAATGAAAGACTGCATCATACACATAAAAATTAAAACGAATGTAAAATCCTCATGTAATTAGATACTCAGGTATGAAAGTTGACATGATACAAATGCGCTGCATTTGTTTCTATGGGTCTACAATATTTTGGGATAATAAAGAGGGTCTCTTTATGTGGAATAAGTTGAAATATGAATTTTGATAGAAATAGTGTTTTCTGATCTGAATCCCTTTATTGGACATATCCCCTTATTGAAGATACTGAAGCAAAAACCTGCCATCTTTGAAGTTATTTCCTTTTTCTCTTTGATTGATAAAATGATTAAACAACCACTCTGAATGATACCACAGGGTATGAATCTGTATTCACAAGCTTCTGCACTGGTGAAGCAGTTTGTGTGCATACTATGATGATTTCATGAAGAAATTTTCAGTAAATTAGATATTTCTCAAAAAGCCTGAGAAGTCTTTCTCTAGGGAATATTCCTAAAATGTTACTAGTATGTATTGTAAATCATCCTTTATTCTATGTTTTGATTAATATAACTTCTTACTTAGGGAAAAAAAAAAAGAAGAAAATAAGAAAAACATTTTGACTCTCTTCTCACTTCTTCCACAAAAATAAAGATATCTGTGTTAAATAAAGGAGCTTGCAGATCTGGGAGGGTGTGTGTGAGTGAAAAGGCAGAAGTGAGTAGTATGTCCCTGACACAGTTATGCATTTTCTTTCAGAGAAGCATGAAATTATTTTTTATTTTCCCTCATCCTTCCACATTGTTGAACAGTGTAAAGAAAAATGATTCTTCCATTGTGTGACTTGCCTGGATTTGGAGAGCTTTTGAAGTGTTACAGATTATCTATCAAGAAGTGGGGTGAAAAGCCCTTTTGAGCTCTGTATATAATTAATCCTGTTGCACTCAGCAACCAAACCACACTTGTATACAGGAAACAAGTGATGATGAAACCCACAAAGCTGGAGTTCAGACTTTTTAAAAACATATAAAAATAGTAAGTCTTCCATTACAGAATGGAGCTTAATTCTTAATAATTTGTGTCCAAAACCTTTTCAGTTTTCAAATGTATCTGGTTTCTAGGAGGCTGGTGGAGGATTAAACAGGCTGAAATCCACCTCCCTCCTTAGATCTCCTACATTAATGTCACTGGTGATGGAAGAAAAGGAAAAATACACAGGTACAATTTTCTTCAAAGGGAGTTAATAAAAGCATTTAGTCCATAATTTAGAATATTTACAAGGGTAATTGCAAAATACTGGGTAGGAAATATTTATTATCTAACATTCAGGCAGTGCTGCAAGGTAAACACCAGCAACTGCATTTTGGAACTTTTCCTTCCAAGCAATGTATAATTTGCAGTGGAAAATGAAAGGCTAAAGAACTGGTTTGTCATGGAGCTGAGAACAAGATGTGACAGGTGATAAATGCTTTGACAGGCATGCAGAGTGAGAATGAAAGGCAGAGGGTGAGGGCAGGTGAAAGAAATTTGCCAAGGTCTGAAAAGAAAGAGTAATATGGTTTCAGAATTACAAGTAAGGTAATAGATGTTGAATGGAAAGATGTTACACAGATTCTGGCAGTATGGGTGTTGTGTATTTCTTTGAAAGAGAACAGAATGCATCCCCCTACCCATGGGGTGGATGTCCAAGATTAGTAGGCAAAAATGAAGAAGGAAAAATACAGAGCTAACAGAGAAAGGGGAATAAGAGAGTAAGAAGGTGAAATAAAAATGAGTGAAATAAAAGTATGAAAAATGAGCTAAAATAACAAAGAAAAGTATGGACCTGTAAAGTTATACAATATGAAAGGAAGAAAGCCCAGGAAAGCACAGAGAAACTAAAATGTATGAGAGGAGAAAGCAACCTTCTACTATGCAAATTACATTCCTTTAGAATGAAGTTATTTAATTTTGATTGACTTAATCCTCCCCCACTGCCAGGAAAGCCTACACTTTTTGAATTCATCAAAAATAACCCCCTACAATGATTTTGAGAGAAAGAAAATCAAGTCAGAACATTTACTATGTAGAATAAATTAAATATGTGCCCACTATAGCAGTGGAAATGAAGGTCATCCTATTATAAAATTAACTTAAGAAAATACGTTTCATTAAGAAGAAATTAAGAAAAAAAAAAGGGGAAAATTTTGAAGTGTCAACCTTAACAAGAAAAAGAAGAAGAAAAGAAGAAGAATGTAAGAAGGCAGAAGAAAAAGGGGAATTAAGAAGAAAAAGAGGAATAACATAAAGTGTTAACCTTACTGAAAGCAAAAGAAGTGTTTCATTCTCATTCTTTCAAATAGCAAAATTAACACAACACCATTTCAATTATAATACTGTTGAAATTTTATGAAACGTGAAGCATAAGCATCTAGAAGAATAGGTATCAAAACATAAATTTAAGATCTTTTGTATTTGTTTTTTCACCATCAGCTGAGAAGGATGAAGCAGAGCTTTCTAGGATTTCTAGCAATTAAGATGTGGAAACTGACCACAGTGCCAAGACTTTTATAAACTGTGCTAATTCACAGCAAAGGAAAGATGCAACATTTAACTAGATAGAACATAGAACTAATCAAAGTGTTTTTCTCTCCACTGAGTAGTGTTTTGATTTTGTTAGTTCTGCTGTCTCACTCTACCATTGCATGATGTTTTGTTTAGGCTTTAAAGTGACCCAATTCCTATTCTGAAAGGTTTCATATATGCATTGAAATTAGTAATTTTGAGCATTTCTGCTAAGGAGAAAAGTCTTTTACTGCCTCTGAAATATCCTCCTCTTCCCAGGAAATAAACTGGCAGTGATCATGATGTGATTATGAGGCCAGACTGTATTGCAGAAAGGTAAAGTACTTTTGTACAATAATTAACGAGGTAATTGTCACATTATAGCACCATAGCTGTGCACTGCAGTGGTCGTGTCCCCCATTCAGGCCTTTCTATGTTTCTGTTCTTTTATTTCTGTCTCAATTACTGAAGTGTGTGGTGGGAATAGTATTCTCTGATCAGTTTGTATGTTTGTATACCTTGTTTTATTTAAAAGGAAGTCTGAGGGACAAGGCATCTCTTGCATTGAGTAAACACATAATTGAAAAGAAAACAGTATTTGCTGGGTGTTTTGACACAGCCATAACAGAAAGAATAGATTTGGTATTTGTTTCAACTTCTTACATTTACATTTGAAGGAAGGGAAAAAAGTTATCTAGATGTATTACTATACTAGAGAGAATATTTTTCAATGCTGGATAGATTTTAGGAATGGCATTTTGTTCTGTTCTTGTGAAGAGTCTTTTAATGTTGAGCTGAACCAAATAGAAAAAAATTATGGAAGAATCATAGCCAATGAAGATAAACCAGTAGATCAGCACAATTCTTCAGAATAAGTTATTATTGCAGGTGAAATACAGGATGGGATTCTATAGATATGGGTTTGCAAAGAAATCCTGCATGGAGATACATATTGAAGACAGAAAGATTCTGTGCAAGAGAAACAGAGCAGCAAAGGAGGAAATATTGCTGTGTCTTTGGAATAAAGCAGTTTTATGCCTCTTAAAATACAACAATAGGAGAACTGACAGAACCTCATATTAAGCACAACTCCTAGTCAAATGGAAAGTGATAACAAAATATCTTGTGGTTCCTGGCAGAAATAGCTATGATATGATACACATCTGTATCATTTCCAGTATAATGTTTCTAGTCCTATTCCATTACAATCCAATCTGCTTCATAAAAGCAGTCAGACAGTGAAAGATCTAATTTGATTCTGGAATCTGTTAGATCAAGACAGTGAATTCTGAGACATAAATGTGGGCTACTAACTAGAATGGAATCTTATCTGCCTGTAAAGTACATGGAGACCAGAAACAGAGGAATTACATGTGTGTACAAATGCATTCAATTTATTATTGAATTGGCAGAAATTAATTAAATTAATTAAATTTAATTAAATTCTTTTAACTGTACAGTTTTCTATTGCTCTATGACTTCACTCACAGTGACAGGCAAGTCCTTTTACTCTTTATCTTTCAGCCATATAATGGAGCTACGAAAGAAAGATTCAGGACACGTGGTAACAAATGGGACCATCCTGTTACTATTTTCTTTCTATTGTTTAAGTCAATGTAGCTGTTAAGCCTCAGGTTCTTTTCTGGATATTTCAAAAGGTGTGAGGACTAGACCCATCTGTCTATGTGATCATAGGAATTTTTTTAGCCCTGTAGGATAAAAACTATTCTCTGTGGTCATTGTAATGGATTGATAGCAGAAAAGCCAGAATGGAAAAGCCCAAAAGCTGAATTGTCTCAGAAGCAGACCTATATAGTTATAATGGTTTTACATTAAATTGTTTATGGCAATTTATTGTCATTAAATGCTAACCATTTAGTGATACTGGGGAAGAATTCTATGTCACAGGCAATCAGATTTTTGTGAAGCAAAGGGAAAGGATTTGTTCATTCACCTTTTCCATTGTTGGTGTTCACTGTGTGTGGCAAATGGCAATTGTGTACAATGGCTGGTGAAAGGAGGGAATTCTTTACCCCCTCCCAGGTTGGAACAGAGCTCCAGGAAGAGGATGGGGTAATTTTTCCTGCCCAGAGCTGGGCACACTGTGCATGCCTCACACCTGAATGGGACTGCAGCAGAACTCCCAGTGGGGAAGAAGAGACTCTGAAGAAGTCATAAGAAACCAACCCAGAGCAGGGATGTGCTCATGTGTTAATACACATACATTTAACAAGAAGATTTACTCTGCCCTTCACCATTTGCCATCCTTTTGGTCTCTGCTGTTTCCTTTGAGCTCTCCAAGCAAGGGAGGGTCTGTTTCCCACATATGTGATGCAGTACAAAAGCATTCACATCACCATTTTTGCTATATCAATTAGACAGCGGTGCCATATTCTTCCTTCTCAGTGTTTTCCACTCACCCAGCATCCTTGGAGTGGCAGCAGAACGTGACTGATGTGCATGCTGTGCCTCTTGCAGGGCTGGAGCAGCATCCTGCACTTCAGAGTTCTGCTTGCAGCATCAGGCAGGGCTGAATGGAAAATGCCATGACCAATTTAGAAGAAATAAAGGCCATTCATCTGCCTTTGGGGAGTAACCCAGATACAGAGCTCACTGTGCTGGGTGTAACATGGAGAGATGCCCTGTCTGGCAGAACCATTGAGTCAAGAAATTCAGAGCAGGAAGAATACAAAATAGCATTTCCCTTCTTTTACAAGTGAGAACCCAGGCACAGTTTCTTCTCCACCAAGATCAAGATGAACATCTGTGGCATGTGAAAGAAGCAAATCTCAGAATAACAAGTCTGAGACACTTCTTTCATGTGGGGGATAGCTGAAACACATTAAATGGGCTTTTTAGGGACTCTGACTTAATTCTTTCCCAGTAATAAAACCTCAAGGTGTTCCTTACACTTGAATATGTTAAGTTCAGCTGATTTACCTTAATATTTTTTATTAAAGTACTAGGTTAAGATTAAACACTAAAAAGCATATTTTCCTACTGAATTTGACACAATATTTTTGAAGTTCATGAATCTATTAAGCCCCGAACACTCTCTAGTGTATTAGACAACAGTAGTGATTTACATTATTTTGACATTGCAAATGAGTTTTCAAGGGTAATGGATTTTCATATAGGGAGATTAAAAGATAACATTCCTTCATTTGTGCATGCTGACTTCTTTCCCCCCATCATATTACATTTAGCAAAATGAATAAGGCAGAAGCAATGCTGGTGTATTTTTATGCTAATTAACGTATTTTAATTTCAAATAGCATTTCTGAAGAAAAGATACACTCCAAAAAAAGTGATGCCAGGGCAAAACTAATGAATTTTCATTCTTTTCAGTATACTTATGCTTTCATGAATTCTTTTTGTTATATTCTCGTGCATGGGAATGCATCAGTAGGCACTCAGAATATGCAGCCCACAGATCTGATTTTTACAGAAATCCAGCTTAACGTTTTTAGCTACAAAATAAACTTCACCCTAAAAGTGTTATTTTTAGTGACCAGTTGGGTAATAACTGTAGGAGTACATACTTCAGGAAGGCAGATAAGGATTTTTTGGAAAACAATGCATTGTAAATGACAAGAAGTCTTTGTGCACAAAGGATGTGTTTAGCTGTTTTGTACCTGAACTGGGCTATTCTTAGACAAATTTTAAGGGTAGGCCACTCTTGTCCCTGAAAGTCTGCAGCTGAAAGCTCACACTTGCTGCAGTTCACTAATTAAAGCAGTGTGATGTATAGTTTAATTAGTTAAACTGAAGTTTCACTGCACAGATTCCTCTCTTCTGTATCTTGGAGCACCCTGGACTTCCTGGGAGTGAGAATGGTTTTGGCCATGGTGCTATAAATCAGAAATCTCCATGGTCTCTGCATGATGCCCATGGCTGCTGGGCCAGTGGCTCTGTTCTAATGCTCATGGTGAGAGGCACAAGAAACAACCCTTTTTAGCATCACAGCCCATGGACTGCACTGCTCTGATCCCAGCCAATTCCAACAAGAATTCTTAGTCCATGGCCCCTGCAGGCACAGATTCGCTGGCAAAATACTGACCTGTTGTAATTTACTTGTGCATCCTGTCAAGAATAGGGCACAATAAACCAGTCTGTCCTTCGTGTAACGCTTGTCACAACAGCAATATAAAGCCAATGACATGGTTGGACAGGATTGCTGATACCCATCAGGACAGATCAATAAATGATGTTTCTTTTACTTCCATAACTCTAGCTTACCCGGGTGCTTGTATAAAGCAAGGGCACTGGGCCTGATCTACTGCACTGCAGTAAAATCAACAATGCATTTCACAGAGCCAGTAAATCTCATGTTTGTTCTGCTGGGTGAATAGACTGAGAAAACATGCTCCTCAAAAATATTTTAAATCACATTGCTATAGTTCTTGTTTGTAACACTCCAGAACTTTCACTACATGAGTAAAGACTGGTAGCTCTTGAAACCAAAACATTATTCAGGAACTTGATTTGAAAGAATTTCTTTTACAAGGAACACGACAAATCACACTGATTTTCTCTAAATCGTTTTTGGGGAAGTGAAACAAACAATTTGGGAAGCTAACAGTAACTGATAGGTAAGTTCCAGTTCAGCAGAAGCCAAAATTGAAACTAAAAATCTTAGGTCTAAATTAGGGCATGTGATTCCATCTAACAGAAAATTCCCATTGTCAGAGAGGAAATACAGGAACTTTCTATAGTTGAAAGTAAATTCAAACTTAGGATATTCTTACCCTGCTGTGTAGAACCATAGTACTACTTTTATAATTAGAAAAGACAGTTTAAAATACGCCAAATTAGGAAATATAAAAGTTGTCAACAGACCTAGTATTTTTTTTTTTCTGTGAAATACTGACCCATTATAAGCATTTTTCTTTTCTGTAAAACTGTGTTTTCTTCTTGAACTGGGACAGATTTTTACTTTGTTCAGTCAAACTATGTACATTGAAAAAATGCATTTTCTTTCTAATTAAGTGATGATAAAAAGAATTATTTTAGTACTGAAATAGTCTACTCTTGGTATAAGTTTGAAGTTTGCTATTCCTGAAACATGAAGGAAAGAAAGACAGCTCATCATCTCAGCTTAGTGGCAAGATAAGAAGAGTGAAGATGAATGCTTGCTTGTTATAACCATCTACTCAATAAAAAAAGTGATAGACTTCGGGGACTAAACATTCTTCTATACTCTAAGATTTCTTAGGGTAGCAAAATAAAATTCAGGTTTCATAATTTCCTTAAAAGCCAAAATATGCTTTATGTGCATGAAGATTGAACAAATTCATAGAAGTCCCAGCCTGTTAAGGCCAATCGGAGATTTCCTTCTGGAATAAAAGACCATACTAACATTATAAATTTTAACATGAAAGACACATGAATTGTAAGTTGGAAGTACATGCAAAGAGAGGATTGAAAATTATGAAATGGAAAACTTAGCCCAAGATTTTGGTCTAGGGCAGAGTAAGTGAATAACTTTTAACAGTTAGCCCCTGCCCTCTGTAGTAACTCTGTGTCATCCTTCCAGGTACCTGGGAATCACAAGGCCCCTCACATACCCTGTAAGGCAGAATGGGAAGTGCATGGCCAAGATGATCCTGTGTGTCTGGCTGCTGTCTGCCTCTATCACCATACCCCCGCTCTTCGGCTGGGCCCAGAACGTCAACGACGAAAAGGTTTGTCTCATCAGTCAAGACTTTGGCTACACCATTTACTCCACAGCAGTTGCATTTTACATCCCAATGTCAGTGATGCTTTTCATGTACTATCAGATCTATAAAGCTGCCAGGAGGAGCGCTGCTAAACACAAGTTTTCTGGTTTTCCCCGTCTGGAAGAAATGGAAGGGATTTCTGTGAATGGACTTGTAAAACTGCACAAGGAATCTGAAGAATGTACTAATTTTTCACGACTCCTAAAGCACGACAAGAAAAACATTTCCATCTTTAAAAGAGAACAGAAAGCTGCCACCACCCTTGGGATTATTGTTGGGGCCTTCACAATCTGCTGGCTGCCCTTTTTCCTCCTCTCAACTGCAAGGCCCTTCATCTGTGGTACAGCGTGCAGCTGCATCCCCCTCTGGGTGGAGAGAACATTTCTGTGGCTGGGCTATGCAAACTCCCTCATTAACCCTTTTATCTACGCCTTCTTCAACCGGGACCTGAGGACAACCTATCGCAACCTGCTGCAGTGCAGATACAGGAACATCAACCGCAAACTCTCGGCCGCGGGCATGCACGAGGCTCTGAAGCTTGCAGAAAAGCCAGAATTTGTTCTGTAAGGTCACCCATCCTCTACTGTGATCATTTTTTGTTGTATCACGTTGCCTTTTCCCCCACAGGTTTGAAAGAAGTGTTGTAGGAAGAACCAGCACTGTTGAGCACTGTTAATGCAGTCAGCAGGAAACAAGGTAGAGCCCACCTGTCCTAACCAGCCTGGAAAAGCAAGAGCACCATCTAGAGAATTTGGGTGTAAGAGGAATATAAAAAAGGATGGAAGTGAAATGTAGCACAGGATGTTTGAGCTGTTAGTGAGGAAAAAGCAAAGTTGGCCTAACCTGTTTGTTTGGCCCAAAAAATACTTAGTAGGTCTGAATGTTGGATGCACCTTGTGTCACAGAGATTCTTTGCTGTAATAAAGGCCTGAGAATGGTGAAAAGTTAATTTCCTTCCACTTCAGTATTACAAAAATAAATCATTAAAGAAGAAGCTGAATCAAAGAACTTGTATTCCTTAGAAATATTCTTTATTATAAAACCCCATATGTTCATTAAACATTAATTTACTGGATTGCCTGGAAATGAACTATGTTGTGAAATTCAATATTGCTTTTGCACAGCAACTCTGGCACTGAAAGAATATGTCACACTTCCAATGTGATTAAAGAGTTTGAGTAAAGTCACATGGACCAGCATCAACTGCTGCATACAGCCCTGCAGCACAGTCAGCTGCAGTGCTGCTGTGCAAATCACACCAGGTAATGTTGTACTGTACATCTAACATAACAAGTGTGTCTGATTAGAGTTTATTTCAGGATCTGTCTGGTCTTTGTCCATCTCTTCATTCTTTAATTCTCTTGGCTTTCTCAGCTGAGCACTTCTCTAATCTAGATGGAGACTGTCTGTGCACAAGTAATTTCTGTGATGTATGGCTGGTCCTTGCTCCATTTCAGTAGTTAATTTACTGTCTATTTGAAAGCTCTTCTACTTTCTGGGACTTCTTTCTTTTCTCAAGTCAGTAAGGAAAAAACAAACATGAGACCTTATGACTTCAGAGACATCTGGACTTTATCCTTAGAATCTGATTTTAATCATCACTTGTGCTTAAAGTGATTTAAAGCCTTGCTGTGTGTTTGAATAAAGACAATTTACTTTTGCTGGTTCTAGCTTTTTCTGCCATCATTACAGTTTGTCCAAGTGTGTGATCCTACTTCCCCTGACTTTAGTAACAGATCTCTTCTGTCAGTGTAGCATGGCCAAATAGTATAACAATTTTTTATTAAAAAATTAAAAATAATCATATTGGTTATATTAATATATTACTAGTAATGTATTAATATAACATGCAGCAATTTTTTAAGATACTATTATAATAAAATAATAATAAACCAACTCATAAGAACAAGATGAGTTCTTTGGCCCAAGTGTGCACTGCACACCATGCTCCAGCTGAAGCAGAGGGTGAGGGTACATGACTGAACAAACACTTCAATCTTCAGAGCTTGATCTGCTTTTTCAGATATTGGGACACCATGAGGAGACATGTTCATTATCAAATTGCCTCAGCATCAATTCCCACTTTAGGCTAACTTCTGTCCCTGCTTTCTCAAGTCTGAAGGCAAAATGACTTCAATCAGCACAGTGATGCTCATTTGGGCTGAACATCAGGGGCAGTCAGTGCCAGAGCCCTTGTTCCAAGCTTACAGAGGTAACTTCTGACACTCAGCCTCTCCCTGGCACATAGCCAAGAGCTGGGTGATGTGCTGAGCCACTGAAACAGGCTGCAGCAATTTTAGATGCATTCATGCACTGCAGTAGAGAGTACATTTTGGCCTCATTTTAACAACAGAATTGTAGAGTAAGAGGCTGTATTCCAACATTAAAACAGTTTTCTAAAGAATTTTCAAACTTATTTGAGACAGTCCTATTTCTTTTAAATGCTCCAATATTATGCACAGGGACAAGAAGAGATTTGAGCCCAGAAGATCCACAAGCTCTGGCGTACAGAGTTAACTCAAGTATATTTTCCATATTGAACATGAAATGATTGTTGTTTCTTTATTATTTATCAGAGGAGCTTTTTTTTTTTTTTTTTTTTTTTTTTTGTTTGTTTCCAGCATAAATGAGAAGTTTTCAAGACCCCTGTAAGTTTTTTTCCTGTATAAGGACATACGTGGGAATGTACAAATAGATGTATCTGGGAAGACTCCAAGTGGGACTACGAAACTCTGAAGGTGATTTTAGAATTCTGGACAGAAGTTTCAGCATTTTTATTCTGCAGGAAAGCCTGAGAAGCTGTGTTTCCTCCAAATAAGATGATTTTTATTTTTATTTTTTTTAAATGGAATATGTGTCTTGTGAGTCAGAAATTGACATTTGCCCAGCTGTCACTAAAGGCAATTGCTTTCCTCTGGGAAAACATCCTGCAGGAGTCCAGCTTTCCTCTACCATCTGTTTCAGGTAATGAGAGCACAGGAAGGAATAAGAGTTGTTATGGTGTTTATACCAATCCTGGAAGTTTTTTGAGATAAACATCCATATTTGGTCTCTGGATGTGTTTGGAAAGAAAAGAAAAACCAATGAAAAAATACTCCAAAAACCAAAACTCCACAAAGTTTTTTCATACACCCAAATCAAAATATTGACAATTGGATGGTGTTTCTAGATGGAGCTGTATTTGAGGGGAAAAGTGAAGAAGCTAAGATTAGAAGAACATCCCACTGCCCAAGCACACAAAGAAGTTGAGAAGAAGAGAAAGTTTGCAGGCAGAATTCTAATGGCAAAAGGCTTTAGGAAGAAGAAGAAGGACAATATTGTTTGGGATTGTGAACAGGACATTTCCTTTTTTTAAAACATAAATAAATAAACTGAACTGCATCACAATGTCTAACTGCAGCAATAGCATTTTTTCACTTAGATAATTCACCACACTTCTGACAAGAGAGTAATACAAAAATGGGTGTATGAGAAGTCTATGTCAACATGTGTTTGTAGCAAATCCAAGAAGTGACTGCACTCGTGGTCTCTGTGTTCCTCCATGTGTTTCCAGAGGAAAGTCAGAAGGGTGAATCAAATAGATGGGATTGTGAAAAAAATGGAAATAAAAGACTCCAGGAATCAGCCAGAGCACAGGCAGGCCAGCATAACACTGCCTAAGTGAAGAGGGGGAAAGTGAGAATTGCACTCCCCCTGCCCTCTCAGCACAGCTTTTCAGAGGGAGACTGTCTGTGGTGGGAGCCTCATTGCTGACACTTTGCCAGCTCCCACCGCCTGCCAGCCTGCACATCCAATACTGCAACACACTGTTGGCACTTGCCAAACTCCTGTTTAGCAACAGCCTCACTGGGGAGAAATAGAAATAGCAGAACGGTAAAACTGTGACTTGATGATAATATCTTATTATTACTATGCCTCTAATTCTTCCCATTTCAGTTTCATAAG
Organism: Ammospiza caudacuta; assembly: GCF_027887145.1. Classification (NCBI taxonomy): domain Eukaryota; kingdom Metazoa; phylum Chordata; class Aves; order Passeriformes; family Passerellidae; genus Ammospiza; species Ammospiza caudacuta. The sequence goes on along the minus strand of NC_080601.1, from coordinate 22,404,165 downwards.
AAGAAAACCAATATTTTTCATGCTCTGTTCAGAGCTAGCACCACCTGCAGAAAGATGTGTCAAAGAGTGGCAAATAAATCTACTGCAACAAGACAAAGAAGGGAATTATGTATCAAATTAATACTATAAACAATACAGACAAAATCCACTCACTCTTTTGTCCCTGCTCCCTGGCAGGAAAACAGATTTCCACGCAGCCATTGCTCCAAACAGTGCAGCATTATTTAAACAACATGATGGAGTTAAGTTTTTGGATTACTGACCAAGACACTGCAGTTACAGAACTGGAAGGTGTTGGAAGCAATGCCATTGGTTTTTGTGCTTTCCCTATCTATTTAATTTTCATAATATTTTTCTGATCCTACAGGAAAAAACCCTATTTAAATTACAGTATTCTTGAAGAAAGTGCAAGATCAATGCGTCATCAAATCCTCTTCACAGTTTGCTTAAGAAGTAATTCTTGTCTTTTAAAATGTTTCTCAGGAAGACACAGAGAAAGAGAAAGGAGAAAATTAAGAGACTTGGGGAATGGTTTTAATATGCAAAATTATTATTATCCTGGAACAGAAGACACGTCTTATTTGAAATGCTGACGAGGTAGGGATTGTGAGGACTAGATTTTTTTTTTTTCAAGAAAGGCTCAAGCAAGTAAATTTAAAAATAGCTTAAGAAAAATTGAATCAGAAGGGTAATCTTTAAAATTTGCAAGAAATACAAAATTAGGTCCCTCTTCATGGTTTTAAATCTTCTAAGACTGTTATCACCACTAAAGATTGGGTTCAGGATGAGTCTGAAGTGAATTATATTATTTATATCCACTTTCTAAACATTTGCCAAATGGGTCCCCACACTCAAATTCAGCTTCTCTGCTCTTTCACTGAATCCCTTCTCACCAAGGGATAGTTCCAAAAGGACAGAATGGCTTTTATTTGCTGAAAACTGAAAAGATGCTTATGATTCCCAGATTCATTTCTCAGTGCTCCAAGCTGAAAACCCCCATTGAGCTACTTCCAAAGGATATTAATTTATGGTGATTGCTAAGGGTAATATTTTGATGATTTGTGTAACATTGTGACTTTACTGATTGAAATTATAATTTGTCTCTTTTGCAGTTTTTCACATAGAGCTAGTTGAGTTACTTCAGAAAAAAAATGCATTCAAATGTATCCAAGTTTCCAGAAGAGTTCATCCAGTTTTATAAACCAACAAACCAGACTGAATAAATATTTTGCCTTTAGTTTTCTGTCTACTCAGTCAAAATCAACGATATTTCATTAATTCAGCAGTTGTGTGGTCTTGCTAGCTCCAGAAAATTGTGTTTACAGTATACTTATTTTTACCTTTTGCAAGAGAAGAGAAAGCAAGCCACTGAAGTATACTTAGTCCAGCCCTTTTGAAAAACCTCCTTTGAATCATGGAAAAATAGAAAAGAATGCATCTGGATAAACTCATTATTGCCTCAGAAAACTTGGCATCTCTTGCTAAACTAACCAGGTCTGTGTAAAAACAACAGGAATTCTTCAGTCAAATCTACCATCCTGAAGGTGGTTGCAAGGAAAATATAAAATTAGGCAAATTAAATTAACATTTACTTCCCAACAGTATTGTGAAAGCTGACAAACCCATCAATTTTATTTCTGTCTTCAAAGAAAGCAGTAAATGCAGCAAGTGGAAATCATGCTAAGGACCTTTCACTTGTCATTACAAGAAAAAAATCAGAAGTTCAACTAAGCACGTAAAGTTAATACTGCAAAATAATTTTTTTTTAAAATAATAGTATACCCTTTCTGAAATAGTCTCCTATCAGCCCAGAAAAGAGAAAAACAACATTATCTAGGGCAAATCATATAAAATCCAGAATTTTATTCTGGCATTAAAAGAAAATCCACAGTTGCCTAAAGCATAGAACTGAAAATGTCTTCGTCTTTCCTTTATATCTAGTTTTGAACCTGGATGTGATTATCAGCCTTCCTTTAATTTGGACAATTTTTTACCAGGATGTGTTTTCATGTAATAAAATATTTGAAATAAGTGAGAATGCCGGTTTGTCTGTAAAAATGCCTGCTCCTGAAACAACCAGAGATATGATTAATTCCGTGGTTTGAAGAGGGAGGCTATAACAAGACAAAACAGCACCTTGCTGCAAGGCTGGAGAGGGATGCCCTGAAACCCTGTCTTGTAACCTTGCAGATGTTCGTGTTCAACATTTCAGCCTGGCTGCTCTACAAGAGTGGCTCTTCCCTTCACCCTGCTTGAGGAGAGAGGCAGGAATTTGATTATTCCATGCAAAGATTTTGCAGTAATTCTTTGTCCACAGCCAATTTTACAGAAGCAAGGCAGAATAATTCTTCATTACTGCTCTGCCTCCTTCTGTCCCTCTCACACATGTAGCCTCCATGAGTTTGTGGAGCTTTGTGCTGCTGCCAGAGCTGGAAGGCTGCACCAAATGCAGGACTCTAAACAGTCACCTCTGTTTAGTGAAGGAATTTAGGGCTTTTGCCACTGAACTGGGTAAAACAGACTGAGAACTTCCTCAGTTCCCACAACAACACAAAATACGGTGAGTACAAAGCCCACTTTCCCCCAGCTTCCCCATTTGAATGGAATTTTAGAGAATCATCTCAATAGACATGATCTAATTGCCTCTTGAGAAATGCTTCCATTTATTTCAGTGGTATATTTGGTCAGAGCTTTTAGTTGCTCCAGGATATTGCTCATCTAATTCATCCACTTTTTTAACAACAGGAGAAGTTCTGATTTCTCCAGGGAAAAAGAGTCATGACCAAATGTGCTTCAGAGCAGCCAGAAAAAGTCAAACCAGACCAGGAAGAAGAAAAATTAACAGTTGGCTTCTGAAGAACTGGATGGATTTATAAAATGTACTTCATCTTCCTTTGATGTGTGCTAAAAATATTCCATGAGCTCAATACATTTTATTAGATACATTTCTACTGGAAGTGCTCACATCTTGTTTGTTATGGAGGAAAATGCTGTTACATACAAATGAAAATAGTTTTCTGCCTGAGAAAGCCAAATAATTTCAGCAATAAGTTTGACAAAGGGTGGGGGGAATGCCACTAAAACTTAAAGTCTTGTACAGATTTCCACCACATTTAATTATGTAGAAGAATATTTGTATGTTTACCATGCTTGTGGATCCCAGCACTGGTATTCACATTCAGGGATTGTCAGTGATACTGAATGTATTTTGCTGTACTAAAAAAAAAAGGTTTTCAGGCAAATGTTGTCTCTGTGGATGCTTTCAGAGCTTGTGTTAAAGAGATGCTGTACACCTGCAATGGCATTGAGAACGACAACAATAAAAGCCAAATTTTTGTTAAATATTTCTGTTGTATTAAGTAAATGTCTGTTACTTGTTGCATACATGTGGTTGGTTCTCCCAAACTTTTGTAAAAGCTGCTTTCAGTTATGCAGTGACAAAAGTTAAGGGACCAAATTAGAATGCACATGTATTACACCACAGCTAATTTACACTATGATTGCTTTAATGTAATTTTCATGACCTGCCTATTTATAAATTTCTGTCATTTCAATTCAAATATGTATAAAAGGCTGGAGAATTTCCACAGCACTTTGCTTTTTGTCTTACTGCCGAGCTAGAGAGAGAATTTTTTTTCTTTTGAAAATGTACTTAAGAAGCGTTATTTCTGCCAATGGTTTGTTATAATTAAAACAGATCCCTTTGGTTTCACAAAAACTAAATAGGTGAGTATAAATGACCATTTTCCCAGGGAAAATTGATTCAAGGCACTATTCCTTAAAAATCGCTTTTAACATTTTTTTGTTTGGTTTTTTTTTTTTTGAGCTTCTCACATTAATTTCCCTTCAGAGTTTCTAAGCTATGCATGGTTATACAATGCACAATGCAGAAACACATCCCATTCCCAAAGTCTGTCTTCTTTAAAGTAGACCTCAATGAGCATTTGCCTTATTTCCATAGCTGTGGGATTTGTGATAATTTATTCCCTTGCAGTTTAACCAAAATGCTGCTGGTAAAACATCCAGTGGCTACATGTGCCATTGGGGCTTGGATTTCCTTTGTTTAAATCAATATTAAAGTTCACCATAACTGCCTGAATAAGGAGTCAGACATACCAGAACAGGCCAATTAATTTCTCATTGGCAAGGAATCAGCATAGGAAGCAAATCAAATATACGTTAGGCCTAAATGAAACCTAGAAGTGAAGCCTAATCCTTATTCTACACCTGATCCTGACACCCTAAGATGACTCCTGTGGTTCCATGAGAGCACCAGGATGGCAGATTTTCATTTCACTAGGTCAGCAAGGCTCATTTCAGTATCTTACTGATATAGCTACTCACTGTGAGCCCTGCATCTGAAACAAAATGAGTCTTACAGTTCATTTTATTTTCCAGAGGGAATGACACAGAAATGCTTTTTACTTGGTTAGCCTGAAGTATTTAACAGCAAAAGGGACAGTTATTGGCAAAGGCCAGTGGACCAGTTCTGGCTGCATTTTACGAGAATACATTCAGAGGAACTCAGCTGAAGGCAAAACTACATTGGCAGATTATATTATAACTGAACCTAGTGAGAAAGGCAGATGATAGTTTCACAAATGTACCAAGAAAAAAAGGGAAAAAAGGGGGGGGAGAGATTCATTAAAAATAAAAAATCCCAAGCCTTAAAATGAAGGGCAGTGGCATGCTCTGAAAATAATTTTCAAGCTTTATGGTCTCAGTTGCATGTCCATTTCACAAAGGCAATGAAACAATTTTACTTTGATGAATTAGACTGTCATTTTCCTTGTTCATGATGCTGTGTCAAAACCTTAACTTGAAGTGAAATGGAAAAATTATACGTTATATATTTTAAAGGATTTTTTAAAAAGCCCCAAATAAAAAATAGCTACCAGTAAAAATTTTCTGTGAAAATTTATGAGTTTTTTAATGTCATTATTTTAAGTCTAAGGGAAAATGTGGGCTTTAAGAGGAACTTAATAGAGGGCAAAAGAGTCAGAAAGAGCTTTTGGCTGCTAGGGAGCTACAGTTGCAGGCAGATGTATCCATACATATATATAACACACACACACTTATGTCCCTTGAATTTTAGGGCATTACTTCCTCATGAAAAGAAAGTAGTGAATCTATTATTACCTGATAAACATTTGTTTATTTCACTACCTATTACATTCCCAGAATCTCACAGAAATTATGAGGCTCTCCGTGGCATCACAGACCTATAACGTTGCAGTTGTACCTGTTTTAGAACAAAAAGTTTTTCATCCAGGATCTTTCAGACACACAAACAGCACAGAGAACATTAGGAACTACACAGCTCTGATACTTGGCCATAGGAGATGAGGCTCATTTTTTTTCCTGCTGTGACTGTCAGGTCTGTCACCTCCCAAAGCAATGCACAAACCCGCACAGCAGCAGCAAGGAGAGAGACCCAAGGCCGAGTGCAAAAACCAGCAAATAATGCACACAGTATTTTAGAGGATTAGGAGAGAAATAGGGCTGATCAAAAGAGGTCGGGAGATGAGACAGCCTGGTGGGATAAGGAGTTCAGCTTTCAGCAGTTCCTGCAGCCCCCAGCACACGGGGCTGCCTCGCCCTGGGGTAATCCAGGTCCGCAGGCTGTGGGTGCAATGACAGCAGAGGGGGTGATGCCAGAAGCAAGGCTCAGAACCGCTCCTCTGGATCTGCTGAGGGCTACATCTCTCTGGCCTTGTCACTGAAACCTGCTCTGGGAGGTGACACTGAGCAGTTTGCATTCTCACAGGGCTGCCCTATGGTAGTTACCATTGCATTTATCAGTTACCATTGTCATTTAATAAAATAAATTACTTTTAAAAACTGCATACTCCTTGATCTTTCACTATCCACCTGATCTTATCTTTTCTCCATGTACTCTTGTGGTTAACAGACCACTGAGATATTTGGTGGACAAGCCTACTGTACCTTTATTATAACTCTCCTGCACTTCCCTTATCTTTTTTTTCCAGATTAATCTTTTTTTATTCTACAAACTTAAAGCCTTTTCCTAGCTGTCCCCCTGATTCTACTAGTAAAATTCTTACTAAATTATGTGGCTTTATCAAGATGACAAAGTGATTCATTTGCTTCAGACATAAGCAAAAAATAAATTCAGTGATAAAAGGAAAAAGTTTTTTTTTATTATCACAATATACACTGATAAAAATGTTATGTGGAGGCACAAAAATAATATCTATGTATACTATGTAAGCAGCCAGATTATATCAATTTTAAAAGATAAAAGTGACTTCTGTGTATTATTTCAGCCACCACAGACTTTTAATATGCAAAATTCACCAGAGGATTGAGATGGAACTCCATTTCAGGTCATATATTTAACCTTGACAAGGTCTGGTAAAACAAAGATGGGTAACACAAGAGACTCCTTTCCCCAAATAGCCTACCAAGAAATACAAACACAATGAAATGAAGCTCTTCACGTTCTAATTAGCCTGTGCTGAAAACATTGAGTATCTTTTGTTGTAATACGAGTTTTATTTGTAAGGAAAAGAATTGCTGTCACTTACATTGCAAATTATTCAAATTTATACAGCAGACTAATTTAACAGAAAAGGAAATAGGGTTCTTCTGTATTAGGTACCAAGTTACAATATGCTTTTAAAATGTATAAGCCTAGAGGAATATTAAAATGTTAATTTGGATAGTATTTAAGAGGTAATTACTTTTATACAATAAAAGAAGAAGTCTACTGAATACTAATCCCTGTTTCATGTGCTTTTTTGAACTAATGCTACATTAAATAGAGAATCCATTTGTTTAAGTGATTTTAATTTAGATACCTGGAAGACATTATCATCTACAAAAATGTCTGGGTTTTTTTAGCTCAGCTAATGGAAAATCCTTACTGTATTAAATTCAATGTTGAAGAAAGTACCTATACTTGTGGGAGAGTGGTGAACTGAAAGAATGAGAGATTTTTAATGACTCTCCTGAAGAAAACGTGGTTTGGTTGCTCAGCACAAGTGCTGCTACAAAGAGCACTGGCAGGGGTTGAGACTGATTGCTCCTAAACAAAAGCTGATTTCATCTATTCAAGCCTTTTCAGGGAAGGGTGAATGTGGAAAAATTTTATTTGCATTTCAGACCAGAGAAGCCTGCTCAGACTAGCCAGCATATTTTGTCCAACTTCTTGAATTATATAATCTAAACCCTTGTCTACGATAATCTTTTCAATGCATAGAGGGCATCCATCTTGGATGCCCAACCTCAGAAAATTATATTCAGGTGTTTTATAACATATTTCATTCATGCTAATGTTTTTTTTATATTTTATTTTTAAATCTGTTAAATCAATGCTTATTTCTTTAGCCAGAATATTTTCTTCTGGTTGACCACCTATATGAATTGGGTATTTAGCCAAATAAACATAGTTGAATCAAAAAAGCCAGTAACGCTCTTTAATTTGTAAGAAAGCCAGATAGAATTTGATTATTTTTTTCCAAAATGTTATAAAAGAGATTTTTAGAGGACAGTGTGTGGCACACAGCACATCCCTGCTCTGGGCACACCACGGCACACCTGTGCCCAGCTCTGTGCCCAGAGCTCAGCCTGATGAGGAGTAAGAACTCAGTAAGTTTAATCCTTCTCAAGCTGGATATCTATTGAACATTACTTAATTTTTAGCAAGAATATGAAGCCCTCTAAAAAAATCTGATCAAGTTACAGCCAGTGCAGATGAACCACATAAGAGTCTTTCACACAATGAAACTCAGGTTGATCTATGCTTAAAATGAGAAATGTTGAGAACCTCTCTGCTCTCCTAGGTCATTTACATATGCCCACTCTACATTCATTAGTTTGACATTTACTCCTTTTATTCTGTCAGCAGAAAGATGACTTGATTTTCACTGTTGCTGTTACAATGTCACAGGTATAATAGCACTATGAACAGTGCAATAGATTTGCAGAGTGAATAAAATATGACTTCTGAAGAGTAATTGCTGGTAGGAAACTAAATTTTAATAACAACTTACAACAAGTTGGCAATTAACTAAATAGAATTATTTTATGATAATGATTTTTAGATGAATCATTAGAGACAAGCCCCCAACAAAAAGCTTATCTCTCATCTAAAGCATTATGAAAATAAAGATATGGTAAGTGATAATTTTCTTGGAAAGGACAGCAAAAGCAAGAAGCAAGGCAAGAGAAAAATGGTAGAAAATTCAGTAGTAACCAGACCAAAATGGAACTGAAGGAATGCATGACTCCATAGCCTGCCACTTCAGATGCTAATTTACATTTAAGGAGCTCTTTATTCAGTGAATGTATTGTGGAAGTACAGTCAAAATTGTGGATAAAACTCCAGGAGCAGAAAACAGGACTCAAGTTTACAGTTTCCTAGGTGAGCTTTATATCATCCTACAGAATCATGAAGCACATCCTGAAAAATACAACTTTCTGCTCCCTCTTGGGAGAGCTTCAGAGCAGAGGCTCTTCCTCAGCCACAACCCACTGGTGTGATACTCCCTGCCTCAGTGAGGCCTTAGGGAGGATGTGTGACCTCCTAACACTCAGCAGCTGGAATTAGTGAGAAATTGGGCAAGCTCCTTTATTTGAATTTGTCCTAGTGAATTTATCCCTCATTCCTAGATATCCACAAAAGTTTAGATGGCAGAAATGCTTTCACTTTTACAGCTGAAGCTAAAAAAGTACCTGTTGCATATAATAAACAAATATTTTACATATTATAAGCTTGGATTTGGCAGCTGAAGCCCATGTAACACCCAAACTCAAAACGCAACATTGAAAACCTGAGAAATTAAAATGACTTTTGTAATGTAGAGTCTTTCACTCTTCTGCTCTAATGTGACTTCTCTGAGTGAAAGACCTTCAGAGCATCGGGCATAAAAGCTTTCGTATAAGGCAAGTTTTCAAATGTTATTCAAAATTACTCTGTTGCCACAAAGGTACATTCTAGTCTGTATAATGTTCCCTTTAGAACATTCTCAGATAATTGGCAAAACAAAATTGTTGTTTGTTAAATTATCACCTAGAAGAGGTGGTGGATAGATTATAATTTCCTCTATTTCCATGAATTGGCATACTTAATTTACTGGTTAAGCAGCACAGCAGATTGCAGAAGAAAATAACCGGAATGAGATCCAAAAATATATTTCTCTTTATCTGCTATAGTTCCATAAACTGCAGCTCACATAGATAAATCTTTTTCCATTTAGACTTCAAACTCTTATCTTCATGTTACAGTCTGTAGAGCCTAAACTGTGATTTAGTGAACAAAGTAGTAGAAAAGACTGACCAGTTCTGATAAAACACAGAGCAAGATTAAGGCTTTATTGGGGAAAATGGTCCTGAGATTGCTTGGGACACAAACTCATATGGGTATCTCTGTCCTCCAAGTGACATTTGATAATATTTCAGCCTTTCTAATTTGTAATACAGATTTTGCTTCTTGACTGGCAAAGGCTTTGAAAGGAGCTGGAAGACATTGGCCCTTTGTGGATTATAGTGGAAACAAGCAGCTCTGCCTCTTGCTGGTGCCAAACAAAGATCATTGCCGGCTGCCTAATTTGGATCCATGAGCACCCACAAAGCAAATTTTTTCCCGTTGTTGCTTATTAGAAGATGAAAGATTAATTTTTCCCCTATAGGAAAATAAGCCAGAGCATCATTATTTTTAATAGGGATTTAGCCCCAGCCCACAGCCAGGTCAATTTGAAGGGCCTGTGGTTAATAAAACATCCTGGGGGTTGCACAGCTGAGTCTGGGTGCACCTCCCTGTATCTTTACATCAGCCCAGCAGTTAGTAAATTTGAGTGTATTCTTAAAGAATGGTCACAAGGCTCAGAAAAGTTTCTTTTCCTATACTTTCTTGGTCTTACATAATGATCATTCAGCACAAAAACATACTCTCACAAGCTCCCTTTCTCTTTTGAATTATTTTAAAAAGAGTTAGACCAAGTCTTAGCTGTGGTGCAATATTGGTAAACTGAAAGTTTCAAACAGTCTTTTTACTCAAGATTTAAGCCAGCAAAAAATAACCCCAAAGTTAACAGAGCAGTTTTAGTCTTTACATTTGTATTTCCTGCTGTCTTTGAAAAGAACTAATTCTCATTAATTAGAAATTGATATATACAGATTCACAGATAAATTTACTTTAAGTAAACCTTTGCAGTAAATTTGATACTTGTCTTTGCTGACCAAAAGGATGTGATGCAGAAGTTATATAATTTAATGCACATGTACTCAGAATCTTAAAATTGAAGTGTTGTAACTGGTGAATGACATTTCTAATGAAATATTAGCAGATCTGAGCTACAGATTAAAGGTGTTTTAACTGGTGGTATGCATCCAGCTGTTTTTAGAATGGCAAATGAAATTTAATGGATTTGAAGAAAAACAACATTTTATAATTGATTTGTTAAGCAGCACAAAGGAAAAGGGATTTGGCAAATAATTGCACATTTTATTGATGGATTCAAAGAAGAAAAGAAGCTTTATCGTTTTGCAGAGAATTCAGCTGAGAACACTAAAACCAGGGCATCTTGTCTGAGATCATATTTACTAAAAGCTGGCCTGGCAGTTAGAACCACAATGGAGTCAGATTTGCAGTTTGATACTTCAACCCACTCAATAATATGATCCTTCAAGCTTTGATCCTTGATCAATGGATTTTTAAGAAGCAACTTAGAAAAAAAATGTCAGCAAATATTTTGTCTTTAGGTTTTTTCGTGGTATTTTTCTTCCTCTGTAACCTTTTTGCCTGTATCAGTTCACTTCAGAAAACCTTCCATTTGTAGTTTAAAGTGTTATTCAGGTTTTTCATTTAAGCTGCAGTCTAACAGTCTTCTGTGTAATTTAACTAGCATTGAAATTATTTTAAATATTAACTTAAATAAAATCCAATATTAAAAATGAACTTATTCATACACATTAATCCCAAGAGCACAATTATAACAGAAGTGATAGTCTGAAATATTTTGTGAATATTTGAGAATGGATAAAGAAGCAGGAAGATGTAAAGAAAATCAGAAAGCCCATGTTTCATTTAGCTATTTAGGCAGGAATGACTATGACATTACATTGCTGGGTAGTGACAGTGCTGGCTGTCAGGGAGTCTGATTTTTGCATTTCTCCTAGGAAAGGTTTCTGTAAAGAAGCACTTTCTAACCAAGGTGACAAGCTGGTTGTATTACTATTAGCACATGTCCATAAGTTTCACTATTAAATGTATTTGAGGGCAGCTTGCATGCGCTGAAATTAAACAGTCTCAAGGTATTTCAGACAAACTACTTTTTTGTTTGATTTTGTAAACTGCAGGTACAGTCTGCTCTTCTCACAGAAGTCTTAGTGTTATTTCACTGGCAGGTAATTAGTTCAGATAAAAGGCCTTTAGATCTTTGAAATAAATCAATTTATATGTCAAGAATGCTGATTTAGACCAAAAAAAAAAATCTTCTGATTATGAGAATATATGTAATGAATGATCAACTCTGGGCATTTTGTGACTTAAGTGCACTAGGTCAGATGAAGAAAAATCTCATGATTGTCACAAATGTTTTAAAAATGTTGGAATTTCTAAATTACTCTCCACTCAATTAATAATTTCAAAAAACCCTCTGGGGGCAATACCCCCTTTTTAGGCTCTTTTTGGTATTTCGCTGCTCTCCTTTACCTCACATTCAGACTGTGTCACCTTGCTGTCATCCCACCCACACCTCCAAGACCTGAATGTATTTTGTTTAAATTTCTCTTTTCTAAACCTTGACTCAACCAACATTTTTCTCTCTATTCAATACAATGCCACTGAAACAATTTTTGTAGATCCTCTTTGCTCCACCTTCTAATTCCTGTGCTGGTTGTCCCAAAAAGGCAAATAAATGGAATTGCAATGCTACGGTGTGTGAAGAGACACATTAGCATTAATTAAGAGGAAACACTACAGAAAGATTACTTTAATGTGCATCTCCTCTAATCATCATTCAGCTTAGGGCATAGTTACCTTGCAAAGGAGGCTTAAAGTTCCTATTCACAATCTTTAATTAGAATTCAGATTTTAAATAGGAAATTTAGTTATATAGAAAGAGTTGCACAGAATAAGCATTTTATCCATTGTACTAAAACTTAACTCTTGCTTGTGATTCTTCTGTGCTGCACTGATCTATGCTGAAATGCCAACACTGGCAGCACCAGAACACTGACAAGCCTAAAGGGAAAAGTAATGTACTTGTAATGGATGTGATGCTGAATAGAAAACAGTCCAGAAGAGAAGCTTTAATACTAATGTTAGTCCACTAATTAAACAACCATTTAAAACCATTTAGCCTTTTCACATTCAGTAAAAAACAAACAAACAAACAAACAAACAAAAAAGAGAAGGCAAAATTTAAGAAGTTAGAAGTTTAACTAAGAGCTTTAAAAGAGTATATTTATTCTGGTACATATTTTACAAGAACAGTGCAGTACTAGAAAAGGTTCCAACTTTAAGAAGGCTACATTTGGTTCTTTGGCTTTGACTACATGACTTCACATGAACATTATCACCAAGGGATGCTTTTCTTTGTAAAACAGGATTTCAAATTTTCAATCCAAAGAACACAAACACCCAGTTTCCCTGTGCTAGCTATTTTCAGGAATTACTGACTAATGTCAATGGCAATAGACCCCCCAGTACTAACTAAACAACCAGCAGCTGTAAACCAGAGGAAATCTAGATTGAAAAACTAGATGGCAGTCACCAGAGAACATGCTTTTATCAAATAACCATCAGCTTCTGTTTCCCTGATGCCACTTGAAAATATTTGAGGGGGAAAATGTAACAAGCCAAACTCGATGTGCTATTTGCATCTAAATTAATTAGAGTTCCAGAGTGTGGTCACTGCAAGAGCTCTGCAGGGTAGGAAGGGATGCCCAGCAGATCAGCACCAACACCCAGCTCTGCTCAGAGCCCAGAGCTGATGGAATCTGTGCTGGGGGCTCTGCCTCTCCAGCTCCCTGCCACAGCCAGCTGCAGAAACATGAGGAAATGTTTTCAAAGCACCCCTAACTACTTGTTAGGTTTCAGTAGGAGTCTGCTCCCAGAGCCAGCAGCCCTGTCAGAGGGGCTCACGTGCTGGACCATGAAACCCCCAGAAGAAATACTCACTGTGGAGTTAACAAAAGCAGGGAGGCAACATTTCATGCATAATCCATATGCAGCACATCTAAAATTAATCCAGCAACAAAAAGTGCAGATGGAAAGGGCCCAACTGTTGCTATTCTGATGCTGACAGCTTTCAGAATATCAGCAATTTTTGAGAATGATCCTGGCTCTTTTGATTGGAAAACATTTTCAGGCACAATCTGAACCTGCTGCAATGTGATTAAGGTGGATAAACCATCGTTTCTCAGTGCAGAACACATTGCTGGCTTTCAACTGAAGAAGGTGCAGTACTAAAACAGCAAGTATGCAACATTTTACAGCTTAGATTTAGAAAGTAGAGGAATATTTCTGCTTTTTAACTTAATTTTTTTCTGGTATATATTAAAATGTTGGGAAATTTGAGACATACCAAGCACTATTTCTGTCCTGCTCTGTTCAGCCAACCTTACTAACTGCTGCTTTGGAAAGTAAAAAATGTGAGTGGTTGGCAGAGCCAGTGACAGAGAATTACAGGATTTTCCCTGTCTTAAATCCATGCAAGACATAGAAAACATTGGTTATTTGTCAGGCATTCACACCAAATTCACACAATGTTTGGAGCACACATTTGTTTAATATATTAGACCTTCACTGCAAGGCTAGGATTGATCATACAAAGAAACACAACTAGAAAAAACCCCAACCAGTTGCAAAATAATTGTATTCCTGGAAACAAAAGGTAAAAATTGACAGAAAGGCCCATTGCAGAAAGTTACAGAGGTAAAAGTAACTAGCTTTGCACATAGTGCTTATTCCATGAGGAAAAATTAGAGAACATAGGTAAATTTAAGAATGTCACAAAGTCACAATGGTCTACAAGTGCAAAGATTTCACTTTTACACCCTTTCCCCAGAAGCTCATTCTGAAAACCAGGCCAAATGCTCCAATGCCCCTCTCAGGCCAGCAGTGGTCAGAGCAAGCATCCCTCCTTTCTGGGGGATCCGGCCCGGACTGGTGCCGACCAGCAGAGTCGCCAGCACCCAGCAAGCACAGCAGCATGGGCAGGCTCTGCCCCACACATCCCCTCCATCCCTTTCCATGCCCTGAGTGCAAGGAGAACTCTGATGTGCTCAGCCTGGCGGGAAGGAGCAAGAGCTGCCTTTTGCTCTTCTCCATCGTTCCTTAATATCACTCCTTGCTCAAAAATTGAATTCAGCAGTGTTGCTGTGGCACCTCCTCAGGAATACAGCTGGCTGCCTCCTGATCTTCCCCTGAGTGTGCCAAGCCTTTTTGCACATTACGTTTCCATGCACATGGCAGAGGAAGCGAGACACATCTGGGAATGCCTCTCTGAGCGTTTGTCAGCTATGTGGGCCACAAAAACCCCTGAGATGTGAGGAAAGTAAAACAAAACTCCTACAAAGTGTTACCTCAGCACACTCCACTTGCAGAACCAGCGGAGCCTTTTGCATACACAAGAAGCAGAATTTGCTGGGGGAAAAAAATTGGCCAGAAAAATATAGTTTGTGCAGCCCTGCGCAGAAAGGGCTGCCCGCTTACTCTGTCCCCTGCCTCCCACACAGGAATCTGCAGCAAGGGAGGTGCAGCTGGTTTATCTCTTGCTTGGAAGGTGCAGAGTCAGATCCCGGTGTCTTTCAGGGAGGCTGCCATCCACTCTGTGCCATGGTGTGTGTGACCAAGAAGTCCTGAGCTTGAGAGGAGCTGAATCATTTGGACTCTACTTCACCTCCCTCATGCTTGGGAAATTCAGCTGAACTCTAACTCCTTAAGCAAGCATTGACTTTCTCAATATGTGTGTTCCTAAATCCCACCTCTATTTGCATACATATTGCTAGACTGAATAATTTGTTAACAGTAGCAATCAAAGTTAATATGAAAAGGCTGCAATTGAATAATTTGTTTTGCTTTTGTGCTTTGTTATTATGACTAGTACTTGTGTATTAATCATGAATCACTGCATGGCCTATGGATGCCATACACACCCACAGTGAGCCATAAGTAGTTTGAACATATTTTTTCACAGGCAACAGACTGCTTATCTGAGAGACCTCTGCTCTCCACAGAAAGTCTGACCTCAAATATTGCTTGTTCTGAATCACTGAACCTTCAAAACAAACTCATTTACAGTGATCTACACCATTATGTTAGAGATACATTCATATTTTTACATTCAGCAAAAGAAAATTGTTCTAGGAAACTTATTTGTTGTACTATATTTTATTATCTGGGAATTATTCCAAGTGAATAAATGTTGAGGAGCTTAATTTATCATTCTGCAATTAGTTTGATTTTGTAAAGATTTTTAAATCATTCCCAGAGGGATTTGCCCAGGCAATAGTAATTCAACTTTAATCTCAGGGCAAACCAAAATAACAGACATTATCAAGGTAAAACATTAATGGTCAAAATGAGAGTTAGAAACTTCAGGAATGTCTGGACCAAATATAAAAGCTTATTTAAGGGATTTTCATCCTACTTTTGCAGATCTGTTCATCATCTTTTTGCCTCCAAACAGACTGGGGAATACATTCTACAAAATGGTCCTGGTTCTAAATTATTGCAAAAAAACATTTATCAAGCAACTTCTTGGATAAAAGCATCTTCATCTAAGCAAATAATAATTATTATAATTTTTGTAAAAGCAGGTATCCTGCTCTAAATATATGATAATTTCTTTAGATTGACAGAAAAAAAGCTACATTTTTCTGGTTGTCAGATTTGGTCTGTCAAGTCCAGAACTTTAACTGAAAATTGCAGCATCTCCAAATGCCTTTAAGGGCTGTGTCTGTGAATGAGTACCAGCCCTCAAAACACACAGATCTCATGCAAGACAATTAAGAAAGATTATTATTTAAATCTTGGTCTGTTGAATCTGAGAAATTGACATTAAAAACAAATTACTTTCAAAATAACTTCTTTCAGAAAGATTCAACAGTCTGCAATAAAACAACTTCTTTGCCTGCAAGAAGTAGTTATAAAAAAAGAAAGTGTTCTGATATCATAGTGGTATTTCCAGCTTCAAACCTGTCTCCATAGAAGACAAACATGGTAACAATTCTTGAAAAGAATTCAGAGTGCCTTAATGCCAACCCACGTGCATTATGTAAATAGAGATTTAACCCATCCATCCAACAGCATTTACTCCTTTTCCAGGTAGGGAAACAGATCTGCTGTTTTATGTGTCTGTGTGGAACCAGAAAGAGGTGGCAGGCATGGGCACGGCTCTGAAGCTCACTGATTGGGCACTCCTCTAGAAGCAGAGTGCTAGTTTCTGTTCTAGGAATGTTTAACTGAATTTCCAAAGAAGTACTCAGAGAGGGAACCAGAACCAGTGCCTCTTGTCTCCAGGGTTAATGCTCTGTAATGCTGGATCTGACCTGGCTGCACTTCCAGGCCACCAAATGATTTTCTGCTCAAGACAACTGAAAGTGGACAAGGGAGGTGCTCCCCCCTTGCTATGTGATCTGGTGCTCCCAGAGATTGAAGGAGGGCATTTTAATCACTTCAGATTTATTTAAAAATTGAACTTCTCTTTCCCACATGAAGGTTCTGTAATGCCACATTAATGGACTTCGTTATAGGGAGGGGAATGCTATTCCAGACTGTTTTGAGAGAAGCACAACTCTGTCAGCAGACTTTAAAGTATTTTCTGAGAAAGATGTGTAGAGAGATTTGAAAGACCTGAAAACAACACTATACATTTAAAACACTTTCAAAAAATCAAGTAAAAATGTTAATGACTTGCAAGGCAATTTGATTTGGGAAGGGGGAGCTCAATGAGACATGCCTGGAATTGCTGTTAATGAATCAAAACACTGTGCTAGAAAAGTTTCACTTGCAGAGAAGCTCTGAAGCATTAAATTAGCACTCAGAGGCACTTGTTGATGTCCCTGGGTTGGTTTTCCATGAAGTACAGTGTCCTTTGCAATATACTGAGCTGTCAAATAAAAGTCAGTGTATCACTTTTCCCTAAGGTTCAGAACTTCTCTTCCTAAAATATTAAGTAGATAAATGAGATTTAACTGCATTTGAGGGACAGATCAGAGATAAGAGATGCTTTAACAAACAACTCTAGTAAATGTGAGCTCTGCTGAAGGTTTGCAGCTCAGAGCTCAAAGATGAGCTATTATTTTTTTCACTTCATCAGCTGTACTGAGTATTTCTGTCAATCCTGCATTCCCCTCAGGAGAGACTAGTAGATCTGGCCCTGACATTTTTCTAATTTCTTTTGTATGGTTTTATTGTTAAAAGCTCATTTGCAATCAGAAGTCAAAGACGGTAATCAAGAGAATGAACTCAGTCAGAGTACAATGCTGGCTGTGATTTTATTCCCACAGAGATTGCAGGGAACACTGGGAATCATGTTCTTGGGGGAGCAACCAAAGAGAAAACTATAAATTTATGTAAGAAATTACAAAAGTGTTATTTTAAGCTGAACTTAAAGAGCTATTTACAAGACTAAGCTCAGGCAATCAATCCACATGGGAGACAACTGCAGAAAAGCTGAACTGTAACTGTATCACACATCATCCCCATGCAAGTCCTTCAAAACAATCCTAAACCACACAATTCCCTCTGTTTTCTCTGTTAACTCGCCCAAAACTCTCAGAAGCTGTATCAGCTCTCTGTGCTGCAGGGAGCCTGCAGGTAGCACCAGTCAGTGGGTGACATTTCAGCACCCAGAGGATCAGCAAACAGGGGTGCCCCCGTGCCACAGCAACCCAGGGGAAGGAGCAGAGCTGCTCCAGGAGGAGACAACTTAACCTGCTTGAATTCCATGTGCACTGTTCTATAACAGGAACTCAGAGACCTCAGGAACGCAGAAAAAGTGGTGGAGTTGATTTGTGTGTCCTGTATGTCTCTGATTCTGGAGGAATGGAGATTAGTAGCCTTGAGTTTCAGAAAACACAATATGTTTTATTGTCTCTATTTATTCTGGGGCTGGGGATGTGTGTGTAGGGATGTGGAAAGTAGGTTACACACCTAAGCTTTACTTCCTACAAACTATAGAAATGCTGCAATTAAGTTATTCCTATTTCTTCCAAAACCACAAGTTATGCCAGTCCCAAACAAAGGCTTATGCAGATAGCCAATAAGAAAAAGAAAAGAAAATGTTTCTTTTTTGGCCTGGTAACACAGGACATTGAGATTCATAGCTGAAATCATGGTTAATCATGAATCTCAAATCTTGGTCTTATGTGAAAGATAAAACCAGAGAAAACTCCTTTAGCTTAATGCCAATATCAGTTTGGTAAACTTGAGGTGACCAAGGAGAATAAAGTCTTGCTCTGGAATGTGCCACGTGGTTGAATTGGATATTGCTTTCTGCTTATTGGGAAGGAACAAGCACAGAGTCATAAAAACCAAAACAGCAGCCAAGCAAATCAAACCCCTGAAGTCCAAGGAGCTGCTCTGGCTTTTTCCAAGTTCTGAACTCTTCAGAGACCTGTGAATCAGCAGAGCCCTAACGCAGCTCTTGAGAACCAACCACAATATGCTGATGAATCTTAAGTCCCTGTTGGACAGCTCTACATCCAAAGGGAATCCAGCTCTTGGGAAAAAAATTTACAAAAAGAGTCATAATCCAGGGATTACTGAGTGTTATCTTGGGTATATAATTCATAGGTCTTTAAACCTTTATATATAAATAGCTGACTAAATAATTCCCACAATGTGGAAGTATTACAAGAGAGTGTTTAAAAATTATTAGGAAAGGATATTTTAAAATACTGAGGGGCTGAAAAAAAATCTTATCCTGGTTTACCTTTATGAAAGAATATACTAGCTGTATCATTCCTTTCAATAACTTGAAACTTTCAGCTAAACAAACACATTGTGACTGTTCTCCCTTTCTGTTCTCTTAGGGTTTTTTTAGTAAAAATACCCAACCAACCACCCAGAGTCCCCACATCATTTGGGAACAAAAACTCAAACCCTGAGGCACAGTTGGCCATATGCAGTCCTCTAATACTTTTGTTTAGCAATGACAAATCAGAGAGGTGTGGTATGATTTGTGCTCATTCTATACAACACAATGTCCAAGCAAGCCAGACACACTAACATGTGGAAAAGGTACCTATAGGGGTCTTAGATGAAGTCTTTCCTTCCATAGCCATTATTTAAAATATTTAGGTTTTGCAAATTCACATATGCTTAAGTGCCTTTATATTAACAAACTAGTGCAGAAGACTTCTCTGCACATCTTAGGCACTGTGCCAAATATCTTCTCTGCTCCATCTTTCAGTCCTGCTCACTTTGGGGATGAGGACTGAGCTTTACTCTTCACTAATCAGCAAAAGACTTGCATCCTTTAAACTGTTGGTGATAACCATCATTCATTCAGCCCTCAGATAAGAGATTTCTAAAATAACAGTAAATCTGGCTACATCTCACCCATTGATCCAAAAAAGCAAGCAAGAAGAAATAGGAAATTTAAAGCAAGTGTTCTTGCAGGAGGTTTCAAAACATTCTCCTCAGATATTCCTGTAATAGAAAAACCCATCTGCTCCATACAAAGCTAATGAAATCACTTGGCATAATGTGTCTTTACTGCCCTCCTCATTGCCCAAGAATTCCTTCTCAAATGATAAAGAGCCATTTATAATGTAAAGTTGGAATCCATTTCAAATAAATTACCTTAACAGATAAATTCTATTAAGATCTTAAATATTCCAAAAAATTTCTCACTTTAAATATTAGCAAAGAAGGGAAGTTAATACTTATTTATCATGAGATACAGGTCATTATGAAATCAGATCTATTAACAAGGATAATAGTTTCTTTTTTAGTCTAGATGAAGGCAATTTATGAGTGCTAGGAAATTTTGCAGATTGCCTGTGGGTAGAGCTTGGCATCTCTATAATTATGTGGGATCTCTGAAGGCATTTAAAGGCCAATTGACTGCTTTTAAATCATCTCTTTAAACTGGTGACAACTAGGATATAAAGATTTTGTGGCCAAATGAAAGAACATTATTTCAGTATTGCCAATTCTGGCCCGGCAATTCACGAGCCTTGAAAGTTCATACCCAGATATATTTTATAGGGTATATATTAAAAATTAATCATAAATTGATGTTGAAAAAGACTAATTTTAAAAGAAATGAAAATATTCCAGAGCCATTGGAGAAAAACTTGAATTAGTGAATGCTTTAATTATAGGAAGCAACTCACAAAGCTTGCCTGGTTACAGGGATCAGATCCAGGAAAAGAACATTTTCTTGGCCCATTCTTGATGTATTTCTTCGTGCATGCCTGCCACTATTAGCATTCTGGCTATCTGTCAGAAGGGAATTACTATGCATACAACTGTCAATCTGCTCATAATTTCAGACTTCCCACACACACTCTGTAACACATGCACTGAATCATTCCCAGCATCCAGGTTTACTGCCTATTGTATTTTAAAAGACAGTAGCAGCCATTTCCTTCCTTCCTCCATGGAGTTCATATTACATATAATAGAGAGATATGTATCTCCCTGTCACCTCTGGATTACAATAAAGTTATATATTATAAGGTTCCTATATTGGTTCAGTTCTTCTCAATTCCTGCATAACTGAGCTGTGCATTTTTATATGGCTGCTAACAATACCTTTGGTTACATACATTAATTAAAGGGTATTAAGGTATGACTCAAATAGATTTTCAGTAAATGCTGTTCTGAATGAGTGGTTCAGTGCCCTAACAAGTAGAAATTGTAATTTCCTCACCTAAGAAACCCACTGAAAGAGGCCATTTCTGACTGACCATTTCTCCTAGGTTTTGCATAGCAGGAGTCACAGCATTTAGCACTGCACAGCTCAGGGACACTGGGGCAGAATTCAACTGCTAAAAAAGCACATTACTCACACCTTCTCGTCCTCTCATGACACTTTCCTGCTTTTCACAGCAGTTCCAGGCAGTGGGGCACAGTGGAGCAGCCAATAATCCACAGATCCTCCCGAGTGAACTGGTTTAAAACAAACCAGAACAGGACAGTTCTGCATGGTGCCAAAAGGGAGGGGAAAAAACAATCCCTGGAGGGCACCCTCCCAAAAAGGCTCTCATTAACTGTATCAGGCACTGCTCTCTGCTGCAGCTTTCTGTGCTCTCTGTTATGAAGTACATCAATTCATGTCTTTCATGCATTACAAATCTGATGAAGCCAGAACATTTTCCACCAAAATGTCAGCAGAACAGACTATTACAGAAGAGATTTCTCTTCACAGGAAATTGCAAATGCCCCTATTAGTTCTGGTTAGAGCATAAAACCTAGGGCTCAGCATTTGAAGAAATGAAGAACTACGGTACTCTTTGCATATGAAGAAAAAAATGTAATTACTAATATTGCAAGTAAAGTATAGTTTATTTCACTATAATTTATAGGAAAGAATGTATCCTTGTCTTTATGCAAAGTAAAAACTTTTATTGAAGAGCTAGGTTTTCAGTTACTCCCATTGATCTATTAGTCATTTAATCACAGAATTACAGAATTGCAGGCAACAGTAAGAAACTGTTGCATTAATTCTATTTGCCTTGCTCCTGACAGATTTTTGTTCATCTTGTTTTTTAAAGCCCCAAATTATGAGGTTTCTCTTTCTTAGGCAAGGTATCCCTATGCCTAATTGCACCCAGAGCTATAGAAACAACAGGTTATATTTACATTGTCATTTCTGTCTGCTTCCCTTCATCAGCTATTTAAAAAGGTGAAAGTTACTACAAAGAATCTGATCTCAAAAATTCAGGTAATCAGTTTGTTTCTCTCCTAAGAAACAAAACCCCTCCTATTACCAAAGTGGCAATTTTTACCATTACACATCATAATTTGCAAAAACAAACTGACTGCAAACAAGCTGGGGTTTATAAGATGTGCAAGTTGCTAAATAGCAGAGTAGCTATCTAGCAGGTATTTACAGAAGTCAAGAGCATAAATCAAGGAAATGCATAATTAAACAGAACTCCAAGGTAAAAGAATTCACTCAAGCTCAGAAGTACACATTGATTTAGAACACCTCAACATCACACTCAGATTATTCCTTCAGCAGTGATATTAAAACAGCAAATCTTTTAAAGGAATTGAATTGGAGATTATATCAGTCCACTGTGGCAGATAGAATTGGATCTGCTAATGCACCCTTCCTTTCTAATCTACCTCTTTGTGTCATGTTCCCAATTCCTACTGGAAATACTTGGCCAAAATATTGATCAGTTGAAAAATTGTCTAAGTGTTGATCAAAAAAGAAAAGATGCCTAGATTCCAAAATGAAGTTAAAATTTCTCTCCCTACCAATTAGAAAGCTTTACTGCATCATTGCCCTAGATGAAGCAGATATTGAACAGTGTCAGTATTCATTTACTTGTAAAACAACACAAGTTTTCAAACAAGCAAGTATTGCCTCTCCCTCAGTTCAGTATCCAGGATATGCTCTCCAGAAGTACTGGTTTTACAGGTGAGACCAAATTTCTGATCTTATCACATTGTCTGTAGAAACAGTCTTAGAATAGCATAAAATTTAAAAATGTACTACAGATTTTCAGTCCCTTCATATACTCATGACAATCTCCTGACATGAATTGACCACAAGTCATTTTGAGGCACAGACATTTCTTTACTGGGAAACTGGTAAGAGCAGGTTAATATCTCTAAACAAACAGGAACTTTGACTGTTGAATTCTAACTGTACTCTGGGCAAAAATCTAACATTTAGACTACAGGTATTACCTACTGTAAGTCATGGGATGGTCCGTGGTCCTGATTTATTCCAAACTATGATTTCTTAAAAAAAAAAAAAAAGGAAAGGATGTCTTCCATAAATTTAGCTTTATTTCCCCCCTCAAGTTATAAATTATATCTGAGCTTTTTTATTTAGCAGCTAAAGTATAAAAATAATTATTCCGAATTTTTTTTTTTTAGTGAATACCTTCTAAGAAATTGTGTTAAATATTTATATCACTAACACAGTTCCACAACAGCAAGTAATCCACTGCCCCTAGAAAGTGTTGTTACCTATCTGATATTAAATACAGTTTAAAAAGTTGGTTTTGTATGATATACTGAGAAACATTAATATCTTGCTTGGTAAGATTTATTGTATGTAAAACTTAGAGGTCTCAGACACATGGCTTTTCTGAATACTCTAAATTTACATGCAAGAAACACCAGTAAACACAAATCAGAAAGGCTGTAACATTGGCTAAACGTCCTGCCCATCAAACCTTAACAGTCATTTCTTTGGCTCATTTCAGCTATTTCTGTGCTCCATTTCTGCCTGCAGCTTCCCAAGAAATGGGGAGTGCTGCCTGTTTAAAACTTCCAGCCACAGCTCAGGCTTATACCTGTAGAAACCCTGGGTTAAGCTGTGGCCATGCAGAAAAGCTGCACTGAGGGTTCCATCACTGACTGAGGCTGAGCAGGAGAATCCTTTGGACAGCAGAAAGGGCAGCTTTGGTGAATGAGGACATTCAGAATTACCTTTTAACAGAAGATGTTCTGAGAGATGTCAGGTGCCATGGCTGACTGGTATTTGCTAAGCTGAGGACTGGTCCCAACATGAGAATTTGAAATAAAGAGAGAAAATGGCACATAAACAACTTTTAAAACTAATGATGTGGGGGAAAAAAGCAGCTACTTAAAAAGCTCATACTGGAGAGTTTTGCTCTCTAAAACTTTGAATGAGACTTGAAGGAGCTTTGGTGAATCTGGATCTCCTGAACTAAATGAGCAATGCACAGACATCAATCATTTGCCAACTGCTCCAGAAAAGACCAAGCATGGAAAAATGAGGTAAATAAAAGGTGCTTAATAACATTTGACAGAAGCCTCTGGGCATTTACTGCATTTTCTTGTAAACACAAACTCTACAGAGAAACCAAGGCTTGTTGCTGCATTTCTGATGTCAGTTATTCTGTAGTGGCACATTCAGTTCAGTAATGTTTTGCATGTGCTGAAACAGAGGCAGCAGAAATGTCCATTGTGCCCGAATTCTCCATGTTTTTGCTGTTCCATAACTGCCTGAAAACCAGAAAAGTGGAAACTGGGAGTAACAGCACCTATAGCTAGCGCAGTATATTTTCTTTCTGGAAAAAGTCATGGTATATTGTAGAGGAATATTCCTGGTTTATATAGCAATAGTATTTCTGTGGGTATTGTAATGTTTGGTTTATTTTTTTCCTCTATTAAAGTAGAAAAGCCTTTCTATTTAAATCAGAATTCAAAGCCTGTTCAAATTTTTAAAATATGAATTAAACTAGTGAAAATGACAGAGGGATGAATTAGAAGCAGATCATTCTGGCAAAGCCTAGATCTATAGCTACTCTTACTGCAGAATGCAAGCTCCGTGGGGAAAAATTATTTAATTATGAATAAATTTGAGCGTTAGAGATGCTGAAACACAAGAAAGAATGCTACAAAGCAGCTACCATGATGTTATGACAGCAGGAACTTATGAGCAGCAAACAGGAGTTTATCACCTCACTACTGTTCAAAAAGTTTCACAAGAGACAAAGATTATTTAACTACTTCCTAAATGTGGTTTTAACAAGCATTTGCTTCTAAAGTTATGCACAGTGCAATGAATTGGTGCTCCTCAGTAACCACACTGAACCAAATATCTATCACTAAAACATGGTCTTAAATGAGATCTTGAGTAGAATATGTCATGCTAGGTTTGCTTGCTAGGGATCGCTGTCAATCACAACTTACTCTGAGAAAAATTCAACCATCTCACTTCTTATTTTCCACACACACTTTGCACATGCTGACTGCTCTGGTGTTTCTTTCAGAAGTATGGGTGGGAAAGCTTTGCCTTTGAAGGGTCATTATCTGCCTGAAAATGCAGACAGCTAACTAGGGGGATTTTCAGGTGCTTGAGTGTCTGTATGCAAGTAATGAGCTCTGAAAATCTTGCCCAAACATTTTACTTACTGCTTGCTTTTTTATTCCACAGGGTCATCTTCATCTACATTTCAAATTAATTTTTGTCTCCTTTTCCGTTTCTACAGCCTTTTTCTCTTTCAGTTTTATACACAGATTTATCCAGAAAAGACCAGAACAAATGCCACATTGGTAGAATAACTCATTTCAGGATTAGTCACTCATGTTCCCAACAATATTTTCCAAAACAATATTTATAGCCACGGAAACCACCAAAAATATAGAAACTGTCAGCTTTAGATGCTTTGGATTTTTTTATTATTTTGTGCACAGAAATTCAACTCTGATGCAATTATAGCACCTGATAGCTAAAAAAGATGCCAGGCTATGAGGCAGTGCCTCAGAGAACCTTCCCTCTGATTTCAGCATCTCACAGCAGAGTGCTCTGGGAAGCCTGGGGGTAGGACTCACCCATCCTTTTCAGAGTTGTTCCTGCTGATTTCAGATGAGAAAAGGTTGGTCTTGGGACCAAACATGCACAAAACCTTCCTTCTGCACTGACTCCTGTTAGGAGTTGGTTCTTCCATTGTTTCTACACTGCCAATCCAGGCATTTATGCCAGGCTTCTCTTGTAGAGTTTAATTATGTTAATTTTTTCCCCCTGAAACTTGGTTTTTCCTAAGCAAACTATAATTCCTCTGCTGCAGCTTCAGCAGCTTCTTTTCCTGGCCTTCTATCTGAAAGCGATCTAATAACTTGTACTGAAATCTGTCTCTGGCTGCCTTTGGAAATCTACTGAGTAGGTTTGATGGCAGTAGGACAGAGAAACTGCACATGGGAACAGGAGGGGGAATTCTCTACTGCTCTTACACATTAAACTTGGCACACAACCTCTGGGCCAGCTCAGCAACTCCAACAAAGGCAACAGAGCCTTCAGTCACGGTGCAGCAAGGTTACACATCCTAGGGAGCAAATAGGATATTCAGAAAATTCCTCCCTCTCCTTTTAGCTCTGCAGGGAGACCCATCATGTAAAATATTCCCATTTCTAGAGTAAAAATAGAAAAGAGCAGAAATGTTCTAAGATGTGTGACAGAAATTTGATCTACTCTACAGGCAATCTTCATAGCTCACAGCTTGGATTCATGTTGAAAGAACTCCTTTGGTGGAGAAACTGTGAATTGCTGAACTGCCACCCTGCTGCAATTAGACTCCTCCTGGGAGTTCAGCTTGCTTTAGGTATTTCCATATCACTCTACAGTGTCACAGAATGTCATTGCAGCCCAAGTAGATGGAAAATGTTTCTATCAAAACTAGTTTGCTTTTGATAGTAATTTTTAAATACTATGAATATTTAATGTTACTCTCTGTTTATTATATTGTATTATCATGAGTCAGTAACAAAAACAGTGGCCTGGTTTTTGATTACCTTTCCTTCAACAATTTCTCCCTGCACTCCTGTGCTACATGAAGGCACTGATATGAATGCCAGTCTATGTAATATGCATTTTGTGATAAATCAGTCATAAGACTGCACAAAGCCATTTTCTTGTGGACATATTACTTTAAAAATGCTAACAGCACAAAGTGAAGGAAAAAAAAATCTTTCATTGAATAGCTTATAGCATTTTTTCCCTGCATTTTATTAACAGAGCAACATTAGCAGAGTAGCAGCACAATATAGCTCTAATAGAAAATTTATCCATCAGAAATTTTCTCAAAACCCCATAGTCTTCCATGCAACACCCTATTTCTAGGTGAAAATACCAGAAAATAAGAAACCTCAGAAATCTGTGATTATCTCTTGCTATCAACCTTTACAGTGTAAAATGGCATCATTCAGGATTTGGTAGAAACACAGAGGGGACCCACAGGGTGCTGCTCTCTCAGACAGACCAAACACAAACCTCAGCTTTGGTGCCAGAGGCTGCAGAGAGACTTCCAGTGCCAGCCAATGTTTGAGGCAAAATCAGGATGCAATCAGAAGAATAAGATAAATTGCAAATATGCTAAATCCTATAGGAGTAAACAGAAAACTCCATTGAAATTAAAGCATATGTTAAAAAAAAATATTCTTGCTTTTAAAACATTGAGAGAGGAATCCTTTAACTTGGGTTCAACTGGTTTCTCTTTCTACAAATACAGCTCGTGCAGTTTCTCAGTTTGCTAAGCATTAAATGAAATGCACACACTGGAAATTTGGGTGAAGGTAAAAACTGAAAGAAAAACCAAACATGTACCAGGCAAAACCAAAAATACTCAGTTCCTGACAATATAGGCAGAACCGTAAGAAAAATAAGACAGAATTAGTGATGAAATGGGCAGAGGATGTTTCAAAGAACTTTGCTTTTTGTAGTCAGATCAAACTTCCTGCGAGTCCCAGAACTGCTAATATCATGTTATCTGGTATAACTACAATTTTGATAAGTGTCAAGTTACAGTCTCTTGAAATTTGTCTCTTCCACATTGAACACAGTTCATATAAGGGAAGCACTTGAGCCATTTTTGGCAAGTTTTGGAAATTTGCAAGAACACTTCCTAGACAAAACAAAGGTTTCTAAAAGGAATAAGAAAGCATTGTGTTGGTTACATGAGGTAGAACAAACGCAACAATCATTCCTGTCCAACAGATGCTTTAGGTGCAAACCAAACAATGATTTTGAAGCAAGGCTCAGGGGCCATGCAGCATTCTCTGTGGCAGGCTCTTTGCTTTCCAGTCACAATGTCACTGAATATTGAGCTGGGACAGAGGAACAGATCAAATGGAATGAGAGACAATGTTTATTTACTGAATTTGTAAATATTATTCTATTATCACTGCTCAACTGCCTGTTAAAGTTTCAGGAACTGTGTTAAATGACCTGGGGGTTTGCAAAAAAAACAAAATGCCATTTATCCACATAACACAGGCTGCAGCTGCATCAGGAAATCTATTTGCCAGAGGTATTACTGCAAGCAATTCTGAATAATAATAGGATGCCAGCACAGATGATACTGGGCCCAGAGGGAAGAATCATTTATTAAGTTTCATATTCCTCTCAGTCTTTCATAAATTTTGTTCAAGATGTATACTGTCTGACATTGTTTCTCTGTACCTCATCAGGCACCTCATGTTTGAAATTCCTGTAATGCCACTGG
Organism: Ammospiza caudacuta; assembly: GCF_027887145.1. Lineage (NCBI taxonomy): Eukaryota > Metazoa > Chordata > Aves > Passeriformes > Passerellidae > Ammospiza > Ammospiza caudacuta. The sequence goes on along the minus strand of NC_080601.1, from coordinate 22,376,031 downwards.
ATGGGTAATTTTTGAAGAAAATGAATTTTTTTTCCATTTAATTTTTCCATGAGCACATTTCACATTATTCCAATAATATGCAGAGAAGACACATTTTATAAGTCTACATAATTTTTAAATTAGGAAGAATATCTAGCTCAGAAATGCTCAACAGTTTGAAAAGTAGCAGAAATACTGTTAGGCTATAACAATTTTATTTATTTTTTTTACTTGGTACCATTAAAGTGTTTAAGTTTTTTTTTAATGCAAGCCACTCCCTTATCATATTGAAAAAAAATCAAGAGGGTAAATCAAGTAGAAAAGAGCTGCAAAACTCAATGATTAAAAGTAACTTTACAGAATTTACAAGATGTATGGGAAGAATGTCTGAATCTCACAATCAAAGGAAAAGGAACCACAAGTTTAATTTTGCAAATTCATGTAGGATTTTAGCAGAGTTAAAATTCATTATCATTAGAAATCAAATCAGACTTTTATTGTGCTTAATAACTGGAAGTAAAATTATGGTTTAGCAACATACATCTGGCTTGAAAGATGCGCACTGAATTAAGAGTGACTTCCTCTACTACTGTGCAACCCTTCTGCCTAAGAACCACTTCCAGATTTCAAGAGCTGGAGATGTTCTTTGTGCACCTTTCCAAGAGTGAGAAGCCTCTCCTATCTCACTGATTACTGTGCTCCAGCTGTTTGCAAGCCCTCTCCCAGTTCCCCTCCCGAGCAGCAGCTCCAGGCTGCAGCCCCCAGTCCCAGCTGGGAGCTCCCCTGGGCCTCCAGGGCCAACACAAAGCTGATAAAGGGGCTCAGGGCACTCTGTCCCCACTGTGAAAATGAGCTGCATTTTCCCCTCTGAATTGATGGATCTTAGCCCTTAACCTGGGAAGCAGCGCAAGCAAGAACTTCCTTCTACTAAAGGAAATACTAGCAGGATGGAACCCCTCCTCTTATTAACAGGAAATTTCAATTTTGAGAAAACTCCCCCCAACATGTGTTTTTTTGGCAGGTTTGAGCAAGAATGACAATTTTCACAGATCATGACAAAACCCTGTGTTAATTACTTGGTAATAATTAAGATACCAACATTCATAGATGGGTCAGGGCTGTTCAATAGCATAGGCATCCTACATCTTTTGCCATGTCAGGGATTATGCTGTCATCCCCACAGCAAAAAACATCCTTGGGGTTTTTGCTGTAGTGCCTGAGCAGGCACCAGGAAAACAAGCCTTTGCAAATCTCTAAGGTTGCTAGCTGCAACAGTAAACAGAAAATTTTGCTGCTGATACACTCGTATTCAGGTAAAGAGCAAAGTGGGAAGAACACACAACATCTGCAGAGGAGCTTGAACAAATGGTCTTGGTGGGTTTCAAACACTGCATTAGGAAAAATGAGAAGGGAAAGGAATGCATTCACAACAACTGCTGTTCAAGTATTTCTCCATTTGATTTATCAGTATCTCTGTTGATATTAATAAATGCTGAGGATTTGCTGCAATGATGGCTCTTGGCCACACACTTTGCTGCACACACCTCAGGCACTCAGCACTGCTGGTGAGCGCTACCTCTGCTCCAGAGTTTATCTGCAGAGATCCAAGTAAGAAAGCCTGTAGAAATATCACTTAAAGGTCTAAATTAAGCTGTTGGTGCCTTACAAACTGTATTGTAATAGCGTACAGATACTTAAGGACTTTCTGTTTAAAGAAATGTATCATGGCAGCATATTGGGGCTCCTTTTCTCTCTTTTAGCTGTGTCTGTCACATTGTCACATTTTGGATTTGCTTCGTGAAACACTGAATGTGAAATTGATAGGCTACATCCTCCTGGTCGTAGTCTGAATAAGAATTACATGCTTTCAAATCAGATGTCTAATGGACTCCTTAATATACTCTGATATTTCACTGTCAAAATTATAGTGAAAAGAGGAAAAACAAAGCTCCATCAATCTTTTTTTGACAGAAAATTGCACGAGAAAGATTAAAATTAATTGTGTTTTGAAGAGTATCACGTCAAAATTCTCCCTGAATGCATAATTTGAGATATGCAGCTGTTTTAATTTAGCTCAAAACACACAGAAATAGCTTTATGAAGAGAAAAGAAAGCTCAGTTCTTCAGCAAGATTGGTAAATTTTCAACCTAAGGTGAAAATTGGCTGTCTTCTACCATAGGTTGAACAAGTTATCTGTGCTGAAGTTCTCAGTTATTTTTCCACTGAAAAATATTGTTTTCTGCTGAAGAATGAAAAAGTCATTATTAGACTGTGTTAGAGGCAAATTACTTCTAAAACCATAAGTTTAGAGTATTTCTGCTAAGCCCTTCTATTGCAGAGCATAGAGAAAACTGTCATTTCTGTTGTTATTTAGCAGTGGACAGTGCAGATGGAGCTGGGGCAGTTTCTCAGGTCAGCTCAGGGTGGTCCAGGTCCTGTCCCTGCCACAGCAGCAGGAACCTGCCAGGCTCTGCAGCTTCTCCAGCTGCACCTGCAGAGACCAAGGTTACCCTCTCCAGGAAATTCTGAGGCCTCACTTGGGCAGTTTCACAACACCCAGAGGCTGAAGGGGATCAGTAAATGAGGGGAAGAGGAGGAAGCCACTGGGAGACATTTACAACATCCACTGCATAACATAAAATCTGATTTTATGGAGTAACATAAAGATGAAATGGTGTAATTTGATAATTGTTTACTCCCCTGCCAGCATTCTTCAAATATTTGCCATGCATAACAGAGACATACATTGACTCAAACTCACAACTAGTGGGTTCACACAGAGAAACTTGAATTTTAGCTATGTAATAACATATATTACACAACTACACATTAAAACCACACACAATTATACTATACACTCAGTATGGCTTCTGATAGGGATTTTAGTAAGGATTAAGTTTTCTCATCAATCAAAAATCCAGCAATGCCTGTGTTATGGGGAGATAAGAGTAATGATTGCTTATCATGCACTGGAAATATTTTTTACACAGTATTTGAATAAATTAAACTTATAAAAGCCTAGGCTAATTTGAAAATAAGCTTGTCATCATATCTGTGTTCATCAATATAAAAAAAATTATAATGGTACATTGAAGGTGTAAAGATACTGGCAGAAAATTGAGTGTGTGTGCACACCTAAATAGACAAACACATACAGACTATGTATGCATGGACAGATTTATATAAATAGTGTATATGTTCTTGCATGTATTGTGCATCTCCAACAGAGTATTATGTCTATTTTTACACAGACATTCAGCCAAATCAGAAGCAAAGGATTTCACCATTTTGTTTCCTACTCTGAGCAATTAGATTCCAATGGAATCGAATTTATATTCCATTTAAAGGTTTTATCAAATCTGTTCTAATTCTAGAAGACTGTTCATGAAAGCTGGAAAAATCAGCAAGTACCACTAGCAGATACAAAGCTGCATTTTCTCAAACACCAATTAAATTTTTAAATGAAAAGGTAAATGTTTTATATTTTCACTAGAAGTTATCAACAGGCTCAAAGCAAAACAGACATTTTCTTGGCAGATCTCCAGGCTGCAGGGGATGACTGTCCTGGTTTAGGGCAAATTTGGGAGAGAATCTTCAAAGGCGGGCCCCTTCCCTCAACCAGTTTGGGAAGGATTCCTCGGAGAGAAATGGAAAGAACCTGTTTATTTAACAGGCACAGCACCCCCAGCACACAGAATGAACAATACCTGATGACACCACTCTGAAAAAGATGACAAATTCAGAAAGCCTCTCTTGGGGTGGGCACTCTGTTCTCAGTCCCTCCAGCGCTAGAGGGGACAAACTGATAAACTCTCCCAGGTCCCAGCCTGGAGCAGGTTTGAGTAGGTCCAAAAAAAGGAAAGAAGAAACAGTCCAGGAAGAAATTTGGACTGTTTAGCTAAACTAGCTAAGGAGCAAAGCAAAGCAGGAGCAAGAGCAAGAGCAAAGCAAAAGCAAAAGAGCAAAAGCAGCACCACGTACTGCCCCATCTCTGTGTCCCACCAGCCGTGGGGGAGCAGCTGATAAGAAACCCAAACAAAACTTTCACTCTTCAGAGCCAGTCTTGAAGGCACAGAACATAATATCCAGCATCAACAGAACACATGGATGAGGATACAAGCATCACAAAGCCACCCTAGGACAATGCCCACCACCACAATGGCCAGGGTTTGGAAGCTCTGTTTTGAGCAGTAGCTGAGAGGTGATGCTGCTCAGGATTAGTAACAGCGTGGGGTTTCAAAGGCTCAGCTCCTTCCCCATCCATCTCTGCCATGGAGGGCAAAAGCACGAGGTGCTCCACCTCTCCTGAGCTGCCAGGTGCACACCTGGACATCCTGGGCTGGCAAACATTTAAACTGCCCAATACACAGCTCCTCTGCAGTTTGTAAACATGGAAAAGCAATGCTGCTAGCAACTCTGATCACCATTTCAAAATACTTATAAAAGACTCTTTAAAATGCCCAGATGGAAATATATAACCTGCGACCAACATAAACATAACTGATAATGATTTCATAAACAGTATCCAAACACCCACACCACCACTGCCAACTCATGCCCCAAGATAAAAGGGAAAGAGGGAGATTTGCTAAAATAAAAAGAATTGGCCCAGCTGTTCTCGCCATTCAATTCTTAATGCCACAAAAATATGAGAATTGTGGTGATCTATTATTGGTGATGTAAGTAATTTTTAACTTTTTATTTTTAAACAAAGTTTTACATCAAACCTTTTGAAAGCCAGTACATAGTTGTTTTCTAAATGGGCATATTTTATCTAAGTTAATAGAACCCTCACCACTGGCATAAAACCAGAAAGATCTAGACCAATATCCTGAAAACTATTATTACAGAAGCATTCACACAGAATACTAGGCTTTGCATAATGTATTATACCCAGATGGAAGGCTACTGGGAAAACATTAGGAAAATCAAACAGTAGAAAACACAACTGCTGAAAAACAATTATAGCAGTGGGGTCAGTTTCAGTAAGTGTTTCCATAATTCTGCTATACCTCAACTTCAATTGTTTAACTAAATTAAACTGCTTATACAGAATATTCAATTTGCACCTTTATTTACAAAGTCTAAAAAGAGATATTAAGTAGATATTAACTTTGCATTAAGTCAAGGCTTTCAGTAGAAATGTCATTGGCACGGCAGAGAAAATTTCCTCTTTAGCATTGCTAGAAAAAACCTCTGCAGAGAGTAAAAGAGATATTCTGGTTAACAAATAAATATCTGCTTGAGATTTCCCTCTTAGTTTTGTGGCTCTCACCAAAGCAAAACTCAAAGCTAAATCAATGATACTTTTATGTACTGTGTGCAATTATTAATGTGTATGTGTATATCTTTTATTGGTCATCCAAAAAAAAAGAAAAAAGGAAATTAATGCCTTGCATTCCTCATCAGATAATTTAGACTTGCATATCTGTGAGTCCAAATACTGCTCATTTAACTTTCCATGTTTCATCTGTTAATTGAATTTAATCAATTTGTTGCCATCTATTTAACCACCTCATTTTCAAGATGAAATTGTGTCATTCTTCTTAAACAGAACATTAAACGGCTTTCAGAAAATTACTGCTTTCTAAAATGAGCATACAAAAAACAAAATTCACTGTTAGTTGGGATGCTGTACCCTAGACCAATACTCATTTATTCACCACTTCCATGGGATTTGACACCATTTCAAGTTTACTGGTGTAGGTAGATCTTACTTCTCGATCTTTGGCTTTCATGCCACTGCTCTGCATATTCACAGCATGGGAACAAACTGTGTCTGGGGAAGATGTAGGACCCAGGTACACAATGAAATTGAAAAGAACCTCACTAGTGGCCATATATTTATTTTATAGAGAAACTCACATTGAAGAGTTATTAATATGCTGAACATCTGTGGAAGATTTAATCCATTTGTCCTGTTGTTCTAAAGAAAGCTTTATACCTGATTTATGATTTTTTTTAAACAAGGCTTATAAATATGTATAATAAAGCAAAGAAGAATTTAGTGTCTTTATAGCAGAAGTACAATTAGAAATAGATTTATCATTCAGAGGTTGTGTGAGACTTTTATAAATATTTTTCAAATTTCAGAGCTTTCATGGCTGTGCAGAGAACAGCTTTGCTTCAAAACAGATTCCCAGGACCTTCAGGAACTACAGAGACTTTTATAGCTACAGCTGCTTTAAAAAGCTAAGAGATACCCTGTTTTAGAGATGCTACTTAATTCAACTTAATCTTAAAAAAAATTTTAAAAGGTTTCAAACTAAGCATGTACTCCTTTCAGCAATTAATAAAAAAAAACCAAAACAAAACAAAAAGCCACCAAAATCCAACCAAACATTGACACTATAAATCCTGAAAATTTCAAGATGGAATAACTTAGATTTACAGTGGTGCAGAGCTTATTTTAAGTTTTGATCTCCAGAAGAAACAAAATTATTTTGCTGAGTCACACAGCATGAAAAAAATCCTCATCCTAGCATGTCAATGCTGAAATCAGACCAATAAATTATCTGAAATAGATATTTCAGATAGATAAAGCAGTAGATAGTAGTCTACTTTAGTAATGATATTTAAAAAAGTAAAATCCAGTGTTTTAATGCCTTCAGCATTGGTCAGCCTAAATCTGAGTACACAGAATCCCTCATTGCTAAGCTGTAGTTGAAGATTTCTATATGAATGACAGTATTTCAGATTTATTAAAATAGCATATTTAATTACTAAGGCTTTCTTTAAGAAAAAATACAAAATTTCTGTTTTATACCCTTAATGACTAATGGAATAAGACTATGAGTATTTCAGTATATTCAGTTATTTACACATCTGCTTTTGCCTGGACAAAGACACATATCAGTAAGGGGCAAGGCTATCTTTTTGGCCCAGAAAGAACCATATCCTATAATCCTTAACAATCAGGTAGAACCACTCTTCTGAATTAACTATTCCCTTTGACTTTGCAAGGGCTGCTCTTGATAAAAACCCTTCAATTTCACGCGAGGAGTGAGCCATGGTTTGACCCAAAGTCCTACTTATGGCATAATTTTGACATCAGCTTTCAAACTAAAAGGTAAGAAGAGGGGGTGTTTCCCCAGTTGAAAATTAGTTCTTTTAAGGATTTAAGTCCCTTAAAGTCACAATGGCTAAAACTTTGGGAAGGAAAAGCATTTTGTTAGAAATGGTCCTTGCTATTACCACTACTAAAATAAGAGACATTGCTTTCTGAGAGCCACTGGGAATGATAGCCAAAACTGTCTGTAAATACAAATATTGGGACATTTATACTACAGCTACAAATGGTGAACACACTCATGGCTAACTTGTGAAACACACTGAGTGATGACTGTTAATAAGCATTTTAAGCCTCACCCGAGTAGCACTGTAATGACATATCATGTGAGTGAAACTGGCATTACATCTTTGACCTTGGAAATTTTTTTTCAGCAAGCTATTTAAAATGTAGATTACCTGAGACCAGATTACATCATTAATTTTAACCTGGTCACAGATATCAGCTTAAATCCACATGTTTATGATTAAATTACTTTCCCTCAGGCATATATAAGGCTTTACATTCTTCATATTTTGATAACTACTGATAAATTCCTGGAACAAGGACTGCAGATGCATCTGAGCATTTCCCAGTGATATGAAGGTCTCATCCTGTGTGGACATTCACCTTTTATTCTGTAGTTTGCTAATAAAACTGATTAACAGTGTAAATTAATAACAAAAACCAATCAAATTGGGAAAAAAATCACCACTTGCTCCCCTCAATACACAAAACAGTATTTACCAGGACAGTAGAATACCTTTCACTAGCTTAAAAATCCTGACAGCATCCTAGGAGAAATTAATGACTTTCAAGACAAAGCAAATATTTTGGATTCGAGTTGCTGACTCTCAGATCACTTCACACAGCTTCAAAGATGCCTCCCATTAATTTTCTTAAAGTGAGAGTAGATAAGCAGGCAGATTGGAAGCCAAGAGAATCAGCTTTACCCCAGACACTGAAGAATAAGCAGCAAAGTAATTAAATAAAACCCCCAGAGGTTATGCTGTTAAAATAAAGCAGAGTTTCTTTTGCCCCCACCCCAGCTTATAAATATTACTCAATAAAGGGCAGGAATTATTTTTGCCAAAAGCAAGCCAGACAAGCCTTGCTGAGAAGGCAAGAGGACCTTCAGCACTGTAACTATGCCGCTTTAGAAGATTCTGCAGTAGAGTCTGACAGAAGTATTTCATGCAGAAGGCACTGCTGTAAAATCATGTGGGGTTCTGCTCACTGGCCAGATCTTACATTCAAAAAAAAAAAAAAAATCTTTTTCCATTTCTTGTGCTCTATAAAGCCAGTATGATCCTGTCACATTCTGCGTGACAGCAGCTACCCTGCCAGGAATAATGTCACCAAATTCAGGTCCTGGCCTTTCCTGCAGGAGGGATTCAGGATGGGAAGGAGCAGGTTATCATCAGCACTGCTGCTCTCTGCCAGCAAACCCCAGCGCTGACTGGCAGGGCTCGGAGGGAAGCTGGCAGAGGGTGCTCCACACAGGATGGGAGCCCACAGCCCTGTCCTCCTGTGCTTCATGGGCTCCTCATCCAGCCCCTCAGGCTGCTCTTCTGCTAGACAAGCAAGTAAAGGCACTTCACAGCTCCCAGCTAAGCCAGCACGAGGACACTCACTTGGCAAAAGATTCAGAAACACAATGTATAGCTCAATTCACTCCACTGTTGCAAAAGTAGGCAAACCCATTGAGTACATCTATTCCTGAAGCACCTTTGCAGTAATTGGCAGTATTTATCTTTAGTGCTCCAGGATCAAGACTTGACACCTGTGTTCTCCAGGGACCCATTTCCTGGGTTTGCTGTGCACCTGTAGCAGCTTTTGGACCACTAAATCAGATATTTTTTCACTTCATTTCTTTTCTCAATTAAGCTAATAGCAAGTTTTGCTTAGAACTGCTGGCACGAGGTATAATTACAATGACAAAACAATTTAAGAAAGTTGCTGTAGCTGTATTGTGTGTGGTTAGCATATTAGTTATCTCACAAATCAGAGTGCCCATCAAGTATAAGCATTTCTGGATTTTCTGCAGTAATTACCATTTTCTTCTTGCAGCAATTTTTTCCAAATATAAAAACTTGTCACTGGCATTGCAATTATTAACATCAGGGGGTTACTTGAGTGCATTTCCTCCTGATTTATCATAGGAAATGAGTAGTGAAAGTGTGAAAAAAATTAACTACTGATGATGGCAACTGTAGAGATGTACCATTGTACACTGTCTGTTTTAAGTAAGGACTTAAAGATTCGTTGGGACATTCTTAATTCTGTCTTGTGAACATTGTATGTTTAGCTTGCATAATACTTGCACAGAAGTACAATAATTCCAGAGAAACAACGGTGAAAATCTCACCTGGCGCAAAGTAAAATCATTAGCAGCTTTCCCAGCCTAATCTGTATTTTTGCCTTTTAATATCTGAAATTCTGCAGACTCTGCTGCTCAGTTCTTCCCCACCAATTCCAGATACAGCTCCAGCACCAAGTAGGGTCCCTTATGAAAGGCTGTCCTTCTCCAAAATCTACATCTGTGGATTTTGTTACTGACAGCATGAAATCCTTGTTAGAATGTTTAAACCTGTTGAGCATTTTTGAGCAGAGAATTTGGAGAAAGATTCTTTTTTGATATTCATCCTGTACTCTTATATAGATGAACAGATTCTGTATTTAACTCAAGATGCAGCTACAGAGTTTTGCTAGGAAGTCCCTTTTCAACAGCATGTGCAGGATTTAATCAATGGGGAGAGCACTAAAATCTGAGCCAATTTTAAGGCCCATTTTTGCCAAAGCAGTTGATCTTTCTTAGAAGAATTTAGCCATTGAAAGTTGAGAATTCATTTGCCTTTTGAATAATAGTGAAATGATATCCTGAAAGTGGGGCTGGTTTCCTTTTGTATTTAGGGAAGAGCCTGAGTGCAGAGGATATCCTTGTTGATGTCCATCACTGTGGCAGTAAATGCAGCACACAGTGACTGGCCCAGCTCCCTGGGCAGTGTGGATTCTCAGCACAGTGGCACTTTCCTGCCCAGCCTGCTGCAGTCACTGTCACACCAATGCTCGGGGTCCATCCTCAGCCGGCGCTGCTCTCACTGCTGCACCAGGGTCCAGCTGTCTGAGCCTTTTCCCCCCAAAGCTCTGGTGCTAAGACATTAATTAGTGCCTTTCTGCACCAGATTATCAAGCTGCTACCTTTTCAGCTTCCCAGTTTTCAGCCATCTGATGGAACTCTGCAGGGCTTTTTCTGTAATACAAATCCAGGGTGTGTGCTACCCTTGCCATAACTGCAACATCTGGGGGACTTGGACCTGGTTTCATTGTGCACGTCCACAGGAATACTCTTTCACTGCTCTGTCGCCTCAGTATCAGATCTGGTGCATGGTTTACGAAGAACAGATGCTACAAGTGCTTACTGATTTAGCACATCACATTTGCAGATTTGTCCATTTCTTTATAACTGCTTTCTTCCACTTTCACCATGCTGCATCTATTTGCACTTTGAAATTTTAACCTGCCTGGTTTTTTCCACCTCCACAGGAGAGAGAAGATAAGTGTCTCTCTGTCATAAAGCAGAAACCAGTAGCACCATGCCATTCCAGATGGATGCACGATGATGATATTCAGGAACGTGACAGACATCAGGATTTAACAGCCTCCCTGGGCTGGTAAATGAAGCACTTTGCTTTGGTTCCTTACAGCTTTTCTCAGGGCCTAATAAAATTACTCCTGATTTAATTCGAGCACCTTCTCATTATTTGTACAGAGAGAGAGAGGTTTAATCCCTTCTTACCTTTCACTTGTCTGAAAACTGCAGTGCCATAGACCAAAATTGTCTTTTCATCTCTGGACAAATTCAGCATCAATTGCTGCAACCTTTCTTCATAAGACATTTTCTAGAAGTTCTCTGTAGCCTTTTCCTTTCTCAACAGCACAACATTGTAGGTTCCTCTTCAGCCCTTCATCCACTGTAAATCTCTGTCCCTCTGCACAAGTCCCATCAACCAGATAGCCCCTGCTTCAGCTGAGGGAAGTGAAACTAAAGTGGTTGAGCAGAACCATTTATGAAATCACTTTCCTGTCAAAACAGCTGCACATGTATGGATTTTTACAGAATATTTGGTGACCTCTCCTGAACCTGCTCTTAGCACAGCTCTGCTTAGCCAGTTTGTACTCAGCACTCTCCAGGAGACACAGCTTCATTTTAAGGTATCAACAGTATGGGGTAGTCAAAGGACACATCTACAGACTGCAAAGACAGGTGGGTGTTCTCAGCAATATACAGTACACTTTGTACACACACCAAGAAAGTCAATGATATTGAAGTGAAAAACAGAAAGCATTGAGATATTTTGCCTTAGAACAGAACATGTAGTAATAAACAATTTTGTTTTGGAAAATGCATGTTGTAAGTATGATTTCAGAAACAGACTAAAGGGTAATGCCCTTGTTGATATTAATTAGAGAGACTGAAATCTTCAGAGTCCCTGACTACAAGATGATTTGACCTGTGGAATAAAAATACAATTGCAGCTTCTCTGTCAATGTCTGTGATGGCATCTAGACTTTCTAAATGAAACATGTATCACTTCCTTATCCACAGTCAAAAGAGTGGGATGAAGCAACTCATCAAAAATGCATGGAGAACTTTACAGATCAGTTTAGAATTTAACCAGATCTGAAATCCAGAGAACTCTGCTTCCTTATAAAATGCTAAATAATGAAGATCTTGGAAAAGAGCATGCACACACAGTTTTAACAGACATTAAGCATCTGGAAAAACGTAACTCTAGATAAGTTTGGCCAACCAACATTTCTAGAAGATACAGCCCGGAAAAAAACATTTTTTACTTCTTATCTGACAGCACACTGAATCATAGTTTCCATTAAGTCTGACGAAAAACAGTTTCTAAGAACATATCTGTGCTTCGTGTTATTGAAATCAATAATTTCTTAGTATTCTCACATGAAAACCCCGCTTAATGGAAAATTCACTGGTTGAGTGAAAAAAAAAAGCATCTTTACTTCAAGATGGAAAGTTTTTCTTTTTCCAAGGCCTGCAAAGGGCAAAGAGTTTTCTGGAGCTTTAAGTCTGCACTTGCACAGTTGATGCCCTTCTCAGCCTTTGAAATGGAGTGCACATTCAGCTTTCTCTGAAACCCCACAGCTTGCAGCAGCACCTGATGGAAGTCCTGTTCCTTACTAAGCTCACAGTCTGTCATGATTGAACTCTCCAAATATGCAAGGTGGGACAGGACCTATTCTACAAAAAGGACGTGGAATATTATTACATTTGTGCTGTTTTGACAGCACTGTTTTAGTCAGCATGGGAGCCAGTGGAAAGTTGGAGATTGACTGGCTCTTTGAACTAGACCTCAGAATATGCTAGCAACATAAGTTATTATTGCATTCAAGGGCACTTTCTGCTCCCTGCACACTGTGCCTGCCATGGCTGTGGCTGCCTGTCAGCTACCAGGGCAACCATTGGGGTCACTGCTGTTTGCAGAACATCATTTCCCTTGTCTCTGGCAATGTCTATATATGTTTATTCCAATAAGAGTCATCAAGGATGAAAGTAAACAGCATTTTCTATTTTATGTAGGGAAACAGAGCCATTATGAGACTGTCATAAATCAGAGGATTTAGTAGCAAAGCAGCAGCTGGGGAAAAATGCATATACATAAACACACAGATATTCAATTCCAAATAAAAAATAGGTGGTTCTCTCATGAGTAAGGAAATGCTGATTTGTATTGAACTGATCAGCAGGAGTTTCTATTGAGTTGATCTGAATAGGAGTTTTGTGGAAATTAGAAATACTGAAAATACTGAATTAAATGTATTGAGGTGAGTCTACAGAAGTACCTCAGTATAATTAAGCAAAATGCAACAATTATTTTTGCAGGTCTTAATACATGCAGCTCAAGGACATAAGGGAGAAACATTAAGAGATTATTTTTCTAGCCAAAGAAAACAACGATCTTTATTTATTCCTATTTTATAGGCACACAGTCAGGATAGATCTTGACAAACAAGCATCCTAAATGAATGTGGTCAAGTGTAGTAGAGCTAAGGAAACACAGCATGGTTTAAATGTATTGCACTAACTAGCACAGGCATTCTTTTCAATTTTCTTTTTCAGTCAACTGCAGAAGCTATGTTAAAAGCAAATGATGCCCAAGCCTGTCAGATGTCACCCAGAGGAGAGAAGAGCAAGAGGAAAATCACTAATGCCTGTAGCCTTTTGTTTAGTCAAACACTGAATTACCTTGAGATACATATTAGTGAGCCAGGCTTTGGCAATTTATCCTCTACATTCTCATATTGTGCTAGAAACCGCTGAAAATTAGGTAAAAGTTAAACCCCCCTTTGTACAGGGTTTCAGCTTTGCACTGATAGCAGTTATTGACTCCTGAGGCTGTGCAGCATCTGCCTGAGTGATGCTGCCACTGCCAGAGATATTCAATACATGCTGCAGAACTCAACATCTGTTCTGCCCCATGGATACACCATAAATGCTTTTATATTGAGGTTTCAAGATTTATAGCCTGGCTGGAAATTACAATTCATTTCCTACTTAAAGCACAAGTATGTCTTCTTACTTCAAGCCTCCTAAGTGCAGCCCCTGATATTTTTTCTTCTGAGAGAAGAAAAAGGGAAATATTTTTATGTATATCAATTCAAATTTATCTGTTTGATCAACTAAAAAGGATTATAAAGTGTCTTTAACCATACCGATTATTAAATATTTCCATGATTATTGATGTTTTTTTTTCTACAACATAAGCTAGCCCTTTCATATCAAAGCTTAGATACTTCTAGGTAGTTACTTAGAAACTTCTATACAAAATCACTACTTTTAGTTTTTTTTTTTTTTGTGGATGTATTTAAGATTATAGTCTGTTTGAAAGGCCACTAAGAGGAAGAAGAGAGTAATGACAAAAGGAGGAAATGTTTTCACATACCAAGCATGTTCAAAGTTGAAACTAATCAGAGTTTCCCCAACAGGGATACATCAGGCTGCCCATATTAGCTTACCCTGGATGTGCCAAGTTCACACTCATTGCAATTCAAAGTAAGAATTTTAAAGAAGCATCCTCTTCATACACACATTGTTAATGATTCATGAATATCCACTGGGTTGCTTTACAGCTCACTATTTTTTATGCATCTACAGGCAGTGGCAAGTTCAGATAATAGACAATATGCTGAGGCATAGAGCTCCTGGCACTGAGCAGCTACTGTTCAAAATCGGCCACAAAACTCTACCAGACATAAAATATTCAGAATTGTTTTATGGTTTTTCTTATTCCGCCATTTCTACTTGAAAATTGTCCCTGAAAGCATTTCCAAAACCCGCATAAAAAAGTAAAGTGCTGTAAAAATGTCTGATAAGCTGAAGGTCAATTGTGTTCATCACCTCCTGCTCAGAATTTTACTTCTGTCCACTCAGTTTACCCTGCACACTGAATAGTGACAGTTTTGGAAGGTGCTGCAGTTAGAAAAAAAATGCAGACAGCAAACACAAATCAATAAAACTGAAGAACTGTAAGAACAGAATCTTAAGGATAATTCTGAAAATGAGCTGCTTTCTGCTCTGCATTTCACCACCAGCACACACCACACACTAAAAGATAAACGTGTCTGACCAACAGGGTCTAGTTGAAGACAGGTTCATAACCGTGAGAGGAATAGTTCCCATAAGTCAGTGTAAGGAATTTATGTACTTGAAAATACACCCATGGCAAGGATTCTTTACTTATAATTTACACCAAGTAGTACTTTAGGAACAAAACAGTGCAGCCAATTTCAGCTGCCTGAAGGCAAAACAAGAGAAGCATCCCTTTGACCCTGGTAATTCATATGGTTCAGTCATTTTCAAAATCTGTGTCTTCTGGGCTCTAGGACAGGTAGTTCAAGAAGGACCATGACTTGGAAGAACAAGCCCACAAAGTTTGCAATATCACCATATATTTGGAAATGTAACTTCAGTGATAGCACATTTTGGGGCTGGCTCTCAGGCATCAGTCCTGCACACACCTGTAGGCACACAACTGGCCCTGTTCCTAGCTGTGCAGCCACTTCTCATTGCTGTGTGCAGAAAAACAAGCAAATGCAAATATGAAGACATGAGCTGGGCTGAGTCCTGACTATTGAAACCCATCTCCATAACCATGTTCATCATCACAGTCATTATCAATGTAGTAAACATGCCACATTAACTTAGCATACATTTGCATTAGTTAAGAGGCTTCAGTACCTAGATGAAATTTAAATTACTGCCCATCTTCCTTCTACTTCAGTAAATTCAAAGGCACCTGCCTGCCTTTTTCTGGAGATGAGGAATATAAAAATGCATTCAGCTGTTCTAATAGGCAACAAGTGGTAGCAAATTTATAACCAAGAATAGATTGTCCTACACATTGCCATTAGCCCTGCGGAGATGTTGCCATCTGAGGGTCTGTTCAATACTGTCTTCACTAAGCTATAGTCACTGCTGCCTTAGACAGATTATTATTATTTCCAAAATTTATTCTATTTAAGCCCTAAATATCAAAATATGTAGACATGATTTCATAAACCAAGAGGCTTCCCCAAATACATTTGTTTTTCCATATGCACAATAGGCACTTCATTAAAATTTTTAAGACTTCAAAATCAAAGCATTCTAAAGGTAATTCATAGTTTCAGAAACCTTAGTAAACTTTTCCAGTGAGGATACTTTTAATAACACAATGATTTGAAAATTGTCTCAGAGGAACATTTAGGTATTTTATGAAACAGCTCCATGAGATTTTGAAATTTATATGTATTTATATATGTGTGTTCATCATACACACATATAAGATAGAAATTGCAGTAATAAATAAGTTATATAGGTTATATATTATATATAAATTAAATAGTTATAAAATACTGCACTATCTTTGCAATGCATTGCTTCATAACATGCAAAGACTTCAAAAATTGCTGAGGAGATTAGAAAAGAATTTAGAAATTCCCTGGGCAACCTAAGCTAGTAGCAGTCATAGATCACCTTTGCAGTCTTGGGTCATTTTGTCAGTACCTCAGAATGGTTTAAAGTGGTTTTGGATGTGTCTCTGTTGGAACCATGCTTCACATTCCCCTGTCACCTCTATTCCTTCAGCAGCCATTCAGATGGCTGTGTGCAAAACTGACACTTAAAACCGGTAATAAAAATGTTGGAGAATGGATGAGAATCTGCTTCTGTTCATTGGGCATAATTGCTTGTGCTGATGGATAGGAAGTAAGACAAAAATACACTTTTGGAAACCCTCTAAAGTTTTTAAGGATGGCAGCAAAGCCATTCTCCCTGCATTAAAAACTTGCCTTTCCTTGAGAGAGATTTTAGCCAAGTACAATTCCACTTCCCTTGCTTTAGTACCATCAGTAAATCCAACATGATGCATTGTTAACACAGCAATTGCGCTTTCCACTTCACAAGGCAGCCTGTCATCGTCTGGAGCCCCGTGCCATCCGCAGGGCCAGCTGACAGCAGGGTCCCCTGGGACCGGGCAGGGCCACACCTGGGACAGAGCAGGGTCACACCTGGGACAGAGCAGGGCCAGCTGACAGCAGGGTCCCCTGGGACTGGCAGGGCCACACCTGGGACCGGTGGGACCGAGCCCCAACCACGTGGCTCGCGCGCCGCACCGAGAAACCAACAGCAGATGCTGCCAAGCCTTTCTTAGAGCCTTGCATTGAAAACTAATTGTGTCAATTAAAATAGAACGATGAATGCTCATTCATTTAAAGGAAGAAATGAATTATTCATGCTTCGAACGTTCCTTTTTCCAGACACTTTTTCCAGTCTCTTCTCATCTCGAATGGTTCGAAGCAGCCTCAACTCCCAAGTGAAACACGGCCTTGTATGGAATTATTCTTTTGGTATTCCTCATGGAAAATAAGATTTTTGAAATCACCAGCATGATTTAGGAACAGAAACCACATTTGAAATTGAAATAGGCACACAGAGCCTGGAACAATTAAATACTCTGGGTTTTTATGTTCCTTGTCAAAAACAGTTCTGGGAAAGAATAATGCATCAAAAAAAGTTATGCCCTACCTTGAATCCCTCCCCAACTTGGCAATTTTCATGTCAATAACCAAAAATTAACGTACTGAGAAATTTTGGATCCTGCTGTAAGATAGTTTGACATTTCTGTATTTTTTAATAACTGCAAGAAAAATTGTCATCATAGCTACTTCCCAGTAGGATAAATCAATTAGTAACTAAAAATACAAAATCAGATTCAGAATTTATCAACTGATGCCTCTGTGGAACCTACACACTCTGCAGCATCAGCTGTTATTATGCATGTTCTGGTAAAGCAACTAGATTTCTCTGCATATGCTTCAGCTGACAACATAGCTTCTTTTTTATGTCCTCCTATACAAGTTCTGCATAAGACTAAAAAAAAAATTACACTGTGAATAGCTTTCAGCTGGCAAATTCTCTGATGTGTGAAGAAAACATTGTTCAACCTTAGGTTGCCCCTAGTTCACAACAAAATTTATACTTCAGATTTTTTAAAAATGATGCTATGACTGCATCTCATCAGAGCAAGCTGAGAAATCTGCTATGACACTCTTGGGCAATGCCACTGGAGATTTATGCTTTATCTAAAAGTCATTACAGCATAGGAACAATCGCCTTCTTAAACACTGAAGGCTGAATACTGTAATAAATTCATCTTGGAGCCATCAAAGTGACTTAGTTCAAACCATAACTGCTCCTATACCTTTACAATTTCTATCTGTACTGAAGAAGTGCTGTCTGTACTTATAAAATAGTTGTGCACAATGATTCTTTGTCTCAGAGTTCTTTCAACTGATTAACATTAGTAAAACTACTCTTACTTTTCAAGCTTTACTGCAGACTAATTATTTTATTCATCCCAGTAAGTTCTGGACTTTTCTAAAAGCCTGCAAAACTTCTCAATTCTGACTGTGTAGCTTAAACAAACACCAGGAACTATCACTACAAATTAAGTGCTTGTAAAAGCAATATTTCAGAACCAGGAAGGTTGGAATTGCATTACAGAGAGAATTCTATACTGGGACAGGAATAGTGCAATATTAAACTGAGGTGAATATAAAGGAAGTGGCAGAGGCTTGCTTAGTACAAATAAACCACCAAGAAGAAGCCAAGCTATGTAAAAACAGTTTTGTCTGCATACTTGCAGCTTCATTAGGAGTTCTGTGAGCACCACAATATTGCTCATGATGTGGTGTTTCCCCTAGGGAGCAGAAATTCAAGATTAGAGCACCACTGCTCTCCCAGTGTCATTCACATGTGCAGAGAGCTCTCTTGGCTGAAGGGGTAGCTGTTGCTGAAGAACTCACAGCAGCAGTTTCATGCTGACCTCTTGCTCTGCCCTCTGAGTCTCAGTGAGATGTCCTAAGAACAACTTTTTCAGCCCTGAGCTCTAAGACCCCAAGGCCAAGCAAGAGATGAAGTCTGTATCTCTTATACACAACAGCCCTGAAAAAGAGAGCTTGCACTGTTTTCAAGGAAGAATATTTCAGCCTTTACAAAGCTGTGTGAATAAAGTTTCTGCAAAATGACTTAATTTCTTAGCATATGGATTTCCTTTCCCAGCACAATACTGTGATTCAGGTTCCTTTTAAAAACCCAACAAAAAAGCACCACCCCCAAAAAATCCAAACAAACAAACCCACATTACATAAAAGCAATGAGCTGTGTCAAGGGAGGTTTAGATTAGATGCTATAAGAAATTTATTTTCCCAGAGGGTGGCTGGACACTGGAACAGGGTGCGCAGGGAAGAGCAGCGCCAAGCGTGCGCTCAGGTGTATGGTGTGATTCTGGGGGCTGTCCTGTGCAGGGCCAGGAGCTGGACTTCTGTGATCTCTGCTGCTCCTTCCAACTCAGGATTGGATTAACCTCACCACCAGCCCCATTTTTCAGTCTGCCCTCTATCATATATTCAAATAATAGCTTTTACAACCCGCTGGGAGTGAGCTGATGGCTGCAGCACACTCTGCCTGGCACATCCATGGCTCGCTGCTCCTGGGACAGCCTTGGGGAACTGCAAGCTCCTCTGCTCCAAGCCCACAGAGGTACATCAAGAGCTCATTTTAACAGCAAGAAGTTTTCATTTAAGCAGTTATTATCCCAAAACTCTTTCTGCTCAATTACTCCCTTGCATACTGGAGGTGCTAGCTGAAACTTTTTTACCTGAAGTTTTCACTCCAAGAAAAATTGTTCAGTCTATAATGTAGGGGGGAAAAGGACCACTATAACGGATGAAGAGATGGTGATTATTCTTTGCTCCTTTTTTTATTTATTTAAAAAGGTTTATAGAAGTGTGACATAGATACTTCACAAAGTAGGGAACGTAAAGATGATCTAATGATGTTACCAAATACCAACCTCTTGATTGCAGACTTACTCTGTGTAAGAGTCTCAGCCATAAGGCAATGTTCAGAAAGCACCCAGTTACAGTGTGATGGGAAATAAACAGTGAGTAAAAGTTAGAGACCTCAGACTTCCAATATATTCACATTTTCCATAGTATTTGTTCCACCAGCACAGGGCTCACTTGCCCAATAAATAGCTGTTGTGTTCCTAATCTTTCCCTGGCACCATATTCAGACAAGCTAGAGTGGTCAGTTGTTATAAACAGAGAGGACTGCAGTCTTTGGCAGCAATAATCACTATATTAAACATTTGCTCGGTATTCAAATCAAGAATAAGATATAACAAGACAAGTGTCAAAGAAGCATGAAACACCAATGAAGTTTTAAAAAAAATCCTTAGAAGTCCTTGATATCTGGCCTCTTACTGTGTAACTGAAAAAATCTAAATTTGTCATTAACCTTGACTGGTCTGCACACAGATAGATTAAGAATATCCCCATAAGTTAGGTTTGGTCAATTTTTATCACTGACAACAGTGCTGACGAGAGATTACTGGGGAAATTCAGAAAGAAGTGGGGAGATGCTCTGAAAAACACAGGAAGCCATTAGATCTTTGCATGGATTACCTTTTACATTGTAAATAAAGTCTTTCCAATACAGAGTACCACTGGAAAATCACATTATAGCCAGGTCCACAAATTCCATTAATTAAGACAGTCATTACTTTGCATTAGCAGTCTTTTTTCAGAGAAATAAGCACTTGGATAATGGATAAGAACAGCCTTAAATTACACTGAAGGTTTTTTTATAGAGCTGTGATTTGCAATAGTAATTAAATTTTAAAGAAAAACATGCTACATTTTACAACAACTAGATGGCACTGTCCAAATAAACTGTTCTGTTCATGCTCATTTATCTGCTCATTAGACTGAGTTTTCTGTTTAAGCAATTAGTTATATTTAGAATAACAATTGCCAATCTTCACAAGAAGAATTTAAAATAGGGTTTGCTTTTTGTAAAAGAGATTCTTTGCTAAAACAAAGCCTCAAACAAATTTTCTCTAATTTCAAGTATTGACAGAAATCCCAGCCTGACAGAACTCAATGGCAAAATTCCCAGGTGACTCAGGAAAATGTGGGGTTTGACTCATGATGCCAGCATTCATTAGTGGGATTATATAAGTTTCCTCAAACTCTGGCTTCTTTTAGTGCCTCTCTCCACCACACTAACACAAATAAATAATTATAATATGCAGAGCAAGGAAATTATTGATATTGCCCACAACACAGGGGTGTCTGATCATGTTCTCTTTCCAGCAGAAGTAGGCAAGGGGTTCAGGTACTTTACTGGCAGTGATCCCCAGCATTATGGAAACTGATTGTTAGTGAGAGAGAAGACAACGTAATGAATGGACCACCAGAGTCACTTCTCAAAAGCCTCCAAGCAGTGATCTGTACAATGGGATGGAATAAAGAAAAGCTGGCACTTCTGAAAAGACTGAAGTTAGCTCATGTTAGAGGCATTTTTGAAGAAGGATCTTCTATTATTTTTCATGCTTTGCTTCTGTTTTATATACATATACACTTATGCATCATTTCAGTTATTGCCTAGTGAGTAACACAGCTGATAAAAAAGGACAGCATTTGGTGCCTACACACAGGATTTGGGAGAGCATTCAAGAGTAGCTGGTGCTCCTCAGAGGCTGGCTGGCTTGTTTGGTGTCCATCCTGTTAAACTGGCAACTTATACCCTTTATTAGCTCCCAGCTTACGTGCTTCAAACCACAAAATGCACATGAGAACTTGTCTCGTGTATTACAACTACTGACATGCTAAAAAAGTTAAACTCCAGTTTAAATATTAAAAAAATAAAAAATCAGCACAAAGCCTGTACAGGTAAATAACGGCCTTGATCCAGTCCGTGTTGCTTGCTTAACTTCATCTCCTGCCACAAGGCTCTGCAGAGGTGCACAAAGCAGGTTCCCAGAGTAAGAGACAAACAAGTGGGCTTTGCTGGCAGCCCTGAATCGGGCACAGGGAGAAACCCCTGCAGCAGCAGAGATGTGCCCATTGCACACAGTCACTACCCTTGCAGGAGAACAGAGGGACAAAGGACACCTAACTCAGTGAGATAAAGCAAGCAGGGACAAACACACAAGGGGTTATACTGGCACTGTTATAATTGCATGATAAATTCATTTGCTCCGCAGACAAAGAGGCAGTGGTCAATTTTGAGCAGGCAGCCCTTGCTCACCATAACCCTGCACTGATGACAGCCAGGGGCAAGCCCCAAACACATGGGGCTGCTTTTCCCAGGAACAGTGCTGTCCCCAGGTACATGGAGGTCCATTGAGTGAGGCAGTCATGCATTATTGATGGAGGTACAAGCTCAGCTCCTTCCTGCATTTGGCTGGATTTTGTCCCACACCTTGCTTATCCCAGCAAGCCCGGAGTGCAGGAATGCAGTGAGGTGTCCCAGCAAAGTATCCTTTCAGTATCAATGCTTTGCCTTTATGCTTCCTTACCTTCTCCAAACATACACAATATAGTTTAATGAGAAATATTTCTCCTGTACACAAGCCAAGGTCTGCAGAGAAAGAATGAAATAAGTAATAAAATTACTGGAGCAGAGAATAAAAGCTCTGTGTCCTAGCTGCAGAGCACATCCTTGCCGCCAGGCTGGAAAACTGTTCTTTTCTTCTTCCATCTGACTGCATATTTAGATTTTTGTACAAGATAGGACAGGTCTAACAGGAAGGTAGGGCATCCTCCCAGGCAGTGGAAGAACACGATTTCAAATCTCCCACTTGTCAGGTAGTCACCTTCGCTATCAGATTATTATAAAACAGAGCAGCCCAATCCTCCAGCATAACAAGCACAGATTTTAGTTGTCTTTTCTTGCAAATGCAACAACATAAATTGTCCCACATGTTATAAAATGTGTTTTTCACACCTGCTCTGGACACATGCATAGATTGATTAAAATCTGTTTTGAGTGACTGCCTTTGATTCCTTCTTCTTCACCCCATAACAGACCTAGGGGTGGTGATAAGATTGGAAAATAAATGAATTTATTCCCATGGACACGCTCACAGGACCTGCAGAGATTTCCCAGCTGGGTCTGCTGAGGTCTCACAGGAGTGCTGTGAGCCAAGGACTCCAAGCACAGTGAACACAATTCCATGTGAAAGAACAGGCACACGCCTGTGAGCTAAAAAGTTCTGTCTGCAGAGAGGCTGCACAAAGGCTCACAGAAACACTCGCCCTCTACCAGACTAACCACGTCACACCGCTCTGGTTCACTAATGCTTTTACAAACCACAGCTTTCAAACGCAAACAGTGAATGTTTTAGGGGAACTTTGCTGGAAGTATCCATAAACCGAATACTTCAAAATATTATGCAGATTGCAAATTACTTGCATTTTGATTGACTAATCAGCTTCCTGAAAAAGAGCCCTCTATATGCCATGATTACTGTCTTGATTGGAATTCAGCTTTGCCAACCTCCCCTATTTTAGCAAATCCATACATTTATCTTCATTAACAAAGATACTGGAGCTTTTTCTTTTGTCCTGATTGCTGTGATTTTCCCTCCTTTAAACTCAGTTTAAAAAAAAAACCCAAATGTTGTCCAAGATCAGTAAAACTTTTATGTGATTGTGTTTAAAAAGAAACATGGTCATATTGAGACTGACAACTCCTGCAACACATTCACAGTTTGGAAAGCATCTGAAAGATTTTATTTAAGAAGAGTAAATTTTCACTCCCTGCTTGCTTCTGCTCACAGCCTGGTTCTGAAGCTCAGCTGAGGCTCTTTGGCTCAGCTCTTCTCAGAAGGAAGAAAGTGTTAATCTACAAGAACTGCTAGTTTTCCAATTCCTTTCTCTCCTTCTTGAAAAGCAGGCAAAGCTAACAAGGCAGAAATTTCAGGGTTCCCCCCTGCTCCCTTTTTTGTGGGAAATACTGACAAACACAGGCAAACACATAAAAAAATATGGATCATTACCAAAAATATGTATATACTCAGATCAATTCTCCCTGTGTCACCTGTTTAAAGTCACATTATAAATACTTCATTTTCTGCATCACAGCCACACCACACTTGATGTGGAAAGACAAAAGTTAGGAATTTATATTCTAGGAGACAAATCAAAAGGGGAAAATACACACATGTAAGGAAAGACCAATTAAGGAAAAACTGGGGAAAACAGAAAAAAATATCCATTCTCAACAATTTGAAATATTACACATATATTTCAAATATTTCAGTATATTACAATATACTGAAAAAATTTGTCACAGAATTAAAATGACATTTTTTTGCTTCAGAAGAGCTTTTAAAAACCATCTCAACCATCTGTTGTCATGATGTGATTACTTAAGCTGTAGAAAACACTTGTAGAATAGTTTTGCTACATGGAAGTTAAATTCTAGATGGTATTTTAATTTTGACAGAATATCTGGATTCTAACAGGAATGAAGATGTCTCTGAACTCATTTGTGTTTGGGGTTTTTGTTTGTTTCCTCTGCTTTTAGTTTCACTATTAACATTTAAATCTTTTCCCTTCCAAAAATTGAGGAGAGTTCTCATAACATTTACACAACAGATCTGCAAAAGACCACAGCAAATTAAGTACAAAAAGCCTTTTTTGATAACACCAATAATGACATGGAACAAAGCAGACAAGAAGGCAAACAGAACACTGATTATGGAAGTGTAACTTGTGTGAACAAAATGACAGACTTGTATTTATTAACACTTGTCTACCCTTGGAACCTTATCAGAATAGTTACCCCAGAAGAACAGCTCTGATTGAAACCAAAATGGCTGCTCCAGAATAATTACCAAGAAGGTTTATTCAGCATTGGATCTAGTTAAGCATGATAAAGGAGATACACTTTTAAAATTTATTTTCTTTTTAATTCAATGGATGTGTTTTCACATCTCCCAGTGCGTGATTCCCATTCTATCACAGCCTAATTCTGTCTTAAAATGCACCATGGTCAGTGGTGGGGACTCTGCTGGGCGCAGGGCCAAAGCATTGCAGCCAAGAACAGCCCACCTTCTGCACCACAACAATTTATGGCAGAATCCCCAGACAAAACCAGGGGATGGATGGACCAAGCAAACAAAGGTTCCACAGTAAATCAGTCTGAGCCCTGAAAATGCAGGTGAAGAGAAAAGAGTAGAAGAAATTTGGGGTTCATCTGTCTAGGCTGGAAACCCTGACTTTTTATCAGAGTCAAACAGAGCATATTGAAATGGCCCTTGGGGAAAGTCACCTGTGTGAGGAGCCATTTGCTCTGTCACAACTTGTCTGCAGCTCCTGTGTCTGCTCCCAGAAAAGGGTCCAGACACTCATCTGGGATTCCATAACTGATGTCAGAAACAGCGGGAGGAGGAAGGCAAAATTTCATCAACAAATATCCAGAATATCCATGAATAATTTAGAATTTCAAAATTATTTAGGCAGAAATATAAGCCTACTTATTAGATTTACAGAGCCAGCAGAGCTGCTCTCGTGTCCTCACTGAGGTCTTGACCTACTTTGAGTACAAATATTCACGTTCCAGTCTAGTGGCATAGGCAGACAGGTTATTTCAGGCTTCAAGGCCAGGCTGGATCTGTCTGGGGCACTGGTGAAAGCCAGCTGGCAATCTCCCTTGCCTATTGCTGTGCTTCCCTTTGCAGCTCCCCTTCACAGACGGGGATAAATAAAAAACAAACAGAGGCACACTCAGTCTAATCAAGTATCTTGCCTTTGCTTCCCTCCAAAGCAGTGAACTACAAAAAAATTGAGATCAGTGTGGCTGGAACAGACCAACACTCACTCAGCAAACAGTGCCCTGAGTAACTGGGGCCACTGCTGCTTAAAACACAAACACAGGCAAAGTGTAGATAAATGCTTGAGCATCTCTGATTTTGTGTGCCCATTTGTTTTGTTCACATCTGAGGCTGCTCTTGCTCTTATAAAATTTTCTCCAGCTTGAACCTGCACATTGTAGAGCTGCAGCCTTGCAGAGGTGTGAAGCCCTGTGCAGCTGGGGTAGGAAAACAAACAGATCTCCCAGCAACACAAGTAGAAATAATCTGCAGTTATGTCAGGCCAAAGTTCAAAATGGAAAAGCAGCAAGAGAATCTTTATTTTTGCAGACTCAACAGAAGTATTTGAACAGTACCATAGAAAATGCATTCTCAGAAAAGTAACAAAAACTTTAGAAAACTAAAAAGCTCATAGAAGAACATTTATCTGATAAAGTATAGCTATGAAAAGTAGTTTAAAAACTTAGAACTGAGACAAGGGAAAGTATTTTGGAAGAGTCTAGTGTATCTTGTTTAGAGGGTAAGGGCATGATTGGGGTCAGCACAGTAAAGATAGACATTTTCTCATTTTTCCCCTCCACCATCCACTTAACTACATTGTCTCTGTAAATCTCTTTAAAGGTAAACTTCTATTATTCAAGTCCAACTACATTCTTCCTGCCTCTTACTGCTACTTTTCATTTCAACTCCAAGAGGGGCAAGGCATCAACCACAAACAGAGCTCCATTGTGCAAGGCATCACAGACAGAGCAGCAGGTAAATATTTAAGTGCTCTCAGTACAAGCATTTGGGAGGAATAGGATTGAAAGAAAGGAACTCAGAGCAACAAATACAATGAAAAATGACACATGCAAGACTGGAGTTTGCTAGGGGCTAGATGTGGCTGAGAGGTATAATAGTCATGGGAAATGAACCCAGCTGGGTGGAAATGGGGAGCCAGGGAAGCACAAAGAGAAGCCAAGGTGAGATGTTCAACTCCTGGCAGTTCCTCAGCTCATAAATACACAGGCTGTAAAACTGCAAATAGTGGCTATAAAACTTGATTGCATACAGAAGCTAAATGTCAGCTGATCCAGAGTTCACATTAATCTCACCTCACTCCACATCTGTGTGAGCCCACCTCTGCTGAGCTGCCACTGAGAGTCCACTGATGGGTTTATTCACAGCATCTGTGACTGTTTGGTAAATTTGTTCAGACTAGGAATCTTTGAGAACCAATTTAAACAGCAATCTAGCAATTATTTTTGCTAGAGCTTCCAGAGATTTTTCCTTTGTGAAGACTGTTTTGTTATCTGAAGTGAACTGCTGGCCTCTCAGTGTTACAGCTGTGGAACTGTAAACAGGTTATGGCCTATAGTACTAAATACAGACAAAGAATCATTTGTGCCTAAATTCTGAAACCCCAAACATTGTTCTGCTGTCTTTGCTGAGAAAGACACAAAATAAAATGGAGAATGAAAATTTAAAACCCTACACACGCACAAGAGCTAGAGAATAGAAATGGTGATTAAAGTATTTTCTATGCCAATTTTAAAGCTTGAATGAGAATGGTAAAAAATTCTTCCTGCAATCAACCTGCTATTCTACAGCTCCCGATGGAGGGGCTGGAATAATCCAACCAGTTTCACATCTGTGAGCAAGACCTGCTTGCCTGCATTAGCCTTTCCTCAGAAATAACACTTATCAGACAAGGTAGGAAAAAGTCATCCAAGGACATAAGTTTTGCTCTGCCTACCTGGTGCATAATTTATTCTGTTTGGTGCTTCCTATTTCAGAGGAATGCCATCTACATGAAGTTACTGTCCACCTTTAAGGGAGGGAAATTTTGTAACTTATCAGAGTTAACTGCTCTTCACACACGTGCACAAAAATGAGTAAGAGGAAAAGGCCAGATCATTCTCATGCAGAACACACTAAAGCTGGAATATAAATCAAGGAAGCAAAAGAGAAAGCAAAGCAACAAGCTACTTTTTGAACCAAAGGAATAATTTGAAAGACCAGACTTGCAGCAGCTAACTCTGAAGCTTGTTTCTCTTGCTTTTAACAAACTAGACTTGCCCAGGTTTACCTTGCTAAGGTGCACAAACTCAGCTGAAGCCTTCAGAGTTACTGTTCTGCTGTTTGCTTTGCAATTGGGTTGTTTCGGTTTTATTGCTGTTGTTTTTACATATGCATTAATTATGTGTCATTAAAATACCAAAGATATATATCCATGTTGAAATCCTCTAAGTGTACCAGTACAAAAAGTCAATTTCTTCACAATCAAAAGTGTGAACAAATGGTGTTCCAATGCCTCAGCTGAATCTGTCTTAATCAAAAAACTCACTCAGTAACAGCCCTACGTAATAGAGTTTGAGATTATCAATTTATTTCACCCTGAGTCTCAGTAGAAAACTTGAACCAGAAAAGGTTCAAATTTTCCAGTGAGTTGTGTAGAGTAGTGCATATCCTGACCAGACAGCCAGGCATGATAGCAAGTGATATTTGCT
Source organism: Ammospiza caudacuta (assembly GCF_027887145.1). Lineage (NCBI taxonomy): Eukaryota > Metazoa > Chordata > Aves > Passeriformes > Passerellidae > Ammospiza > Ammospiza caudacuta. The sequence goes on along the minus strand of NC_080601.1, from coordinate 22,348,281 downwards.
ATTACAATCCCATCTCCTCAGAGACAATCCCAATAGAGCAGAAAATAACTTATTCTAAGTGAATCTTATTTAGGCAACACAGGTTAACTTTAACTACTAATTAATCCCCAAGAGCCTTCCTTCTTCTGGTCCATGAATTGATAATCCATCATCATTTATGATTTTTCACTTGAACAAATGAAAGGCTTATTATAAATCAAGGTGAAATACTTCATGTCAGATTTTTCCAGGACTGTATGACTGAAAATGTTGATTACAAAGTTAAAACTTCTCATTCTATTTTTAGTTTTGTAATATTTTTTGAGGTTTTTTGAGGTTTTTTTGAGGATTTTATGGAAGTTTAAAGTCAGCCATTTTACAGTTTGTTATATTCTTGCCTTGCCACAGAACAATTACTTAGTGTTTAAAAGTTGATAATATTCTCAAATTATAGTATATAATAATTATGATATAATAAATTCAAATTAATTGTTGTTTGTTTTTTAAACAGTATTACTACTGATTATATCTATTTTTTAGATGGTCTAGTGTTCAAACCCAAAGCTTTCCTTAAAATAATTTCTTCTTGATGAACATCTACTTTTTATATATTCATTTTGCAAATTACAAAGCCTTGTATACATGGGCAGCTTTTGTCCTCAAGCAGGGGAAAAGCAAAGGCCACATCCAGCCCCACAAAGTCTTTGCATTTACGTTGGGAAGCACGATTGTAGACTGCTTTTTTGTTAAATAAAGACAAAGTGAAGCAAAATAAGACCACCACATGAAAACACACACACACTCACCAGAAAAGCCAACAAAATAATTCTAAAGCTGACTGTAAAAGTCTACCTAGGATAAATACATAATTAGTATTTCAAAGGTATAAAATACACCCTGACAGGGAACTAAGATTTCTGTTCATCAATGAATCAGGTCCCAGAAAAAAATGCTCTATAGGTTATAATCCCCCTTATTTTTCTTTTCTTCAAATTCTTTATACAGATTTGACTCATTTTCCCAATGTGTTTCCAAAGCACTTTCTCCTGCATTGTTGGAAGGGATATAATTGTGAAACCATTTGTTCAGCTCAGCTGTGTGCAAATCTATTGTATTTCATTTCATTTTCAGCAACAGAAATATTATGTGTTTGTCTTCATACCTCCAGATAAGAGGCTAAGGGAAGTGTTTGGCAAAGAATATTTGTCAAGATGATGACAAGCACAGCACGACCTTTTTCCACCTCCCAACACTTGAGCATTAAGCTTTCATCAGATATCACAGATAATTAAAATCTTGAGTGTATTTCCCGTTTACTTCCAGAGGAAAAACTTCATTTGCTAAAACATTCTGAGCCATCAAGTTTAACTAACCAGAGGGTACATCCTGACACTTTCCAGGTGACTGTAGTAATCTGACACTAGGCTACCTGAAGTAAATGTGACATAATATTTCTGCACAAATTGTTTAGAAAATGCAGAGTCAAAGACAAAAGTGATACCTATATCAAGACAGCTATAAAAAGCAGGATAACATCAGAGTAGCTTTGAAAATTATTTCAGTGGGCAATGGATTACAATTTTCTATATTCATATGTTTTCCCTTACAGCATTGAGAGCCTGCTCTCCAACAGCCACAGGTTCCACTGTGAAGGAGGTAAGAAGAGACTCAGAGGTGACTTTACTGCTGCCATCCATAGCAGTGCACACATTTATTCACTGCCCAGAGACCTCAGAACGACTGACATCTCACCTTAGACCATAAACTACAGACACCAGCCCACTGACAGCAGGCCCAGTTTGCTACACCCCATGGAATACAGATGGCATCACACTCTGTTCCTGAATGACTGATGGAAGAGAAAGCCAACGATAAAAATGCTAAACCAAAATTCACCACAAAAACCTCACACCGCCACAACTCAGGTAGAAAGATATACTTTATTCATTGTTCTTAAAAGAGAAGTTCATTGTAGGCAACCTATAACAGCAGTCACAACCTTCTCTATATTTTTTCATGCACAATAACTTCAGAGATCTCTTATTATACTGTTCAGAGGATGAAGGCAGAAAGATTTAAGGCAAGGCTTAAACTTTCAGGTTTTAACACTCATTCTGAGTAGGTTCTCTTGGAAAGGTTCTGTTATTGTGTTCTTAATACAGCCAACCAAAATCAGGAGATTAGAGCAGAAATAATTTTAATTTCACTGCCTCCTGAAAAGGTGTATTTCCAGGCCTACTTCAAATATAAATACTGAAAAAGTGAAACTAGTACATTTGTCACATTCTTCTGTGCTTTCAGCTATTGTTTCCAAGGAAACATAAAACTAACTGTCCAGGTAAATAGTGTCTCACTCAGAACTACCAAAATGCAACAAGGGAGAGTTAGCAATGGCAAAAAATAACAGCAGCTTGTTTCATAGAATCACAGAATATTCTGGGTGGGAGACAAGCCTCACTAAGAGACAAAGGGAGGAGAACAGGAGGAGAGAGGTGGAAGAACAGATGACAGAACCCAACAACTGAGAAGGCCAAGACAATACCATAATGTGAAAATAGGGCTGGCACAGAGGTGAAGCAATAAGACTGATCCCAAAAGGCAATTGTATGCCCATTTCCACCATACTGGAGCTCCACAAATTTGCTGAAGGCAGGCAGGAGAACATCAGCAGACCCTCTATTTTAAAACAGAATACTGAGACATCCAATACTGCCTGTTGTATATGGAGGTCCATTGATTGCTTTCTGTCTCATGTTTAACTTTTCTATTCACCATGTAGTTTTTTAAAAAATTAGTCTCTGTAACTAGAAAACTTAATAAAAGCTCAGCCCTAATATCTGTGCCATATGCTTGGGAAAAAGGGTCCATTTTCCCCACAACAGAGACACTACTGCCCTGGGCTCAAGCAGCACAGAGAGGTACCATTCCCTGTAATTTCTCAGGGAAATCAGAGTTTAGAGGTTTGACCACTACATCAGAAAGCTTTTTCCCCTTTACTATTAGTATTCTGGTTCATACCTATTTACATTACAATTCTACCAGACACAGCCAGCTGGCTCTGGACTTGTCTATAGCAGAAAAAATTCTGTAGTATCTTCCTATTATCTCAGAGTGATTACTCACACAAGTTTTGGCCCTATTACTTTACTCATCTTTGATAGTATGCTTCTACCTAATTATTTTGCACTCGTTTTCCCATTTTCATGGATGTGGTCTGTTTGTCCTTGAAGTGATAGAGCTGTACCAAAGAGTTAGCACTCACTGCCAGGATTTCAGACTTAAAATAATGAGATGTGTAGGAGGGACCTGAAAAAAAGGGAGTCTGGAACAGCAATATGACAAATGCTTTAGAACATCTTAGTGCAATTGATACTTTAAAATTATTTAAAATAGGTAACACAACAAGTTCTTTTCATTTTTACTTTTTTTAGGTGCATACAAAAATGGAAGTTTTTGGGTTATGATTTTATGACTTATTTATTGAGTCACAGAGCCCCTCTAATAACTTCTTCAGAACAAGCTGAAAGAACAAAATAAATGAGTATTCACATTTAATGGTAATTATGCAAGTTGGCTCTTTGTGCTATTATCTCCTACACAAAGATGAAGCAGAGGTGATGGAAATTTCTGTTAAGGTTAAGAATGGAAAACATTGACAAAGTGGCAAAATGTTGAAATTTCTGCATGCTGAGTGTCACATCTTGGTGCCGACAACGTCACATCCCCACAGTCTCTTGACAGGGCATTGGCAGCACAGGAGCAGCATGCCCCATTCCAGCGGGGCAATGTGGTGGATCAAATTACTCTGAGGTAAAAGAGCTTTGAAAAGGATGTTTTTAGGCTATTTCCCCCCCCCCCCCCCCCCGTTCCTTTCTTTCTCAGAGAAGTTGGAAACAAAGCTCAGCAAGAAATGTACAAACCTACCAGGCTGCTGGAAATGGCCACAGAGCCCAGGCTGAGTCAGAGCTGTGTTTGCAGCGTTACTTTTCCAGCTTGTGGGTCTTGCAGAGTAAAGTAAACAGCAATAATTCTATTGGCAGGACAAAGGCACGAGTCATTACAGGGCTAAGGAAAAAACACCCAAACAGGACTCCAGTGCTTCGTCTTACAAATGCAAATTGTTGCATTTGCTATCTGAATAGCATAAAATTTACATAGAGTAGGAGTAACTCATCATTTACACTCTCCTGGCTGGGGCTAACATTCCCACCCTTGCCATGGCATTGGAGCAATGGATTTAAAGGTGAGTTTCAGACTGATAAACACAGGATTGTGAGTAATGTTCAATACAGCAAAGACTGGGTATAAATTGGGGAAGACAGAGTAAAAATTCCAGGCCAAAAGAAAATTGAAGCACCATGTTATAAATTGGTATTACTTGGCTGACAGAGCTGCTCTTACTCAACAGGGCTAAAATCCAGAGCTATGATAGGAAATTACTTAATTGAAAGCTTGACATGAGCTAATATCTTACACAATTATACAGAGCACCCTTCAGAGGAAGGGGAGATGAATATAACTGCAGAATCCCCTGGTAGCACATGTCTGCAGCCCAAGGATTATAAGAAAGCACTTGGTACTGGCTGTCAAAGCAGCACTTCCTCTCACTTGCAGGGGTCCTAAATTTAAGAATGCCTGGAAATAGCAGAGCAGAATGTTGGTGAGACAAACATCCAAGGGAGTGAGCTCTGAGCACTGACAGGGGACATGGGGTCATCATTTTACCTGACTACAGCCTCAGCCCTTCAGCTGCTTCCCTTTCCACCACCCCATCACTTTCTCCTGATTTGCACAGGATCTAAAGCAGAAGTCCCTAAGGATATGGGGTAAAGTTATTCCTGGCATGAAACAAAAAGGAAGTGTCTTATTTCATCATTCGCTTTAGTAAGACCAAAATTACACTCTGTTTAATAAAAATTAATAAGAAACTATTCGAGTAAAACCCAGCTGAAAATCTGTGGTGATTGAGTTTAATGCTGGAGTATTCATTGCATAAACTACTCTTGTGCAAAACTGCCAGCTAGGCTCCAAATTTCATTGGGAGCTTTTATTTTTTACTTCAACAGTTTTCCTGGCACACCCCAAATTATTACTTTTTTCATAACATCAGTTAAATTATTACACATAGTTTTATTTTATATTACATTTTATTAATGTAATGTAAGCAGTGCTGCTTGCACCAGATCCATTAGGGAACATAAGAGTACTTAGAGAACACAAGAAACAACTGGAGTTTTTGCCTGACCTCTAGACAGAAATATATCAAGCTGATGAAACTGAGTTTTGAGAGTCACATTTCAGGGGAAGAACAAATGCCCAATGAAGAATTTTCCAGGGCAGAACAGAGCTGTACACCTCAAACCTGGCAGACCAAGGCTCTCAGCAGAAAGGTGCAGGAGGAGCAGGGGCAGAATCCCAGTGGTGGGACACCTACAAGTTCTTCCACAGACTAATGCACATATGCTGTCATCTTTCAGGAGATTATGGCAAGGCATGAGCAGGAGAAACAAAGCAACCCCCTCTTCCCCTCTGCCTTGCTGCTCCTCATTTGGCAAGTTTCAGACTTGCTCCATTTTAGATTTTTACTACCTGGCCACTACCTGCTGCCTGGCATTCCAGCTCCCTGTACCTCACACAGATGATAAACTTTGTGGCTTTTTCTCCAGCTTTATTGCAAATAGTGCTAGTGATGAAAAATGAGTGCTCTCACACAGGGCTAATTTGCAGACAGAAAGAGGCAAGAAAGGGGTTACTGATATGGATGTGAGCAACTCCATCCCAAGAGGAAATGCAATCAATGTAATTCCATTTCCTAAACTTAATTAGATTAATTTTGTGTTTAGTAGTAATATTTTTAAAGTGCACCTGCTTAATTCTCACTACCAATCCCCAGCAAAACCATACCAACATTAAATACACACATTGTGACAACCAGAAAGTTAAAGTTCTGTGCCTTCAAGCCCACCAGCACACTTGCAGACACCTTTCTTTAGCCCATCAGTCACTTTAGCACTCCTGTCACACACATTTAGATGCTTATGGGTATCCAGGTGAAGAGGAAAGGACACACAGAGAGCTCAGGCCAACTGCCATGTTAAAAAAAAAAAATCCATCCCAAGCCAAATGAGAAACATTATCATTTACAGTTCTCATTGACTCCTAAAGTTAAGTAGCAACAGTAAGGTCAAGTATCCTTTAGAATCAGAACTTTGAGTGCTGCAGTTACCTAGGCAACATCTGCTGCTTCTTCTATTTAGGATTTCATCCATGTACAGGGACAGGAAAAACAAATGACAGTTTTTAGAAATTATTCAGGTCCCTTTAATTAAAGCCATAATATAAGTGTGACTACATGTCTATGAGTAAGGTGCTGCCTTAAGGGGAAAATGTCAGATTTTATACATGAAAATATGATTTTAAAAACCTCAAACAATATTTCATGTATTAAGAATGATAAAATATTTAAGGCATCTGAAATTAATGCCTGGGCCAAAATAGGCATCGTAGTTATTTCAATACAGTGAATAACATTTGAATGATTTATGTCTTGTATGCCTAAAGCCAGTTAGTGAATGAGTTTTATTCATGTCAGCATTTTAGATTTCTCTGAAAACAAAACTCAAAACAAGAAATAAAAATCCCACATCATGAAAACCTGTTAAGAGCACTGAGGAGCTTGTCAAATTGATGGGAACTATTCAGCTTAAAAACCCAATGGAGTGTGTGCACTGAAATATTTCAGAGTTAATGGAAGAGTTAAATCAATCACCTCTTGCAACTTGTGTAATGGAGTACTCCAGGCAGAGAAATAATATGATTGAATTTGGATTCCTTCAACACTAATATTTACTACTGTTAAAATCCTTCAGCCTAAAAAGAAAATCCTCAAAGGCAAATCTGTATCCAGGAAGATAAATTGCTGCATTAACTGAAATTTGCTAATTTGCTCTCGCTGCAAAATGAAAGTAGAAGTTATCAGATTGGAGAAAAGAACAAAATGACATTTCTGAGACATTAATCTTTACAAGATGTTAAATTAGTTGTAAAAATCTCAAGAAAAACAATGGAATTAGACTATCATTTTCTCAAGAAATGAGTGACTGAGCTAATTGGATCATGTGACACACTGAGGACATAATTCTTCACTAAGTTTGGTGAGTTAGTCAGTGAGGTTCAGTAAGGACAGCTGACTTGCCATGGACAAGCAATGAAAATAAAAATCAGAAGGTTTTTGTCACCTGTTAATTCTGCCTTTTTTACTTGTAACCTGCTCTTAAGCAACATGTTGTGACACTGAAGAGAATATGAATGGGACAGTGTATAGGATTTTGGAGCCAGGTGAGAGAAAGGTTTGAATACTTAAACTTCTAGAAAAGTCTCCCTAATTATGTGAAAAATGGAAGCAGGTAATTCCACTGATATTAAAAATAAAGAAAAACTTGTCTCATACCTATTTGTCATGCCCTGGTATCAGCCTGGTCATATCAATTTATTTGAATGATCATTGCACTTAAGCTAAATTCCAGATAATCCATTTCATTTTCTGGCTCTCTGCCTAAACCTTAGTTATTTAGAACATTCAAATTAAAGCCTATTAACATCTTCCCCCTATCACTATGAATGGGTTTTATTTTCCCATTACAAATGGAGGACACACCTATCCTTTTTTACTCTTTCAGGAGCTACCTAGTTTGTTACTACCCAAATGTACATTCTAGCTTTAAAAATGGCTTATAATCATTTTCCAGGAGTCCTGTTCCAGCTTGCTGAACACTGAATGATTTTTCTTGTTGCCTTTTTTGGGAGCGCTTGGGTAGCCTTTTCTCACCAGGTCTGTTTTTCAAATGGAGACCTTTTGTTAAGAATTTCCCTCTGGTGATGCTGCCACTCCTAGCCACAGCAGTGAGTTCTGCATCAGCAGAAACTGGTGGCTTTAAAGTGGGCTGGAGAGTGGAGGTAGAGAGGGACAATTGTCCCAAGTGACGAAAATCCTGTGTCCAAGGAAAGCTGAGCCAGGTGGGGAAGGGGTCAGAGCTGACAGCACAACCACCCCTCCCAAACACAGCTGTGGCTGAAGACAGACACTTGGTGCCTTTCCTAACCCTCCTTGCTACTCTGCTTTGCTCCCTAGCCTTCAAAGTTCTGTCCTGCCAGCCTCCATGGTGATTTCCACAGAAAACTCCGTGCTCCAACTTGGGAAAACTGTTAACATTTCAGAGACACAAATTATGTCTATACAGACCAAACAGCAGCTCTCAAATTGCAGCTGCATCTAAAATGCTTTGTGCTTACACAGAAAATTCTTTGGCTCTTGAGAGCAAAGCAGGCAGCCCCCAGGACCAGCAGGCACAGTTCACATTGCAGGGCAGTGTAGCCATTAAATGAGAATGTGCAATTGTCCCCACAGAGGGGAGATGGTGTCAGTCTCTGCAGTTAGAGAGGAAAATGTGCATGAGCAAGGTGGGATATTTATGAATCACACAATACCCACATTATAACCTTTGCATTTTAAACTCACACAGAGCAATGATCTACTGGATGTACTTTCTTAGCAAAGCTTAAGATCTTACACTTTTCGGGGGAAAAAAATAAAAGTACTTTAAAAGGTATCTAAACAGCTTTACTAACTAAAAATTAAGAGCGCCAAATGATTTTTAGAACTGCTCCAGGATGGCAAGTTAAGCAGTATGTGAGTAGAAAAACCACATTTCCCTCTCTGAACTCTGGTCTCTCCAAGCAACATCTGACATTTCTAGTGCCCACGTCCCCCACCCACAGAAAGAAGCCTCTGTACAAAAAGCTCCAAAGTTCTGTTGGTTCCCACAGTGCCATCAGCTCACTTCGCAGTAATTACCTGTCATTACCTCTGGAGTCCCACTGATCCCCACTTCCCACCTGAGGAAGTGCTACAGGAGGCTCACCTCCACACCTCTGCAGGAGGAGCTGCAGCTGCTGCTCCAGCAAAGCCAGCTGGGTCTTCTCAGGGGCAAAGCACAGTAGCACAAACCCAGTAAGCTGAGACCCCCCCTAAAGTACCTCATTTTCTGCAAGTCTCACAGCACTTGATACAGCCCCAGCTAACCTGACAGCACAGTTACAGCCAATGCACCCAGAATGACTTACAGCCATCCTCTTTGGCTACCACCACCTTCAGAGTGTAGGTAAAGTTGTGCAAATCCCTGCCTATGTTTGCATTTTCAGATGTTTGGTTCTTGCTGAAACCAGTATTGTGAATAAATTTAAGCTTTTACCAAACCATTACTGCATTTAATGACAGAATTAAAATGGATCTAAGCAAACAACAGAACCTTTTGTACCAAGCTGTAGATAGAAATAACACCCTTCTGCCAGAGTCAGCTCTGTCTCTGCACAGGGAGGCAGGGATTTCAGGAAAATGCCCCTGCTCCTGGCTGTACTTCCTCCTCTTGGTACCACTTAACATCTCAGAGAGGTTTTGCTTCAGCTACCTGCTGAAAGTACCATCCACAGGTGTCACAAATGAAACACAGCTGAACCAGACCAGAATCCAAATAGAAACACCTGATTTTGTATTGGCAGGGCCCAAACTGACATAAACCAGACCTGCAGAAAGCAATCATGGCTTATTGAACACAGCTGACTTCAGTGGAGTTGTCCTTCCCTCCCCACCCACCCAAAAGGCTTCAGTTGCAGTTCTTCACTGTTTATTCATTTGCAATTGAGTTCTTATGACAATTAATGAAGAATTTTAAGAGGAATCATACTCTTCATGAAAACTCTCCATGTTCTGGCTAACAACTTGGTATTGTCACATTCCAAGAAAGACTATTGTTACTCCCAGCCTGGGCTACTTACAATGAGAGTCGAAGGAATTACAAAATCAAGCAGGTTTGACAGAACTCTTAACAGAAAACCACATTCAAAGTCAGCTATGAAACCTCAAACCCTCAAATCAGTCAAACATTATGCAGTTGTTTCCAGCCCACTTCTTTAGGGGAACATTTGCTTCAAGTCTGTTACTACAATTTGTATTTCTGAGGCAGTGTTCATGCAAGTAAAGACATGAAGTGATTTGTCTGCTCAAACTCACCACAATGTTGGTAAGCAAAACTCAGGGTTTCCACTCACAATTAAGTGACAAAAAGCAAAACAAACATTTCTGCTTAATATTTAGTTAGTCAAATGCTTTATGCCTTAACAGCACCATAACATTTACCTACACATTATTTAAAAATCTGCTAGCTGAAATACAGAAAAAACCAACATAATGCACTTTTGAAAGCTCAAAGATTATCACAAACTTAATGCAATTCTAAATCAAGTATTGACTTCCCCAGCACTCAGCACACAGCCCAACACACCAGAAAAAGCACAATCTTTTGAACTGCTCAGAAATAACTATTCTTTAAAACATTTACTTCAGTTCTTATGTAAGCACAACAGCACTCTTAGAAGTGAAATATAGTATTACAAAACACAGGCTAAATCAAGATCAGAGAATCTGAAATACCTTCAGTATTTTATCTCTTTCTGCACCACAGAAGATAAAGCCAACATCAGAAGTCTTCCTCAATAACCTCTCAAACAGCAGAAACACTTTGCAGATGAGGAAAAGCATTAACCTCTTTAGATTTGATAAAAGATGGAAAGAACACAAACATCCAGCTCTTACCTATCAGAGAACTGAAGCTACAGGATTTTGCTCCTCATCTTCAGCAGGCAAAGCTCCAAACTTGTGCTCAGTGGAGCAAACCAGCACCTGCTCCTCCAAGTCCTCCTTTTCTACCCTCCAGTCCCATGTATGCCCTCAGCACATATCCCTTCCCTCCAGCTGTCCTTAATACATCTCATGATCACCAATGCCTGATCAACTCCGCAGGCAGCAAATTACCCCTGCAGAGATCCCTGTGAGCCCTCACACCTTGAATCAATTTACCTCAGTAAATAATTCTGCTGAGCTCTCACACCTTGAATCAATTTACCTCAGTAAGTAATTCTGCTGAGAATCAACAAGTAGTAGTAGACCCTAGCTCTCATATTTCCTCCTAGAAAATTGTGACATGAAAGGAATTTTTCATATTTATGTGATTTTCTGTGGTCAGCACTGCTCCACAGGCACTAGGATATTTGCCTTTCCAGTCCTCAGCCCCAGCAAACCAGCAGCCATCAATGGCTGGGGAGAGGGGACCTCTGAGCAGGGCCACACAGGCTCTTCAGTTGTCCTTTCCACAGCCCCAGCCAGCAGCTGGTGCAACCAAGGAGAAGCAAAATCTGGAACCAGGAGGAAAAAGGGGTGTCAATCCCATCCCCAAACACTGTAAGAAAGCAACTCCTCAACCCAGAGATATCAGGCAGCATCAGCAAGGGTTTCCTTGCTTTGTAGATACTTCATCTAAAGCAAAAACTGCATTTGAAGGAAAGGCTTTTCATTGCAGAATTTAGTGCAATTTCTCCCTCTTTTTGCATAGCTGTGGTGAAGGAAGCACAAGAGAAACTCTTGATTTATGGCCAGTGTAAATCCATGAAGGGACCAATGATGGGCTGCACAGAAACTGATTTGTCTGGGAGCCCCAGAAGAGTTTGCCAAACACTGGGAGATCAGCAGTTCTCACTCACCCCAGAGACAAGAATGTGCCTTCAGCACTGATAAATGCTCAGAGACTGTCAGCTGCTGGCTGCTTGCTGTGTTTTCACAGAACTGCTCAGATTATCTCCATAGGGAGGCTGAGAGGGACAGAAGCTCAAGCTGCATGAATTCTGAGATTCCAGCATTCTGCAGGAACTGAGAAAACCACAGGTTCAGAAATTCGGTGAGACTTCTCCCAAAAACAGAGTTATAAAGGGCAGTGCAAACTCTGTACTCACATAATAAACTGTCTGAAGCTATTCAGAGGTATTCTTTACCACAAATCTAATTCTCATTGTTTCATAATTACATTCCTATCTTTCTAGTGTTTCTATAACCTATGAATATATCAAGTGTTTACCTGAAGACTGTGAGCACACATGCTGTTGTGCACCTCCACTTCCAAAAGAGTATCACAGTTCCAAGTACACCACAAGCATATTAGCTCTTCAGAAATATTAAACTATTAAATGTTTCCTGTTAGGATTATTTTCCACAGTTCCAGCTCCTCCCATAACATCTGAGGCGCCAAGGGCACAATTAGCCATCTACCACCTGGAAATTAAGAGCAAAAACTTTTATCGCCCTTTTTATGTGAAACTGGTACTGAAATTCTAGTGTGAGTCAATTAGATATCGAGATAGAGACATAGAAAAATAAATACAGGAATTTAAATCAAGCTAAGCAAAAGGTGAAAGAGCAGGCATAATGGGACAGCCTTGTAATAGCTTTTCAGGGCAATATTCTTCCCACTATGTTTGATACACCATGCTAAGAAAAGTCTGGTGACACTAGAGAGGCAAGTTAGTTTTTACTGAAAACATGACTGGTACAGGGTGACCCCCACATTCCTCCTCACTTCTGGCTTTTTCATCCCCTTTGCATTTCACACCACGTGCTCCCCCAACACACTGGATGGGTTTGGCTGGATGTGCCTCTGACTACAGTGGTCTCTGTAAAACCCCAGCCTTGTTCAAAAAGCAGAGCACATTACTACCAGACACTAGAAGACCATCCATCCATCCATCCATCCATCCTCCATCCATCCATCCATCCATCCATCCATCCATCCATCCATCCATCCATCCATCCATCCTCCATCCATCCATCCATCCATCCATCCATCCATCCATCCATCCATCCATCCATCCATCCTCCATCCATCCATCCATCCATCCATCCATCCATCCATCCATCCATCCATCCATCCATCCATCCCTGCACCCCCTGTTGTGTCCCTGTGTTCTCAAATCCCCCTTGGGCCCTGCACCACCTGAGCCTCCTCCCTAACTCAGCAGGACCCCCATCCTGCAGCAGTGCCCACAGTACCCTGAATGAAACCTCCTGAACCTCAGGACAAACCAGGATTGCCTCTGGAGGACACCCTGCAGCTGCTGGGACACATCCACAGTGCTCACTCTGTGCTTGAAAGCAGAAACAAGAATCTTGTAATGCTGCTCCACCACTTGTCTTCAGCTGTTCATTGAGGTGGAATATTGAGGATAAAGACTGACATTAGTAAGACAAGTGACTGGAACTATAATTAATAGAATAACCTTGCTCTGTCCTAGAGGAGTCTGATGACCGCATTTCCTGACAATTGATCTTTTTTTATGATGAAAAAAATTTGCCTTAAGTTTTATGTGTCAACATGGGAAAACTACAGGTGGAGCACATCTTGCAACAATTCTTTTTTATTCTCTCTACAGGGCAAAATTATGGTCCAGTCTGCACAAAGTAAAAATCCATCTCTTGATAGAGAGAATTTTAATGTTCATTTATGTATTTTATTTACTGTTATTTATCCCCGGAGAGCCTGAAGCCTCATAGTTAAAAGCAGATGAAAATTACTTTGTTAGCTTTTTCCTTACAAGCACATAAATCTCATTACATATAGCAAATATTTGTCTCTAGAGAAAACAGATTTAAACTACCCCTGAGATTATAAAAGCTCCACTAATGCAAGAAGCTACACAGAGCCAAAATGACATCTAAGCTAAATGACATCCACCCCAGTCCCCTGTGAAGTGGCCAATCCTTCTGATGCCCTCCAGGTTTCGACAGTGTCCCTTGTGTCACAGTGACAGCCCCAGGGCCATAGAGCCGGACCCTCCCGGCCCCTTCTAGCCCAGCATGTCAGGGTTACACAGGGTTTCTGGGGAGAAACCTGCTGGCAGCCACCTCCAAACCACCTCCAGCCAGAGCCAGGCAGCAGCTGGTGGGGCAGGAGGGTGACCAGGAGAATCCCCACAACGGGGACAACAAAAGGAGAGAGCAGGGAATGAGCAGACATCTAGGATATGTGGCCTTTCAAGAAAGCCTGAACATCCCAGAGCACAGAAGATAATCGTTAAATGCACTGAAGTAGTTACAAAGGGTTTGTATCCTGGGAGGACAGAACAAGGAATAATGAACTGATATTGCAGCAGAGATCCAGAGGACAGGGAAAACTGAGGGTAAAGAGTTCTTTGGCTAGATTTCCAGAAGGGTCTGGACTCCAGTTTTGAAATGCTTTGATATCAAACTGGACTACTGTCTGTTATGCAGAGAAACCTGATTCATGATAAGCCCATCTGATCCAACCCTATTCCAGTCTCTTATTCCTATAGCTTTTTTATTTTTTGTCTCCTTTATTCAAGACCTTTTGATTCCTTTCACTAATCCTTTCCCTAACTTTTTGTGGAGGTAATCCATCCTATTCTCCCCTTAATTTTTGGTTGCAAATCTTACTGAAACAATCAAAATAAAAAAAAACTACATAAAAGGCATTTGAAGTCAGCAAGATCAAAACAAATGTGAAATGTTTATGCCTGAATATTTTCTGAAGTTTATATCATTTAAAAGGGAAAAATAAATCTCACAGGGATATGCAATGTAGGGCATTTTCTGAGGATTGTTTCCCACAAAACTTGACTGCAGATACTGTTGAAATTAAGAATTATCTCTCTCCTTTCCAAAGATATGTTATTATTTTGTGCTTTTGTTGTACCCCTCTACCAGAGACAGCACCTGACAGCCTGCAGACACTGCTAATCTCTATTGCAGGAAAATTACATCACTGACTCTAGAAAGTCTTTTTGCTGATGGGCAACTTAGATAAATACCATCTCAGATGTATAGCCTCACATTTTTATCTTTCCTATCTTCATGGGTAAATTCCCAGCTTTCAGGGAATGTTTTTGACAGAATACAGATTAAACTGGGGAGAAGTGGAAATTCAGATTTCTGCCATGATGGTTTTTGTTCTCACTGGCTACTGACGGAGCTCTGTGAGGTTTCACTGACACCATAACTGTATGCAAGAGAAGGTTGATGCTAAATTATGGAGACAGACTTGCAGAACTGCTTTTTGTCAAAGGTTTGTGGTGTTCACTAAGGGCAGAAGGATGGAAATGTGGCAGTTTTGCTTTTTTTGTTTGGTTTTTATCCCTTCATTGTTTGGAGTTCTACAAGGAAGCACTGCAGAGACTAAGCATCATCAATGAAAAACTATTTTAAATATCTGGGATAGTCTAAGCTTTGTGCTTCTGCTGGTTTGAGGCTCTGCTCTTCATAGCAGCTGCCAACAGCTTCTCCAGCTCCCTGTTTGAGTAAAATCACTTTGTCAGCACTTGCCTGTCAATGAATCTCTGATAACACCAGCAAGGAATTCAGTACTTCAGGACCATTTTTTGATCCTGTAACTTTTTGAAGTTACAGGAATGAAACTGTAACTTTTTGTTACTTTGGCATACGCCAAGCCATACGTTTTTTACTTTTCATTCAGAACTCATAGTCTGTGTCTCCTAAAGTATTTTCTTTTTACTACAATCCCTCATGAAACCACAGGAATAAATTCTGCTTGCAGGCAAATATCCATGGAAGCCAACCCGACCACATAAACTTGCACTGGAGGACAGATTTTGGCACTGTGAGAAGTCAGTCAGGACAGCTGGAATAATACAGCAGCTAACACAGACATTTTATTTACCACACAGGCAAATTGCTCCAATTTGATTTACAAATTAAATTAATTTCCAGGCTGGGATAGGATTTTCTAACAAGAAGGGATGGATATATGTTCCCAACACATGTGGTCTCCTCTCTCTGCTTTAGTCCTCAGTGTGTGCATACGTGACTGGCAGCAGTGGAAAGCAAAGTTGTGAGTATGAAATAATGACTCCTTTATCTAAGGTTTTACAACTGCTACATTCTCATATCAATATTCTCTGCCAACCCAGGGTGCTTGGCTGACATCCAAGTATCTGGGATATCCAAGTACACAGAACAAGAGGCAAAGGCAGAAACTGATGCTCAGGCTGTTCCACCTGAATAGGAAAAAGAACTTTTTTACTGTGCAGGTGACAGGTTGCCCAGAAAGGGTGTGGAGTCTCCCTTCCTGGAGATATTCAAGAACCATCTGACAAAATCCTGTGCTGTGTGCTCTGGAATGACCCTGCTTGGACACAGGGGTGGCCCTGTGTGGTCCTTTCCATCCTGATCCATTCTGTGATTCTGTCATAACTGGTGGTCTCCAGAATCTCAGTCCTGAATGTAGTTTTAGTGGGTTGTCCAACACTGCATCTATCATGACCTGTACTCAACCATTTGTGCTTAGTTTTAGTATTTCCTGTGCCTTTAGTTAATGCAAAAAACCACCTGACAGCAACCAAGAGAAAAATATGTCTAAAGAAAGAAAAAGGTAGTTTTGAAGTTCACTGCGTACTCTTTTAATTCAATTCAGTGCTGTGCATGTGGTAATAAATTAATCAGTTTTCAGTCATTTGTGTGTTGACATTAAAAGATACTGTTTAAGGGTTCATTGGATCTGGAACCCAGTTTTTGAATTAAACAATAAGATCATTTCGTTAGCTAACAGAATCTTCAAAATCTTAAACATTAGATGTTAAAAAAAAGTGAGAGGTGTTATTATGCTTTAGCAATAACATCTCTCTCAGTAAAGTTAAAAAACAAAACCAAGATTGATATTTTGATTCTACACGTAGGCTGGGAGAAAAGGAGTGAAGTGAAATAATGTTTGATCAAAAGGGAACTGAGAATATTCAGCCCATTCCAACCATAGTAAAATGGACCCTCAAGTGCTGTTTTACTGTAGATGATACTTTATTGAACTGTAAAACCAAAATACTGATAAAGAACACAAATCTTTCTAAGAGAACAGATAAACAGCAGGATAACATTGCCTCTATTTCAAACGCTGTGACAGAAAACGAGCAAGAGAGGAGGAGGAGGAAGGGTAGAGAAGATGTGCACTGAGCCTTGTGTGCTCTGAGGATGGCACCACTTCAGCACTCCACAGGCACCTGCAAGAGCAGGAGAGCCTCAGCACGGAGCGAGCCAGCCTCTGCAGCAGTTTAGGTGCCAGTCAGGAAACACCAGCCCGGGCTGGGGTCTGTGTTGGTGACCTGAGCCTGGGACAGAGGCTCAGCCCAGCCCAGCCCAGCCCAGCTCAGCCCAGCCCAGCCCAGCCCAGCCCAGCTCAGCCCAGCCCAGCCCAGCCCAGCTCATCCCAGCCCAGCCCAGCCCAGCCCAGCTCAGCCCAGCCCAGCCCAGCCCAGCCCAGCCCAGCCCAGCCCAGCCCAGCCCAGCCCAGCTCAGCCCAGCCCAGCCCAGCCCAGCTCAGCCCAGCCCAGCCCAGCCCAGCCCAGCCCAGCTCAGCCCAGCCCAGCCCAGCCCAGCCCAGCCCAGCCCAGCCCAGCCCAGCCCAGCCCAGCCCAGCCCAGCCCAGCCCAGCTCAGCCCAGCCCAGCCCAGCCCAGCCCAGCCCAGCCCAGCTCAGCCCAGCCCAGCCCAGCCCAGCCCAGCCCAGCCCAGCCCAGCTCAGCCCAGCCCAGCCCAGCTCAGCCCAGCCCAGCTCAGCCCAGCCCAGCCCAGCCCAGCCATGGCGTTACTGAGATCAGCCAGGCTCAGGGCTCCAGGAGCTGCTGCCACCCACAGCAGAACTGCTCAGAGGCTCAGCTCAGCAGTGCAGCCATAGCCTGGCTGAATGGGACTGCCCCTCTGATGCTCCAAAATCAGCTCTGTGATCTCACAAACCAAAGGTTCACCTGGCAGAACTTCAGCTGCTGACCATGCTGTAGCAGATTTAATTTGCACTTTCCCTATAGCTATGATGCTAAGCAATGAAGAGGTGAGAAAGGTCATTTTAATCAGGTTTTTGAAAATTTCTTTGTAACTAAAAATGAAATTCCAGCATCTTTTGTCAGTCTAGGACACGAAATAAAATGACGTGGACACTGGAATCTCCAAGGTAAAAAAGGGACCTTTATTTTTCTGACTCCAACATTCATAGATTTCCAACAGTGACAGTGGATTGGAGGATGACAGTGCCACCTCTCCAATGACACTGGACAAACCAACAGTCCATCAAATTTCTCCTCCTCCATAAAAGAATGCAAAACGATGAGTTGTTTACATAAAGTGTGTGAGAAAGTTCATTACAAGAATGTAAACATGAGAAGGCTTAGAAAAACTTAAAAAATCAGGGTGACAATCTTTGAGGATTAAATATTGTGAATGTGTTTGAATCAAGCAGGACATTTAATGTCTGTAAATTGCAAATTATAAGCAAATACAGCTTCCATGAAGTATGGCTTGCCTATCTTTTACTGGAACAGAGATTTCTACCTCCCACAAGACTGAAATGTTTAAGTTACGAAGAACTTTGTATTTTGGCAATATCTGTATAACAGATATTTCTTTCATGAGTTATGTTTACTGCATTAGTAAACAAGAGTTACTCCTTAAGGGAAATTCAACTCCAGGATTTTTCTTTCAAAAGCTGTCATGAGAATCAAAGAGACTGACTGTACTTGCTATTTAATTTTTTATTACTTATTTGCATCACTAGAGTCTGACTATGAAATTTAATCTACAAGGAAGAGAAAACTTTGTGTGAGATTGTCCCAATGATTTCCTGCTGGGAAATCAGTGTTCCAGCTTTGTATAAGCAATGTCTGCAGGAGTCAGCATTTCACTGGGTGTTTTTTCATAAGCAAGAAGTTTAACAGTCAATATTAGTGATGAGAACATCTACTGATCATCTTGACATTACCAAGAGATGCTAGTGGAAATAAATAGCATGTGCTATTTCACACATGGACATTAGATACTTAAAAAGATGAAATAAATTATGTTCAAATCATAATCTCCATTTTTTTTCTAAACAGTTGAAATTGTTGTTTGGAAAGCAAGGATCATTCAAATTTATTATTTAGATAAGGGCTTTTAGCTAGATAGACCACTTGTAAAGAAAGACATCCAGAACATCTCGCTCACTGAGTTTCCACAAAGCCTTCACTTCCCTAATTTCAAAATTCTTCTTTGAACCACCCAAAGCAAGCAGCCCCAGACTGTTTCTTGGTGCTCAGTGCTCTGCAGTCTGAGTCCTGGGTGATTCACACTTCAGAACAGGAAATCTTAAATGGGTGACTAAAGGAGAGAGTCTTGACCTCTCAGCACAGGGAAAGACAGAAACACTTTAACAAGTGAAGCATTTCCTGGGACATCTAACAGGCACAGCTCTGTGCTTTTCCAGAGAGGAACACATCTTGCTCAAGTACCCACATGAGCATCACATTGAATGCTATCAGATCAGGCCCAGTGACATTCTTTCCTGCCAAAAGAGGAACAGGTGACTTTTCCAAATACCTGCGAGCACAGAGGTGTCTCTGTAAAACCACTTTCCTCAGGAATTCGGTCACTGCCTCTATTTCAAAACCCAGAAATGCTCAAAGCATAAGATTTCTTCAAAGCCACTTTTCAAAGACTTTCCTATTACAGAAGCAGAATGCTCCTTCTGTAGAAAGTAAAGGCATGGTCCTTTTTATCTCTTCCTCATGAAGATCTTAAATTCCAGATACAAAGATAGAGATAAAACATGTCCAAATCATCATGGTGATAAAGCCAGAGCTTCTTGGGGGAGGAAGGGAGAATGTCAACATGTGCAGCAGCATCTCAACAGTCACTGAAACCTCATTTCCCACAGATGATCATAAAAAGTTTCTTCCAATAAGGAAAGACTTGGACTGTGATTGTGATATTTCTTTTAGAGAGGAAGTTGGGACCTCATATGTGTTGAGCAAAGCCTGAGACCTCCAAACACTTCTTGCATTTAGATGCAAAATCTCAGTTCCAATGAAATCATGGTCTAAATAATTCATCAAAACCTGAAAAGTAAGATCATGTTAAATGTTGAAAGGCTGATGTATCTGGGAATAAATGTGGGTAATTTTATTCCACTTATCACAGGGCAATAGAGAGCTCAGAGACTCTGTGGAAATGACAAGGCAGCCAGTTTATCTGATCCTTGGCCAAGTGCTCTGCAGTGCCCACAGCCTGGCTCTGGCTGAGAGCGCTGCAGCAGCCCACAGGAATGGAGAGAGAGAGGAGCCACTACTGTTGTTTGCTAGGGACTCCTGCTACCAAAAGAGCAGTGCTGAAATGAATTGGTGTAGTGATAATGTCTCTTGCTCTCATCACCTCACAAAGAGTCAGCCTCGATGGAACTCACTGAACACAATTTTGTTTCACAAAATTGCCAATAACTTTGGATGATACCCCATTGTCACATCAGTTAAGTGTCAGAAGGTGTCAGACTGATAAAACTGCTATGTTAAATGTTCAATTACTCTTTTAAGTGAAGGAACTTATCTTCCCTGCCAATTGTGCATTATGAAAATGCACACAAATAAGTCTGATAATCACCAAACACTGACCTTTTTAAAAGGTCAATTTTGTAGCAGCAGAGCATAAATAAATACACTACTGGGGGGAAGGAGAGGTGTTAGAGTGGAAAAGAGTAATTAGGCTGTTCTCATTATGAAAATGGGGTTACAAAAAAAAAAAAAAAGCTCTTCTGTGATATAATCACAAATAAATATTAGATATAGGTGAAACCTGACTAGCATGTCGTGTTCTAGATTGTTCACTACTATGCCCCTGCCTCCAATGTCACATAGTCAGTAACTTTCAGATTTCTGGAATGGAAAAATCAGCTTAAGTAATTCACAGAGTGCAGTTAATCAGAGTCAGTTTCAATGGCCTTGTGATCACTTCAAGTTGCAGTGTTTGATTTTGCAATCTGGTCCTGAATCACACTGCTGTCTCCTAGAAGCATTCGTCCAGGTCTCATTAACTCTGGAAGGAGATAGCAGCTTTTATCTCATCAGATTCTTTTTTTCTAGGTACTTTTGCCTCCCATGTTAGTACTTTCCCCCCCCTTTTCAGCACTGTCCTAAAACCCAAATCAAAATAAGCAATATAGGATAGATGCAGCACACACTTTTCACAGTGGAATAAGACATTGATGCACCCTCTTACAGTATTCAGACTTCTGAAATCTGTTTCTCACAAAGATCAAACAGTGTTATATTGTAACTCTTATACGTGGAACAGGTTAAAAAAAACCCTCCAGAATAGGTAATTTCAAATGCATCTACTTCTATAAATTCCTTGGTTTGGTACTTGTGTAGTAGCTGCCTGTCTCTCCTAGGAATGATTGATTCTGTGATCCCTCTTGAGATCAGTACTAGCTTCCACATTGGCATCTGCATGCAGAAGTATCTGATTAACACCAAGCAGTTAAACTTCATGAGGTATTTAAATACAAATTTATAACTTCTCTTTTCCTTCACCAATTTTTTTCCCTTGGAACACAAACCTCGATATCACAAGTCTACAAGCAAAGAAAAACTAATTTGTATAGCAACTGTAATTTTCTTTTCTTCATAAAATAAAACTGTATTCTATTTGCTGCTGCTTTTAGGGCTCCCGTCAGGCACTCTCAAGTAACTCCCTCACGCCAGCGGCTGCCCGGGGTCAGAGCCGGCCCCGCTGCCCGTGCGCGGTGTCCCGGCGCCACCTCCCGGGCACCGAGCCCGCGGCCCCGCTGCCCACAGCGCTTCAGTGCTTCCCCTCCCGCAGCACCAGCCAGGCGACAACCCTGCTCAAATACTCGCATTATCTATGGAAAGCTGTCCCATCACTGAACGATCATCCCAAAAATATTCTGCTCCCTCTTTCACACTTTAACTCAAGAAAGTCACCTCCTCTCTGATCAAATGGTGCCACTGTTCCTCCTTGTTTTCTTTAGCTTGACCTCTATGAAGTAGTGTCTTCACATTTTCCTTCCAGAAGCTTTCACTTTGTAACTAGAGTAGCATAAGGATGAATAAAAAAAAAATTTCACCAAAAAGGAGCTGAAGTTGAGGCAAGCAAGTTTTTCAATATTTTAGAAGAATTTAAGGCTATACAAATATCAATGTGTACTCATTTCTTTCCCCTCAAAGTCAAGGTAGATAGGCTGCCTTAAAAAAAAGCAATTTACACCATTCCACACAGGCACAGCTCTGACTGCATTATGAGTAAGTTATGAACACTTCCAAAGATGCTGTTTCAAGCAAACAAAAATTTTACACACAAGGTTTTTTGTACTTCATCATTTTAATGGAGTCAGAACAATTCTATACAACTATATACAGATTTTGAAGCATGACTAAATATCTATTGCTTCCTACACAGGACAAGCTGGAATAATACAATGGGAACAGGCCCTAGCTAAGAAATATAAACACACTTTTGCAAGGTTATTTTGCTATTCTTGATCGCAGCCGTCGCTTGATGATTAGATGATCACTTTCCTTCTCTTTCTGTTCTACAAGGATCTGAAAAAGATGGATTAAAGGATTGTTATTCAGCATTCTTCAGAGACAAATGACATTCACCTTCTAGACTTGTGAGCCCAACAGAATAGTTTTTCCCAGAATTTGTTTCCAGAGTTTTGCCTGAGTCACTCTGTTGAAATTTACCCATTCAGTGAGAGGGTGTTCAGTCAGCAGAACAGGCTGGCCAGGGAAGTGGTGTAAACACCATTCCTGGAAGTGTTCAAAAATTGTGTAGATGTAGCCCTTGAGAATATGGTTTTGTGGAGTTAACCCAGTGGTGCTGGGTTAATATTCATTTTCTGATACAGGAAGTGTCCAGAAAGCTAAAACTTTAAACTTAAATGTCTCTAGCTTTCTCTGACTTCCCCAGGATTCAGTCTTGCACCTTTTATTTCAATTCCAAGCTTCTTAGCTCATTTTGCTCAGCACTTCTTCCTCCTATGGACAGCATTGTGGGTTCTGCTGCATCCATTAATACAATTTACAGAAAAATCAACGGGCAATTGCTTACCATAGCATAGGGAAGAAAGGAAGGAACAGAATGAAGAGATGTACTTCCAGCAGAGAGAAGAATGCTCAGCACTACAGTTACTGTATAAACCATAAAGTTGGATTTCTGAAACAACACATCAAACTCTGGCCTTCAAGACTCAGACTGGTTTAGAGCCACAAAATTAAAACACATCCAGAAGGCTATTTAGACTGTGCTTTGAAAAGCATGGATGTATCCACATGCTATGCCCAAATATCACCTGGGCATAAATGGAATTGAAAAATATCTTTGGTGCTCACCTGTGAAGTTATTTGTACATGCAGACCTTTATTGTGTTTCAATCATGTCATTCCAAATCTGTGGATGCCTTCCTAGTCCCTATTTCTGTTCTCCCTCTATGCTACTTATTTATATATTAAAAAAAAAATATATACAAATATATATATATATATATTTTATTACACACTTAGATGAACTGCAACTACTGGAAAAACAATTTAAGACTTCACTGCTGTAGCAGAGAAAAAGTAATCCTGCACATACTACAAGGTATCTGTGAATTCAGATGTGAAGGTATCTCTATCATTGCTGTATCACCTACACAGTCAGTCAGCAGTCAAAGACAGGTGAGAAAACAGAAAAAAAATTAGTAAAACAGCAGACAGAAAAGACCAAAAGGAATGGTTAGGTACAAAAAATATCTAGGTTGGTATTTTCAAACATCTTCTGCAACTTGATTAGCCCTTCAGATTTGTCTTTTTCTCCTAATAGTTAGTTTTAATTTAAGATTACAGAAAAACACTACAGTGAGGAAAATAGGAATCTTAATCACTTACTGAAGAACTAGGGATATCCAGAGGGCAAGAAATGTCAGTTGTATACAGCTTTCTCTTAGCTCGTTTTGGCTTGAGCTCATTTTCTTTGACATTTTCTTGTTCTGCAGACTTGGGAGAGCTTATTGTCTCAATAAGCTTCTTTGCTAGAAGACAAATTTTATCATAAATACATGTCATGGTTTTGTGAGCCTCAAAATTAATGAATAATGTAGGCTTTATTAAAACAGTTTAAAAATTAAACCAGTGTACACCAAAGTTCAAGTATAAAAATTCAGAACTGGTATTTGACTACCAGTTTTCTGTAGCTGGAAGCCATTTTCTGTAGTTTCAGGTGCAAAAGCTTAAAGGACACATATAAATAGCACATTAAAAATCAATTAGGATTCATACCTCACTTAAAGACTACTAAGTTGAACAACAGGCTTAACTTTTGTGCTGACACAAGCACAGTGTACAGTCAATTTCTTCTATACCTTTTTACAGTTTAATCAAACAAGTACTAGCTCTATAAAGAGAGGAGTATATGTACTAGAAAAAAAGAGAAAAATAAGAAATATGCAATACTGTTATAAAAAGAGGGAAACCATACAGAACACAATAATAAAGTTTACAAAACAGAACTCATTTACTCAAATTGAGTATTCAAATTAAAAATGAAATTTTTAGTAGTCTGAGTTTGGTTTCCATTTATAATAATACATACTGTGTTCCTGGAACCAATATGACAAACAGAAATTTTAAAAAATTTCACACAGTTATTATCCAGACTGTATTATGTCAGATGATTTAAGATGTACTCTGTAGCAGGACAAGCTTTCACATTGGTACAGGAGTTTATTTTAACTGTCCACATTAAAAAAAATTACCAACTTTGTTTCAAATAAATAATAGTGTATTTTAAAATTAAACACTGGTGATTCCTTGTGGCCCCTGTTACTTTTAATTTCTTTTACAAGCACTCTTTTACTCAGAGATTATTCTTACTGTAGGAAAGAATAAAAACATGCCCTTCAACAGAAAGTCCAAGCCATTTATCTTCCCAAGGCTATACCTAAACTTAACAAAATCCATTAATTGCTCTATATTCAGTTTAATGAAACCTTCCAAATATTTTCATGAGTCAATGGCTTTCAGATTTCATTAAATTAACATACATCAAAAAACATTAATAAAGTTTTCACAGCAACAAGAGACTGCTTCTAGAGGTAAGATTTGGAGTTTGGATTCAGTCCTTGATTTTTTCACAGCAGCTGGGCAAGTTTCTAAAACTGCCTTTACATGTAAATAAGTGAAGAGCAACTCCAACATTTTGGGCCCAAAAGTTATCATTGATTTCATGATAAATATGCACATATTTCACACTGCATCTTTCATCCCACCTGGTTTATATTTCACACTTAACCTAAGTTTTAGAATTATGTGGTCCTCACAACCAAGACAATCTTTTCTTCTCTGCCATTCTACAGCAGCCAGAGAATAGGAAATAAGCCTTATTTATACTGTACAAACCTTTAGAGTGAATAATAGTAGGAGAGCTTTGGAAAAAATCACCAATTTTCTGTAGCGTCCCATCTTTCTTCCTAGATGACTTTTTTTTTAGAGTGGATTCTTGCCTTCTTAAGGAGTATTCTTTTCTAAGAGATTGTGCAGTAGACATCTGTACAGAAAGACAGGATCATTGTTTAAACTGAAAATTGCCTTAATCCTCAAGTTTCATTTCATTTTACTTCAATGTCATTTTCAAGCTGACACATTGAGCTTTGCTACTGACACCTTTGTTCAATTTAGTAATGATATCACTACAGCAAGTAATGTAGACAACCTCATTTTACACCCAGAAGAAAGAAAATCACCCAAGTTTCACAGAATACATTTAAGAGCATGAATCATACAGTAAACAGAGGAGTTTTCTTTTTTCAAAGGCAGATTAAAACTTGTATTTTACTTGACAGCTAATTATAATTCTATTGTATTAATTAGAAATAAAAGAATCTGATGGGGCAAATAAAAGTCTCACCTTCTGAACCTGCCCAGATTACTACTATGGCCTAAAAGAATCTTTTTATAGTTGCCATATATGTGGAAAAACTTTAGTTTTACTTCAAAGGCATTGCCTATAACATCACACTCAAACAAGCTCAAACTAGTCTTTTTAACTATTCAATATACAACATCCTTCCCCTTTGAATCACTGCACACTGCAGCTGGGACACTACACACTCTTGGCAAATACAGACCCTTTGCTTATAGGGTTTAGTAGAAAGACACCATAAACATTGAAGAATCCTGCTGAAATACATGGATAAGAATAAGATACTTTGGCAAAATATTTGCCCTTCACAAGCCTATCTTTACAAAAAAGGCTAAACTGACTTCAAAAATGGAACAAAATCATACCATTTTTTTGTTGCTTGTAGAAGGTGAGTCAGCCATAGCAGGTTTTGCATTTCTCTTGTTCTCACTCTTCACAAAATCCTAAAGAAAATTAGAAGAAATTATAATTGATACCAATGACCACCTAAACCAAAATAAACTATTTACAGAACTGATCTGCAATCCCACAGATCAGAGCTGGAGACAGCAAGAAATGGCACTATCCAGGAGAGAGAAATGCAAAAAGGTAAAGAGAAAGTGCAAATCAGGCACAAGGAGACAGAGTCTGGATCAGCTGAAGTCTGTGACCTTATTCAACACAGGCCAGAGATCCAGCACTTGGGAGACATGGGGTTTAAATAATACCCTATGTATATCCCTGGGATCTCAGCAGAAAATGAGAAGTTAGAGTTTTAATAAATGATCACAGTAAGCTGCACAACAGATTTAGTCAGTTGATTGAGTTCACACCTCATTCATCTCTACACTCTTCCTTTTCCTTCTTGGCTTGAGCATTTTCACTGTAACTGGTGAGGGGCTGCCCTGGTGCTTCACCTCCATCTTATGGGGTTGCAGAGGTGTGAACTGGATTTCCATCTCTGGTTCTGGGAACCGACTCGATTTTCCATCCTCTGTGGACACTTCAGTAGAATCAAGGACAATTTCAGAATGGTCCTGCAGGTATGTGGAAAATGGATGAAAACAAGATTTTAACTAATTATGAGTTAAATACTATATAATACATAGCACCCCCCCACACCTCCCAGTGGATTGCAAAGTAGGTGTTCTATTTCCCAGTTGTTAGCTTTCAGAACAATTACAACAGAAGTGAAGAAATCAACTACAGCAGAGTTGAAGCCTTATTATCTAAAGCCTTTTTTATTAAATTTTAACTTTTTTTGTATCTATGATCACAGAATTTTCCTTAGCCTGATACTTTGTTTCAAAGTATTTTTTCCTTAAGGACAGAAGCCCTTAGTGATTGTCTCCATCTCAACTCTGCTGCTCCTTAGGAACTAGGCAGTAATAAAACAGCAGCTTTTGTGAGAATAGGATAATATTTCTGTAGCTGATCTTTAAGGAGCTTTCTTTCCCTTCTAGAGAATTCCAGCTGTTCCTTCTTACATTGGTTCATCCTGAAGGTGAAACCTTCCCCTTAAAGAAAATGATCAAAGCTCATGGAAAGCCAGAAGGTAGTTCTCCAACAGGCTCTGCTGGGATTCTGAGAGAGAATCCCACCCAGAATCCCAGCAGCACTGCATTCCCAGGAATTTTCAGAACTATATACAGAAATATATACTGAAAAAAACAACAGAATTATTAACATATCATTAATAATAAACAGACCTCTTTGTTTACAGACTGATCAATTTTATCTTGTCCTTCTTCAAGTAAAGGTATTTCTGCCAAAGACTGAGGATTTTCATGGTTAATCTGCTGTTTCATTTCCTTTATAAAGTCATCTTTCTCTGCCAGCTGTTTTTTTAGATCTTCTATGTCAGTTTCCTTATCCTAATAAACATAGCAAAAATTGCCACAAATTTCAGGACTGTCAAGAGAAAGTAATATCACGAGCATCTAATGATTACTTGGTCATGACAGTTTTATAACTGCAGGCTAAACCAGTCAGGTATCCAACACACAGCCAATAATTTAATGCCTATATGTAAAGTGAAAAAAAGCCTTGTAAGAGTCTAAGGAAACATAACAAAACTTGCAATTTTACTATGCTTTTTTAGAATTCTAAGTTTACCGCCCATTTGCTCATGAAGCTCTTGGTGCCGTGAAAAAGACAACAAATGGGAGAATTACAGATATCCAGTCCAAATTCACAAGAGTGTTTACTTGAACTACTAAATACTTTCAAACTCCAATTACCATTACAAATTCAGTTGCAAACAAACGTAAAGCTTTTCTTTTTAAATTAGCTGCAAATGGTTTCAATATGATAGTGTTTAAGAACAAAAAATAGAGCCAAAATGCAAAGAGCAACTATAATATTTTGCAGAATCAATGGGTAACAAAAAACTCTCAAAAATCCACACAGCAAAAAGAGAAAACTGACCTTTTCTGAAGCCATTAATGCAGCCTGTTTCAGCCTTTCTATTTCTTTATCTTTTTCTATGGTGCTAGAAGCCAAAGTCTTGAGCTGTACTTCCAAAGCTTCTACTAGCTCATCTCTTTCCTCACGCCACTTTTGAAGATTGCTGTCCTTCTCTACAAGCTGTGCAGCAAGTCTTTCCTAAACATTAAAAAAGGTAGCTTAGAATAGAACACCACTTCTACACAGTATCTGAACTCTTCTGCTGGTTTTGTTTTGCACAGTTACTACTATTTTATAGCTTTAGTAAATTTAAGAGACTATGCGGATCTTCTAAAGCTCACACAGAACTAGTTTCAGTACAAATATGGAAAAGTAAGCCGTGTTTTAACTAGAAAATCTGTATTTTTACTCCTTGTGAGAGGATTTTCTTTTTGAAAACCACAGCTCCTGTTTGCTCACTTGAAGATTTTATAAATTACAATTATCAGACAAGAAAAGTGACAGATAAAGTAAAATTACTTGTAAACTCCTAACATCCTCCTGTACTGATTGCAGGTCCACAAAGGCATTGCTAACTACTTCTAGATGCAAATGTAGTTTTTGATTGCAGAAGTTCATATAATAATTTCAACTCATTAAAAATTTGCAACCTTGCTGCAGTCCAGTGAACAAGGTGCCTTAGTCAGTAACTATCGGTCTCACCAGTGCTAGCACATACTACCACAGCACACTGACTAAGTGTTTTCCAAAGTAAGCTTTCTAAGCTTTTAAGGAGCCATTCATTTAAGTGTGGGTTATTTATTGGTGTTTTACACATAGTATGAATTTTGAAGACTTCATAACGTGATGGAATGGGAAGGAACAGGCATGTTAATTTCCATTATGTGTTAAGATTTTTCATTTTATGCGCCTCCTAGTCTTCCTTTTTCATATTTAGAACATCTCATCCAGGTTTTGTCATGTGAGAAAGTAAGGGAACAGACAAAGGCCAGCTACTCTCAAGTGCCCCCACTGTTCAACACTTGCCAAGTCATTTACTCTGCACAAAAGACACTACAGGACACTGCTGAGACAAAGTCACTTACAATTTCTGCTTGTTGCTTCACATGATGCTCTCTATCCTCCACAAACTTTCTCATTTCCCTATTGCGATGGTTCTCAGCTTCTTTTACTTGATTTATGAGTCCCATTTTTTCTTCAAGCCACTTCTTCCGATCAGTTTGATACTTTGCTTCATTTTCCTAATTTAATGAAACCAGAAATAAAACCATAAGTAGATAGAAAAAAAAAAAAAAAAGACTTAAAATTCAGAATTCCATTCAATGGATTAATTTCAAAAACATAACAGATACAGCAGCACAGATTTACTCTAGCATACTCCCAGGTACACGTAGTATACTCAGTGTATAATACTTGCTCTTCTGTATTGCAAAAAATTATCAATTTTCAGCATTTCTTATTCAGACTAACACACCTTCATGGAATAGAATGTTTTTCCTCAAAGCATTTTGGGTCAATCACAGACACATATGTCAAAAGTAATGGTAAACAGACACTTCTACCCTACAAATCCCCAAGCTTTTATGCTGCCTGAAAGGACATGCTAGAAAACTAATCTCTGCTTCAAGACTGAAAGGGAAACAATGCAGGACAGTTTGAATGGTAGGCAGAGACAGCATCTACCTACGAATGTCACCTCAATCCACAGCAACTTCGTCTCCTTTTCTATCACAATCAAACCTCTTGTCAGACATTTTACCACATAAGACAGGAAGCACCCGAAAAGTTGCTTAGAAAATAAGTCTCCTTTCTAATCCAAGGAGAGTTAGAGGAAAGGCCTCAGCCTTACAGGAAGGGCTTACAGGCCATGCAGCCAGCACAAAATCTTGAGAGAGTTTGATTTAGCAACTGACAGGAGAGATCCCTGGAACTGATATCAGGAGTTGGATTAAGACAGCTGTAAGGGGAAAGCAGCTACAGAAGCCCTGTGCACAGCAGCAGCACAACACAGGGCAGGGTGCACTCCGTGGGGCATCAGTGATGCTGTATGGCAAAGATGCTTCCAAGGAGGTTTCCTTTACCAGTGTAATCACTTGCCATATCATGCCCTGGCCTCTTGAAGACAGTGACACCAAAGAAACTTAGACTCCTTAAATGGGTGTTATGGCCTTAGGTTTAAGTATGAATTATATCATTATGTTTTACCTCCAGTTCTTTTTGGAGCTTTGTGAATTCCTCATCTTCATTTATGGTTTTCTCCTCATTTTTGCTCATCTTTTGCTGCCAGTCACTATTGCACTGGTTATTCAGCTCTCTATATTTCTGCTTCCAGGCTTCCAGTTCTAGGAAGAACGCAAAATGAGTTTACATAATGTATTATTTTAAACATGTATTTGAACATGTTTCCATCCTTTTACTAAAGTTGCTTGGATTTATCAGCTATGACTACAGACAACAGAAGCCTTTTAGGAAATTACTGTTTGTTATGGAAAAAGTAACACCTAAATAGCAATTGCTAAGTAAAACCAGAAATGTAAAGCAGCTATCACAGTACACATTCAAAGCCATTTTCCTTCCCCGTTCCCTTCCATGGAGAAATTACCCAAAACCAATCTGTTGGTCTCTTCTAATTTGGCTTCAAGCACTTTATCTTGTTCAGTCTGAGTCTGTTCTTGTTCTTCCAATGTCATCCGCATATCTTCAATTATTTTTTCCTTTGCACACAGATCTGAAAATATGAAAATTAATTTACAGATGAGCCT
Organism: Ammospiza caudacuta; assembly: GCF_027887145.1. NCBI lineage: Eukaryota > Metazoa > Chordata > Aves > Passeriformes > Passerellidae > Ammospiza > Ammospiza caudacuta. Next base: position 22,317,526 of record NC_080601.1, on the reverse strand, counting down.
CCTCCTAGTTCCCACCATTCTCCCAAACTGGCTCAGTTACAAGTCATTTCTCCAACTCCCTGAGATCAAAAGCTCTATTACAAGGAAATAGAACATCTATACAGAACTTTCCAGATCCCAAATTCTTAAGTGATTCTATTCTCACCAGTTTAACTTAGGTGTGTGTTTTGGTGTTAAAACACTAAAACATGGCTTGTATGGCTATGAGAAACTAACTACTGTTCAACCCCTAAATATTTATCAAATCTGCAGAAACTTTGTGCTACCATACACATTAGTGTGCCAGTTCATGCTTTTGCTAAAATGGACAACTAGAATAAAACCAAATAAATCCCAGCATTGACTAAATGAACACTAAGATTTTCTCTGCTTACGTTTCTTAATCTGAGACTGTTTATTTCCTGACAAATATATCTAGTAACAATTCAAAGAATATTATTTTCTGACTCTGAGATTTTAACATCCAAGTTGGAGTGCCTCTGCTCTAAAATACAAATACATAAGACTTTTCAAATTTGTTATTGACATGATCACTCATTATGTTGTCATTGCACATAGAACTAAAATTGTTCCAATTTTTTGTGTGTTTCTGACCTTTATGTGTTTTCTCATACTGTCTGGAGATTTCTTCCAGCTTTTCTTTGTCCAACTGCTCCTGAATATCACATTGAAAGCAAATTATAGAAATTAGAACACGCTGAAAGAAACAAATACATATGCTAGAAATTAATAGCTTTTCATTTTGAATTTAATACGTAATAAATAAGGCATTTAAGACAAATAGTGGCAATGAATAAGTCCTTCATATAAATTAGGACTCCAACTGTTTAAAAATAAAGACATTAGTACTAACATACCTAAGTGTCACTAATCAGACACTCTGCAGGTATTAACTATTTATTTACTAGACCAATTGTCAAATTGTTTTAAATAAGTCCTGCATAAGAATTTCTTTAAACATTTTTCATTCACCTGTTAGAACTTATTTCAGCTGGCTACTCCTATTTTTACCCCACCTTTTGCAAGCTTTCTCCAGCTGCTTTGAAAACTTGTCTCATTAGTAGAGGAGTTTAAAAAAATTAAGAGCAAGTAAAATTTTATTCTAAAAATACCTTTTTAAGTTGCAAGATTGTGCGCTGTTTGAACTCTAATTCGTCACTAAACTGCCTTTTAATTTTCTCAAGTTCATCAACTTGTTTCCTCAAGGATTTCTCCTGAGTTTGCATTGCACACACCTGCAACAAGAGAGAAAGCAAGAATTACATTTCTTTATAAGCCCTTTACAAACTCTGTAAGTTATCTAGATAATTAACTACTTAAATTGAATTTTTGCAAGCATCTTCATTAAATTTCAGGGGCTGGTAGTGCACAAGGGAAGATACTTGAAATGTATCATTTAAAATAGCCTTTTTATGAATCGCTTTTAACATCCATAGATTGAGGTTTGTGAAAACAGGTTTTAATAACACAAGCCCAAACTTGCAGAAGAAACATTTTGCCTATGGTTACTAACCTCTTTTTGTACTTGCTGAATTTGTTTCTTGGCATCAGAAAACTTCTCTTTCAAATCTGTGTATTCTTCCTCTTTCCTCTGCAAATCTTTTTTCAAACTTTGTACAAGGGCAGAGCTTTCAGAAAGATCTTCACGCAGCCTTGGGTTAGAAATCAAGAGACATAAATAACATTAGTCTTACACGTTAGCTCAGGCTCTTTGCTGGTTTTATTAGCAAATAGAATCTCAGCTCTATCAGATCAATAACAAGCTTTAGAATTTTACATTTGATTTCAATGTCTTACTGTATGAGCCTGAAGTAACAAACTGCTCAGATTCACTTCTGAATACTCAATTTTTAAAAATATTATCTTTTTAAGCACAGTAGAGGCGTCACTTTTATCATTAGGTGACCTTATAAATTAGAAAAGCCCCAGGTTAAAAGCAAGTAAGTTTAAAGTTGATAATTACATTCCAGTGCTTGTAAGTATAAAAATGAATAAAAAGTGGAAAGAAACCCAATAACACTGCCATAAATCCTGCCATCACAAGTCCTGCAAAGTAAATAAGTTTAATGGCTTAATTTAAAGTGATCAAATTTTTTCAAGGAGTTTCCAGTAGCACATTTCAGACTTTTAAACTAACTAAAGGAAGGTTTTTATACAATTACAGGATAATATTGCACTGTGTAATTTCTTTCAGAAAGTGTCTGCAACAAATTTATTCTAAATCCCCAAATAATTAATTTTATTGTATGCTCCTATTTTCCTGTGCAATAGTTCCACATAATTTAGATATGTATTTTTGAAAGAATATACAAACACGTGAGGAAAACTTAGACTGCCGACTATGCAAATGCAAAATTCAAGCAGTGTATAGAAATTTCACAAAGAAGCATTTTGGTTAACAAGTTTATAACCATGCAAATGTGGTATGTCAAAGTGATGTTCACATAAGGAAGTTTTAACTTAATTTAATTCTTACAGGGTTAGGAATAATCTCATTATTTACTTACAGTTCTATAGACTGCATTTGCTCACACTCATTTTTCTCCTTTTCCTGAAGAACATGTTTCATGGTCTCCAGACTGCTCTTCAACTGCACAACTTCATCCTTCAAATTTGCTTCTCGATCACTGAGTTCTTTCAGTTTTTTGTCTACACGGGCACATTTCTCTTGCAGAGCTACTGTATTACTTTCTAGATTTAAAATAGTAGATTCTTTTTCTTTCAGTTCTTCTTCTAACTCTTTCATCCTGTCATCTTTAGTCCTAGAAGCCTCCAATAGGGATTTAAGATCTCTTATTTCTCCCTCATAGCTGGCAACTTGCTCCTGAAACTGTGAAATTAGTCTCTGATTTTCTGCAGCCTGTTTTTCAAAATCCTGGGTTTTCTTCTGGATTTGCTCTTGTAACTGATTCAGAAGATCTTCTTCCTTTACAGATTGATGCTCTTGATTTGTAATTTCATTTAATTTTATTTTTAGTTGATTATTGTAATTGTCACTATCATGAAGTCTCTTCTCTAAGTCTGCAACTTGCTGACGTAGTTGTTGGATCTGATGACTTTTTTGTGAGGAAGCCTTAATCATAATTTTGCATTGCTCCCAAATGCTTTCAATGCTGCAGTGAAAGGAGCTTTCCTGTCTCAGATCTGCTGTAGAAGCAGTTTGGATCTGCATGGATGGAGGACTCATTTGAACTGTCTCTGGTTCATCTTTTTTTGGGTCTAAGGAATCCTTCACATCAACTAAATCAATATCCACAGCATAAGATTCTGAGTGACATTTATACAATTCATCCACCTGGGACTGCATTGTTTTAATTTGTGACACTTTGTCAATTATATTTTGTTTAGCATCTGCTACTTCATTATTTAGCTGAATAATCTTTTCTTCTTGTTCCTTATTTATAGTTTTCTGTTTGTCCAACTCAGAAACAGTCTCCTGATATTCAGCTTGACATTGTTGAAGTTCTCCACTTAAGCCAGAAGCCTTTTCTTCAGAAGCAGAGAGTTTCAGGTGCAAGTTTGCTATCTGCTGATTTAACTCTTCTTTTTCAGTTTTTTCTCTTTGGCACTGTTCTTCAAGCACAGCTATCTGACCTTCCAAGGTTTCAATTCTTTGCTTTAGTGCTAGCATCTCCACGTAGGTCTCAGAATTATCAGTTCTCTTTTGATCAAGATAGTAGTTTTCCCAACTCTCTCTCTTATCTCCTAAAAACAAAACCAAAACAACATTAAGAACAAATAAATCCCTATACAGCTCAGGTAATTAAAACACACAAGTCACTAGCAATACCAAACTGTAATTGCTGTGTGGAAAATTAGCACCACCCGAAAGCCTCACTTTCATAGCATTTTAGAGTCTTCAAGTTGTTAGAACTTTCTGAGACATTTTATATGCACTAAATCCCTCTTGGCCTTCTAGGCATAATTTGCAGAAAGAGGTGTTCAGAAGACTTAAAAAAAAGTTTGCTAGAATTCTATTCCAGCCTTCTATTCTGCCCCACTAGCAGAAAAATCTAGCTAATTTCACTGGTATTTGCAACACCTATAAGCTAGGTAACATTCACAGAGATGACCAGTTTCTATCTCCACTGATTCAGCAATCCCTTAAATACAGCCAGCAATTAGCCATCCTCCATTTAGGGGACCTTTCTGAGAAGTTTCATGCATGCTCTATATCACCTTACTTTTAAAAAAAACTAAAAGACCAGTACAAGTTTTTGGTTTAGTGGTTTTTTTTTTTTTTTTTGCTTTGTGTCTGGAACCTTCCTCTCTTCTGTGTTCAACACATTTCTAAACTAGATAAAAGGATATATTAATGCCCACACCTAATATGTTACATGTAAAGTTCTCCAAGAAAGATTTACAACATGTCATTCCAACCCAAAACTTCCATGTTTTATTAACTTAAGACTCTTTCCCTGAATTAATGAGCCATTTTAACTAAAATAACACATATTTCATCACCTTCAAAACCAACTCCAGCTGCATTTCACACAATTGTTTTACAATCCAATTGTATTTCTGTAGTAACATGCATGCTATATTTCACTATTAAATTAAGCCTGACTATCTCCAAGGATTAGATTATCTCAACTATGTACTGCAGAGAGATACTATGGATTCTAATGAGTACTGTAACTACAGTAAGGTAGAGTTAGGCAGTCTCACACTGGACCACTAAGCACAGGGGTACTGCATGGGAACATCCTCTGAACAGAGCCAACAAGCTGTACAGTCAATTTGAGTCACTAACAAATGGCCATTCTGAAGCATTGGCAACAGTGTTGTGGTTTTTGAAAGTCAACAGGATGCTTTTCTCCTGCTTGTCCAGTTTTTCTATTATAAGATACATTAAGTGCTTCTGCTAGCTCAACCACAACAGCAGCCTTACTGTAGCATATAAGGTCATACCTTTAAATCCTACAAGATTAAAAATTTTGCATTTGGAAATGGTTTTTGCTGAAAGCCCAGTTGTGTAGTCCTAAGAAAAATACAACACATTCCTCTCCCTGGACAGTTTTGCAAGCTCACTAAAAGCAAGAGGTACTGAGGTATCTTAACACAGGGTTTGTTAAAGTCCCTGGTCTTGGTTTCAATTGACACTTGAAGTTTTACAAAACCAGAAATGCCCTACTGGATGTCACAGCCTCAGCTGACCTAGCCGAATAATTTCACCTCCTTTTGCTACTACTGGCAGGCCCAGCCACTTTCTACAGGCCTTTCTTGACACTGAAGAATTGAGACAATACAATCCTGCTGAAGTCTTTCAGTATCCATACGTGCACCTGTTGGCTGTTAGCTTATCTAGGCCTGCAATCTGAGAATTTGAATACCTATGCCTCTCCCATCTTCTGGGGCAGCAAACATCACAAATCCAATATTCTCTTCATGAAGTGCTTTGTTAATGGAATCATAGTAGATCTTAGTTCAAAGGGACCCTCAAGGATCATCAAGAGCAGGGTTGCTCTCCAGCCTCTCACTCCCTAATCTGTACTTACAGTCAGGGCTTGCTGCCCCAGGTGCAGAGTCAGAAATGTCTTTGTTAACTTCATGGGGTTGGTGATTGCCCAGCTCTGTAATTTGTCTAGATCTCTCTGCAGGGATTCCCACCCTTTCAACAGCTATCACTGGCAAACTTAAAGAGTTTTGTGTCCTGCATCAAAGTTATTTATGAAGATGTTGAAGAGAACTGGGCCCATTATGGAGCTCTGGGGAGCCCCACAGCAGGGCCTGAATGCCAGCCTAATGTTACCCCCTTTACAAGAACTCTTTGTACCATAAACTTAAAACTGATCTACCCCAGTGAATGCTGCCTTGTTCTTTAACTGCACAATGTAATGAATGATAGTTTAATATTCAGTTTATTCACTGTATCCTCATTTTTCTGTGATCATGTGAATTTGATAATTCTGTTTTAACAGAAATGAAAGGCCTCTCACCTTCCTTTTGCATATGCTTTCCATAGTTCTACAAGAAATTAAAGCTAAGCTGGGTCCTGAAGTCAAGTTAGAGGCAGAGAGCTCTTGCAAATACCATTTTGCACAAGTCCCATATAGCTCACTCTCACTTATTAATATTTTATTTACCTGATAATCTCACAGATAAAGCAAGAATAGCAAAAAGACTGAAAGTGCAAGCACGAGAGCTGTACACAATACACCATTTGTGGACTTCAGCTTTCCACTTGAATGGGAGCAAAACTAATTTTTCTCCTTTGCCAGCACCATCACCTTTGAGCAGAGCTGGTGTGTTCACAGCACACACACAGAACAAAATGTCAAGGCTCACAGCACATACTGTATGACTGAACAATCAGTAAGTCATTGACACCTTTGATGGTTGCTTAGGAAATTTTCAAACACTTGAGCAGGAGATGTTACTTTCTCAGAAGTCCAGCAACAGAAAATTTAGTACTACAACTGTTAAGCAATTGCCCAAGAACTACAGCTGGGTATGGAGGTACATACACAGATAAGAAAAAGCAACAGAAAGGAAAGTCTAAAAGCTAAAAGTTTATTTCAATCATTTAGGAGTAAATGATATAGGGCCAGTCCTCTGCAAAAGGGATTACATTTAGAGAACAGTTACTTCCTTTTACAGCGTAACAGAGCAGATCTCCTCAAAGCATAATGTTTACACTTCCCAGCTTTTTTCTTCTGTTCTGGAATAGTAACCAAGCTTTTTTTGAAGACCCCCTGTTGAGTGATGGAAGAAATTGTACCTTTCTTTGTAGGTGGTTCTTCTTCTGCAGTAGGCTTATTTTCCAAGCAACGTTTTCTTCCCACTTCCAACACAGTTTCCTCACAATCCTTGAAGTGGCTGCTTTCAATCACTTGGTTAGAGTTCTTTTCTGCTAATTTTCTCTTACTGGTAGTCAAAGTGTTCTCCTGTGTTAAAATATGATCAATTGCTTAAAAGTTGTACAAATTGAACACTTAAAAGGCTTAGTAGCTTTTTTTATACAAATATTTTTATAGAACCTTTATGGGTAAGGTGCATAGGGGTTATCAGAGGAAAAGTCACTGACAGATCAGTTAGTTAGACCAAGAGCTCCTGCAGCTTCAGATACTAAGAAACAATACTTTGCATTGTATAGGAATCAGAGCAAGAGACTAGACAACTACAAAATGCACAACTTGCATTAAAATGACTTAATTTACCATCCAAAAACTATTTCCAGTGTCAAAAGAGTTGATGAAACTTCCAATTTGTTAAAAGGGTACACAGTCAATTCAAATAAATTTATCACATTCTGATCAGTTGGTAGAGTTGAGAGCTTTAATAGCCTTCAGCAAAACAAAAATCATTTTTGTCATGACGTGTTTGATGCAACTTTAAAGCTTAGGCAGTTCTGCTATACATACTTCAGATATTTATTTGACTAAGAAAAAAGTTGGTTACTTTCAAGATGACAAGTGACAAGCCATGTGGTTGTCAAGGTCCAATTAGTCATCTATAAGTAGACAATAGACTATAGAGTTGAGGTTTGTGGTCATGTTAAAATCTCATGCCACACAATCTCCTGGAACCACTGGATAGTTAAAGCCTTGCTCTTGGAAGGAGCAGTAATGGTAAGCCATCACACTCCACTCACTCCTGCAGCATTCCATGCTATTGACAAGTTAAGCAGCTGTGAGGCAGAGACAACACAAGATAAACTATAGCCAAAGCTTTGAGTTTACAGTGTAAGAGAAATGGATCAGAGTGCTGACTAAGTTTCACTTAAAAGTGTTCTCAAAACTACTTGAGGTTGCTGGACATCAGGCTCAAATTAAAAAAACCCAAAAAACCTCTTACTGTTTTTTTTTTTTTTTTACCTGTATACATTTAGCCAAGGTAGCTTCCAGCATTCAGCAGATATCATTAGACCATACAATTTCAAGTTTTATGAATCACATCAAAAACAGAGATATCCATGTCATACCTTCTTAATTCAAACTCTGCTTAAAATATTCACATTAACACCCTTCCCCTGAAAGTGTGCAAGCACCTTGGGGGTGGGTGGAATGCACTGATTTCCTCCCCACCCTAATTTACTAATTATTGTCTTTTGTTACATTATTAAACTCTAACTTAAACTAAAATTGACCTTTTGTTGTACCAAAATTTCATTTTCTTCCTCTTTTATTCAGACAGTGATGCACTTCCTCTACTCCCACTGTTTAAAGTCCTCACAGTTTCAGGTCTTATGTTTTTTTAAAGGCTCTGCAGAGTCTCATCTAGAGTCCTCCAATAATAAATCCAGATCAGTACTTCTGAAAGTCTCATTATTTACACACACTCCTGCTAACATTTCACTGTGGCTTTAGTTTCAATGCCAACTGACCTGCTATAATTTGAAGTAAATAGCAATTATTTAAAGAAATGCCAATTTTCCAAAGTTAAGTCAATTGTAAACACATGTTAAGATTTTTTTGTATCAATTAAGATGTCTAAGACTTACATAGTCTTTGATGGTTTCTTCTGAACGAGCTATCTGACCTTGTAGTTTCATAATCATTTCATCTTTTTGCTTCACAATGTCAATCAGTTCTTGAATCCTTTCATTTTGTATATTCATTTTCTTGAAAAAGAAAAACAAGTCCAGCGTTAAATTGAACTCTACCATGGTTTTTAGAAGCAAGATCACTTAAACTATGCTTGATATTTAAAAAAGGGCTAGAAGCATAGTGTAATAGCATTTTAAGTCATTTGAATTTTATATTAAAGCAAACAATTCTGCACAAGTTTTTTTTGAGAAAGTTACCTCAGTTGCTTCTTTAAGTTGTTCAGCAGACTCATCCAATTTAACCCTCTGTGCTTCAAAACCTGTAACAGGAAAAAAGCCTGCTTAACATAATCAGCCATCACAGTTTACTCAGTAATCCATGTCCTTGTGGTACTTCACAAGTTTTTGAATACATTTATTTTCAAGTTGACTTCTGCTAGGACATTTCAAAAATTCTTTACATTTTCTGAACTGGACAACTGAGACTTGCAACCCATTCAAAATACAGATCACGTCCCAAGATCTCTGCAGAGATCATTATGAGGTGCTGCTGGTTTTTCCTCCAAAGTTCCACATGATGCCCAAATACACTGCATCAGCAAAACATGAAGTACAGGGATTACAATACAACAAGGAAATGAATACCCTTAATGTTTTACCCCACAATTCTTAAGTCTGGAACAATTTTAAGTTTCATCTTAAAAATGTAATAAGCAAGGCCTATAGAATTGTTTAACCTGAACTTACACAAAACAATGGATTAGCACCATTATACCTATGATTTGTTTACACAATGCCATACAATGAGATTAATATTTCTATTTTACTGTACTTAATTTCTTTTTTTGTGTCTTTCATATCACACTTAGACCCAAGCCTACCTTTGGTTTTCTTTTCCAGCTCCTCCTTGGTCTCCACCAGTTCAGCAGTTATTTTTGCCAGCTGTTGTTCAAGATAACCTATTGTTTCCTGTGGGTCCTCTAAGGACACAATGTACCGGTGTGCTGCTTCTGCCTGATTTTTGATATCTGTGATATCATTTTGCAGAGAATCAATAACACCCCCAAAATCAATGCAGGCAGCTGTGTCTGTGCGGGTTTCTTCATTCTGAAAGAATTTAAATTCATTTAGAAATGGCAAATAATTATACAAAAGCCATTTTTTCTACAGAAAATATGGAACGTTGTTAGGAATTCTAATATATAAGTACAGTTATAATTCTGACTTCAAAACCATCTTGTGGGTTCATATGCACTGACTGCCAGTTTGTCCACCTTCACACAGCAGTTTCCAGTACCAAGCTAGAGCTACTTTATTTTCATAACATGACCTACCATTACATTTCCCCTTGTATTTCCACATAAACATCCCCTCCAAATTTACTACAAAAGTTAGTGTATTTTAAACCAATGAGAATATTGAATGAACAGAGCAGGCAAACTCTTTTAGAAAGAACACATCTGAAATTTTCACATGACAGGAAAAGTTTGTGAGGTCAAGTAACAGTAACTTATCACAGTAACTTATCACAGTAAATGATACCCAAAAGACTGACTTTGCATCTTGCCTCTCTGTTTTTTTCAAAGGGTTTCAAACTCTCAAGAGACAGACTCAAGCTAAGAGTCTAGATATGGCTTAAGTGGATGAACAAGTCTCATTGCTCCAGCTGTAGCTACTACTGCCCTAACAGAGAAGCCTCTGTGGCTACTCCAACACAGTCCATATGTGGGACACAAAGTCAGACTCAGATTTTAAATAGGCACTAAATGCAATGGATTTTATAGCATAAAAATTTTGCAGCTTTTCTCCCAATTTCTTTGTACAGAATAATTGTCACTTTTTTGCTGGAGAAATGCAGAAAACCCCTAAAACTCCTGAATTCCAAGGCTCAGCAGTCTCATCTATTAAGTAAGATAAATATATTTTGCTGAGGACACAATCATATTGTGTGCAATTCCTTGAAACCATCCCTGGTATTTCTTGAGAAATACCATGACCATAACAGGTAGTTAGTAGAAGGGACATTTGGGGCAGACAGATAAAAATACCAGAAGTCCAGCTTGCTCACTGCAAGGCCGATCTTGTAATTCACATTTTTCATCTGCATTTTTACTACAACTATTTACAAGTTCCTTGAAGATTTCCAGGCGTTTTTCAGCATTTTCTTCAAGCTGCTCTCGTTCATTAGCAAGGCACTTACTAGAGTAGACAAAAAAACAAGTCAGATAAAAGCTGGCAATGAGAGAGGCTAAAAAGTTATTAGCACAGTTGCCTACTAACAAAGATGCTTTCTTGATTTTGGCACTAAAAAACAATACACAAAACAATGCTGCTACCCTAAACCAGAAGTATTTTTCACATACACCAGAAGACTAAGAGGGATACAAATACACAGATTAGGGACAGCACTTAAGAAAAAGCATTTTTCTAAGCTGCTTGAGACAGCAATGTTTGGAGTATCACTAAGATAAAAAGGAACCAAAGAATTTGTAAATGCCCCTCTTACTAAAACTTGCCAAAGCAGCTCTTTCCTTAGAAAGAGTTCTACAGGAAAAAACCACTATTTAAAAATTATACACAAACACATTCCTACCCATCCCACAGAAAAATCAAAGCCTTTTCTAAAGAGCATTTTTCCTGAGCTCACAATCCAAACAGAAACCAACACATTGATGCAGTAGAAGATCAGATCTAGGAGAAGATTGTGGTCTCTTACAACAAAGAGATTTATGAAATAAGCAAGTTTACTTTCACTTTGTTAACAAGTAGCTTTAAAACCCATTAAAGCCAGCTTACTTGAAATTTAATTCCCGTTGAGCATAATAATTCGTAAATTCTTGTGCCACTTCATCACGAATTTTTATTTCCAGCAGTACCTTATCTTTCGTTTCAGTAATAAGTCTGTTCTTCAGCTCTTCTACCAGATTCACCAGCATCTAGAATTACAAGTAGCATTATGCTTTTCATAAAGCAATCCTTTACCACAAGTGAGATTTCCCCCATTCCTCAAACACTACAACACTTTACTCTGCAGCTGGGAATAGTTTTTCTGGTTCTTTTATTAGCTTATTCATAAACAGAAGGATTTATGAGTAGATTGCACTACCTGTTTGGTACTAACACAGCAATTTAGGTTAGCACAGAGGGGGTATGTTTTCTTGTGTATAAAGTAACAAAAGAACAATCTTGTGTTGCTCAAAAATAGGTAATATCTTCTGTGTATTGCCCACAGGATACCAAAAGAAGAGAAAGTCAAATCTGCAACTTTCACTGCTCAGTTTGCACTTCGACAAATTTCATATTTTCCCCACAATAAGCACCAAGTAATCCCATCTGCAGTTCCAAACACTGGATTTAGGTAGAATTAGGTAATGAGGAGGGTAGGGAAAAAAAAAAAAGAAAAAAAAAGGGTGAGATGGAGGAAACCAGAAGGATACATTGCTTAAAGGCTCCATGCTATAATTATTCTTAAAGCAGCCCCAACACATACTGTGTATTTTTCTTTGGCAATAACAATCTGATTTCCTTCATTTTCCTGCACTGCTTCTTCTCTTGACACACTGGGCTGTTCCTCCATCTCATCATCATCATCTTCATACACATCTTCCAAGGTTCTGTCCCATAGGATTGTAGCTCTTTTCCTTGGGATTGGCATTCTAGTGACGTTAAGCATTGATGATTCTCCTGCCAATTTCTGGCCAAATGACTGATCTTGGGGAAGAATAGATGTGTCCATAACTAAAACCTACCCAGAAAAATCAAGAACAAAGTTATTGGTATTTTTTAAAGCTTCATTGGTACTGTGAAGACCTGCTGTACTCTCCCAGTTTATCTATCCTCTGTTCAGAGTCACTCTTAGACCAGTTTCCAGTTAGAGCACAAAGTTGTCACATTATAGTCTAACCCTTCTCTGGGTTCCAGGAACACCAAGTCTCACTCACTGGATAACCTACAAGAGGCAGCAACAGACTGTCCATTTCCTGTACTTTGAGTTTCCAGTTGCATTACATGAACACCATCCCACAAAAATCTATTTCTTTCACAGCTCTATAACCACTACAGTCTGCTCCTTCTGGTATTGTACTTAACCTGCCCAAATTCCAAAGACATGGACTTAACTGTTAACAAAACCTTTGCATGGCTTTCATTAAAGCTACAGCACTGATCCTCCACACTTACATCCTCCAACTTTGCCAAAGTTACATCACTGCACTTACTCCTTACTGACTCTGATTCCACTTTCCCACTGAAGCCTCTATGAACATAAAGATGACCTTTCACATTCTTTGCTGCTCAATCTATTTTATCAGTCCTTCAGATGAGCAATATTCCAAGTTAAGATAGCAATAGTATATAGGACACCTAGAAGTGAGAGCATGTTGTATCTGCAGGAGAAATTTACCCAGATCTCAGGAAAATTCTTCCAAATACAAGAAGTTTCTTATTAGGCTCCCATGTTTCATGGGAGTTACAAATTTTCAATAGATGCTTCCACCCCCATGCTCCAAAGGAATAAAAAATCCCAATAAAGTCTTTTTAAAATCTACAGGAGATAAAGCTCAACCCAGTGTATGACTGCAGTACAAGACAACACTAGTAACTAAATTCATATTCCTAAAGTGAGAAAACCTGCTCTTTAAAGCAAATCAAAGTTACTGATCATCAAGATCGACTACAACACACTTACTTTTTGTGCAATGGCAGAGAACTTCAGCACATTGAGTGTTTCCTCATAGGCTGATGCACATTTGCTGATGTTTACTATCATGTACACCTTCCCCTTTCCACTGAAAAATCCTTGAAGGAAATGAGTTAACTTACTTTCCCGAAAGGGTATGTGCTGCTGCAACCTTTCAAAGACAAAAGAACAGGTGATCAGAAACTGTGTAAATTCCAGTCAGTGTAAGAACTATCCAGCCTGAAGACTTCAAAGTTTCACTCTTACTATGGCACTAGTAACAAAGGTGTTTTAAATATAAGTTTTAAATTTATATTTATTCCAAAGTTTGTTTGATAAGCCAAGCTCAGAACAAGTAAGTAAAATCACTAACCTCTATGATAGCATGTCTAAAGGATGTTACAATTTAAGTTATTTAATTAAAAAGCAAAACAAGGCAAGTTTAAAGATAACTTTTGTATATCAACAAGACTCCAGTATAGATGTCAGAAATCTATACATTTTTTCTACCAAAAATTTAAGTGTTACTACTGTATATTTTAAACAATAGCTTTTAAACAATGCAGGCAACACCTAAAAACCACAACCAGTTGGCAATTCATGAAAGGACTTACTTTGACTGTTGACAGTTCTTGAGAGCATTAATACACTTGCCCAGAGTCAGGAGAGAGGTATTTATATTTCCACTCTCCTTCAATCTGCCACCCTCATTGCGGGTCTTGGTATATCTTTCAGAACCAGCAAGATCACACAACGACAATCTGAAAGCAGACAAAGAAAAACTCACTGTATTTACCTTAAAGATGCACTAATTATTCACTTTTAAAAATGATCACTTTTCCTCATCCTTCTCAAGTTTGCTTCCCTAAAAAGTTTCCCACTGTTTTCTGCTAAATATTTGCCCAACACGCTTCCTACTTCACCCTACCCACCACCTCTTCATCCCCTTCCTTCTGGGGACTGGTATGAGTTCAGGAGTAAAGAAGTCTGGCAGAACCTTGTGCTGAGTAGAGGTGACAACAGCACTGACACCTGCTGGCTTGAGGAGAGGGCCAAGTACTGCATGAGGGTGGAAGTGGGGAGCCACCACACATGCAGGAGGCTCTGCCAGTGAGCACTGGGTGCAGCACCAACACACCAACCTGGAGTAGCTGACAACTGCATCGTGAGAAACAGACTGAACTTACTCATTGACTCGGGTCACCCTCGGTATTCCTGAATCTTCAATTTTCAGTAGTTTAACTGTGAATATGCTGTGACTAAAAGGAGAAATGGAAATCAGCAGAGAAGTAACAAAGTAGATCAATACTTTCAAAGTATTTTTAGCCTCCACAACACCTGTTCAAAATGTTGTTTGGTCTGTGAACACATCTAAGCATACACAATCAGATACAAACTTTTAAAGAGATGTTTATGCAGCATGTATTTTGATTTTTCTTCAGATATGTAGATAAGTGCTTTTGTATAGTATTTGATAAAATAGTGTGAGCTTTCGTACAGGTTCACCCTACTGAAGAACTGAATCCCTTTGGCTTAAGCCATTGTGCCACACACTACTGAAGGACACCAAACCTGAATCTAGAAATCTAGACCTGGTTAAAGCCTCTTCCTTTCCTAGAAACCATAAGCCATGTTCTAGTTTCTCCTTCCTCCCACCCATCGCCCTATGCCCAGTGCTTCTCAAAATGTCTCTTACCTTCTGCTGGAGGAATTATTTAGTTTCGTGCTTGCAATACTCTGGTGTTTCAACCCCAGTTTTAGAAGTCTAAACGCTTCTTTGGAGTCAGAGATCTGAACCCACTGCAGATCTTTAGGAAGAAGAAATATGATAATTTTTTAGATAACATTACCAAAATAAGTATTACAGGGATAATGCATGCACAGCAAGGACACTACATTTACTTGAGGCATAGAAACATTTTACTGCACCTGCTTCAGACAGAAGTTACGTGATGACAAATCAGATCAAAATGCCTCCTCTCTCATAGGAAAGGAAGGGCAAGTACATCACCTAATTTCATCATTCTATTAGCATGTTAAATATGTTCCATTCAAATTAAGTGAGCAACCTTAGCCTGAGTCCAGACAAAAAAGTAGGGTTTAATATGAGTAGAAAGCCCTGTAGTCTTATTCAGCAAGGCAGAATTCTACCTTCTAAATTCTAAAATAAAGAACAGCTTCTTCAATTTATACCACAGTTGAGGGGGGGGAAAGGGAGGAAGGGGAAATCATATGGATATCTTTCAGGACCATCAACTAAACTGAAAAAAATCAGAAGCATTTCGCCTGCAATATGATGACCATATGTCTAAAGTCTGCTTCTCTACTAGAAAATACCGAAAAAAATCCCAGAAACAAAAATCTAAAAAATGTTTGAGCCAATTACGAATACCGTTAAGAACTAATGACCTCTTTTTAAGGAAATGGAAAAAAATCAAACCCCTAAAAACTTGTCACTTGTTTCCAATATTTCTCCCAATATTTCAAAGAAATTTCTTCCAATATTTCAAAGAAATATCAGGGCAGTGAAGTGCAGAGGCTTTTAACAGTTTTAGTCAAGAGAAAAGATAAAACAGTATTGCAAACAGGGATACTTCTAAGTATGTAGATTGTAATAATTTTGTGATTGAGTTTTCTAATCTAAACATCATGACCCTTAGACCAACTTTTCAAATTACATTTGGCAATTTGCAAGGTATTCTATTCACCTTTCACAAAAGAACATCCCTTGATGTCTTGAGCAAGGCGGAGTGTTTTTCTTTTCTTGTCATTTGACATAGGAATCAGTAGATCATAAAAACATTCGTTGTAAATCTCAAAAAATGAAACCCAGACAGAAAATTTGATGTAGCTTCTTGCAGTTGTGATAGATTGTTCCAAGTCCTGTGAGATATCTTCCAAATCTGCCAAGTACAAAATATTGCAAATATAAACCCAGTGAGCTTCATTAAAAAAATTAATAAGTAAAAACTGATATAACAAACCTTCTAAAAACCACTCAAAATCTAAAATTCATTTTAAAAATCCATTTAAGTTCCCACCCCATTTCTTAAATATCTGGAACTCACATGCTTAACTTATATATTTTCAAGAGACACCTACTCTACTGCTTCCTTTTCCACTTTCAACTTCTATCAACCACATAAAGCTTGGTTAGAATTAGTCAAATCTCTTCAACATCTTTAAAATAAACTGACAAGACTTCATTTTGACTTTTTAGAGTAAACCTAGTATTTAGGTAGTTTTTTCATTGCTAGAATTAAGTTTATATAATTACATAGAGGTACTCTAAAAGCCAGTCAGGATATCACTAGGACCCACAGCATAAGTGGTACTTTTCTTTGCTAGAACTTCAGCTCATTTAATGCCTGTTTAGATACACTTCTAACCATTTCATCCTTGTTTTCTGCCCAGGTTATTTGCTCACTATCCAATTCACAGGCATATAAAATTGACAAGAAGTCATTTTATTAGCATATGCCACAAGTCAGTTATTGACCTTAAGATGGCTTATTTGCCAGATTTAACTGCAAAACTTTATATAAAACATACCCTTAGAATCCACAGGTGCTTTGTCCCTAGTGTTAATCTGGTGGTCTACCTGCAAAAGAAAACAAACTTTGAAATACACTAATTTTGCCAGTAAAGTTATTTCTAACAGCTCTATAGTATTACTAGATGGGAATACAGCTTGGGTGCAGTATGCCAACGGCAAGGCCCTGGTTACACACCAGGTCTAGTGCAATAATTGGTTTCATATGTTTCCAGCTTACCTGGCTAACCCCTGGAAGTAAGAGGTAAATGTGGAACACTCATTCACTTAAAATCTGAAATGAGCAACTCACTGCTTCAAGATACATGTTCAAAATAAATGACAGAGTTGAAATAAAGCCCAGGTTTTACTAAGAGAAAGACAATTTTCTTTTGCTATTAAAAAAGTAAACCAAATAATTATAGCTAGAGCTTTGGAGTTTCATACATACACTCCTTTCCCAGTCTTGGTTTTGGTTAGCTAGGTTTTTTTTTAGACACAGAACTGCAAATTGGATTTCATTTCTTTAGGCACTTTATCTACTGAAATAAGTATGCTTAAGAGAATTGACATGAAATAAAAAACAGGTATGGTTTGGTTCAGGTTTCTTTAGTGTTCTGTCAAGAGTATATTTCATAATAAATTTTTTCAAATAAAAATTTTAGGTATTAGGTTTTACACATACAAAACACCCACACAAACCTCTGTTGCAGCAGATGTAAACTTTGCCAGCAAATTTGTAGGTTTAAGTGCTGCTCTTATGAACAGTTTCATAAACTAGAAGGTGCATTCAAACACACTCAACAGGTTTTTCTCAAGTCCCTTCTGAAGGCTGACAGAGCTAGATGTAACTTACTCCTGTGCTTCTGAAGTCACAGAATTTTGCTGCCACCTACCTGCCACACTGGAGCCCAATGGATAAAAACCAAGGCAACAGATACACACATTCTTTTTTCCTTTCAACACTAGCTATTATAACTTAGCATACCACAAGAGAAATGCTTAATTCTTTTTATAAAAAAAAAACAAACCACACTTTTCTAGTTCCAAACCCCCATATATGCTGAGTTTTATTTTACATTATTCCACTCACTTCAGGATTAGAGGACATCAAGAAAAAGGTATGGTTATACAAAGTAAAAATTCCCCATAACTCTAACTGGTCTTAACAGCTTTAGAATCGCAGTCAGCTTCTAAAACTGGAGTGTTTCTGGACTGCTCAACAGTGAACTGTAAGAAAAAAACCCAGCAGAAACCCATCTTTAATTCAAACTGTTAAGTCCACAGTTTATATAGCTCTGCTGCTTCAAACAGATTTATGCTTCCTTTAAGGATATTTGTCCAACTGAAAGGGCAACAACCACAAAATTATTCATTTCTTTCAAGTATTCTGAAAGACCCTATGTTCTTTAAAGGATCAGACCTACTAGCATTCCCACAGATATAACTGAATGAAAATAGTCCCTTATTTATTAAGGATCAGTAATCCCAGAGGATACATTATCAAGTGCTCAAGGTACAGGAAAAACAGTACAGGAGTACTGAGCCACAAGACAAAACTCCCCAGGAACAGGGGCCATCAGCTCTACTGCTCACTTCACTGCTAGTGTGAATGGTTGACAGCAAATGGACACATCCATGGTTAAATACAGCCAGCATTCTCTTCCCACTGCAAATGAAGAACATGGAGCTGTCTAAAGATGCATGTACTGATCAATATAGAAAGAAGGGCTCCTCTACCTCTTTTATTAGACGAAGTAATGAATTTTTAATGGCAGTTTCTTCTCTCACTTGGTTTTCAGTCAGCTTTATATAATCTCTACACCGATAGGGTTTGAGATCCATTGCTGTGTACAGCTTTCCTTGAATGCTTTTAAACAACATATCCATAGTCCTTGGCAGAATACCACCATCATCCTCTGTCCCTGAAAGAACATACAAAAGAAAAATCCAGTTATTACGAGGTATAGAGAAAAATGAGGACAGAAAGATAATATAAATCTCGAGGCATACACAAAAAGTTTGAAGACAACTTACAGCATGAAGCAGTGGAGTTTACTTTTTCTTCTCAAGGTAACAGAAATATCATTAGAGAGCTTTGAAAACTATTTGGCTTTCAAGAACAGTTCATGCTCTATATCAGTAATGGGTACAACAAAAAAGAAAAACTACTGGAGTATTTTACACAAGCTTAGCCTTAAGGGAAAACAAAACAAAAAAAAAACCACGCATGACCAACAGACATTTGATAAAGACTTGATTTATTTTGCATTATCTACTTTTACCTTGGAAAGTGTAAGTTTTCCCAGCATTTGTTACACCATATGTAAAAACTAGACGATTACATCCATCTAGGAAATCTTGCACTGGTTGCTTCATGGTACCTTCAAAGAATTCTTCTTGGGTTGTTTCAGGTCCAAACACCTGAGTATTACCAAGAAATAGTTATATTTTGAGCAATTATCATAGACTTTTAAAGCATCTTTTAAATTCTGTTAGTTTATAATCTTGAAGACTATAAAGTCAAAAAATACAGTTTGCTTGGTATTCAATACTGTAAGTTAAAATAATCTGTACTAGAAAGAATTCACAAACATTTAAAGGCAACTTATTTACTTGTGAAAAAGTGAACTTCTGTAATGTTGGTCCTGAAGATTTTTCACTTAGTCGACTCAAATAATGTTGGGGGGGCTTCAGTACAATATTTGTTGTGTCTTCAAGTGAAACACAGTCCTATTTAAAGGAAACAAGCAATACAGGCATGAAGAGACCATAAAGCACTCAGCTTACAGGAAAAACAAACAAAAAACCCCACAAAACAAATTTTAAGTACTTTTAAACTAAATAAATGTCCCACCTGCGATCCATTTTCTCTTTCCAATGATGTAAATGGCCTGACACGCAGGCAAACCTGTATGTGTCCCTTAGAATCCAAACTGCTCCTCTTAAAAGAAAACACCAGAAAACAACAGTTAGAAATTTGGTTATTTTCTTGATAATTAGCACATGAAACAAGTTTTATTGAATCCAGATGTTTTTAACAGACTTATTTGATAACATGGGAATCAAAACTACTTCACTAGATTAGCTTGGACAAGTGCTTCAGCCCCTGCAGAAGCTTGCTGTTCTAAGTTAATCTTGCAGCACATTTATGTAAACACTGCATTCAGACCAACAAAAACATGGTATAAATTGGCAATCAGCCTCATTCACAGAAAACTGATGTGCCCAATAGGGCATCAGTGCACTGCCACACAACTTAGTCTAAACCCTAAGCATCTTTCAAACTAAAAAATAACAAAGAAGCTTTTAATCTTCCCAGTAAAATTCTGACTATTCCTACCTATGAAATGATTAAACTTATGTTTTAAAAAATAAATATCCAAACAGTAAAGTTTTCTTACCTGGCTTGTGTCTGAGTCCGAAGAAACCAAAGAAAATTCTGAGGAGAGATCTGTTTTAATATCTTCCATACGTACTCGTCCTGCTCTGGGAGATGGCTCAATGCTGGCAATATAGGATGGTCTGTAGAACTTCCCACTATCCAAAACTGGGTCCATTCTGCAAGATAAAATAAAACTACGTTGTGCTCCCTGATAATATAACATATAATATAGCATATATATATATATATATAGCATATATATATATATAAATATAAATAATATAGTGTGTATATGTATATATATAAAATATATATATATATATAAAATATAATACACATTGCCATGCCCAGGCTACAGCAAAGCATATCAATTTTTTTACTAAATACTAATAGAGAACATACAGTTCATTAAAGGAATGGGCAGAGCAGGATTGGTTCAAAACCCTTTTTCTCAGGAAAAGTGTTGGTTTCCTGCCTATAATGAAGTCCCATTTCCAGCAGCATAAAACCTGAGATGTATCTGCATTTCAGTGTCAAAACACTTAAGGGCTCAGTTTTCCTATGTAAAAGCCAGACACAACTTTAAGCAGTTAGACAAATGCCACCAGGCTGCAAACAAGATAAAACTATACATAAACTAAGCACCAATGTTTACTTTCTAATCTAATGTTTCTTCTAACCTAATTTATTTTTGGCCTAGCATCTGTATCAAAACCAGCAAAAACTTGGCCTGAAATATCATCATGGCTCGAACAAAGACTGACCTGAGAATAAGCTACAGTTGGAAAGAAACATACCTGTGCTGTCACGATCTGGAAGTCTCATTCATCAGCTACACAAAGGCACATGCAAAACCCTTATCAGTCCTTTACAGGAAACATATTTATTAGATGACTGGCATTTTAATTGCTTTAAATCTAAGCTTAAAGTGCGATTTGTCAAGATTATGCTCTCATTCTGAATCTTTTTCCTTAAGAAGTCCAAGACAAACATTAAGCTGTGTACACAAGGCCAGAACTGTAAGTGTTCACAGAGCCCAGCGGTCAGAACAGCGAGGTTCAAGCCCTTACAGAGTGCTCAGCCCAAGGTGCAGAATTCCACGTTGAGTCACCCTGTAAACACTGCAGGCATTTACATGCGAACAACTGTACTGCCCAGCTGCAGGCACCAAAAGGTACTCGTGTCCCGGCATGTGTTATTCCAAGCCTGCTAAGCGTGACAATAGAATTTAGAGCTGTAAAAGACCCCCTCAAAGAAGGGGACCCCCAGGGCCCACACAGCAAAGCCACAGCTCACATACAGCCCGTGGTGCTGCCAGGCAGCAAGACAAAAGGCAGAAAGAGCTCCAAACCACACAGTGAGGCTGGCAGCTTGCATAAAAGCTAAAGCAACAGCCCTAACACCTAAAAAAAACCCCAAAAAAACCAACAAAAAACCCCAACTTTCTTCTCTTTAGGTATCAACCTTTCACTTGCAGGCTCTGCGCTATTTGCCTGTTCTTACGGGACACAACCCGGGCGGCTTTGGCAGCAGCACAGCGGGAGTTCCCAGGCCCTACTGAAAACTGCTCACACGCCACAGCCCCTCCCGCGTAACCGGGATGGCAGCGGGTCCCCCGCCACAGAGACCACCCACACCGCTTCACGGTCCCCACGACCCCCGAATCACAAGCACCGCGACCCCTCTGCCAGCGAGGGCCCCACGGCCCGGCCCTGGCCCCGGCGCCGCTCACCTGCCCGGCCCAGCCGCCGCTGGACTCGCGCTCCGCTCCGGCCGCGGCTTCTTTTCGAATCCGACCAATGGCAGCGCACGGCGCCGCGCGGCCTCCTGGGCGTACGGCGCTGCCGCGGCGCAGGGCTCGACGGGAAGTGTAGTCCCGGAGGGGGGGCTGCCTATCCCGGTTTGCCCTCGGGCGGCGGCTGCGCCCCGCTGGGTCGGAGCGCCCGGGGCGGCTGTGCCGAGGCTGCGGCCACACGGGGCCGCCAGCGCCCGGCCCCCAGCGCCACTGGGACCTCGGCTGCCGCGGGAAGGCGCCCTGGCCCCGCGGGCCTGTGTCAGGCGCGGCAGAAGGACGAGTGTAAGTCGGAGCTTGCCGGGGCTCCGGGTGATTCCAGCCCTTCTGCTGTTTGTTTGTAAACAGGATAATCATTGTTTGCAGGTGGTGAGAGGGAAGAGGCCGGTGACCTGCTCGATGCCTTGTACCAGAGCAGGGATCAGCCGAATTGGGAAACTCCCGGTGTAAGGTCAGGATGTGCTGGAGCCGTGCCCTGGGTTCCAGTCCTGGCAAATGAAAGCTGTGGAAGACACTTAGTGTGGTACCTTTGTTTAAAAAGCTTCCCCAGGCAGAAATTGTTGTTGGGTGCCAGGTTTGCATGATGGGCATTTCATTTCTTAATCAGCAATGAGAGGAATTCTTTGGCTTTATGTTTGAAACAATGTTGTAATGCAAGTGAGATCATCGGTTTCTGCAATGTCAGGGTATGGAAATGTACAGAATTTGGTGACAAAAATCAACATGAGTTTCTCTTTAGAATCAGACAGAAATTCTTTGAACTTTAATAAGAAATGTCTGCCAGTTTTGAATTGAAATAAAAGGACAAGTAACTTGAAAGTAGTCAGTATCTGCCAAAATTAAATGTTTGTTTTTCATTTGAAGAAAAGACAGCCAGCAAAAGCAAGCAATTCTATAAAAGGATAATTCTACACAGATTATGTATCAGCTGCTTTCATGAGGTTGTCTTTAACATTAAATCCTATCTTTCCTTAAATAGAGTCTGTATCGTATCAGTAAAAGAGGTATACTGAAGGATTTCAGTTAGGTTGTAGGCCACATTGTAACAGTTGGTTTGTTTTAACAGCAGAAAATGATGCAATACTGAATTTGAAATTGTTTGCTAGCAAAACTGAAAAGCTCTTGAAATCATACTGTAAAAGTCCAGGTAAGGTTTTAAAAATAATGTTGGTTTCTGTCTTAAATAGAATACAAACTACTGAACTTACCTAATGCCAAAACACCTTTTTCATACCAGGGGAGGACTAAGAATGCCTCTGAAAATAAGGTAAAAAAATAGCTTCTGGGAAAAAATATGAAAGTTGCTGTATTCTGGTTGTTGGAAAGGAAAACCAAAGATCTGGGAATATTTCCTAAAAACATTGGGTCTATGACCTGCAGAACATTATTTTTGCTAAGTTGGGGCATCACAAGGCTCCTTGTACAGGCAATATTTTGATTTTGTTTGAATTTTGGATTTCTGAAACTGTTTTTATGATACTACATGCACTGCCTAAGTTAAACTGGAATCTCAAAGGACTCCCATCAGGATACTGAAAGGGCAGACCAAACCTGACATGTGTTCCCAGCCTCACGCAAGCCATGGTGAAGAAAACATTAGGTCAGCATAACCAATCCAGCCTGCTTTGGAGTGGGAGATGGTGAAACTCCATCTATGTAAATAAGCTTTATGGCTTTCTACCAAAATATTCTTAATTGGTTTGTGCAAGAACACCAGTTGCAACAAAAATATCTGCTGCTAAAACAGCATTCAGTAACTCATTCACCCCTGAAATTTGATTATGTTTCTTTTCAAATTCTTTACAAGTTGTGTAGCACGTTTGGCACTCACAAGAGGAAAAGATTTTTGTAAAGGACTTGTTAGAAACTTATGTTCATTGTATTTGAGACAGGATTCAGAAGTTGTGGATAGTCTACTCATGACAGTGAGATGATGCCCTATGAGACAGCACATCTCAGCTTGCTTTTGCAT
This sequence comes from Ammospiza caudacuta, assembly GCF_027887145.1. Taxonomy (NCBI): domain Eukaryota; kingdom Metazoa; phylum Chordata; class Aves; order Passeriformes; family Passerellidae; genus Ammospiza; species Ammospiza caudacuta. The sequence goes on along the minus strand of NC_080601.1, from coordinate 22,293,679 downwards.
TGCTGTCAGAAGTAATTAGAGACACAGCAACACTCCCCAGCATCCTTCAGCACATCTGAGTGGCAGCCAAACCAGAGGTGGCTTCAGTTTCTTTGTGCTCAACTCACCTTCCCCAGGGAATTGCCAAGTGCATGAGTTTTCTCTCATCACCCTTGATTCTGCTGTGCTTCCCCTGCCCTGACAGTGCTGTGTCCCATCCTGGGTGCAGGCCAGGTCCTTCTGCAGGGGCCATTTGGAGCTGACTGCAAGAGCACTCCTGTTCCTTGTCACTGAGATACCTTGGAGGAGAGTGGTGCACCGTGCAGTCCTCCTGGGAGCCTGCCAGCCCTTTTGAATTCCTGTCTTTCAGAGCAGTGCATGTCATTTATCCTGTTCCTGGCACAGTCTGGTGCATGCATTGCACACTTTCATTTGATCCTGCACCCTCCTTGCCCCACTCTCATCAGTTGCCTTCAGGCTTCTAATGCACACACAGCTGATTCTATGGACCCATAACATTGCAGGCTGTTGATTCACATTTTTTTTCTTTAGCTATGTAGGTGTGTTTCCCTTTATTATCTGTTTTAAGCAATGAGCTACTTCTTCAGTCTCATGGAAGGCTTTGCCCCAGGCTGGACTAAGAGGAGCAGCTGGCTGAGACATCAGGCCCCCTTCTCTGGGGGAGGCAGGAGCTTTGTGTCCTCAGTCTGCAAATGCTGCTGCTGTTTTATAGCCAGGGTTACAGCTGAGTACTTGTGGGGTTTCAGGGGGGGTAGGAGGAAACCTTCTGGAAAGAGCTCACAGATGGACATGAGGCTATTCCTTGGAGGTGCTCTAGGAATATAAAATACTATCTGGAAAATGAATCATAGGCTCACTGCAAAAATGGGCCTTCAGGGGTGTATTCAAACATGAGAGAGCCAGTCAAGGGCCTGGAAAGGAAAGAAGGAAAGGTCGCTGATGGGCAGCTGGAGGCACCTGTAACCTGCTGCTTATGCCTTAAAGCTTGTCCTCTGGACACTGCCATGCTTGTGCTTCTCAGAGATGCAGAGAGGCCACCTGGTCCCATGCTGGTGTTTTATGTAATGAAAATGTGCCACATGTGCTCAACATACCATTTTTAAATCTTCAAAGCTTCACATAAAAATCTGTGCATGGTAAACAGAGTATTGCTCCTTCAGCAAGAGCTGGGTTGACTTAGATAGGAGGAGATTTGAAATATGTTTTCTGAAATGTATTTCTTTCACTTTGCATAATTCAAGACTTTGTCTTTGGAAAGAGTGCAGTTGAAATAAAAAAAGCTGTTTCTGTGTCTTCCTGTTTCTCCCCCCACCCTCTGGAATTCCTTCCATCCCTCTTTGAATTATTGCATCATTTTCTGATGAACCAAAGAGATCATTTCAGCTGTAACCAACCTTTAAATTGTAATTAAGCCAAAAACTTTCAGTAATTCTATGTAATGCTTTAATTCAAGTAATCATTCTTTTGAAGGTCAGATCTTGTATTTTGAAATCAGAACCTTCTACCTGTCATAAATGGTAAGAAGTGTTTTCACATTGTGACACAGGTATTTGTCCTGTAAATGTATCAGCTGTTTTTTCTGACTAATAGTCATATGGTGAAATGGTGTAGTTAGTTTTTAGGGGTTTAAGATATCTGCATTCAATAATAAAACTATTTTTAATATAATAATATGTAATAGAATGATAAATAAGAATATAATTAATAAAATATACTGTCAAAATTTTATTCTGTGAAATTTTGTGTATTTTAATGAGAAAATATGACTACTCTTAAATTGTGTGCTGTGTGATTTTTAGGAGCAAGTGTGCATAGATGGCTTTTCCATAGCTAAATGTAGCCTGTGGGGCATTTGTGCCCCAATAAATGAGCACCAGCCCAGCTAGCTGGGAATCCTGTAAATGAGGCATTTTTGAGTTACTGGTAATCACATCATTGGAAATCTTGCCAGAGAATCCACAAGCAGGAAGACTGATGGCTGGTATTGAATAGTTGGTTAATATTCTTTCCTCCTAGTCAGCATTATACTGTTACCTCAGGACATAGTCTTAGAAATGGCTCTACAGGTGGAATAATAAATTGAATATTGTACGTAGAGTAAATCAGGATGAGCTTTGGTACTGTTAGTCTGGATCTTGCATCTTAGTTTTCCTGTGGATTTCAATTTCTTAAAACCTTTTGTCATAAAAATTGAGTTGTATTGTTGATACAGAAGATACAGTCCAGAAACACTGACTACTTCAGGAAATTTATTTTTATGTATGTTGCTTATATTTCATGAAGGGTATTTGAAATGTGCATGCAGCTTGTCTTTGGTTTCTTGAAATGCCTAAATGCCTCCTCCTGCTACTATTACTACTACTATTATTATTATTATTATTATTATTATTTCTTCTAAAGCTATGCCTCAGTTCTGCAATGATTTGCATAATATATTTTTACGTTCCAGGTCCAAGTCTGAGCCCAGGTATGTTGCCACTTTTTTGTATACATGATGTTAACTATTTTATTTGCAGACAGTGTGCTAGCTCCAGGTTAAGGGCTGGAGATGCATTCCAAATCTTATTAATAAAACTTTATTTCTCCCCATGTGTTATTGATTCTTTTTCAATCATCTGCTGAGCTGTATAAATACCAACAAGAGTAACTATAATTTAAGGTAAAATCTCAGGGTTGGCTTTCCCTAAAATGAAACATATGTTTGAGTTTTATTTCAACTGAGGTTTCAGAAATTTTACTTCAATTCCAAGCTGCTTATGGAAATTCTTCATGGCATTCTTCAAGCTTTAATCCCTAGTATTACTTTTTGAAGAATATTGCTAGGGGATTGTTTTGTAGTGCTATGTAAGATGCAGGCTCTAAATAGCTGTCTAATGGTCCCAGAACCTTCAGAACAGCCCCAGAAAACTTTACCAAAGACATTCTGCTAAAAGGTACATTCTCAATTGTTACTCTATCATCTTACTAAAAGCTTAACAAGATAAATAAATTGGAACATGAATTCAATACTTATCTAGAGTAATGCAATTCTGAAATAGGAAAACTGGCCAAGATACCACTAAATATATATCAGATATATAACTTTTGGGTGAAGAAGCTGAAAGAATTCCAGTAAAGGAATGCATACAAACATCTGTAAGTTCTCTCTAGAAGCCAGAGGACTGGACAATTCTGTGTCTCAGAAATAAAAGGTTCCTGTAAAAGAAGTGGATCAAGAGCAAGAAGTTTTCTGCTCAAATAACATGGGCTAAATCCAAGGAGCAGGCTATGTTATAGTGTAGTATTACTCATCTTGCTGGCTCTGACACCCAAGACAGTTTCTTTTCTTCTTGCCAAATGTCAACCATCTGTCTTGATCTCAGGAATTAGTGCCATTCCCTGACATTTTGTACCTTTCCTTGGAATGTCACCCTGGCTCTGGGCACTCAGGACTTCTGCTCTTACTCACGTGAAGATGTGACTGGAGTGGGAAAGTCACACCACTGACCTTTTTTAACTTGGGCTTCCTGTACAGCCTGTGCTGAGAGACACTCAGAATGGACTCAGGCCTAGGTTAAATTCTTGACCTACATGGTACAGCTAAGCTATGTAATTGTAACCCAAATTACCTTTTGGAGGAGCCTTGCTTTCTTCACTAGCCTCTTAGCTTAGATATCAAAATTAATGTCTCATTTTGGGGAACATGGTTATCCTACAGCATGATAAAAGGGCAAGGAATGAACATTGAGAAAAACCAATTTCTTAACCAGTGACATACCTGGAAAATAATGATTCTTTGACAATAGCAAATGGCCAGTACTTACATTTGACTGAATTACCAGCTGGCCATTGGCCATCCTGGAGGAAAAACAAACAGAAGGCAGAGAATAATACATGCTAGACATCTGCCCTGCACAGAACAAAACCACAATCCTGAATAGAACAGCCTGCATTTGTACCATGCAACTGGACTGCAGTGCTCCTTGGACTAGCAGATGAAAGGCTATGAAAACTCAAGAAGTCTCAGTTCTTCTCAAAGGGTGGATTAATGAGCACTTAACTTGTTTTTTGGCACATTCTTATGCCATTATTTTTAGCCAAATCAGCCAGTACATCTGTGTGGCCAAACAGATGGTGGGGCAGCAGAAGAGCAGGCAGAAATGCTGGTGGGACAGGAGGGCAGGGCTGCTTCTCTTGTGTTAGGCAGTCTTGGCAAGGCTAAAATGTTTGTAAAGTTGCATGTTTGGCAATTCTTCAGCAAGGACTCGAATATGCAGGTGCCTGCGTGGACTGCAGCCTTTGAGCATATCCGGACTTGCAGAGTTAGAGTTTTCCCAAAGGTAGTTTAACATCTTGTTCTCAATTTGATGCTGCCCTGCTTGATGTTGTCACAACATGCTGCAGCCAAGGATAAGCAGAGTTTTGAAATGTATCAGGCTTCCTTACTGAAACTTTATTCAATAAGGTGAAACTGAAATCTGAAGAAACTGAAAGGTTGAGGGCTACTAAGTACTGGCTGATCTGACCATCAGTAGTCAGAATAAACCGTCTTGCAAAAATGGAGAGGTAAACGGTGAAATCCCATTGTTGCTAATTCAGTTTTGTGCATCTGAATTTTCCTGTCTTGTTTAAAAAAGTTATAGGATCTGACTTCAGTTTCAGTCAAGTGCTTTGTACAGTGTTGCCAAGTACTGTCTCACTGCCCCAGTACATTGTCTGTGTGGACCACTGAAGAACACACATGCATTTAAAAATTACTGTGAGATCCTTCTGGGTGAAAGGCATTATAAAAATGAGATAATTATTTCAACATTTGATCCAGATATTCTATGTAAAGCACATTTTGGCATTATAAAAAGAACCAAAACATTTAAAGATTTGGGGGGAAGAGAGGAGTCCTTTTTATTTTTAAGGATAATATTAGTATGAAATTAAAAATGAGTCATACTCTAACTAATTTCTAACTTGGTGACTCATGCTCTTGGCAAACTAATTATCCAAGACAAGTGACTCAGGAATAGATGCTATAGTTTTATGGTTATTGCTGTTACAACTAAACATGAGGCGTGATTTTGGGTATATAAGATGTAGCTATATCCTGCAAGTTATGCCACAGTGCTGGTTGAGGGCGTATTATGCATGCAGATTTCTTCAACCTGACGTGTTTTTTTCCTTTTGAGGTAGGATGTGTAGCTAGCTTCTGGGTGTCTGAAGCAGCCATGGAGACCAGGAATCTCAGGAGTATATTTGGACAAGGAAAATCTAATCTGGTATGTATTTCTTTCCATCCAGGAATGGGTAAAGCCTCATCACAGGGGCATTTCTCTGATTAAACTGTTCACTTCAGATTCTTAATAAATCATTTGATGAAAATTATTGATCTGGAAATGATGGGAAGATTCATATTTGCTTAGGATGAATATAGTACCAGGCTGTTAGCTCTAATCCTCTCTCTGTTTTGTTTCTTTTTCTTTCCATGCCCTCCCTGCTCCTCCTTGGCCGCAGTCTGTAAATTACTAGCACAGTGCAGGTCTGATCTGATGAAACCACAACTAATGCCACTGGCCTGCCTCTGATGGGAAGGGAACCCAGACTATAAATTTAGTATTTCTGGCCTCTGAATAGTCAAGTCTGTTGCTCGTCGTTCCCTTTGTTTCTGTTCTTCCTCTGTATTATTAACTCCCATTGAAGTTCAGTGTTACTGTTTCCTGGGAACCCAGTTTCATTTGGGTGTACATACAATCTAAAGAAGTCACATGTTACCTCCATGGTGGGAGTTCATCCTGCAACAAAAAGAAAGAAAACAAAAAGAAAACAAATTTGTTTTACTAGTTCTGAATGATTTTCAGCTGAAGCAATGAAAAGGACAGTCAGGTATATATATTCTAGTGAAAAGTTCATGGTTCTCAACTATGATTTTTGAATTGAGAATTTAAGTTTATAGTAACATTAGAAATTAATCATAATTATTGCAGATAACTATACAGCCTTATTCTCAAGAAAGTAGGCTATTTTTTAGAATACCTGAAATTATTCCTGTAGTGAGACAGGAGAATATCTTAAGCAAGCTGCACTGAATAGTAGTTTGTGTTCTCTTTCTCTTCTTTGGTTGTAAGTGTAGCGGACAACAGATGAAATAATTATTGACGCAGAGAATAACACAAATCATGTCAAATGGACTTCAAACACTGTGCTTTGGGGTCAATTACCTGTGTGCCTGGAACTTTGATCACGCTGGTGAATGGCCAGATGACATAACTTGGGTGGATGTACATGCAAAGATAAATAGGCAGCTTTTCATTGAATTTTCAAGCAGAACAAGAAATGTCAGTGAAATGAAAACGTGTGTTTCTGATATGCTCAAGGAACTTCAACAAAGGAAGCTAATACTGATGAATTAATTTGCTGAAACTGCAAGCAAGGGGATTTGTTTGTTTGGTATTTAAACTTAAATGGATCCTGTTTCCAATGAGCAGCATGAAGGGGGTGTATTTCCAGGGCACTGCCATGCCAAATGGAAGACAGCGTGTTCTCTGCCTGATGAAATGTAAGTTTGACTGCTAATCAGCCTGCCTAATGCACTGCTAGATTAATAGCCCATTTTCCTGAGAATTCAGCTTCTGGGGAACTGAAGCTGGTTTTTTGTTTTTAAAGAAAATTAAGATATTCTGATGTTTTTCAAATAGAAGTCTTTCAGATTTCCATTTCAGCACTGACCCTGCCAAGGCAAATGAGTTAAAAATCTGAGAATGACTCTGGAATTCTGCTACTAATTTTTTCAGTTGAGGGGCATGGACATTGAAATTTCTGGTTTGGGTCAAACTAATCCAAATATAGCTTTCATTTTGGAAGTGAGACCTTTCTGCAAGTTCTTTCTCAGCTCTCTTGCTACTTTTTATTTTAGCACTATGGCTTTTTTTTTTTTCTTTAGATGGAAGGTGAGAAGAGCAGTTATTCACAGTTTGTAAAGGGTTTGAAGATCTGTGTGCACAGAGCACTATGTAGGTGAAAATTATTTAAATTCAGAACTATGTTTTGTCTTCTTCCTTTTTTTCTTGTGTCAGTCTATGCTGTGACTGAAGTCAATCTGCTTATAATCAAATCTAAACTTGGTTGGTGATTAAGGGTGGTGACTTTGGGGATTTTTGTTTTAATCACAGACTTTCTAGTTCACTGAAATTAGGGTTCCAGCCTGATTTCTCTCTGCAGATAAGGGAAAGATAAGTGTTTTTTTCTTAGTGTTTTCATTAATTGTTTGTCTTTGCTGTTCCTATGAAAAATAGTCATGATGAGTTTATCACTGGTGCTTTTTGCATTTGCTTTAAAATATGGAAATATGGGAATGAATCTGTTCTAAAAATGACTTTGTCTATGTATGTCAGTAAATGTTCTGGAAGTATCTAAGGTCTGAAAATTGATGATGATTAGGAGGTCATAAATCAGACAACTTTATTTTTTGTTTAGGATTAATTTCAGCTTGTATCAGGTTGCAGTTGTGCCTGTGAATAAAGACTAATGTCATATTTGTGGGCATTATGTTATGTGCAGTCCATGACCACTGATGCCTCATAACCACTGCATCAGTATTTTTCTTATACCTTTATCTGCTGTGGTATGTATACCTTCCTTCCTGATCTGCTTGGTCTGCTTGTTCTCAATCTGGTTTTTTTTTTTTTTTTTTGTGTGTGTGTGTGTTTTGGGTTTTTGTTTGGTTGATTTTTGTTTGATTGGTTTTGGGTTTTGATTTGGTTTCCCCTTTCCTTCTAAGAGGAAATGGAATGAAGATATGATACATGTCCCCTCTGATATATTAATTAAATTTTATAAATGAAGAGAAAGCAAATCAGTTGCTTAAAGCTTACTACTTTCAGAGCAGTCAGGAAACAAGGATGAGAGATAGATGTCTTTGCTGTATCAGTTCTCTTTTCAGTGGATATACAAAGGTTTAGTAAACTAAAGAAAAAGTATCTTGGTCTCCTGTCTTACAGGAGATACACAAGGCTTTTGTTTTCTCATTCCACATGTGAGATCACTGGCACCAAATGAGCTTCTTTATCTGGCATCCATGTCAAAATGAAGGATAAATGCAATAAATTTGGTTAGCAGTGTTCATGAGATCAAGGAGTCTGATTTACTCTTTTGGGTTGAAAAGAACAATAAATGTGTATAATCAGAGCTTTAAATGTGAGTGAGTGTGAAAGTAACGTCCCTGGGTATTATGCTGTATGTTACAAGATATAAAATCTTTTGTTCTCCATGGTACTTGGCATATGTTTCTTAGACATTTCCATGTTAATAATTGATCCAAAGAACTTGTTTTGATCACCCATATGGTACTTTTGAGTCTTAAATTCCCATTAGACCAAGCATGTGTTTGTATTAGATATGTTTTATTACAAGAAAACAAATATTTTGGCGACACTAAGATCCCTGCAGTGAAATACAAATTGCCTCCTATGCAGGAGAGACCCTGAAGTTGCTTTGAATATATCTAATGGATAAAAGATAAGTTCTATAATTACAGTGTAATTTTTTTTAGTGTATACGTAGTTTGTATTGACCTTGTGAAAGCCTGAAAGCTCTAAACTGGCTTCTTAAACATAATAAAATGCACAGCACAGAACATACTTACTTTAAGGTCAAGTCAGTAGTTCCAGAAGTATTCAGAAGATGTAACTATAGCAGACCTATTCAATGCTAGCATAAGGTTCTTTCCCTTTTTTGTTACCAGGTATTTGGTGCATTTAAGGACAAATTTGTCATTTGTAGCATAGCTCCTTCCTACACAAGACTCATTCTTTGTAAACACAGATTACAAAGCTATTTTAAAAAATAATAGCATTTTGTGTATTATTGTCTGTGATTGCAGTTTATACTCACAAGGACATACTAAATGTTTTTTTAGCCTAAACAGATCTTTGGTTTATCTGTCTGAAAGCACATATTCTACTAAATTTTTAGCTCCAGGTGTGTTGTGGTATTTGGACTTAAACCCTGTGCTTAAATGTTCTTTCAGACATAATGCTTCCTTGCTACTGGAAAAATACTGATGGTGTGGTGTGTTTCCATTTTACACTAATTCCCATCCCTGGGTTAGTTTAAAAGAAGGAAAATTAAACCTCTGTGTCCTTTCTAGGCTCTGATGGACACTGTGTGTTCCCTCCTGAGTTAGAGGAGTAAGCCAGTTTTGTCTGCATTGGAGGTATGTGTGTGCAGCTAGAATAGTTTAAAGAGATGCCTTTTTTATCTCTTCCAAAACACAAGCATAGGAAGTCAGATTCCCTGTTATTACCTGATTCATTTTCATTCATATCCATGGATATGAATATCCATGGAAATTTCATGGATTTTCAGCATTTAAGCTTCGGGAGTAGAGACCAATGCAAGTAAAGTCCCTTGTGCAGCTGACTGTTGATAGGAGAACCAGTTTCTCTTCCTCTTTAGATGTGGCAGTGCTGAATAAGGATGAGGTAGTCTTTTGTACTTGACAGCCATTCATTCTTTCAAAGTGCTTGTTTTGAAACTGTCACTTACCTCCTGGTTGCATTGTGAAGGACCACGTGAAAATGCTGAGTTGAAAAGAAAGTGAAGTCATTGAGCTGAACAAAACCAGTATGTATACATACATGAGGGTAATTATCTGTGGGGGAGCAATCAGGAGAAAGGCCACTGGTTTCTCTACTAAGTGCTCTGCCACTTGTTGCAATAATTTATTTTTTTATGATGATGAACATTATTTCTCAATCAGTGGGTTGTGTACTTTCATGTTTTCCAATCACATTTTGTATATTTAAGTTTGATAGTTTAAGATAAGCAGCAGTACACTGAGCCAAATTCTTGTGTACAAGGTAGACTTTATGGGGCAAAGGAGAGTGCACTGGAAGTGAGTTTTTTAGCATTTTACATACCTAAGAGTTTGGATCTATTACCTGTTTGTTTTCTTTTTGAAAAAGTTCTCTGCAGAATAGAAACTGTGGCATGGAAAAAAAAAAGATTATTCACCTCCAACAGCTGCTTTATCTTCACTGTCTGGTGCTAGTAAGAAGCAACCAAGGACCCTATATGCTACTTATGTGGGGGATTTTATTTGAAATGTCTGAACTAAGGCACTTACATTTTCTGTTTCCTGTAAAAGAACAGCACCAACAGCTCTTTAACTGCCAGGGATCAGTTAAAGTTGGAGAGGGTAAGTGTGAACTAAGTTATAATTGTCCAGTTGGACATAGAAACAGAGGTATTGGCAGGGAGGGCTTTAGAGAGAAGGTTATCACTGCTTTGTGACTGCAGCATGCTTTTTTTCAGCTGGGATGAAAGACAGCAACCACAATCCCTAACCTCATCTCAGAACTGCCAGAGGAGAACTGTAGAAACCACTTGGACTGCTGCAAAGTCTGGCTGCAGGGATGGGCAAGATGGTAAGACCAGCCTACACCTATGTCCCCTTCTGACCCTTATTCCCTAGTTTGGCTTGTTTAATAGATGTGTAAGTCATCTATTACACAGGCACACAGTGATTGGAAAAGGGGGGACAGAGGAGAGAGTTACATTAGATGTTGTTAGGAAGAAATTCTTTACTCAGAGAATAGTGGGGCACTGGAAAAGGTTGTCCAGACAAGTTGTGGGTGCCCTATTCGTGGGAGTGTTCAAGCCAGATTGGATGGGGCCCTGAGCAACCTGATCTGGTGGGTGGAATCCCTCTACATGGCAGGGGTTTGGAACTAAATGGTACTTAAGGTCCCTTCCACCCCAAACAATTTTATGTCCTAGTCCAGACAGCATTCTAGGTAGCATCCATGCTGCCTTGCCTGGCCACTGAGCTTGGCACTTGGGCTAGGAGATCTATCTATGCCCTATTTGTCATCAAGAAAGAGAAAGAACATTACTCCTCAGGGCTGTTCAGGCTGCCAAAGCAACATTCCAGCTTAGGCAGGGAGCCTTTTTCTATGTTTCTCTCCCCTGATGAAAGTGAGGGGGAGATGAGCTTCCCCTTTGTGCAGGGCTTTTCTTCATGACACCAACAGGTTTTGTTTAAGTGCCACAGAAGGCATAATTGAAAAAAGCCTGTACTAATAGGTGGGTGAAAAGGGAAGGAACTGATGGTCTCAATAGCATCTTTCTTGGCCTCAATCTGACAAAGATTTAGGCATATGACTAAATTTATGCTATTCATTTCCTCTGTCATCTGCAGTTTCCCCTCTTGTTTGGGGAAGCAGAATTCTCATGTGAGCTAGCTGTTGTTAATAAGAAGACTTCCTTAGCTTTCCTGACTCACACCAATAATTCCAGAGGTCCTTATGTTCATTTTAAATACTCTGACATTGCACTTTCCAGATAAGAATTTTACACAGTTTTAGAGTTCTGTCCCATTTGATTTACACATCTATCACTTTTCATTACGTAGTTATGTTTGATCATTGGTCTTCTAGCCCTGCAATTTATGAGAAAAAGAAATTGAAAAAAACACGTGTCTACCAAAGGTCCTGCATACACCAAAACAGTATGGGTGTTTTCCAGTTATGAAGAGAAATTGAGAAGAAATACCAGACTCTTAGACTTGGCACTTTCTATTTGATATGGACAACATGTGAATATACCTAAAACAAATCAACAGTATCTTTTTTTTTTTTTGTGAGGAATATTCTAAATAGTTAATTTATTCTGCTTTACTGCATCTGCTTATTTCAAAGAGGAAAAATTGAGTAAGAACTAGTATAACTGGCCTGCAGTATAGAAACAGGATAAACATGGAAATAATTTGAATAGAAATATAAACAGGAATGGCAGAGTGCTTGAATATAAATCCTCAGGCAGCTATAGCAGAAGTCTCTTTCCTTACATTCTTTGCATTGCATAAAACAGTCTGTGTAGTTTGAGAAGCTATGTTCATGTGTCTCATTACCACTTCTCTCCAAAATATAGCCAAACCTTTATAGCTGGTTAGCTTTGAATTAGAATAACACCACTGGTGCTCTGTAAGATTTTTTTTGTTGTTGTTTTTGGATAACAGATTTACATGTGGACTGCACCTGTTTGATACTTATTTTAGCTTAGCCTTAGGCCCCAGATATAGGAGTCGCATGGAATGAAGGAGGGAGATATAACCCTCAGAGGTTCCTAAAATATTTGAAGCCAGGTTGCCTGATGATAATAAGCCTGAAAGGGTGGTGTGGTGTGTTGTGTTTGTTTGTTTGTTTGTTTTTTCCAGTTCCATTGGTTTTGAAACTGTCACACCTGGAGCACAGCACACAGTATCCTAACTGCAAGGGAGTCAGTAGTTGCTGAAACTGACAGAGTTAGAGAATTACAAACTTGCCCTCTGTGTTTATAAACAAATAAAAAGAGGTGAGAGAAAGCTGAGTGTCCAAAGCACAGGCAGGTATGGAATAATCCATGAAGTGTTCGCTGTGCAAATGTATAAGATGCAGTGAGTCAGTACAGCAGACTTGTTCAGTGATCTAAGGTCATTTGTATCTTGGATTGTTAAGCATACAATGTATTTGTAGTCCTTTTCCTACCAGATTGCTGACTTACAGTTAGATATATAGAAAATATTTTAAAATATAAACTAGGACCTTCCACCTGCTTCAGTTGAAGAAGAAAGACTGAAATCTGGAGTAAATGTTAATTGTGCAAGAACTGAAGTCATCCTTGACTTTGTTTGTCAATATTGCACCTAGATTCTATTTAGATTGTCTTACAAGTTTAACTGAAAACTGAACTGGCAAACAGGGTTTGTTTAGAAAGCTAGGGTAAAAGGAAGGGGGAAAATTTACTTTAGTTGCACCAAGGTTTTAGAAATTTCATTTGTAATGCATGCCATGACTTCATTGACAGATTTTATACGTTCCAGTCTACTTCTGTCTGTGGCATAATTGTGCAAAATTAACAGCAAATGTTAGGGAAATACTTAGTTGGAAATAAAGGATTGGAAGGAACTTCAGAAAGGTGCCTTCTCCTTGCTTCAAGTCTGGATCAGTTCTACATAAACCATTTGTCCACAAATATTTAGTTTCTCCTAAAACCATCAATGAACAGTCAAATCCTCCGGTTCAGTCTAATCCTTGTCTAAGTTCATGCTAGGAAATGTCTGCCTCCAGTGGAAAGTAAATTTCCCTTTCTGCAGTTGGACTTACGACTTTTCTTATTTCTCAACAACTGTGATGATTTCCTTTGCTGCTACCTGTTCCAGAATGCATACCCCTTCAAATCTTTCATTTCACAGAGTAAAACTTGATGTTTTCATTTCATTCTGTTTGTTATTCCAGAAGTTTTTTAGAAGCCTAAAACTGGACACAGTACCTGAGTACAGTATTCCAGTGAGTCAATGGAAAGACTGTTCTGCTAGCAGAAGGAAATTTACGTGTGCAATTGAAGGTGCTCTTGCTTTTGTTGGAGTAAGGTAAAAAGTTGCCACCTTTCAGCTGAGATACAGTAACTGCTGGTGTGTCTGCTCCCAGCAAATGCAGAGACAATCAACAGGTTCGATCTCCTGTTCCATATGGGGCTGGCTGTATGTGCAGTCAGTTTCTGTGAGAAGGGACAACTGTTACCAGCTGGGGACAGTAGCAGCAAGGATTCCTCATGCCCTAAGAGGTTAGACTTGACAATTTCATAAAGTGTACCCAGCCAGCTGCCTAGATCTGCTGTCAAATGGCATGAAGGTCTCTGCCAGTCCAGGCAGCAGCCTTCTGCTTTGTAGTTCAAACATAATCAGGTAAGTTAGGGACTTGTCAAGGAATTCCACAGTTTTGGAAGCACTAAGTCCCCATGTAGCAGTAAATGTTTGTAGCCTGTCTTCCTGCTTACCCTCTTCAGGGCAATCACTTTTGGGCTGGTAATTACCAGCGCTTATGCATAAGAATATTAAGAAAACCCAAAGTATTTAAATAATCTTCAGAATATTACTTGCAGGTTTTTAGGAAGAAAATTTTACTTTGTTCTCAAACACTCTTTCTTCATTTTCCCAACTTGGTGTTTTTCTGTTGCTTGCTTCCAGTTTCCTAAATAAAATGTTCTGGTCCCAGCCAAGAAGTGGAGAGAATGACAGATTACCTCTCATGAAGCAGTTTCTTAATGCAGTGCTCCTGGAGGCAGTTATAATAGTTCTGAATTCTTGGTACGTGTTTTACCATGGAGGCCCCATGTCCTGTACTAATTCTAGGTGTAAGAAGGAGTCACTATGAAACGTGTTTTTGCTTTAAGGACAACTATGCATATCGTGACTGGCAGTTTGTATAAAGAAATGACCTTCACGTGCAGAGCAAAATTCAATTAGTGTTTCTTTTCAAGCCTACACATGACACTAGAGCACAGCTCACCCAGTTTCCATTCCAACCAGATAGTTGATATATTCCATTTGGAAAATGCATTTTGCACTTGGATATCTCAGCGGTCAGAGAGTAAATCACAGCCACAAGATTATCAGTGCTGTGCAGGGAAAGCCAAGATACTAAAAAAGCAGGAGGTCAAACACATTCAAGGTCACACTAGTCCCTATAAGCTGTTGAGTGACACGTGACAATGTGGACAAAAAGTTGAGCGTTCGTAGACAAAAACCTGAACGTTCCTACCGATGCCTAAGTAACTTTGTGTGAGGTGCAAGGCGTACCTGGGAGCGCACGCACCGAGGCCTCCGAGACAGATACCTGAGTCACTGAGTGTGCGCCATGGTACGCCGAGGCCAAACTGACCCGGCAGCCGGGGGCAGCCTGCTCAGCGTGCACCAGTGAGCGGGGTCGCGGGAGCGGGGCCACGCCGCAGCGGCACCGGGGGCAGCTGGCGGTGCCCGTGCCCCGCCGCCCGCTCGGGCGCGCTCCCGGGGCCGCCGGCGGAGCCCGCAGGTGCGGGGCGCGGCGCCGGGAGCGCGCACGTTGCCCGGGCGGGGGGTTCGCCGCGTCCCCGGCGAGGGCGGCGGCCGCCCCTCTGCAGCGCGCTGCGGGCAGGACGCCTGCGCCGTGCGGGGGGGGGGCGGGCGCCGCATCCCAGCGCTCGGAGCTGCGGGCGCCGGCATGAGCCGAGGCTTCGCCGCGCCCAGCCCGACCTGAGCCGGGAGACAAAGGGGAGAAGCTGCCGCCATGGGCGAGCAGCTCCGCGCCCAGCCCGCCGCCTCGGCGGGGCCGCCGCCGCCCGCCGCCGCCTCCTGCTCGCTGCTCGGCGGGCTGCTGCAGAACGGCTTCCACCCCTCGGGCCCGCCGCTCAGCAACGGCGGCTGCGGGGAGCCGCCGCACCCGCTGCTGCTGCGCCCGGAGCTGCCGCCGCTCAGCCACGGCTCCCCGGCCAAGAAATGCAGGCTGCGCCGGAGGGTGGACTCGGGCCGGCGGCACAGGCCACGTAAGTGATGATGACCGCGGCGGCTCCGGGGAGCGGCGCCGGCCCGGCCCCCGCCGCGCGGCGCTGCCGCAGCCCGGCCCGGTGTCAGGCGGCCGCCGGTCCCGCGCCGCCTCCCTCGCTGCGGAGCGCCGCCCGGCCGGGGCTGACGGCCGCCCGGCTCCGCGCCGCGGGCGTTCCGCCCCCCAGCGCCGGCTGCCGGGCGGGCGGAGCGAGGGCCCCGTGCCGGCCAATGCGGCGGCGCCGCCCGGGCACGGCCCCGCTCTCGCGTGGGCCGGGCCCGCCCTGCGCCAATGGGGCGGCGGCGGGCGGGGAGCGGCGGCCCGGCACAAACGCGGGCGGGCGGCGGCGGCCGCTCCTCACCGAGCAGCCGCTCCGTGCCGAGCAGCGCGTCGGGCGGTGCCAGGGTCCTGCCCCGCTCGCCGCCTCCCGCCGCACACATGAAGCTCATAGTGCCCAAGAAACACTGTGAGTAACGCCGGGGCGCTCGGGAGCGGGGGAAGGCTCTGCGGGCTTGGTGTGTGCTCCTTTCCGGAACGCTGTTAGAATGAAGGAAAAAGTGAATCTGGGAACCCGGCGCAAGTTATTCTGACTGGCGAGGAAAAATGTTTGTAAACAGCTGAAATTTGTAATGTGCTTCTCATTTAGGAAGTGTTCGTGAACTGCGTGTCTATTTCAGGTTAGGTTTCAAGGCTGAGAGTCAAACGTCCTATTTATTGATTCTATATTTCCTTAACACTCTATGGTTTATTGATTAGTAGTCTCGCTTACTTGGAGGTATTGAATAATTCCATGGTAAACCCTGCAAGTAAGACAATCTAAGGGAAGAAGTTTCTTTTCACTCTCACTTTGCTAGCCCTTCACATAAACCCACAAATGTTTGGTTTTTTTGTTGCAAGTTCAGCATGTTCCAAAAGGATAATAGGGATAGTCAGGATCACAGCTGCCTGCTGCCAAAATTTAAAGATGTTTCTACTCAGGAGGAAGTAGTGTCCATTCAGCTACTCTGGGCTTTGGATTTTTCCTTTGTTTTGAAGTGAGTATTAAAAGAAAAACTTTTCTGTTTAAGCAGAACAAAATATTCAGAAACAGCCTTAAAGAGCTGCACCTTTCACAGGACTGCGTATTAGCCAGTGCCTTTTCTGACTTTTACAATGCTTTTGGTGAGCTACTCGTGCCACTTTCCCTTGGAGTGTTCTCTGATTGATTAATTGTGTAGTGCTTGTTGATAGTACAAAAGACAGCTTGTTGCAATACCTGTTGATAGTTAATTTAGTCCTCTTATCAAATTTAACCTATCAATGATCAAGTCATTCTCTGTCACAAACTGTTTTTGTAGTCTTTGTCCTGCTTCACGTTCTCTTCATGAACAAAACCTGCAGAACTTGGACTGGCTTACATTTTGATTGGTGTAAGTAAGGAGAGTCAGCACTTGCATATCAAACACTCCATAATAGTAAAAACTATTTTGAAGCAAAGAGTCAAGCTTTTAGGGATTCATGTAATCACTTGATTAAGAAAGAATGAGGGCTTTGGAATTTCCATCCTATCTTGAGGGGGAAAAAGATCCCATCAAAGTAAAAAGCATAGGTGACTGACTATATTGCCCAAGATGTATGACAACTGAATCTTTAGGTGTGGAGTTTTAGTGAAATGAGGCTTTAATGAGAACAGCAGCTGATGGAAGTGCTTTGTAGAACTATTTTGAGGGCAATTTATTTGCTGATTAAAATACATTAATGCTTGCTGATAAGCTTTTTAATATGTATGGTTTATTTTGTACAAGAAAAGGTTTGAAATTTAGTATTAGTCATACAGGCAATAATGATAGCACATTGTCACCATCTTAAAAAATTCATTACATTATTATTCAAATTGTCCTGGTCCTGCATGCCTTTCCACTGCATCCTCCTCTAGTGAATACTACACAGTACCATTTTTACTGGTTTGTTTGATGCTTTTAATCCTGACCTTTACAGATGTTTGTTCTTTTCTTAAGGACAGATTGCAAAATGAAGTGCTGTTGCCACATGGCATGTGAGAACAGTATTGATTGCAGGGTTTGCTTTGTGTGGTGGTGAAGTTAATGAGATAATTGGCATTTCCCAATATTTCAACAAATGAAACCTATCTTTCTGCAGTAGTTATTCCTTTAAACCCTTATTTCTTTAATTGTTTTTACTTTCTGACAAAGTGAGGTAGAATTCTATGTTCACAGGTCTTTTTCTCCTCTCAGAAGGGAAGATTCCCCATGATCCAGTGTGCTTTGCTGATAAGCCTGCAGTGAGAGAGGACTCCTGGTGCAGCCTCTGCTGGGAATCCTGCCTTGCCTTTCTTTATTCCTTCATTTAGCTAGATGGGTTGTCAGGGATATTAGGCTTGTGTCACTTTTCTTTTTCAAACCAGTTTATGGTAGTATAAACCATTTGTGTGGATGGTCACACCTTTTTAACAAAAAGCTCTCTGCTTTTGGGTTTGAGCTCTTTGTGGGGTTGTTGCAACTTTTGGGTTTTGTCTGTTTGCTCTTCTGGTGAGGAGGAAGGCATTCAATATGCTCCTGCTACTGAAGATGAACTGGAAGGCTTCACCTGATATGTGTGCATGATTTACCTCTAGCTTTTTAAGGTTTGAGGAAACTTTAATTAGTAAGCAGATATAATACATTTTTGAGCTACATATTCTAGTTTCATTCAAAGAAGAAAAGATGCTTCCATTTTATTTTTTATAGCTGTGTAAAACAGGAAGAAGTAATTGAAAAATTTGTGTAAGCTATTATAACTTAATTTTTTTAATAAAAATCAGCTTTCAGAAGTTGTAAGAATACTATGTCATGTCATGTGTTTTGTTTTGATTTTTTTCACCTGTTACTGTTTTTGGCTCTCACCTCTTCTGGACCAAATTAGCACTGGAACTTCCTAGATCATCAAAGTGTCAAACAAAGCAAATGAAATGTAAATGAAGTAATAGGATTTCAACATATGTGTGTTCAGAAAGAAAAGCAGCTGAAACTAAGATATTTCATCTGAGATACTTATGATTAAGATCTCAGAGTATTGATACCACCATTTAAATTATTGATTAAAAAATTGAAATACTGTGTCTGTCTTTGAGGAAATACAGGTATTGTAAGGGAGATGTATAAGTTGAAACAGTTTTGGCAAAAGAAGGAACTGCTGCAAACTGGTCATGAATAAATCCGGGGCTCAGGTAAAAGAAGGTTCTAACCAGCAGGATTCAAGCACAATCTCTCTCTGAATGTTGAGGAGCAGAAAGATTCAGCTGACCTTATGTGGTGGTTGGTTAAATGTATGAAAAGGATTACTCTTCATTATCTTCTGTAGTAGGGGTAAATGTTACTTGATGACCCAGGAGTTCCCCCTCATTCTTGCTTCTCCTGGCTCTTGTCTGTGAGGAGAATGTTGTGTTTTGATATTTACTTTCCACATGCCCTCATTATATTGTGTGTTAAGCATAAGACTTTTAAAAATACAAGGTGTTGAAATCTGAATATAATAATGCCTTGTAGGAATGGCCTGATAGTGCAGAGCTAATGCAGAAACTAGGTAAAATGTGTCATGGAATTTCTCATGAGTGAACCTTTGCCCCAGATACACAGCTGTTGGTGTGCATCAGATTACCTACTTATGCAATGCTGTAGATACCTTCTGTTTGCATTGTCACATGCTTCTGCAGCTAAATTTTGGACTAGTACAGATTTTAATCTCACGACAACAAACCACTAAGTAGTTGGCACAGTTTATTAACATAAAGAGAATTAATTTTTTAAAATATATAAGTAGAGGCTTTGATTTATGCTAGACATTTAAGAACATATGATGCATCTTGATGCTTTCTGTATTGGTTCTGTGGGACCTAAAACTAGATTTTACAGTGTTATTTTTGACTTACTGCTGTGTAGCAATGCAGTAGAATAGTTCTAGTTTTGCCACAGTTATAGATTCAACTGATGCAATGGGTATGTTGCATACCTACTGAAAAGAGAGAAATCAGCTCGCTGGCTTTATCAGACAATTTTAATTTAGAAGTGCATTTTTTTGCATTGTGAGAGCATTTCTACAACATATCTGGTGTCTTTACTCCTCCTAGTAAATTACACAGTTTTTGACTATCTGCCTGAGGTGTGGGTGGGATGGATTTTACTTTCCCCTCCTTGCTTTCCTGTCTTTTTGTAATTCAGGGACACTTATTCAGGTCATCAATGAAATGCTGGACTTCCAGTTTAAAACAAATCAACAGAAAACCTCAAACACTGTTCCCTCCACCCTTCCCCCCAAAAAAACCCCAACAAAAACACCAAAAAACCCCACAAACAAACAAAAAACCACCCAAACATACCAAGCAAAAAAAAAAAAAAAACAAAAAAAAAAAACAACACCAAAACCAAACAAAGCAAACAAAAAAACCCCCCACCTCCACAATTTTCTCCCCATTTTCCCTCAAGTCTATGGAAAACTTACCTACAGAAACACTTTTCTTTAATAGCCCCTGGTTGTAGTTCTGGGCAGGCTCTGTTAATTTTGGTGGCCTCTGAATCCTGTTGCTCTGTATTCACAGAGGCAGCAAACCCCAGGAGCACCTTCAGTCTGTGTGCACACTTCCATTGGCACCACACTCAGTGGAACCAGGAAGGTTGAAGTGTATAGGTACCTGTTGAGATATGAATTTCATATAGATATGGAAAAGAACTGATGGTGGGTCAGTGGTGCATTTTGATTTGGAACATACTGATAGTAACAAGAGATACAATGGATACATTTTAAAATAATCACTGGAATACTGAGGTGTTTCTACTCTCACTCCAGTTGTGCAAAAGTTACATGAATTTCAGTGTGACTTGTTAGAAACTTTGAGACTTTAATTTCTGATTGGTCAACCAGTCAAGATGGTTGTTGAATTTTTGCAAGTAATTCCAACAGAGAGCTGGTATTAGAAGTTGAGAAGAATACCAAGCTGTTTTTCTGCATAACTGAAACATCTGGTTTTGTTGTCTGATCTTGGGCTCTTTATTTGTGCTGAAGAAAACTGCTGGTGTTCTAAAAGCAGAAGTTCCTTTCTTTCTGCAGCAGTCCATTTGGCTCACAACAAAATGAAAGGAACTTAGATTCACAGAGAGAATCAACTAAAAAAAAAGTGTCCTGGTATTTCTGTTCACTTTATAAATGCAAGCATTATGTGTAGCTATCCCAAGAATTATGCAGAGTTGAAGAAACTTCATAGCTGTTTTCTACAGTACTTATACTTTGTGAATTACTTGGTTATAACTCTTTAAAATGTTAAGATGAAAAGTGAAATTCTTGGCAGTCATTTATGAATAACTCTCAGCTGTTAGTGCTTACTTTAACACTTTTATTGCTGGGCTTGTGTTTGATAGGAGGATGGAACACTTCTTGCCTCTTTTAAAGATGAAGTCTACACTATGGCTTTCAAACAAATGTTGGTGCAGGTAGAGTGGAGCAGGTTTTATGCCCTTAGTGCAAAATAATGGAAAATGGCTTATACTTAGCTACAGGCTGGTTCTGTATTGCGTAGTCCAACCATGCTGCTTTTAAAATGAAACTTCCTGCTTGCATAGTTAAGGTACATCTGAGGAGGAGACTTACTGTTCCAGTGGGACAGGTAATTAAAGTTCTCAGTAGCTTTATTAAAGATTTGTGTAAATCACTAATGGGATTGGCAGGCTGAGCTCCACTGCATTGCAGTGTTGTGCAGTGTGGATTAGACAGCTTTCACATAAATGTTTACCTTGTACTTTCCCAAGTGTTTGAGTTGCAGGTTAGTCCATAACATATTTTTCTTCTTTAAATAAAGCCTGTTTTAAACACACTTGTTTTGAATTCTTCCCATTTCAGGGAACTCTCATGTATCTGCATAGCATGATAAACCTCAAATTAGACTTAATTTCACTGTCTTTGTGCAGCTTGCATAGCATGGAAAAAAATCAGACCTTACAACAGATAACAGCTACTTCATTGGAGTTTATGCATTATGCCTGCCTTGTCCATGGGGAACTGGGAGGAGAAACTGATGATTCAATTTCTTGGCATACAGCAATGAAGTGAAATAACTGTTTTAAATGTCTGACATTTAAGGATTGGTTTGGACAGGGAGAGCATATTAAAAATTGGAGAATTTAGACTTTCAAATTATTCAGCCAGCTTATGCTGAGACACTTAGGGTAAGAAAAAAAGACTAAGCCTCTTTCAGCCTGACGATGAGTAACTTAATTGTGATCTGTGATCACATGAGGAAGGACAGTGTGAGAAGTACTTCCTATGCTTATTAAAGTGTTTGCCCCAAGTTGTTTATTTTTAGGTTCATTGGCAGAAAAATTAGCTATGCATATGGTATTTATGGTTTCAAGTTTGTAACAACACTAAGTTGGGATACCTTAGTTGGTAGAATCATTTTTCTAGCAAGTCTGTCTGGTTCTCCCTGAGAAGCAGGAAGGTGACTGTGGGACTGCTATTTTAGAAGTGTGTCTTAGATGTTAATCATATACTCAGTACTTTTAATTTAATTTTTCTAAGAAACATTGCTAGCTCCCTCCATCTGCAGTGCCTGTATATAGATTTTGTATTCTCAGTTCTTATTGTTTCATAAAGTTACCTGGCTTACTATTTAAAATGTATGCATATATAAGTGGAACAGGTAGACCAGCTTGATTCAGTTACTGTCTTCTGCTGGCTGTTCTCTATAGTAATTTTCTTCTGCTATTACCAAAATGAAGATTTTGGAGGACCAAGGCCAGCTGTGGCAAGCTGAGAAGCAAATAGTGGCGTTTCTTATATAATTATGGGATAGACTAACACATATACCAGCAAAGGGAGTCTGCACTCAAAGGACAGGTCTGTCAGTGGTAAACACTGAACATACATAAGCCAGCTCACTTTTGGCTGCTATATACAAGTGTTGCAGTCCAACAGAGCTGCTGGTTCTGGTGGGTTGGGGTCTGGAGGCCCCCAGCATAATGGGAGCTCTGTATTGCTCCTCTCCAGACACAGCCTTGTGATGGTGGAAATTCTGACTGAGCTTGGAAAGGCAGTTGTAGATGTTACACAGTGGGAATATGACTTGAGAAATCTCCTTCTCCTGTTTGTTTTGTTGTTTCTTTTTCCTCCTCGTCTCCTTAATTCTTAGCAGAATTTGAGCCTATTGGGTGAAATACAATTTCATTTCATTTCTTAGCCATTGGGTGAAATGCAGTAAATGTGCTCTGTCAAGAGGTGGTGACTGAAGAGTAAAATGATTTCCTGGGAAAAAATGTTTTCATTTTTTTAAAGCCTGCTTCTTCAGACAAGAATATTTTGAGGTTTTCCTTATTCTTTTTCCTAACTGCGGCTTTATGAAGGCTTAACCTAGAGATGTGTTTAAAGCATATGAGTTGGGCATGACTCCCAGTTCTCAGGAATAGATACTGCTACTGTGACTGCACTGAATTGTCATTCAGCAAATGATTTAAGTGATTTGTCTACTCTGTCTATTTTTAGTGACATTCTCTTTTTTCCTCCCTAACCCCTTTTTCTTAGCGTTCCCATGGTTTGGAATGGATATCGGTGGAACGTTGGTTAAACTGGTCTACTTTGAACCTAAGGACATTACTGCAGAGGAGGAGCAGGAGGAGGTGGAAAACCTGAAAAGCATTAGGAAATACTTGACCTCCAACACAGCCTATGGTAAAACTGGCATTCGCGATGTGCACCTGG
This sequence comes from Ammospiza caudacuta, assembly GCF_027887145.1. Classification (NCBI taxonomy): domain Eukaryota; kingdom Metazoa; phylum Chordata; class Aves; order Passeriformes; family Passerellidae; genus Ammospiza; species Ammospiza caudacuta. The sequence goes on along the minus strand of NC_080601.1, from coordinate 22,270,649 downwards.
AACTGAAAAATTTGACTATGTGTGGACGCAAAGGAAACCTGCACTTCATCCGCTTCCCCAGCTGTGCCATGCACAGGTTCATACAGATGGGCAGTGAAAAGAACTTCTCCAGTTTGCACACTACGCTCTGTGCCACAGGAGGTGGCGCTTACAAGTTTGAGGAAGACTTTAGAACGGTACGTGAGCAGTTCACATGGTTCAGTGGGAGGTACTTTGGAAAGACATTGTGAGAGCCCATCTATTAAAACTTGCTGGGAAAATAACTTTTTTTAGTCCATCCTAACTGATTAGGAGCAACAGAATCAATTCACATTTGTTAATTGGTGACATTGCTGAGAAGATGGAGTGGGGAGGGAAGGGTACTCTACTTGCTGGCTGTTCTACTGAAGTGTTGCTGTGCAGGATGTTTTTAGTAAAGGAGGAGTTGTTTTAGACTATGGCTGTGATGATTAGATGCTTCATAATCAACTGAGGGTATGTTATGACAGCCTAGAAGCCTGACACTACAGGTACTTGCAAACTGGTTATTGGAAACCAGATATGAAACCAAACAGGCTGGAGATTTGATTCCAGTTCCCTTCCCTTTGTATTAACCTTCAAACAGACTGAAGTCAAGAGTCCAGAAGACTCTTGGAGCACGGGGGAGAGACAGTGTGTGGGAACATAATAATACCAGTGAGCTTTTGATTTCAATTCTGTGAGCATGCCATTTAAAGAAAGGCAATTCATGAGATGAGTAGGTCTCAGATCCCCAAAGATTTTAAAATAGCCTTTGCAGGGAACTCCAGAAGCTGATGTAAATGTGAAGTTTTGCACAAGAGTACTCTTCAAAAATTGGTTGTAGTGCAGAAGCATCAAAGAGCTATAGTACAAACCATGTTGAAGAGAAAAGGCATTCAGGCAGTTGTCTGTTGTGCATCTGTCTGTATTGGGACATATCTCCATTTATTTTCTGTGAAAAAGAGACTAATCTGATTTTTCCAGAACGGTGTCACTAAGACTAATGTGAATGATTTACTTGACTGGTGGGTCTGGCACTTGTGTCCCTAACTTTTGACCTGATTTTGAGGGAGAGGGATGGCCACTGGGTATGGCAGGTGACAGCTGCTTTTCTGTCTCTGCTTCCATCCAGGGAGCTCTCATACTGAATCACCAGCTGCTCTTTACTGCAGTCCTTGGCTCTGTGAGCTTCATATTTACCTCCCAGGCTTCATCCCTGCTGTACAAGAGGGTTTTTTCTCTGTAAATACCCTCTCATCATCAATATCCTCGCATACCATATGACCGGGATTCTAACTGGGATAAAGAATGCTCTAAGAGCTCAACATGAATTCCAACTGTTAGGCTGTTTTGCAGTCACTTTCAGTGAATGTTAGACTGTTTCCATGTCCAAAGAAGGATTATCAAGTTTCTGAATTGGTGTAGTAGTCCACTACTAGTGCAAGATTTCTTGTTTAGGCTGACTGCAAATCCCTTACAAGTTAGAGTCCACTGATGATTAAGTCCTCAAAAACGTGTTTGCCTTGTGTTGTTTAGGGATGTTGGCACCACAGTAGGAGGTGAGTTTTAGTTCTAGTCAGTGTGGCCTCAGTTGAGGTGTGTTTGAGTATCTTATTTCCTGGGAATGGTTCAGGCCACATTCTTTAGTGACAATGGGAGGTCACTTGAGGACTTTCTGAAGAGGCTGACTATCTCCTTGGAATGGTCAGTCTCTCCAAATTCATTCTTCCTGCATCATGTAATAACAGATACAGGTGCTTAGTAAGGAAGTTCATGCTCCTTGCTCCCACAGCTGTGGAACTCAACTGGAAGTTACCTGATAGCTTGCAGAGCTGAACATTTCTCTCTGTAGCTTTGGCCTTACAGGCTGTAAATGTGCAATCCACAGCAAGGGATCAGTCTCATCTCAGCTGCAGTATAGTCAGTAGAGCAGGGGAAGCAATGGCTGGAGGAGTTGGGGCTGTTTTGCCAACTATTGAACACAAATACAAGGCCACGTAGCAAATAACTGGTTGACTTAGGCATGAAATTCCACACCTCTGCAGTGTTGTTAACATCCTGTGTGCTACAACACCTGTAGGTAGTTTAAGACAAACCCTATAAAGGCTGGCTGGGGAGTTTTCTGGCATAAAGCTATCAGTGAAGTGCAGTTGGACTAAAGTAAGTGCTTTGGACACCTCTTCCAGCTATCCAGTTCCTGTTCGAGCTTCCTTTATAGCAAGTGTTTCTTGGCTCAAGCAGTAATATCCTTGGAGAATTACAGAAGCAGAATATTATCCATTACATGGAGGTTTGCTTGCTTAATCGCTCTCAAAGGTCAGCATGTTCTGGGTACTGGCACTTAAATTGTCACACTTCATTAGCCATGGTAACAGCAGCTGGCTATCAGTGTGTTCTGCTGTGTATAAATTGACACTGGACAACAGCTTCAGGACTGCTCTGTCAAAGTTCTGAAATACCTGTTTCAAGTATTTGACCACTAATTCACCTCTAGAAGTAGAGAATATGTGCCAAGTCTAAATCGTGCTACTGCAGATTTCAGTATTGTAAAATGCCTTATATGCTATTTGCTACTTAGAAGCAGTGTGGAAAAACTAAGGTATGTTTGTGAATGTTGTTATTTTAATTTAAAAATCTGGCTAAATGTTAGTAAATTCATTTATCTAGCTAACGTGGTTTTGTTCTGGCCCTTTATTTTCCTTTGTATAGGCTTTTAAGTTACTTGTCTTTTCGAAGTATTTCTCAATGTGACTGTAAGATTGCATAGATTTAGGACAAAAGATCCAATACATTGCAAAACAATGTTCAAATCCCAAGGAAGGAAGCCTTCTAAGATCATAGAAGCTTTTTCTCCTTAAAAATAGAGAGGCAAATACCCTGTTATTACTTGTCTCTGTTCCTTTGTCTGGTTTTGAATCCCTAAATGAGTTAAATAGGTTTGATCTAGACATCTCTGTTGCTTTTGTGTATTAAAAAATAACATACAATGGTGAGACATAGTCTGGTCACCTTAAGACTGTTTATTTTTCTATAAAAAGGCAACTAAATCTACAAAGCTACCTAGGTTTAGCTGTCTCACCTCCCTTATGTGATCTGCAGTGTTGGAGAGGTGGATACCTGAGGAAGTCTCTATGGTCTGCTTGCTGATTGCTGGAAGTATGTGGGATCTCTTGTCAGCCAGTAGCTTGGCAAATCATGAGACTCATTCTGAACATCTGAGTGCTTACCCTAGAAGTAGGAAAACTGACTCTATTCATTAAACTAGACCACAGAAATAATTTTACCAACCATATGGTTACACTTAATGTTCATTGAAGAGAGCATCAGTAAGTAATTCACCAAAAGGACTGTTTCCAGCCTAGAGGGTTTTTTCTTGCATTTTTGTTCTTTTTTTACCTTCTCTCTGAAAGACTCTGAATGGTCTTTATAGCTGGCAGTCTTTATTTTCAGGTAACAGTGATGTTAAGGCATGGATGAATCTGCAGCCTAATTCTGATAATCCTTCCTCCTTTCCCCAGCTGTGTCACTTCACATATTCTGTAAATGCTCAATAACTGCTTCTGTGAAAGTAAGGAGTACTTAGACTTACTCTTGTGAGGTGAATCTCTCTGTGCTCTGTGGCTCCTCCATGATAGCACAGACACATGACTTGCACAGGAGTTTGCTGTTAATGTAATGAGGAATAAATTTCTAGGCTGCCACTCAGTTTTGTAAAGCAACTCAATGTAAAGGATGGGCAGGATGAGGGGAAGGACTATTCAGACTTTTGATTAAAACCTGCTCTGTTATAAAATTTCTGTTGATTGCAGTGGCTCAAAGGTGGGGTCTTTGTATTCCTTTCCTGAACAGACACCTGCAGAATCTGACTTGTCTTAATAGAAATTTTATTGCTGTCTTCAGTGGGAGCAGCATCTGTGCTAAAAACACCCAATCACTTAATCAAGAACATTTGGGACAGGGGAAGGAAATCTCTTTACCAACACAGACTCAAACTCAGGCCTTGACCTTCCCATAAAGGAAAATTATTTAAAAGTGAGTTTGGCTGTTGGATAGTGATTTTCTTGTGCCAGTTATTAGCTAATTCAAAGGCTTGACTTTGTGCTATGAGCTGAATGTCTGAAGATGACTTATAGACTGTGTTAATCTTAAAACAAATAAATAAACTCACTGTCCTGTGTTGTAGGATGAGTAAGCTGTGTAACTCTTTCACAGTTAGTATGAGACTCAAAAATCTTCTTGCTGCGGAGGCTGGAGGCAGCTGCTCAGGCTGTAGGGGCTGGGCTGGAGTTGAAGAGGCATCCAGAGAATGGGTAAAGTAACTTCTTCAGAGGGAATGGGAGAAACAATGTGCATCTCTTTCTGCCAAGAGAGAGGAGAGATCCTTAGGGCTCCTGTGCCAGGGGGCAGAGCTCTGCACAGGATTCCTGATGAGTGCCTTTTTTGCCCAAAGCTGATATAGAGTGCATCTTCTGCCTCAGTGAATGTTGGAATTGCAGTTTGTTTGCATTAGGCTTTGTCTTGTTTGAATGTGAGTATTTTCAGCTCCATAAAGTAGCATGGTTGGGGTTTGAAGTGAAGATAAAATATAAAGAAAGCAAAGTCTTTATGAAAGTAGAAGAGATGGAAGGAAAAGCTAGATTGTAAGCTATTCTAAGAAATAAAAACTGGAGCAATGCCCAGCAGACATAAAAGCCACAGTGACATAGTAAACGAGGCTGTTGTAATTGATAATTAAAAACTTGCCAGATGCTGTGTTCCTAACAGGTTTTTTACAGAAAAAAAAAATCATGTTTCTCATTGAAAGTCTAAGCAAAAAATGAACTTGCAACTGCATCGGGGTTCAGATTTTGCTGTGTTCACCAGAATACAGTAAAAGTGGGTGAAATGTTTCATGAGCTGGACCTTCATTGAAAATATGTCTGCACACCAATGGTGATACATTAGACTTCAACCCCAGAGCAAGTATGTCATGGCTGCCTTCAGCTCACTTCTAGAGGACTGGGCTGTTTCATGTTCACCTTGCTGAAGTGGATGTATTTCCTCACCCATAATAAGAAACAAATGGGACCCAAGTCTTTGACACATGTGCTTCCATATTTGAAAGCACAGACAAGCTGGTACCATGTTTTTTCTTTTTATACTGCTTGATACTTGAATACAGATGATTTTTTTAATGTTATGCTATTACACTATTTAAAAAACAAGGCAAACAACAAAGAAATCCAAGTCTAAATTTTGTCAAGTAATACAATTTCCCAACACTTCTTGCAAGAGTACAAGAGATGGTCTTTGATTTTTCTTGGAATAGCATCTGTACACAGTAGCAGCAGACCTTTTGTATCCTAAATCAACTGTGTTTCAGGAGTGTGATGCTAAGGTCATGGGGGAAATGTTGGCTATTTTCTTTTGGTGTGTGGCACCTGCTTGCAGGCATGGTTGAAGTCCTAAGTTACTCCTTTTGATGGTCCTGAAGAGTTTCTTGAGGTCTAAAGTGTTTTGTTCCCTAGCCCAGTATTTAAAAAGCAGTCTTAAAAAGAAGAGAGATATCTACAGTCTGGCTATAATGCAGAAAAATTATTCTTTTAAAAAATGTCCGTGTGGTTCCTCTGTAATCATCATAAATTTTCCCTCCAGGGTTCTGTACACTACTTTGTTCTGCAGTTGTTCTTCTCATAGCCCAACTTTCTGACATAACCTCTAGAGAGGCACTGTGCTAAATATAGTTACAGGAGTGCAGAGTAGGGTAAGTTGACCATTTTGCTGTCTGCCTTCATGGTAGGAATTGTAAAGGGCTGGAAAATACCTGCAAATGCATTTTGTAAACATTGTAGGAAAAGCATCCAATTAAAATGTGCTTCTAGACACATCTTCCATTTTAGTTATGCATATTTGCACATAAACTTTGGTTCCTCTAAGAAGAGGTTTGAACAGCTGAAAGTTGAGGATGAGTAGAGTGTGGTAGGTCAGGTTATGGCAGCAGGAAGAAATATTTGCCTACTTGTAAATTAGTTACAATGGTTACAGGTGCCTCTATTCTGAGTGCACTTTTGGTGCTTTGAGACATTGGGAGCAAATACACAGTTGTGAATGCAGGGAAAGGGACAGAATTGTGACCATGGCTCAGTTGTGGCTTCTTGTACAAAACTGGGTTACTACATTTCTTGAAACTTTGCCCTAATTTCTGTTTAGAAATAAGAACAGTGTTGGCTCAGTAAGCTGTTTGGAGCCTTGGGTGTCTGGTGGCTGCAGAGCTTTTGATTCTCTGAAGAAAGGTGGATTGACATAGAATACTGATGCCTGTGTTGATTATTCCAAAAATCAAAACCAGACTTTTCAATGACACAGGAAAATAGTTTTTCAGTCTGCTATGAATATCATACATAAAAGAAAGCAGTAATAGGACTTCTCTGCTTACAGTATATCAACTGTTAAATATAGGACAGAGCTATAAAAAGCAGAACACATTTTAGTGTATCTTTTATACATGGAGGGCTGGACCTAATAAAAGCTTTATGTGTAGTGCTTGAGAAAGAAGCTGATTAGTTTCTCTTGTTCTGTTCTTACAGAGTTGGTGAGGTGACTGGAGAGTTTGTAGAATCGAGGGGTTTGCCTGTGGTTTTGTACTGGTGTCAGAAGTGTTCTGCTCTGATTTGTATTACTTGTTTGTGTCTTGCAAGGTCTCTGGCTAGTGCTTACCTGAGTGTAAAAGTGTAGCCTGGATCAGACAAAAGCAGCTTGTGGTCTAATAGAAATTCATTAAATCCAAAATATCTGCAAAGTACCCTTAAGAATTTTGTAACATTTCTTGAAAAACTTTTTCTCATGAATGATGCTTATTCTATTTGCTAGCTAAATGGTTCAAGTCTTTTATGCTGCATGTCTATAATTTTAATTCATGTAGCAATGTGGTAACCAAAAAAAAAAAGGGGGATTGCAGGAGTTGCAGGAGGAAAGACAGAAACAAGAGGAAATTATTTCCACCTCTCTCACTTGTCTTATGAATAACTGGATCTATATTGAGTCTTTGAGACTGCTGGTTTGGGGTCTTTTTGGTCTTATTTCTTTTCCGTGGTTACAGGATCTGAGGAGTGGCAAGTAAAACAAGAGGACAGACCCAAAGAGTGGGATGGCTTTCACTTAGGGCAAGCTGGAGCTGGGTACAAGTAAAGCAAAGTCTTGACAGGGGAGATTTAAATAGCTTGAAAGAATGTAACCTATTGACCATGCCTGTTCCACAGAAATATCTTCCCTCTTTATAGTGACTTAATATAGCTTCCAGAATTAAAAATAGCACATAGCTACCCATGTAAATCTTCTCCATTAGCTGTTAGGAAAACATCCTGCAGTGTGCAAATACTGAAGAACCAGCTGTGTACTGTATAACTCCATTATACTCTGCTGCTTTTTTTTTTTTTTTTTTTTTTTTGCTAGAAAGTACAGTTAGTTATGACCTGCTTTGCATGCATGAGGATGAAAATGACCTCAGGATTTGGATGGGCATCTTTGCAGGTTTTTTTTTGCCCTCTCCTGTGCCTAACAATGAAAAGGAGTGTTTCCACAGTTGGTCAATGTATCCTATTTTGATAAAGGGATGTTATTTATAATTCTAGTGAATAGAATGCTGTGGCAAGTAGACATGTCTGTTGAAGTACAGTCATGGTGACCTGCAAGATCTCAGAGGGAATGTCTTTTGTCAGCTTTTGTTACTGGTTATCTGCCTTCTCTGTAAGTTATAGTCTGCTGGGGGCATGGGCCTGACAGTCTTTTTGTTTGGATTTTTATATGTTTTTTCACCAAACATAGGGGTTATGCCTCTCTTTTTCATGTGGCATTTTAAAGTGCTCATTGTAATTTAAAAATTAATCAGAATAACTAGTGATATGTACAAAAAAAAACCCCACTGTATATTTAATGCATATTTACATAATATGAACGTCTTAATTATATTGAAAATTTCATTAAACTGCTGGGAAATGTGGTTGGATGATCAGGTAAAGCACTTTGCATCCTGAGGAATGCTGCTGTGTAGGCATATGTCAGATACTGCTCAAAAGCTGCAGAGCACAGCTCCTCTTGGGTTGGGAATGAGGGGGAAGACTTATTGCATCAGAATATGAAGGAGGAGAAATACTCCTGCTTGCAGAGCCCAGAATGTCTCAAAGGCAAACGAACTGGATGGCATTACTGTGTAGCACATCTTGGTTTTGGGAGGTACCTGTCATCAGCCAGATAGTGAATTTTTATTTCAGACTTCATGCTTATATCTTTGTACTGCTTAAATAGCATAATGTGTTACTATTAAAGTGATCAAAGTGCTCCAGTGGAACCTTTTGTCCTTCTCAGTGTTGTGTTATGCTAGGAAATGTGTGTTTCTTAATTTCTTGTTATTCTTTTACAGATGGCTGATCTACAGCTCTATAAACTGGATGAATTGGACTGTTTGATCCAGGGCCTCCTTTATGTTGATTCTGTTGGTTTCAATGGCCAACCAGAGTGCTATTATTTTGAAAATCCTACAGATCCTGAACAGTGCCAGAAAAAGCCTTACTGCCTTGATAATCCATATCCTATGCTGCTGGTTAACATAGGCTCAGGGGTCAGCATCCTAGCTGTGTATTCTAAGGACAATTATAAAAGAGTTACAGGATCCAGGTAAATTTACTTTTGGTTTTTTTAATTTTTTTTTTTCCTTCACAACTGAACAGATAGAATTAGAGAATGTGATCGGTAGCTACAGCTCCAAATTGTGCATGTATTCCCATTTCTTTTAAAAGTCTACCAGTAGCAAGGCTGCAAATATCCTAGGATACCTTCAGAGAGAGAATCTGTGTCAGGGAAATCATTGATCTGTTCAACTTTACACCTGCCTTAGCCTCTTGTTGGTGCTCTTACCTATTTCCTATCTCTTGCTGTGAATTGCCAAAATAGAACTGTCCCAGCAAATGAGTGTTCTCTCCCCTGCATTCTGTTTTTTGGTGCATGATACAAAGTTTCTCCTGTAAAATGCACATGATGTAATTACATATCTTCTATTGCCTTACCTAGGGCATATCCTTGCCACAATGGTAGCCATGAGCCATTTCTCTATCTGCAGTATGGACGTATACAAGTTCAGTGGGAGGCATTGGATTTCTTGTAGTTCTGGGTCTTTTTCAAGCACAGAGATTTTGTATCTTTGGTAGACATGCTTCTAATCCTTTCCACTGTGGAAGGAAAAACATGACTGCAGGGTGTTGTTGACTTGTTATAGGTGATGAAATCAGTGCTGTCTTGTGGCTGGTGTGCAGAGCTTTCTACTGTTCAAATAATGAGTATACTACAGCTCTGTGAGTTGTGTTCTGAAAAACCCAATAATCCAAGAGCACAGAATAAACAGTGACCTCTGTGACCTCCTGTGCTTTTTTCATGAAGTGCAAGAGTGGTGTCTCACTGATCCCCTTGTTTTCAGTGGCTCCAGTCTCTGTGACTGCAGGCGCTGCAAATAAGCTTTGTCAGTGGCCAAGAAAGAATGAGGAAGGATGTAGAGATTACTAAGTTGAAGTTCATGTCTGTAAGACTGAAAAGTTCAAAGTAGAGCTTTAATGGGTTAGCAACATGTTATGCAGTTAAAAATCCCTGCTAATTTAATGTAGTCAGTAAATATTGTACTGAGCCTTTACAAAATATTCAAGTGAGTGCTCCTTGCTCAGAGTTCTTTCAGGCAAAGAACATTCAGGGTTGATGCTGGGCTTGCTTTGAAAAGGAGCCAACCAGAATGCTTTCTGCCATTGGCTAGGGGAACAAGGTCTGCCTTGGCTGCCAGCCCTCATAGATTTACCTTTGTTCACTGTTCATTCTTTCCTCAGTCATTTGAGTGCTCTGCTGGTTAATTATTCTTGTGCAGAAAACTTGTTAGAGTGCTACAAATAGCAAAGTGGTATCTGAGGTACTGGATTGGACCTTATTCTTAGCTAACCCTTTAGTACAATTCTCCTATTCAAGGATTAAAGACTCAAGGCTAGTTCAGTTAAGACCACACTTGTGTTAAATAGGAACTCATTGCAGAGTGTCTGCGTTCCCTCCTCGAGGGAGGGGTTCTGAGATGCAGCTGGCACCTGTGTGCAGCATGTTGTCAGTGGCACTCTGAAGGGTTGTGGTGAGAGCTGGGCTGAAGGGACTGTGCTTTTGCAGCCTTGGAGGAGGAACGTTCCTGGGGCTGTGCTGTTTGCTCACTGGCTGCGAGACGTTTGAAGAAGCGCTGGAAATGGCCGCGAAGGGAGACAGCACCAACGTGGACAAGCTGGTGAAGGACATCTACGGAGGGGACTACGAGCGCTTTGGCCTTCAGGGCTCTGCCGTAGCCTCCAGGTGTGTGTTAACTGGGCTGTTTGTAAGCAGGCCCTTGGAAACTTCCTATGCATGCTACACTGAGTGCATCATCCCTGGACTATGCACCGTGTCCATGTGGAAATGTCACTCCACGGGTCATGGGGTTTGTCCTTTGATCTCTCACCTACTTTTTGCTCTTGTTTTTTTAAACAGCTGTAAGTAATGCCTCATATAGTTTGCTTCCATTTAAAAGACCAGTTATTTTAGAAGTGTCCTTACTCATTGTTCTGCCTTTCTAATGAGATCCCTTTTCACATTTCAAATCTGTCACAAATGAATGGTTATCAAATCCAAGCAAAGCTTGCTAAATGATAAAATTTTAAGGGCTTTTATCACTCCTGAATATCTCATGTTAAAAGGCATGATCTTCCTCACACAGCTTTGGTCATATGATGAGTAAAGAAAAGAGAGATTCCATCAGTAAAGAGGACTTGGCCAGAGCTACTTTGGTCACCATCACCAACAACATCGGTTCTATCGCTCGCATGTGTGCACTGAACGAGGTGAGTTATTTACCATGAGCTTAAAATCTTTGGAGACAACATAGTGAGATTAGCAGCATGCAAAAATGCAAATTGCTGACATAGTAGGTGTGTCACTGGCCTTGGTAAATATGCATGTATTTAATGTCATGTTATAACTCTTGCGGCTTGTTATGTGCATGCTTTGATGTAAAGTGTAAGGCTGTTCAAGCTTCAAAGCTACAGAAGAGGGGAGAAAAATTGTCTGTAAATGCCTCTTCAAGGCATTGAGTTTCAGCCTGGAGTGTTCACTTGTTCTCAAGCTGTAATACATAGATATTACCATGTTTTTAATGCTAATTATTACTCTGTTACTTTGTAGCAATTTACAGGTTTTACTATAGCAAGATAGAATTTATTTTGAATACTATTTTGCTTGGATTGTTTCCATAGCAGGGTGGGTTGAAATTGTGTATTGTGTTAAATGTTTGGATAGATGCAAGTTCCATTGCATTGTGTAAGAAAAAGGAAAAATTCAGTTCATTTTCCTTCCTATCAGATGCTTATTACATTCTTTTCATTAGGCATGATAAATAGGGATGGATTGTTCCATCCATGCACTACAGCTTCCAGCAGCTAAAAAAAACCAAATACAAACCCCACCACAAACCCAAACATTCAGGCCCTTGCTTTTATTTGCAGATTTCATCCTTTACCATTATGTGGTAACTAATACCTTTCATCTGCTCTGAGTAGATAATGAATTTAAAGAATTTTTTTAAATATGTAGATGTTTTAGCTGCACAGCATTCTGTTGGTAGAAAAAAATTGCTGCCACTTTTATATTTTTAATCAACAACACACAGAGCCAGAAAAATTGATCAAAACAAACCCAAGGAACTCAACAAACTGCAATCTAATCACTTTATTGGGTCCCATCTAGCTTATGGCTTTATCAGAAATAGTAAATAATTAATCACGAGTGCTTTTTGTGGGTGTGGGTTTTGATTTGATTTTTAATCAACCTTTGTTGCCTCTCCCTCTTGGTCTTTCCAAGACAAAAGGTCCTAATGCTTAGTCTCCTTACCTAATAAAAGAGAAGACACTCTTTTATGCATTGCTTCATTTTGTCTTTTAAATCTTTTTATGGTTGTAATTTTAAGGTTGAATTATCAGATCTTTATATGATATTCAGAGTGTCATTGCTCAATAATTTATGTGATGGCATATGGATAAATTTTGTGTTCAGAGTTCTTTTGCTAGCAGTTCATAATACTTCATTTTTGTGAGCATGGAACTCATTTCTAAAAAATCAACAATCTCTCCATGGTGTCATCTTAAAAGTGGCTAATTAGGAGCCCCTATTATTGTGTCTGCATAATCAAGCATCTTTCCCCCTTTCAGTTGTGTCATTTCACTCTTTAAATTTAAACTTCATCTGCCATTTTTCCCTCAGTCGTGGGATATAAGTCTATTCAGCACTGCTATGCTATTCATTTTTAATTTTCTTTTGATTTTGTATGCCATTGTTATGTTTTTTGCTCATATTCCTCTCTGGAGGACCTGATCAGCACAAGTTGCAGTGTATGCCCCTATCAAATGCCACTGGTAACCTTCCTTCATTCTGAAAAGTGGCTGCAGGCTTACTTTTTCTTTCTTGACAATTTGACTCTTTCAGTCAGGATGATTCCCTTTGAGTGTTCTCTTTGCTTTCAGCTTCTTTACAGTGTTGCCTTGTGGCATGGAGTTCAAGCAGCATTGTACAGGGCTATCAAAGCATGGAGAGTTGCAGCAGGGAACCACACAGGAGGAGACAGGCTGCTAATGAAACTAATGCTTCTGAGTCACTGTGAAAAGTTCCTACCATCTTTGTTCTGGGGCAGGCCTCTTAAAAACTGGTGTGATCCATAGAATTTGGTGGAGGAATGTGAATTGATGTGTTAAATATTCTTCATTTCACAGTGTCAAAGCAAAATTTCTCCAACGCCTGAAGTAAATGATTTTGTAGTTTTAGAGAATGAAAACTTCATTTAGTTGCTTTACGTACTATTAAAAATGAAAACATGCAGTATCATTTCAAGTAATCTTCACATAGCTTGCTCTTGGGGGAAAAAACCTAATGCTGTCACTCTGCTAAATAATCTAGGCACCTAAATTGCCTTTGGGAGACATGGCTCTTACTTTCAGCAAGCCTGATGAATCAAATCCTCAAATAAGAACTAAATAAATAGTTGAATATGATATTCTTTTGTGGAGCTTGTATGTATTAGATTAGGGTTATGGTAAAGCTCACTTTTAGGTTGACAGAATCAATTTATGCCCTGAAGCATGACTTCTGATAAGTTTTTCCCAATGATTGCAGCTTTAATATTGTGTTGAAAATGACTTGCATATGTGCAGGAAAAAATGAGGCTGGGGAATAAATGAAATGTTCTGTCTGCAAAACTTCAAAGCAAATTTGCTTGCACAAAGTTGGCAATGGGGTAGAAAAATTCCATAGTCTGGAACCATTTGGCCACAGACCCTTTGAAATGGCCTGTCCTAGGCACAGCAGAACTGCATAAAGGAAACTGATCTCCTGGTTTATACTTTCCTTACTTGCAGAACATGTAAGTTTGCATCTGAACAAGCTGCCTTGCAAAAAATATGTGCAGGTTTTAATTGTGTTATTGATACAGATTTTGCTATTCAATTATACTGGTAAATAATGTGAATATGCTATATTAAAGCTATATTATAGCTATGCTATACTACAGCTTTCTGCTGCAGGGTAGTAGAACAATTTAACAAGACCCCACAGAGTGAAAGAGTGCATGTCTTTTCCAGGTTGCTGTAATTTGATTAGCTTAAATAAACATGTCACTACCATCTCTTCAGCAGTTTAAGATTTCTGTCTTTCAGCTTTGAAAGTTTCAGCAGTGGACAATTTAAAATTAAATTGACAAGACTCCCTTAAGAGTAGCATTTCAGCTTCTGAAAAACACTAAACTTGTTTTTAGTTCAGATCAGAAATTTAGGAAAGTTTATATTATTAATACAGCTTTTCACCTTGTCAACTCAAGGAATGTTTGAAACAAAATTGAAATTTGCATGTTGGTCTACACTGTTACTCTAGTAGATACAACTAGTACTTGTAGATTCAAAATTTGCAGTAATTTTTATACTCTGTGCTAGGTATTGCTTCTGCTAACAGTAGCTTTGTTTTTATATTCAGAAAAAATCATATGCATGTGAAATTGAAATGTAGATTCTAATGAGTTTTATGCTATGGCATTACAGGAAATTAATTCGTTGTGTATTTGTCCATCCTTTGTCTGAAGTTGCTTCAGAGACAAAACTGCTTCAGCCAAGGGTGCAGGGTGCTCTTGGCCATGTTCCATAGCAGCAGTTTGAAATTTAAGAAGTTCTTTTTTTCATTCATAAATTCCTGAGTATCAATGCATGCTGATGTGGCTGCAGGGTCTGAGGAGAAAGATGACTGCAGGGGAATGGTTTCAGTAAAGTTTGTGTGGCTGTGTTTGGTTTGAGGGCAGTCAGGGCTGGCCCTTGCTCAGTCTGCACACCAGTGAAGCAGCTCTGCTCTCTGGGGATGGGCTCTGCAGCCCTGGCCACTGCAGTGAGGATGTCCCCTGGGCTGTGACACAGGCACTGCACTGAGGCTGTGCCCTGGGCTGTGACACAGGCACTGCACTGAGGCTGTGCCCTGGGCTGTGACACAGGCACTGCAGTGGGGATGTGCCCTGGGCTGTGACACAGGCACTGCACTGAGGCTGTGCCCTGGGCTGTGACACAGGCACTGCACTGAGGCTGTGCCCTGGGCTGTGACACAGGCACTGCAGTGGGGATGTCCCTGGGCTGTGACACAGGCACTGCAGTGAGGATGTCCCTGGGCTGTGACACAGGCACTGCACTGAGGCTGTGCCCTGGGCTGTGACACAGGCACTGCAGTGGGGATGTCCCTGGGCTGTGACACAGGCACTGCAGTGGGGATGTCCCTGGGCTGTGACACAGGCACTGCAGTGAGGATGTCCCTGGGCTGTGACACAGGCACTGCAGTGAGGATGTCCCTGGGCTGTGACACAGGCACAGTCCTGGGCATGGCACGGCTGTGGCTGCAGCACAGGAATTGCTGCAGAGCCAAGGCTGGGCTTTATAAAGCTGGATCAATGCAGGGGGGTAACCCTTGCTAATTCTAGTCCCTGTCCCTGGCAGCCTTTCTGGCAAACTTCTACAGAAGGCTCTTGAAGATGCATTTCTAGGGCTCTTCAGGACTCCTGTAAAAGCTTTTATCTCCAGGATGTGGCCTCCCTCTGAATCTTCTAGATCAATTCTAGTGTCTGGTGGACATCATCTTTTACTCCAATGCAAAATGCAAGTGAAAATTTGTGCTTGGTAAGATAGGGGCATTGTTTAAACACCACACAGAACCACTGCTCTCTATAGTGGTGTACATACAAGTGAAGATGGTCTGTGGCTTTCTCATTGGCAGCCTAGTGCTGATGGTTCAAAAAATCTTCATTTCCTGTGAAAACTGAGTTCAAATGAAATTTGAAACAAAGGAATGCCATACATATCAAGTATTATTATGTTGTCCCCGTTTCACTTGCTTTTTGAAAATGGAGTCACACTCCTGATAATAGATTATGAAAGATGCTCCTTCTCGTCTCTGTGTAATCATTCTCAGATACCCTTCAGAGGTTCTCCATCTGGATTTAATAATCATAGTGATCTCTGGAAAGTTGCTTCATTTAACATGCAAGGGGAGAAAGATGTCTTCAGTGCAGCCATATGCAATTAGAAAAACCAAACACCACCACCAAAAAGCTCATAATCTGAGTCATCTTGGGAAGGTTGTGACATTTATTCGATATTTTAAACAAATATTGGTCATCTATGATAATAGCTTCTCACTTTCTTTTGAATAAAACTCTGCACCTCCCTGCTCCTGCAATGTCTCTTACTTAGTGGTCAGAAACTGCAATATTTTTTGACTTTTCAGTTTTAAGTATTTAAATGTAACCTAAAATTCCCATTTAACTTGGTATTAGAGGCAGAGGTACATGTTAAATGAGGCAAATAATGTAGCTGAATATAATTTTTCTGATATGTTTTTCAAATTCAATTTTACAGAATATCGACAAGGTGGTGTTTGTTGGCAACTTTCTCAGAATTAATATGATTTCTATGAAGGTGCTAGCATATGCTATGGATTATTGGTCCAAGGGACAGCTAAAAGCTCTCTTTTTGGAACATGAGGTAAGGAAATGTGTTGAACTTCCATTTGTAAGTACAAAATTCTTGTAGTTCTTTTTTTGGTGAACTTGAAAGGGGAAAAATGCCATTGCTTTGAATTGAATGCACAAGCCAAGTTCTGCATAAATGTTATTTAGTTTACAAATTCATTTGAAAATACTACTTGTTATCTCCTTGGTTTGATCACTAATCTTGTGATATGTATTGTTAAACATTGCCCATTTCTCTTATTTGCTTTCTGACCCTGATAGCAACAATGTTCATTTGTGTGGGCTGGTATAAGAGAACCTTAAGTATAATTCATTTTTGTAAGCATAATTTTGAGGTGAGTACCAGATGGACAGGTCCATAATGGAAATTGCCCTTCCTCAGTACAGCATCAGTATTATGGTGTTGTAATATTTTTTTTAATAATTTTGGAGAACTATGTAGGACTCTTCCCAGTATCAGGCCCTTTCTTCTACCTAAGGATGATCTTATTAAATCATATTTTAGATAGAGCAAATACTTGGCAGGGCTGACATTCTTTTAGTTGCCTTAACAGAACTGAAAACTTTGTGTTCATGTTATGTCTTATTTTGGAATTTGATTTGTTTTGATTTTCTTTTGCCTTTGTTCAAAGGGTTATTTTGGAGCTGTTGGGGCTCTTCTAGAAATGCTTAAAATGACAGATGATCAGTGATGAAGCTGTCTGAAGAGATTCCTACTGCAGATGCTGCTGGGTAAGAGTGAAAGCCACTACAAGGATGGAAATGAAGCCATTATGGTAGTTCTACCTGCTGGATTTGTAAATAATTTAAAATCCTTTTAGCTGATCTTTAATTTCTGGGTTTTGACCTTATACTTCAGAATTCATACAGGGAATTACAAGATTTTTTTTCTGTACACTGTATTTTATAGGGGAAAAATGTGCAAAGTGGCCAAACATACAGATTTTATGGATTTATTTTAAAAAATGGATACTGTTTAATGTAAGACCTATGATATGAGGCATCTGCTTTTCTTCTGGGGTTTACTGATTAGTGTGGTAATTTTAACTTCATTTAGTAATCACTCTAGGAGATTTTTTTTATCTTATTTTCATGACGTTTCATGATTTGTTCTTGGTTTCAAATGAAACTACAAAGCTGATGCATTTTACTGTGAAAACTAGTCATTGATTTTTTTGCCTTCACTTTCCTCATTAGATGAGATACTTTAACCACTGTCTATCAACCCCACCCCCAAAAAAATTTTGCAAATCATTCTGTGGCTAAATGCATTTCTTCAAAGGACTGTGAGGAAGCTTTGTAATAGCAGGGGGTTAAAGATTGTAATTTTTCAGTGGTCATGAATTGCAACAGGAAGAGACTGCCAACTGGTTTTGCAGGGCTGATTCATCTTTATAATAAAAAATTTTAAAGATGATGTGAACTAAAATCTTAATTATTGAATTGACACTAAAATGAAAATCCGTTTCTGATGAAAACCTCTGATCAACATGAAGAGTTCTGTAGTAAAGATGTTATTCACACTTGGTATTAGATGGTAAAGGGAGATTGTCTTCAGTTATTTTTCTGTAGTCTACAAGTTTTAACTTGTTCTTAATTGAAAGCAACTGATAACAGCATTATTTAAAGCCCAGTTACTAAAATTAGAAAAATACTGACTAGAGTATTTTCTGCTTTTAAACTAGTGTTAAATTCCTCTCTAGGACATCAAAATTTGGGTGTTTATTCCAATACAGTATTTTCTACCTTTTTGGATTCATGGACCTCTCTAGATCTTTTTTTCCCAAATTGAATTGAAATCCCTTTGAAATCCATGTACTTAGGTTGCTGCAGAGCATGTATAAACTTGGTTTCCTTAGACACCTTGAGGGCTCACAAATGAGAGGCTGAAAAACAATTCATAAATTATTTTGTCTTGCAGGACTGTATGTGATGTCACAAAGTAAATGACTCATCAGAGGGACAGTATAGAATTCAGTATATTTTTGGAAGGGGGTGTATTTCACTTTTTTAAGTCATTGACTTACATATCTCCCAAATGTTGAAAGATGGTAATATTAACTGAAGTGTTAACTTGTGTGATGGAAATAAAGACCACTACTGTTTTGACAGTTTTAATGTATCTGTGGAATTCATTTCTTGAAAGCAATGATGTGATATACATAACAATTTTTTGTGACATATATGGCCACTTATTTACATTATAATCTTTTGGTTCTGGACATGTTTTTACTCTTCATAACAAGGCTTTAGTCTTCGATGCCTTTTGCCAGCTTGAAATTGACTTTAAAGGGCTGTAAACAAAAATATGAGATAATATTAACATACTGAAGTTGATATTTTCTGTAATATTGAGCTTGAGATAAGTGTAGATGGTTCTTCTCAGTGCCTCTATTTTTTTAATAAAGAAAAAAAAACTTTGATTAAGGTTATTGGCTAAGTTCTGCCTTCAAATAAAGATTCACTTGTACACGGTTTTGTTTTTTTAAGGAAAACTTCAGAATGTTGAGACGTAACTGTTCTTCTTATAGTAACCAGTAGAGGGAAGCACGACATCAGCCATGTAGCTGCTGGTTTCAGAGAAAGATCCTGTCCTTCCCTCCTTTGTCTGTTTTTGAAGGGAATTTGACATGGGAATGTCACTGAGGTGTTCTTGCATTCTTCATATTTGGAATTGTGAAGGAAGACTATAATGTTAAGTAAACAAATATGAAAAACCTGCTGTTCTTTTGAGATTGAAATCCTCTCCGTCTCAAAAAAAAAAAAAAAAATCCAAAAAAACCCCCAAATACCAAAAACCCCACACACATGGAAAAAAAATCCTAGCAAGCCATTCAGAGAAATATGTAACAAATTGAGGCTGTGTGGTTAAAGAAGAAAAGCACAATCGTGGTAGCCCTGAAGTTAGCCCTGAGATTCTAGGGACTGTCGGGTAAGTTGATCATAGTTCTAAGAGAAACACAAAATAAAACTTTACCTTAAAAATGCTGATTTGAAATGTAAAGTGTTTAATAGGTGAATTTCTGTATTTAAAAGAATGAGAAAAAGTACTCTGAATTGTATATTACATAAATGAGTACTCCTGGTTGGGAAAAATATTAGCAGACCTTAACTAGAATAGACAGTTGTGGAAAATCACAAAGTAGGAAAAACTAGAGGAAAGTGACACTGTATGTTCAATCTTCCCTTCCTGAGGGAGAAAAGCCCAATTTCTTTGTTGCCTTGAAATCCACAGTTGACTACTTTTTTCCCCTCAGTACCATCATGTGAATCTGCTGTAACTTGCTTCTTTACCTTCAGACTTGGCCTGCCTCCATTTATCCCAGCTCTTTGTTTCCTCCTCCATGTCTCCCTTCTGTAGTTAAAGTATTGGATAAATGACTGTGGTTGATTTCTGGCACTGTTACAATATTTTTGCCTTAGGGGAGTACTTTGGGGCATTTTCTGAGAGCATTGGTGTTGTTTTGAATTTTTCTGCCTGTGTTTGGTGTGCAGTTGGTGTCTACAGTCACTTGTTGGAAGGGGTTCCCCAAGGTGCCCCACTTCACCAGTCATCCAGAGGTATCTAAGGAGTCTGAAAACATTCTTGCTCAACTATACAGATAAACCTCTACTACAACTGGTATGAACTGGAAGTTTGTGCAAGCAAAGTTCAACTCCAGCACTATCCAAGAGTATTACTGAGAACCTAGAAATATCCAGATTATTGGATCTTTTTTG
The DNA here is from genome assembly GCF_027887145.1 of Ammospiza caudacuta. Classification (NCBI taxonomy): domain Eukaryota; kingdom Metazoa; phylum Chordata; class Aves; order Passeriformes; family Passerellidae; genus Ammospiza; species Ammospiza caudacuta. The sequence continues at coordinate 22,250,857 of NC_080601.1, read as the reverse complement.
TTTTGCAAACGGTGAAGTTGAAGAAGCAGACTTCCCTAAGGGAGATCAGCGAGTCTGCAGATTTAGTATGTGTTGAAAATACTTGTTTTGCTATAAATTGAAAGAGACCAAGCTTTGTAAATCTAGCTTCTGTTTCTGAAAATGGTAAGGTAATTATTCAGGTAAGTTGGAGCAGAATGAGTCAGACTCATTACTCACAATTGTCATGGCCTCTTCTTCTTTAGCACTTGAATGCTTGTTCTTGAACCACATGCTACTCTCTTCATTTTCTCCCCACCACCACCAAGACAGCCCAATTTTAAATGGTTTTGACAAAAAGTCTAATTGCATCCCCTAGGAAGAAGGGTCTGTGTTCTAAAGTAAAAATTTTCGACTAAAGTATTGGGGGAAAATCCCTAGTGCTGGATGAAGAGAAAGAAACAGCTGAGAGTATTTACTTTATCAGATTGGATAGAGAAGGCTAGCATGGGGTACATGGGGGCAGTACAAGAATCTGACTTCTAGGACAAGTGGGGTGCTTGCAGTTCATTCCAACCTCAGCAAAGCTGTCCTGGTGTTTCACTGTTATCAGCACTTCTGTTCCCATTAGACTGTCACAAGATACTTACAAGTGATTTTTGGCAGGACACAGCAGAACTTTAGAGATGGGAGAACCATATGGGGTTGAATTGATGACAAAATAAACATCCATGATTGTTTCCAGTTGGATGAGGAGTTCTACTGGGTTCTGTTTTTAAAGCACAAGGTGTCTTTGAATTTGGAATTAAATGTAACACAGGCTATGAAAAACACCACGGTCTCTTTTGTGTCTTGGTACCTGGAATGAAGGTGGGTAAACAGCAGAAGTGGCATCATGTTTTACTTAAAAACAGGGAATGATACATTGTTTTAAGTGGTTTTGCTTATTTTATTGTGATGATCTGTTCACTTCCACCTTCAGAAGCATCTGTCCAAATTGACAACTTTGTCATTTTCCAGGTTTTTGAGTGGGTGACTCATTCATTTCTTTTCAAACTTAAAAGTTTGTGTGAATCTGGGCATTTAATACAAAGCAGAAGTTGCCCTTTAGCAAATGCTGACGGACCAAAGCAGCCTTGGCAGTGCATGTACAGAGAAGAGTTAACCCAAGTTATCAAGATTTCCATGTATGCCCGTCCATGAAGATCTGGTCTCAGCCAACCATGTTACCACTTTCTCATATAATATGTTAGGATTTTTTTTTCCAAAATGGCATGCTTCTTTGGGTTTAAAATCTTTTGTGAGATGAACTTTTCCTTGCAAGGGAATGCACATTTTCTGTTGCATCCTTAAAAGCATCAGGGCGCAATGCTTGGAGCAAGAGTCTCATCATGGGCAGACACTGGTTTGATAATGCATTTGTCACAACAGACAAATCAGTGCTTCAAGCAACAAGATGGTGTGGCCACTGGTGTGCTGTGACTTGGTCAGGGGATTTGTTTTGCATTAATGTGTTAACAAATTGCACAAAAATAAAACAGCTGGTCTCGGTTTGTAGGAGTTTCTAATGCATATGCTAGATTAGGTGGAAGTGGAAATACCTGTGTTTCAGTAAGGATGAAAAAATTAGTATCTCAAGCCCATAGGAAGGATGCTGACCAAAATGCTTTCCTACAAGGTTTTAGAACAGCTGCATCAGTTAGAGACTGCGATGGAAATATTTTCATGTAAGGTAGTAAACCATGACCAAGCTGTAGATGTAGTACTGAGCTGGGATAGTGTTTGCTGTACCTGCCCCTCTGTCCTCCCCCTGGCATTGCCCCACGGACAGGCTGGCTGTCACAGGAGGCAGTGGAGGCAGCACAGCCAAGGTGGTCTGTGAACACCAGTTTTGTGAAATGCACTAGTGCAATGTGGGCAAGGCAACTGAAGCTGTGAGAGGCTTCTCTGAAAAGATTGGATAGGCTTCACCTGGAGATAAAACCTTACTATTGCTATTGATTTGAACAGTGAGAACACTCTCTTATTTTGAAAATTGCTCTTACTCTTTTTATATTTTAAAAAGTACCTGTGAAATAATGCATATTAATTGAAAAACCCCTAAACAAATTAATTCAGCATTTTCACAGTTGGCTGGCTAAATGAATCACAAAATGCTGAGTGTACTTCAAAAAAATTTAGTTCCTTTTAGTGGAATCGTTTTGTTTTTTGAGCAACCTCACCCCTACTGCTATTTGAATAAGTAAACAAAAACATGCTGTTCCTATGTCCTAAGCATGGAGCATGCTGTTACCCAGCTAGCTTTCAGCATATTGCACTTGGCTACAAAAGGCTGTGCACAAAAAATCCAGAAGTATTTACAAGATAAACCAAAAACAGTCCCAAATTCCCAGTGTTTGTCACTTCTGTTTTAGCTTAGAAAATAAATTTTCTGTTCTCTTCAATTATAGGTTTGTAGACTTCTCTCCAGCAGATTTGCCTGTGCAGTGTAGCAGCCCTCAAGCATCATTGGTTTGCCTCTTAGAAGGGAGAAAAGCAGTGCAAGGAAAGCTAAAGCTGCTTCCTGATGGTGGCTGCAGGCTGACCTGTAACACACTTCACACCTGCTCGTTTACACCTAGGGCAGAAAACATTCAGGAACTAAATTTCTCTCCACTACTTGCTCTCATCACGTAAGAAATTGTATTTCAAAAAAATTAAGCAGAAAAGGCACCAAACCCTGCAGACTAATTGACTTTTTATTCACTGGACGAATCGTAGAGGTCAGCTAGTCAAGAAGACTTCTTTTTTCAATTTCTAATCTTTTCCTCCTCAGTTTGGAGCTTGATTTTTTGAAAGTGCCATGCATCATATCTCTGTTCCAGCTTTCCTACCTGAAAGGCAATTATAAAAGCGCCTTTGTGAGATTTTTGTAAACACCTGGTTCCCAGCATTATGGGAATTTGCTTAAAGTTTTGTTTTATGTATGTTAATATAAAGTTCTAAGACACCAACTCTGGCATTATAAGGCCCCTGATCAGGCTGGGAGCAGAAGAGCTGTTCCTGATACTGCTCTGGAGACTATTGGCTGTGGGTGTGAGACAATGTAGAAGTTTGTCCTGTGTGTGGAGATTGTTAGGCAATTAATCACAAAAGTGTAAGAACCGGCTCTTGCTTTTCAAGTCTATTGCCTTACAGACCCAGTGGAGGAGAGAGGGTAATTTAGAGTCAGTTCCCTTTCAGTCCCTGACCATTCCATTTCCCCTGCTGTGCTAGAAAGCAGTGGTCTATGACTGGAACTCAGTAGAGGGGAATTTGGGACACACACACACAAAAATAGGCAGAACAGCAGAGAACTGTTTTAAAACACAAACAAGAAAACACTGTACTAAAATATGATTCAGGCTTGAATCAGAAATCTGTGGCTGAAGTTTGTGTCACCAGTTCCCAAGTCAGCAGCAGTGGCAGGAGAGCAGCGAGGTGGTGTGGAATGCTGCTGCCCTGTGCTGCCAGGGCTGGGCTGCCTCATACTGAAATGCAGGGCCATGGATAATCAATGGTGTAATATTTACCAAAATATTGGGCTACTCAGAGCAGATAGCTTATTTTAGTTAGCTCTGGCTTAGGCCTCTGTCTGTACATGCATAACTCACAGAGAAAAAAGCAAATGAATGGGGGGAAAAATTGTTGTACCAAGCACAGGTGAAAAAAATTATCTGCAGGATTCTGTGTTGCATAAGTGCCCCTGGGACTAATCTGGTACATCTCCAAATAAAACAGAAATCTTTGATGCTTGTAACTTTCTGTGGAATGACAATAGTTTCTGTGTTTGTTAACTCTGTAAATGTTTGCTGTAGATGATATCAATGGGAATATTTTATTTGAAGTAATGTATTAAAGTTGAAACCACAGAAGCTTCTCCCTCAGCCTGTGAACACAACAAATACAACAAATAGGTAGTAAAAACTGAATTGAAAATAGTGCTAGGTGCTAAGCTGTGTATTTTACAGGTGAGCTGGAGCCAAAACCTGTCCAGAGGTGCAGTATACCCCAGGCTGGGTGGGAACTCTCTCTGAAAGCCCCAGCAGCAGTAAACACCAGCCAGAGTTTTCTCTGAGGTGCAGAAAATTCTTGCCAAAGGATTCGTTTTCTGTGCTGTGGAGATGTGAAGAATTGGTGGTGGTTTACTCTTCTTTTACTTGGTTTTGTGTGATGATTTGGTGAACAGGATAAAGACCTTCAGGCCTTGATCCCCAATTCACCCTTCTTTAGCTCGTGCATTTCCCTGAGGGCTGCTACAGGCAAGGCTGTTGATGATGAGCAGGACAAGCTGCCAACACCATTTCTTCTGAGAGCACAGCAAGCCATACTTGCCACCCAAAAGAACAAAGCCATAATGCTATGAAAAGTTGTAGAATGATGGAAATTATTAGGTCTCCTCAGACTGGAGACATCACAGCCTATATTTGGTGTCAGATTCCTGTATGGATTGAAGTAGCCCAAGCTTCTGGTCCACAGTTAGGTGAATATGTAAGAAAAGCTGGAATAGCTGTGCAAAGGCTGCTTCCAAGACTAATTCAAATTTATTATTCCCATGCTGTGAAAAATTCCAATGTCTAATTAAGTTTTTCTTCTGATGGGAAATTTCCAAATGTCTACATTTCATTTCACTTTCTCCACCAAAATTAAGCCTGCTAGCAAGGAAACCTAGCAGGCTGCCAAAAACAAGTCATTTGAAATAGAAGGGTTTTTTAAAGCTCCTGCATTTCTACAGCCAAATTTTGTTAAATAATGTTTCCCTAGGACATTTTTAGTGATGAATCTGTTTTCCAGTGAAAAATTACTGTACTTGCTAGCTGGAATGCAGATCTTTGTAAAATACGTGCGTATAAATGTGTTCAGAAATCTTACAGTGTGTGCTTGGAGCAAGGACTTCATGACATGTGGATAAAGAGTAACAAGGCAGAAATATGGAAGTTTGCAATCAGTAAAAGGAGATAAATCATCCTCTTGTTCAACTAATATTCAGTATTGATCTGCCTATACTTATTTCATATCGACAGAGAGGATGCTTCTGCCAAAATTTCCCAATAATATTCTGAAGATGATGCACTCTGTAGGTAGCATGACATACTCTCATCTAATTTAGAGTGTCATTAGAAACTGCCTGGTTTCAAATGCATCTTTTGGTCTTATGTTCCAGGAATTAGCAGTGTCCATGGAAAGTGAGGAAAACATTACATACCCTTCCTTTTCTATCCCAGGCTACATATATGACTTACACAGCCACATATTTTTAGGAATGCATCAGTGTCATTTGATCCTTTGCTAAAATCTTGTCAGTAAGAAACAGAGCTTGCTTTCACCTCCAGGAAGGAGCCACAGCTTTCAAGTGTGGGTACTTTACCTTCTTGCCTTGGAGTTGGCAAAATTTGGACTATAGACACAGAGAGGAGGCTGAAGGAACCATAGAAACATACAGTTTCCCCAGTCCTTGGCTTAATTTTTTAGAGAGGCCAGGGAAGCTGGGTTCCTTTGACTATAGAATGCCAAAAGTTGTAGATCCAGATGTTAGTGACCAGATCTGGAGATGTTCCTCTGAGTACACGAGCTGCTGCATGTCCCTGTACAGCTGGCTGGCTGCAAGGGCAGGGCTGATTGGCTCCCAAGGAGATGGGAGAGGAGGGCAGTGGAAGGAGGGTAGTAAGGTTTTCAGTTTCCAACAGGTATTTGTATAAAAGGTTCAAATTAAGAACATTCATTGTGTAGGAAGGCCATTCATCCCCTATTCCATGGCACCTAACCATTCTCCAAACTGAAAAAAACTTTTATTTTACCTGTTGAATTCTATAGTATTATACTGTATTTTTGTGCTTGGCAAAGTGGGAAAGAGTGTAAGGGATTTATTCTTGTTTGCACAGGAACCAAACCAAAACAAGCCCTTGCCCAGTCGTGTTTTCTTTGCCTGGTCAGGCACTCCAGGTGAGGGCATGTGCTCCTTTCCTATCTTGATTGCAGTTCTAAAGAAAGCAACATTGCAGTTTTGGAAGGATTAAGGCTATTATTCATGGCTTCGTGTTGCTTGGTCATTTGTGTACTGTCAGCAGTTGAAACTTGCATGAGAAAAATTAGTGACAAAAGGAATCCTGTCATGAATGTGTAAACATGCGTGCAACCCAAACCCTGGTATTTCTATTAGTGTCAGAGTTTTGATCCAAGAACCAAATGAAGTCACGCATTTTGGTTTGGTGACATCTAGCTTCTGACACTTCAGTGCTTAAAATGAATTTATATAAAAATTAATTAGCACAGAAGTGTTTTAATGTTGCTGTTATTGTAGCGCCAAGGGCAGGTAAGCAGAGTGTGAGTGGTTTTTCTGCCTGAGTTCCCCTGGCATGAGTTCCCACTGTCCAATGCACAGTGTGGTGTAGTGCTCTGACAGTATCCTTTCCACAGCACAGAGAAGCATTACCTGTTGTTGAGCCAGATGTCAAAATGTCAGCAGCCAATACAGACAACCACTGTTGTTCCCCCTGCTGATGGGAGCTGTCACAGAGGTGCTGCCAACCTGACCTGCAGCAAGTTCACTGCAATGCTGAGATCCCCAACCTCTTGAGCAGCAGCTTAATGCCCAGAGCATCATGTTCAGAATTTTATCTTCCAGTGTTAAGCAGTTCAAATAAAGTCTGCTGCAATTATGTTACCAGGGTATTTGGTAAAGGAAATCTTCCAACATGAAGCACAGTTTAATACAAGTAAGATTAAAAAAATCTTTTCAAAATATTAAAGAACCATAAAAACGATGGTCTGGGGGCGGGGGGAAATCAAAAACTCAACAAGAAAGGAGGAGCTGCACTTTTTTTGTCAAAGGACAAGTTTTTGTCATCCACATGCATGGTGGGGTAAACCTAACCCCTTTTCTTTTGGACTTCTGTGAGCCACATGCCACAGGGGCATGTCTACTTGTGCTAGGGAAGATGTGCATACGTGGTGTACAGCTTCATGCCACAGTGAGCACAAGGAGGGGAAAGATCAGTCTCTCCTGGCTCTCTTGTGCACAAAGTAGCTCTAGAGTCACCTAGAAAGGGAAGTCTTTTCCAATTAATAATCTGCCCTGAAGCTGCCATGCTTACCCACATCATGTATGCCTGAAGTTATCCTGAAGACCAGCAGAGCAAACAGCTCCCTGCCACCCTCCCAGGGCTCTGCTTGCACACTCCTGGCAGCTTTGCACTTGCTCTTCAGAGCAGCACTGAAAGGTCCTGGGGAAATACAAGGACCAAGCAGCTCTTGTCTGGCAACAAGGGTAAGAAAAGATCCCATTTTATCTTTGTACTCATGGAAAGTGTCACAGGATGTTAATGTCCTTTCTGAGCAAAGGCCTGCTGCTTTCCAGATCTTGCCCAAAAACACATGCAGTATTCAGCAGGCCACTTAGTTTATCTTTCTTGGATAAACAGAAGGCTGCTGGAATTTGAAACTTGTTCCAAGAGTCTAGGGTCCAAATCTGCGTGAGTCCTTCCCCTGCTCTGGGGTTTTGAACTGCATTTGAAAATTTAAAAACTACCAAACAGCAGCATGATTCCTAATGGGCAGGAAGGACTGGCGTGTGTGAGAGAGGACTATACATATGCACAAGTTCTGGTGTTATTTCCTCTCTTGAATGTTGCCTGACTTTGGAACCGTTTAAAATAACTTACGAAAAGCCTGAGAGCGCTGATCCACAAATCCCAGTACTGACTTTGTCTCGATGGGAAGAAAAAAAAAAAAAAAATATCCCTCTTAATGCGCTGGAAGCTCCCGTGGCAGTGCTGAGACGCACTTTTCGTGCTGGTGGAGGTACCGCGAAGGAGGGACTCCGGTGACAGCTCGGCGGAGCCGGGCGAGGGCCCCGCTGCGGGGAGGGGCAGCCAGCGGCCAGGTGGGCGAGGGGCAAACCCCGCGGGGAGGGGCTGAGCCCGACCCGACCCTTCCCGAGGCGCCCTGGTGCCTCCTGTGCGGGCCCGCGGGCACGGCCGCGCTGCGGGACGGGCTCACCGCCCCCGGGCCCCGAGCCAGCGCCCCCGGGGGCAGCGCACGGCGGCCGCGGCTCCTCGGGGCTCCGCCGGGGCCAGCCTGCGGCGGGGGCTGCAGCCTGCAGGTAGGGGCTGGGGCTGCGGGCCCGCCGGGGGACACAGCGGGGACACTGCGGGGACACAGCGGTGGCAGCGGGGCGGGCAGCGCGGCTCCCCGGCGGCACGGCTGCAGCCGAGGCGCTTTCGTGCCCTGCCTGTGTCGTGCAGCCTTAGAACTGCGGAAACGTTGAAACATCAATAAAAATGAGTGTAAACGCCAGTATTTAATGACGGAATGCACATACATAGATTAGATATATGTATATGTATATGTATATGTATATGTATATGTATATGTATATGTATATGTATATGTATATGTGTATGTGTATGTATATGCTGTTGGTTAGGTAAGATGCTGGTCAGGTAAACAGCCTGTTTAAGGATAAACAGCGTTTCAAGTTGCGAGATGGCATGAGGAAGCTCAGGTATCTTTTATTCCTGTTGCATAAGCAGAGCAAATGTACCTGTTGGAGGCAGGTGTGAGAGGCAGGGCTGCGCCTGCCGCCGGCCCCGTGCGTGCGGACGCGCGGCTGTCACCGGGATGCCCGCGCACGGCTCTGTGTCTGTGTGTCTGTGTGTCTGTGTGTCTGTGTGTCTGTGTGTCTGTGTGTCTGTGTGTCTGTGTCTGTGTGTCTGTGCTTGTGGGTGTGTGTGTGTGAGCGGCTCCCCAAAGGGCTCCGAAAGCCCAGGCACAGGCTGCAGGGCTGCCCTCTGGCCTTCCGCAGGGCCAGTGAGCTGTGGAAGTAGCTGATCACTGCGATCCGTATCCTGAACAGCCTGGATATTACTTCTGGGGCATTAACACAGTGTATTGCCAGGAGAATTCTTTGTCTCTTGTAGGACAACCAGGTGTGCAGTAATAGACTCAGGCGAAGTGCTCATGTAGGAAATTGTGTGTTCACAGGCTGACTAAATTCAGGGAATCTATTCAATGAAAAAAAGAAGCCAAAAGGTACAGTGAGTATTATCCTTATTTTGAACTTTCTGATAATTTGCTGCTCATGTATCCACCTGTTCTATTTAATATCTCTACAGGTAAGTTGTTAATTAGGTATTTGGGATGAATTTGGGTTTTTGTGGTAGCATTTTGACTGAATTGATTTCATTAAGTTAACAAGCTGGTTGGGACAGCTGAGTCTGTTGGTTGTTTTCAGTCCACTCCTGCAATGGCAATGAGGAAATGTTTCTGTTAGTGCTGGGAAATTGGAGGATATCATGAAACTTAATGAAGTCCAACAGGATTGCATTTTCCTCAGAGTGATTCTATTATGCCTCATTTAGGGCCATGTTATTGCTTACCTCAAATCATTAGCTGTTACTGTCTTTTTGTGTTTCTGTTTTCAGTGCTCCGTAGCTCATAATTTGTTCTTGTTTTATATTTTTTTCAGTTGCATTGTGTTTAATGTTTACTTTTCCATTTTTTGCAGCAGTGTAACAGAAGCTGTATTTTAATAGAAGCTTTCTCTGGGCTTCCCTAAGGGGTTTCCACATTAATGCCTTTAAAATTCAATCATTAACTTTCGCCTTCACCTGAAGGTGGAAAGTGATGATGAAAAACAATATAGTACAGCGTGTAATTTGATTTTGCAAAGCTTTATCAGAATTGATTGAGCTGATATGTAAACAGGGGGAAACTCAGGAACTTTCTTTTTGCCCCAGCTTGCACATTCGCTTCAGCTTCAAGCTGTGCAGCGTTCACCTGCAGCTGCCTTGCTGATGGGATTTGCTGAGCTGGTTCTTGTCCGCAGCTGTGAGGAAGGGGACGAGGACACCCCCAGGGATCCCTTCCGGATCCATGTTCCCAGGCCAAGGTCCAACAGGCTGGGCACAGGGGGGGGAAGATTTTTCAAATGCTTTGGTGCAAACACAATTGCTTCCTGAGGGAGAGATTTGGCATGTGTGTGCTGAGAGAGCCGTGCCTGCGTCAGCAGCCCCCTGCCACCCTCTGAGCTGGACGAGCACCACCATGTGAGGGGCTCCTGGGGAACTGCCTCTGGCTTCAAAAGCACCTTTGCTTCTTTTTTACTCATAACTTTTTACCCTGATCTGTGTGACTGCGTGGCTGCTGTGTCGAGGGCTGAGAAGGTGGCCTGAAAGGAAGGAACACATGGCAGGGGGCAGGAGGTAAGGGCTGTTTCTGCCGGCATCACGGCTGCTGAAAGAAATAATTGCTTATCAAACTGTGGTCAGAGGGGGATGATGACATGTGGTTATGGCAGTTGCCTGGAAAATGTAGCTCAGATATCTTAATGCAGTTGTGCACGTGCAGTTAGCTGTGTACACGAAGATATGGTTCTCTGTTTCTGTTGTAACTGAGCTTTTACCTGATGATTTCACTTTCATGATGTATAGCCATGTGTACAACTCAAGGATACATTCCCTATACTATTCTCTCTTGGAGTATATTCTCTCTTTTCTGGAAAATAGACCTAGACATCATAAGAGTAGGAGTTTTATTAAACAGATTATATTTAGCTGGAATAGGTGAATGCCCAAAACTCTAAAAGGGAAGATTAAATCGCCCCTAAGAGGGTGCTTCCAATCCTAGAGAGCATAATTGTTACATGCATGCACTATACTCTGTTTTACATTTACCTAAATTGTTCAATATACTTTTGAATGTAGTGTAGACCTGCTGTTAAATTATAAATGTTGGAAGAAATTAGATAAATAGCACTGCTTAAATTGATATGGTGAGACTAAGAAGTCAGTTTAATGTAAGATTTCCTTAATCTGCTACCATTTATTTTAGTCTGGAAAGCACTGATAGTTTTGTGCAATGTTTTAGGACTTCTTTTTGTTCCTGCTTTAAACACTTTTTTTCCTCTGTCATGATCCTATTGTAACCAGTAAGAAAACACAGCACATTGCCCATTTAGCAGGAGTGCATATTTAGAGGATGATGGTACATGTTCCTGCTCACAGAATTTGAAGGAGAAATTAAATGCTGTTAGTGTCCTTATTCAACAGAGAAAAATAACCTTTTCCTTCCAACCTGAAACAAGAAACTTTATGCCATTGAAGAAAAGTATCTTACCTTTTCTGTCCTGTGGTGAGTCACTACAGCTCCAGTCTGGATTATCTTTGTAGAGTCTCCTGTAGGTTTTAAAAAAGCAGATTAAAAGAAATAAAAATCTCAATTTTATCAATTTTTCCTAAGAGGGTTTTCTTTACAGCAGCCTTATGAGAGCAAAAGACCTATTTATGAGCCGTATTGTTGCCTGTGGTAATTGGCACACCTTGATGTGACTGTGAGCAGTAGAACTGCAAGCTGAACTTGCCTGCAGGAGGTGGCTTCCAGCCTGTGGGATGGAGACTTTTGGAAAGGTGCAGTTTTTAAAAACCAAAACTGAAGCAGTCCAAGCTAATCACTCTGTTTTTCTTCACTGGAAATGAAGGTGCTTCCTGTGGAGCTCATTGAACTGATAGTTTTGTTTTCCTCTCTGAAGCATTCTGCACTTGCTGGGAAGTGGGAGAGCTGTTCCCGGTGGGGCAGTGAGCCAGCTGCTCTGGGGGAAGACACCCTGGTGGAGACTTTTCCTGGATTGGTTCCTTGTCCCTCTGCAGCTTGGAGGATGCTGGATATAGCTGCATGCAGGGAAAGCTGTGATCTTTTAACTATGAAATCTTTGGTGTTCAGGTCCTCCATCCTCCTGTTTTTGAAGAAGCATTTTTCAGCACAGGAGGGTGGGTGCTGCTCAGATGACACTTGTCTGGCACACTGTGGCAGTAGAGAGGAGCCCAGAGAACTCAGGTATAGCCAGGAGGCACTTGTCTTTCCTTACGCTGTAAGATCAAAATCCATCTCTTGGGTCTCTGCAGCAGTTCAAACTGTGCAGGCCCCTGGGGCAGCAGGTAATCTATTCAGCAGCGAGATGAGCTATTCATTTGTAAGATTAGCCAGCAATTTGTGGCAGATTTCTTCCCCAGAGCGTGCAGCAGCTGGGAATTGTGGAACTGGCTTGAGGGCAGGCAACAATATATTTTGTGAGTCGGGATGAATTTAGTTAGTAAAGCTCTACTGGTTACTTTGCATGCAATGCAAATGCTACTGAATAGTTGTTTCTCAGCTTCAGTTCAGTGTTGGATATCTACAAGTTATCCACAAACCAAGATATTCTTGGTTTTACTTGACTTAAAAAAAAGGAACAGCATTTTTTATTCTGATTTGGTTTATGTGTCATATTTATCAGTTTTTGTTGTTTTGTTTGATGAGATAATGAAGTGAGAAAGCACTAAATGAGGAATCTTTCATGTTTGCTTTTAGATGACATTACCAGTTTGCACTGAAAAAGTGTTGGTCTTTTTCCTTTTTTTGATATTTTATAGTAACGTGATTTCATGGACTTTGGTGTGAATGCTGTCTCAGAGCATTGTGCAAATAAGAGAAAAATGAAGCAACTGTATTTTTAATGTGTGTTGTATATCTAGTCTGTGTAAGGGATATACATCCATGCTTATATGCACCAGGAATCAGGCTTACATTCTCTATCAAATTGCTAGCTGGGTAATGCTATTTAAGTGGATAGGATTAAAAACTAAAGTAAAAACAAGACATGGGAAATAATCTGGGCTCCTTTTACCATTAAACATTATTTTCTTTAACTGTTCTCATTGTCAGTAGCATCTATTCAGATTCTGGGGAATACTGTCCTTGAATGCTTTTAGAATGGTAAATACATTAGTTGCTACCAGAGGGTTGTCATAATTGTCCAGAAATAATAAACATGGGAAGCCCTAGACCATCTGTGGATATATTTATTTATAATGTACATATTTGTTCTTTTAACCTACTGGTGGGTAAATTATAGAGAACCCATTTGCCACCTTTTTCTTTCTAGCCCTCCAAGTTTCTTGTGCAATCTGTGAGTGACTGGGATACCATCAAAATTATTGCCATATCTTGGCAAGAGATTTGACCAAACTTCAGGGATTCCTCAGCTTTTGTTCACAGACTGCCAGTGTACTTGCCTACATATACCATTTATACTCCATTTCTTCTGGGGTAACTGTGTACCTAATGATGATTGAATCTTTTCTCAAATCCATTTGAAGCAATAGGTGAGAGTGCAGATGAACATATGTTAAAAGAAATTTCAGTTCTCAGTTGCAATGTCAGCAGCAAAGTGCCTGCTAGAAAACAAATAGAAGAAAACGTTTTCTTTAGATATTTAAGAAATGAAAGCTGTTGCCCAGCTATTGCAGAAGGTCTTAGAGGCAGGTTTTGAGTATCAAAACAGAGAAGATATTTTAGCAAGCAACCACAAAATTCCTGCATCCCCCTTTCTGAACAGGACCTGGAAGTATTTTTGGAGTTGGGAATTCAGATCCTCATCCTCAGTCCTCAGCAGGACAGTGCTGACATTTTTCTCTCCATTTGTTCAAGATGGAAACAGTCTCCTGTCTTTCACCTTTTTTTAATGCAAAGTTTCCTTCCTTTCTGCTATTTCTGGATTTTTCTAAATGTTGATGTAATGATTCACATTTCCCAGATGTGAAATGCAAATGTAGGAAGTAGGATCTTTCCCTTGGCCCTCTAGGGGCTTCTTGTAGTCTGTGGTGCTGTTGGGTTTCCTAGTTAACATGTCTCCTAATTCAAATGGTTTTCCTGCTGGGGCTGTTTCAGTACTTAATAAGTAATAGAGTGTTCATTATAAACACATCTTAAACTAGGTTGGCTTTGAGAGCTTCTTGAAGACCTCTCAAAAGTCCTCAATTTATTCTGTAGACATAGTCAAATGCTTCCTCTTGTCTGTTTTAGGCCTTATCAAGCTGTTGTGTTTGACAATATCAGGCTCCTTTGGCAGGGGAGTGCCTGGAGCTTGTTCAGGCAACCTGCAGCTGAGAAGGGGCAGTGCAGGGCTGTGCTGCTGCTCTGGGGTCACTGTCCCCCCTCCTCTCTGCTCTGTCTTTGGCTGACACTGCAATGGAGCATGGATTCCACGTTTATCTTACTCCTATGCATCCCCAAAAGTACCTGAGTATTTGGATTGATAATTTCTTGACTTTGTGTTTATTCCCTTCCTCCAGAGGCCCCTGTTATCAGCCCTTCAAGCTCATCACCTTTATTTCCCATAGAAGTCATTAACAGAACAGGAAAAGGAAGGCCTGAAATAAGGAGGGTCAAACCCCAAATGGTTTCACATACAAGTGTCAGCTTCATCTTTCTGTCACTGAAATGCTGAATCCACTCTCTCAGCTATTGAGTTTGAAATTTCCTGGGCCCAGGCATCACACTCAGCCTTGCCTATACCAGTATGCCTCAGTGTCAGTGTTCAATAAATATCCCCAGCTGGTTTTGAAATTAGTTACTGCACTGAACTTGATGGGAATAAAGGCTTCCCTTTTCATCATATGGGCTCACTGGTCTGAATTGGCCCTTGAAGAATTGATGTGCTATTGCCATTTGAATATGTTTGTGTTGTTACATTTCTCATAGGCAGCTATTTTTCAGTTTTTTAAAGAAACAAAAATTTCTGGTAGTTAGTTTTTTGTTTGTTTGTTTTTAAGCATTGCAGCTTTCCAGATGCAATCCTGTCAGTTTGGATAACAAACCACCACCTATCAATGTTGACCATCATCACATCCTTGCTGCCACACAGTTCCTGGAGAGTTCTCTCCCTGTTGACTGTCTCTGAGCAATCCTGCTTTCATGCAAATATCTCCTTAAATTACACTTTCTTTGGGCAGCTATAGTGTGATAACACCAGCAGAAAGGCAAAGTGCATTTTTAAAGGGACGGGAAAAAATTCTCTCCTATGGGAAGAGAGAATATTGGAATGGAAATCAGCTGAGCAAGGAAAGGCAACTGAGAGGAGCAGCACTTTCCCTCTTGGAAGGACTGAGTAGCTGCAAAGACCAGGTAGTTTCTCCACTTGATCAGTATCAATACTGTGCTCCAACAGCAGCTAGAGTTTTTTGTATGAAAGCTGTTTTCATTGTTAAGTATAGAATTAACAATTTTTTTGTTTCCTCATCTAAATCAGTTCAGACTATTTCTCTGTGCATCTGGTATTTTGCATTGTAAGTGGCCCAAATATTTAATTTGGGAAATGCAACTGCCATAAAATGCAAATTGATGACAGCAGAAAAATTAGTATTGGATGAACACTGTGTTGATTGCAGCATCACAGCTGATCACCAAGGACCCTGGAACTCTCAGCAAAAATATGCAGTTTCTGTCATTATTTATTGAAGGACCTGGCTTCCACCCTAAGTACGTGAAAATCTAAGCAGTCAAAACAGGATGCCATTGGAGAACAATTAAATTGGTCAAATTTAATTTTCCTTTTTGCAGGTTGGCACGTGGCTGTGATGAAAATTGGCAAGGCAAAAACGCTTTGTTAGCAGAAACATCCCTGTGAATCCCAGCCAGAGCCAGCTTCCTGCAGAAGCGAACACTGCTATTTCTGTACCCTGTTTAGCTCTGTGGGGCACAGCACAGATCCAAAGCTTTGAACAGTTCCCCTTCTGGTTAGCTTAGGGATCCAGATGTAGAGTAGGCAGGGCAATCTAGGAAATCTAGAATGAGCTGTGACTCATTCCCTGCCTGTTCCACCATCCTCTGCTCTTCATGAAGCTGGTGTTTCATCTCTTCTTTGTGGTCAGAGTTCTTTCTATCAGTGCCCATTTAATTTAGCCTGATGGAGTAGCAAGTTGGAAAGAATAAATAGAATTATCCCACACATCTGGTCTATTTTATAAAGTTAATGGAGTGGAGAGTAATCTCTGAGGGGCTGCAGCCCATATGATGTAATTCTGCATTTGTTTTGTGGTGCAAGCTACATAAATCAGCCCACATGTGACCAATGGTAAAATGACACTTGTCAGTTTGCAAGCTTTGTCTGTTTGCCAGAAAGCATGGGTTAACAAAGTATTACATATGAGAGGTCTTGCATGGGCACCTTGGGTGTATCAGCAGAGGCACTTTGCAGAGTACTCCTTTAGAAGGCAAATTTTACTTTCACCTTAAATGAGAAAGTAAATCTTGGGTGACAGTTGTGAAAACTTGGTACACAAAGTAACTCCTAGAAAATAAAAGAATCCCATAGTTTTATTGTTTCTAGAGAATATAGCAAGCATGTAAATGCTGTTGTCAGTGTATCAATGCCTCCTGACAGGAAAGGCACCAGTGCACCAACTAAAATCTGTCTGGGGAAAAAACCAGAGGATGTGAAGGGGGTGACAGACAGGACAGTGTGTGAAACCAGTGGAGTGTGTTTTAGGGTGGCAGTGGAGGTGGGAAAGGAAATCTGCTGTTGCTTGTGGACTCATTAAAAGTTTGTTGGGATTCTATTTTTGCTTCAGGTGAATTTAGAACTTTGTAGCAATGTAAAATTTATTAAATGCAATCCGCCCTAACATAAAATGCCCACTCAAGAAGAAAAACTATCTAATAATGAATGATTTGGAGCATGCAACAGAGCTTTTTTTAGGTAGGTTCATAGGCAGGTGTTGCTGCCAACATCTTCCCAATATTTTTCAGGGCACCAAGATACACCAGTGGTACTTAACTGGAAATGGAAACATAACTCAATGAGAGATCTCATCACTAAAACAAAAGATAATAATTTAATTGGACCTTAGTTTTCGTTTGTCAGTTTTAGTGTGAGATCAAGATTATCTTTTCATTATTATGGTGCCAATGAATTTATGGGTAAAACAACAATTCCTTGTAACAACTCTTCTTTGGGATGCTTCAAGTTACTCTTTCAGGTAATTCAGATGATGCAATTTAAACAACACTATCTTGATAGTTACAGTTTATTCCCTATAGGGGGTGAATTTCCATTGTAAATAGAAGAAGTTCTTGAAAAAATCACTACAACCTGTTCATTTTTACAGAAAAAAATTAACTTCACAGTGAGAAGATTTTAAGGAATATCATCCTCTGTGTATCAATATATGAAAATTGGTTTTAGAAATGATTTTTGCTTTCTGATAATTCTTGAGTTATTTTTGCTCCTTTTTCATCCATGTAATAAGCTGTTTAAAATGAAACTGATCCCACTAAAAGGATTATTGATAACGAGATCTAGGTAAGAGACAATTACAAGGTTGGCTGGAATAACAGGATAAGAAGATAACTGTTGGGTTGTCCTGTTAAATTTTGTTCTTTTGTTCCCAAGCTGACATGTGGTGAGACTTTGACCAAATGAAACTCTTGTGGCTGTCCAGTCTAAACAGGCAGGAAATGCATTCCTTCACCATGGCTCCTTGACCAGTAATGTGAATAACAAAGCTGAGAGTGAAAAGCCAGGACTACTTTGTTTGGGTTTTTTTAAACATTCTTATAACTTGTATGGAGTACATCCTGCAACACGGTACCAGGTTGAAAACCTATACTTAGTTCTACAGTCTATTATTGAATTTTTTAGCCAGGTTTTTGTTTTTATAAACTGTCCAATTCAGTGGTTCAAGAGCTATGATAAATGGCCAGCAAGTTGGTCTGTAGGATCAGATGAAAAAGCAGAGGCTGCAGGGTTTGATTCTGAAGTGTTTCCATTTGAGAGATTGCTCATAAGAGCCTTTGGGTGTTTTATGGGAGATTTGGCAGGCTGTGCTTGTTCTGGGGTTGTAAATATTGCTGTAATTAGGACTAGGTTTAATAGGAAGAAGAAACAGAGAATTTTAACCAATGTTTTTATAACCAGTTCTTACATAAATTTCTAGGTTATTTGTCTTAGATAGCATCAGCCTCTTTCTTTCCCTTTTCAAGTACTTTAAAATTTCACCTTTTATAGGCTCTCTTATCATTACTTTCTAACATTTAACAAGATGACTCCCTGATGTCTTGCTCCTCCAGATGGGCTATTTTCCTCCTTCTTTTATAGCTATCTGGCTTTACAGTGTAGATTGTGAAGAGAAAAGACAAATGTGATACAATCTGGGGAAAGTGGTTTCCTGTTTTTCTACATACTGTCTCATTAACTGCTAGAGTAACTCAAACTTCTCTTCTATACAATGTCTGCCCTCACTACTTACAGGTCTGTTTTCCTGCCACAGGCACCCTTGGGTCCCTTGGTGCAAAGCCCTTGCTCTCATGCTTTTTATGAGTTAAGATAATCCCGTGCTTCTTTTGGTCAGATATTTTTCCAAACATTCTTTTCAATCACATCTCCATCACAGGCTTTTTTGAACACTTATTGTAACATTCTGCTTGCTGTCAGTTCTGTGTGTCTGTGGAGTGAGAGGATACAAGCTAAAGATATGTATGGGAACATCTGAAAAAATGGAAATGGAGACTAACTTTTAAAGAAATTAAAATAGAAATTAAAATAGAAATTAAAATAGAAATTAAAATAGAAATAGAGAGTAATGGTAAAACATACTTAAGTTATAACAGGGTGTTTTTTTTTTTTTTTCTGTGTTTCACTTACCAAAGTGAAAACATTCTGTGAAGAGAAATGTTCTTTAACATAAAATTGAGAAATTGTATTTCTGGGCTGCAATGCTGACCAGCAGGAGCACAGCCTTAAGTATCATGGCAAGTTCCTGCTGATCATTTCTGAAAATGATGTAATCGAGCAGCTGCACCAGTACTCACTTGGCAAAGGGAACCTGGGCACTCCTCTCAAGGCTTTAAAGTTTTCCTAAAAACTAAAATACAGCATTAAGCAAGGATCTAGTTGAAACATGGATGGCTCAGTGAGGCTGAATGGAAGACTGGGCACGAAGAATGTGCTGATCTGCCCAAGACACTTTGGTTGTTTGTTAACTTCCTGCATGTGATTTCACCAAAACAGCTGCTTGTGAGTAGATGCATATTTCACTGTGTGCATGCTGTCAAATGCATTCTTCCTGGTCAGAGGTATATTTTGTATAGCATGCTAAAAGTTCTTCCTCTTGACTTCTGTTTCCTTGTCTTTCATTTCAGTATTTAATGTTTCCTTCCCAACTTAGTAGCTTCCCTTTTTGTTACTTTCTGAAGGGTTTGTGCTTTCTGAAGGCCCACACATGTGAGCCTATTTGTGCAGAGATGTGTTCATTGGAATGTACATCATATGGATGTATTATAATATATGATGCTTTTTAAATAAGGTAAATGTGATTTCTGCAATGACTTCTCAGAAATCCCTAACCCTCTAAAGCCACATTCATCAGTAGTTGCTTTTGAAAGTCTGTTTCAGGAAATGACAGACATCCTGTTTTTTTGTCTTGAACAGTTGTCTGTCCAGTACTTAGAGATATTTCTACCATTCCTGCTGGGGATTATCTTAATGCACATTTGCAATATACAATGATTATATATTAACATTATTAAAGGAAAAATAATTTGTGGCTCCAACATGATAGGGCTATCTGAGTTTTTTACAGAGTTTAAGATTACAGCTAAAAACCCCTTAAGACAAATGATAGTCACAGTAACAGTTTGCTATCATGTGGTGCATATTATCCATTAGAAGAGCAGGCATGGCATCAAGGATCCTAATAGCTTTGTTTCAGAACATAAGCTTGTGTGAACAAAAGGAAATAACCTGCCTTGCCTTTCCATGCCTGATTAGCTTTGGCAAATATTGCACATTGAAGATGATGATGAATTGACGCTATCAGCAGCCCTAAACCATCAGATAAATAGAGACAACCTTCTGGATAACTTGTTCTGTAGCTACAGAATTTGTTTTCTAAAATAATCATCTCCTTTCCTTTTAGAAAGCACTTGAGTAGGATTCACATCTTGAAAATTGACTGTGAAAAGTATTTTTTTGGTGTGAATTGTTAAAAACCCAACCATGCCACTTGGGCTCTGATCTCTTCAAGATGTAAGAGAACACTAATAAGTTCCTGATCCAGAGAAGTGCACAGATCCTTGAACAAAGAAGAATGACTGAGAAAAATTATTGTACTATCTCATGTTTAAACTTAACAGTAAATGAGAAGTGTTTGAAGAAATGTTTAATCATCAATATTGATATATTATAAAACTCAAAATTAACAGATAAATGTAGTGTAATTATAAGTAAATAAAAAATCATTCCAAAAAACATCTGTTTCTACAATAGGAAAATGTAGGAATATTGAAAAATTGAGAGATATTAGAAAAATAGCAAACATCAGAGATATTTCTGACACATACATATGTTGACATCATAAGATGGAACATGTGTGATCACAGCCTTGCTAAGGGTGTGCTCACTGACAGTCTCAGCTCAGATTTCAGTAACAGACATGTACTCAAGGAAAAGTGTTTGGCTCTCTATTCTTTTCATCACAGTGAGAAATGAAATGCCTGTTTAAAACCCTTAAGAATGTCAATCAAAAATGCACATTTTCAGGTGGAGTTAAGTTCAAGTCAAGCTTTCTCTGCAAAGGTGTTTTCCTACAAAAATATTCCTTCACATTTTTTACCCTCTGTAGTTAAACTGCATTATTTAAGGACTGACCTAGCCAGAAACTGTGTAAGAGAGTCAAGAGGGTTCCATTATCATTTGCTTAACCTTTTTCTGTAGACCCCTTCTCTCAGGCTGTTGGTTTTCTGTAAGCCCCACACAAGGGGTTTAAGAGACAAGGGATGTTCACCTTGCATTTCTCATTACTGACAGTAACTCCTCCTGCTGTGGCTCCAGCTGCACTATTTGATTTAGCAATTTCTGGCAACTTTGACAAATTAAGCAGCCAGTGTGGCAAAGTGATTGCTGTGGGAGACAAGCATGGCCCTTCCTTTCCCAGTGACTGCTTGGTACAGGAGCAGCTAAAGAACATTGTGCTGCTCTACAACCTTTCCTTTTGCCATCTTCTTCATGTTTCAGCTCGTAATATTTTTACTTTTTGGGTAAATGAGAGTCTTCTAAACTCTCGCCCTTCCTTTGTGTCACCCCACTCACCTGTGCCCCTCTCTGGCACCTCCATTCTCTACCAGGTGCTTAGCATCCCTTTGCTTTCCAGACTGCTTTTCCTGTTCCATCTGTCTCCAGCAACCACCTCCCTCAAATGCATTCACTGAAGCAAACAAAGAACATTTGCTGTTCGGCGTAGTGATGGGAGTTAATAAGCTGGGCTCTTACACATTTCATCTTCTCTATCTGGATACATTTTTGATGGAGGGCAAATTTTATCAGATGTTTGCATGATGCCCAGCCCTGTGACTGCTCTATGATTAGAAGCCCCAAAGTACTACTGCAAAAAAATAGATTATTAATGTTGCTTTTATTTGGTATCATAGTGAAATCCCTCCTTAAATGAATAAAAGTGGTTACACATTTTCAAAATAAAACATCCAGATTTATTCAGGAATAATATGGATAAAAAACTGGAAAAAGTATGAAGCACTTATTACAATCTGTCTTAATGTGCTTCTTGTCTTAGTGTTATGGCAACACTTAAAAATCAGGTTGGATTTTGGTTTGGTTTGGGGATTTTTTTAGATATTTGTTTGTTTACTTTGATTCTGGTACAATTCCCTAAATGGACTTTCAGGTAAGCAGTTCTTTTATTAACCATTTGTAACAGTGCTAGAGAGATATTGATTTTATGGAGGTCTGAGAAGCAGAACGTGTACCCTGCTTGTAAAGACATGCACAATCTGCAAGACTACGTGCTCACACAAGGAATATTTCCATGGATTCATCAGCCATTCTTTTCAGAAAAACATAAACTTGGTTTTTGTCTAGAGTCTGGACAGACACATAATCAAATAGAGAAAAGCTGACAATATAAAATGACAGCCTTAAGATGCTCAATGGAGTTATTTTTATTTAGGAACGTAAGGTTGCAGAGAACCTCTTGGGTTGTTTTTAAACGAGTCAAAGTCATAATCATGTAATTCTTGATAAATAGACTCTGCTGAAATCAAAACAAGCGGTTCTTTTTGAGTTAAATAGCTAACTTAGGGTACAGAATGGGACAGCTGTTGACTTGAGAAAATAGATTAGATTAGAAATAGTGTTTCCATCCCAAGAGCTGTATAGCATTGAAGTCTTTATTTTCCATGTAGTTAAGAACAATTTAGGATTTAGCAGCCTGCCAGAATTCTGGCTGTAGTGCCTACCATGATATGCAATGGCTAGTGTGGAAATATGGGGAAGCATAAAAGGCTGGAAAAGTGTCTTGTTTTTTCCAAACAGGAAAAAACCCAAAAAAGAGTACCTCCTTTTCTCCTAACTAGACCTGTCAATAGAGGATTTGCAGCTGTCTGCATCTTCTGTGCTCATATCCAATACCATGTCCCTTTTAAATGTACTCTACTGTGTAAGTTAAGGTAGCAAACTTCTGGGAAGGACTCTGGTCGGTGGTCAGATGCAGTCATCCTTGATCCTTCAAGACATGCAAATGAAATGAACTCATTCAAAAGCTGTAAAATATTTAATCTTCTGCTCCACTGTCCCACAGAACATACATATTATTGTTAGCTAGCTTTTTCCTTCTTCTCTCTTCCATCTTTGATACTCATACCACACCCTTTTTGTTTTTTCTTTTATTCATAGTTCTTTAGTTTTTTTTATTTTTCATTTCATTGAGGATGCAGCAGTTAAAGGGAAAAGAAAGCAGGAGAGTGTTAAAACAAGAGGTCAGCATGAATGTAGCAAGTGGCTAGAAATAATATTTGGTGCAATCTGAAGAACAAGAAAGACAGAAGATCTGGCCCAGAGCTATGTGAATAGTAAATACAAGAAGATAGTAAACTGCCCTAGAGTTAAGTGTGTAGGTTACATGTAGTAAATATGTGCAATTCTGTTACCTTTCACACATTAATGAATCTTCTCCAGCTATGCTTAAACTGCTTTATACTTGTTCATAAAATTCATCTGCACGGATGTTCTTAGAGTAACTTTGAAAGCTGTGTGTGTTGTTGCTCACCAGAGAAGTGCAGTTTAAATTCATTGGTGTGCATGAACCTGTTCTGGAAGCGTGTCCTGGCATTCTGGGCACAGAGACTGTCACAGGCTTCTCAGGCCTCTCCCACCCCATCTTCATGGTAAAGGCAGCAAATGGCACATACAGTTTAACTATTTGGGTGTATCTCACACTGGTCCAGAAAGAAAATTCTAGATAAGTCTTTTTCTCATTTTTCTGACATGTAGATCTCTGCATTATGGAACAGGTAAAAGTAAGTGTTGGATTCTGTGCTTACTTAGGCTGGTAATACATATTTGGGGCAGCTCCCTTGGGATAAACTGCACAGAATCCTTCCATGCAGTTCTTAAGGAAATTGCAAGGCATCTAAACACACAGAACCATTTTGATTTTGTATAATCAGGAGAGGGTGCAGAATAAGAAAGTAGTGGAGTGGGACCCCCACTATGGTGTGGGATCTGTGTTCCTGCTGTGGGGCAGCTGTGATACAAATCTCACCCTATGTCTATTCCTCTGGCTGAAGCTGAATCCCTCTGCAAATGGAGCATTTTCAAAAAGCACTGGAGGTGGCATTTCTTGAGACGAGGGAGTTGCCAGCACTGTAAATGGAGCAGGTGAACAAGGTAGGAAAAACCCAGCCCTGGTCCCCAGGCAGGCCACAGTGACTGTGTCTGCTGTTCCTCTGTCCTTTGTCATACAAATACTTTGCATCTTCAGGTTGTTGTGATATCATTATTGAACGAATTACAAAGAATGAAACCTTTAGGGTGGCAGGAGAGGTGGGCACAGGGAGCAGCAAGCGCTTTGCTGCCTGTGAGCTGTTTGAAAGGTCAGGGGCTCCTGTTGCTGTGCTGGCTGGTTGCTAAGCTGCCGTGGATTTTTGTGCTCCTTTTCCTGGCAAAAGGGACCTTGTGATGAGGTGCAAGGTTATGGCAGTGCCTTTTTAGTAAACTCACCCCCTCTTTTCTGCTTGCTGAGTGACTGGGTAAGGGAGGTGCTCTCAGGAGCATTTGCTTTCTTTCTAGGCTTCTTTCTGGCTGCTGAAGTAACTGATATATCCTGCCAAATCAAACCTAATGTTTTTTCTTGGGGGAACAGAGTCACTGTTTAGTGAGCTGCCAGGGCACATTGGGTAACCAAGGCTTTCTAAGGGGTCAGCAGAATTTATACCATCTTCACCCCACTTGCATCTTCTTTGAACTCACAGCAAAGCACATTTAGTTAGTGCTTGGGTGAACATTACTTAGCAAAGTATAGACCTGTTTCATGAGATTATATTTTAACCCCGCTTTCCTTCAGCTGTCTCAAACAGCAGGAACTTTCATGTACCTCTGAGATATAATAGCAGCCAATGCTGCCAGGCCTTACAGTGGAGCAAATATTCAAAAATAGTCTTATCCTATACCAGAAAAGTTGAGAAAAAGGTACAACATGAGAGCAAACTGGCTTTTGGGAAGGGGGAGGATTTGATTGCTCAGATAAAGTGTGCTTTCTTGCTGTTCAACTTCATTTACAGAGTCCACAGCCTGTACTATCCACCATGCAGATAATTAGAAAACAGCACTGGGGTGTAAGCAAATTAAGTTTCCTACCCTCCAAATGAAATTGTCAGGTTGACATAATATGTGCTTTTAGACATATGCAGCAACAAGAAAGGTAATAATTTAACTTGCCTATTAGTTCAGTGGCTGTGAAAGGCACAGCACTCCTTGAAGCAAGTGGGGAGTCAAGGAGATGAGGTCTGCACTAATCTGCTATAGGGAGGCTGGGTGGCCTTTTCATGTTGGCCAGGCATTTTTTATAATATGGTTGTTTTCTGTTGCTTGTAATCTCATTAAATGTTTGCTGGCAGGGTTCTGGGAAAATAACAGCAAGTAACCATGTAACCAAACACCTAATCTATGTTTACTTAGCCTGATATGCCATCAAATTCTTCCCAAGTACGTTAATGTACAGCTAAAAATGTGAACTCAACCCTGAGCTGAGGCTTGCCTGGGAAGTGGGGCCAGAGATCTGGGCTGAGGCCATGCCACCCAGCTACTGCTGTTTGTGCATTAAAATTAGTTAGGGCTCTGTATGTGGAGATCTGAACATTTTTGTATATATTTCTTCTTATTGAAGGGTTATTGTTATCCATTCTGGCATTCCTGGAAGTTCCTCCTTCACCCTAAATAATCAAAACTTGAAAAAGAAAACCAAACCAACCAACCAACCAAAAAAAAAAAAAAAAAAAAAAACAAAAAACCAAAGAGAAAAAAACAAAAAAAAACCCTTCATTCTTGTAGAAGGAGCAATGAAAGACACTGCTCAGACCCAAAATAAGGAGCTTCTCCCTGCAAAGGCAGAAGTGCCCAGGATCCTCCTGTGATGGATCATGTGCTTATGCCAACTCCACCTAACTATATTACTAAGCTTTCAGCATGTTGTGGTTTTTATTTGTCATACCTGTTTTCTCCTATTTTGCTCACCTTTGAGTTTGGCAGTGTGTGTATGTTTTCTTAAAATAATTCTGGTTTTGGTTTTGAGCTGGATATCTCAAGGAGGTCACTGAGGGACACTTCTCAAAGGTTCAGATGTGGTGGTGTTTAGGGCTAGTTCTAGTGTCTTGCTGTTTTGGGTCAGGAAGCTCTGGGCTTTGCAGAGAAGCCTTGAGCATCACCTGTCTGAGCAGCTTCAAGGACTGAGGATGCACACTGTTAACCATGTAGCTGCTTTCTTGAATTGCCATTTTAAGTGGCTCCGTAGCCCTCTGACCTGCCTTAACAGGTAACACTTCCTGGGAAGCCTGTGGTTCTTGTCAGTGGGAATCTTGCATTCTCAGCATCTGTTGTATCGAGGTGAGATGGAAGGTATTTGAGCTTTCTCTTCAAGCAAAACTGAAAGGCATCCTAGATATTCTGCTTATGTCTTAAAAGTCTTTGATCCGTCCAGAGGCTAAGGGCTTGCTGGTGATGGCAGAAACATGGGCTGAAATGCGGCACTGACAGCCAGCACTGTGTGTTCCTGCACTGAGAAAATTGGGGCACTTCAGGTCCCTTGGCTGAGCCCTGCCATTCAGTCACTAATGCAAAAGGACTGAGGGCTTTTTGTTGGTCCCCTCAGCAAAGCACATGACTCAGTTACTCACCAGGGGTGCATCCAGTGGGTGTCAGTGGGTCTCCTGCAGTGTCCTGCAGCACCCATTGTGTATTTAGAGACAATTTGATGGCCTGGGTACAGACACAGTTTTGATTTAAGTGGTTAGGAGAGGGGAACAGGCTAGCTCTAACCTTCTGTGAACTGTCCATGCTCACAAAATTAAGTTGCTGTGTCCTGCTGATTAGAGCTTTCATCTGGGGTTTAGCTTGTGAGAATACAGAGGACATTTTATCATCAGATCTTCTCTGATTGTGGAGTAAATATTCCCTTCCCATACAAAGGTGAAAGCTGTGTTCTCTCAAACAAAACTTTCACACTAAACTGTGTACAAGGAAGAGTAGCTAGTTAGAGTAGAGATTGCAATTGGAAATACAGTTCAGGCCAGGGATGGATGAGTGGGGAGCCTGCTGGATGTGGATGAGGACTGGCAGCAGTGAAGTGACTTGCACATGTATGCAGTGACACGCAGGGGGGAAGAGGGTATTGTGTGCTAGGATGCAAGTGCTGGAAAAATCACCCAAATTATCATGAAAAGCATGATACCAGACACTGACTCAAATCTTGATGGCCCTCTTGGTTCCAACAAATTTTCATAAACTGCATGTGAAAGAAGCGCTCGCTTTTCTGCAGTAGGGATGGCCTAGGCAGTGTCTGCTCAGCCATTCATGTTACACCATGTGCAGTCTGTCCTGACCCTGGCTGTTTCTCTCTCCAAGATGGCCGCAGCCCCATGTGCCGAGCAGCCCTTTCCTGCAGTAGGGATGGCTGAGGCAGGGTTTCTGCCCAGCCTTTCAGGTTACACCGTGTGCAGTGTGGCTGACCCTGGCTGTTTCTCTCTGCAGATGGCCGCAGCCCCATGTGCCGAGCAGCCCGGGCCCGCGCTGGCCGTGAGGGCCTCAGCCAGGCGCCGTCCCTGAGGTGAGGAGCGCAGGCACCGCCATGGCCTCATCCGGCCGGGCCCGGCACGCCGGCCCTCCCGACGGAGGCTGGGGATGGATGATTGTCGCTGGCTGCTTCCTCGTCACCATCTGCACCAGGGCCGTGACAAGGTAAAGGCACTGCTGCTTGTCTTGCTGGCCTCTTTGTGGCATTAGTTTTCTTTTCTTTTCCGCCATAGGAAGAGGGTTTGTTATCTCCTGAAACCCCTAAGGCTGCTGGGACGACCAAGGGATTATGAGCCCTCTGGTTTTAGTCTTGCCTCCTCTGACAGCTGCTCTAGCTTTCAGCACCCGCTCCCTGATTTCTTACAGAATCAAGGCCAGGGGCAGGTAGAGCTATTTCAGGCTGTGGTGGTTTGCTGGGGAGTGAGGAATCATGTAGGGTCTCTTTGGGTTCGCTGTGTCCCTCTGACCCCACAGCCGTGCTCATTTTTGCCAGTCCCAGTGAATTAAGTGATTCCTGAGTCAATGTGAAAATCTTGTCAACACCCTCTTCTCCCACTGCGAGCATTTCAGACACTGTCCTACCTGAGAAGGTCCGAGCCCTAGAGAAGAGACTCCTCTCTGCACCCTTCTGGTATCCAAAATATGCAGAAAATATTTTCTCAAAATAGAAAGAACAGGAGAGAACATGAACTAGACTGCTGCCTCGTATAAAAATAACGCAATCTGGGATGAGATTGCTTTCACAGTGACTTTGATGTCAACTGCAGATAGAGGAGCCTGGTGTGTGTGAACATGGACAATTTAGCTATATTAAGCAGAGAGTTAAGCACCCTGGTAAGTGAGGAAAACTTGTTGGGCAGCCAGTATAGTGGAAATACAGTGTTTCCTACCTAAAGTTCTTATTTCTTTTAAAATAAAGCTCCCAGATTTAGGGATCTTAAATCTTTAGGGATCTAGGGTCTTGGAGTCAGCAGCACAGAAGGGGATAGAAACGCTTACCCAGTGTTAGTTAATGCATACAAATGTACCAATTCCATAATAATAGCAGAGAATTCCTAGAGGATTTAATTCCATGTTTGTGTGTGCAATGTGTTACATACAGGAAATAATCTAATGGCTGGCACACATTAGACTACATAGAAGAGTGAAATATGTGCAAGAAAAAAAGCTGAAGAAAGTGGTCATTCAGTGATTTGGGAAAAGGCATCTCTTGTTGATCCAGAAAAGAGAATGAAATTATGCAACCTTTTAATCTGTTCCTCTGCAGGGACATATTGAACAGTAACACTTGTCAAGTTGAGAAAGGACCTCTCCTGCAAACGTTTTATTAAACTGCTGGAAGGTCCACAGGCTCCTGCTGTGTTTTGATTCTTTGTTTGAGAGGAGTTACTTTGCACTTGTCCATCCATGAGCACACAGCTGCAGGTGGGGTTTGCTCTGCAGGTGTTACATTGACCCTACCCTCACAGTTTGTGCGGCTGTGGGACAGTGAGCAACAAGGCCAGGGAAGAACTGTGAAGCCAGGGCTTTGTGTGCCAGGGAAGCAACATCATCATATGGGCTATAAGTTGCTGGGGAGAATTAGCATTTCAATTTCCTTTTAGTTCAAAATACTGAGTCATAAAAACTCTAGCAGCAAGAAACATATGATATTATAATCACATAATTATAATTATAATATTATAATAATTGTGGTTCACAACCACAATTTTGATTTTCCCAGGAGCTGGAGAGGACCTTCAAGTGGGTACTTTTTATACCTGAAGAGTGAGAACAGTGTTTTCCATGAGGCAGATATTCCATGTTTAACTGACTGATGTTCATGTTTTTTGTCCTAGGTGCATCTCCATTTTTTTTGTGGAGTTTCAGGCATACTTTGGGCAGGATTATGCCAGAACTGCTTGGATCCACTCCATTGTGGACTGTGCTACGATGCTTTGTGGTGTGTATTACCCTTTCAAGAGTAATGTAGCTACTTTTGCATTGGCTCCATCTGTTTTTAGCATGCTCACAAGTTGGTGGAGTCAGCTGGGAAAGAGTGATACTGTGGGATCTCTGGGGTATGGTATATCCAAGCTGCTTCCCCCAACACAGTTCTGCAAGGGAGTGCCTTCATGAAAGAAGAAAAAGAAGCAGAACTTTGTTTTGTGAAATGATCTAATTTTTCAGAAATGTCATTTTGTTCAGGTCTATTGGGACACCTCATGTTTGAGAGCTATTAACTGAGCAATTGTTTCTTTTGCCTTTTGATTGGAGTCATATTTGAGATGTAGCACAGGATGTACATCTTGCCTCCAGATCAAGTCACAACCATCCTCCTTTTATCAAAAGTGTATATTTACAAATAGTCTTCTCTCTTAAAGGAAAATTTGCTATTATTAAAAATCATGTGCATCAACACAGCAGTTGTACTGAATTTCTCATGGGTTTGCTTTAAAGCTGTACAGCTTGGTGAAAATCCATGCCCTGGTCCTGTAGAAGAGATTAATCCATAAGAATTGCTAGAAAGGCAGAGGGGCACAGCAAGAATGAGATGCAACAACTCACCTGTGACAGCCGGGTTATATCTTGGGGAAAAGAGAGAAATAGAGGTATCCTTGCCCTGGCATTGCAGGTAGTAGAAGGGGAGAGGGTTGGTGATGGCATCCCATGGTAGAGGCAGGGTGATATGGGAGACATTGGATTTGGAGAAGTGCAGGAGAAGGGTAGCAGCCCTGGAGATTGTCCAAAAGATGTGAGACCTCTCCTGTTTGTGTCTAACTCGGAGCCCATAAGGCCAGGGAGTTGTGAGGAAGGACACCTAAAGTTACTGAGGGCTGAAGTGCAAATTCCAGGTGGGGAAAAGTCTGAGTGTTGTAAGCATAACAGTGTGGGCTGTTCCTGTGACCTGTCTTGACCCCCTGACACTGCAGATTAGCTGTGTTCCATAATGACTTTGATCTACAGAAATGACTGCTGAGAAAGGTACTGCAAGTTTCAGGTTTAACCTGACTTTTAGAGGGTTTTTTCTTTATCTTTGGTGCTCATACCATTGTGACAGGATTATGTTGGAAGACCACTCTGTAGCTGCAAGCACCATTTTCTCCTGCTTCCTCCTGCTTCCTTTTCTTCTACAACTGTTGCAGTGAACTGTGTGTGAGGACCTGCCATTAACTACCAGCTTTATTTGTTTCTTTGAAGCCCCGCTTGGGAGTTTAATCAGTAATCATGTATCCTGCCAAGTTGGTATCATGCTAGGAGGGCTGCTTGCATCTACTGGACTAATTCTGAGCTCATTCGCCACCAGTCTGGAACATCTCTACTTATCATTAGGAGTCCTCACAGGTAGGATGCATTCAGCCCCTTTGTTGCTGCCAGAACACAAGACAGGAATGCTAAAAACAATGGGTGATCTCTTCTCCATGTCATACTGACACTGCACTGGTCAAATAGAGATACTCGGACCTGTTCCCATGATTGTAGACCAGAGGCTGTGCCAGCAAAAGCTTCAGCACTGACTGATCTCATATCACACAAATGCAGCACCCTGCAAAAGCAACTTTACCTTCTGTTGGAGAGAGGACTGTCAAAAAAGTTCTGAAGTTATGGGAGGTGAGGAGGAACTGCTGTTGCAGTTGGTGTACATGAAAAGGTTTCCCTATTTTGACTGGGATTTGGGAGGAGTTTGTTATAGCAGAAGTTCTAGATTGCCCTAATATATTTGCATATTTGGGAAAAAAGTTTAAACTAAAACATAAATGTAAGTAAGAATAAAGGAGCTCTTGGTGAATACCAGGCACCTCAGCTGTATGCCTTACTTTTGTCTGCATTGCATTCCAATTGAACAGCAAAAAAAAAATTTCTGGTTGGTAGTCTTGCTGTAGCAGCTCCTCCATTTTTGCTCAGGTATGGTGAAAACAAATCTTTGCTCTGTCCTATCTGCCCGTGTTTGTTGTGCACAGAGGAACTTGAGAGGGGCCTGTGGTCACACTGACATTCCTTCCTCATTAATACTGACCTGGTAGCCACGGTGATATAAGACCTTGTACTTGGTCCCCTGGAGTTTAGTAACGAGTTGGTGGAATTACTGCAGTTCACATGCTGCCAACAGCTTATTTGTTTCAAAAAAAAAAAAAAAATCCTTATTTTAGCGCCTGTATTACAATGCTACTGTATTACAATGTTAATCTTTGACAAAATGTGTTCATAACAAATAAAAAGGCTTCTTGTAATTCGAGGGAATGTGCTACAAACCATGCTAATACCTCTGAGGCTTCTTTAGTGGGGGCTGCTGTGAATACCGAGGTGGAAAGGCAGTTCCAACGTACATGGAGTAGTGAAGAGCCAAGTTCATTACAAGCAGTGAACTTTTAGCCTGTGGGGGCTGATGAACAGAGAGGTGAACTGTTGGTAAAGGCTAGATGTGGTGCCCCCAACCCAGAGAGCAGATGGGAACACAACAAGTGAATGTCTAAATCCATAAAAGCAACAGGACTTGAAACCAAGGAGTGAAGCAGAGGTGAGATTGGGGAGTGTCAATAAGTAGCGGAGTTCCTTCTAAGAGGTACGAAAGTGTTTTCAGCCCTAAACTTTCTGCTTTTCACAGGACATTTGTTGGCTTTTTTGAGACATTTTCCCCCTGCCAACTCACTGAAAAATAAATGGTGTATATGCCTAATAAAGTATGATTTTCATAGCTCTTGAGTGTTGATGTCTAGCTCAGGGCTGCTCTGCTGGCTCTGCTGCCTGTACAGCTCCAAGCCCAGCTCTGTGCCCTGCTTGTCCCCTCGCCTCCTGAGGGGTGCCAGACTGGGCACCCGCCGCCCAGAGTCCCTCTAATCCTCTTATTCCATCCTGGCAGGTTTAGTGCCTGCCTCACACAGTGTGGCCTTTGAGGAGGATGTGGCAAGCCAGTTACAGCACTGGGGACTGTTTCACCCTCAATGTAGGACATGCTCCAAAACCCTAGTCAGGAACTAATTTCTATTACTGATTCAGAAATACATATTTTAGTGTTAGGGCAACCACTTGATGATTAAAACCTGCTCTCTGATTCTGCAGCAGAGACCACAATCTTTTTCTCCATCCAAGAGATGAATCTTCTTTGTTTACTCAACTGGATCTGGCTTTCTGAGGCTTTCCTCCCCTCTTTACTCGTAGGCAGGGATTTAAAATGGTCAGGACTCCAAGCATCTGTTGCAAGGGGTTTGTTTAGCAGACCAAGAGAGGTTTTTTGTAGAATATTAGTAACAGAGACAGGCTCTTTGTACTGTGTTTCAGAGACCTGAAAATTAATATTCAGGGTTGCAACAGACCAAAACACAAAGTGGTGCCTCATCAGGACAGCGTGTCCAGTGTCAGCATTGGTGCAGACCCTGGGGCAAGACCTCATCTTGTATGCATGAAAGGCTGGCACACCCGTTCTCTCATGTTTAGTGATCCTCCTTTTTCTTGTTATGACCATTACTTCTGTCTGAGTCTTATTATTGTGGATTAATGGTCATCAGTTAGGTTTGTCAAGTCAGGGACCCTGCCAGTGGAAGAAAGACATCATCCTAGTTTCTCATCACACTCAGACTGGCCTGCGTGATGCAGAATCAGAAAAAGCTTTCTATTCTTTGGTACTAATGAAAATGCATTATGTGGTTTGCTTTAATATGTTCCATATGTCATGCTTAGTATTAAGCCATCTGCACTTTGCTTTCTTTTCTAGGACTTGGGTTTGCACTTTGTTATTCTCCAGCCATTGCGATGGTGGGCAAATACTTCAACAAAAGGAAAGCGCTGGCGTATGGAATAGCCATGTCAGGAAGTGGAATTGGTACCTTCATCCTGGCCCCTGTGGTCCAGCTCTTAATTGAGCAGTTTTCCTGGCGAGGAGCTTTGCTCATCCTGGGAGGTTTTGTACTAAACCTCTGTGTCTGTGGTGCCTTGATGCGGCCTATTTCTCTTAAGGAGGATTGTAAAGCTGCTCCTGAGTTGCTTGAACAGAATTATGTCTCTGAAACAGAGAAACAAGACTTTAAGCGAATGTCCATCTCTTCACCTTTAATCAAATTATGGCCTCATGAATGTTTATGCTACTGTTCATGGAAGGAATATGACTTTTTGCTGATGCCAGGCTTCATGGTGCTGGCAGTGTCAATTTTATTTATGGCATATGGCTGCAGCCCTCTTTTTGTCTACCTAGTGCCTTATGCTTTGAGTGTTGGAGTGAGTCATCACCAGGCTGCCTTCCTCATGTCCATACTTGGTGTTGTAGACATCATTGGTAATATCACCTTTGGATGGCTCACAGACAGAAGGTAAGGGCTTCTGGCTGATCAAGGGGAAGCTTTAGCTGGTGGGAGGCTGGATGCAAGCAAGGTATAATACATATAAAAGCTAACATTATGTACCCTTTCTCTAGCATGTGTAACTTAAAAACCCCCAACAGAGTCTAACTTTTAGGAATGCTTGCTGTTTAATCTTTTTGTCTCTTCTGAAATGGTTCAGTTGGTTTAATATCCTTTTTTCCTGAAAAAAATGATGTGTTTGTATATTTGATAGTGGAAATGTAACCCCTTCCCTGAGGTATGTTGAGTGTGATCCTCCATATCTATTTCCAAGGGGGTTTCACCCTGTTTCCTCTGCTTTTCCATCTCTTTTGTGTTGCTTGGGAGGCGCAGAAGTTATAGAAGAGGGTCCAGGGTCTGGCCCAATATTGTTAGGCACATGCTCGGAAGGACTGACTGAAAATTGTTATACATTTTCCAGTCTAAGAACTCACCATGCTTTGTGAACTCAGCTCACTCCAAACATCAGTGTACAGTATCTGTAACATCAGTAGATACTGGCCAAATTAACAAGGATTTCGATTCTAAAGGATGCATTCTTTACACTTCTTTAGTTTGTGGGAGAAATCATTGTTTTTCTGAAGCAGGAAGGGAGGGAATTGCCATCTCAATTCACACTAACTCGCATGTAAGGGCTGACTGGAATGGTGGCAGCTAAGAGAGGTATACTGCAATATTTTATGCATAATACTGGGAGCACCTTGCTGAGCTGGGATGTAAAGCCCAATGAAATACTGCTTTGAACATTGAAGCTTTATGGGCCTGCAAAACCCTGCAAAGCAGGGTTCTGTCACTAGGAACATCCTGAAGAACACTGCAGGCACCAGGCTGCTGCTGGCCAGGTGTTTCTGCAGCTGTAGGTGGGCTCGTCTGCTGAGTGAAGGCTTGTGTAAGGCAATTGACTTGATCTGAGCCATAGAAAAGAGTGAGAGACTGAAGCACTGCATGCCAGGGCATAGAAGCTGAAATGCTGGTTTCAGTGATAATATTTTTATTTTCTGTTTTGAAATTTGCAGGTGCCTGAAGAAACATCGGTACTTTTGCTACCTCTTTGCAGTGGGAATGGATGGCCTGTCTTGTCTTTTCCTGCCAGTTCTCCGAAGCTTCCCCTTGCTTGTGCCTTTCTCATTTACCTTTGGCTACTTTGATGGAGCCTATGTAACGCTGATCCCTGTTGTGACAGCAGATGCAGTGGGAACTCCTTTGTTATCATCAGCACTGGGCGTTGTGTATTTTCTCCATGCCATACCATATCTAGTGAGCCCACCTGTGGCAGGTCAGTTTTGCCAAATGACTTCCCCACAACCTTATCAGTACTTCAGATTTACCTATTGATGTAAAGGGGAAGGAAAGTTAGCAAATGTACAGCGAATATGAAGGCAGCCTCTGGGTAAAGGAATAACACACCTGGACATTCTTAACTCTTTAGATTTCCCATCCTGGCCTTGGTGGGATGATTTCCAAATACAGGGTGAGATGAAATTTAAAAAACAAACCAGTATGAAATAGGCTTCTAAGCACGGCTACATCAGCACTTCTCATAGTTTAGAAACTGTGCAAGTAGAAGGAGTAAAAGATTCCACTGCAAAATTACATGATTTTGTAAAATCTAAATCTCTCTAAAGAGAGTTTTATTCCAAGTTTGTATTTCTTTTATGTTTTCTTTTTGTATTTAGTCTCTACATTGCTTTGAACAGGTGGGTGAGTCAGCTTCACTCCTGTTTGGTCATACACTCATCCCTGTAATATCTAACCATCATTTTTGCCATTTGTACCATTACAGTGAAGTAAGGATGAGCTGTACCCTTATTATTCTTTAGAAAGCACTTGACACAGTTTTTAATACTGTGGAAGCTCTGAGATCTTTTTCAAACAACCAACTCTATATATGTTGCATATTTTGTAAATTTATGTTTACATCAATTCCCAATTAATCACTGCTCATTAAGCTTTTAATTTAATTGTGCATAGCAAAAATTATTGCAAAATAGAATTGTTTTGAGTGAAGCATGAGCCTGGCCACAGCTTAATAAATATTTCTGCATGAAGATCTTAGAGCTCTCTAAGCCTTCTAAAGACTGCCAGTTAAATCCAGGCAGTTGGAAGATGTTTATTTAGTAATGTGGTGATGACTGCTCTGCCTTTTCTTGTGGATTTGACCTCCAAATAAAAGGCTATAAAGACATTATTTGCCTGCTGAGAATAAATCCCTCTCTGCACCAGGATGTAAAAGTATAGTGATGGTGATGTAAATATGTATTATTTGATCGTTTTTATATGTGATAACTCCAAAAGTTTATAACTGGGTAACAGGATTTGTAAATTATCCATGAGAATACCGGAGACTTCTAAATTATTTTTTTTTCCCTACAGGCTGGCTTGTGGACACAACTGGCAGCTATACTGCATCATTTCTCCTGTGTGGATTTTCTATGATATTTAGTTCAGCACTATTGTGCTTTGCAAGACTAGCAAAGAAAATCAAAAGAACACATTTGCCATCCCTCACTGGTAACACAGCCTTGAAACAGCACATCTGGACAAATGGAGCAATAGCTTATTCTGTCACAGCAGAATTAGACCAAAGGGATGTTGAATTTTTGGCTGTGGATACAAACAGCTTCAGCAAGAGGTGACAAGTGCTGTTGTGATTCAGTAGGGCACAACCTGAGACAGATGTGGCTCAGTGGTGTTACACTGTTGAATATACTTCTCCTGTGAAACAAGACCTCTCAATTAGATTGTTCTGTCATGTTTTAGTTGGCTTAAATCTACATACAGCAACAGTAATACCAAGTTAATGCAGTAATAGAAGAAAGCTAGACTGAAAATAGAGTTTGTAGATACATGTGTTCACAGATTTATTTGAAATGCAATGTTGACTCCACAGGGATCAGTCACCAAAACTGAACAATAACATTTACATTTAAAAATACTATTAATGACCCAAGCTTTTTCATTTTGTGGTCTAGTATGTTTCAATGGACTAATTATACACACCATGAAAAAATCTCTGGATTTATCAGTCTGCATGAAACTCTTTGCAAATGAGTGTTTCAAATGCCAAAGTCATCTGTTTGTTTTGCTTTTGTTTTGTTTTTGGTTGGGGTTTTTTTTAAGAAAATCTGGCAGGAAACTGATTTATGCTGAAAGTATCTCTGGAGCAGCTTTAATTTTTACAATGTGCCTGAACTTTGTACATACATTTCAATTTAATTTCAAATATGGTTTTAGACCTGCTTTCCCACATGTTCTATTGTAAATTTTACTTTTTTCCTTTTTTCTTCTGGATACCTTTAAAATTTGAACTTCTAAACATTGACATGCAGGGTATGATCTTTCAGCTAATCCTTGTCTTGGAGGGTGGAAAATGTGTAGTGGTGGCTCTGCTTATCTGAAGAGGAGTAAATTTGTACCATGGGACCGGGCATGCTGATAGACAAATGTGCTTTAAGTGCATTAGTGGAAGAAGCCCAAAGGCAGCCCAAGAGACCAGAGAGGCTCCAATGTTTTCAAACCCAGAGCCTCTTCCTCTTGTAAAATCAGCACCTATTGGAGAACTTTAGAGTCCATGCAACCAGGTGGCTGAGAGATTGCCCACCCTGGGCTGATAATGGAGAGGATGTTGGCAGAATTGTTTCTGTGTATTGCAGGGGCAAGTCTGTGTCTTTTCAGACCCAGAAACTGCATCTTCAGGTGGTGCCAATTGCTCATTTGCACCATCTGAAGAGCTGTCAGGTCACTTCTCCTTGATGGCCAGAACACAAGAGCTGTGACTTGCTGACAGTCTCCTGCTGCTTGTGTGAGGAATATACTCCAGCTGGCTGCTTCACAGGAGCTAGGGAGTGCATGTAGCTCATGGAGTAACTTACTGATGTGATGGTCTTATAAATACTGTGATTTTCTACATTTCCAGAGTGAACACATTGTCAGCAATGGAAAACTTCACATTCCACAATACAAATAGTTTCAGTGTTTTAATGCTGTATCCAGTTGTATTCTGTTCATTAACAAATTGATCAGAGTCTAAATAATTTTCACTTACACTGAACTAGTAGTTTTGTTATTCTGCAGTGTGTTCAATGGCTGCTCGTGGTGTCATTTTCCACTCTGTGCCTTGGAAGTGAAAGCAACATAGACTGATATTTATCAATTTGATTTAGACCAAGACTACAGCCATAGGAGTATAATGTATTTTATATACACACACACACATATATATGAATAGCATGTGTATCAAGTAGTTTTGTTATCCAAGTGTATTTTAAATACAACATATGAAAATAGATTTGTGTTTAAATTAAGCCTTTCTTTCTGTCCTGCTTTAGGAATGTAGTCAGAGCCAGTAGCATGATCTATGTGCACAGACCACAGAATAAGCAAGATCAGTGCAAAGTCTTCTTAAAGCCAATGACATAAGTTTTCTTCAGCTCAGCATGAAAATTGACTCTTGGGCCCCAATTTAGTCTTTAACATATATTCATTAAAAAACCCAAAAATTATCCATGGGTGTTTCTTAATGAGTTAGGAAAAATATGCACATGTGGAAAAAAATTAATTGGTTTTATTAATTAGTACTGATGAAGATAATGTTTTAGATCTTAATATTTTAATATTTTAAAAAGTAGGGAATAGTGTGGTCAATCAAAAATACAATTTTTTGGAACAAGTTATAAATTACCACCATAAATAAATTTACAAAAAATTAATTACTTTGTTTATCACATCACAACACATCATGGAACTGCATATTGTAAAAGCCTGTTGGAATAATGCTATATGTATTTTTATCATAGTAAATTATACTGTGTAATATGTTATTAGCATTTTCTTATTATTTCAAGATTTTTTTCATATGCTTTTCCCTTTATTTTTTTTAAGCACTACTTACTGTTTTAAATATCTCATTTAGCAGCAAACATTCAACTGGTTTTATCCACAGACCTTTTGTAGAAAATGGTAAAATTCTTTCAGGGCTTTGCAATACTGTCTCTGCTCTGACTTAAGTCAATGGAGAAAAGCTTATATACTGCAATAAAGACTTCTGTGCATAAAGGACACTGTGAAATATCAGCCCTGTCATGAATGCTCCCACTAAGAAACAAAAAGAAAGAAGTGGAGCAGAAATGACCTGCAAGTGGAAGAAATGGGAATGCAATCCAGGCTGGTGAAGCCTCAGGCCAAACTTCCTGCTCCTGCTCCACAGAACCCAGGCTGAACAGATCACCTTCATCCTGCCATGTGAAATATTTCAGGCAATGCATTACAGAAATCCCTGGCTCACAATAGTTTTAAAGAATGATTTATGGTATCGGCAATATTTTTTTTTTTCAGAGATGATAATATTCAGGCAGTCCTCCGTGGAAGACATTTCCTGGCATGGCTTAGTATGGGAATAAATCAAGATACCCGAGCTAGCTGTGAACAATTTGCCAGATGAACACTGCATGTTTGAGGATTTAGGGGTCTTTTCCACCCTAACTATCCTGCAATTCTGTGTTCCCACCAGCCCTGATGGACACAAGCGTTGATGGGCATGAGCTCGGCTGGAGCACTGCACTGCTGAGCCTGTCTGGCTCCCCAGGACAGCGTGGTGGGACTTGGCTTGGGGTGACATCTGTCCAACAGATCCTACCTCAGATGGATCCTACCTGGGATTATGCTCTGCTCTGTGCAGTGGATGGAAGTTCAGTGTAAGTAAGTGAAACTGCTCACAGCTGCTGGAGTTATCTCATGTGTCTCCATTCCACGGGGTTTGAAATGGGGAAATAATAATTATTTTGAAATTATTTATATTCTAGTGATAATCTGGAACATTTAATAAATTGTACCTTGGAAAGTTGTGTGAAAGCAACATTGAAAAAGTCAAGTACCTTCTGTTGAAAAATTACTCTTTTTCAGAAAAAATATTCCTGAAACATTCCTATTAGCTTGGATAATAATTTATCTCTGGAAAGACAAAGGCTGTGTTACTATATGGTGAATGTATTTTATATTGCCAAACATTGTTTCTTTGTAAAGTGTTACAAATTTATGTGAGAAGGAAGAGCTTGTTTAACTTAAACTGTAACACTACTTCATGGTCAGCATGGCAAAGTCCTTAGTAGGGTTTGCCTCAATAAATAATACCTTCTTCTTAGTGTTTATTCTGGTGTATTTCAGTAAAATTTTCTATATACTTTAGAAGGTGCTTTTGAGTCATAAATTGATACTTCCTGAAGTGTTATTTTCAGTCATTTTCCCCCTACACAGCTAGCATCAGCTTCAGGGTTGTATTCATATTTGGGTGTGAATTAATTGACAGGTGTGTTCAGCCTCTGTGCAGTTCTAGTTTTGCCCCCACAACCCCCCACATATTTCTCAAAAATGTGTGTTGTATTTCGTTTTCTCTAACTCCCGAAGCTCCAACTCAACCTGCTCCCGTGTCGCCATTCCAGGCAAGGCAGCAGCACCACCCTGTGGGAAATAACGCTTTTCCTCATTTACCAGACAGGCAAATTCAGAAGGCTGGATACCTGGGAGCATCCCCAGGCATCTGTGGTCCAGAGCTGTCCTGCAGAGTACAAAGGAGGTGAGGCACAACAAATACACCTTTTGCATTACTATGCCTCACAGTTTCTTCACTGTGCAGATCGAGCTGCTATGACTCTTCATAAAAATTCAGGCTCACATTTTTTTTCCAAAATAATTTATACCTTATCTTTATTTCTTCAAGGTTCTTTTTTCAGGAGATATCCTGGTGGCAGTGTAGAGGGGAGAATGGATGTGTCACCACGGCTTGCACCACCTCTTCCCCAAATTCTTCCCTGCTGCCCTCCACCCTCCATGCTCTCAGTGGAGTTTAGATAGCGCTGGTGCTGAGTTTAGAAGCTCTCAAGGTTCTCAGAGGCAGTGAGGTTGTCTGACAGACCCTTTTGTCCCCATAGCTGGGCACACCAATGTCATGTCACCAGTTCCTGAGTTTGCCCCCACTGCTGCTGCAAACAGCTTTCAGGAGTGATCTGCCAGAACTGTTCCCAGTCCCCCTCTTCTCCCTCCTCACCACTCCTTCCCTAGGCAGGGTTGCCTTTGTATGTAACAGAGGATCTGGCAGGTGGCTGCGAAACAAGGGTGGATTTTGGTCCAGCTGGTTCTTAGGAAGAGAGTGTTTGCAATATGTACACTTGATTGCTTTTGCTCGTGGTATGAAAGATTCTCTGAAAGAGAGCTGAGAAGGAAGAGGTTTATTGTTATTTTGTGATCTGGTATCAGTGTTTTGCACTCCTTCATGGCTTGTCATCCTGTCTGTATGGGGGTGCTGTTGTGGGTGCAGGAATGCTCCAGGATGGCTAGAAACTAAAGTGCACATCCTTCTTGATGGGCTCTGTCACCAGTTTGCTTCATTCTACACTAGTGGCTAGGGCTCAGAAACATTTTGGAAGTAGAGCATTAGTTTTCCCTGAGTACTATGCTCTATCAAACACAGAGACACTACTGAGAAATTAGAACAGGATATTACAAACAAGAGCAAAATTTAGTTGGACAGCTGAAGACTTTTGTCATTTCAGTGCTTTCTCCAGCTATGTAGACCCTATGGGCACCTGTGGAGGCTCAAAGTCCTGCCACTGAAGTGACAGCACCTTAATCTATGAGGAGCAGAAACAAGTGAGGGGAAACATCCTTGTTAAGTGAGGGTGAGAAGCCCTCCGGGGGGCTTCTGCAGGCACATGTTAATATTTCCAGTTTCATTTGCTCTCCCAGTTGTTCCACGCCTGTTATCCTATTCATCCCCCTAGTTTGCTGACTCCCCCCTGCACCACTTTTCCCTGTTCCCACTGGTCCTCAGAGCCACCCCTTTTCCCCCCCATATTTAACCCTGTACCCTCCACCCTCTTCTGTCTCTGTCTGTGGACCTTCTTGGAAGCAGTAAACAGCCTTTGGATCTCCAAACAAAGACCTGTCCTTTGCCTTTCTTCGTTAGCTTTTCTGCAAGTCTACTCCAGGCCCTGAAAGCGCGGGTTGCTCTCTGGGACTTGTTGAAGTGGGCTGCTTTAGGCACCCACCCCTTTTTCCACATGCCACTTGTGCTCCCCTGCCCTGCACTGGGGCACTCACCCAGCTCTGCTCTGGCTGTGCTCTCCCCTCCATTTCCAGTTCAGGTCATTTCTTGTGTGTGTTTGCTTTTTTGACAAGCATGGCCATAGCCATCTATTTGGCATCTCAAAGAGTGTCCTTCCTTCCTCTCCAGAAGTTGTGGTTCCTGATAGGGTGTTTTGGGTAAACTAGACAGATGTTGTTTTGTCCACAGTTTAATTCTTTTGTGCAATGCCCCTGGAGCCAGTTTTGCTGAGAGGTCAGGCAAAATAAATATGAAAGGCTCCTCAGCCTTTCATATCCTACCAAAACTTTATCCTTCTTACTTTTTGGAATGGCTGTTTCACTTTACTTAATCTAATAAGATGAAGGCCGGTTATCAGAAAGATACTCAGAAGCAATAGTCAACAGATTAAACAGATTTTAGTAGTTCACAACAATAGTACACATTTTGTAAGCTTCCAGTGGACTAGCTAAACAGTATTTGTTTTTCATAATTAAACAGCATACAAGGTAATAAACTGAACAAGCCTTCAACAAAAGTTTCTTCTACAAAAGATATTTCTGAAATACTTAAAAAAGCTACAGAAATTCTATTTGTGTATAAGCATGCCTTCAAGTATACAGACAAAATACTACTGTATTATTCCCTTATCTTTTTCTCAGGAGAAGATAATATCTGGTTTCAGCATTCAGCACAGAAGTTCTGTGTTCTGCAGACTATCACTTAAATCCAACATTTATACCCATGTTAGCATTGAAGACTAAGTTAGATTAGCTATAAATATATATTTTATATATTATGTAGTTAGCCAAGCATGCTCTCTGCTAGTGAATGAACAAATCAACAATTGTTGTCTGCAGTTTCTACATTATGAGCGGAAAGTGATGCCACCTGTGTTCCATTTGGTCATAATGTCTACCTTCAAAAGAAAAACAAATAACAAAAAAGGTTTTGAAAGTCTCTTGAAACCTCCTTGGTTTGGGGGATTTTTTGGTACACAGGATTTTTGTGAGCTTTAGCTTGTAATGGAAAGTCGTAGCTCAGTTAATGCATTCAGATATTCTTCATTGTTAGGATCCAAAGCAATGGCTTCCTCATACCATTCAATTGCTTCTTGTTTATTACCATTTAGTTTATGAACGAGTCCAAGTGTACCAAAATCGGTGGCATCTCCTAAACCACTCTCAATTTTCTGTTTCAATAATGTCTTCACAGCTTCACTGGACCTTTTTCTTGGATAGGAATCCATTTCCAGTTTCAGACATTCTATGTAATATTTAATGGCTTTTGATTCTGATTTCATGTCAAATTGCTGAAAATTGCCATAATTGAAGTAGATGTCTTGTTTTTCATCACAGGCTAGATCATTTCTCTGAAGCACTTTCTGAAACGTCTCTTCAGCTTCTTCATACCTCTTGTCTATTGCATATGTCTTTGCTAGGTCACTATAGGCAGAAAAGAATACTGGCTTTTTGTCAATCGCCGTTTTAAAATGAAAAATGGCAAGCTCCATGAGATTCTCAATTTCCTCTCTACGTGGGTATCTTGTCTTTTTCAGCTGAAGTACCTTGGATCTGTAGCAGAGTCCTAGTTGGTGATGCAGAACGACAGACTTTGGCGTCAGTGCTAGGGCCTTCTTCAAAATCTCCACTGCCTTGTTCACTTGTTTTGCCTTTCTGTAAAAATTAGCAGCATGTCGCAGGAAAACAGGAAAGTCAGGGGTTTTCTGCAGTCCTTCTTCAATGTACCTCTCCCCTTCATTAGCTCGATCTAATCGCTGAAGCTCTAATGCAAGCAATGCCATAACAGAAGTGTCCATTGGGTTCAGTGCCACTGCCCGCTTCAGGGCCTCGAGGCATGGCCTCCTCTCCCCACCATACCACTGAACGTCGCCTTTCAAGCGATACATTGCTGTTGCATAGCCAGCACTAAGATCTGAGTTATTGGGCTCACTCCTCAGACCATTTTCAAAGCAATTCACTGCCCTCTCAAAGTAAGCCCTCCCAAACCGTAATAATGCCCATCCTTGCTCAGCGTAGATCTCTGGAAGCTCAATCTTCCCATGAGCAGAACTTGAAAGCTTTTTGCAGCTGTTTTCCACTTTGCTTACATAAGTTTGAGCTTCTTCATATCTCTGCATGTGGTAATAGATCCAGGCATAGTTCCCCCAGGTAACAATACTTCTCCTGTCAATTTCATCTGGATGATGTTTTTTAATAGCTTCTTCAGCTTTTTTGAGACTTCTCAGGGCTTCCTCATTTGAATTCTTTAGGTATTTTACATAGGAGAGTAAATTATAATCTCTAATCTCATATTTTGCCAAAAACTTGATATGATCAAGTATTGTTTCCTCTAGGGCCTCAAGACTTACATGCTCCTTCAGCAAAGCCCATGTAAAATGACATTCTAACTGTAACAGGGAAGTCTTCAAGGAATCCTTGGAAATGGTACTAGAAGAAATCAAAGAAAAAAGTTGTTTACACCCCATTTACTTTTTGCTATTCTTATTTTTAAGCCTGGCATGATGTACTTTAAGGGCAGGCAATACCTCACTTGGTCCACAATACTTCAAACAAGCCAAAGCTGTAGGGGGACCTAGGTTCAAAGTGCTGAATAGCGATTTTAGTAATTTTTCTTGCCAGTGTATGATGGCACCTCTTACACAGAAACAGATGTTGCTGTGGATGTTAAGATGGAGGGCTGGTCTCTGTAGTAAAGCTGGCATACCCTTGGGCCTCAGAAACATACTTCCTGTGCTGGGAACAATTGCTGAAGCCTACCCAAAAGATGTCATCACTTAAAATTCCCTTTAACTATAAACAATGTGATTTACTCAATTTCCTAAACCTTTGTACATGTTATGGTTTCTATTATAAATTTCATTTTGGATTTCCTGCATTTTTAAATCCGTGTATGTTAGATCATAGCACCATTCTTATGTAATGATTATACTGCTTATATGGTTAATGTATCCAGGAATTGGGTCCCAGATCTCACCAGCCTCTCCAGTTGCTGGCACTTGGATGTACAGCCCATGAGTATGTAACCCCCTTCCACTTGCTGGTGCAAAGCACACGCTCACTCACTAACCCTGTGACTCCCCAGATGCTGCCTCTGGCTGGTCAGGGAGCTTCTCTCTCTCCCAGGTGCCTCATCCCTAGACACACACACTCACACACCCTTATTAACCAGACATACTACTGGTCATTAACACTCCTGTAACCCTGGTGTGGTTTGAGCTGGCAGCTAAGCAAGATGCTGCTGCTCACTCATCTCCCCCTGTCCCCCACTAGTGGAACAGGGAGGAGAATCGAAAGTAAAAATTGTAGGTTAAGATCAGAATTTAATAATTTCTAATAACTTAAACAAAATAAAAGATAGTAATAGTAAATATTAATATTTATGACAAAAGGAAAAATAAAACTCAAAGAAAAACAAGTGGTGCACAGTACAATTGCTCACTACCTGCTGTCTGATGCCAGACTCTGTCCCTGCACCCCAACCAGCCCCCTTCCAGGTGACTCCCTGAGTCTATATACTGGGCATGATGTTCTCTG
Organism: Ammospiza caudacuta; assembly: GCF_027887145.1. NCBI lineage: Eukaryota > Metazoa > Chordata > Aves > Passeriformes > Passerellidae > Ammospiza > Ammospiza caudacuta. The sequence goes on along the minus strand of NC_080601.1, from coordinate 22,206,040 downwards.
ATGTGGAATATCCCTTTGGCCAGTTCAGATCCCCTGCCCCAGGTGTGCTCTCTCCAGCTTTTTTGTGCACCTCCTCACTGGCAAAGCTTGAGACACAAAAAAGTCCTTGACTAGGATAAACACAATTACCAACAAATTGTGAGTGTGCTATACACATAATTGGCATAATGAAACAAAACACTGTACCAGCTGCTGAGAAGAAATTAACTCTATACCAGATGAAATCAGGACAATCTCTCTCCGTCATTCAACAGCTTTTTCTTCCCAAATGTGGAGCCACCGGGGCAGGGTGTTATTTGGGTTTCCCCTGCTGCCATTGCCTAGCTGTGTCCTGTGTCCCTCTGTGGATGCACAGACTGGCCTTTGTCACACAATCAAGGGGACATTTTTGCAACACAGAGATGACATTTTAGTCTACACTGTTGCTTTCCCTTAATTAAAGAAGGATTGACACACAATTCTATTACTGAGGCTCCTCAGTCAAATCTTCCTTTCTTAGAAACACTTCCTTGCTGTCTGTCCTGCAACTCCTAGCAGGTCTGAGAGCCTGTGGGGCACAGCATGTGCTGCTGCTCAACTGCACAATCAAATCTTTTGAGTAAAAAAGGACTGAGTGGAAAGACTGCAAAATTATGAGGAGGCAAATCAAGGAGGAATCACAAACACAGGTTTGAGAGACAGATTATACCTCTTTGGCTGGGCACCAGCTGCCCCTGCTACAGCCTGGATTTCATCCTCACACTGCATGCAAAAAAATTTCAGACTTTTGTTCTACTCACAGAGACTTAACCTCACTAGAGAAGCAGTAACATGGCAACATTCAAGAGCATCCTTATTTTATTTTGGTTCTTCTCTAAATATTCTGTAAAATATTTTCTGGTTCTAGATGCTCAAAGTCCCTCACTGCTTACATTTATGTAAATAATAAGCATTATTTTCCCGTGGCATAGAGGAAAAAAAAAAGCATCTTTCAGAGACTGGATTGCTTTCTTACCTCATGGTTTTCCTTCTCTGCTCACTTGTCTTCAGATAGCCCCAAAGCTAAAGGAGTGCTGCCCACTGCTGTTGTGCCTTCCTTTTATTTGGTCCAGCACTCATGGTCTGTGATGAAATGTCTGGGAAAAAGAAAGTGAAACTGAGCTTTTCCCCTGGCGTGCCGAAGCAGAATAGTCAGTCTGCAGCTGAGGAAATGAAACTGAGTCTCTAAGCCGTTGCAGCCTGGCTCTGTGCCATGCATTACTTTGTGTTGTGGAGAATGTGGCAACAGCTCCTAATGCTCCCAGCGTTTGCTGTGTTCAAAGGCAGAGACATCCACGATAAAGAGAGCTAGTGGGGGCTCACCTGGTTATCCTGCATAGGCTAGGCAAGGGTCATTTGCCCCTGGTGCCTCTGCTGATGCATCTTTGCACAATTCAGTGCCATGCTGTAGGCTCCTGTTTTATTGGTGTTGTGTCACCCACGTAACACACACACAAACAAACCCTTATCTCCCCTCTCTGCACTCCTTCATCCTGTGCCTCCACACCATGAGGTCTCTGCTGCTGTTCCAGGTCTCTGTTCTTCTGTACTACGCCATTGTCTAGGAGTACTAAGTATCCCATCCACAGGAAATGTTTGCTGCTGCTCTCTACATAAACCCAGGACTATCCTTTCACAAATCACATTAGACAGAGGCAGTCAGTTTGAGAAACTGCTGTCACAGGTGTGCCAAGCAAAACAAAGCTGAAGACAGGTCAGGACAAGGTCAGACTGAGCAAGCCTTGGTCCCCAGGCCATGCAAAGCCATTGCAAAGCTTACAGCCTGATGCTGGCAAGAGCAGTGCCTGCTACAGGCTACACACCTGGCAACAGAGATGGGAATGGCCCGGGCTCTGGAGCATCTATGAACAAACAACTCATTGATGCCTAGTTTAAAAAAATTAAAAATGCAGACCCGGCTCCGTAACTTGACTTTGGGAGTAACAAAGAGAACAAAGAAATAGGTCATAACATAAATAAATGGCACTATATATGGTAAATTCAGATGTAACCCGAAGCTGCAGACTAGGGAAGAAAAAGAAAGGTCTAGAAGTGTGTTACCCAACTTATAAAAATGACTCAAACTAGATCTGGTGAGAGGAAGAAGAAACCACAACCCTCAGCATGGCGGCAGAGATGTTAGTACCTGACAACTGTTATTTTCCCTAATTTTCTTCTTCCCTTCTTTTCTCTCCTTTCCCCCTTCCACTCTTTCCCTCATTAAAAAAACCCAACAAACCAGTCCTACATATTAGAACTTCTGTTTTTCACAAAAATTTGGAGAGCCTGTGTAACACAAAAACACCCACCCCCCCTGCCTTGTGTCTGTCTGTGTGTTTGTGGTGTCTGTGGAGGGGCTGTTGGAGATGATGTTTCAGAGCTCAAGATAAAGGTTAGTGCAGCTCCTAAAGGAGTACTGCCCACTGCTGTTGTGCCTTCCATTTATTTGGTCCAGCACTCATTTGATCTGTGATGAAATTACTGGGAAAAAGAAAGTGAAGCTTAGCTTTTCCCCGGGTGTGCCGAAGCAGAATAGTCAGAATGCTCTGAGCAGCATTCGAGATTCTAGCAATTTGATAGGTGATGAAAAGATGCAGTGGATTGAGAAGGAAACAGATAAGGGTATCTACACAAATCCATGTATTTTATGTAAAATAAAGGTTGTAGGTAGTTACAGGGGGAAAAAAGTGTTTGAAAGGTTACTGCAATGCCAAACCCGAATGTGGAGACTAATGTTTTACTATGCTACTAAGTATCTGTGGGTTTCTTGTCTCTGCTTCTGTCCCAGGCATTTGTTTTCCTTTATACTCTGCTTGTGGGAAAATGCAGGCATCTTCCTTCTGAAACGCAGAAGTTTGCCCTAGTTTCCTTATGTTTTACTAATTTATTTGCATCCATATGCTATGGTTTGACAGAAATGCCTATTAAATAAAATACATGCAGGAAAGTGCTTAAATCAGAGTAAGTAAGAGAACAGTTATGCAAAGCCTTTCTGCAGCCATCTCTGTAACTTGCTGGGCACTGCATATTGAGAAATCTTACTACAGCTCTTCTGCTTTCACTTCAGAGCAAGCTGTAGCTGGGCTGACTGCTCTCAGGAAGAGCTGCACTGCATAGAAACAAATGCAGAAGCTCCTTGGAAAACATGTCCGGAAATGGGCTGGGAACAACAAATGCATTCGTATTTAATAAAAAGTCTTTGGTTACTGGAGTGATCTGTACATACAGAAGAATAAGAAATGTCTTCAAAGATATCTACACATTTTATGAGACAAAATTCAAATCTGGATATTTCCTTGGAGCTGAAATGGATACATCCTGACAAAGAATTCCCCCTGGAAGCATTAGGTCAGCCAAACAATTGCCTGAAATGCAGTTTTCCTTTTTTAAATAATGTAAATTAAGTATACCATAGTAAATTACAGGGTCCCTTTGCATATCCTATTTTATACTGGTTCCCATTTAGCCTAGGTTAGCATATAATTACTATGTTTGACAGCAGTAATTGTGGCATTTTATAATTCGGTTTTTCCCTTAGCAGGGAAGAGTAATCTGTAATTAATTTGACAAAAAACTCAAGTGAATTACTGAGCAATAATTCTCCCACCCACGTTTTTTAAAATCAGACCGTTTTAAGAAATGACAGCCAGGCATGCAAAGGATCGTATAGTATCTCTGTATTTAGTGACATATTCACATATCAAAACATGGGGATGCTATGAAAACTTCCATGATTTTTCAATTAAAATCTTAATGCTTTCTAAATAAACAGAAAGGTTTCTGCTCTGGACACCCTCTTGCTCTATCACTCCGTATTTAGTATCAGCTTTCTGTATTATTCTATGGATTTTATTCGACAGTAATGGGCAGAGTAACAGAATATTTATTTTAAAAGATTGAATTTGGTCAAGTTTTCCCAAGCCCGGTCACACATCCCCTCACCACAGACACGCTTCTCCGGGAAGTTACAGCTGTGCAATGCAGTGCCTGCAAATCAGCTGCCGCAGAGCACGAACATGACACAGGTTTGCGGGAACCCGTGATGGCAACCCTGCACGCATGGAAGCCCATTTGTATAAGGCTGGATTTGTTTAGACAGTGCTCGAAGATGACGGATGGGTGTGTGCAGGAGCAGCAGTGGTCGCTGTAGGGCCCCTGGAAGCACGGGCGGTGCCGAGGCGCGGGTGTCCTGCCCCGGGGATGCTGCTCCGGCACGGGGAGCACCGGGCGGCCGGGGCGGCCCCTCCGCCCTCCTCGCTGCTGCCGCTTTGTGCATGGAGCACAACGCAGACCCCGACAATGCGGCACCTCCGCCCTCCTCGCTGCTGCCGCTGCCGCTTTGTACACGGAGCCCGCTGCGGAGCACAACGCGGACCCTGGCAGGGCGGCCCCACCGCCCTCCTCACTGCTGCTGCCGCTCTGTGTACGGAGCACAACGCGGACCCTGGCAGGGCGGCCCCACCGCCCTCATCGCCGCTGCTGCTGCTGCCGCTCTGTGTACGGAGCACAACGCGGACCCTGGCAGGGCGGCCCTGCCGCTCTCCTCACTGCTGCTGCTGCCGCTCTGTGCACGGAGCACAACGCAGACCCTGGCAGGGCGGCACCGTGCGGGCTCCGAAGGCGGAGCAAATGAAGATGACGAGGCGGGCAGAGAAGCAAATTCACGGGCGCCGTTCTGGAGGCTGCACGGCTCCTGAAAATGGAGCCCGGGGGGCGGGAGGATTCACACAGCATTGCCGCGGAAACGCTGAATCACGGCGGGCCGGGCGGCCAAGGCCGCGCCGCGGCGGCACCGCCGATAGGGCCGCGCCGTGTGGGCTGAGCCCGGCCCGGCCCGGCCCGGCAGCGCCGCCCCCGCCGCTCCCTCCGCGCTGCGACCCGCGGGGCACGCCCGGCGCCGCTGCTCCCGCCCCTGTCACCGAGGGGTGGCACAAAAGCCTCGCCGGGCCCGCTCGCGGCCGGTGTAGCGCCGCGTTCTGCTCGGCCGCCGCGTCCCGGCTCCTTCTCGTAGGACGAGGATGCGGGGCCTGGTGCTCGCTGCTTTCCTGCTGCAGAGCATCGGCGGCTCGGGCGCGTTCGCCGCGGGGAGGAGGAATGTGGACCCCGAAACGAACATGAACATCGTGAGTGGCGCGGCCGCGGCCGGGAGTGCCCATCCCTGACTGCGGCGGGGCAGCGCGGGGAGAGCCCCGGCGGCTTCGGCCACCTGCCAGCGGGCAGCCCGCTGCTGCTGCAGCCGCTCACACACGAGGGTTGCACGTCCTCCTTGTCTACTCCTCCTTCCCGGTCCGCTGTTGCCTGTATTTGTTCTTTCTCTCACATTTTTTTCGCGTCTTTGCACCTGTCTTTGGGAACCGCTATAAAAGCCGCTGTTCGTGGAGCACGGTGAAGTTCCGAGCACCATGCGCCTGGGTTCTTACCCACGACTGCTTTTCTCCCCATTTGGGATTTACTCTCTTAACTTTGTTCTCTTTCTGCTGCAGTAGCTAACTCCTTAAATATTTCCAGTTGGTAGCCGATATTCGTTTCTCTTTGCCCTGTCTAAACGGTGCCAATTTTTCACGTGTGTGAGAAGATGCTTCAAGATAGAAATGCTTAAGGTGTATTAGAATCACCTTAGATAATGTATATACAGTTTAAAGGTCTGAAGATAATAATTTAGTCTAAGACTAATAGCATTGGAATAGCAGCCTTAAAATCACTTTGGAATGTTAATGTCACTGTGAATAATTAAAGACATATTTAAAAGAAATAGCACGCTTAATTAAATTTTTCTCCTCTTCCTTGCCCAATAGTCTTAGAGCAGAACTCGGATCATATCTTGCATTTTTTAGATTTTCCCAAGGCATGGTTAGTGTCATAAAACCAATGACAGCAAGTTCATTGCCCTAGTGGAGCTGCATCAAAGCAAAATAACATAAAGCCCAAGACATAAATGATGAGAAATTAAACCTAATAATGAAACCAAAGCAGGTAACAGGTGTGAGGATTTTTATTATTATTTTCCTGTTTTCTCTGACACCACAGTCACTTAAAAACTCTGTACTGGGCATAAATTTTGAGGAGAAAGTAAGAAATGGCACATCCTTCTCTCCTGTGTGCTGCAGTGGTGCCAGTGACTCTCTTCTGTCTTCACTTGTATGTTACTTGTTTTCTTGAGAGCAGACAGTTTCAATTCTTGTCTGACAAATCTGGCTCTTGGTTTTTTGCCCTGTTACCATAATCTCCTTTTCAAGACTACATCTTCTTTCTCACTGTAAGCACCATGGGGCTGGGACAGTCTAGGGAATCCTTACAGATTTCTAGGATTCAGTCTGGCTAGTTCCTGAGTCTGTTCTGGGATGTCTTATTAAGAAAATCTGTGTGGTAGGCAGATGGCATATTACTACCCGACTCTTTAATTACACATTCCAGTCTTTAGAAGAAGCCCAGGGTACTTTGCATGTGTTAGTGGACTGAGGAGCCTGGCAGTCTGGTTCCAAGATGCTTTCTTTTCTCTCCTCAGAGTGAAATTATTACCTACAGAGGATACCCTAGTGAGGAATATGAAGTGACGACAGAAGATGGATATATTCTTTCCATTAACAGAATACCTTATGGGAGAAAAGGCTGTGAAGGAAGCAAAGGTAAGATTTATGTTTCTTTGGAAAAAGAAAAAATGAAAATGCTGTCTTTGCATTATAAAACTTTTGTTCCTGTAACAATCCAGAAGAAGATTAAGGACTACTGTGGTTTAAGACCATGGAGGAGATGCAGGGGTTGTACAGGTGAGGAGGTGGGGGACAGAGAGAATGGTGGTAGTGTAAACTCAAAATTACAAGGAAGCAATATGGGCAAAGGCTTTTGTGAGGACTGAATGATAGAAGGCTTTAAAAATGAGACAGATGTGAAGAAGAGAGACACATACCTTTTGACTTGCTATCCTCCTACACTGTGTATGGAATTAACAATGTCTGTGCAGTGGCTGAATTTGTTATCAGTCTTGCCACTATGCCTCCTACAGCCATTCATGTAACAGCAGCCTATTTGCATAGAAGTTACATGTTCTAAGGATTGCCTCAGAATACTTCAGACTGAAAAAAATCCCAGAATTACAGGTAAAAACATAAAGCTCCCAAAAGAAATTTATGATTGTCCTATAGCCTTGGGTGTGAACGAGACCTGTGGAAAAACCCTCTCCCCTGTCAGAGGCCAAGCAACAGCCTTCCTGAGCTTATCTGTTGGTTGTGTAGGAGTTAGGGTGTTTGCTCTGTCTGTTGTCTTTCACAAGGAATGTGTAAAGATCAGTGCTTGGACCAGCCCTGTCAAAACTGGCAGGTGTCTTTGTATTTAATTTCAGAGATGGCCACAGGAAAAAGGCTGCCTCTGTACCTGCTGGTTTTGTTGAATCCTTCATTGATGACATAAGTAAACAGAAGCTTCTTGACTTCTGTGAATTCTCTACATACCCCTTGCCACGCCCTCGACCCCAAGTTCATGTTTTGCAGAGTGCTTTAATTTGAGAAAACAAGGATTACTGACCACATTTGTGGAAGTGTGAGCTTCTGGGAGAATGAGGATTTCAAAGTTCATGTTGATCTTAAGAAGTTTTTATAGACTTGGTATCTTTCCTCAGGAAGATACCAATGATGTGCTACTGCTGACTAAGCATATGTATGCCGTATTTTTCTTTTGCAATACCTGCAAAATGTGAATAGAATTCCTTGTAATTATGTATCACATGATGTTTTGGAACAAAGCCCACCATTCTTCAGGGAAAAAAGAAGGAAAATGTACAGAGTACCTAAAAGCAAAACATCAAGAATTTTTTGTTTTACTTGTGAAAAACCCTAAAACAACTGCATAACATGGGGAAGAAGGGTGTGGAAGTAAATCTGTCTTCAGCTTGTTGGGTCTGTAATGAAGAGGACAAACTGTTCTATGCAGAGAGCATAGTTTAAGGACCCACCTTTTTATTTCCCCTCTGGGGTTTTTAGAATCATAGGTGATAGAAAGTCATTATTATTATCCAAGTCAGTTTGTCATATGATTGTGCAGATCACGTGGAGATCTGGTGACTGCTTGGTAAAGTGAAAAAAGGAACTGGCAGATATTGGAGGTTAATATGAGAGCAGAATTAAAGCATTAAGGCAGTTAAACAGTTTTCCCCTTCCAATGTTACAAAACAAGCAATAGCATCTGGAGGAGAGCCTGTTCTTCAAAAATTCACAAGTTGGTTGATCTGAGTTTAATAAAAGGGAAGAAGGTGTCAATGGAAGGTGGAACATTACTGAAAACAAATTCAGTATGAGGCTTGACAGTCCTGTTTATAAGACAATAAAGTGTTGGTGCAGCAGAGTAAACAGTTGTGCAGAACTGTACTGTCTCCAGTGCCAGTTGGGCACTGCTGGGCACTTGTTCTGCTTGCCTGGACAGTATGCATGTGGGCTTTTTAACAAAGTGGGAAAAGCAGGCACTCAAAAGTTCCTTGCCACAAGTAGAAAGATTTCCAGAAAAGGGGAGTATTGTTAATTTGGAATATGAAACTTGCAGCAAACATTTATGGACATGACCTGTGATAGACAATATAGGTGACTGGGAGTTATGATTTATCTGTTTCTGCTGAAAGATCCAAGTCTAAAATTATCAATGGAGGAAGTACTGTGTGAGTCTGTATCTTGGCAGAGTGATGTGTCACTGGAGGAGGTAAATTCCTGAGTAATCTCTGGCATTGAGCTGGTTGTCATGTTACCTGTTTTCAGTTTCAGAGCAGAAGTAAAAGCCAAAACACCTGTGCTACTGGAGAACCAGAGACCGGTCATTGTAGTTTTTGAAGGCCTTTTTTTCTCCAAAGGGATTAGATGTTAATTGATTTTCTTTGTGTAGAAGCAAGAACTTTCAATTTTTAAATCTGTATTCCACATAGAGATGCCATTTCCCTTTTCAGGATGAGGAAGTTAAGAGAGTCTTAACTGTGGTTCTTATGACTAGTTAAATGAAGGGGAGAAAGTCCTCTGAAACATAGATTCCTGTGTTGGCTATTGAACTGCTCTTCATGTTCTGCCAGAGCTTTGGTGATGGAAGGGTGTTGCACAGAGATAATATCAGCACCAGCTGCAGAGATTTCCACAGCTCAGCACGGTGGTTTGGCACTGGAAAACAAAGACCTCGGTAGCACATACGTGGGAATGCCTTCCCCATCTGTGGGGGCAGGGAAAAGTTTATAAGTATTAAAGCTGCCACTGTGTTTGGGCCACTTCTCTGAGTCTGTGAGCTTGAAACAGTTGTAAGGGCTGTACCTATATTTTTCTTGTAGCTCCTGCTTTTCTCATGTTTATTTATTGCACACTTGTCTGTTTTGAACTTGAAGTTACAAAACGAAGAAGTTGCTAGTTTAAAACTCTTAATGATAAAAAGTAGCTTTTGGTGAAAAAGCATGTGATTTCATGGCACTCTGACCATTATACAAATTGCTGTTCTTAGTAGCTTAAGTCAAGTAGATTAGATACTCAAGTGCAAGCCTAAAACAGACTTTCAACAGCTCACTTGAATTATTCTTGCATATGCAATGCCTAATGAACAGGAATCTACCAAAACCACTTTCTTTTTCAGGTCCAAGGCCTGCTGTGTTTCTGCAGCATGGCTTGCTTGCAGATGCCAGCAACTGGATCACAAACTTGGATTACAACAGCCTTGGCTTTATGCTGGCAGATGCTGGCTATGATGTGTGGCTGGGAAACAGCAGAGGGAACACCTGGTCCAGGAAGCACACACACTTCACAGTGAAGCAGGAAGAATTCTGGGTTTTCAGGTATCCTTGTGTTGCTATCCAGTCCCATTGTGAACTGGCAGGATATTGTTTTCGGGTTACATGTGGTGTCACACATGTACCCAGATGAGGGGCAGTAAAGGGGAGTTTTGAGATCAGTTTGGTGTGCTGAAACTCCTGGCTGGTCAGTAGAAAACTGAAAACTCAATCATCAGAGTTCTGTTTCATCCAAAAGAAGTTTTTCTTTGTGTCCACACAAAGGATCTGTGCAGGAAAGCTCTGTGCAGCTGTTCCTCACTGATTTCTTACACAACTAACTTTCTGTCTTTGCTTTGTAGCTTTGATGAAATGGCTAAATACGACATTCCAGCCTCAGTGGACTTTATTTTGAAGAAAACTGGCCAGGAACAAGTATTTTACATTGGCCATTCACAGGGCACCACAATGGGTATGTGGAGAGATGCATTTATTAGAATATATTGTGTTTGAAATGGTACCAATTTCCACATATGTGTTTTAGTGATTAAAAACTAGGGCACTTGAAAACTGCGGCTTCTGGTTTTTAGTGGCTTTCTGGAATATTAGCATACAAATGAAAATACATGATCTTGCAGTGTTTATTTAAAAGTGGAAAGCTGTTGGACTGATAAATTGAAGTCACAGGTAGCTGGCAGTACAGCTTCTATTAAAAAAAAAATCAATGAATTATACGTAATAAAATTAGACTTATCAGGCTCAGAGAATAAAGATTCCCATTTCCAGCATATTTGGCTGCATGTAAGGCCTGGCTCATGTGCTTTAGACCTTCTTGTAGAAGAAGGGTTAGTAAGCATTAAATCGCTCTCTGGAAGAAAGCAAGTCTTCTGAATTACTGCATTTAATTTAGGCTTTGTAGTAACTAGGTTAATTTACATTATTTAACCTAATCCTAGGTACTGCAATATAGTTAAGCTGTTAATGTAAAAATACTTTTGCACACTTTCACATAGATTTTTGTAGAATTTCTACCAGGTAAAATTTTTATCTAACTTGTGTCACTGAGGTTTGTTAATTGTTCTTATATTATTTACAGCTTTTGTTGCTTTTTCAACTTTGCCACAGCTGGCTAAGAAAATCAAAATGTTCTTTGCCTTGGCACCAGTAGCTACTGTCAAGTTTGCCACCAGCCCTCTGGTTAAATTTGGATTGTTTCCTGATGTGCTGCTCAAGGTTTGTATTTGAGTGTAAATGTTTCAAGCCAAATGAGGCATGCCCCTTTCTATCTGAATATAGCATAGGAAAGAATGTTAATAGCTGTGGATTAGAGAGTAACAAATGATAAGGATTCTGGGTCAGTTTTACCATAATGATGCTCTTGAGGTCAGCAGTGTCTTCTGTAGCTTTATTACTGTCTAGTGAGACAATTTGCGTCAGTTTAAAGTAGTATTTTACAATTACAGCTTAATAGGTGGAACAAAATTGTTTCTCCATTTACATGTTTCTAGAATTTAGCCTAGGAAAATCATATGATTATCTAGTCACTGTGTTTTAGAAGAGTTGTATAATATCTTTATACAGAATACAGGTCATGAATTGTCCATGAACTTTAACAGATTTGTTTCACAGTCAACCATTTAGTATTGGAAGAGGATCCTTCAGAGGGTGATTAAGAGCAACAGCTTTATTTAGATGCTGTGAATCATCCTCTGGAGGAGTTTACCTCTTCCCCATTAACATCAAGGAGAATGAGGCAGGCTGCAGTAAGTGCCTGAAGTCAGACATTGTGAACACCCTGCTGTGTGTCATTTTTAACCATCACTTTTCTTTCCTCCACCCATGGAGATTCCCACACAGGGCTGTTTGTTCTGTGACATAACCCCCCTTCTGATCCAGCTTGCACTGATTTAAAGGCTGTCTGTAGTACTGGTTCCTTGCTCTAAAGGCAGTTAACATAAAAGCAACACTAATCATTGTGATCTCCTGTTCCTTGCATAATGGACTTTGTCTAATGAGACTAGCAGCTGATCACTGCCTTGTGCAGATGTTCATGTTGTGCTGAGGAACTTGATTCTCACAGTGACTTGCAGAAAACTGGAGTGCAGGGAGAACCTGACAGTGACAAACTCGTGGGTCAGTCATATCTTTAAAGAACTGTGTCACTTTTAAGGAAGTTTGCAGTGGGACAATTTAAAATCCTTGAACAATTTAAAAATACACCACATCTCATGCAGCTTGTTTTTCTCTCATGGTTTGAAGAGAGGAAGTTGCAAGTACAAAGCCATTTAAAATTAGCAGGCAGAGCTTAACATACTTTAGCCTTAAACAATCTGATGACAAAAAGCTGTACTGTACAACTGTAAATTATTGAATTTAAAATTTATTTGAATTTGAGGTTAGATTTGAAATTCTTGCAAGATTTTCCCAGTTCCCATGTACTCTTGGTGGGGTTAATGTACTGCACCATTTGTAGCAGAAGCACTAACCATGACAACGCTGATAAGGAGATCAGTGATTTTCATGTGACACACCTGTCACCAGTGGAAATGCAAATAATTACCTTCAGAGTGTTGTAGTATAAAAACTGAAAAAAGGTCGTTCTGTGCAATTACATGTTTGTCTTATGTGTTTGGTTTTTTGTAGGACATGTTTGGAAAGAAGCAATTCCTCCCTCAGAATTTCTTGCTGAAGTGGCTTGCTACCCATGTTTGCACCCACAGAATACTCGATGACCTTTGTGGCAACCTATTCTTTCTTCTCTGTGGTTTTAATGAGAGAAACTTGAACATGGTGTGTTCTAGTGACTTTCTTTAATAGCTAAGTTATTGTGAACTCTAACACAGTATTGACTGACTATATAAAAAATTCTTAAGGGATATCATTATTAGTTTTAAAATTCATTATTAGTTTTAAACTTGAGAGTTCTGTTGTTCAAAGCAATTAATCCCCCAAATATTTCAACTTCTTACCTCATCTGTATGTATGGCTCGAGTTAACTTTTGTTTATAACATTTGAAATGGAATGGAATAGTTTGTTAGTTGTTCAGGAAGCAACAATGGGTAGAACTGATGGCCTGTGAGGAGGAGTAAACCTTGTTAATGATCTTGTTGCAGAGCCGAGTGGATGTGTATTCAACACACTGCCCTGCAGGAACATCTGTACAAAACATGATCCACTGGAGCCAGGTAGGCTTTCCAGAATCTAAAGTGCCCATGACTCTGGTTTGTTTGTAGAATATTGATGTGTCTGATATCTGTGAAATAAAATGCCAAAATATATGTGCAGCCTAGCCCAAGTGAAATTTGGAACTGCCAAAATTAAGAAAGGCAGCTGTTCACTGCAGCTGCTTTCATGATAAGGATTTATGGTGGTTCACCCCTCTTCCCTATTTCTTTGAAAATATTGTAACTGGAAGTACCTCAACCAACAAAAAGCACTGCAGAATAACTTACCTCAGAGAGATGCTGTAATGAGTATTTGTTTCCCTTTTAACAAACCCTGTTGTGATTACAGGTTGTATTTTTAGCCAGTGAAAAGCAGCAGGTTTTCTGTTCTATTCTGTTTGGCTTCATTTGATATTTTATTAGTATATTTTGATGTTTGTCTCAATGCACAGTTTCATGCCTGTGATGCTGTTGTGCCTGAAGCTTGGTCAGCAGGCTGACAAGTGAGACATTCCCATGGAATCAGTGGTCAGTGCTACTTGTGCTCTCATAGCTGGATTTGGTCACCTCATCAGAGGCAATGTGTTCTACTGTACACAGCTGTTCAAGGGTTGGCTCAGAAAGAAATGTGTGAAGATTTTTTTTTCCCAGATTCCTGTTATATAAACTTGTTTCTGAAAAATAGTAGATAGTAAATTATGCAGAATAGGCTTGCTAAGACAGCTCCCTGCTTTATTCATACACATTTAGATATCAAGGTAAATATTTCAGAAGTAAACATGGAGCTGCCACATCCTGGCTTTGGATACATTAAGCTGTTTTTCTTAATCTTTTCTACCATTGCTATTAGAGAGTGTGAAATTTTAAGGGACAAAGTCTAATGGTATGAATGTTAATGTTGAATGTTAGTATTTTCCATTCCTGTGACACTGGGCAAAGCAGTGACACTTGTCCTTGTTAATCTTTGGCATTCCACTGTTTCTTGTGTAGGTTGCCTGCTCTCCAGATGACTACACTTTTACACTTTTTAGCTCTTCTGGCAGTAGTGTTGCAGTTCTTTGCATGTGTATTTTTTGTTTCTAGGCTGTGAGGACTGGGGAACTCAAAGCTTATGACTGGGGAAGCAAAGCTGCAAATATGGCTCACTATAACCAGGTAGACATCTTTTACATCTATAATTCTAGAGTGTCACAGAAAATAGTCCTTGGGCACTTCTCTGGGTGCTATTTATGCTGCATGCTAAAGAGCTGTTGGTGTTATCTAGTACCCAGACTGGAGATCTGCTTTTTCCAAAAGAACAAAAATAGAAACCAGCTGGGAGTGTGGAGCTCAGAGGTAGTCCTAAGTCAGTGTGGGATCACATTTGGATATGAAGCTGTGGTGGCAATCACTTCCTTGAGGGGAAGTCCTGCCAGTCTAGATCATGAGATCTCCCTGCACTTCTCATCATAAGGCACAGGCTGTCAGTTCATTTGTATTGTTTCTCTTTAGTCTGTTTAGTATCCATGCATTTTTGTTTCTAAATTGCTGCGTACAATGCCAAAAATATTTTGACCCTTTTCTCTTAGTGACTGCAAAATACTGCAGTATCATACTTTCAGAGTAGCAGTCACTTCTGACCTTAGAGTTGAAATACCTTGACTGGGATACATCTTTACTTTCTCTGAAGTCCTGATACCCTGCTGTAAACTCCTCAAAACACATCTTTACTGCTGCACATGCTATAATATTGCAGGACTCTTGCAGTTACATTTTTGATTGAGCCAGGACTCCATCTCTAGCTGTCCAAGAGGGAAAATGAGTATCTGACACATTCTTGCAGTTGCTAGTATGTTACACTGGCAGTGTAGGATGACACTGAAGATTTTTTTTCTAACGCTTTGTTTTCACTTTCCCTCTCCTCAGTCTACTCCCCCTTTCTACAAAATACAAGAGATGACCGTACCAACTGCAGTGTGGACTGGTGGACAGGACTGGCTGGCAGACCCAAAGGATGTTGCTATGCTGCTCACTCAGATCTCCAATTTGGTTTACCACAAAAACATTCCAGAGTGGGAACATTTGGATTTCATCTGGGGCCTTGATGCACCTTACCGCATGTATAATGAAATAATTAACATGATTAGGAAGTTATCTCTAGACTGACATGGGTATTGGTTCACCAGGAATTTGTCAGTTTTTGGAAAATACACTTTTCTCACAATAATACTACATTGCTTAGGATGATGCATTTTTAAAATGCCAGCAATGACTACTAATATTGGATTAATATTTGGTTGTTTTTTCTCAGTTTTATTTCTCTCTCTTCACAGTATTTTGCTTATTTTGCACACAGTGGCATGGTACTCAAAACACAGCAGTGGGATTTAGCACAAAAAGAGTATGTTATGTGCACATAAATGTAGTCACCTGTCTGAAAGACAAATTAGACAAGTTAGTCCATTCAGCACCTCAGGTGCTTGACACTTAGAACAAGTGTTTCACTGAGCATAAAACACAGCCATTTCTCAGTATTTGGCCATTTCTAAGTACCTTTGAGAAGTACTTCTTGTACTACTTGTACAGCAGTGACCTATTTGGTGCTGGCACTTTATAAAGCACTTAGTGACTTTTTGCTGTGGTATTATTTTAGCCAATCACATAAAATCAGATTACTTCCCTTTTCAATATTGCCCAGAAGAACTGCAGTGAAGCCAGAGAAACCACTGTCAGTTAAAATCTCCAATTTTGGGACTGATTCATTGCTTTGATTCTTGCTTCGGCTCCCTGAAGCCCTTCAGTGTTTCACATACCAGCTGTGGATAGAGGTCACAATTCGCCCTGGCAGATTCCTGGAACAAGAGTAATGTTCAAACAAAACCACTTTCAGTTAACTTTGTCAATAAGTTGTGGCTTTCAAGGAGAGTGATGTAACATGCTTGTGTTTTGCACTGACCACTAACTAGAAAACAAGCTCCCCCAGTCTGCTGCTGGTGAGAGAAGAGCCAAAGCATTAATTCTACAGCTTGAGTGACTTAATTTCTGTGGCCTTTTCCCCTTAATCATCTGCTGCATTGAAGATCTATTTACTTCTTAACCCCTTACAGGGTGCTCCCCACCATTGTGTTCAGCACCTAAATAACAGCCTGGAGAAGCCTGACAGTATTACAGCAGCTTAATTTGTCTACTTCAAACTGGGGCTAAGACCCATTTAATGGGGAAGAGGATTCACATCTGCCTCGGGGCTGACTTTGGAGCTCTTTCCATTGGCTGTGCAGAGGACTTTGGTTTCTCTGAGATACATCAAAGTTCTGTGCCAAATGAACAATCTCCAGAGTCAGTTGCCTCAGTCCAGATGATAATTTCTGTGCCATAGTTGGATTCAACTAAGATTTCTT
The DNA here is from genome assembly GCF_027887145.1 of Ammospiza caudacuta. Classification (NCBI taxonomy): domain Eukaryota; kingdom Metazoa; phylum Chordata; class Aves; order Passeriformes; family Passerellidae; genus Ammospiza; species Ammospiza caudacuta. The sequence goes on along the minus strand of NC_080601.1, from coordinate 22,189,756 downwards.
CAGTAATCTCAACAGGATAAAGAGCCTTTCTACATGTCATAGGAAATAATGCATTTTAAATTGAGGCAAACTTATTTTATAAAAAAAATTTGAAAAAATAAAAAAAAATTTGCAGAAATAGACACAGGTTGTAAATTAGGACTTGTTTCTTTCATTTCTTTTTTTTATTCCTAATTCAGACTCAGGGAATTCTCAGGTGTTGTTTAGGGATGCAGTGGTTCATTGCTTCATGAGATTTTGGTCTTTTGTAAAGCACAGCCAGATGTGCTTTACTTTGCTTTGCTGAAGGGAAACTTCTGTTGGAATCCAGGGTGGCTAATTTACCAGTTGTGAGGGTATGTGGTATGGCAAGAACCATGTGCATCATGTTTATTAAGCTTGAGCTATTTCAATAAACATGACCTGCTTGGAGTTTGGAGTGGTGTGGTGTTTCACTTCCTGTTTGAAGAATGCATGGGAATCTTTGGGACAGAATTCAGAAAGCCAAATCTATTTTTCACAACTATTAATCCATAGAACGAGTACAGAAAAAAAGTAAAATAGCTAAGTAAATTCCTTTTTTCTTTTTCCCTGAAAGAAGCTTTTTCCCAAGCTTAAAAGGCCATTCTTATTTAGGTGGACTTCTCTGACACTTTTAAGTAAAGTAATAATTGTAAATAATTACTCACAGGACAGAGTCATTTTCTAAGCCTTCAGGTGAGGCTTCTTTTAAACCACTGACGTGGTGGAAAGCTTCTTGTATCATATTCTTAAACCTTGGGTAATTGGATTGCTTAACAGACTGTCTGGTAATCTCATAAATGGCATTTAATCACATAGCAAGGCAGGGAGCTAATCTTTGCCACAGTACACATGAACCAGCTTTTGACCTTTGTCACCTTCAATAATAAATGTGCTCAGGCTATACCTTTCTGTACGCTCTGAATACCATAGTTGTGCAGTTGAGACAGTAGAGTGTATTAAATTCTATGTGTGGCCACCTTTGTCAGCTGATGAACACCCTGGGTGCCTGGAAATAAAGCCAGAATACTGGAAGTTTTACACAAAAGCCATAATGGAGCTTCTCTGCTTCACTGGAGTAAGGCTAGTTATGGAAATTGTGAGCTGCTTTAGTTCTCCCTGACTCACTGAAGTTGCAGTGTGACAGAAACTTGATGAGGTGTCAGTGGGAAGAATTGTGCAAAATAAGACACCCTGAACATAGAGGAGATGAGTGAGAAGCTTGGTCTATTTAGAATCACCTGTGAGGAATTAAGAGTTCAGTGATGAACAGTACATTTTTCTAAGCAGATCTTAAATACTGAGTGCCTGCTCTATGGACCTCTGTGTTACAGGCATGTATGTATGCATGTATGTGTTGTTGAAGGTGGGCTGAACATCAACTTTGGGCAGTATAAAAGTGCACTGGCTTAACAGGGCATGGGACACTTTCTGCTGGCTTGGTCTCAGCATTTAGTGACTGCTGGAAAGGCAGAATAAAGTAATCCCTGTTCAGCTGATGAATCTCAGACTCTCAGACTTGTGTGCAGCTGAAGAGAATGCATGGTCCAGGGCTCTGACTGAGAGCTGTACAACAATCAGGCATAGCAGGGATAACACAGACAGAAAAATGAGGTTTTGTCCTCATGTTGTGCTTGGAAGTTGACAAGGATTTTGTTGCAGTCATCTGCAAGTATATTTACAGTGTTAATTTCATCAGAAGGCCTGAGGATGGTGGAGTGTGTGTTAGTGGAGTGTACTGAATGATGCACTAGCTCCACACAGAGCATTTTTACACTGGTTAGTGATTCCATGGCTAGTGATAGTGCTGATGAAAGTTTATACATCAACTCAAGCAGTATAGAAGTGCCTCAGCATAGGAAGAGGTGGTAAAACAGACCTCCTACTCTACCTGGGCCCTGCAAGAGAAACAGTTTTGTCAGCTTGGAAACAAATTTTTCTAGAAATTATTTATAGTTAATGTGCTATACCAACAAACAAACACCCCAAAACCCCCAAAGCCCCTCTAAACAGAGCCCCTCCAAATGAAACAGAAGTGCCTTTATATCATTGAAAGTTACAAATGGCTTTACTCTGTAAGATGTGAGAGAGAAACCTTGATAGCTGGATAGGTTTTTGGATATCTAATAAAATGGCTCCTGGTGGAAGATTTTCTTGTAATGAAAGCATTTATAATGTCTTCTCCCTGTATTGTGTTATAAAATACAAACTCGTGCTGCAGCACTGCCCATCAGGAGCTTTCCTTTCTTCCTGTCAGCCTATTTTCATGAACTTGATATGACCAAAATAATTGAAATTATCAATGAAATAAAAAACTACAAAGGCTGGATGGACATTGGCCACATCTGCAACAGGATTGCCTAATTCTTATTTTCTGAGTGGAAGTGTCTGCATTGCGTTCCCACTCTTTCGGAAATTATGTCTGTAAGCTGCTGAGAATACAAATCAATTCCTCATTCCTGAGTTATGAATTCTGAATGAAAGGACTTTAGGATATTTTCCTGATGGTTATTATTTTGAAAATTAATCCTGTTAAGGCAAAGCTTGAGAATTAGAAATTTACTTCACGGGCAGTTTTCCATCATCAGCCATTTTTGGAAACGAATTAAAGTGACCTTTGATTATGCTTGATACTGGCTGGAGAGGTTTTCAGTGAAGCTTGACTGGAGAGGTGGAGATTAAAAATTTGTTAAAGAAAACGTGTTGGCTCTGTTATGAAAAGTATTTTGTGTTTAGGTTAAAGTTTTTAATCAAAACTGAAGAGGAATGTGTGCTCTTCATCCTGAAATTCTCAGCATCCCTGTGGGCGCAGGGTTCAAGCTGCTTACCAGGGATGTGAGGAGGAGAGTTTTATCTCGCTTATTTTTATTATTATCCAGATATTATTATTATCCAGATCCTGCATTTCAATATGCAGATTAACTAAACAGAATGGGACTGTAGGTTAGATTTATAGAATCATTTAGGGTCGGAAAAAACCTCTAAGATGGAGTCCAAGCGCCCTCCTTCCCTCCAAACCCATTACACCTATAAAGCCTGTGACAGACCCGTGCCTACCAACTTTCCGTGCAGCTGCCAAGCAGTGTTTATGTAATTGGTTATCCCAGGGGCTTTGAGCCGAGGAGCGTTTCCCGGCGCCGTTATCCTCCAGCCGCGGATGGGCGATGGGGCCACGGATGGGCGCGGGGCGGCGCTGCCGCTCGCTCGGGGAGACCGCGCGGGGCCGCGGCCGCTCGGCGGGACCGGCGGGACGGGACGGGGCCGCGGGCGGGGCCGCGGGCGGGGCCGCGGGCGGGGCCGCGGGCGGGGCCGCGGGCGGGGCCGCCCCGCACCGGCTCGGCGGGCAGGTGAGTCCCGGGCTGAGCGCCGCGTTGTGGAGGAAGCCAGCACGGAACAGCTTCCTTGGAAACGAGGGCAGGTACTGCCGCTGCTCGTGGTGCCTGCCCTGCTTCCCCGGTGCTGGTTCGGAGCGAGTCTCCAGCCCTCCTTCCCAGCACGCTTTTCCCGGTAGAGGGCTCAGCGTGCTCTGGGATGTTGCCTTATCTCTGGTACAACAATAATACTGCCATACAGAGGGGGAGAAGAGGAGGATGGAAAAAGAATTTTTCCTTCTAATGCTGTATTTGTTTCAGGATGTTGATTCTAGTTTTCTCTCCCGCTAACTTTCCCTCATTTTCCTGCTACCCACTGTAGTACTGTGCTGTTTGCGTTATAGCTCGTACCTAACAGTGCAGCCTGGGTAGGTGCTTGCATCTTGTGCTCATGTGGAATCTATTTAAGACCCTTTGTGGGGCCTCATTCCAAACTATGTGCCCTTCAACCTAAACTCTGTAGCAGGAGTGAGTTTTCGAGAGATTCTTGCAACACTTGGGAAATTTTGGCAGCATTGTAAGCTGAGCGGAGAAAGCTGGGGTTGTGTCGCTGAGTAAGGTGCAGAAGGGGTTTGTGCGTACTTTGTCTTTTTTTTTTTGGTGTCATACCTTGTGCTGACAAGGAAACTGAAGTCGGCAGAGCGGAGATAGATAGGTGATAAATGCTGTTTGGCGGCTAAGGCAGACGGCTCGGGCTCGGGTTCTGGAGGGTGCGGGTCTGTCCTGTCGGATGTGCCAGGACCGGCTGTCCCGCGGGGCTCCGGGCGGCGCCAGCCTCCCAGGTAAGCGCTGCCCGCCTGCGCCTCGCCTGGGCTTTGTGCTGCAGGATGTCCTAGAATTAGCGCTGCAGAATTCCGCTATTTTTCCTTAAGGGATTTATGAATTATTTTTCTATGACCTAATCTGCAGGCAGAATGCCTATTCTTTAAAATATAGCTTGTGGGCAGCAATGGCTCTGATACTTATTGAGACTTCATGTATCTGTAGGGATTAGTCAGAAGAGTGTCTTTAAGGCAGCTGAGCAATTTATGTCAATCTCCCTTTAGTGAGATTTGGAATACTATAAAATTTAGAATATGATATTTGGAATACGTTATAAAATAAATTGATTCCCTGCATAATTCTAATAATAGAGAGGATCACTTATCCCATCTGGGAGACTTAATTTCTGATTCTGACTGTATAAATCAACAGAAATCACAATAATATCCTTGGACCCAGCTGGTGTTATAAATGCCTTATTGTGAAATAGAGGTTAGGATAAAATACAGTCAGAAGATTGAAACAAAGCTCTTGGATACAGATCCTCACCTGTTAGGTGAGCAGTTAGAGCAGTGTCTTGCACCAGGTTTCAATTCACAACAGTTAATGGTTTAAATAAATTAATTCTCCAAAACAGTCTCATAACAGCAAGGAATCTGAATTCCAAAATATATATGTGGAACAGGTAGAAGCCTGTCTCCAATAGGGACCTACTGACTGCCTGAATAATAGCACAGATAATGTTACTGCTTAAGCAAAATTCTTGAAGCCTAAAGAGGGAACAGAATCTATTGAAAAGAAAACAGTTGAAGCTGAAAGCAAACTTAAGTATTACAAATTCATGCACATTCAGAAAAGGCCACTGCTAATGAATCATTCTTAATTATTGACGAGCAAGGAAATACAGTCTCACATTTGCCCCATCAGATTTATTTTCTGATCAGCAAAGAAATAAAATCATCTGAACAAGGTAATAAAGTCATCCAGGAAGTTGACCTCACTTCCAATATTAGAATAAATGCTTTACTGACAAAAGAGGTGAGTTCATAGGAAGCTTAGGGCAAGCTTTGTTTCCCTAAATGTTCAAAGCTTTGTTTTTCTTTTTCTAAAAGCACAAAAGAAGTGATGTCTTACTGGTTAAATCAAAACTTCCATCATTTACCTCTAAAAGCTTTTAGCAAACTAGTAATGTTGGCGTCAAGCCTGCTGGCTTCTGCCTGTGGTGTGCTTGCCTGTGATCAGAGGAAGATCCTTTAAAGGGCATAGGACTAATGGTGGATCTTTTAAGTGCATATGTTAGTTTGATACATGGGTAAAGGGTTTTTTTATATCAACTTGCTAATAGAGCTGTTGAGATATGGAGTGAATATTGTATTAATGTGATAATACTGGTAGCTAAGCATCTGTGGGGAAGCATAATGAGATTTTACCCTGTATTCTTCTCTGCAACTGGGGGATCTTATGTTCTTCAAAATTGGTTGGCTCAATTTTGCATCTAGTCATGTCAGGTGAATTTTTCCATGTCAAGTAGATACAGGTGTGTAAAAGAGGACATAACTTCAAATGTCAAGTTAGATGGAGATGAGACACAGCCACCACATCCAGACTAGAAGTATATTGTAGGTCTTCTTAAGGTTTTAACTAAGGCTATTTTATAACCAAGAGATCATTAAGGAAATATGTGTTTGCACACAGCCATTACCCACCAAATACCCACAGGTCAGACCGGGAGTTTAGGTAGCAGTCACATAAAATAAATAAATCAGTGGTAATTTTTATTGCCTTATCTATAAAGACAAAAGGATAACAAAGGATGGCACAATTCAAAATTAATAAGAAACAGCAACTTTTGAAGTGTCTGCAGCAAGTGGAATAGAAGATGTTCCAACTCTTTCTCTGAATTCCAGCATTAGAGGTCTGCACTTCTGCTTGTTTTTCTACTGTGCAGGTCTCTGATAGAGCTCTGCTGACAGCCTTGGCCAGGTAATTCTGTTCTGAGATTGTAATGCATTATATTGCGCTCTGTATGACAGGAAAAAGAGCTGCCCCTTTAATTCTCATTGGCGTGTAAGAGTTGCTGGGGTGGAGTCACAGCTGGAGCTGCATAAAAGCTGCAGGATTTCCCGCTGCCTCAGCCTGCAAGCAGCATGAACTGCAGCCTGCCACACCGAGTGCTGCTCAGCTCTCCGATGGAGGGACAGCAGGGCAGGTTGTGCCTGCAGCCACTCTGGGACTTCGTCACCGCAAGGGAGCCGTTGATCAAGTCACCGTTTTTCCCAGTGCTGTTTTCTTTTACAGCATACATGGCTTTCTGTCTTCCCTATGTTGCACTGGACTTTTTCAGCATCAGACTGCCAGACTTGAGAAAATACAAAATCCAGCCACAGACCTATCCAAGTCTAGGAATGATGGTGCCTTGCATTATTCAAAGTGTGTATCACCATGTTGTTTTGATCTTCCCGGTGACATTTCTGCACTGGTACTGGAGACCCATGGATCTACCAGTGATAGCTCCAGAGCTGCCTGAAGTCCTGCTGCAAGTAGCAGTTTGTCTGCTGCTATTTGATTTCGAGTACTTCCTGTGGCATTTGCTTCATCACAAGGTGCCTTGGCTCTACAAGACCTTCCACAAGGTGCATCACAAGCACGTGTCGACGTTCGCCCTTACCACTCAGTATTCCAGCGTGTGGGAGCTGCTCTCACTGGGATTTTTTGCTGCTGTAAACCCACTGCTCCTGGGATGCCATCCTTTGACAGAGATGCTGTTCTTCCTTGTAAACATTGGTTTGTCAGTGGAGGACCATTCTGGATATGACCTCCCATGGTCAACTCACCGACTTGTGCCTTTTGGATTGTATGGAGGAGCCCCACATCATGATCTCCACCATCTGAAATTCAAATCAAACTATGCTCCTTACTTCACACACTGGGACAAACTCTTTGGGACATTCACAGAGTCACATTCTAATTAAGAATATTTACCTGTGGATGAACTCTTATTTTTTATAGACTGAAATGGAACATTTATTTTTTTAAAGAGATACAGAAGATTGTATATTTGAAGCTGCCTACAAAAGCAATAGCTATTTATAACAAATTCTTTTAATATATTTGTGTGTGTACTTGGAACTGCCCGTGTTAAATGACTGCAAATGGAAAAGTGACTATCTGTTGCTTAAATTTGAGTCTAAGGTTTAAGGGAAGCATTAAGTGACATTCTCTCTCCTTTCCTTCTTTCCAGCTTTCATAAAGCATGTATCATGTTACTGTATGAAGTTTTATACATACGCCAGAACATTATCTTACTGTTGTAGGATGATTTATGATGTAAACAGAAAAAGTACACATCATGGATTTTGTGGAGTTTAATCTGCCAGGAAAAATTGTTATGCAATGATTTTGCAAAATATTGCTGCCAAGTCAGGGTGGTTGGTTAACTGTTAAATGATTTTGATATTTATATTTTTTACCTTGATGTACTGTCTCTTTTTAATAGAGAATAAATATGCTCATTCTTTTAAAATCATGTTATGTTTCATTTTATTAATTCCTCTGTTCATATTAGGAACAGGTATGGTTCCTTTTGCATAGGTGTAATTTATTTGAATTATAAAATCATAGAATTGTTTAGCTTGGAAAAGACCTCTAAGAGAGAGTCCAACCATTACCCTAACACTGCCAAGTCCACCACCAGACCCTGTCCCTGAGTGCCACATTTACACATCTTTTAAATACCTCCTGGGATGGTGAGTCAGCCACTTCCCTGGGCAGCCTGATCCTGAGCTTGACAACCCCCAGTGAAGAACCTTCTCTTAATATCCAATCTAAACCTGCCCTGCCATAACTTGAGGCCATTTCCTCTTGTTTTTCCCTTGTTAAATGGGAAAAGAGATTGAGATCCATTTTAATTTCAGAGTTGCAGAGTTTTGTAATATTATTTCAAAAGTGAGTAGTTTACTTTTACTCCAGAGTCATATGTTATTTTAAAATAGTTTTCAATTTTGCAGAAACATAATATTAAAGAATGCAGTTTAAAAAGTCAGTGAAATGTTATTATTATATTTCTGTGATGCTTGAATAATTTTTACTAAGCAGCCCTTTAAATGGGAGCATTAGTCCTTCAAAATCATTTCAATTGTTACTTGCATGCAAAATCCTGTCACGGAATATAAACAGGGTTTCTACAAAGTAGATAGTTCTTTCAAGCAAATTTCAGGGGAACAGAAACAAACCTTTGAGGATCCTAAGAACAAAAATGGCTGTGCATTGCTAAAACAGTTACATACACAAGATCAAAATGTATCTCTCAGAAGTAACACTGAAAAAATTAGGCATGAAGAGATAAGCAAGTCTTTGATGCCTCATTCAGCAGAGATCCACACGGGTGTCTAATGTCTCCTACAAAACATTTTAATGCTTGTTATCATCCCATCCTGTATTACTAATAAACTTCCCAGGATGATGATGGAAACAGAGAAAGCACGAATAATGTAGAAAGTGTGGAAAGAACACTTAAATTATCATCATCCAAAAACGTCTTGGTCCTTATGTTATGTCTAGAGGGTTGTGTGACCTTACAGAGGCTGTTTGTCCTGTAGAAAAGAGAACCCTTAGTACTTCCAGCAATGTGAATTTATAAAGACACTGGGTCTTTTTGATAACAGGAAATAACGTTCATAAACCTCTTCATAAACAATATGAAATGCTGCAATCTTAGTACTCAAATGCTCTCTCTGCTCTCTGGATATCACAGAAGAGCAACCCTTCTCTTCCTTGTTCAGAGCATGATGCATACTGAGAGCAAAACTTGAGGCATAAAATAGTACTGGAATCTGTCATTCATCTATTGAGCTGTGAGGAAGAATCCCCAGTCCTTCTGATGCTTGTAATCTTAGGTGTTTTGGTGTGTTCTAGAAAGAGAGGGTAGTATTCTTTCTTTTCTGCTGAATGCAGGAGAAAAAAAAATATTTTCTGATTTCTTTGAGCTGTTTAGCCGTTTTGAGATGTCCCAAAGTTATCCTTTCTGTTCTAGAAATCCCACTTAATTCAGTTTGGCAAATTCTGAGCATCTGGCAAGGATAATCTGTGGTTTCAATGAGTTATACCTTACACTATACTTTGTAACTGTACACTATAACAGTCATGTACTATTGGCTCTCTCAGTAAGCAAGGGTAAGGCTAACTGGCACTTGCTTATGTTGCTGTAGGAGACCTGTGAGCAAAACCCACAAGAAAGGTTGTAACTAAACTCATGGGGATTATTCTGCTTTTCATATGAAGCTTAAGAGTTGATGTAGTACTTTATATAGTACAAGAACTAGAGAATTCTAGTCAGCTGCAGGCAAAACTGTGCTTGCTGTTAAGTCAAGTGAGATGATTGTCTGATTTGGCACTGGCAGTGTAGCCTGACAGCTACTGAGGATGATCAAACTGGCAAAGGAAGGAGGCAATGTGCTGCACAGTGATCCTGCCTATTCTTTACATCCTCAACATTTGCATCACTTCAGACACACACCAAGAATGTGTTTCCTCAGCGATGGAATTTCCCCCAGGTTATATTAGTACCTAATCTATAGCCAATCAGACCTGGAACCTCAGTTTAAAGGCTCCTTATTGCAAGAACTTGGAATACTCCAAAAAAAAAAAAAAAAAAGATTGTTAAATGAGTATTTGACAAATACATGTCTGGAATGGCTTTTTTGAATCCCATACTAGAAATTTCTGTATTTCATCCTCATGACATAATCCTAGCATACATGTTCCCTATTTCTGCAATGCTTTTGATTGCTTTTTGCAATCCCTATAAACTCTGAGGGATTGCATCCATTTGCGTGTTGTGTGTACTTGGAAGTGCTTTCTGTAGCAGTTTACTTTAGTCTAACTTTAGTTGGGCATGTAAGAAAAATTCATGAGCAGACGACCCAAACAAACACATAACTTCAGGTCTTTGCAATTCAATGAAAACATATACTGGAGATAAAGCAAATAAGCGTTGGTTTTTTTCCTGTTTTCATTGAAAGCTCAGCATATACTGTGCCACTGAGCATGAAAGAACAGTAAATTCTGTGTATTGATAGTGGTGAGATTTGAACACAGGATTTTATAGATGCTACTTCCTATATTTGCATTTCCCCGTGGTCTTTACCACAAATCTTTACCAGACAAAAGGAAGGACATGACACTCGTAAGGGTTTATGTAAGAAAACCAAACCAAACTTTCTCTCTTCTGTTCCATAATTCTCCTAGCTTCCTTCCTCTTTATAATGTGACGTGGTGTTCCACACAAACTTCCTATCTGATCTGCTGAAAGCTCAGCTGTGGTCATTTGCAGAGACCTTTGAAGCTATACATTTAATGTTTTTGGTGCAGCTATTGTCCACTTTATATCTTCAAAATTTAATAAAGCTCAAAGAAAGAAGATTTTATGCATTTCTCTATCTTAACTCTTAGGCACAAATTAAACATTGAACTCTTTGTCTGTTCTTGTGAATTGCAGGAATTCCCAAATTCTCACTGGCAATTTAGTGCTATTCTTCTTTGAAATTTAGTCTGAGTTTTTCAAATGATAGCCAGTTTGGCAATTTTGAGGTAAGAGTATGACACTGCAAAGGGAGAGGTTTGTACCTGGTGGGCTCCTCATGTGCTTTGCAGTGAGCTTATGATGCTTAGAGCCATGCTGAGTCAGTGTTCAGTGCTGGAAAAGGCTCCCTCTGCCCTCATGTTGATCAAGTGCAAACATTTCACAGGGGAAAATCTACACAGCTCTGGTCTAAAACTGATTTCTTATGTTTTTTTGTGATTTATTATTATGAAAAATAATCTGTATCAATAATGGATTTAGTGACTTGGTTGATCTAATGTGTTATCTGGATTAAATGAAAAACTAGCATCTCTTTGGGTAATGCTATCTCTAAATCAATTTTGAAGCAATTTGTGATGACAGAACACTTAATTGTCATCTGTTGCCTCTCAATATCATTAGAAGGAATTAATAACTCTGATGTGGCTTTATCTTAGTGGCCTCAGCAGTCCCTTCAGTTTCACTTACACTTGCTTCCATGCACAAGTATTAAGCTTCCTCTCTTACCTGCCCAAATCCATGCAACCCTTTTTGAACTAGCAATGGATCTGTATCTGAAAACATCATCTGTCTTGGACTCTCTAAAAGTACAAAACTCCACTGGAATTATTCACAGATTTCCCTGGGGGAGAGACTGACTGGAGTGTGAACCAAGCATCACATTTACATGTAAACCACGTCAAAGCCCTGGATTTGCATGCTCAAATATTGATGCTGGTCCTGCATTGCTCAGTGCAGCCCAACCTGAAAGGTCTTTGCAGCAGTCTGGAGCTGTGTTTGCAGCATGGCTTTCTTGTAAAAGCAACTGCCAAACAACTGTTTTCCAAAACTTAAATGTGTTTCCAATTTAGGGAAATTTGAAGTTGTTTACTGAAAAAAGTCCCATACTCTCTCCCTAAACTAACCAGCATAAGCATTCCAGGCTTTAAAGGGAACAGAACCAATGCAGAGGGCCCTTCAGCTGTGGGAAACTATGCTGAGTTTTTAATAATTCTTTTCAAATTGTTTTCTTCTCAAAGAGATTCCTAATCACCTTGTCTCCCAGTCTGGAATGGTTGCTGTGATCAAGGCTATAGGTGTGCACAGAGAGAGAAGAGAAAGGAGGCTGGGAAAGTGTTTTTATTTCTGTCCCTTGGTGCAGCGTGCAGTGCTGTCAGGTATGGATGGAGTGTTGCACTGATATATCCTTCCCACCAGAGCACAGATGGTTTCAGCCCTCAGGTTCTTACTGTGGAATGGTTCAGACTCCACATCCACACACAGCCTTTCCTTATTGTTATCTCTTTCTTTCTGGAAATTCCCACAGCAGCAAAACACAGTGACCTGCAAGAGGGAGCTCCACCTTTGGTCAGCATAAATGCAAATATCTTTTTGTGTCACCAAGCATAAGACTAAGTTAAAAAGATCTACAGGCACATGGACTGGAGTGCCTCTTCCATGCTCAATTTGAGATAGCAGGTTTTACTTGTGGAAAATAAAAAAACCAACAGTCCAAAGGGGATGGTTAGTAGGCCAGGCAAGGAGAAACATGGTATCAGTCTAATGAGAGAGACTTCAGTACTACAAATGTATGATTTAATGGGATGGGAAAGGATGGGCTACCTGTACTTCCAGGGAGAATTTGGATGGAACGTATTTTTATTTACCCTCAGATCTATGCAGCAAACAATTCAGGGGATTAAGTAGTCCAAAATCTACAGAAAAACCTGTTTTTAAGGTGAGCAAGATGCACCCTCTTTATCAAAACAATATGAAAAAGCTCTACTAGCAATTTTGTTGGTGTCTGTTTACACACTTTTCCAGCATTCGCAGCAGCTGTGAAAAATTACACCTCTAACAAACAACACACATGGGTAATTTCACAGCCCCTTTAAGGGATTTATTTACAAAACTTCCAGAACCAGTCTAAATAGCTGAGACAGTGGAATTTGTCAAGCTCTCCAGACAAACAAGCTTGGGAAATGGAATGATCTAAAACTGCACAAGCAGCTCCTCTGACAGTTGCAACTTACAAAACTTTAGATCAGAAGTGTCCTTCTCAGCTGAGCTTACACAAAAAGCAAATGCCCACCAGCTGCCTTCCCCTCTGTTTTTAGCCTAGCAGTCTCCACAGGTGTTTGCTCTTCCTGGTAATGCCAAAATACTTCTCCTGAGCAGCTGCTGACAACCTCCCCTTGTCCTCTGAGGAAACTGGCTGAGTGCTGCCAGCTGCTTGGCCATGTTTGCCATGTTTTATCCCTTGGGCAGCCAGGTCATCACTCCCAGGTGCCTGCATCCCTTGAGAATCCCTAATACATTGCATGCACAAGTCCTGCTGCAAATGCAAGCTTATCCCTCACCACCTGTCCTGAAAACTGTGTCTGAGAGGCCAAGGTCTTGATCTGACCCTTTTCCTCTTTTATTCAGCTCCAGGTAGGCTGGCTTCCATTTCAGGTCAAAGCCTTTCCCCCTGGGGGCAGAAGAGTCTCTGTTACCTCCTCACCTCTAGAATCTATTTGAGCCCAGCTCATCTCAGCTCATCGGAGAGAAGATTTTTTCTGTCCTCTAGTCCAGGGAGGTCTTGGTTGGTTCCCTGTGCTCACTGCAGTGACCTGAGCTCATGCTGGGCTGTGGTGGTGGGGAAGCTCCAACCCTCCCGTGCTCTCATGGCTGGGTGTGATGGAGGGCCCGGTGCTTTGTGAGGAAGCTGGGCAGACACAGGGAGGGAAGGGGGTTCTGGAGGGGCTGGGAGGGTTGGGGCAGCAGGGCTATGCTGACCTGGAGCTGCAGGATGAAGCCTTTGAGGGTGTCAGGTTTTCTTGTCAGTAGCAATTCCGGTGCGATCAGGCATAACTCTAACTTGGAGCCCCAGGGAAGGGGCTCCATAATGGCTCATTGGCTTTGGTACCACTGTGGTGAGGAAAGCAAAGATTATGTAATTACTTGTTCTGTGGGTATGATTGTTTCCAGTGGCCTTTCTCTGTTCCCATAGCCATGGCTTGTCATTGGTTCAGCTTGCCTGATGTTTCTTGTGACTCACCTGTGGAGAATTGCTGTTCTAGCTCATGAAATCTCCATATCATGTGGCAGGCCTCTTTGTTAGACCAGCAAGCTGAAGCAAAATCACTACCTTGGACCTTGGAACTGGCTGGTGGGTAGCAAATCTATGTATCAGCACCCTTTTGGAAGTACCATGACTGAGAGGTTACTATTTTATCTACTTTCTTGCAAACCCTGATGCTCCTAACTAACCCCCCCTTCCCACCCTGTTAAACCTGGGCTCCATGCCTGCTGCTCTGCATCCTTTTCTTTCTGGAGATTAATTGCATAGTTTAGCCAACATGCTGTATGCTTTTCTTCTTTTTTTTTTCCCCTCCCTCTTTTTGTGACTCAGATTTGTATCTTGAGTAATTGAAAAATTTTTCAGAAGAAGGAATTTCGTTTCCCTCTGCACTTGGCACAGCTTGTAGGAGAGCACTGTTAAACTCTGAAAGCTATGGACAGATAACAAAAGAGCAGAGCATGTAAAATGTGGGAAGGCACATGCACTCAGCCATAGCAGCACAACAAGCTGATTCTCTGTTTTATTTCCTTTGTCTATTGAACTTCAGCTTACTGCTTCACTGTTTCTGTTTAAGACCTCTTAATCATAGGGTAGTGGGAGAAATTAGTGCTTCTGCACTAGCATCAGTCCAGTTTCTAGAAGTTAGCCATCCTGAGAGATCCTAATTTGCAGTTAGTGCTAATTCAATTGCTTTTATTTATTTATAATATTATTTTGAAACCCTGACAAAAATCTAGGTGCCAGGAGCTATATAAATAGAGGAAAAAAACCTCTCTCAAGAGGCACAAGTCATAGTGTGGGCCTTTGCATTCAGGAGTTACTTAGTCCTGGTAGCTAGAGTGAAGTTCTAAACCAAGACTGAAGAAATCTGCAATGTGTATTTTGTGGAAACTGTATTTACTTCTTTGTTAGAAGAATTTAATTAAAACTTTCTCATTACAGACATTTAAGTTTGACTTGGCAGTAACTGGTCCTTTCAGATACCTGAAAAGCTGATGTGTGTCTGTTATCTACAAAGCACTAATACTTGGACAAAACAATGGGGCTTTTACTAATTTTTTTTATTTCCTAGTGCTGTTATTACAAATCTTGATTATATAATGTGCCTGTAGCATCTACTAAGCTTCTAACTGGCTGTGGCAAGGAGTGGGACTTAGCAGTTTGTTTTGCTTCTTGCAATGTACATGAAATACACTGTTGTAAGAGATTTCTAATAATTATGCTGTTACAGCTGTGTGCTTAAGGTACTTCTGCCTTTTAAGGCAAAAATTCCAGACAGAGGCATAAGAAAAACAGCAGGATTCAAGTTTGGACTCAAGTCACACAAAGGTAGCTGGTATCTGTTCAACTACCTTTGACAGTGACACTCAGGGTACAACTGCATTTTCATTCTGCTGAGTGGGAATTCCAGGATGAGATTATTTGAAATGGATGTGTGGCACTTCTCTTTGCTGATTGTCCAGCTCATGATAGTGCACATATATCTCCATTTTATTTATCTATGCAAACATACACATATAAAGATTATTTTTATATATACATGTGAATTCCCCTTTGCTTTTTTCTTTTGGTATTTACACATATATTAAAACTGTGGCATACAAAGTGTGGTGTGATAGTGTAAGAAAGCTGGAGATGACATCAAACTAGAGTCATGGTTGGTAGCTAGAGACAAACATCTGCAGAAAGGACCACGAGGGAGCAGTGATGGGGAGATGTGGGCATGCATCTCACTCTCAGGAGAAACCTAAGGGCTCTCCCCCAGCTCGAGTCTCTCCTTGCCAGAGAACAAGACAGCTGAAACTCGTGTGGTGGTGATAGTATCCTTTTTCACTCAGTTTCAGAAGGAAATGAGTTACGCAACTGCAGCTTATGTCAGAGTCCTCAAGTAGTTTGTGTGCTTGTTCCACAACTCAGCACAATTGGACGGAGCAGGAGAGGTCCCAAGACATTAAGTGCTCTCAGGTTTTGTGTAAATCAGTAGCTGGGCAGAGGCAAGAGGTATTTGCACCATTTTAACCCCCCATTAAGGGGAGGAAGTGACCCTGGTTCAGTCAGTGTGCCAGCCCTGCAGCCTGCACTGCCGGCTCCTCAGCCTGAGGCCAGGCAAGATACAGGAGAGACGTTCTGGGGGTCTGTGTGTGGGGTGAGCTCTGGGGACATGGAGAGGAATGAGGATCTTGTGGGACAGTACAGTAAGCCTTGGATGCAGCTGGAGGTACTGCTGCATCAAGGAGGACCTGGCAGAAGTTCTGTGGTTTTTGTGGTTGTAGTGTTCAACTCACTAAGTCAATAATGTACAGGAAACAAGGATTTATAGCTCACAAGCAGTTCCTTTGATTTGAACCATGACCCCTATTTTTCACTGAAAATAGTGAGAAAATCCAGAGCCACCTCATGACCCCAGTGAGCAGTTCTGCAGAAGATGCCTCACGATGAGCTCATCAGTGTCACCCTTCTCCACAGGAAGGTGAGCTCCGGGGCTGTGTGTGACTCCTGCCTGTGAAAAGAGAGAGCAGCTCTTGGTCAGTGCTGAGGAGAGGCAGTGGTGGCACACTGATCACAGGGAGAACCGTGGTAGGAAGCAAGGGAGGAATCCTAGAGGTGGCTGGCTTCAGAGTCCACATTACTTTACTACTGGTAATGGTAGACAATGAAGCTTTCCCACAGAATGTCAGCAGTTGGAATGAAGGCATAGAAATCATGTGATTTAATTGCATGGATGTGTAACTTTCTGTGTTTTTAATGATCTCTTACCAAAAAGCTCTTTCTGATATCATTATTTTATATATTCCTCCTAGCGCAATAATTTTTTTTTAATTTTACCAGTTTAGATGGGTTTAAGACACACAATTGCATGATTATAACATAAGCCAATATAAATTTTGGGAGTAGAGACAATAATTATCTAATTAGGTAATCTTTTGCAAGAAGGAAGGTACTTCACATTAACTGCATATGAAATCAATGTGAAGAATTTCCTTAGAAATTGCAAATTACTTTTATTTTTCTTTGAAAATTACCAGCCCTCAACCTGCATCCCCACCTGCAGAAATCTTCTTTGCATAGGGTGGTTCCAGTGCTTTCTACATACTCCCTTCCCCCTTCTCCTGCTTCTACATCTCTTAGTACTTTCTCAGAGGGGGAACAAATTCTGTAGCATATCTGGAAACGAAAACTCCATCTGTTTTTGTTTCTTCTTCTTTTTTTTTTTAAATATAGTTTCTCTTTAGCATTTTGTTATCATCTTGACCAAGTGACAGCTGGCTAAAGCATTGTGTTACTGATTCCAGAAATCTCTTTTGGAGATTGGCTGGAGCAAGATGCACTGACTTTGTTTGAGCAATACTCTGAAAGCATTCCATGCTGCCTGCAGGTATTGCATTGATCTGACTCATGTCATCCTGGCTGATATAAGTGATTTTGCATCTGGAGTAGAAAATTTTGGGTTTTTCCCCCCCTCATTTTGAGTGGGCCCTAATCCTTTCCTCCAGGTAGAAGCTTGGTTTTGGCTTGCAGCATGTCAAGATGAAATTTATACCTCCATTTTAAGAAAAAGGAAGTGCTGATGAAGACTTCAGCAGTGTTTCCCATGAGCCAAAATTAACAACTGAATCTGGAAGGGTGCGGGGGAAAAAAGCTTACTCAAAGTTAGAAGGATCTGAAATGTTTTCTGGGGTTTTCTCAACTTTTTAATGCAAAAGGGGAATAACAATCTTTAAGAACAGAGGGAGCAGAATTTTTCTTGTGGCAAAGTGGGAGTTTCCCATTCACGTGAAATCCTGGGTTAGACCTCAAGCAGCACTAAAAAGGTAGTAGAACAAAATCTGTGGAAATAACTACTGCAGAAACTAACTGAGGTTAACCTTGGCAGCAAGGAGAGCTGCTCTCTGTTGTATACTGGTATTTTTGCAGTTATAGTTCCCTTTCTCTTGTATGTTTTTGCTTCCCAGCCTTTTTTTTTCCTCATGCTATGCCACTCTGCACTCCTAAGGTTTTTACCTCCAAAAGCTTTCTGGTTCTTGGTCAGCTTTACTCTCAGGACTCCTTTAGAGGAAATGAAAATTGAGAGGAGTCAGAAGTGATGCTAGTTCACAACTCTTCTAATCACACACCGAGGACAAAATACCATGTCTGCCAATCTCTCATGGTTTTGTGAATCATATTGTTAGCCACTGTCAGTCTTTTATTTTAAAAAAGGCTCACTCATGATTTATACTTTTAAAAAATTTTTGATGAGTTATTACACTCCCTCATGAAATTATACTTTTTAAAATTTTTGGATATGACATTTTGGAACTTCATTTTTCTGGAAATAAGGATAATTGAAATATTTTCTTGGAGATAGACACAACTGTAACCAGTTCCAAAATTTACTGTGCCTGCTAGGTGGCTAGACTTTATTTGATTGAAAAATTAATTACTGGTTCCCCTGGAAACAATGAGCAACACAGATGCTTCATCTTAGCCACAGATCTGTGCAGAATATGTTCAACTGGTATTGCCTTCATCCGTTTGACTTTATAGGATGCAAGTTGGCCAAGGTGGAAAAGAAAGGATTCAGCTTTGAAAGGGGTTGAGCAATGCTAATGATGTGATGGTCCAGAATTGCAATGAAGAATGTGTGACTTGTGCAAACTAGGAGGTGCAGACAAAAGATTGAAAGAAACCCCCAAGTGTTTCACCTAGTGATGGACCTTTGTGACTAGACATCAAAACTAGCACCCACTGTGACCTCTTTCTCTAATGGTTGCAGAAATAGAGAACCAGTCTCCTTGCTCCTTTCCTGGTCAGGTGAGCTAAGGACCAAGCAATTAAAACTGCTTAGTACTGGGATGTATCAGCTTAGTGACGTGCAAATAATCCACAAGGAATTAGGTAAACTAAGCTTGTCTAACACAAGAATTCAGATTAAATTACATTTATCTAAAGCTCATTCTGAAGTGAAAAGAGAAAGTGAAAACAGACTTATTGTGATTTCATTGGGATGCAAAGCTCTGGCACTTCTGTTTCAATAGTACTTGTTAAAATGTCCTTTTGGGTTTTGTTTTCATTTTCCTTTTTCCCCACCTCTACACTTTTAATCTTATTCCATCATGTGCAGTTTTCCTTGCCGTGATTGCTCCCAGTGATGAGTCCTACAGACTCTCACTGCTCTGCCCTCACACTCTTGTTCTCCCCTTGGCCTGTGCTCTTGGTACCTCGAGCTGCTGAGCAGGCAGGGGCTGTGCCTGACGTGGTTCCCTGGTGTCCCCAGCTGCCCCTGCAGGGACAGATCTTGGCCCCCTCCCACAGGGACCCGGTGGGAAAGGCTCCCAGATGTGCAGAGCTGGCTAGAAACAGCTGCACACAGCGTAACACTGAAGTCAGAGCTCTCTGCGACGTCAGTGGCCTTGCTTGGAAAAACAGTCATGGAATCAAGCCAAGCTGTATCTTTTATTTTCCATTTTTTAAGAAGCAGTGTTACATAATCTATTTCTTCTATTTTAAATTCTTATATTAATTCAAAATTCTAAGTTTAATTTGAAAACAAAATCGATGGAAACAAATCATATGTAATTGTTACTTTAAAAACTTGGTCTTTCACTCAAGCAGGAGTAATAGATTTTAGTAGTAGTTATAAATATATCCAAGTAGTTTTTAGTAGTAGTAGTTATAAATATAAATAGTTAGTAGTAGTTTTTAGATGCAGATATGCATCTTTTCAACAAAAATTTAGTTTTATTCTGAAGGAAATCGCCTAGCTTCTATGTGATCATTTGAAGTGCGACATCATCTCTGGAGGATATGTTCTTGTATTTCAACTAAAAAAAAAAGTGTGTTCCTTTCTTTCTTTACATTTCTTTACTCTGACTTACCTTTTGGTATTGTATAACAACTTGGAATGTGCACAAAACATCTATTTTTGTATATTGTTATGTATACTTCATCCAAGCCTTGTAAGCTCTTCCTAGCTGCGCTACCGACACTGTCTGTTATGGTTTATTGGATGTTTTAATCCTTTAATTTATTTGAATGGATGATGTGATGTCAGGAGGGAATGAAGAATGCAGTGGACTTTGAAGGTGCTGTGCAAAGTCTCAACACTGACTTTACATTACATGCTGACAATAATGACATTTCTGCTACTGGGAGCTCATTCTACTTGAGACACATTTTGGTTTTGTGGATCATCTGAAAGCAAAGCCTCTAAATGCAGCTTCTGTTTTCTAGCAGTGTGAGCAAAGCGCTGTATCTCACTACTCCTAAAAGCAGCTGGTAGTTCTGCAGCTTGCAGCTGAATCATCCCTGAGTGTTTATTTTACAGCCATTCTGTGGTTTTTTCACCCTAATTGCTGTGGGTTATTTCATACCCCAGAATTATTTTGCCACATACAAAGCAAGTTAATTCCTGCTTGCTTAAATGGCTTAAATCCTGTTCTGATTACATGTCTTCTAACTTGACAGGAATCATAACCATAAGTGCTAGATCCTATAGAAAATATCACGTGTAATTCAGAATTGGGCTAATTATTAGTTCTTTACTGAAGAGGTCACTAAAGCTTGTATGAATTTGGTCTACAAAGCTCCTTTGTTGGACTCTGTTCTTAGCTGAAGGCCAGTGTAATCCCTAATTGTGCATCCCACAAACAAGAATGAGACTGAGCAAAGAATCCCTCAGTAACATGCTGGGCAGGTCTCCACTGAGGAGATGTAGGGCTTCAGCCTGCTGGAAATGGGTGGCCTGTGTTTCAAAGGACTTAAAAGTCCTGTACAGTTCAGCAGTCTGGGACACTGCTTTTGGCAAAAAGCACAGTCAGAAACAGCTGAGATTCCTACTGGTGCTCTGCAAGTTTAAGAGGTGTTGTGAATGTGAGACTGAAGGAAGACAGTGTGTTCTGGCATCATTGTCTTATTTCTTTGCAAACAAAAATATCCTTGCCCAAAAACAAAAGAAAAGGGGGAAAAAAAAGAAAAAGAAAAGCAAACTTCTGTGAAGGCAGATTGAGTAGCTTTAGATATTACTGTTTTCCTTAAAGAGGAAGGAGACAAAATCCTGGTTGTCTTTTTTGGTTGGAAAGCCAGTTGAGCCTTGGGGAATGTGGAGCTGAAGGAAATAATGAACAGGGGGTAGAACTGAGCACAGTGCAGAGGAAAAGAGGCTGGAATAGCAGGGCTGTCAGGTGTGATTTATGAGGGAGGAAGATGGTTTAAGGTGAGCTGCTGGATCCCCAGAGAGGCTGGGAGGAGGCTTGTAGCAGTTGATTAGAATCACTTGCTGCTAAATTGCCTAAGACAAACTTGTCTTTATGACATGGATGCCCACAAAGAGGAAAATTAAAGTATACTGCAACAAGGAGTAATTTTTGAGTGCTTATAGAAGCATTTTCTCACTTTGGGGTTAGAGATGCATTCTCTAACAACTCACCTTAGTTAGAAACATTCCTGTTGTGTATTAAAAACTTAAAGGAGGATACTGAAGTTATTAGATAAAATAGATCAGCACCATCATCTTATTTGTCCTCTCCGCTAAAAACTCTAAGTTCCTTGCCACCATAAAACTCTGAATTATTGCTTCCTGGAGAAGATTTTGATAACTTTTAATCTTTGTTTTGTAAGAAATACGGCTTTTTATGGCTCCACGCTAATGTGTTGTTCCATAAATCATTGTAGGACAACAGTAGATCTCTGATTGAACCTGACATGAGGCCCAGGTGTGCCAGAATCTTCCCAGAAGAAGCAATAGAAGACTCCTGTAAGGTTTCCATTGTACTCTGTTTTGAAATGAAATTAGAAGTAACTACAAGGAAAAAAACAACATATTACTGATAATGAGTATGAGATTACTCATTTCCCAAACATTGGTAGACACTGGCTAATAACAAACCTAGCAGCAGGACCAGGAAATTAACTGGCTTTGTTGGGTCAACTGGCTTACAGCCTTCCTGCTGATATTTAAACAGTGATATGAAATATAAATACCAAGATGTTTCTGTTGAAAAAGAAAAAATTCTACTGCTCCCACTCCCTGCTCAGATTCTTTCCATCCTCACCCAAAGTCCAGCTCTCAACCCACTGTCTTTACATGTTGACTTTTAATACTTACTTTATTTTTTAACAATCAGAACAGCATCTCAGTATGTGTGAAAGTGGGTTGAGATCACTCTCTTCTTTATGGGCTTCTGAAAATCTAGGTCAGAGTGTATTCAAATTCTGACTGATGTAATCACTTCTGGTGGCAGAAAGTCTAATGGAGCAAAGCTATTTGTACTTGAATGTCAACTCAAATGCTTCCCATACTGAGGGTTTTGATCTCATTCCTTCACGAGCAGTACAGATAATGAAGAAGTCTGTGACACAATATCCTCATTGTACAAATGACTCTTGGCACTTTGTCTTTTTATTCTTGCACACAGATGAAGAGGCTGCTTGGCTTTCCAGCAGAGAGTGAACTGCATCTTGCCAAAGAGGCAGAGGAAGCAGAAGGGTGGAGGAACAAATGTGTGCATATGGTGGAGGTGCCTTTGATTGTGGCACTGTGAGCGTTCATGGGGCGTGTTCAGCCTGGTTAATGACACCTCCTGTTTCAGTTACTCCAAACATTTGACTTCAGCTCAGGCCCTGAAACCCATCAGCTCTCTGAGTCTGGCACAGAGACAAGAGTTCCCTGAGGTCTCTAAGTGCTCTTTGAAACTAGCCCTGCTGTGAGCAGAGGGCTGGCCTAGGTGATCTCTACAATTTCCTGCCAGCCTCCAGAATTACATGGTTTCCTCTGTTTCCATAGGGGCCTGAGGCAGCCAGGTAATAATGCTTGTGCCAGGCACTTCTGCTTCCCAGGGAGGGAGATGGCTTCTGGATTTTCTCCAGTTCTGTGGAGATCTCCCAGTATTTTTCACCCTTATCTGTGCTCGGCCTTCACAATTGGAAGAGGAGCAATGAACCCCAGCAGGGCCCTCTCCCAAGTGCTGAGCTTTTTTGTTACTTTCTGCTAGCAGGGTGATGACCTTTTCTTTATCCTTGACTTAGTTCTTCATGGAGTCACAAAACTGGCAGGGGTGCTCCCCAAGAGGAGCCCTGCCCCATTCTCCCCGTTCCCATTGCAGTGTGATGTGGTGGCATCGTGTTTCCTTCTCTTTGGTGACACACTTGAAGTGGGCTCTGTGGCTGCCCTCCCTCAGCACTGGCTCTGAGGGCTCTGACCCTTTGGAGTCAGCAGAGTGGGGCAGGACAGTGCTTCCTGAGAAGCTGTGAATCACTTCCTGGGCCTTCATTTCCCCTCTTCATCACAAGCACTGGGGATCCAGACACCCACTCAGCCAGGAAGGAGCCCTCTTACAGCTGGGGTGCCTCAGTGCAGGGGCCTGCGCCGAGTCCCCAGCTGCCCAGGGAGCTTTGTCACAGCTTTGGCTGCTCCTGTGAGATGGGTGGGAGTGGAGCTGAGTGCTGGGAACACCAGCAGCATCCTCTTCACTGGCACCAAGCTGGAAGGAGAGCAGCTGTGAAATTTGTGCTGTGCTGGGGAGGGATTCAGCATTCACAGCCTGGATCAAACAGCCTGTCTGCTGGACATGCTGTTAGTGTTTGTTTATTGTCAGTGTCCAGGGACTGTCCTGATGGATGAGGATCTCTGTTGTGGCTGGTGCTGTGTAAACTTGTGGTGCCTACAAACATCATTCTTCTCACACCCCCACCTATACAATCTATGCATTGGCTGGAAAAACACAGGGCAACAGGAAGGGCCAAGCAGGTAGAAGAAGGTAGGGAAGCAGTTTCTTAACTGTGTGCCATGGAAAAGGGGTTGTGTGTCCTTGGAAAAGGACAACAAAATGCTTTTTGCTCCAGTTTAATGGGTATTCCTTGCAAGCACGAGTTTATGCAAGAGGTGCCTTTCTGAGAACAGCAGTGGTGATAAAGAGACTGAATGGTGCTGGGGGCTAATCCTCCTGTGTAGATGGACAGATAGGCAGAAATCAGGAAGGTCTTGAAAGGTGGGATTAAGAACTTCAGTGTTTTGTGGGGGCCAATAAGGAAAGGATGTGATGGAGAAAAGATGAGAGAGTTGATCTTTTCAGCTGCTTTCTAGGTGAACTGAAGCAAGACAAGACCGTGCTTGATAGCCCCTCTTGAAAGGGTGTTGCAATACTCGACATGATGAGAATGTGGGTAGGATTTTGGCTGGCTCTTTGGGGCAGGAAATGTCATAGAAGCAACTGCTGTGATTTATCTGTGGGCTGAACCTGAAGACTCAAAGAAAAGCCAGTCTCCAAGTCTCTTCCCTTGTTTTTGAGTAGCTGAAAGGCTTAGCTTCAAGTGAGGACACAGGAGGATAAAAGGAATTAAAAGCTGTATTTAAGATGCAAATATGGTAATGTTCTTTTTGCTTGTTTGGGAACACTTTGCAACAGACACCTGAACTTTACTATTCTTTTCATGATAGCTCCTTCACAGTTTATGAACCTAAATCAGCCATTTGGTGAGCTACTTACTGAAGGTTTCTTCTTTTCGTTGTCAAAAGCAGACATCCAATAACTAACATTGTACTTTTAGTTAGCTTTAATGAAGCTGATAGTTTTTAATGTGGAAGGAAAAAATTTCTGTAACATCTAATGATATATGACTGGGGATCTGGTGTGTTTGCATGGGGTTATTTGGGGAAGTGGTTGTTAGCTCTGGAAAGCACAGGGGAAAAAATGCAGGTTTGATTCAGATTAAAAGTTAAGCATGTCTGGATAAAAGTAAGTGGTTGGATTGGATTATTTTACAGGTGTTTTTATTACTTTTTGTTAAATAGTCATGCCCATGGTCTGCACTACAGTTCATTGGCACACAGCATGGCACATTTCTAGGTGGTTTTATTGGGAGCTGGCTTTTAAGTAATTTCCCTCTTCGATTGTATGTTACTCCCTTTTCAGTTTTATGTACATTAGATTTCGAATGGCCAAAAAACCTCTGTTATCTAAGTTGTTGTAAAATAATGAGAACAGATAACAACTTAGAGGTAGAGGATAGAAACTGGTTATCAGGGTGTGCCCTATAGAGAGAGGAAAAGGAATGAGGGATGAAAGGAATGGATACCAACAGTTGGATATCTTGAAAATAGACCATGGTTAAAATACTGATTCGTAGGAATATAGAAAATGCCAATAACTTGATATGTAGGTGGATTAAGCAGGCTAATTTTGTGACAAGCATTTAATGTTTTCCACTGTGGATAAAGTCAAAAGTACAGGGAAGAGCAAAACAGATCACAGAGTATGAAAAGAGAGTTTAGAAAAAACAGTGGAAATCACAAGATGAAGAGACTGAGTTCTGGACCGTACTGGAGCATCTGCTTTCCAGTAATGAACAAAACCAAGGTTAAATGTACTTCTGTGAACCCCCAAAATTCTGAAAAAGGATGTGTAGTGTTTGACCGCAGAGTTTCCAGTTGCAAGTCTAAAGCAGGTGGATTTTCATGTTTAGCTTTATCACATTTTGTTTCTCTGTGTTTGATCTGAACAAATATAATGAGTGAAAGTGATTAGAATGTTAAGTTGTACCATAGGCTATTTATAGTTTATCAGATACCAGTCAAGACTGAGATGAATCAGTGCTGAATGATGCAATGACTGTTTGACAGTCTTAGCTGTCTTGTTCAGTTTCCCTTTAGCAGGGGTTGTCTCAATCAGACACACTGCTGAGAGGAGAACAGCTTCCCACAGACAAACATATTCTTACAGGAAACTGTCTGTCCTGCAGGAAACTTGGAGGGAAATCTCTTGAGTTAAGCAGACTCTCTGCATCTCCTGTATTGGAATACCCAGCATCATCTTTGCCACATACAGCACAAGGGAAAACATCTGTCCTTGATTTTTATTTAGAGGCAATTACTGTGATTTTATAAAACATTTAAATTGTTTTTCAGTTCAAGAACCTGAGTGTTATATTTTTAAGAAGATTTGTTTTGGTCAAAGCTTAGAAGTAGGTCTTGTAGCCCTGGAAGTTTTTTCACTTTCATATTGGATTTGTAAGTGTGATTGTTTGTTTGCCAGATGCATTAGAGACTTCTAGAGTTCTGACAGATGGAAATCTAAGCAGAGGTCTGTACAGCTGGGATGTTTACACTACAGTTTGTGAATTTTCCCACATAAGAGAATCCTGTGTAAGCCCAGAGAAAGTCTGGCAACTGAAGTCTGTGGTGTTGTCACAGACATATCAACTCGAGAGGTAGCGGCACGTGTGAGTTGTGGTGGTGTGAAGCCAAAAACATCTGCTCAGCCACAGGTGAGCTGAAACTTTTATTTCCCCTCATCTGGTACACAGATGCCAGGCAGGCAACTGATCCCTCCTGTTCCTGCCAGAGGAGATGGCTCCTGGCTGGGTGACGTGTGGGTGAGCCCAGTGACAATTCAAGGAAGGATGATAACACAAAGCAGGCAGATAAGGCAGCACATTTGCTCCTTTCCTGTGCTGGAGAGCAGAGCTCATCAGAGCAATGACGTGAGCACACTCACCAGTCCCATGGGTGAGTCTCTTGCCTGCCCTTGCTAAGTGGTGGTAAGGAGGGAGGGAGGGAGGGAAGGACAGATCCCCTCCCAGTGGCTGGGAGATCTGATTCCTTTTTAAATCTTCTCAGTCTAAACCTAATTTCACAGCTGAAAATTTTTGTACTGATCAGAGTGAGACCCAGAGTGTATATTTTTTGTTTATTGAAGTCCTATTAAGTGCAAAGCACATAACAATGGTTGAATTTTGAGCCAATCAGATATTTGAGTTCATTTCTCATGCAGAATGATGCACAGAAACACAAGAAACACATCACAGTGGTAAAGGTTACCATTAAAGTATAAAAAACCCAAAGTATATCTTTAGACATGTTAACTGATACCTGAACACTTCATGCCAACCAGTTTGTAGGTAAAGCCATTTGTTACAGAGATGGGTAAATATACCAATAGAGACTCTAACCTTTATCAGCTCAGCAACCACAAGGAACAATGGAATTTTGCATTGCCTGTTTTTATTATTATCTGAATGGGAGAAATTACTGAGCTGAACTATCAGAGTAATTTTTTCAGTTTGACTTCAGAGTGAGCTTGACTATGGAGAGAGTACTCTGTCTGGTTGGTTTCCTCTGATAACAGTGCAGCCGCTTTACTGTGAAAGGAGAAAATCTCTTCTATAGGAAAATATAAGCATAAACTCTTGAAACCTGATGTGGGAACTTGGGCAGGTATAGCTCATAAAACTACATCTAAATGGTTTCTTCTTTCTTGGTTTTACCCTGACTAGAGTATTTACTGACTGTGCTGCTTTTAAGTTATATTTCCTGCTAGGGTTTTCAGTGCACAAGTTGTAGGAGCTCTTTTCTGAGAAAAAAAAATTCCTGGTAGTTCATTTGCGTCAAAAAATTCTTCTGGCCTGCACTTGATGATACAGCATGCAGTAAAAACCAGTGAGAAATGGCTACTTCAGGAGCAGAATTTCACAACCTAGTGCTCTTCTTTGTTAAGCAGAATTCTACATGGTTTCTGTTTGCCCTTTGGCATCAGAGTGCCTTGGAAAGCTCAGTGTGGGAAATGAGCTGCCTTGGATACAAAAGTCTTGCAATAAAGCTTAATTTTCTCTTTATTTTAGTGTTATCTTTTAGTGTTAATGGGTTCTGGGTTTATGGTTTGATAGGTTACTCTAGTGTTAGTAGCCAGTTCCTGGGAGGAATTGCTTTTGCTATGAGGACAGCGTTGGGTGTGAGATCTGTGGCCACTTTCAGTGTGTGGGGGTTTATTGCTCTAATCTCAGGCAAGGAGCCAAAAAGGGCTGTGTACACAATTAATGTAGACAGCTCTTGGAGAGCTCCTGGTAGTTCAGGGAACCTGAGATCTCAAAATCAGTGCAGTTCTTCAGAACACGAGCTTGAACATACCTGCAAAGGGCTTGAGCTTTGATCCTGATTTACATATCCTTTAATTCTGATACATAGGCTGTTAAATTTTCTTTTTGCCTAGCATTGTCTAAGATTGCTATGTACTTGTCTAAAAATGAGTCTCCACCTAAGAGAGACAGGGGTATAAATTGGAATAGTGACCAGTAATTGGAATATCTCAATGCCTTTCTGCTCTGAGGCCTCTGGGCAACCTGTGCCATGGTTTCATCACCCTCACTCTGAAAAATGTTGTCATTATATCTACCCTAAAACTACCCTCTTTTAGTGTAAAACCATTACCCCTGGTCCTATCAGTGCATGCCCCTGTGAAAATCCCTCTCCAGCTCTCTGGAAGACCTTTCAGGTACTGGAAGGTGCTCTAAGGTCCCCCCAGAACCCTTTCCTCTCCAGGGTGAACAGCCTTTATCAGCCTTTCTTCACAGCAGAGGTGCCCCAACCCTCTGAGAACCTTTGTGACCCTCCTCTGGATTTGTTCCAGAAGGTCCATGTCCTTTTTTGTTGGGAGCCAGGGCTGGACACAGTGCTCCAAGTGGGGCTTGTGAGGGCAGAGCAGGCGGGCAGGGGAGGACCCTCAGCCTGCTGCTCCTGCTGCTCTTGGTGCAGCTTTTGGTGCTCCAGCCCAGGCCATGGTTGGACCTCTGGGCTGTGGGTGCACCTTGCCAGCCCACGTCCAGCCTCGCATCCACCAATTAATCACCACTGTGTCATTGAGATGAGCACCTTGGGAAATGGAAGTGGAGCTTGAGGGGTGGAATTCTTGAAGAATTCCTGCTGGAGAGGTTGCTTATGGATCTCACTGCTGTAACCCTGGTCTATATCCTGGGGTTTAAAATCTTTTATCCTGTAAGAGGACACCACAGGCCAAGTGTTGTGCCTAGGCAAATGTGACTGGTGAATTGTACCAGTTCCCAGTCTCTAAGGGGTCTTACCAATTCCAGAGACTTCCCTTGTTTCTCAGTCTTTGTTACCTACACCATGAAAAAATGTAACTATATCTGCTTTTTCCTCTTTCTATTGGTTTTCCTATTTTGACCTGATGTATATCAGATGATTCTGGCTTTTGGAAACAGACGTATTTGAAAAAAAAATGCACATTTTTCTTTCAAGAATACAAATAGTCTAGTTTGTTAATCCTTTTCTTTTTTCTTATATCTAAATTAAACATTCATTTCCAAAATCTACATGGAATAAAAAGCAGCATTCATTTGCTAGTTGCTGCAATGTTTAGCTATTATAGAACTGTAATTCATGGTCGGCAACATTTCTAGTTTTATTTCAGCTATGCCTTTTCCACTTTATGGTTTTATTTTCCTTAAGTACCATGTTACTATTGAAGGCATACCATAGTGCTCCTTAGTACTAAAATTTTTACAAGTGTGTCAGTCATACATGATCATTTTCTATCTTGAAATTGTAGTTCCAGAAAAATTTCTTTTGTTTTGTAATGTAAGATCTTAATTATCACCCTTATCTTAGAGTTTCTTAGGATTTTGGAAAAAATAAAAATAATGCAGAAATAGCCCTTTCAGGCTAAAGATATAAAAATTTCCAGAACAGATTAATAATAATGCAGTTGTCGAAACCACAGTGTCTTACAAGTAAAGTCACAGCTAAAAAATGTAAACCAAACAAGCCCTGTTCCCTAAAGGCTGTTTTCATTTAAGAGAGAATGCTCCTCACTCTTATATCAGCTTTCAGATGTGTATGAAAGTGAGACTAGTGCACTTGGCAACTGAATTAATTCTCCTGAATGCTCCTTGTTTTTGTGAATATCACCAATTCTAGTACCAAAATTACTTCTGTTCCCTACAGATTTATTTTTCCTTCAGCTTTGTTATCAATAATCACTTACTTGAATTGTGAAACAGCTTTTACCATACTGTTCCAGAATAGCTCCTAGAGAAATGTAATTGCATCCTGAGTCTTCCTTTTGCATCATATCCAACTTCTTGACAATGGAATTCTGAGAATCTAAACAGAAGAAAACACCCAGTTTGTCTCAATGCAAAGATTAGCTACCACTCAGTTCAAGCTCAATGAATAGAGCAATATCTTGTGAATGACTTAGTTCTTTTCCAGCTCACAAATCTTCTGGTTTGCATTTTATTTGTTATTATAATACTGCTGGTATTATTACAATGCCAGAAAAATGTGTTATAGAAAAAGTTTCTGTTCTGTCCATAGCACAGAGTAAAGGTTTCTGCTTCACAAAAGCTGCAATTTAAGAGTGAAACAACACAAGTGTCTGGAGGACCCATGTGCAGAGACAAAAGAACAGCAGTGATCACAAAGAGGGATTGGGTCATCCAAATTGTTTTCAATATTCAATAAGTATGACAGCAGGGAAAGTTTTTAAGCAGGACTTGAAGTAGAGTAGTGATTTTTATGTTGCTGGTATTAGTGGAAAGATGCTCCACATTTCAGGTGCAGAGAGGATATAAACAGAAGGACAGAAGTTTAAAATGTAAAATGCAATGACTGGGCAACAGACATGGCTGGCAGTGGAAGCTGTAATCTGACTTTGATTTTGTATGAGAAATGCTGAACATAAATGGATTTTTTTTATGAAAAACCTTGAAGGGGAAGATCAACAGTCTCTACTTGATGTGCTGCAGCAAAGGAAAAACATAAAGAGGACTATAAGACTATAAATGTTCTAATACAAGAAAGAAACTAATTTTGAAATAGCATGTAGATTTTGTGTGAAAAGGTCAAAGGTTTTTTTAAGGAGAAAGACATTGTAGTGATGAGAGGACTTCCTGAAGAGCAAGTCTTAGATATGTGAGAGAATAACACCTCTTGGTGATGGTGTAAAAAAGAATTGACAAGACTTAGGCATAGCCTCAATCTGAGGACTCAGGGACAAGCCAGTGTCAGAAACAGTGAAATTAATGTTTTAGTGATGTCTCTGCACCTTATTTGTTGTGCCTGCAAAATTATAAAAGACATTCATAAGGGAATTGTGAGTTCTTTTAAGATTTTGCTGGGTTTGAGGAGTAATCTTAACATTTCCAAGAAGATCCTTGACATATGAAAGACAATTTTGTTGGGAAGAAAGTATCTGGTGTTCAGAGGTGGATCTGTAAGCTGCCAGATGAGACATGGGACCTGAGTTTGTAAATATTTTGATTTACTGGATCTAAGGTACAAATGGAGAAGTGGAAAGGATTGTATATTTATGATCTTGGAAAGCAGCTGACACCCAAAAAGGATAAGTATCAAATATTGGTTTAGAGGAGAATTAAAATCCAAACCTGCTTTCACTATAGGGTTCAGGAAGGATGGAGGTGATGGATTGTTGCATGAACCACTAATTTTAGCAAGGAAGAAAGGAAGGAAGCCAAGCAGACTAGACAGCAATTTAACCATTATAAAAATAAATAACAGCATTTGTAGGAAGTGCATAATGTTTTGCTAAACCAGCCAAAGTTGCTGCAGAATAACACACCTATAGCCTGGTTTTATTCAGCAATATTGGATTGCCTAATAGAATATAATACTTGAAATGATGTTTGTGTCTTTTTATTTCTTATGGCACATTCAAACCCAAAATATGTAATTTAAGGCTGATAATAAATTAGGGCTGATAATAAAAAGGGCTTGTCCCTCAAGCATAAAAATAAATATTGCTTCAAAGTAACAGTTTAATATCAAAATAATGTAAAACTGGAACCCACAATTTCACTTAGTTTTTAATAGCTTTGAGACTCTTTTGACCTCCAAAAAGGATCCTTGCTGATGATCTTCTTTGCTTGAGAATGCTCTTGCTTGAAATTAGTTATTGATTTCAGTTGTTGCAAAAACATTATTTGGGGGCTTTGTTTTTAGGTCTGGAATTTTTAGGTCTGGAATTATAAATAACTCAAAGCATTAGAATTATGAAACTTGATACGGAAGGGCGTCTTTGCAACGTTTCTAGATGAGACATAGCATAGATTTCATAATTAATTGCATTTTTAAAATAAACTTTAAGATTATTACTGTATAATTTAGAATATTTAATGAATTTACATAGCATACAATTAATTGTGGTAATTACATTATTATAAAGTTATTGTATTTTATCCATGATATATTAATATTATAATTGTAATATTTATATATAATATGTAATATATAATATTATGATTGTAATATTTAAAATTTTAATTAAATAGTTCACTTACTGAAGGTTTATTTACTAGCTGCTAGACTTGGTGAGAGCAGAAAATATGAAGAGCATGTTTCACATGTTTAACTCCAGAAAACCATAAGGAGAGATTTTAAAAATTGTTGTACTGACCCATTTATGGCAGGTAAAGGAAAAAAAAGTAGCAAAAATTTATGTTGAAAAAATATACTCAGAAATTAATTAGTGTCTTGGGTTTTGTCCATTAATGACTTGACAGGAAGTCTCCTAACATGTATATTCCTTCATTCAATCATTTTCTTTCAAGTGCAGCACAAAAGCTTGGCTCAGGAAACAATGGGGAAAATGAAATCAGCAAAGTGAACCTTAATGAGGAAGGGAAATTATTGTCATACAACTTCTCAATGGCATTTCTTTCTCCTTTTTTCCGTGAGCAAGACACCATTCTTACATCATCTGACTAAAGTTATCACTGACACAGCATTACGAGGCCATGAGGTCACCCTTTTCCTGTCCTGTTCCTCATCCCTCAAATGCACTCTCCAAAGCTGGAGCTGCTGCTGTCCCTGACGTGACCCTCAATGGCTCTGCCTGGTTCCTGCAGGTACAGCTTGGTCCCTCAAGCTTGTCTTGCTCAAGGTTTTGGGCTTGTACCACACTGGGAAAAATGGCTCACCCTGAATTCAGTGGCCAGCTGGGACGCCTGTGTTGGAGCCAGACTGGCCTGTTGTTTGGGGTCAGCGTTTGAGGCTGGAGATGGACACCAAGGTTTACTCACAGGAGCTATAGAAACAGAGCTGACTGACTGCTTCAGAAAATGTTTTCTCTGGGTCTGGTAGCGACTAAAGTGCTTAATCTCTGGTTATGGAGATGGGCAAAATACCATTTTGGTTACAGGTGGTTGAGGAAATGATCTAGGGAGGATGTTTTCCTGCTGGACTTTGTCAGGTAGAGTTGGATCCTAAGCACCTGGGAACAAATGCTTTATGCTTGTTTCTTGGAGAAGTTGAACTATCTGCCATGTATATATAAAACTGTGCTCAGGGACAGCACTTGAGGAAGTAGGGCTGGGACAGCAAAGTTTGTTAGTAATTGTTATTGTAATGCCTATGAAGAGAAAAAGGAATACTGTGATCTCTGAATGCAAGTGTCTTTCATTGCTTTCTCAAATGTTATTTCCAGTCCAAAAACTCAAGGGAGCTTTAGCACCATGTGGTACCTCAGTCAACTGCAGAGTGAAGTGTAGAAAGGGCCTTGCTCTTTCATCATGGAATGTTTATGGAAATGCAGTAAGAGATCTTCTGTGGCCAGTAAAGACTGTGCTGAGTTCAATGTCGGCTGAGGAAGGCTTAGGGTGGGCTTTGGCTTACAAATAATCTTCCAGCAAGGAAACCACACCAAACAATATTAGATGTTTGGAACTGTAGTGGCTGCAGGGGTAGAAATGGGAGCCCATGTTGCCTGCTGTATTTCAGAGACTTGGAGATGGCTGCACCAGGCATAAGTGTGGGGCTTGGGAGGATCTGTTGCCCTGGTGGATTTAGTTGGGATGATGGCTGATTGTTCCCCTTTAGCTGAGTGCACCTAATGTGACTTTTTCCACTTGAGCTTTCCAAGCCCTTAGATGTCTGAGAGTTTCTGGAGGATGCAGATGACCTGTAAGAGAACTATGAGTGATGTCTAAATGCAGATCAAACCAATTTGCTTAACGAGCATCAACAGCCTTAGTTAACTCTGGAGTATTGAGCTGCCTCAGCTTGTGCAGCTGGACAGAATTTTCTTGATGTCCATAACTCACTTATCCTGGGGATTTCAAAGTGCAGGGTTTTTTTCTTTTAACAAAAGAACATTTTAAGCTTTAGCTTCTTCTTACTATGATGCTTGCTTCCTGTCAGCCCTGACATTTCTTGGGCATCACAGTTTCACCAAGACAAAAAGCCTCTGCATATTTGTGGGATGCAGAAGTAGGAATATTTCCATGTGTAATGAAAGTGTCAGGCTAATCCAGTGAGTGCCTGTGTGGGAGGGAAGGAAGAGGCTGGCAGTGTGTGGGAGCTGATGTAACTCCTACTGAACGAGGAAGTTTCCCAAGTTGTGCAACTCATCGGATGTGATGAGATTTATCATTGTAATCTCTCCAGCCAAGGCTCTTGGAGGAACATCTAGCAGACAGTTTTCCTTCCACATTGGAAGAATAGCATTTGTGATGCTGGAGTGGGGATCCAGCATTTTTGTCTCATTTTGAGGATTTTCAGGAATAATTTGAAATAATTGGAATAAAGGTGAGAACCAGCCTGGCTAGATACAATGCAGAATCTATGTCTAATTTCAAATCTATTATTGCCATTTGTAATTTGTTCCTTTGAAAAATAAATCCAGGGGATTCATTATAGATGAGAAGACATGAGTAATGTTGCAAACATATTTGCAAAATGTGGTTTTTTCCATTTAATAAAATAAAGCACAAATTCATTTCTGCACAGGTGAGGGAGGAGCCTCCTTCTATTGATGAATTTCTTTCTGTTTGGAGAGCTTGCATCAGCCTCTGCTGACATTAACAGGGAATAGGCTCAGCAGAAATGCCTCTTCTTTCTGCATTCTAGAAAGTGCTGATTTCCAATAGAAAACTGACTTAATATTACTATGTTAAATTTATTTTTGTTCCATGAATCTTTCAGTTTTCAGAAAGAACAAGCATCTTGCTTGAAACTGCAATTTTAGTTCTACCAAGAGAATGCTTCAACAAACAGTTTTATTATTCTGATTATACCCTCTCTTTGTGAGGCTTAGCTATAATTATGGGAAACTAGGGATTTTTTCTGCTGTGGAAACATAATAATAACTTCTGTTAGTAATTTTAGATCAGTTTTGAAAATGTAGTTTTGAATGTTACTTTCAAATCTCACATTAATCAGATCTTTATATGCTGGGAAACTCCTGGCTGACAGAGACAGCCAAAATCTTCTTAGTGGGGTAGATCAATTTGCATGTTCCTATACTGAGAAAGTTGGAGGTTTTCAAATTTATTTTTTTAGTGGTAGCAAAAAAGAGATTCAGCCAAATAGGAAAAAGAAAAGGAAGGCTGGGAGCAGCAAAGTGGAGTTTGGGATGAAATAAAAGGAAATAAGGGGGTTCTGAGAATGAGATAAAGGTAGGGTCATTTTTGGATGAAGACAGTGTTTTCTGTTATGTTTTTCTGCTTTCCTTTTGTCTCCTTTCATGCTGTCTCTGCTGTGCCTCAGGAGCCCCTTGATGCTAGGGTCAGCCCCAGGGCTGTCCCGCTCTGCAGCTGCCTGGTGCCACCACTTCAGGCAGCAGTGACCACACCTGAGCTCTCCTGTGCTCTGCACCTCTTTCCATGGTTGTCTTGGATGAGTGATGCTCTTGGTCAGCACCAACCTGAGTGAAATATGTGGATTGTGACACAGAGGAGGTCAAGTTGGTCTGATGATCTCAATGGACCTAATGAGAACAAGCACCTCAAGTGGTCAGGGATCAACATGATTGAATGTTGGATTCAAGTCCTGGATCCATTACCTTACAGAGAAAAGCACATTATGATATGAATATGAATAATCTTATTTCTGTGAGATTCAGAAGTCTAAACATTATGACCTTTTGTTTATCTAAGGACAAAAAAACAAGCAGAGGTTTTTAGCTTTGGAAGAAATGGGATAGTTAACTCCAACTTTATTTCAGACTTTCCAGCACACTCAGCTGGGCTTCTTGATATTTTAAGTGTGTCCTTTCATTCTTGTTAAATATCTGAATGTCTACATACATCTAAGTGTTTATCTGACTGTTTGGAAGGCTAGTAACAAACTGAGGAGAAACAAGTTTCTTTTAATCCATGAGAGACTGAAAACTTGCCTTTTGGAAGAAAAGGATGAGAACTTTGCAGTGTGCTGCCTGACCTGTTCCTTCAGCAGAGTTCTGTACAATTTCTGCCTGAGCATGTCCTTGGTAGAAGGCGCCCATCTAACTATGGATCTGTCTGACTTGTTTTCCAGAAAGAGATGGAAAATATTTAATTTACTGTGTCAAAACATTTTCAACAAGTAATAGATGAATGCTTCCTCCACAGAAAAGAGTATTTCTAGAGCTAAACAGATTTTTGTGGAAAGCTCTACTTCTAAGGAATCCATGAAAAGTGAGGAATGTGTATATCTTGTTTCTGTTGGCTGCAAGCAGAACTTAGGGTTTTCTTCAGAACTTACACAAGGACTCAGCCTCCCAGGTCCGTCCTTCTGACAGCGAAGGATGAGAATTAGGTTGCTTGCTCTTAGAGAAGAACCATGGCTAACTTGAGCAGTTTCATTAATTTCTTGAGACTTCTGAAATTTAGTTCATCAGGAGATGTTCATCAGGCCACACAAAAAACTCTTAAAATACTGTTGAGAAGGCACTTCCAAAAAAAATTTTGGGTAATGTTCTTTTGCAGCAGGACTCAGGTGTTGAAATTTTCATTGACTTTAATGGGAGCTTGTTTTTCAGTTTCACCTCTAGACAGTGACTATTTCAGAGAAAATAGTTTTGTATGTCAAGTGTTGGGTCTTGTTTTTGGTTGGATTTGGGTTTTTTTAAGCATTGGGGGAGAACTGTCAGGCCAGAGCTTCATGGCTGCTTTGTGGATTATTCAAGCAGTTAATGTTTCTGGTCCATCTCTTGACCCTTCCTTTGGCCTTTTCATTCCAGGAGCCAGCTGGGAGGAATGTGAGAGAGGACAGACACTGGTTTCGGCTGTTTTAAACTCATCCAACATCGGCAATGAAAACTACAAAAATTAGCCTCAATTAGTCAGCAGTCAATTATCAACTAGACAGAATCTCACTGTTCATGTGCTCTTCTCTGTTTTCACACAGGAGAAAGCATTTTAGTTCAAACCAGGCATGGATTAAGTTCCCCAGTATCACTCATCCCTAAAAATATGGAGAAGCATTTCTGCAGTTCGGTGCCAGTTTTGCTTTGTCTTCTTGGTGAGCGTGGTGCCTGTTCCCTTTCAGCTGACTGTCTCCTCATTTGGACTTAGCAAAATGGACAAGGAAGCTTTGGGACCTCGTGCTGGCCTTTGACTTCTGAGAAACGTGCGGTGGAAGTGAGTGCAGTGAGTTGGGAGATAAGAGTTACTTCTCCTAACAGAGGGGAAAAAAGCATGAGTTAAATGTCATGGTAAACCTTACTGTTCTCGTGAACATGTTGAAGTAACCCTGATGAGCTTGGTTTTGAGAATGTCAGGCGGGGGATAAAAGGCAGGACATTACCAGTGACTCACTATGGCTACATTTGGCACCTTGTCATACAGATTGGTTCCTGCATCTTCAGTGTTTTTATTCTTTGCTCTGAGAGAAGTATAAAAGATATTCCCAGCACCCTACTGCCACAGAAGTTTTCTATTTTGAGAGCAATTCAGAAGGTTATTCAAACTGTGTCTTAAAAAATACACAGTAAAGAAAGTTTTGTTAATATATTCTTTGCAAGGAAAGGTAAGTTGTAGAGAAAGCAGCAAGCTTTTTTCTCCTCTTTGTTCTGGAGTAACAATTTATGTAAAAATAACCAACTCTACAGACAACAGACAACAGCTTATTAGGAGCTCCCCTTGGACAGTAAACTATTGCTTTGTTTCACAATTGTACTAGTGATGAATGTGTCGCTACTATTGCTATCTCTATTTTTAAAGTAATTTCTTCCTGAAGACATTGTATTCATATGCTTAATATCAGTTAAAATGTTATTCATGTGTATTGCTTCTTATAGAATGTCCCCCACCCTTAAACGAAGTTACCTCATGGACACAAGAACTCTGCAGACTGTATCAGACTGTATCAGATTAGGCAAGAGTAAGTCTTGAGGAAAGCTAAAAGTGTAAGTACTGATGGCAAATGTTTATTCTTAAATTTTTATCACGTTCACTTTTTTCCTACTTAGCAACGCCAAAAGAATCCCATTTAAGGGCCTCTCAGTAGCAGACGACACAGCTGATGTCTTTATTTGACCTGGTGATATTCTAGATGTAATCACAAAGGCATGTTTGTCAGAGGCCTGTGGCCTCTACTTGCCTAAATGCAAGACCTGTAGTTTTGGATTTAGGCTTGTGGTCTCAGGTAACATTAGTATTTATATAAACATAAATTTAGTAACATTCTCCTTTTTGTTTTCCTCTTGGCAAAGTAGGGATGCAGAGTCCACTTTTCCTCAGAATGTGTTGTGCCAGTCTGTCCTGTTGTCCAAATAAGAAACTTGTGCAGAATCTTGTGTTCATTTATCTGTGGTCCCTGCAGGGCTCATTCTCTTTATGTTGGCTCCCTGGTGCTAGTGTCATTGCACTAGAGCAATGTGTGTATTCAAGACTAATATGTGATTTTTAAGTTAGACAAGATATATTATTTTAATGGTTTCAGGCAAGCCAGTAACAGCAATTCATCTCAGTGAACACTATTATGTAAACACAGGAAAAGCTAAACTTTGCTGCACTTTCCTATAAAGAAAATATTTACTGAAAAATTGGACATCTTTATTTAAATTATAAATTATATGGATGGTAAATGAACATAATATTTTTGATCAAGTACTGCATGCAACAATTACCTATGCTGTGACTAAACATTTAGAATAATTAAATGCCGTAGAAGTTCCTTTTTCTATGACACCTTCCCCAAAGCGCAGCAAGTACTTGATGAAGTTGTAGCCAAGTCCATGTATGAGCTCCAACTGTGTATTTCAGAGCAGCTTTTTCAGAAATTTTGTTCTTTTATTATACCATTGGATAACACATATTTTCCAACTTGTTAGAATAGTTGCTTCATTTCCAAACTTCCTCCTACTCATTTGAACGTGCACCGCTCCGCTGCACACCATAGACATGACCTCCTTCAAGCTTGAAGTGGTTTTTCAAGTGGTTATGCTCTCTCTCAAGCCAGCTACAGGATAAAGCCAAAAGTAAGAAAGGAGACCCAGGGAAGTATTTTAAAAAATACTTGCTCTCTACATTGGTATCGTCTTGCAGGGGCATCTGAAAATTGTCAGTTGTTCATTGCAGTGCACTGAAAAGCCATGATGCCTTTTGTTGAGCAAGGAGCAAGTTGAGGGAAAGAATAAGGGTTTTCTCCCTATAGTGATATTCGTTGATATGAGCAGAAAAGTGGAGCTGTGTGCTGTCCTGGTGTGCCAACCAATTCCACCGACAGCATTGGGCATCTGATGGTGCTCTGTGTCATCAAGGATAATGAAAATGTTAGGGTTCCTTTTGAGAAACAGCAAAACAAGTGGGATCCAATCCCAGAAAGTACTTGCAGAGTGATCAGTCTTGCATAAACATTTGGGGCAGCTGTAAGTCAAGGCCAAATTCAATTTAATTTAGGAAGCAAATTCTGTGATGTCAGAGAAATTTGTATGTATTTGCTTCATTTGTTCACTTGAAAGATTCAGCCTGCTCCCAGCTGCTTCTTCCATCTGTTATCAAATGTTACCAAGCCTGAGCTGACAAAACTAAATTTGGTAAGTATTGAGATTTAGAAAATGAGATTAATTTGGTTTCATTTTTCACTGTACAAAACCCAATACCCTCTGATTTTAAGATTAACTAATTCTGATAATGAAAAATTCCTCCACAGTATGTTTATCTCTGACAGATTCTTCACGTCACTCAATATAATGCTTATATATTTATTTTCTTTACTAAATATAACTAATCTGTTACTTCTAGTGAAAATTAGCCTTCCACTAAGGGTTTTGTGTACTTATGGGAAGAAGTTAGGCTTTAAAGATTATGTTTCCCAGAAACAAACAAGGTGAAAATCCCTTGATCTCTCCAGATGTTTCCTCTAGGGACATGTTATTCTCTTTGGGATTTCAACATTTGCAATGAGTCATTAAGTTGTCCCTTTCAGTTTTCATGCCTTTGTTAAAACA
This sequence comes from Ammospiza caudacuta, assembly GCF_027887145.1. Classification (NCBI taxonomy): domain Eukaryota; kingdom Metazoa; phylum Chordata; class Aves; order Passeriformes; family Passerellidae; genus Ammospiza; species Ammospiza caudacuta. The sequence goes on along the minus strand of NC_080601.1, from coordinate 22,150,060 downwards.
CTAAAGGTTTCCTTTCTTAGTGAGAGCTGAGTAAGTGTACATCTGAGTACACAGATGAGAGTTATCTTTTGTAGTCCAGACAAATGTTTATTCTCATAAGGTTATTAATGAGATGTTTCCTCATGTTAGGTATGAGCAATCTAGAATTTCCTTAGTTGGAGTTTTCACTATCAGTACTTTTGACACCTGCTTTCAGGAGCTCACACCATTTCTCAGGCGTCAGATTTTGTCTAACATTAAGCCTGTAGGTCTTCCTCTATTCCTCTTCTCTCAACTTTTGCAGCTAAAAATGCATACAATCCTTACAGGTTTTATCCAAGAAAATAATCCATACTGGGGTTTTTTTCACCCTTAGTCTGCTTTAATTCCTCTTCTACCCTTTCCTTCAGAGCAGTTTCCCAGAGAAACTGGATTTCTCTGTTCCTTAGGTAGTCCCTATGGGTGTCTTCCTTCCAATGAGAAGGTTCAAAAGGTTGAAGACTTTCTGCCCATGTCTGTATTCTTCCTGAGCTGGCCAGGTCCAGAGCAGGGAAACACTTTGGGTGATCTTGAGACTGAATCTTGTTTCCATGTGACCTCTCTAGGTACAGGTAGTTCACACTAAGCTCTTTCTTCATGTTGCAAAACATGTATTTGTGTGGCAAGGAAAGCTGATGCATTTCTAGGAAATTTGTAGGAATATCCAGAACTCTATTATGTCAGTCCTAGAACATCATTTTAATGGTAGATGAGGTGAATGGAGGCCAAACGAGATCACCTAAAATAGGATATCTTTTGGGGAAAAGTGAGTTGTCCTACAGAGCAAGAAGCAGACATGGACGGATGAATGATCAATCAGCCAGTTTTTACTCATTTTATTCATGAAAGTTGGGCCATGCTAAACTTAGCTGGATGCATCATTGCATCTCATAGATTTTGGTTTCAGTAATGGCAGGAAGGTTTAGTGGTGAGAACAAACTTGTATTTTTTATGTAAAAAGTAAAATTAGCATGTCTGCAAGTGGGAATTAGACAAGCTGAAGCAGGCTGTAACTCTTCTTTTCCTCCCAGAAAATTCCACCAGGTTATTGACTTTGTGATGGATCATGTTTTATTTTCAGGGTCTTTATTTTTCAACATGGTAAGTGGTAACAGAATCAAGCAGGTAAGAAATATATTAAGAATGGGATAGTTCCTCAGAACAGCCAACATTAAAATTGTTACTTTGAAAAGTTTATGTTTCTTCCTTTTTTAGTTTAATTTTATTTGAAGGGTTTATTTTTTGCTATGTGTGGAGGGATAGAATGTAAGAGGATAGTGCAGAAGGTGGTCTCACACCTGAGGAGTTGCAGCTGTACCAATCACCAAAGATTAGGAACAGCCCTGCCCTTAATGGGCCGCAGCTGTGTCCAGTAAGAGGATGAGTGCTACAAAAGGGTGAGTTAGCTGGGTGAGGAGAGAGCTGGAGTTTGTTGGTTGTTCTGTGAGGAGGTGCTGAAGAAGGAGTCAGTGCTATGAGGAGCTGATCATGAGAAATCACTGAGAAAGTATGAGAGCTTTGCAATATGATGACAACAGCTATGAATCTGTAGTGCACAAAAGAAGTTGGCTGAAAATAGTGTTGAGATTAGATAAGTATGTATCAATTCATAATTTTTTTCTGATTAAGCATGTACATAAAAGCTATACGTTTTCCGGAGAAGAAATAGTTTAAATAAATTAAATCCAAAAGCTCTAAGCCTTATGCCAACCTGCATGCCTTAACACAGAGGAAAAAATGTGGGAACATTCCTCTCTATTTATAAGGGATTCCCATTTCTTGGAGTTGAATAGATGAAGGGGCATTTTGGTAATGAGAATCATTATCTACTCACACTTTCCTCCAGTTGTGCCATGACTGGAAGACCTACCTGCAGTTGCCTTGTTTCTACTAGATAATGTCATGTGGCTGAAACTGGAGCAGACCAGTGGACTCTCAGTGCAACAGGACAGATTTGCACTCCCCCATGCTCTGTGCCAGCATTCAGAGGCATTCATACTTTCCATTCCACCACTGAGGCCTTCCAGACCTTACCCTGCCCCAAGGGCAATTTGCATAGCTCCATGCAGAGTGCTGATTTCACAGACAGATTCTCCTTTCTCATTGTTTAAACCTGTGAATCCTCTCAAATAGCTTGCTGATGCCAAATTCCACTTCCTTGTTCTCTTAGTCCCCAAAAGGTTTCTTTTGACATTAAGTAATACCATAAATATGGGTGGAAGCTGGAGTTCTGATATGTTTTGGAAGGTTTCAATAGGGGATTCTTTAAGCACAAAGACATTATGGGAGGAAAAACAAGTTCCTCATCTTAACTGATTGCTACTTTCATTCAAATGGTTGTTTGAGTTCGTGTAGTACATGCTGGCAGCATTTCTTTAGGAATGCCTATTTTATAAAAAAAATATATGTGGTACAGAGTGGTGGCTTACATCATTGCCTTTGGCCACATCTAATGTGAGAGGACCAAAGATGGAGCACAGGCAGTGTGTGTGCTAAAGCCAGCCAGCGTGGGACATTGCAGCAGCACTCCCCAAGAAAGGCTTTCACAGTGAATAACTTATGGGAAATTAATATGAACCACAGATTTTCAGAACTTGACTGGACAAGGCCTTGAGCAACTCAATCTGAATTCAAAGCTGGCTCTGCCCTGAACAGGGGGTTGGAGTAGGTATTTTCCAACTTTACTGATTCTATCAATATGTTAACTGATATTTTAACTGACTAGCTTCAGTGATTTAAGGGGATCTAACATATGAAAGTATTCCATTGTCATAACAGTAGGAAGCTACAGAAGTGTCTGACCTTCCAGAAGAACCCATGTTACTGCAGTGAAATGATGATACCTTTTAATTTAAATGTATAATAAATGTAGACCTTTCAATTGCATAATAATTTTTTCCTGTTATCTCCTTGCATACTGGTGACTTCAGCAACTTCATCTGCAAAATTCAGCTGAGCTGAAAGTTCACTTGTGTCTATTGCTCAGATGCTCTTTTTGTACTTTGTATCAGTGAGAAGTAGGAAAGAAGAACTGAAGGCTTAGACTCATCAGCTTAGTTTAAATTCACATCATCATAATAGGAAAGGATTTCTAAACAGATGAGTCTATTTCCCTTCTTAGGCTCCCTTTAACTGACTTCATGAGAATGAGGAAGGAGTAGGCTTGAGATGTTTGTGATTTTACTAAGGCTTTTGATCAGGTTCAGATAAGCAAATCAGGGAAACGTGATGTAGATAAATCTAGTACAGGATTAATAAAGTGTAAAAAATCAGGTGCTTCATGATCATGTCTTGTGTCTGATAATATTTCAGTGATATGAAGGACCATAGAATTCAAAATGGTCATGACTAATTGAAGAAATAGTCTGATAAAAATAGGATGTGTTTTTAAAACAAATCAAGCAGTCTGTCACTGATTTTTGCTGGGAACTAGAGTTTAAGTGGCAGAAAAAAGCTTGAATTGATGAAAACTTGAAAAACAGTGCTGCTGTTCTGTAAATGACAAATCCTGGCTCATACGAGCAAAGCTTAGGTTGCAGGGAACATCAAGGTTTTCCACTTGCCATTAGCAAAATGTTAGTGGCAGCTCCATGGTTAGTGGTAGCAATGTGGCTTTAGAAGGATACAGACAGACTGGAGACAGTTCAGAGAAGAGCAGTAGCAATAAGGAGCCTTTTAGAATACATGATCTATGAGGAAAGATGGAAAAAAATTGGCACTTGAGTTCCTCAGTCAAGAAGGAAGACTAAAGGGAAACATCCTGGTCTTCAGATGCATTAAGAGCTGCTTCAAAGGTGGAATCAGTAGCTCTTTGTTCTCTATCCCTACCATGGGTAGAATAGAAACAGTGAGTTTCAGCTGCAGTAAAGGAAGATTTGGTTAGTTGCTAAAGAAATATAATGTGTCAGGGAGACATGAGCACTAAGGATCATGAAAGTCCAGCAGATGATTCTCTGGTGAGTTTTCAGTCATCATCATCAGGAAGAGCAGTTCAGTGACATCCATTAAGATCCATGTGGATTGGTGATTCTGCCTTAAAACAGGGAGTGCTAGTGAGCAGATATATATTAACAGAGTTCTCCTGTTGCTCAATTCTGTACAGCCCTTGGGAAAACCCAGAAGCACGAGGCTGGTGGAGGCCAGTGGCACAGATCTGTCAGTGCTGTGTGGGGCATCTTTCTGCCCTGTCAGCAGCTCACTGCTAGCTTGCACTGTGAACCTGTGCTGAACCCCCTCTGTGTTCACGTGTTTGCCTCTCCTCCTCTGGGCGCTTTCAGGTCAGTTCCTGGTGAGCTGCTCTTTCTGCGCCTCTGTGTAAAAGGAAAGCATGTAGAAACTATAAATAGAATTGTTAGTAAATCAGGAAAGTGAGTATTTCAGATAAGGAGAGCTCAAGTGGGTTGGAAGATGGCCCAGCTGAGTTACGTGAGTGCTGATGTGATCTCAGCAAACAGATTTGATAAAACTTGGAAAGACTGAGGCAATGGTCTCTGGTGAATTTAAGTTACTTTCTCTGCTGGCTGGATTTTGCAGGTTTCTTGTGCAGTGTCTCTGCATTTATAATCTCATATTCAGCTAGAAATGAGATGCTAGCTAATGATATATATTATAGTTGTCTCCCTTCTGTTACAAAATGTGCGTTTGCTTTTAAATATGAACAATAGGCAAAAAATCCTGAAACCTTGGGAAATTCCCTGTGCTCTTTGTGACTGTTTCTGAAACCTCAGTTATTACCAATGTAGTAAAGAATTGGGAATTTTTCAGCTGCTTAATTTTAAGTGACCTTTCTTGGTTTTCCTCAAAAATTTTTCCAGTTCTCTGTAATGTCAAGTGTAGTGTGTTTGAACTTCCTTTTATTCAAATACTGTAAACAGTATCAGCTGAAAGCTGGATATGCCTTCAGATTTCTTTTAAGAAAATTATTAGGGTTCTTACATTTGATGTCAAAAAGGACTGTGTGGTTGACCATCTACTATCATAGTTGCTATCTGACATGAAGCTTTTATATTTTCATTGGGGCCAAATTTCAACAGTTTGTCTTTGCAGGCCACACCAAAACCAATTCTACTTTAGCAACAATATATCCATGGAAATTCTGAGCTACTTCCCCATGAAAGTCACTGCACAAAATCTGCTTTAAACACTTAAATATCAATCCTTCTGCAAGATTAGGAGGATAAAACTGAGGATTAAAGACAGTGGATTAAGTCCTGAAAGAGACAAATATAAAGGGCTAAGTTTGCATTGGGGATTTATTGAGATTTATTTTGTTTGCAATGCTAAAACTATTCTGATGATACTATCTTTCAGGTTTTCTCTTGCCCCTTGTATGTCAACCTGAGATATCAAGAGGGTGGTGACCTTAGAATCTGTAACAAACATGTTGCTTTTCTAAGGAAAAATGACCCAGATATGGCTTACTGACAATTAGATCAGCACTAGCTTCTTAAAACAGAAGATCATATTTTTCTGAAGGTCTCTCATGGCAGAACACACTCAGTCCTTTCTGACTCATGAGGGCAAGGGACTGAGAGATGACTCCCCACACTTGACTTGGTTGTGAGGAGTGAAGAGCCAGACCCAGGAGGGGGAGGGAAGAGATGCAGGAGTGTTATGAAGGGTGTAAAGGCTGCAGTTGGTGGAAAGAAGAGAAAACTTCTTCACTTCTTTAACCTTCTCTGTCTCTGAAAGGTACCTCAGTGCATCCTGAGAGACCCTGTGTGTTTTCCACCAATATGTGAAAGCATGCTGTGGAGTTTATGTCAAGAAACTCAGCTGTGGAAGTGTGGTATAGCTTGCTTTAAAGATTGTGGGGAGCAGTTATCCCAAACTAACCATCATCCTGAACTGGTTGCTTTTATCTGATCTCAGTCAAGGCCAATGTATCTTAAACCCATTTGGAAAACAAATAATCTGGACATCAGGACAAGAATTTCCTGCTTTGCTCAGAAATTTCTGTAAAAGCTACAGATTTCTGATATCTTGGCAGTGATGAACAAAAGGTATTTAATCTGCATTTTATCTTTACTCTTCATTTTAGTTTAAAGTGACTCAGACTTTAAGATTTTATCCAATAGGGAGGCTTTCCTCCTCCCTCTGCTTAGTGCCCTGATGAGCTGGGCCATGGCCTTGTTCCACTGCCCCTTTCTCCAGGGCAGTCTTAAGTGCATGAACTCTTAAGTGATGTGCATGAACAGCCTTAAGTGATGAACTCTTGTAAGCCTTGTGGGTAAGGGCTGGGATGTCCTGGAAGCTCCTCAGTCTGCAGCCCAGTGCTGGTGTCCTGCTTGAACAGCAAGGCTTGGAAAGCCCTTCCTGCAGCCCACGTGCAGATGGGCCACACTGAGAATATCTAAGCTTTGAAGTTCTTCATTTAACAAGGACATATTTCATTTAGATCCATGTGTCACATTCTAAGTTATCTTTCCTGGCTTTGGTAAGACTAGTCAGTTATAAATTTTACACTCTCTTCTCTCATTGCCTTTCCTTCTTGTTCTCCCCTGTCACATGATTTTGTCCCCTTATTCTCCTATTTTTGGTAAAATAATAACTTTGGTCTGTCTTAAAAAGCCTAGCTGAGTCACACAGAGGAATTTAAGCACTTATATCCTCACTGAAATCACTTAAGTGTTTAGCACTTAAATAGTAATTGGTTGCTCATCTCTGTGAAATTGGTACTTGAATTCCAAAGTGGAATATATTTCCACTAACTCTTCCTCCTACCTAGATCCTCTCATTGCCCCAAAAGGATGTGAAAATATAAAAGATTAATTGTGGGGGGCAACTAGCACAAGCCACTAACTCTGCATGGCAAAATGAGCCTCTGGCAGAGGATGGATGAAAATGCTGTGGCAATGCTCTGGTGGCAGCCTAAGGAGGTGTACTGACCCATTAAACACCCTGAGTTTGGTCAGCTGGCTGCTTTGTTGTGCTGAATCTGAGAGCTGAGTCAATACAGATCTCTTTACAAAGCTGGCTGAGGTAGAAGAACAAGTCCTTCTGCTTGACTGAGAGGGCACCAAGCAGGAACAGTCTGTGTTTGAGGCTCCAAGGCTCTGGGGGCAGAGGAATCACAGTAGGTCAGTGGCTGTTCTGATGCCTGTGATGGTATTCCTGGCAAACCCAGACATTCTCTTTTGGAGCTCCTGCCTGTTAATGCAGGTTTAACCAGCATAAAATACCCTGATCTGATCTGCAACTCAGTTCCTGGAGGGATAAACAGAGCACTCACTGAATGGTTGATTGTCTTGCCAAATTGAGAAAGGGTAGCTGGGAGAAGGTGTGATAGGATCTGCATACCATGCCAGAAACCAGTGAGATGTGCTCTTGGGAGTACTTAAAATGTGGGCATGGCAGATCTTTCTGGTGAAAAGTTTTGAGACAGTTTAAGCTATGGCTCTAGTTAGATCTGACTCTGGTAAGTAAAATCATAGGAAAATGATGATTTTTGTGCTGGCACAAGCTAGCAATATCTCACAGATTTTCTGATGGATAATCTGTTCCCTTGCAGGGATTTTAGAGCAGTTTAGTGGTTCAGCCTTCTGTTTCTTGGATCATGTACTGTCTGGGGAAGTAGCTTTTCTAAGCAATGTCAGAGCTAGTCATTACTTGGATCTTGTCATTGTGAAAGTAGTGTTCTCCTTTAGCCTCCTACCAAGAATTGGACTTTGGCTTGGCTAAGCTTCTGCAGCCTCTGTGCAGAGAAAAATACATTGCTGTCTTTGATCTTCCTTCAGTGTCAGGCAGTGTGCAGGACAGAGATTGCAGAGGGACAGCACTGGATAAAATCCCTGTCAGAGTCTTGCTGATGGTCAGACACAAGGTCTGTTTGCAGCCCGCTCTTGGCCCCCCAGATCATGGGTCCTGTTACTCTGCAGTGTGTGCTGGATGGGTTGGGTGCATGGAGCAGAGATAAGTACAGGTCTTGGAGAGGTGAAGATGTGACTGCTCCAGGGGTGGGCTTATCACTGCATCAGCCTCCAGCATGGTCTGTCTGTCTGTGCTGCTTCCATGGGATGCTTTTGTGCCAGACCCCGGGGCACTTGTGTGGTTCTGATTCATGGCAGTCACATCATGGTCCAAGAAAGTGCCTCCAGTCAATTCTGTGTGTCTGGGATCTGGGGCTATAGATAAGCCACTATAAGCCACTAGTGCTTGTCCAGCTTTATCTGAGGGTGTCAGTACTCCTGAAATGAGAAAATCAAACCTGTCATTTTCTCCTACCAGCAGGGTAGGAGGTGGGAGCATCAGCAATTTGTGTGAGTTGTTCCCAGCTATAAAGCTAAAAAGTAATGAGAAGCTTAAAATAGGTGGGCAGGACAAGCTCTTTACTAGCCAGGTAGAACCTTAGAATGCCCTTCAATTATGTCCTAGAACTGCTGGGGAGCTGAGGTTATTCTGACTCCCAAGAGTTCTGTTTTTATGAGAGGTTTCTTCTTTCTTCTCTGTTCTCCCCCATAAGTCCTTTCTGGTTCTCCTAGGAAGACAAGCTATTCCTGAGTGCAGGAAAGCACCACTTGCTGAGTTCTTGGGTCCTGCTATCAGAAACAGGACAGTCCTGCTCAAGACATGGATAAACTCCCAGGAGCATGGGCAAGACTCCTTCCCCTCAGTGCTGCTGCCTCTGGCTGTCCTGAAAGCCAAGCCCACCCTGGGCTGTGCTCCCTGCCAGCCCCTCTGGGGCACACACAAAGCCACCTGTGTGACATGGCATCTCCTGAGCCCCCAGCCATCATGAAGTGTCCTGGGAATGCTCCCAGGCCTGTCAGCTCCTCAAGCAGAGCCCATGGTGTGGGATGAGATCCAGCAGCAGGATAGGATGTGGAGCTGTCACACAGTGTGCCAGACACAAAACAAGGGGGTGGAGAAGGGATGAGGAGAGTAACTCATAAAGTCACAGCTGAAGATGAAATCTGAGGGCAAGATCAGGTTGTGATCTGTAGAAACTGGTTGAAAATTTGAAATTAGAAGCATTGGGCATAAAACCCTGTTTAAAGCAGAGCAGAAGGCACCAGAGAGAGAGAGAGAGAGAGAAGGGCTGGATGGAATTGTGTGCAGGGTACCCCATGTCCCACAGGCAGCTCATGTCACCCTAAATCCTGCAGCACCCCTGCAAACAAGCACAACTGTTGGATGTGCTGGGAGGTTTCTAGAAAGGATCAGCTTGTTTCATCTGCCTGTGGCAAGCCCAGCCTGGCAACAGAAGGCACAGCTGGGTTTTGCATGTGGCCCAGCCAGAAGATGAAGATTTACAGCAGGAAGTCCGAAATGCCACATCAGCAAAGCTGTTCTTGCTCTAGCCCCAGGCACCTGTGGGATGCTGCTGCTCTTTCAGGAGCACTGGTGCAAGGGTTTGCCCAGCTTTCCTGTGAGCTGCCTCAGGAAGTGGTCTGCCCTGAGAAAATAATGCTGAGGGAAAAGAAGAGAAATGGTCATCTTTGGTTTATTTTATAAAGTCAGATCTCTTCCTTGATTCCATGGTGTGGCGTGATGGGGAAGGTCAGTGTGCCAGAATTAAATAGCTAGCAGGCACTAAGGCAGTATTGCTTCATAATTTTTGTGTAACAAAACCATAATCAAAATATGATTTTTCCTAGAGATGCCAGAAAGGCTGTGCTATAACCACACTGCTGGATAAGCACAATGCTTTTCTGTTTCTACTACTACATCGTTATATTCATATTTCTCCTTTGCAGAGAATGCTTTACAGCCACAAAAGAACTGATTTTATGTTTGATAAGTTATTGAATGGTAGAGCAGAAAATGGAGAGGAAAACAGAAGTCTTACAAACAGAAATTTTCTATAGAGTGCAATCCAAGATTTCTCTAATCTTGTATTAGTTTTTCCCTAAGTCTTTCTCTAATGCTGTCATGCTTAAAATAGAGAACTCTTGAAAAATCTTTGCTTGCATAACCACTTATGCTGCCCTGAGAATTAAATGATCTCCATTGTGTTCAGGTTTGAGAAAGTTCTGTGTTTATGGGAGCTGCTTCATAAGTAAACACTTATAGAAGCAGCTTTATTTTTTGCCAATTACTCTTTTATATTTTGGTAATCTTTGTCTAAACAGATTTAAGCTAGTGACTAATACAGTTGTCAGCTACCCACTTGTTTCCATTTCCCATGCATGTCCCAACCAGCCTCTGGCTGCCTTCAAGCAAACCTGATGGTGGCATGACAGTCTCAAGGACAGCAAGGTTCTCCAGGTGTGAAAACACAGTGCAGTTAAGAACTAATTTTGACTTCCTGTGCTGATGACATCCCCACTTTCCCCAGATTGATCCCTGAAGGGCTGAGTGTTCCTGCAGGCATGACTGACAGGGTGTTGCACAGAGTTAATGCTGTGCTGCTCTTGTGCAGTTGTGGCTTGTGCCTGGATTCCTCAGTGTTTATTCTAGGTGACATCCCCACTCTTTCTTCACTATAAAATCTGTATCCTCCTTATCTGTTTATCTGCAAGCTGGAGAACATGTTTTCTGTGGCTGGTATCCTGTTCTCAGATTTGCTTGAGATTGGGCAGAGCTGGTAAAGCCATTGGGAACAGGAGGCGGAGCATGAATGACCGACTTGCACACAGGGTCAGAGTGGTCTCAGGGAAGCTGGGTTGGAGGTGGCTGTCTCATGCCCTGGGATGGCAGGGAAGGGAGGCAGAGTGGAGCAGAGGGAAGGGTGCTGGGAGATTCTCCAGTCCATGCCCAGCCTGCCAGGCACAGCTTTCCTCATCCAAGGCAGGCAGTGGCCTTTGGGAGCTGCCTGCCTGTGGCAATGGCTCGGTTGTCCACGCCATGAACCTCCTGAGCAGGTGCCCCAGCCACAAAAACAGCACTGAGCACTCTATCATTCTGCTTCTGGGGAGACCTCAAAGTACTGCAGAGCCCTCATCTGCAGGAGAGCAGGAGCCCTTAAACCCTTATTGCTAGAAAGAAGAGGAAAGATGGTGTTGGAAGAGTCTGCTGACTTTTCTCTCTATATCTCTCCAGAAATAAAGAATCTAAAGGTCATGGAAATTCTTCAGCCCCAGAAGCCCTTGCCTTGGGAATGCAGCTATAAGATCAGTTCCTTCAGGAGCACTGTAAGCACAGTCATTCTGAATGTCTGTTCTTCTTTAATTCTTGGTGTTTTCCTTTGAGATTAAACAGTATGTTGCCAGTATCTGGCTGGATTTAATTTGGGTCAAGTGGAAAAAGCCAAACTACATCCTTTTATATAACTCTAGCCTAGCCCTTGGGACAACTCTGAATCCATAGAACTCTATTGTCTTGTCTAAATAACTGGTTCCTATCCTTTTTGTTGCTTAACTTACATGAGACTAGTAAAAATTAAGCACTTATTAGAAGTTTTTTGATGGCAGCAATTGAAAAGGCAATGTGATATGTAGAAATTGTTTCTTAGTCCACAAATCTTTTGAGGGACATAGCAGTATCTGTTTGCTTCTCTGCCACACAGTCTATACTTCCTTGTCTTGTAAATATTCATTTATATGCACACCAGATCCATGAAGAGCTCCATGGACCAGGTGCAGCACCTGCCAAGACCACAGGCAGTTTCTCTTTGGAGTGGCTGAATGGAAATTGAGAAGTTTCCTCTTTCGGTGCCAGAACAATAATTAATGCTTAATGAATTTCCTGTTGGCAAATAGGCACTTTTATCATCCTTATGTAACATTGATGTTGTTGCCAGCTAAGTTAGATGGTATTAAGGGGATCTTTGAAGATAAATGCTTGTGGCTCTTTTTATGATTTGAATGTTATGTCCAGAGCAACTTGCTGAGGCAGAATTTTGAAAAGAAAAGTATGCAAGTTTAAGGCCCTTGCCAAGTATGGGCACCCTGTTACCTGCAGGAGTGTTTCCAGCTTCAGGAAGGTCTAAAGGTGAAGTTCTGGGCTGTGCCTCTCAGGGGTGCAGTGCAGAAGTTAAGGCTCAGTGAGCTGTGGGCTGTGTAAGCCCCAGGCATTTCTTCTGGGAGCTGGAAGAGACTTGTCAGTAACTCAGTAAAATTGGGTGTTTATGCAAGTAGTGACTGATTTATGGTTCTGAAGTAAACCTGGGAATTTCGTGATATTGTCTCCTGTGCAAATTGACTTCTCTACCCTACAGCTATGCTCCACGCAGTCAGCACCAAGGGAATCCCCCACTGATGCCAATCTGGAAATTCTTTTTGTTTTGATGAGGGGAGATAAAAATTTGTTTTCTACAGGCTTTTGAATGGTTTTTTTGAAAATTAGTATAATTTAATGCATCCTAGTCATGGATTCATCATAACAAAGGTTTTATTTTTAATTGTAATTAGTTGAGGTAGACTTGACCTACTTCTGCTTTTAGGGATCCTACTGGAACTGCTCCCACTGAGCTCAGTGTATGCAAGATGAGACTCGCCTGGCTGGCTGTTGCAGAGTGCAGAACACTTTTATTTCTGATAAGACTTCCTGGTCAGGTGATTTTATTTGAGATAAAATTGTAATTTCCAGTCATGTTTCCATTTGAAGCTATTAATTTGCTGTGGCAAAGTTCCTCAGTAACCTCTGCTGACTGACTGACCCCCCGACATTGACCAAATGTTCAAATAGTTTTCCTATTAGCAATAGCCAGACACAGAGTTTTGGATGGAACTTTGTAACAAGGATTTTGTTCTGGCTTTTTGTTTGCATGGTCTGATTTCCCCCTCCCTCAGAGACTGTTTATAATTCTCTTGAGATTTTCCTCTTATGAGAAAAAAAGTAGCACAGAAGACGAATTGCCACATTAGTCGACGAAACATATTGGCTGTAATATGCAAGCAGACGTTCTTCTTGAGTCTCTGAGGTAGGATATAAGTATTTGCTTCTGTAGTTTCCAAATTTGGTGGGGATTTTTTCTACACAGTTTTGTTGTTCTGTCTGTACAGGTGTAGGTCCCCTGCCCCACTGGCAGCCACAGGCCCTCTGGGTCTGTGAGGTGAGAAACTGCTTTGAGGACCGAGCTTCTGTCAGTGACCTTGGGGAGATGTTGGTACCCCAGTTTTTGGTGGGAGGGCAAGGAAAAGCTAGAGGGACTCAGAAATGGCATCAGTTCTGTTGGCATCTCCTTCCTGAGTCACTGGGCCAGAGCTGTCTAGGTGTGGCAGTGCCAGGCTGGTGCCAGTGCCCTCAAGCCCTTCCAGGGGCTTGGTGTCGTCTCCAGGTGCACAGAGTCCTGGGGCAGGGAGCTGGCACACCCTGCAGGGAAATGAAATGAGAAATCTTGCTTGGCATGTGATGGGAGGAAGTAAAGCAAATGTTCCCTGGTTTTAAATGTCCTCATGCAAGGTCAGTTAAAAAAAGACAAACCAACCAAACAAAAGCAAACCAAAAAAATAACTTCCTGTACCACTGAGATGGCACTTACACCCAGTGCTAATATTCATATTTGCACCTGACTTTAAGAGAGCCCAGACTAGGGGGGAAGGGGTTGCAGCACATGCATGGTTTTTATAGTGGCCAGAACAGGATTTTCTCACCACTACAATAAGACTTTTTCTTAGGATGAGAATATAGAGTGGAGAAAACAGACAAGCAGAGATAGAGAATGGCAAGTAAGCAGCCAGACAAAACCAAGCCACTTCCATGTAAACACTCTGGAAGCTGCAGGCTCTGTGCTGTGCCTAGTTCAGAGGAAGAGGCAGATCACGAGATTTTCATTCACTGCTTCCATGTGAGACATGTTCTTCTTGTTCCCTTTTGCTCATATCAAGTGCAATATCTGGGGGCAGATGAGCCTTACCACCAGCACCATGGAGCAGACACAATTATAAAATCCTACTCCAGGAAGGGAAGTGAGAAGTGGTGGTGTAGGAAGATGGAAGGATTTAGCTAGCTCTGGTTAGACTGACCAGATGTTGGGTTTTTTAAGGGACAGAAGCAGAAGATTGTTCTTGCATCTTTTAAGGAAGAGGAAGATGAGCTGGGTCAGATGAGCAGTGGAGGAGCTTGGGCTGAGATCCTTATCTTCCTCTGTCATTAAATAATCATGAAAGCAGAATAAACGTGTCTGGTGCTGCTGCTTAATGGGTGAACACTCTGCATCTTGTGGGCAAAATGAGAACACAGAGCATCCTGGGACTGTTCATCAGAATGGCAAAGAGGCCCACAAACTCTGGAATTGTTTCTGTCAAGGAATATTGCTGTTTCTCTTTCCTGCAGTGCACATCCCTTTCTACAACACCTCTGTTAGCTACTGACACAGAAACATGACACAATCAGGCAGCTTTTGCTGTTCCCTCAACTCATTTTCTCCCCATGTCTGATCCCAACATGCTTTCTCTGTCCATGTTTCAGTTATTGCTCTTCAAACTTCAGCTGCTTCAGGCATATCCTGGATATTTCTTTGTTTCTTCTCACTGGTGTTAGCCTTGTTGTTCCTACTTAGTTAAGCAGTCTTAAGAGGTCTGAATTAAGAAGGCAGGAAACAAAACCATTCTGACACTATGGAAATAACCTATTTTTTCTTCCCCAGCAAACTCAATCTGGACAGCAGGACTGGGAATAAGCTCTTTTTTGAAGTGTTTTATTGGGAGATGCATTGTGGTGTATGTCATGGTGAATTTACCAGGCACAGATGGTCACTGCCTTTCCCTGAGGGAAGACAACAAAGAGACACCCTAGGTTTGCCACAGTGGAAAAGCAAATATCTAGAAATTCTGCTTGAAATATGGTCTATTCCCCTTGGTAAGGGTGGATGCCATGATAGGAATGAAGTGCTGTAAGAAATGTGTCCTGGAAGGCAGGATTTCTGATCCCTGCTGCTATTTAGGACAGAAGAGCTGTGGGTTTGGAAGAAAACACACTTCTATGAAGCCCACAGGTTTTCTGTCACTGTCCTAGAACATACCCTGGGACACAGGAGAGAAAATGAAGAACCTCGAGGAAAGATTGATAAAATTCCTCCTCTTCCAGGTCAGTCTTGCCTGTGGAAGGTTTCTGTGCAGAACAGGATCCTTGGCAAGAATGCACCTCTGCCAGGTGAGAAGCAGATGCCCTCAAGACCAGGCAAAGTCTCCAATGTTTTTCTTCCTGTTTGCTCCAGGAATAATTAGTGGGTTATGGGAACAAAGCTGGGAGCTGTTTCTTTGCCTGTCATCTTGGAGTGCACGTGGTGGTTTCCAAGCTGGAAAAGGATGGGCAAATATCAGATAGGAGGGGCTGAGGAGCTCAAGGTGTCCAGGTACAAGCTATTCCTCTTGCCAGAGCAATTTTTTGGCTCAGTCCCAGTGTGCTCTCAGGTTATTCCTGAGGAAGAAGGTGGCTGGCAGTAGCTTGCACAAAGTGTTCTGGTAGTGGCAACCTGTCCCTTGCTGGTGTCCTCCCCAAACATGCACACACTGCACTGAGGGGGTGTGCCATGCCTGAGCATAGCTCCACTGCTTTCAAGGAGCACCACACTGACAGTCTGTGCATTGCACACCCAGTTTGTGTGCGTGCAGCAAAAACTTTTTTTTTATTTTTGCAATAGCAGCAGATCCATTCTTCTTGTGGAAATAGGTTGACCAAAAAATTGAGAGATTCTGGTGTATTTCTTGTCCTCAACACTGGAGAGGCTCAAGGCCATGACAGAAATTCAAGTGCAACCCAAGAAAAGAGATAACTTTAAGAGGTTTAAGAATAGGTTGGTGATACATGGGAAGAAATGTAGCTGGCCATTTATGCAGTTTGGCTATTATTTTTGACACCTTTATTAAACAGTGAAGGAGGAAAACCATTTTTTTGCAGATGGAGCCTATTTGTGAAGCCACTGTCCCATTGTTTGTCATGCAAAAGTTTTATCTTGCACTTGATGTGGTATGGCTGCAGCTGTTGAAACAATCTAGCTTCCTGAAAGTAAGTAAAATATTTATGTTGTTTTGCTTTTTTAAACTTGAAAATGGCAAAACTGAATATTGACATTTATCCAGTTAATAAAAGCAGAAGCCAAGTACACCCTTCTATTTAAATATAGGTTCTAGAATTATTTTAGAGTAACAGCTCATTGAGTATTGAGCTCGTACATGTTATAGTTCCTTTTCCTTTCTTCCTGCATATTAGGTAATAGGAATTCTTTTTTCTGTGATGTATCATAATGCAGCACATCATATCCCTTGGTCTGGGCTTTTTCCTACACGTCTCAAAACTCAACTCTTCTTCAGTTCTCTATTTCGATTCTTTCCACACATGGATGGAACTGAAAGTTTCTGCAACCATTGCACAATGTGACAGAGAGCCTTCCAGAGCAGCTGTCTGGAAAGTGTGGTCTGAGTCCTGTGGTAAGGAGACATCATCCTCTTGCAATTCCAGTACAACTTAGACTAGTAGAAGTTAAAAAATAATTGTACAGAAAAGAATGAGTTATGTCAGCCATCTAAAGGCAAAGAAAATTCAATCTATTAATTTCCAAGGGATTCTTCTAATAGGCCTAGGCTTGATTAGTGCCAAGGAAACTCTTTCTTCGACTGTAGCTACATAACCAAAATTAGTTGTTTAGGTGTGTTACCTACAGCAGTGGCATGGGACACACCTTATATTGACACTGGGCAGGCCAAGGCAGAAAAATGCCAAACAAATAAACAGGCAGCCATAAGACATGTTGGTTTGTGCTTTGGTAGCATCCCTGATCTTCTTCCTTTTACTTACAGTTCCTTTTTTAAAATAGAAATAATTTACCTGTTTACCTATGTTTTTCTTCCCATGCAGTCTCCATATCACCATGTCTGTCTTCTTCTCAGCCTGGTTTCCTGCAATGTCCTTTCCTGCTTCATCTTAGGTTCCTGTGTGCATCCCATATTTAATCAGCTCTGATTGCCTGTTGGGTTCCTACCATGTATTTACAGCTCTTCCTATTTATTTGGGCTGTCTCCCTATAGACTATCCTGTATCTGCCCTGTGATAAAGCAATTCAGAATACCCACAGAGAAACCTGCTGGCTGCCAGCAGTGCTGCTGATCTCTGGGGGAGGCAGGAAGGCATTAGGTTGGTGTTGTGGTACCAGGGGAGGTGGTGGCCTCTGTGATGAACCATTCTCTTTGCTGCTTCCATTCTGGAGGTGCCTGTAGCTTTTTGTTATCTGACACACCTAAATGTAACAGATGTGCAGATAGAAGAAGAAAATCAGATTTTTAAAAGAAGAAAGTGAATTTTGACATATGTTGCTAATATTCTGAACATCTGTACCACTGCAGCCACCAAAAAGATTGCATGTAAGGGACAAAATATGACATATCTACATGTCTTCAATTATAGTGCATTTGTAAGTAGTGCTCCATGTATTTTAACATGGATATTCAAATGCTGCTACAAATACAGAGCTTTGGCAGGTTAGTGGGAGGGCAGAGAGGCTGCTGAGATGAACTTCTGTCAGATGCCACCATATCTCAAACTGCAACAAACCTGAGAGGCCTCAAAATGATTTTTTGGGTGCTGGCTGTGTTCAGTGCTTGTTTGGCTTGCTGAGCTGGGCTATGTTTTGGCTTCTAGTAAACATTGTGACTGATGTCCCAGTCCCTGGAGCTGTTTCAGCTGAGTGACCGCTGGCAGCCCTCTAGCACTGTGTTCTTCCAAACATTTGTCTGTTGCTGTGGCACGTGCTGTTTACTTTATTTGCATTCAGATGGGCTTTCTGTTAAACATTTTCTGTATTTCTTTTCCTTTTCCTTCTCACTTCATCTGAATGTAGCAAGTCTGACTGCTTGTGTAGGGAAAGGTGCCAAAGGAGCCTGTGCACAGCTTGGGTCACAGAGCTTCCCCCCCAGCTGGTAAGTCAAGGAGCATCTCCAGGGATGTAGATCCAAAGGGAGGATTGGATGTCTGCCTGGGCTTGAGCTCCAAAGATTATCTGGAATCCAAAGTTATACTGGTCATAAACTGGTTCAGCATTGTCATCTGACAAGGAGTCTTCTCCAGGGTAGTGATGGATACAGTGAAAAAAATAATTACATCTGTAGGATATTAGCTGTGTGATATGGACACTAAAGATGCTGACAAACCCTGGCATGAAAGGAAGCCCACCAGTAATGAATAGCATGCAGGACACATGGATATGTGAGATTTAGGGTACACAATGCCTGTTTCTCAGTATTCTTCAGTGTTTTGTTCATCTAAATTATTGCATGTGCTCTCACAACCAATTATATATTTATGTATAAAGTAATGCCTTTGAATTTGGGACAGAAGTACCTATTTGCCTTGCTTGGTTTAATGCATTTAGTATTACTGATATCCAGTTATCTAATTTAATTTCAGAACTTATTTTAGTGATAAGGTACTTTAAAAGGAGTTTCCTCTGGCACTGAGCAGTGTTCTTAATTAAGTTCTTATCTATACACATCCTAAAACCTTCTCTGAACAAGCACACCAAGGGTCACATCTGAAAAGTCAGCACCTTCTTTGGCTGCCTGCAATGTCCCAGCAGAAGGGAAGGAGCTGATTAATTATAATGATTCAGAAAGGCCATTGCAATGATTCAGAAAGAGCTGCAGTAATAAAGGGCATAAGAGTTATGTTGAAATTAAATTTTAAAGACGAATTCCAGGAAAGCTAATTTTTGACTGGTCACAATTCCTGGTACTGGTCTGGCTGTATCTTGTAACTAAATAGTGAAAAGATGGGTAAAGCAGCAAAGCTATGATGGCAAAGGGCAGGGGTTAATGATCTCTGGTTAGCATAAAATGTTATTTTTCTTGTAATTCTGATCTGATAACTCTTAATATTTCCAGAGATTTAATGGTTCCTTAGAAAGTTAAGAAATGTATTCATATCCTGACAAAGTAACAGAAAATCATCCATTTAAAGAAACAAACTGTATACTTGTGGCCTTCTTACAATCAGGATGCAGCAGAAAAGAGAATTCCTTAGCAGACCCTTAGCATGACAGCAGAATAAAGGAAGCAGATACAGAGTTCTTTGAGATTATTTCTCTAAATTAGGTGAATACAGACTTCATCCTGATGAAAGCAGTGCTTCCTCTGGAAATGTAGTCCAAAGCATAGTAATACCCAATGTTTTCATACAGAGCTCAACTCCATGGGACTTCTCCCAGAGGAGATGTGAAAAAGAGCCAAGCTAAGCCAAGGTCTGCTTGTGACAGCAAACTCGGTCCTGTGTAAAATACATTCACACTTGAAAAGCATGCCTGCAAGTTATGAGCCAAGGAAATTCATTTCAGATGTTATATTTTTGCCAAGTATTTGAGCATTAGAACACTAACTGCATCATTTCTGCTTCTTTTGCTGGGGTGGCAATGAATACAGGAGCTGTAGCAGAATTAGACTGAAATAACTGAGTGTAAGATTTTTGAAAAGAATCCTAAATTGGGCATTGTATATCCCTAAGCATATCTACTGCCATGTGAGGGAAAGTCAGGAGTTCCCTGCTTGTTCAATTGTACACAGAAATGTATACATCTCAAAGTACACTTTTGCTTTGGAGACTAATCAGCAAGTTTCAGAGTCAACCATAGGGAAATTCAAGGGTAACTGAATTAGCCTGCTTTATCCTGCTAATGTCATCATGCAAAAAAAGGAGAAAAACAATGTTCCTTTCATTTTTGTGTGCTTGTCATTGTGATACAAGACACACCTCTCAAAGAAATGCTGGGAAAACTAGTGCTGTGTAAACTAAAGGTGCAAGAAAAAACAAATAGGAAAGCCAAAAAGCTTGGCAATGATGTTCAAATATGCAAAGGGCTGGTGTTGAAAGGGTGGCAACCATCTCTTCTGCATGTTGTGGTGAGTATGGCAGGGCTGGAAATACACTAGGAGTTCATTTTGATATTAAGACATAGTTTTGAAGAGTAGAAGTTGAGAAATATCAATATGAGGAGTTTTGGAATCTCCATCTCTGAGATAGGACAAAAGCATCTAGTTAATCCTTCTTCAGGGCAAAGGACCAGCAGGGTAAAGGAGTGACATAAATGGCCTTAAGTCTCAGAAAGTACCTGTAGCTTTTGGAGTAGAAGGACTTTTGTTCATCTATTTTAAGATGGCTGGAATTTCCAGCCCTTTCTTATCTAAATAGGAACTCTCTCTGGAGTCCATTGTTCAACAGGAAAAATTCCTGGGTTTCACCTTAGCTGGAAGACCTAATTTCCTGTTTGATATTTTAAACAGAACTGTGTTCTCAAAGAAGAAAGTCCCAGACACCTTATTAGGAAAAAAGAACAAAACAAAAGAAAAATCCCAAAGGACAGTGTAGTGTGACCAAGTAAGAAACTTTACAGTGTAACACAGCCTTCATAGCATGTCTTTTATTCTTGCTAACTCCTGCAATCTAACCCAAAATAGTTCCACAGAAAATCTCAGGTACTTAATGTGTCAGTAGATGCCAGTGTCAACAAATGAGGTCTCAGTGCTGAGCCCCTGAGCATTTGCTGGGTTTATAAATGACAATTCCTTGGCTGCCTTTCCTGTGCCAAGTGGCCACCTGATAGCCAGTGTGGCTGACCTGATCATTTAGGGTACCCTGGAACAGAGAGAATCCATCTCAAACTTACTCAGCAATGAATATTTCAGTACACACAGTGGAACAGCCTCAACAAGAGTAATGAGGAAAGAGATGTCCTCAAACGGCCCAGACTTATCTCTGGAAGGTGGGAGACTTGGCTGCAATTTTCTGCTCCAGAGCACAGAAGGTTTTCCAGCCAAGTGCTGCTGCAGCTCGTGTCAGTGTTCACATCTCCAGCGCCAATAAATGTGAGGTTAGAGCAGAAGAAGTAGGAAGAACTTGCATTTCTTTGCTTGATAATGTGTCAAGACACCAAAAAGGTAGGCATCATTGCATTTTAAGTTATGCCTTTAGTTCCAAGAGTCCTGTTCTAGTCGATTTAGGGTTTACAAATTCGCTCTGCTTTTTGACTCTGTCATGGATGGCCCTATGGACTTTCCCATACTGAGGTTTTCTGCAAGTCTGCCTAGATTTGTTAAGTAGTGAGTGTAAGCTGATGGCTGATTAAAA
The DNA here is from genome assembly GCF_027887145.1 of Ammospiza caudacuta. Classification (NCBI taxonomy): domain Eukaryota; kingdom Metazoa; phylum Chordata; class Aves; order Passeriformes; family Passerellidae; genus Ammospiza; species Ammospiza caudacuta. The sequence continues at coordinate 22,129,108 of NC_080601.1, read as the reverse complement.
CCTCAGGTGGAATGCTGCCTAGAAAAGAAAAATTCTGCTTGCTTTCTAGTGATAATAGTCTCTTCAATCCTAAGAGCTAACTTGAAACCAAGTAGAACAGGACTGCACTTGAGGTCCTATTTTGAACTACTTACAGCCTCTAACGCTTGCTTTGCTGAAATTTTCTGCAGCTGGTTGCTGTCCAAACATAATGTATTGATTTAATTTGAATTAGTTACATTTGGAAGAACCATTTCCTGCACTTCAGGGAAACAACCTATACATGACTATCTTTCTTTGAAACACATCCACAGCTGAGATAAAAAAGTAGGAAAACAGTATTTCTTTTTGAGAAATGTTTTTGGATATTTTGTTGGTGGCTGGTTTATAGCTGGATGAGTTAGGGGATGTTGAAAACAGCAGTTCTTGGAAGATCTGTGCATTTTATTGTGATTGTGTAGGAATGTCTCTGGACGAGGGAGAATGAAACTGGTTTCTGAAAGACTGTTGACTTACACAGAACAGATCTTTTATCTTGTTTCCAGCCCCCATATTAAAGCTCATTCATTTGCTCATCTGTTCTCACTTACAAATAAGAAGAGACCTTAAAAAGTTGCATTTACAGCAGGTTAATAGCCTTACAGTTGTAAAGGCAAGCAATGATAAGAGGGCATAGAACCCCAGGAGTTTTCCAGGCATGTTGCTGTTCCCTGCAGTGTGAATTCCCTGGGCCACCTGATAAATGTAACTGGGCTGCAGTCAGTACCCCAGGGACCTTGCAGTGGGGCCACAGCTCAGGAATCCTTGAAGGCATTTGCCAATGTAACTGTTCACCTGACTGCTTGTCCTGGGCTCCCTAAAGGCTGCCTGTTACCTGTTATTATTATTTGGGTGGCATTGATTAATGCTGCTCATTTCTTTCCTCATAGCATCTTTATGGGCTGCTCTCTGCTGTATGGGCTCCTTGTAGCAGAGAGAAGCTTTTGAGTGCTGCAGGGGGATCTGAATAAAGCTCCTACAAGAAGGTGCTTTCTTGGGAAAGACATCTCAGTAATGGAGCTGTGTACCTTGCACAGTTCCTTGCTGAGTTGTTGTTTCCCAAAGATACATAAATAGACCTAACAAAAAAGCACAGGACATGGAGTACTTCGCAACCTCTGTCTGATGTCTCCTGGTACAGGATTATATATCTTCAAGCACTCATAGTTGTTCCAGTTTTTCTGATGGAAGGAAAAGCCATAGATTCTGTAAGATTAAAAAAAAAATCTTGGCAAATCTTCATGAGGTGGTTATTCCCAACATTTCTGTAGCTAGAACAGAAGTAAAAACTGCATGTAATGTATAGTTATTTAAAATGATAGGCTAACTCATGACCCTGGAAAAGAAAGTAGACAGGACCATTTACAATAGCATGCTGCAGTAATTAAGGGTATTATTCATAAGCCAGTTCCTCCAAAAAGCCTCTAAACTGTTACCACCCACTCCTCCTCCTCCCTCAGCCTCACCAGTTGTTTTTTCACTTCATTGTGGTGATACAATGACTACCCTTCAGAGGGCCAAACTTTAGGACAGCCATCCTGTCTTCTCTAGGCTTTCACAGGCATTGCCAACACCTACCTTTGATTATATTTTGGCAGTTGTGCACGCTAGAATCAAAGTGAATGTCTAAGTCTCAACTGATTTAATTTATTAGTGAATATTTACTAAGGCAATGCACATTCGTGTTGGCACAGGTAGTGCAGCACGTACTTCAGTGCAGTGCCAGCTGCAGATTGCAGAGAGCTCAGTTTGCAGCCTGCATGTGTTGTTATGACACCGTTTTTCCATGTGCTCTTAGGTTTACAAGGAGCTCTGCCAAGCGATGTGCTGTGGTCTGGGAGCAGCGTGGGATCTCCCTGCCTGATCCAGGAATGCTTGGAGGGAGCCAGGCTGTGCCCATCCTCACACCTGGGGACTGTCACAAAGCTGTCACACCGAGTTTTCACAACACTGCATGTGTCATTTTGAGTCTTGTGGAACACGATTTGGGGGATCCCATGCAAAAACCAGAGCTGGCTCAGCACAATGACAGGCTCGGCTCTGCCAGAGAGAGGAGAGCGGACACAGGCTGCCCCCTGCCGCGGGGACACGCGTGGGACAGACACACGGACACAGGCTGCCAGCTGCCATGGGGACATGCATGGGACAGACACACGGACACAGGCTGCCCCCTGCCCACGGGGACACGCGTGGGACAGACACACGGACACAGGCTGCCCCCTGCCCACGGGGACACGCGTGGGACAGACACACGGACACAGGCTGCCCCCTGCCCACGGGGACACGCGTGGGACAGACACACGGGCACAGGCTGCCAGCTGCCATGGGGACATGCATGGGACAGACACACGGACACAGGCTGCCCCCGCCCACGGGGACACGCGTGGGACAGACACACGGGCACAGGCTGCCAGCTGCCATGGGGACATGCATGGGACAGACACACGGACACAGGCTGCCCCCGCCCACGGGGACACGCGTGGGACAGACACACGGACACAGGCTGCCCCCTGCCCACGGGGACACGCGTGGGACAGACACACGGACACAGGCTGCCACCTGCCGCAGGGACAGACACACGGACACAGGCTGCCACCTGCCATGGGGACATGCATGGGACAGACACACGGACACAGGCTGCCACCTGTCCGTGGGTACAGGCAAGGACAGCCCCCGCTGCCCAGCGTGGTGCTCAAACAAGTTTAGAGGAGCTTAAGTCTGAAGAGATGTGAGTGGGAAGTTTAAAAATATCGTGTTATTTAGTGACCACTATGCATCCTTGGATAAATGAGGGGACACTGTCAGGTATGAAGTTAGCTGCTGCTCCATTTGCTCCAAGTACAGGAATAGGTGTTGTCCTTGTATCTTAGAGACACACCTGGAACCCCAAGACCCTTTGGGGCAGCCCAGATCATGGCCATCCTTCCCACGGGCTGCAGTGACAGCCCTGGTCCCCACCCAGCCCAGCGGAGCCGGGTGCCAGGGCACAGCCAGCCCCCACAGGGACAGAGAGTGCCATGCCAGGGGCCTCCCTGAGCTTCACAGCAGCTTGAGGAGTATCATAAAACATTCCCTGCAGCTTCAGCTGTCCCAGAGAAGTCTGTAGAGGGATCTTCATGTAGTTTTAAGGAAGGACTAGGAAAAGACCAAGAAACATAAACCTTCCAATACTGATAATCTGGAGAATGTATCAATCCTGTCACTGACTCTAGGATAAACATGCAGGAAATGAAACTGGGTATTTCTGTTTCATCAGCTTCTTGTTCATGTCCCAGAGACACCCATACAGGCAGATCCATCCTGTCCTACAGGCAGCCAGTCATGTGGACATCACTGTGGGAAGATGCATGGGAGACAGGGTCAGTGTTTTCTGCTCTGCATGCCCCAGGAGTGTGGGATGCTCAGTGCTGGCTCCCCAAGGTCTGTGCCTTTGGATTCCTCCTGTCAATACTTTTTATCACTTACTTCTCTCCTACAATTGCTCAGGACCTATTTTTCCAGCAACCCTTTGGTCACAGACATTTTTTGCTGATTCTCCACTAGGCTGAAAATAAGTTGCACTTTATTACAACTGCTAGTATATCCAGGGAGCAAGAGACCATTGTGTAAAGTGATGGGAAAGGGCTCTCTAGCACTCTGAAAGCTTTAAAAACCTTGCTTTCAGTTTGGAAGGGAATTTCAACTAAAACCACTGAAAAGGTCTTCAGAAAACGCTGACTGTATGTTGTTTTGTGATTGTTCCCAAATCCCTCATAATTCTCAACCACAGCTCTGTGCTAGAGGCTAGATATGCATGGTGGGTGTTTTTGCTCCTGCTAGCAGTGGGGTAGCAGGAATGCGAGCTTCCCTTTGATGTCCAGAATCAAAGTATTGACAACACTAAGAGAGGGATGTGAGTTTTGAGGTTGTATCTTCCCTCAAAACAGGAAAACTGCCAATCTCCAAGACTTTTCCCAATACTCTTTTATTCTTCTCATGAATTTGTTGGTATTTTTTTTTCCTTTTCTCTCCTTCATACCAGAAATAAGTCTGAGCTCTCACACTTCAATATGCTTGTCATGCTATCTGTGCAGAAACATTTCAGCCTCCTTGTACTGAGAAGTTAATTTCTCAGCCATGTCTTTTCAAGAACTGGTAGCCTGCAGAATAACCTTGAAAATTATTTATTTCATATTGCAGCAGTCCTATATACTAGAGCTGTCTTTAACAATTCCTGTGTTCTTCTGGTACAATATTACAACATAATATTGCTTTTGTTTCTGTCATCTTCAGGTGTTTGGTTTGCTTGCAGAGCAGCTGTAACTGCACTGCATCTTGCAGCATGGATGAACAGCTGGTGTGGGTGTGCACAGCAAAACAACCCTTGGAATTTCTGAACAAACATCTCACGTGTGGGCACTTTCAATTTGAACTTGAGTAAGATCATCCCCCTGGCCTTTTTTTCTATGTTCCTGTTCTTCTATTGTAGTTATTTTAAAATAACAATTGTTTTGGGTGTACTATTTGCATGACACATGATATTGTTTTGCAAAATTTTGGCTACCTGAAGAGAGAACTTTTCCTTTTCCAGTAATCTGCTTTTCAGAACGTGACAAGTCATTCCCTGGCAAGTTTCTCTTTCAGTTTTCACTTGCTTTTCTGATGCTGTGTTTCTGTAAAACAGGGGAGTTTGGGCTTTGGTTTCATTTTTCTTATACAGCCTAGTTTGAAAATTATGTCAGAAGTGGGAGGCAATGGAAATTTGCATGTGCTGCTGCAGGCCAGCAGAACTAAACCACCTTCAGTCCCTGATCCAATTACTCTAAGCTTGATCCAGCTCTTCCCTGCACTGCTGACTGCAATGCAGACACATACAGACTCCTTTGAAAAAGCAACTGCACAGTATAATCAGTCCTCCTATTTGATGCAGAGTGTTACAGTTAAAAACAAAAAATTATGATGTATGCTAACCACCAGAGTCAATGGCAGTGTGAGCTGAGCCCTGCAGACCTCTCCTGAACAAAATCTGACTCATTGCTCAGGGACTTTTTTTAAACCATCCTTTTTATACTGAGGTTGGGGAATTCCAGTGTGATGAAAGACAAATTATCATTTTATTTCTCTGTCAGAAATTTATGAGGTTTGGTGGCTCCGTTTTAAGATGACTGTAGTTCAGATTGGTCAGTTCCCTGCTCCTCTGGAACCCTGGGAGGTGGACCACCTTCATTTCTGCTGGCCAGATGCTTCACTTGGAGAGACAAAGCCAGAAGCCAAGGGAAGAAAAAGTTGAAGTCAAGCATCTGCCAACACAGCTTTAAGCTACATTCATGCCTTCCTGAATGGGACATGGTATAGGGAGCTGCCTATCTACCAGGGCATATGAGAGTATGGAGCTCTCCTTCCTCCCGTCCTGTCTTGGCTTCTACACAACTGCATCCTACAGAAGATGGCACACCTGACCCCACTGCTGGGCTGCTTTTCTGAAAAGCAGATATTTTATTCTCTTAGGTATGTGTATGGTATTTTATTCTCTTAGATATGTGGACCCTGGCCAAAACAGGACCAGGAACAACACATTTTCATGGTGTGTCAGAGCTGTGCACAGAGAGCATAGATACAGGCCATTCACACAGTGCCAGCTGTAATCAGTCCATGGATGCACAATTTGGCCCAGGGCTGTTAAATCATCTGACTGCAGCAGCCTGAAGGTTTTCCTTCAAAAAGCAGTACAGTGTGTGGATTTTGGCAATATAGCAGTGGATTATATACTTAGGAAAATACAGCTAGATTAGAGGCTCCAAAGTGGGGTGGAAGGTTTTTCTGACTGCTTAGCATGGAAGGTGCTTAAGAGCTGTACAACATGCACTGGTTCTGGGCAAAATGTGCTCTGTGTCATTGAGATCTTTAACAGGTCAAGTCTATGAAACAGGTAATGAGTTCAAAGCTATGTCCTGCCTTTCCTTTAGGCTCCTGCTTGATGCCATGCACAGATTTTAGTTGTTTCCAAAGGCTATGTACTGCCTTCCCAGGTACCTCACTTCCAGCTATGTGACATTTTGGAGGAGCTCCACATGGCTGTGGGCACCCAGCATTGGCAGGGGTTGATTGCCAGCCTCTGGCACCCTGTGGCCAGCCTTACCTTGCCTTTCCAGGTCCTGTGGTGTCAGCCCTGGGACCCTACCCCACAGACCCAACACCCTGGTGGGCAGGTGAGAGCCAGCCCAGGTAGCTCTCTTCCTGTTTTGGCTGAGTCCTGGTAGTGGCTGGAGATGTTCTCCAGGGAACTGATGACAGAACCAAAGAAAGACATCTTTCTTACCCTGTAATCTGGAAAAATCAAACCTTTCCAGTGAAGTCTCCCCTTCTGTTGAAGGACTGTGTGAGATTTGCACAAATTGGTGCGTGAAAGGGAAAGGCCTCACAGCAAAGCTGCCAGCACTTCACTGGTCCTTTGAATTTAGGAGCCGAGTCCTCTGCACTTGGTGATGGAAGAAAGGTAAGGTGTTTTTTCATTACAATGATCTCCTTTATTCTGATTTGCTAACCTGAGTAAAAGCAAACTTGAACATGACAGCTATATACTGCACGATAATAAAGACAGAAGTCATGTTTTATGCAGATTTTTTTTTAATGAAGAAGATGCTTTTATTGTATCAATTTCTGCATTAGAAAAGCATCATACACTCTGAAGGCTGCCTTCCAGAAATGATGTTGTGCTGCTGACTCTATTAACCCCATGCTCCTATTTCTCTGAAGGTTTCAAACATTAGAAGAGGCTTACAAACATTGCTGAGAACAACAGAGATAATTATTTTTACCTAGAACTGAGAGCTTTTAGTATAGAAAACTTGCACACATATACAAAACTCCATATACACAAAGAAGTGCTTTCATGAAAAATAGAAATTGTATTTGCAGCAGAGTAGAACCTACACAGCAACACCTATATTTCAGATTAATCAGGTGTAAGGCAGGTAACGTTATTTTTTCAAGTACTCTTCCTATGTAGACTCATAACATGAGCTTTCCCTTCAAAAAAAAAAAAAAAGGAACAGCCTGCATTTTTAATGTATGTAGAATGTTACATTGATTAAATAATGCAGGACCATGCATTTAAACAATTCCTTTTCTTCAAATTATAACTTTTCCTCTTGTAATGACTCCTATAGCTGGAGTCTTATATTGCACCTTTTAGTAAACAAGTCATAAACTTCTTGAAGTCCTTAACAACCAAAAAAGGCTAGAACTTTTTTTAAAGGAAAGATATTGCTACAAAATTTGCAATTATTCCTTTTACATGTAATAACTTACTTGAGTTCAATCAGAACTGCCAATGAAAATGAACTTTGCTATTTATATTAGAGAAATACTCATTCAGAAATAAATTTCAAGTTACTCTGTGTAAGGTCTCTTCCAAACTAGCAGTAGAGGCTTTGCTTAGCTCAGCACTCTCACTGTAAGAGTTTCTACCCTCCTGAGCGCAAGTTTTGCTTTGCTCAGTGTCAGGATTACAAGACTGTCCCCCTTCCTGAGAGCTGGAAATAGCTGCCTTCAGTTTTTTCTCAATTTTATCAGCTGCAGCACACATTTTTAACTCTCTCAGGCTCCGTATTAGGGTTTCATAGGCTCCCTTCATCCCATGACTTTGATACCAGACTCGAAACAGCCTAATCTTCTGTTCAGATGTATCACCAGGAAAATCCTGAATGCTTTGGTCTATGGTAGGTTCTGATACATCATGGTGACGAGCAAATGTCTTGACTTCTGTGAGTGTCATCTCTGCCACAATACCAGGAATGTATCTGCTCAGGTCAACGTCTAGGAGCAGGAAAGGAAATTAATGCACCTGGCTCTTTTATCTTACTGGGTTTTATCACCTGCACTCAGATTTGATACTTCTATCCAAAGCAGATTAAGTTTCAGGTATTTGTGACTCAGTATGGTTTACGTGTGATTTTTTACAATATATGGCAGGTCTCTTTTTACGAAGTTCCTGCCAGATGCTAGGTATTTCAAACATTCAGGCTTGTAGCCATATGGCTTTCTACCACCTAAAACAGTCTCAGTTCCCTCTGTAACCTATTCTGTCCTTCTCTATCATGGAAGTGTGGTCACCTCTCACGTACCCATTTTTCTCAAAATAGCATTGGGAGAGGTCATGAAACAGAACAGGTCTTCTGTTGTGATACAGTCTTGGAGCTTATCTTTTTTCCTGTTGTGTACCACTCCTCTGGATTTGCCCTTTAACAGAATGTAGGTTTGTGAATCTTCAATCCCATTGTGGACTGTTCCCCTGTCATAAATATCCATGGTTATAGAAACAGTTTGCTGTCTGTACCACATGCAGAACTGAAATTCACTTGTAGACAATGCGTGATCGCTCCCTATGCAACAGAAATTCCTCCTGAAGCAAGATTTCCATGATGCCACTAAGTGCCTTGATGAGCATTATATGAACTGGCACTTCTTTAGCAAGTGTTCACTTTTGTGCTGGCATGACAGGTCTAGACAGTGGCAAAGTCTACACAAAAATACTCTGTTTTTTTTTTTTTTTAGTTTAGGAATTTTTTATCTGTATCTGTTTTTTCTTTCTACTGAATTTTGATAAATTGTTTCTTACCTTGAACTATAAGAGGTATATCCACCTGAAAAAAAAAAAAAAAAGGCAGGAGAGAAATAAGTAGAAACAACCTTTGTAAAATCCCACACTTATCTAAGAGGATAAATACATTTCATGATAAATCTATGATTTTCTTTTAGTTTTCTCCAGGATTCCTGTTTTATGAATGGGAGAGTCAGACCAGACAGACAGACCTCTTTTGACTTGGGTAAGTTTGGGGAATCACCTCCTAATGCCTAGAATTATGCATGGGGACAGAAGCATCCTGGGTTGGTGGAGGCCTGATGATTTGTGAAGTTTTGATCATGGTTATGTGATTTAGGAAGCATTCCGACAATCCTGAAGAAGTAATACAGGGTTTCTCTTACTTCTCCCAAAAGAATTCTTGTGGTAAAATTTACTTCATTCATGTCATAGAAGAAAGGCATACAAATATTTGGGGACACCCAGTGCAATTTAAATGGAAAACAGTTCTTTGCATAAAGCTGAGTTTTTTATGATCAAAGCAACAATACTTACATGCTCTCCTTTGTAAACTCCATTACCTGGTGTATTGATTTCAAGATCCTTCTGTTTTCTTCTCTTGTCTGAAACAAAAAAAGCATTTTTAAAATTTAGGGTAGGATATCTCTCCTTTGGACTCCAAGAATATAAAATTATATTTGAATAAGCATCTGAATACCTCATTCAGAGTATAACAGGAATAAGTAGGGAATCACTTACACCAGACTATTGCTCCAGCTATTATTGATAGTAATAGTAGTACCCCAGCAATGATCAACCCCAGCGTTGCTGGATCTGTTGGAACATTGGAAAATTTGCATGAAAGATAAGTCAAGAAATGCAATACAGCAGCACACCAAATTTTCAACAAGACCGTGTCAGGTTTTAAAAGCCCTCCTAACACAAAAGCCAAATATGTTAAAGACATAACCTATGGTGAGCTGCCCCTAAAAAGGGGTAGCAGCCCCTACAGCTGCACAGGGATCAAGGGAAAATCATATTCTGCAGATCAGTAGAGGGAACAGTGGGACTGAGGCCCTGAGCTGTCAGGAATTACTATGGCCAGTGTGTAGAACAGGACAATTGCAATTGCCTCTCAAAATACAGCCCGTGCTGCACCTTGCTGCGTTTTAATTGGTACCTTTGGTTCCACACACAGTGTCTGAAGCTGCAGTACATTGCTCTTCAATTACACCGCTTTCACATCTGCAGAAAATATGAACACAAATTATTAGGGGATGTTTTTTCTCTCTTAAGCTGTTCAGAGAGCAAATCAAATCTTCTGAAATGCTTTATCAGCAAAATATTTCACATTTTGCTGATAAATATGCTAGTTTCATATTCTAAATTCCTGATCTTGGGGTTTGGAATTTAATAACATGAAAATCTGTAGCTGTGGGAAAATGTATGAAATTATTTTTCAGTGTAACAGTAGCTCACACAAAGACAACAGGAAAGCTCAGATACTTTATTAGCAATTTTGAAAAGCATATAGAGACTCAGTGGATATATATTTTTTTTCTATATGCCTTTAGAAAGCCTTCATGGCTGCAAATTGAACTGACTGAACTCAGCTCAGGTGCAAAGGAAAATTGGTATGCTTTCCCTGAGTTTATAGATCACCTTAGCCTCTGCCTTGAAACCAGCTGGAAACAAATGTGATTACATATTAACAATTTCGTATGTAGTGATGAAGGCATGAACTTACATGGTACATGGAATGCAAGTGTCACATTCTGTAGAACTGCAGAAATGGTTCTTTGCACAGGCACACTGCGTGTTCTCTTCTGGGGTACAGTTCTTCACAACCTCCAGCCCTAAAAACAGATCTCTTAAGTGTACTAGTCTGAAAAAGCAGGCTTCTGCCCACAAAGTCTTGTCCTCAGACTTGCTCCACCTCTGCTGGAACTGACGAGGCTTAGCTTTATCACACGCACACGGAGCTTTTCTAAGGAGCTGGGCTGGCAGAGCTGCCAGAGAGACCTCTGCTGGACGGGAGCGCAGAAAGCTCATCCATCACACAGTGCGGCTCTGAAACCCATCACACAGTGCGGCTCTGAAACCCATCACACAGTGCAGCTCTGAAACCCATCACACAGTGCAGCTCTGAAATCCATCACACAGCGCGGCTCTGAAACCCATCACACAGTGCAGCTCTGAAACCCATCACACAGTGCAGCTCTGAAACCCATCACACAGTGCAGCTCTGAAACCCATCACACAGCGCGGCTCTGAAACCCATCACACAGTGCGGCTCTGAAACCCATCACACAGCACAGCTCTGAAACCCATCACACAGTGCAGCTCTGAAACCCATCACACAGTGCAGCTCTAGAACCCATCACACAGTGCAGCTCTAGAACCCATCACACAGTGCAGCTCTAGAACCCATCACACAGTGCAGCTCTGAAACCCATCACACAGTGCAGCTCTAGAACCCATCACACAGTGCAGCTCTAGAACCCATCACACAGTGCAGCTCTAGAACCCATCACACAGTGCAGCTCTGAAACCCATCACACAGTGCAGCTCTGAAACCCATCACACAGCGCGGCTCTGAAATCCATCACACAGTGCAGCTCTGAAACCCATCACACAGTGCAGCTCTAGAACCCATCACACAGTGCAGCTCTGAAACCCATCACACAGTGCGGCTCTGAAACCCATCACACAGCACAGCTCTGAAACCCATCACACAGTGCAGCTCTAGAACTCACCACACAGTGCAGCTCTAGAACTCACCACACAGTGCAGCTCTAGAACTCACCACACAGTGCAGCTCTAGAACTCACCACACAATGCAGTTCTCTCCAGGAGAGGACTCATTTAGCACAGCCAAATCCCAACTTCTTTTTCCGATTTAGTATTGTAAACTTCTGAGTTTCCAGAAGGAAACTCAGAAGATCACACAGCCAATCTCCCTAGTTGATAATGGAGATGGGTTCTTTGCACTCCCTGACAGACAAAAAGTTTTACCTTTTCTTGAAGACCTCCACTGATGGGGAATTCCACTGTCTCTTTTTTGGCTAACATATCAATGTTAAGTATTCCTCTTAAGAATCAAAACAAATTATTAATTTTCTCCTCTCCTCAGTTTACATGATAATGCTATCTCCATCCATGAAAAATATACTTCTGCATTAAAAATTACTGTATCTCCCTACTATGAAAGCTATTTTCATAGGCATATAAAAACAGAACAAATTTTTGAGTTACTACATTCAGTGCCCTGCTGTAATTTGAAACTACTTAATATTTCAAAATTTGATGAAGCTCTACTGTAACATCAGTGCTAAAGTAACTCATGAAAATAGTGGATATGAATGATCATAAGAATGGTTCACAGGGAACTTCAGTGGTAATTTTCCTCTTGCCTATTGTCAGTCTACTGATTTCTCTTCAGCTACATTACTGTCTGTGCAATATTGGGGCTAGCCATTACCCTTTTCCTCCCTTCAGTTCTAATAATTGTGACACATATAAAATACTGAATTGTTTCACTCTTACCAATTTCATCACCCACACAAAAATGCTTATTATAACAGAAAATGAGAGGAAAGTTTTCTATCCGTATTGAAGTCCTAAAGGAAGGGGAGAGCACTAAAAATTGATATTCCAACAGGTGATCTGAGTACAACCATACTGGAGTTGAGAACTGTTTGTCCATTCACTAAACTTGATTTTGGGTATGAGGAATGAAGACCTGTCGTTCCCTAAATCCAAGCAGAGGACATCTACAGGACACCTGGTGGAACTGGTAGGAGATGAGTTTAATGGACTTTTAAAAAAAAAATCTGTGATGGGTATTTATGCAACAGGTAGTGAATTTCTGCTGTCACCCAGCAGGTTCATGAACAGAGGGCTCATAAACAGACACTGAAATGACTAGGTAGGGACAGATCTTCCAGCGTCCTTTCCCTCAGCTGTGGATGCTGACAGACTGCAGGGCCCAGAGCACGGAGAGCAGACAGGTTGGTTTGTGTTATCCCTGAACAGCCCCTCGTGCCTGCACTGCTGACTGCAGAGCCCCGGCTGGGTGGGCCCCTGCTCTGCCCCAGGAGGGCTGGCCTCAGCCTCACACACTGTCCCAAACTGCATCCTGAGTGTCTCTCAAAAGACACAATCAGTTTTAAAGAACATTATCAATTTTTGAAATGCTATTAAAAAATCATTACTTTTTACACCCCTCTTTTAAACAGAGGATGAAGAAGAGGGAGAACTTGCCTTCCTTGACTCAAACCAGTTTGTACAGTGTCAGCTTAGCAAGGACTTTGGCTAAGCAAAGGCAGATATTTGGAGAAATAATGGACCAACTATTTGTCTTCCTACTTTGTGCTTGATGAAAGGGAGCTGGAGGATAAACTTACTACTTTCTCACAAATTCATTCATGTCCTACCACTAAAAGTTTTGACTCTGCGTGCTAACCACGACTAGGAATTCTGGAGACTTTTCAGTGAAATCCTGTGTGAAAGAGGAGCCATTGCTACAGTTGCTATTTCTATAGACTTACCAAAGTGGCTGTCACACCATTTGCATCTAAAACACTCTTCTAAGTCATTGGGGTGATCCATGAATTCCTTTCCTTTCTGACATGGAGCACAGTGTTTGGTAACATCTGTTGGGCAGGAGACATTTTTAACAAAACCTGTAGAGACAGAAAACCAACAATTTAGAGAGCAGCCACCAGCTCTAAGACTAACATCAGAATTTCATTTTTAATCCCAAATACTTTTGATTCCAAATATGGAATGTATATTCTTTGTGCATGTGTAGATGCCCTCCAGGAATGTAGTATACATAACTTTTGATTATCCCCACTCTTCCTCTAATTTAATACTGAAGGAGAACACACTAAACAAAACTACATGAAAAATTGTAAAACCCACAAATCTATGGAATCCTGTAGGCAAAAGCATGTGTTTTCACTTTTTCAACCTTTTTCAAATATGTGCATGTTAATTTTTGGCTCTTTTCTAACAATCACATTATGAGAGAACTACTCTTTGTAGTGAGAAGTTATTGGTGCATTGAGCTTAAGAAATACCTTTGAAGTGGCTAATGTCCTGTAACAAAACAAAGATACAGCTGGAATGAAGTACTGCATCCAGGAAACCACTTCATGCCTCCCCAGTATCCCAGCACAAAGCAATGTGCTTGTGTGGTGTCCCCTGCTAATGACTTCTCAACACACATCATACTCACCACTTCTACATTTCTTGCAACACTGACTATCTAAACTGTATTCATCCTCCCTGCAGTTAACTTCCCTCCTGGAAATGATTCTCCTATTGGATGTTATTAGAGCTGCAGTATCATTTTTGCACTGTGTTTCAATAACTAGGAGAGCCACCTAGGAGAGAACAGAAAATTAGACAAAAAATGTTTAGGACTGTGCACTAAAACTGTGTAGAAGAGTCACATTAATAGCATTATCTATAACTAAACATAATAAAATTCACTCCCTTATTAAAACTATTCATTGCTTTAGATTTAATAGACAATGAGGGCCATATTAAAGCCATGAACCCTACCACTACACTCTCCTTTCAAATTACTTTACAGCAGATCCATTTCTTTGAACTTTTTGCACTGTCAATTGCAACTGTCAATTGCACTGTCAATTTGCACTGTAAATTGCATAATGCTGGAAGCTTTTTGTTTGTTTGTTTTTATTTCGGTCATTAGGCAGTAGAGGTTTACTGGTGACCCCTGCCCTGCCTCTTCTCATGATAATAATAAAGCACTGTGGCCCAGAGGCCAAGCCATGGTTTTTGTATTATTTTGGAAGAAGGAGGAAGAATGATAAGGATAAATCTGGTATAGTTTGTCTTCTTCTCAGCAACATTTTCTGGGGAATTCTATATTTACTGTGCATACACTAAATATGAGATGTCTACATAATGGAGCTATGGATGTTGACCACCATTTCAGTTAGATGCAGAAAACTCTTGATGTTAAATTACCAAAAAAACATTTTGGATATCAAACTGGGCTCTCAAGTGAAGGAAGTGTTATCTGTTGCTAACTAATGATGTAACCAATAAGACCATTGCCTTCTACAGGTAGCCATTTCTTTTCATCTTCTAGTCTATTCACAAGTGAGAAGGTGGAAAGAATTTTATTTCCTTAGCAGCTGTTGGTTTAAAATATATATACTATTAGTTACTGGACGTAATTAAGAAGGCCTTTCTTTGCACCTGGAGGTGAAGCTCCAGCAGCTGAAACAGCATAATTAACACTGGAGAAACTCTGAGTAGGGATGGCCATCAATTCCCCTGTTTGGTGCTCTCTCTTCCTTTGCTGCCAAAGCTTTCAGGGTGCTCTCCTCTGAATCCTAGTGTTAAAAAATTAAAGTCTCCACAGAAGCTTTCAAGTGGATGTGCCAAATTAGTGTGATTTGTTTTCCTTTTGTCTAGGAGATCTACCTCACTAAACACTGGATTAGAAACTCCAATTAAAAAATAATCACTAAAATATAGTCAGGGATGTATGACCAGTCTGGTTTGGTTTTTCCTAAAGCAGTATGAAGGAAATGTTGAGAGAGTCATGCAGACAATAGAATATAATCAAAGAAGGAAACATAAATTTCTAAATTACTAATACCAGTAAAACCTTGCTTATTTTACCAAATGCCTGCAAACACAGTGAGTGCAGAGATGTGTTCCCTCACACCAACAAAGCTCCCTGCCTCTTGTTTATGCTTTTGTACAAATGGGCTGTGCTGGTATGAGGGGCTACAGAAGCAGAACATTTTCAGATGGATGCCCTCGGCTCCTGCTCACAGAGATGAACTTCCTGGTACACTTACAAGAAGTGGGGCTGACTTCTCAGAATTTGACACTCAAGCAGCACCAAACACCTACAATGGCTCTGCTTGCAGGGATGTCTTACAACATCTTCCTGTGGAAGGAATAATGATAATACTGTGAAGGCTTTTCTTCAAAGCAGCGCCCTAATTTTTTCAAACATTTTTTCCTCCTGGATTTGCGCCCTTGTAAAAGCAATCTATTTGCTATTTAAAAATTTGGGGATGTCTCATAGGAAAAAAAACCAGAAAAGAATCAATACTCATTTAGCTTCCTGTGCACACCTTAGTTGCTTTTTCGGTTGTCACTGAGCAGTAAACACCAATATCAGAAAGGAAGCAGTTTAGGGGCTTTTAGACAGGGATGATAGGTGCTTTTTTATGACATGTACACTCAAGCAGTGGTTGTATGTTTTCAGCCCAAAATGAGTCACAAAGACTCTCTTTTAACTTTCTCAACCTAAAAAAAAATTAGTTTTGGTATCTAAACTGAAGACTTAGATTGCACTAAGCAGTCAAAGGGAATAAGATCAATCAGCTGGGGACATCTACTCTTAGCAGAACCCATAAAAATATGAGCCCAGGTTTTCTGGTTTTGCTGCATTTGCATTACTCAGACAATGAAAAGAGTTTTCTACCTAATTCCTCTCCTTCATTACAACAGGGCCCTCCAAAATGCTTTCACCAACAGGTATTTGCTAAGGACACTTTTATGAAACCTGCTTTCATCTGCATTTCTAGGGCACAGTGACAAGAACTTTCATTTCTTTGAATACTCGTGTCATTTTGGGATTCTCCAGTTCTTCCTCTGTCAAAGTATTCTTCATGACATCTCAATCTATTTCAACAGAAAAGCTTCTGCAAGACACAGCTTATAGGTATGTAATCTCAGCTTTGGAAGTGTGTGAGCTTGTAATTTGCATACAGGACTTTTTAAAACTTTACAATGTCAACCCTGAGAAAAAAAAAGTCTCTGTTTTCTCCTGTTATCTTTGTAATACATTTTATTTTTAGCAAGCCCCTTCTCCCATTTCTCATCTATAAATGCTGATGGATGAGAAGACTGATGGTTACAGTATGTGGCATTTTTTTTTCCACTCCATATTTGTTACATGGACCTAGGTGCATGAGCTCATCAGGGGCTTTCTAAGTGTTAAAAAAAGGAGGAGGCGGGATTTTTCTTGTTTTTTTTTTTTTTGTCTTGTGGAAGGTTAGTTGCCAGAACTAGCTTCATTTTAATATGCTTTTCTCTGTAATTAATCTCCCTTGTATTAACTCTGTCAGGCTGGCCTTTTCAAAGAGCAATTTCACTCAAAGAGTAATCTTAAGAGGATACTCTACTCCAATTGTTTCACTACGACAAGAAATTTCTTCTTCCAAAACCTCTAGTATCGTTTTTCCTCCAAGTCTTTTTTTTTCTCCCACCAAGGCTGAATCTCAGTACCAAAACAACCTCTAAAAATATTATTTTACATTCTAAAATCTTTTATGAAAAGAACAAAAATCAATTTTTTAAAGCCCAGCAATGGGAGTTGGTATTTCCCCACATCTAGAAGCACCCTGAGCTTCTTAAATTCCAAGGGAAATGTGTGTTTAGTGCCTGTGAGAGCAAATAGCCTCAGACTGTTCAGCACCTTCAAACACTCACTGTTCAAATTCAATCCACTACCCTTTCATATCTCAGCTGACTCACATGCAAACTGAAACAACATACTGGGGCTGGGGGTTCTATGATTGGTTATTTTGTTGGGTTTTGCTCTTCAGAAGTACTGTACTACTAAGCACCTACTAGTAAATACTACAGTAGTAAGTGTAGTAAATACTACACTATTTGGAGAGTTGGGAGAGATATTGACAGCTCTCACCTCAATTTGTTGAAGCTAAGCAGGAATTAGAGCTTGTCAGATAGAAATCTAGCAACTCTCACCCTTCTCCTTTTCTAACACAAAATGGTTTTCTTACGATTTTCTCTTTGTTCAGTGAGTTACTGCAGAGATGAGGGTGGTTACAGTGGAAACATGCACAGACATGTTTCCAGAATTGGGGCCTTTGTACTTCTCACTTGAGTCTTGGGTCATCCCACCATTTTATGGCTGTTTATGCATGTAAATCTGTGTATTAGTTTTCCATGATATGAGGAAGAAAGGCCAATGCAGTAATGCAGGAACCTTGTTTTCAAAGGTACATCTTCTGAACTTCCGGAAAACTGCCTGCTCTGTGGTCATATCATAATTACAAAATATTTACATGACAGTTCACTCTCTGGCCTATTCCTGTGGAGGACTGTCTTGAGGTGATTTTATGGTGGTACTTCATTCCCTAAAGGCCAGGAGAGGTTGGAGATGAAGCAGGAGGCTGGGCTGGGGCCTGGGAAGGCCGGGTGCAGGCTCGGTTCTCTCTCTCTCTCTGGCGCGCTTCAGGCTGCGCCTCGGACTGTTAGCTCACTGCCTTTGCTCCATCTGCATCCCTGCTTGCTCAGGAAAGCAGCTCTTCTTTGTCTTTCCCCACCTTTCCCCCTGGACTTCAGCAGAAATCATTCAGTGGTTTCTTTTTGGTTTTATTTCTCCACTTGATCTGTTTCGGCTTGCAGTCCAGGGAGCCTATGGGGGTGGTGGGAAAGACCCAGGCCAGCAAATAAAGGACACTAAACCCCACCAGTTTCATCTGCTGTGAGGAGCAGACCAAAGCCAGAAGCTCAACAGGTTCCTATCTACTTTTTGCCTGAGCTGCTGCATGGATTTTTTTTTCTTCCCTTTCCTGAGACAAAGGGAGCAGCCACCATCCTTGCCCCCTGGCCATGGGGCTGGGTTGGGGATATAAGGTTCAATTTATTTTTTCTGTCTTGTGGGTATCTTGTTTTGTTAGTAAACAGGGATTATTTTCACTTGCACCCACTAGTATTCATTTCTCTCATTGGCAAAAAGGGATTATTGGAGCCCTTCTCTTTAGAGGAAACATTCATTCCAGAGCATTTTCTCCTAAAATCTGTCTCTGAACTGATACAAGTTTGTCTCTCAGTGGTACGTAGCTTTGTAGCTTTTTCTACATGGAGAACTCAGATGTTTTCTAACTTCATAGACCATGGCTATTTTTGCATGACTATCCCTAAATCTTCTTTTACTTGAGTGCAGTATGGATTCCTTGCGAAATTGAGGTCTCATTCAACAAACTGTTTTCATGTTCTGGTTTAACCAAATAACATGCCAAACTCTGACCATGTTTATTTTATAAGTAATGAAACAACTTGCTAATTAAAACAAAAACCTTTTTAAAAATAGAGATTATGTAGGAATGCTACAGTCTTTCTAAGGTATACTGAAATTTGGAAACTACTGGAAAATAAGAGAAAATATATATATATTCTCTGGACCATTGTTATAAATGAAATTATTTTTAATATTAAGATATATATTTTGAATTGTTCTAACATACTGAGCTACACTGACTTTTCTGTCACTAGTTGGCTGCTCCTGTACAGGAAAAGGTAATACACACTTCTGTCAGCAGATGAGAATCCTCCTTTGTATTTAATTATGCTTTAATGATTTGTGCAGGGGCATGGATAGAGCTCTTTGAAATACTTTAAGTATTTTACTACCTGTTATGCAGTTGGTCAGACCACAATTTGAGTGGTTTATACATTAAGACTAGATTTTATCCTGGCTAACAAACACAGTTTGTGTTGTGATTTGTAATAAAACCACGTTGCAAAGAGACTTGGGAGGTCAGCTGCAGCAAGGTGTCTCTGGAACGGGAGAATTGGGCTGGGTTAGCAGTGTGTTCTGCAGGCACACTTCCAGGTGGCTGTGCTGTCCAGCAGGGCTCACTGCCACCTGCCTCATCGCCCGGCATCCCTGGGCTTAGGGCAGCCCTACCTGGGCACTGAGCCAGGGCAGCCGCACACCCTGCACCTGCCCAGGTGTGCTGCCCTGGAGCTCCCTGCCGCTGCAGCAACGCACCCGGAGCAGCGCAGACCCTGTGCTGGCCACTGACACACACTGACACTTCCCTGCTTTCCCTGCTGCTGACGGCGGCCGCTCGGAATGGATCTTTGTCAAGGTAACTTTACTGATGAGAGTGAGACAGGAGACGGAAGCTCTCAGAAGGGACTCACTGTGTGCACAGGCATGGCTCATGCAAAAAGGAAGGCCCTGCCCTACTGATTCCAGTAAATGCTGACGGCAGGCTTGGACCATTCCTTTGGCTTCTCCTGGGCCACTGTCATAGAGGTTCAAACTTCTCCTCCATAGGTATTTGCTTTTACGTTGCTTTCCCTGCTCGCTGGTAGGGATCGGCTGAGGTGCAGCGCAGGTCGGCTCCCACCCAGCCCGGTTTTAGCCCGGGCACGTCCCGCACCTCCCCGTGCTGGCGGAGCGGGGGCTCTGCACCTGCCTGGCCCGCGGCTCCGGCCGCTGTGGGTGCCTGCGGACCAGCGCCAGCTGTCCCTGGGTGCCCCCACCTACAGCCACCTGCATCCATCCCCCCTTTCCTCCGTCCGCTTGACACAACACGCACTTCACTGAAGACCTTTTAAAAATGCCTCAACTTAAAAGTGAATTTTTTCCACTTAAAACATCGCCCAACGAGCTGACTGAAATGTCGCTAACAAGTTTGCCACGGCCGGCAACGAGCAGCAGCCGGGCAGCGCTCCTCGCCCCGCGGCGCCGCGTTCCTCGGCCCCGCCGGCCCCGCCGCCCCGGCCGGGGCTGTCCCGCCGCCCGCCCGCTGCCCCGCTGGGGCGGACACTTACGAGGAGCAGGGCAAGGAACCCTCGGGCCACGCCGCCGCCGCCCCGCAGTGTCCCCATGCCGCCGCTGCCCGGCACTCTCCGACGGGAAGTGGCCCGTTCCTGCGGGACAGCCCGAGCTGCCTGCGCCCTCCCATGCCCCGCCGCTCCTCCCATGTTGGCAAACACGGCACGGCACGGCCCGCCCCCGGCACGGCTCGGCACGGAGCGGGGGCTGGGCTGGGCCGGCCGTGGGGCAGGGCAGCCCGGGCGCGGTGATCCGGCCCCGGGCAGGGCTCCGGCCGCCGGGCGAGCCGCGGACACCGGCGGGACAGCCCCGAGCCCCGCGGTGACCGAGAGAGAGCGCTCGGGGCTCCCGCTCGGGTGTCCCGGGGACGCGGGGACCGCGGGTGCTTGGCCGGGGACACCTACTCGGCAGCTCGGGGGGCCAGGCAAGGCCCCGAGGTCACCGAGCCAGCAGCCTTAGTGCTGGGAATGACACATTCGATTCCTGCGCTTCAGGTGCTGGCTGGAGCTATTGCCTCCCTACCGGGGCAGAAACTGTTTTTCAAGTACTGCCAAGGGCGGGCAGTCCCGTATGGGTAGAATGGAGCAGGCACTCAGGACAGGCTAAACTCACTGCAGCAGGCAGGCACTGCCCTTTGCTGTCTTATTGAAAGGGTTGTGCAAGCCCGTGACTTCTATTTTCTGCCTTTTCTGCCTATTTCAGTCAGTACTTGTGTTTTTCCTGCGAGCTTTCAGAGGTTTGAAATGCTGGTAGTCTGGCCTCCTTTGCAGAGTTAAAGATGACATGATGGAGTTAGTTATCGATATGTGTTTTCATCTTTCAGGTTTTGACATGATTCGATTGCCTTGGGAGGACCATGGTTGCAATCGAGATGGCATTTTCATTTTAAACACCATTTTTCAGTGGTTTATGACTCAGATTTTCAAAAACTCTTCTACTTTTCTGCTGGTATGGGGCTCTTAGCTGCAATACATAACATCGACAAAAAAATAGCTACTGTTTTAAATAATTCAAGCTTTTAAACCACTTCCGGATGAACCAAAAGTACTGCTGACACACTTTTAGAGATGCTGCCTTTGGAGTAGCCTTACCATCCACTTTTTGCCTTCCCAGTGGCAGTATGCAATGTAAGGAGGGAGAGGCATCTCTCTTGGGTGCAGTGCCTGGGTTACACGTCTCTGGTTCCTACTGGGCAAACCCAAAGCAGCGTGTCTGTGAGGCTGCTAATTTTAGTGGAAATTTGCGTGCGGGTAGGGGTGGAGTAGGGACTGCAAGCAGTGTTGTCCAGATCCGGATCGTTGGTGCAGCAGAAAGCTTGGTAGAATTGTTTCCAGATCCATCTCTCCAGGGGATTGTGTTTTGCCCTAAAATCCAAACCGAATGTGGCTGGGCCCTCAGCAGGCATTGCTCAGGGTTCAGCGGCACCTCGGTGTGCCTCTCGCACTATTTGCCCGGTACCTTCCTCTGATGTCACTCTAGTCTGTGGGGTGCATGTGGTTTGCACTCCTCCCTGCCCCCAGGGTGTGATGACTGTGTGCATGTAGCTTCTTTGCGGTGAGCTGTTTTTCTCTTAGGTTGGGAGCTTTGAGAGATGTTTGAGAAGCCACCAGATTCATGTCAAAACAGCAGTGCCTGCACGTGACGTGAAGTCGTTCCTTATGTAGTTAATAACTGTAGTTGTGGGGGGTTTTTATATATATGTAATGAAGAAAGAGAAATGTGTTTGGAGGACTTTTTGTTGTTTGATGAGAAGACAAAGGCCTCTGCATGATTTAATGTGAATCAAGCAAAAGCTGTTTATGGTGCTTCTAAACATTTTTTATATTTACTTCTTATCTTGGCCTACACAGTCACGCATTGTTTAATTGGTAGCTCTGTTTTGTCCATGCATCTCTTGATTGGTAGCTCTGCTTTGTTCATGAGGCAAGCATGCATCTTTTCCTTAATCTAATTGGTAGATGCTGTGTCATTTTACTCGAGTTGACACCCCTATGTTTGTCAGCAACTTTTCTGCTTCTTCTTTATTCTTGCAACATCAGCTTTTTTATCCACAAAGATGACGTTCTTTAGTTCCAGAAGGTTAGGCTGGTTCATTTAGTATATGTCCTGTAAATATGATCCTACAGTTTGACTATTCTAACTGTGAGAATAGTCAAACAAATAGTTGGTATCAGTGAGGACTATAAGGTCAGTGTTTTCACCTTTGCTCTGCTCCTTGTGTTGCAGCAGCTTCTTTTCAGCTGGTAAAAGTGGCAGCATCCACTCTTTTCTTTACCCACCCTTCATCTAAAGCTTAATTCTTGTGTCAGCAGCGGCCTGCTGAGCAGTACAGGCTCTGCAGTTTCTCTCTGCCAGCAGATGGCCTTGTGCCTCGCCTAATGTGGGAACAGCGGTCAGGCTGGGGCAGGATGCAACTCGAGGAACACACACTTTTTAGCTCCTTTGCAATTCCAGCTTTAAAAATGTAAGGTTCTGGAAATGAAGTGATTTTTTTGTTTGTTTTTTTTACTGTGATGGTTTAATTTGTGTGTATGTGTGCATTGTGTTTCTTTTTCCCCCTTGCAATTGTTGTCCTATGTCACATGTACACTGCTCATAGGAAATTCTGCTCTGAGCAAAACCAGCCAGGGAATAATTTTGGACACACATGGTGACAGTATTCTTGCATTTGGTGTTTCTGATTTGGAATTGTTATTCACACTTTAACTGGCATCAAACCTTTTCTTCCCTCTCCAGAAAGCTGCTGCACCTAAAGAAGCAAGCTGATTCTGTTGATGTATTATGATATTGTGGATTGCTAAGTTTCTGAGAAGGTTCACTTAGCTAGCCTCTCCAGGTGAAGAAAAGCTTGTCAAGGTGCAATAACACATAATTAAGGGCTCTGTGCATTATATTGGTCTCACCTCAGAATATTGAATCCATATTTATATTCCAGAGGGAAAATAATGGGGGAGGAAGCATAAGATCTGACTTGCTTTCTACTACATTTTTCTCTGTTAAATTATTAGAAATTTTTAATTTTAATTTTAATTTTTTTAATATTTTGTTTAGATTTTGGCATTTTTGTAATCTTTAGCAGTTCTTTTGTACTAAGATTGGGCAATAGATTAACTGTGTAGTATAACTTGACCAAAGTAGTCCCATCAAACTTAAATTCTCCTTTGACCTAAATACACATTGGAAGACCATTGTTGGTTTGTTTCTTAGTTTGTTTGTTTCAGTTTCTGTCTTTTGTTTTCTTTTGCTTTCCTGTTTTGCCTCTCCTCTCCCTCATGTATGTTCAAGAGCAGCCAACCTTTGTTGGCTGTTCATGCCAACTTTTGGCTTTTTGTTCAAGTACGAGAGTGAGTGATCCATTACTCATGCAGTTCGATGATATCTCCTTCATCTTCGATTCAAACCTCTTCAGTGATGTGACTTATGTCACAAACATCAGCTAACACTATTGGGAAATCATTAGAGTGGCATCAGTATTTAAATAATGAGCTCTTGGCCAGGACAGTTTTATGACACTTGTATTGTTTTCCAGATCTTCTGTTAAACATTGAAACAGTGACCTTGCTGCACCCTTTGCCTTATGGTCTCACAGACCAGAGAAGATCTGTAACCACTGTAAATATGGCTATTTGTTGCAGTGCGGTGTGGCCAGATTCTGACACCCTTTGTTCATAAACCACTGTGAACCACTACTTCCAATCCCCTGGTTTTGTGGTGCAGTGAAAGGCTCTTTGTAACGTGATGTGGTAGTGAAGCACTTTGTTTGCCCTGACACCCTGGTCTGTGTGTGGAGAAGCTGACATGCCAGCACAGAAGAGGGAGAGCAGGGTGTGACCAGAGGGGTTTATGAAGACCCTGTGGGGATTTTTCATAAGGGTGCTGCCTGGTGTTGCATCAAATCACAGATCAGGGTGTTCTGGCATGCAGTGTACTCCTTTTAAAAGTAACAGTGACCTGATATACTCGCCTGTGGAGCCAGAGATGCTACTGTTTATCTGAAAAAACCCACACTAGCAAGAAAACAGAATGGAAACAAAAGCCCAGCCTGGAACAAAACAGAGTGGAAACTGAAACTCACAGCAAGTAACTTGTGTCCTCTAGCAGTTCTCCTCTGGAGAAGGAGATACAGGAGAACTGGCCATAAACCCTGCCATTCTTTAAGAATATCAAAACAGATATGTGTCCTTTTTCTCATAATTTAACTTCCTGACACTACCCTGGGTCCATGCTTTTGTTCAACAGACCCAGTTTGATGACGTCAATGCATTCTTCACAGCAGGGAAAAAAAAAAAAAGCATTTTTCAAACAAACTGAGCATTTCCTTAGACTGGAAAAGCAAATTGGCTGGATGCCTGGTGGCTCCTACAGCCAATCACCATAACCTTACCATAAATGTAGATGTGTTTCTGTCTTAGGGTTGGTTATTGACTTTATTTCAGACATGGGACCATCCTGTCCCAGTCCTCTGTTTGTGCACTGTACAAGGGAATGCTGAGATTCTAAATGCTGCATTATTTTCCAAATATTTTGCACATTACATGGACTGACATAAAATTTGACTTTGTGACTTCATAGATTGTAAATGCATCTTTTTAATTGTTTTGCAGAGCTCTGTATCCATCCAGATTAAGCAGCAGGCAGCTTTGTTTCAGAAGCTGGCTGGTGATATTTTCTCTTTATTTTCAAGCAAATTGGTCTTAGTTGTTTTTTGAAGATGCTATTACAAAGATTAAGCTTTATACTTTCAAAGCTTGCTGTACAGCAAATGCTGTCAAATGTGTAACAGATCAACTGTAAAAGTTTTGGAGATAATGTGCTAGGGATGCTAAATGTTCTTCAGAGGTGAGTGAGGAAGTGTTCAAACCTTTTCCCTTCAGGTGCTGCCTGGACAGAGCACCGCTGATTTAATTTGTGGGTTTCTTCCATTTGTGAGATAAACCCAAGGCTGAATCCTTGTGCTAAGGATGAAAGAGGAAAAAATCTATAAAGAAATGTCTGGAGTTAAAAGGTAAATGTGAATAAAAGGAGATTTTAGTTCTGCTTTTGACCTTTAATCTGAAGATGGCCTAAACAGGTGCACCTGATGGCTTCATTTCCCATGTAGAGTAAGTGATGCTGAGCCACCCTTCAAGGAAGTTTTCCTTACAATTTTAAAGAAAAGAAATTTTATTATATGTGGTTGTGAGGAGGAGAAGCTAAAGGAAACATTTTAAAGGGTCTTAGCATGCTGTGGTTTCTGATATTGTAAGAAATATTACAAGTTTGGAATTCAGTTCCACTGTTTTGCTTTGCTCTGTCATGCTTCTCTTTCTGGGGTATCATCTGACAAGTGAGACTGGCAGGCTTAGATAAAAGCAGTCTCTTGTGGCTGAGACTCCAAACGTTCTTGTTTTGGTTTCTTTTGATATCACTTAACCTTTGAAATTCCTTGGGGGGTGGGGAAGATGCAAGAGTGATGTGAAAAGCCTTATCCCTCCCACTAACATCGATGCAGCTTGGCATCCACTGTGACACCAGAGCCAGAGCAGCATGCAGTGACCTCACTCTGGGTGTTTGTCTCCTGGGCATGGCTGTGTGCTTCTCAGCAGCACTTGTGCTTCAGGTGAAGCTGCTCTGCAACAGCTAGATCCTGGTAGAGAGGGGCTGTTGTGCTAGGAACAAAGCTGGAGGTCAGGGGGTTATCCCTGCCTTCACCAACTCCCCCACTTGTACCACACATTTGCACAAACAGGAGAGAGGCCTGGCTAGTTGCTGAAGCTACAGGAGTGAGTCATATTTTCTCTATTCAGCTGCACAGCCCACTGCATAGTAAGGTTTTGTGAGCTGTAGCAGATGGATTGAGTATGTAGTACAGACTGATTTATATTTCTGTCAGAATGCAGTGGATTGTTTTCTGCTGGTGGTTCTCATCAGGAATTAAATGCTGTGCTTAAATAGCTGTGCATCTCTAAGGGTGGTCATAACCAGAAGGAATGCAGTGGTGGTAGCTGTCTGAAGCAGTCTGTTCAATTCCCAGATAAGACATCAGTGTTATTTTTCAGCTGAATAAATTCTCAAATACTTCTTGGAGGCCAGTATTTTGAAAGAGGCATCCTTTCCCTACTGCACAGTACTTGTCTCTCCTGCTGTCAGCCAGCTCAGAGGCAGGAATGGGATGAGGGACTGCAGAGGGATGGGCAGCAGAACATGCATTTCTGCTTCCCTGGGATGGGCAGCAGAGCCTGGTGGCAGTGCAGCCATGGCTCTGAAAGGCACAGGTTTCCCATACAGTCTCTCCCAGCCTGGGGATTCTCAGAAACCTCTCTGCCTGGAGGCAGCCAGCTGAGATGAGAGCAGCTCCTCAGTTTCATGTGGGAAATGAGGAGGAAGTCACATGCCTTTTCTATCAGTGTAGGGAAATGGTCTTACCTTCTGGAAGTAGAGGTTTTGGACTGAATTCTCATCTTTCATTTATTCACTTCAGAGAGTCATGATTTTTTAGTGTGTTTTTTTTTTTTTTTTTTTTTTGAGATCAATGGTCATTTTGATATTGCCTTGTTTGAAGCTAAGATTTCACTAGCTGTGCATAAAGCATATTGAAAATATATTATATGAATACCTGGGATTTGCCTCTCATGGGGAGGCAGGGCTGGCCACCAGCCCCTTCTCCCTCAGCTCCCTGCAGGGGCAGCAGGGTCTGTGCTGCACTGGGCGCATGGCAGAGCCTGCAGTGTCACAGCTTGGTGCAGTGCAAGGCTGTTGGCACATGGAGCTTATTGCTTGTCCTCACAGCCACTGCCCCACTATTCCTGAGTGACCTGGTACAAACCCCACCTGGTTTTCTCTTCAGGGGGCCCACATGGTAAACAGGATCTGGCAAAGTTACTAAAGGATAGTAAGTTTTTAAAAGCAAGGTGATAGGGAAGGTTTAGCCCTCATGAAAACAGTAGCTTGTATTGTATGCAGAGCAAAAGAACACAGATGTTAGCCCTTTTTCCCAAGTGTGGTTGTGCCCTGCTCCTTCCAGCCCCTTTTCCTAGAAGGCCTCACACATTTGCAGTTTGAGTGGTGTTCAGTCTTTAATGCAATAAAATGTTATAGCAACACTGCTTTATTTAAATGCCATTCAGAAAGGGGGATGTGTTTGTGCTGAAGATCTGCTAATTGCATCCTTTTCTCCTGGTATTAAACAATGTGTCCATGCTGTGCAGTGCAGAGCAATCAGCATGCAGGGAAATGATTTATATTATATTGAAGAGGTCTGAGCTTTGACCTTCTAAATTAATTCCCAGAGACAGCTGAATACAATGCAGTGAGTAACAGGCTTTAATTAGGAAGCTGGAAGAGTTGTACATAGTTCTGGTATCCTGATGTGGAAACTATCCAGGCATTTTCAGGATGCTTGTACAGCAGTGTTCTGCAGCAGTGAAAGGAGTTACTATGCCTTCAACAAGTTGCTAGCAAGGAACTGAAAGAAAGGGAAACTTGGGAAGTACTTACAGGACTGGCAGCATGGTAGAAACTGTAATTCTGAGACTTGTCTTTTTTTAGTGATGTTACTGGCTTGCAAGAAGAACAGAAATGGACCAAAAAGCAGTTGAGTTTGCAGAAATCTCCCACTAGCAGGCCAGACCTGAGTCCTGACAATTTGCATCCCCCTTGAGACCAGTGGTGCAATAATTGGTCCTGAAATGGGCTGGAATGAGGAAAAGCTTTAGAGAATTCTGAGTTTTTCCATGTTTCAGGAGGATGGTTATGTTTGTTTCAGAATTATGTATCTAAGTCTTCCTTACAGTCATAAAAGGAAAGGAACAAAATTTTGCTCTTTGGCCTGTAAGGGAATTTGAGCAATCAGATAAAGCTGGGCATGTAAAACACATTTAGTGGAAGAGGAAAAGAAAACCCTAAGTTTGATTGGAAAATGCTTTTACACTTTCAGAAAACCAATGAAATTATTGAACAATTCACTATTCTATAATATTCTCCTGTTATAAATAATTCTCCTATTATGAACAGGATTCTGTTGGAGAGAAGTCTGTTTTATCTTAGATCTGTAATGTAGGTTGTAGCAAGTTATCAAAATACATAAGTGCTCACACAGATTTTATCTGTGACTTTTTTCTGTAACTTATGTTATTGTTCAGATCACTGATAAAGGCATTAAAGTGTGCAGCCAGTGCTGGTCCCACAGAATTCCACCCACTCAGCAGAGATTTCCCTGCACTGTTGTGCTGTAAGGCTTCAGAGGCAGCTCTCATGCTACTCTGTATATATTGGATTTGCAGTTGTTTGGTTTTTTTAATGTTTTAGAATGTAAAGGGGTTTAGAGGGCTTTTACAACTATGTTTATAATATTCCTCAAAAAAATTTACAAGAATTCATTTTTACACAGCCTTATTCTCAATGTTTATTATATTTTCTCCTTTTATTTTTGTTGTTTGAATTGTGTATTGGCAGCTGTGATAGGTTGACTTTGAGTGGTGTGTTCATGTGGCATGTTTGTAATTAACTACTTCTTGTCATTACATACTTGAAATTTTTGTTAAACTGCCTTTCTTCCTGGGGAAAACCCCACAATCATTTTTAAGGGCTAATGAAAGTAAGCGTTGATTTTTCTGGAGGCACTTTGGCCTATTTGTAACACCTGTGTGGATGCAGGCTATTCCTGCCTGCTGCAATGTCCATGCCCAGCTTTATTGATGGCTCTTTTAACATCCTCTTGCAGTGGAGTTGAAATCAAAAAAGCCCCAAACAGTTTTTGCAAACTTTCAAATTGACTTCTGACTTCTTTTTTCTGATACAGAAAATGCACATGTATTCAATATGACTGCATTTGCCACATTACTTTTTACTTTTTGCATATAACAGCACACACTTTCATATAATAGCATGCCAAATCCAAAAGTAAGTTTCCTTTTTATCCTTTTTATTAAAAGTATGTGTTCACTTTAGTCACAAAGGTGATAGAATTCCCCTTGTATATTTTGTACATTCTTTGGTTTATTGCCACTTAACGCTCATTCCTTCACTGTTATTTAGTGGTTCTTGTGAAGTTTAAAAAAAAAAGAAGTTCAGCTGTGCTCTCAGCTGTTTGTAGGTTGTGCTGAGTGACTCATACAGAAGACAAGGAAGTTGCAGTGCGGCCACATCTTCTTGTCCTGCCCTACAGTGACACTTAAACTCCAAATGCTCTAAACCCAGTGCCAGGAGCAAGAGATGGAGACCAGGGCTAGGCCTTTGGGAGAGGCTGGTTCCACCTTGGTGGCACTTGTGGTGAGTGACTCCACAATTTGCATCATCTAGAGCCAAAAAGTGAAACTCTGGCACTACAGCAGATTATTAAATGTGCTAGTGAAAGCGGTGACCTTGTTGAGCCTGGGAAGTTTTTGGAGGAAGGGCCCCTGGCCCTCCCTGTCCCACACAGGCTGTGTAGGGTGACTTCCCTGGAAGTACAGCACTTGTTTGCCACAGTGATGGGCTGGGAAGATGTCATTTACATTTTGGCAAGTTGGGATAGCTTGTTGCTGCAGAGGTTCTAATCATCATGGGGAATGTGGCTCTTGAGAGATGCTCCAATGTAACATTATTGTGAGGCCTTACCTGCAGTGTGATTTTGGGCAGTTATGTCAGTACCAGCTGTGACCCAGCTACTGAGGGGCTGCTGAGAGTTTGCACGCAGTGGGGCAGAGCTCTGCCGTGGCCTGAGGGCTGACCCAGCATCTCTGCTGGATTTGCAGCACTTGTATGCACAGCGTTGCTTTGAATATCTTTCTGTTATATTTGTTGCTTTCCTTGTAATATTAGGGATGTCTACACCAGTTAAATTGTGAGCTACAGGAGATGCCTTGCAGACAAAATGCAGAGTTTATTTCTATTAAAAAAAAAAACAAACTCTTGAAGGGCATTCAAAACTATGTATTTAAATTAGTCAAATTTATGGAGGGAAAATAGGAAATATATCTGCATCTATTATGCATGAGGATATGGGTACATACTCCTGTCTCAAGAAATCCTTCTTACATATACAATCCTTACATAAGGAAGGAGAGAGGATATAGGAAGTGTAGGTGTCCCATTTCTTTCCAAGCATCTGCTCTCAGGAAATCTCAGACGCAGGATACTGAGCTATACGGATATCAGCCTGACCCAGCAGGACTTGTGCTGATGTGCTGTTTATTTAGCTAAGAAGGATGATGGGGGAGACATTATCTCATTTTTGCTTTGAACATGTTCCTTTGATTTTGAATGAAGGATAATTTTACCACATTACCAGAGGAAGATACCTTGTTAAGAAGATGAAGGAAGGTTGTGAATTAACATTCTTTATCAGCCTACTTAAGAGGCCCAGATGGCAAACACTGTCTCTCCTCTAGCTCTTGAAGAGCACAGGCAAAACTATTTTCCAAATTTTGAAGGTTGAAAACTGCCATATTTGAAAATGATTAGAACAATTTTGTCTTAGTTATTAGAAAGGGACCAGAGCAGGAGCCTGACAATCACAGAGAAAGCTAATCTATGGGTCTGACAGTTTATGGTTAATCTGACACTTTACAGATGCTTACTGTGTGACAGCTGCAATGAATCAGGTTGTTAGTGACTTTCTGCTCCCTAAAGCTTATTTATTCCTGTCTTTCTCAAAATAGGGGGTGGGGATGTGTAAAGCCTATCAATGAGATAGAGGAGAGGGCCTGAAGCCAGACAAACCAAAACATTTAGAGATTCTGCTAATGTTACGAAGATGAAAGGAATCCCCAAATAAAAGGGAGCCAGAGACATATTTAGCAGAGCCTCATTCCTAAACAGCCAATTGGATGGAGGCAGGAAGGTCTCCACACACATCTCAGAAGTTGTTTTCCCTTATAAAGTAAAGCAAAGAGATTACTTTATTCACATTCTTCTATAGACTGGGATAAGCCTGCAGCTTCTGTCCTCCCTTACCAAAAAAGTATGGCATCAACCCCCTGGTGCTGGGCCTCTGAGCTGGCACTCTTGGGGCCAGCAGGAGCCCATTTCCTTGGCACGGGGGGATCTGCAGCCCCTGCTGCTCTGGGGTCCCAGGCACACTTTGTGTCCAATCCACAGTTACTGAAAAGAAGGAGCTTAAGGAAGGTGTAGCTAAATTTCTACTGACACGTGGAAAGATGCTGGAAATCAACAGGAGAGTACCCAATGTGCGTTGGAGCTTTGCTGGGATCTTTATAAAGAGATCAGGGGAAATTATACTGAAGAGAGGGGCAAAATTAGTTTTTCCTCTTCTTTTTCTTTCTGTGGTTGTGCTCCAGACATACTCTTGTGATGCAGACTGTAAAAGGGTTTAGCATGGAAGACCTGAGAAGTTCTCAGGGGAGTTAAATAAAAACCACAGGTTTTGGCTATGGAAATAAAGAGGAAAGAAGAATCTTGGGGTTCTTCTTGGGAACACCAGGCAAATTCTGCTGTGCAGTTTCTGTACAAATGAGTGGGATAAGGACTGAAAGGCAGCAGAAGCTGGTGTTGGAAGTGGCCTCCAGTGGGAAAGCTAAACTACTTTCAGGAATGGTGTTTTGTTCTTTTTCTTGAAAAACAAAAAAACCCAAAGCCCCACTCCATATATATAGATATATTTCAGATGAGCTCTTATTTGCCCAGAGCTGCAGAGGAGGGTTTGATCCCCAGCATCTAGGCTTGATTCTCAGACTTTTTCTATGCAATCCTTTTGAGGTTCTCATTCATGTCTCATGCCGAGTTCATTCTTCCCTCTCCCCTTTGCCCCTCTGGCAATGACCTAAGTTACTCAGAAGAAAGGTGTAACCTACTAATGCCATTTTTTTCACATGAGCTTTTATGTATAGAAATATTTTTGTGATCATAACTTCAGCATGGAGCCACTAAAAAGAAAAGAAATTCTTTTATTCTATAATGTCCCTGGAGCTGGACTGACCTAATTTCCTTGTATAGTTCACCAGTTTGCCTTCCTTCCTTCCTGCCCTGGCATTTTCCATAGTGTCCCACTGCAGAGAAAAGCTGCCTGCTGAGCACTGCTCTTGATTGCGTGGCTGGGAAGCACCTCTGCATTTTCCCTGTGCTCTTGCAGTGAATTCATTCTCTACTGCTCAGTCAGCCTCTTCTAGCCTGCCTGTGCCTGCCTCTAACTAATATCCTTCACAGGGCAGCTCCTTCCAAAGATCTGGTGTTTACTCTGTATCCCCATGTCAACACCTGCCTGCTCTGAGTGAGGCTCTGTATCTGTCAGCTCTATCTTTTTCATGAGCACCCTGAAATCCCCTGTGCCCATGGCAGGGAGGGTGATGTGTGATCCCCACCCAGATAACCATTCCTGAATGCAGCCAAGGGCTGCTCCTGCCACCACTGCCACCAGCAGTAATTACACTAGGATAAGGTTACAGGAATCTTGATGGAGCTTAACAGAGGTCCAGTCTCTGGTATCTGCGTGGCCACTGTCTCCTTTATGTTCCCAGAGGTAGGAAACTCTTGCCTGTATTTCTGGCTGTGCCAGGGAGCAGTGTGGATGATGTGCCAGCTCTGCTTGGACAATGTGCCAGCTTGTTTACTTGGCTCTGCCATCTCACTTGTGCTGTACTTGCCACAGTGCAATCACCACCAAGTTTTTTTGGGATTGTGAACTTCTGCTCAGTAAGGCAGAAAGTTGGGATTCTTTTAAATCTTTGTCCCAGTCTAGGTATTCAAGGATGATGTTTCTGAAAACCTTGGAGTGTGTTTCTTCTGATCTAGAAGGTAATTGTGTTTGTATTGAAATCAGACATGATATTGCATTGAAGGGTTCTGCTCTGTGAAATTCCCCTTCCCCTTGACCAAGGTTCCCTGATCTAATACCATATGTTCTGTATGAGGTATGCAAGTTTTCTCAGCTATGTTGTTGAGTGTTGTTTAAAAACTAAGAATTTGGTTTTGGCTGTCCTTTGAATGTCAGTTGGGGATGTGCAAAAAAGGGCCTGTTAAGATCCTCAGTTTTGGGTTGCTTACCACAATGGGTATTTTCATTTTCTTTCCATTTTTCTTTCCCTTTTTCTTCCCCTTTTTCTTTTTCTTCCCTTTTTTTTTTCTTTTTAGTATCTCTGTCTTTTGCCCTGGTGATGGAAGTGAAATAACAAATAGCTTTTGCATGGCTCACGTTCCAGCACTTGCTAGCTTCTGTTTCTGACTCTCCAAAGCAGTTACATTCCTTAGAAGTTCCTTTCCTTAAAAGTTAAATTCCTTTTGGTGTTCAATCCATAATTCTGCCTATTTAATATCTCGGGTAGTAGCTTATTCCTTACATTTTCACATCAAAAAACTTTAACTGTGGTTTCTGGGAAGTTTTCTTGCATGAAAGCTACTCAGGCAGCAAGCACTCCATAACAAAGGCCTGGTGCCTCTCCCTGTTGTAACATGACTTGCAAAGCAAGAATCTGCTTAGATTATCACATCTCTCTTGGCTTGTGTGCTTGGAGAACTTTTGAATTTGTAAGTTTCAGTATTGGAGTTAAGAGATGCTGTTTCTTGTCTGTTGTACAAACTTAATGACAAAACCTTGTTGGCTGTGAAAGGGCTGCTTCACCAGAATTAATCTGTCCACACAACAGTTGGCTACAGCTGTAGAAATCCAGGCCTGTGCTGAAAATAACTTGTACAGTGAGAACTGTTCCTTTGTTTGCTAAAAGTGTGTTCAATGAAAAAGATAGCTGGGGTTATAAAATTCAACAACTTTTTATGAACAATTTGGGATGTGAGTTTCTGACAGTCTAGATTTGTGGGCATCAATGGAGCAGCTCTAGGGTAAATTTGGCCTGCAGAACCTGGAGCTGGAAAATAAGCTTTCAAAGAAACAGAATGGATTCTAACCCATCACAGAGCAGAGAGGATCATAACAATCTTTTACCGAACATTTTCACAACCTTCAAGGACTTCTCTGTGAGTCTTGTACAACAGCTGGTACTTTTTTACTACCCTTAAGCCTGTGGGCAATATTTCTTATACAAGCAAAATTATAAGCTTTTAAAGAGACTTTGTAGAAAAATTGAGCAGCTGTTTAGCTGGCCAAAAATATTTATTCATTGTTTTTTATCAAAATCTTCAGTGACAGCAAGGTGCTTGTTTAAAAAGATTTTCCCTGTTATAAATGACTGCTCTTCCAATTTCTCATTCTGCTTCTTGGATGTTACTGTGGAGTCCTGGACCTCTCTTGTTGGAACACATGATCCTCCTGCCAGAGGATGTCTATTGTGGGCACACTCTCTCTGGATTTTAGCAACTCTCCTGAAGTTTAAAAGTGTTTACCTTACACAGCTGAAAGTCTCCTCCTGTTTCATGAGCTCTACACTGGAATGCAGTGGAAGAGACCCAGGACCTGTGGCCACCCAGATTAGAGTTTTTTGTATTAAGGTCCCTATATGGTTTTGTTAGAGACTTCAGCTCTGTCTCTGTCTGTCTCTGCTCCTTGTTTGGGAGGCTGGTGGGAGGAGAAGAGCTGAAGGGGCTATAAAACCTCTGGGGTTTCAGATACAGAGTGTACCACCCCAGAGCAGCCATCCTCAGCCAAGCGCTGTCGGGGTAAGTGGCACGGAACCAATGCATGATTTACAGGTTGCTGGAGGATTTCAGTTAAATAATGTCAAGTGGAAGCTGTTCAGGAGGATGTACTGCTGCGCTGTAATTTGCTTAAAAGACTTATTAGAATTGAGTTGAAAAAATGCTTGTAGTGTCTATACTGACGTGTCTTTATTTTATATTCTGAAAGGAAAAGTTCTTTCTGCTCTAATAATTTAACTGATTCTACCAGCACTTCAGCATCTGTATAAAGAAATGGTTTGTGTAATGCCACTGCTGGAATTGCAGATATACTCTGGTTTAAATGAGCCTGTGTGACATTGGGGTGTTAGTTTGGGACAGAGTTCCTGGTGGGGTGTGTAGTAGTATTTCTTAGGAGATTTGCTTTAGTGCTTTAAATCAAGTGTGAGGTGAAAGAGTGTTTCGTGGAATGTGACTGCAGGAAGAGCTGGAAGTATGCAAATCAGCAGTGTCTAATAGGATAAACTGAGGATGCATGTGTATTCATCCTTGTTTCTATGCATATGAAACTACTGTTCTGTAAATGCCAAACATTCATTAACAAACAGGCTACACGCAGCACTTGTGGAGCTGGAGTTCTCTTTATAATTTATTGTGGAGGTTGGGGAGGTGATTGATTATATTTGCATGTAACACAGGGAGAAGAAAGAGGCTAAAGACTGTTTATTGGGAGAAAAATTTCCTTTCTTCCACAGCACTCAGTGACATTTGCTCTAAGATCTTGCTACTGCCTGCCATGGCAGTCCTGAGCTGTTGGTAGCAGAGCCCTCTGTCTGATTTTTCAACTTTTTGTGCTTTATTACTAAATATGGTTTTCATTTAGAGTCCACTAAGCTCAGAAATGTAGCCTCTCCTGCCCCCTTCTTCCCTCCCCCAAGTGATTTTTGGCATTGCATGAGCTGCATTGGTTTGAGCAACCCCCCTGACCTCAAACGCTGTTCCAAAAACAGACGGCTGAAAAGCATATTTCCTAATTAGGAAATGGTTTGTCCAAACCAGCCTGTTCATTCATGTTAGATAACAGTTGTACTCCATTCAGTACATTTTTAATATAAAGAGCCTAAGGAGTTTATTAAGTGAAAAAAATGCAACTTACTTTCCTTCCACAGTTATAATGATAAAATATCTGGAATACAAAGTTAGGAATTCCCAATCCTTGTCTTCTCCTGGGAGCTCTGCCCACACAGCCTGCAGGAGCAGGGCTGCAGCAATGTCTCGTGGCTGCCTGGCTGGGGAAAGGCAGAAGATCTCAAATGAGGCATTTGGGAGAATTGTCTGTGCCTGTTCCATCCACTGTAGAGGTTTAACAGATTGTGGCCTCCCTTGCTCATTGGCCATGGCTCTTGCTGAGCCCATTCTCATTTCTGCCTGCACTTCCAGTATTCCTGCAGCAGAAGGTTTTGGAGGCTGCATGTGGAGCCAGCTGGTCCGTGGATGACAGCTGTCTCCCTTAGCTGCTAACACACTGCAATTTGTTGAACTCTGCATGGAAGCCCAGGCTTGGAGTGGGCCAAATGATTCCCTACCACGCTATAAATTGTGAGCAAATAGTTCTTCTTGAGTCCTGGTATTCAGTGCTTGTTTCTGTAATTGACTGCAATACATGCCTTCAAAGCATTTTTATTACTCATATTATCTTCCTGTTGCCAGAGGAAAAAACCAGTTTCTTTTTACTGAGCCAAGGAGCCAACATAAATTGTTCTGTCACTCTACAAATGTAGTTTATTAGCTGCTTTGAAATGATGATAGATGTTATGGCCTGTTTTAAAACACATACTGTCTCTGGTGGGTTTATTTTTCTGACTCTTTAGGGGAGAACTGGATAAGACTTGCTTCTTTTTATTCCCATTTTTTATTTGAAAAATTTCTACCTTTTTAAAAGGTCAAATGTAAACTTAATTGGCCATTTTCATCAGTGGATTAATACCTGCATCAGGAAAACACCCCTGGTACATGTATAGCATTTAATATAGATAGTTTTTGGGAAACCCAAGACTAGAATGGGAAGTTGAAGTGCTCTTACCTTTTAACAGCTATCCACATGGTCAGGATTTTGTCAGGATGATAGAAAAGCAGGAGAAGTTGTGCTGAATTCAATGCAAATGAATCTTTGTTTTTGCAGCTGTCAGTCCCGAGTTCTCTTTTATCTCCCTCCCCCAGCCGTGGATTTCTGAGACCAAATTTAGACCAACATTTGCTGCTCCCTGATCTCTCTGCCCGTGCCTCAGGGCTGGAAGTCTCCTCTGGAATTCCCTGGATAATCTCTAGTGCACCCAGGCATGGTTGATAGCTCTCATGCTTTCAGAAGGAAGCCCTGCAGTCCTTGTGATTCCCAGCCGGGGCCGTTCCCCTCCTTGCAGGTTCTGGTGGCCAGGGTGGCTCTGCTACCTGAGCGTGATTTTGGTTTTGATTTAATTCTTCCCTGCCGTTTTCACAGGGCTCTTTTCTGTCTGGAAGGCCACGGGCACTGCTGTAGAAGATGTGTGAGGAAGAGGACAGCACTGCCCTTGTCTGTGACAATGGGTCAGGGCTCTGTAAAGCCGGCTTTGCTGGAGACGATGCTCCAAGAGCAGTTTTCCCCTCCATTGTGGGTCGTCCCAGGCACCAGGTGATGAACTACTTTGGTTGTTCCTTACTGGGCTTGTAGAAGGCTTTGCTGCCCTGTCCCCAGCTCTTCAGCCAGGGCCATCTGTGTCTGGGGCCAGTCCAGCCCGGGATCATCTGTGTAACACGGTATTTCCAGGCAAAATGACTACAGCAGCACACTCCCCTCTGAATCAAGGGAGGTCTCATGCCTTGTAAAGGAATCCTTTTAAATGTTTCACTGCCTTCTATGCCATCTTTTCCCTTCCCCTTAATTTTGAATCACCCAGAGAACTTGGTGAGTAAAACTAGGTTAAAGAAACCCAACTCAAAATCCAAATAAGCCCCACACGGGAAGATCTGTAAATTCTGACTGCCCTTAAAGCTGATAATAGGTGATGTGCAGAAGACTAAAGGAGGAAGCAGAAGTTTTCATTTGGCTTTCTCATAACCTTTCTGGCTTTATTCATTAAGCTGTACCAGAAATGGGTACCTGTCTAAGAGCTGAGTTTCCTTAGCTTCAAGGTTTACATTTGAGTATATGATGCACTCCACTATATTTTAATAGTTTGCAGAACACATTTATTTTCTGAGCTGTTAATTATAGAGAGTTTATGAGACAGATCACCATAAGCATGAATTAGAGCAGCTTGTCTAGGTCACAACAAAATAATCCAGGTAATTAACAGATCCACCTAATTGCTTCTATGTCATCCAAGGCCCTGGTGGAAAGAGGCAAGCTCTTTGCCAGATGCAGACTTTATGTACCCAGCAAATCCATTTTAAGTTCTCCAGGATTGGAGAAATACCTGCCTTTCAATACAGAAACTAGGACTGGAGGGCTAATTGATGCCTCTGGGAATTACCATAAATTGAAAAGTGCATGCAAATGCCATCATCTGTAGCTAGTGGAAATGATAATAATGGCTCAAAACCAAGCCATATAGTTACAGGGGAAACAAATACAGATTTCTAGAACCTTTCTTTCCTGATCATTTAGGATGGATCATTCCATTAAAAATTGCAAATCTGGGATGCCTGTTTTTAAGACATGGATTTAGAGATGCCAAGGTTTGGATTCTCTAATGACTAAGTTCTGATAGGAGTATTATGCACTTAAAGGATCCTACTATATTCTATTTTTCTTTCAATATTTCTGATTTTAACATAGAGACTAGCATATATCCAGAGTAGTTTTCAGCTTCTGTTCTTTTAATAATTTCTACTGGATCCACGAAAATATCTGTAAAGAAGTCCACACAGTAGATTTAATTTGTCCATCCCTAATCACAGTATTATGGCATTCAAATAGAGGATTAAAAAATGTTGAAACTGAAGCTTTGGGAAATGTAAATTGTGTATCACTCGATCTTGACCTTTAGATGGCACAATATCACTTTCTGCTTTTACTCCACTTTATTATCATTTAGCAGACTGTTCATCCCTAAATAATAACAAACATAAACCAACTCAGTTTTCCCACTTTATCTTGATACATTTAATATTGTACTTTTTCTGTTTACTCAACTGTAGTGGAAATATGAACTCCACAGATTTAATAATGAAATATTTAATTTTGGCAATTTAAGAGCAACACATAATACTCCATTTGTTAGTATTAGTAAACTATGTTGTAACTAGTATAACTGGCAACTGGATTTGTTTCACAGCTGATGTTCTGTCTACTTTATGACACTATTCTCTGAGAGACTAACACAATTTGTATTATTTTATAGGGTGTGATGGTTGGTATGGGTCAAAAAGACAGCTATGTGGGTGATGAGGCTCAAAGCAAGAGAGGAATCCTAACCCTGAAATACCCCATAGAGCACGGCATCATTACAAACTGGGACGACATGGAGAAGGTATTTCAGCTGTGAAAAGTCAATGTGTACTACTGCTAAACAGAACTATTTGAACCAAATATTTGCAGAATATCCACTAAATTTTAGATGAAAGTGTCATGCTACCCAGTATGGTTCAAGGAAAAACTTGTTATTCGGAACGGTCTGGACAACACAACACACTGGAAGTGTGTGGAGTCACCCAGCACTTGACTCTCAGTATTGTAGAATTTGCTTGAAAGCAAAATCTTTTAGATGCCAAACATATCAACCAGTCCCCAATGACCACCAGCTTGAAAACAAGCTTAGGAAAGACTTCTTGGCCTTCAGACTGAAATCTCTGGTTGTTTTACTTCTTATCAGTGTATTAACCTCCCCACTGCCTCATTTGGCCTCAAATTTTTACAATTTGTAGGAACAAGTAATGTGGAGGTGATAAACACAAGTTGACTTTCAGCCTCACAAACTATTTATCTTCATTTCTTTTCTTGACTTCTTGGGCTGGCCTGTACAAACCAAAAGAGGAAACTGTCAAGGGACCCATTATCTGTTGAACTCTGTGTATGTTCTCTGAGTTGTTCTGGAACTGTTTCCCTTTCAGTCACTATTGAAATAGCATTGCTGGAACCAAGTGTGTCCTGTGCTGTCTTTTCTCTTGTAAGAGTACAGTATTCATTTTCCTTATGTGTCCTTAAAGTAAGTCATATATTACAGAAGTAAAGCCTGAGGATGGTGCTTTTCTTTCTACAGTTGTTCTGGTAGTCTCTGTGGAGGCAGTAAGAACAACTGCATGAGAAACATCACCAGCCTGTATCTAGAGCTGAAGCAGAGTGCTGGATCTCAGCACGTGTCTGGAAGTGATGCTGAGCTGCTGACTGATGGTTTTCTTTATTTCTCTTGGCTTCTCTCACTATCCTCAGATCTGGCACCATTCTTTCTATAATGAGCTCCGGGTTGCACCTGAGGAGCACCCAACTCTGCTGACTGAAGCACCCCTGAATCCCAAAGCCAACCGTGAGAAAATGACACAGGTGAGCCACACTAAAGCCATGGCATAGTCCAACCTTTCCATTCAACAGGATGTGAATGTCATCCTTCCAGTTAGTCGTGCTGTCCAGCAGTCTGTCTCTCTCAGTTATGGAAGATGGAAAGCACACAGTGACCACCTGTCATATTTACATATTATTACCTATAGTTTAGAAAATCACTGTATCCATGTTGAATGTGAGCACTCCAGTCTGTCCAAACTTTGTCATTTTAATCTGTTTTTATACCCAGGCCCATTATGAAATTATCTTTAATACGTGCATATGGCTATATTAATATGATAAAAATACAGGCCAAATACAGGGAGATACCTTACAGGACAAATAGTTTTGGATTTAGATTTTGTATTTTCCTTTCTTGCTTTTACCAAGCATAGAGAAATATCAACATCTTGCATTCTACCTCTCTTTCAGTAAATTGCTTCAACTAAGCTAAACCCTCTAGTGTAAAGACAATTATTTTAATTGCATTTCAGATCATGTTCGAGACGTTCAACGTGCCAGCCATGTATGTAGCTATTCAAGCCGTTCTGTCCCTCTATGCCTCTGGACGTACCACAGGTAAGCCCCAGGGGAACGTGGCACAGGTGTTTGCAATGGTTCCATGGGGATGATGGCGATGATCCGTGTGTTACCCTCCCAAAGGGATCGTGCTTGACTCTGGGGACGGCGTCACCCACAACGTGCCCATCTACGAGGGCTACGCCCTGCCACACGCCATCATGCGCCTGGACCTGGCTGGCCGCGACCTCACCGACTACCTCATGAAAATCCTGACAGAGCGCGGCTACTCCTTCGTCACCACTGGTAAGGACACGTCGAAACAGAGCCTTGTTCAGTGGTTGAATAGGCATGGGAAGGTCTCCCACATGAAAGCCCCTTGAAAAGCTAGCAGAGGACTTGTTTAAAATACAGGGAGGGTGTTGGAGGGTGAAAGGGAGCAAGCAGTCAACGTGTCTGGGTCCTTCCTGAATGCCATTTTGAAGATTGAATCCTCCTTACAGCGGAGCGTGAAATCGTCCGTGACATCAAGGAAAAGCTCTGTTACGTGGCCCTGGACTTTGAAAATGAGATGGCCACTGCTGCATCTTCCTCGTCTCTGGAAAAAAGCTACGAGCTTCCTGATGGTCAGGTGATCACCATTGGGAATGAACGCTTTCGGTGCCCAGAGACCCTCTTCCAGCCTTCTTTCATTGGTGGGTTCAGTGACTGTTCTGCCTTGGTAAACAGTACAGAAATACCAAGTCCCTATTTCCTTTTGCTTGTGCTCCATTACTGACTCACCCACAGCTATGCATGTGTCCTAGCACCCATTATAAAACAGTCTTTTAGCACAGGTCTATTAATGTGGTGGGAAGAACTTCACATTAAACAATTAGCCAAAATGCTTTCCCAAAATAAACCCACAATGTTTATTCCTGCCTTCTGGCATTGGGCCTGTACCATTTTGTATGTTTGAATGTGCTTGCCAGGAGTGGGAAGAGGTGGGAGGGGCATGCAGGCAGCAAGACCTACTTTTATTTTTGCAAAAGACTGCTCCAAATCCCGAATCCATGGTTCATTGCCTTTTCGGAGCAAAGTCAAGATGATGCCACGCTAATCAACATCCATGAAGGCAGATTTGCAACTAGGTCTCACAAAAATCCAGTGTCAGTTCTGCCAATAGGCAGAATTTCAACTCAGAGATAAAGCAGTTGCATGCCTAGAGGTATTAGGACATATTTTGACTGTTCTGCATCTGAGTTGACTTAATTTGAAAAGGAAAAAAAAAAGGAAAAAAAAGAGAACAAATTATTCCAAGACCATATAAGGAA
Organism: Ammospiza caudacuta; assembly: GCF_027887145.1. Taxonomy (NCBI): domain Eukaryota; kingdom Metazoa; phylum Chordata; class Aves; order Passeriformes; family Passerellidae; genus Ammospiza; species Ammospiza caudacuta. The sequence continues at coordinate 22,087,097 of NC_080601.1, read as the reverse complement.
TTCTTAGGACAATTGAGAATGCCTGCAGAAGCATAGTGGAAACTTTGCTATTCCACACCCCCAACTTTCTTTTTTAGGAGGACTTGTTGTGTGTAAGGGGGAGAGGAGGGCTGTACATGAAGGAACTCTTAAGCAAATAATTTAGGCAACTGCAAAATGACTTTCCAGATTTCCAAAGCTCTGAGACTGATGTCCTCCAAAGAATCACCAAACAGCATGTCAGTTCTGCATTAACAATTTTAAATCTCTGTATGGAGTTGCTTCCTCAGCGTTCTTCTGTACCTTCCCCAGGCATGGAGTCTGCTGGCATTCATGAAACCACTTACAACAGCATCATGAAATGTGACATAGACATCAGAAAGGATCTTTATGCCAACAATGTGCTGTCTGGAGGCACCACAATGTACCCAGGTATTGCAGACAGGATGCAGAAGGAAATAACTGCCCTGGCTCCTAGCACCATGAAGATCAAGGTATGTATGGTGCAGTCTTTGTAGATTATATGAGCTGGCATGTACAAAGTCCTCAAAGATCTAATGAAACATGAGTGCTTTTAACACATTCTGAATCACATCTGGAGTACCTAGCAAATTATCACCAACTGGTAACTTTGGTGCTGGAAAAAGAGAGCTTTCTCTCATTTCCTTGTTCATGTTGATTTCAGTCAAATGTCCTAATGTGGCCAAAGAACAGCATGAACCCAGGAATACAAATGTTCCTCTGGGGCTGTATGTGAGCATCTTCAGCCCTTCTAGTCCAATGGATGTGGGAGAGAGGAAATTCTGGTTTTGTCTTTGGCTTACAAGTTTGAAAGAGAACCTGACAAACTAATCTTTGTTCTGCTGCTTCAAGTCTTCTGTTTTTTGCTTTACAAACATTTTATCAGCTATACCAAAAGGAGTGCTCCATAGGTCATTGATTTTTTTCAAGCCCACCTAGACTGTCATTATGTTTCCAGAGCAATTCTCTCCCCTTTTGTCATATATGCTCAGGAGTACATGAGTGCACCAGGGAGAGGGGGCATTGAGGGTTGAGTCAGGCAGAGAATTTGAGGGTATAGATTTATATAACAAATTCTAAACTTTGCTGCTTGCAGCAATGGATAGCACTAGCACATAGGTGCAGTGGTTTTTTAATACCACAGATCACTGCTTTAATATTTTTGTATAAAAATGTATTTTATTCACAGTAGACAGACATACTTAATGTTTTATTTCTTGAACAGATCATTGCTCCTCCTGAACGCAAGTACTCAGTCTGGATTGGAGGCTCTATCCTTGCTTCCCTCTCTACTTTCCAGCAGATGTGGATCAGCAAACAGGAATATGATGAAGCTGGCCCATCCATTGTTCACCGCAAATGCTTTTAAATTGCTTTTTCTTTATATCCTTAGTGTGAATGTATTCAGGGAAGTGCATTCTTATAATTTCATTCCATAAATCCTTAACCGTAATTAAACTAATTAATTGGATACTGTGTATTTCCTAAAATAAATTTTAAATATGCTATGAAATTGCTGCTCCTATTAAAAACAAAAACAAAAGCCACACCATAAGTGTGTGGAGATGCCATTACAGCTGGCTTGAAGCTCCATCTTGTGACATGAATTTATTATTACACTCCACTGGGCCTAACAGAAATGGTGGTACCTTTAGCTCGATGATGCCAATGCCAGAAGATGCTCACCTGTCAGGCTGCATGTTCTCAAAGTTTAGCCTCAGAATACATTTTAATCTGCAGACAGAACCAGCCATGGTTCTTACAAAGTTCTAGGCAGTACCAAAGGAGCACGACATCTGTTCAATATCAGGAATATCATGTTCAGTATCATGGGCACACTGCTTTGCATCTGCTCTATCCAGAAATATTATCTATCCACATCACTTCTTACTACCCAGCTCTCATGCTGGAAAAGCTAATTTCTTACAGTTCAGGGCCCAGGGGTGTATGATATGTACCACAACAATCCTGTGTTTTCTTTAAAGAAATAAAACCTGTTCCTTTGGGAGCATATCTAAACACTAATAGTAGGTCAAACATATGACTTTTCTATTATATGCCCTCAGGATGAGTGCAGCCTATTATTTTTATTTTGTGATTTCTAGCAAGATCTAAAGGGTAATTAAGCTGGCTTAATATACTTTCTTTTCAGAACTTTTTTTTAAAGGGGGGGAGTAATGTGTTCAAAGCAGCTAAAATAATTTTGACAATTTTCTTTTTCTGTGATTTTTTGATTCCATTTATAATCTTAAACACATCAGCTAGAAGTATATGCTTAGAAGCTGAAGCCAGTAATACTGTCTTAGAAGTATATATATATGAATAAAGAATTCACTGAGACAGACCTGGAAAAGGTCACTTCTAAGGAACTTGCTGCAATCTGTATTCATTAGAGTTCAGGATAAAGGATGCTATTTATTTTTGTTAACCTATTTTCCTCTCTCAACTCAATAGTTTACCTCACTTGCCTGTTACTTGTTACATTTCAAACTGTAAGCTCTTTGCAACAGCACCTGTTATTACCATGTCTTCATAACCCCAGGGTTTCAGATCTTGTCCAGCTTCTGCCTGTTCACACATGTTGCAAACCTCTTTGTACTAACCTTATTACTTAAAGTATAGGTCATCTAGGTTCTTGGAACAGTTACTAAATAAACTCTTGTAAAAGCAAATAACTTTGTATGGCTCTTTCTTCTAACTCTGTCTAGATCTTTTTATCTAACTCTAGATAGATTGTGTAAATCCTTTTCAGGATAAGAAGTGTCTTTCAATTTAAAGTCTCTACTGACAGGTTTCTGGAGAAGACACATTTCTCCAAGGGACTCTGATGCATCCCTACTATCCCAAAATGACGAGGATCAACTCTCAGGTAAAGGATTTGGATACTTCTAAGTATCTTCTGTTTAATAGCTGAAACTGAGCTATAGAAGTTGGACAGGAAAAAAAGATGAAAAAAAAAATCACCTAAACTGATTGATTTGCCTTTACTACATATACAAAGCCAACCACTGTTAAAAACACCTAATTCTCAGAAGGAAATTAATGCAAAAAAGTGACAAAAGAAACATTACTTATTTCAACACAGTTACTGTAGTTTGAAGTTCATTTTATTGTTGTGTTTTATGGGTGAGATTTGTTTACAGATTCAGGGTTAATGCCACTGAACTCCATCTTAACAGAGCAACAAAATAACTCCAAAACAGGCTAGAGCAATAAATATCAAACCATTCAATCTAAAATGTATAAATATAAAAGTAATTTCTGAAAATGTAGGAAAAAACAGGAATCCATTTTTCTATTTTGGCCTTTTGTAGAGTACATTGTTGTGGTCCATCCGTATCACCTCAGGTCCAGCACGATTATCTTTATGTCTTTTCCAACCACATGGGTACATGGCTGCAGAAGAAGTCAACGCATTACTCTCAGAAATCTCAGTAAAATAGCCAGTAACTTCATTACATGTGTAAAAGACCAGTGAAAAGTACCTACATGGAACACAAAATCTTAACTTTTTCCAGAGTTGGACTACCTTCTCATTATTCCTACACTCAGTGATGAAAGAACAGAACAAAACAAAAAACTCTGATCTCTCCTTTTGAGGCCTAATGCTGACATTCAGGGAGCCTGACACCACATAATTTCCAATGTCTCTCAGCATGACTTCTCTGTATTGGATCATTTTATATTAATCAATAGGAGATGCTTCTGTATTTGAAGTGAACCTCATTGAAAAAACCAAACCCTTAATTATTCAAAGGTAAAGGCTCTTATCAGAAATGCCAGTGTTAGCTGGGGGATAGTTCTGGCTGACTGTACTGCTCAGCCACACACACACCATTATGCTGTTGAAACATCAAAAGATACACCAGTTACAGAGAAATGCTCAGAGAAGCCAGGGCAAACTTAGCAATGAAGGAAATGGGGCTTAATCTACTTCCAGCTGTACTTTAAAGCAGCTGGGATGTTTTGTTGGGACACCAAAATTGGAGAGATGAACTGATTCATTGCTTAAAAACGGAAGAGTATAAGAGTAAATCCAATTTGAAAATGTGAGTTTTGCTCCTTCTGAAAGCAGGTAAAAGGGGTGACTGATAGTAACAACCTCTGGCTAACCACCATCTGAATGGCAGCTTGTAACACTCACCTCATGGCTACTTAAGTAGTCTCCTGATGTCTACCTTGGTCAGTGAACCAAGAGTAATGAATTAGTAAAACAGGGGGAAAAGTATTAAGAAATATAATCTCAAGTTTCTGTTTTCAGCAGAACCATGGTCAAGAGTTTGAATAGCAAAAACAGTGTTGAATCATATACTTACATTAAATAACCTAGGGTCCTTTGTATGTGGATGGAATCCCTTCTTTTTACAAGCAGAAACTTCTAGCATGCCAGCATTAGTCAGTCTGAAGATGCCAGTGCTGAAAAGCAGAACATGAAACTCCTGTTACACTCTGCTCCCATTGTACACATCCAAGGTTTCACACACAAATTGCTTTGCTTAAAAGAAGGACAACAGGAAGGTGCTTGGTGACCTTCAACACACAGGAGCCCCGGCTGAGCTGGGTTTTTAAAGCTATTTTAAATCAAGGGGAGTTGTGTCCTGTAAAGGAAGAGATGATGAGGGGAAGGGGACAAAAAGGATCCCAGTACTGTTCCTGTTAGGCAGGTTAGGCCACTGAGGGATAAGGCTGGTTCACACAGGAACATATGCAAACCAGAAACTTGCATGTTCTGGATTGCATTTCACCCAGGGCAACTTAAAAAAATGCCAGCCTTCAAACCAGCTGTGTAAATGACTAGTAGGAGCACATCCTCCCCACTCTTTTAGGTAATCACACAAAGCACTAGAAAATGCACTGCTACAACTCCTTGGGTATTGAATAAAATGTTACAATCCCATCCCTCTGCAAAGAGAACCTATTACCTACAGGACAGCACCTGACCATATAAATGTTACAGGTTACAGCTGGTTACAGGGTGTCAGCATCAACTGTGAGAGAGGCTTGTGAGAGCAGAGATTTGGAAAGGCATGCAGGCATGCTCAGGGTTAGAAATGCTGGTGCTTGTGCCCTTGCCTCTCAGTCTGTGTTCACAGCTCTGCTACCTGAAGGGCCCATTTAGGAAGTCAGGCAACCAGGACAGGATTCACATCTACTGAGGCAGAAGGCCAGCAGGAAAGGCTGAAGAAATGCACACTCTAAAGAATGGAGTTAGCCCTGGCAACCTGAAATGCCAGGCACATCAAAGGAGAATCACAAATTTGTTGAGGTTGGAAGGAACTTCTGAAGACTGTCTGGTCCAGTCCCCCTGCTCTGGCAGAATCACCTTGAGCAGGCTGCCAGGACCATGTCCAGTCACGTTTTGCTTATCTCCAAGGATGCAGACTTCATGACATCTCTGGGAAACCTGTTCCATTACAAATCTTCACATTAAAATTCACACTATTCTAGTTTTTTTTCCAGATACATAGTTTGTAATTAATTAAATTCAAAAATAGATCCTTATTATCAAAAAAAGGGAATTTTACCCTTCTGCTTTGCAAACTGCAATTTGCACATCATTCTAGAGAAATAAGCCTAACTTCCCTCCACACTCTTAAGCAGACAGAATGAAGACAGATCTGCGGTAGGGCATTGGCAATGAGTACTCCAGGATAGCTCCTGTAATGATTACTTTGTTGAGCAGAATATGTAAAAAAAAAACCAACAAAAAAACCTGTGTCTGTGGAGGAAAGAAGAGAGAAACAATGCTGTACATAGAGACTGACTGAAATGCAAGTCTAGGCTACTTATAGAAAACAAAGTCACAACACATTGTTTGTGCCCTTCCTCTGAGTTGACATGTACCCTTTGCAATTGATCAGATTTTATGACAAGGAGCATGGAAAAATACCAAAATATTACTTTAAAATCTGAACTTACTCATTATGCTTTGGTGAACAAACAATTGCAATGGCCTCTGGCAACATTAGCTGATAAGAACAATGAGTATGGAGATCAACACTGGATAAGAATGCAGTTTGTGTTGGATGTGTCTACAAAAAAGAAAGGGAAAACTCAACATCATGAAATATTTCTCACAGGTCAAGGTCAACATACATTTAAGAAGGAAAAATAATTTGTTACAAGTGAAAGCATCAGTAATTCCCCAGGCTGATTTCTAAAGTTCTTCTTAGCCCAGGGTCTATATTGTTCTACATTGTTCAATGTGGAGAAAAGAAGGCTTTTAGGATGAGTTTCATGGAGGCATGTTCACAATCAGATATACAAGCAATTTTCTAATCATGGGGAGAAAAAGGTGGAATGAAGAAGCACAAGACAAATGGAAATGACTTAATTGTGTAAAATCTCTAAGAGAAAAAATAATATTAAATTTAAACAACACAGTACTCCCCTCCCTGACTTTTGAATATGGCATTAGAAAGTAATAAAATACCCCTAAATCAACATAAAAAAAAGTTGCACCAGCAAAAGTAGGCCCATTGTGTCAACAGGATGCCTCAGTTGCATTAAGGAGTTCTCTGTGGAGAACACGAGTGCTTATTTACAGCACTGCAATTTGAATTCAGTAAGCAAATTTGTATTACTCCAGTTGTTTTTTTTTTTTTTTTTTTTACATAGTATCTAGAGCCACTCTAAGAAAACCAGAATCTATGAATCATACGTACATGGATCCAACCCAAAGTGAGGAGATCATACTGATCCTGAATACCAAATAATTCTTCCACGTTCTCCATGTCACAGTAGTCTGGTCCTGCAGTTTGCTTTGGCACTATTACATGTGTAATAGTAAATTCATTATGAGTCTGCAAAACAAACATTGACTTAGGGTGGAACAGATTGCCTAAGGAAGAAATGCTGAATCAAAATCTGAAAGATGTCAGCTAACAAAACAGTACAGCTCCACTGATTCCAGTGCAGCTCTACCAACACACTGTACCTAAAAATATGCCTTAGCATTTTATCACGAAAGCATACAGGGTAGTATTGGTCACAACAAAAGACTGTTGTATTGAACTGCTCTCAGTGATCAGTGTTAAAAGACTGTCCTTTAAAATAATTAAAAACACATAAAAGAGCTTTGAGAAAACTATCATGATTTTCTGTGAAACAAGACTAATATTGCTTTTCTTTGCCTTCATGCAGTTCAAATACACTTGGGATCATCTAAAATTCTTCATGTCAGCATCAGCCATGCCATCTTTCCCAGCTCTCAAAGGACATAAAGTGTAATCTAGGTCAAAGGAAAAAAAACAGCCTGAAAATCAAATGTTCTACAGCTTGATGGGGGGATTTCTGTTTTGTTGTGCCACTATTCATTTGATGACTCCAGTGGATTCTGGCAGTCTTTATATTTCATTGTCCTGTAACTAAACCTCACTTACCTTACATGAATGCCAGAGAAAGTACTCGAAAAAGCCTTCATTGTACAGCATGCTGAAAAACTTGCTAGGCTTTACAGCAATAGCAGCATACTTTGAGCAGATGTTTCCCCAGTAAAGCAAGCCCACAGTGCTGAAACAACCACTCAGGTTATAATATGAAGTTCATTACATGGAAGGCTAACCATTTATATCTGCTTTTGCTCTGAAATCAATACATCACAGGATATTACAGCACTATCAAGCATGTCTTCCCCATAAAAATATGAGGTTTAAACTGTACCAGTTTTCCACAGAGAATTCCACATGTCTCTATTCCTCTTACTGTATTTGTCTCTGCCAGCAGCAGAAATTTGTGACAGAGATCCCTGGGCAAAATGACACCTCTGAGTGCTTCGGCCAATTGAGCTAACCAAGAATAAAAAAAGAAAAAAAAGAAAAAAAAGAGAGAAAGAGAGATAAAAAGGCATTTACAGCTAGCAGCTATAACAACGAAGATCCCTAAAATAAGGAAATATACACAGTGTATTACACTATATTACCACATGTGGAAGTATTATACTTACCACATCATAGACTTCTAATGAGAATAAATCTACAGAACAAACACTTCATCTAAATTGAAGTCACCAACCCACAAGATACACTCACTAGCCCATCCCCTGAGGTGACAGCTGGGACCATCTCCCAGGCCAAGGCTTTCCAGGGGGAACCACTGCAGGTTCTGTTTCTGGTCCCTGGAAGCCTATGGCAAGATTCAGACTTCATTTCACAGGAACACTAAATCTCAATCTCTGTATCCATCCATTGGTACTCAACTGGAAAATGTGAAACTGTGTAACTGTCCTCTTAAAATGAAGAAACAATAAGGAACTGCTGTGTTTGCACAAACCTGTCCATGGTTATTTCAGTATGGGCATCCTCAAAGTGAATAAAGACATATGCAGGTAGACAAAATAAAATAGGGAAAAAAGAAATGTGTGCACTTACTCTGAACAGCACTTAGAGTAGCTGCCGGCTTTAAGACCTGTTCCATGGGCGGCGAATGTCCAGCACAGCCAGAGGTGCCGCGCCTCTCCTTTTTCTCCAGCAGTGCTGCAGATAAGGAGCTGTTCTCTGGTACAGAAACACAAGACAGCATACTTCCATCTATCTGTTCAGACATAACCACACTCTCTTTGATTTTCTGATCTCGAGCTAGCTCTTGCTTCTTAAGTTGATCCTCAAAGAACTGAAACTGCTCTGATTCGAGCTGCTGCTGCCGCATGTGTGCGATTCGTTTCTTCTCTGCCTCTATTAGCTTTTGGTGCTCCAGTTTCTTCAGGAATTCAGTTTTACATTTGTTCTGAAACATACACAACATAGTGACATCCTCAGAACACCAAAAATGCTAGGAAAAATGGAAGGAAAGGAGCAATCTAACAGTTCAATAAAACCACAAAATCCTGTCATTAAAACGGAACTCTTTTGGAACCTGGTTACTGACCTGGAAAATACAACTATATCCCCAAACGTGGGATGGAAAACATAGCATTGATGGATGGAACAAAAAAGATGTTTCTCAGATGCTTTTTCCAAGACAAGGTTTTAAGCTATAGATTCTGTTTTCAGTGGCTTCAATCTCAATTCAAAGCAGACCACATTTGGAGCCAAGGAATCTTTTCCACTTATTGACATACTCATACTCAATTTCATTCTCTTTATAAGACAGAATCAGAGTATACCAAAAACGTATTTGGATCTTTGTAGACACTTATTAAGCAAATATAGCAGCACATGTATTTCCTAGCACACATTTGTATTACTTATTTTTAAATGACCAGCTGATTCTCAAGAAGAAATGAAAAGTCATTCCTAAGCAGCTCAGGAAATTATTAGCTTTTTGTAAAACTGGCATTTTACTGCTTAATTTTCAAGTTTTATATGACAGGAAAATATTCATGTCAACATTTAATATTCATATAAAACTTACTTTGTGTTGCATGTATTCTTGATATTCTAAGTTATATTTTTTTAAAAGATCTCTTTTCAGTTCGTCTGTCCGTGGGAATGCAACCTCCTTCAATTTCTTTGAGGTGGGATGGGGAAAAAGATAAATAAATTTACTTTTCACTTTTTAAAAGAGTCACCTGAAAAACAAACTCAGCGGTAACACAGATTTTTTTAAAATACAAAACAGAAAAAACCCCTGCTCTTCTCACAGGAAAAAAAAAAGCAAAAGAGAAAATACACACTATATCATCAGTTTATGAAACTTCTATAGTACATTGCTTTCAATAAAAATATTGATTACATTAGTGAAACATGAGACATGGCTGCTTCTTATCTCAAGGAAAAGATTAGTCCTTTTAGTAGGAGTGTGTTATCTCTGTCTTGTTTAATAGGAGTGTGATGACTAATGTTTTTGTTGTGGGCGTAATTCTTAAAAAAATGCTAAGACCAACTTAGAGAGTTTCAGGTAGGATCACTGCATTTTTCTCTGGAACTTCCCAGTCAGAAATATGTCTGAATATGCCCATTTCCAAGACGTAAAAAAAGGGTTTTTTTAAGAAATAGTTATGCCTGTAGCTTTCTGTCACAGACCCAGCAAAACAACAGTTCTTACAATACCAATAGAACCAATACCCAATGCTTTCTACTCAGGGCTAGTACAAGGCTAGTACAAGGCTTCACAATTATTTTGTGAAGGCTAGTACAAAATATTTCAGAGGCTGTAGGCAAGGGAGGGAAAGCAACCATGTGCTTAAATCCTGCTGAGTGCCACAGGAGAAAGCAATGTTAGATGCCCTTTCTCAGTAGGGATGTTCTCCTAGTGGACCACAGTTGGAACTTAGGCATGGATTATTTTGGTTTTGAGTAAAACATTCAGTTTAACAGTAGAGAAAGCAAGCAAACATGGGGGCACAGAGCAAGAGACACTCATGGTCCTACTAGCAACTCTCACTGGGCAGTTCCAGCTGTTTTAAGTTCAGTATAAGGCTACACTTATAATTTATTTAGGATTTATTTTCTAGAGGGGAAAAAAACAAAAGTAAAACTATTTTGTATGGAAATGGAGGGGAAAAAAATCTGTTAAAAACTAAGCAAATACATATATGGTAATAAAGAAAAAAATATACTTTACTTATTTAGCAGAGTAAGCAAATACTGCACAGGCACCAGTAATGCCACACATTTCTCCTTCTGTTTGCAATAGTCAGTTTGGACCATTATCCATTCACATAATTGGGACCAGAATCAAGCTAAGTACTGTCAACATATGCATTTTTAATATGCAAACATTCAGAAATATATGTACCTGGGCTCCCAACAATCTACCAACTTATTCAGACCATTCTCATTCATGTTTTAGATCAATAATTTAATTTCCAAAATAAAACATGTATGAGTAGTGGAGAAAAGTATCAGAAATTGAAGCTGTGATGGCTGCTATGGGTGCTCTGGGGAAAAAGAAGCTATGGCCTATAGGGGCTGGGAAAAATGAAGAGGTTCTCAGTAAAACATTTCATAAAGACCAGGAAACCATAACCCTACCTTAATAATATCTTGTTTTTCTGGTACTGCACATTGGTGATAGTCTCGGTGGCTGGGCAGCTTTTCTACAAATAACCTAGAAAATTAAACATGCATGTGTTTAGTCAGAAGAATATCCATGATAGCTCTCATGTTGGCAGAAAAATCAGTTTCACATAACTGTTAAACACTGAATTCCAGATGACTTGGACCAGGGTTCTACACACATGTTTAAATTAACACATTGTGGTATGGACCTGTATGGGACACACAGAAGAAGGACAGGAGACTATTTTCTATGACTGATATATTTTGGTTGCCATTAGTACTGGGTTAAGTTAAAAAAAAGCAAAACTACCCTCCACTCTAGTCAGTGCTAGTAAATCCTATTTTTATTCTCTTCATCTGTTCTTAGCCAAAATGCTGACTCCCCAATGGAAGACAAGAATGCAACACTGACTGTCACTGAAGCAGGTATTTTTACCAGACCAAGCTGCACAGATAAATTATGGCAACACTCAGCTGCAAAGAGTTTGTAATGCACAGCTGCTATCATTCTTTCAGCAATTTGCACAATATTCACCTCCAGACCCTCTTTTTATAGAGACAGATGCATTTGAAAACAGGTGGACTAAGAAAGGCTTGGTCTATTTTTCAGAGTATGAAGAAAATAAGGAGGGAGGAAGGATGTTTCCTTTGCAAAAATTTTAAAATAGGCACTGTAAAAAAAACCCCAAACCTTTCTGAAGTAATAAAACAAACCAATCAATCCCACAGCAAAAGTAGCTAGGTTAAAAGTTTAAATCTGCCAGTGATATATTTTTCAGCTGTCTATTTTGAGAATTGTAATGAAAGCTGGCCAGATTTGTTCTTTTGTGGTAAGGAGAATAATCATGAACATACATTGTAGATTTTGCATTTATTCCTGTAAGAAACATTAAATTATAGTTAATCCTTTTGGGGGGAAAAAAAGTAAAATGAAAGCAAGAAAACACTTTTCTCATGCTTTTTTAATTATGGTGCAATACTACCATTCTTAAGATTGGCAGATGCTCATAGGACATAACTACTAAAGGCTTAGAAATCTTATTTAAACATTGCTATTAAAGTCAGAAATTTTATTTAACCAACATGCTGACATATAAAGAATATGGGGGGCAACAGTGTCATGGTATGGCCTGGCAGAGTAAACTCAAACCTCTGTTAGGTTAATTCACGCCTGGCAGTTCACACGTGGATAGGACAACCCATGAAAAGGTGGCAGGAAGTTTTTTACAAATCTCACGCTCAGTGCAAAATATTTCCAGAGAACAGAGCTGTTCTGCAAGAACACACTAAACAAATTTCTCCTTGTGTAAAGGGTTTCTCAGGGCAGCTCTCCATTTCATTCACTCAGAATTACAAGCTGTAAAGGCTGATGATCTGCTCCCTTACGTGATGAACTTGTTGTAGAAGACGAAGGCGTTCTCCAGGTTGCCCTCCTCCATGTAGACGGCGGCCATGCGCTCCATCTCCACGCCCGAGCGGAAGTACCGCCGCGGGGTGATGTCCTCGTTGATGCTGATGTTGCTGCCCAGCTTGCTCAGGGCACGCACCCGCTCCTCCGGGCTCACTGAGATGTCTGTGTGGTCAGGAATAGCCACCAGCTTTCTCTGAAAATGAACGGTCTCGTTAGCTAAGAAAACATTCTGTTTCGCTTTCAGTAAGTGGTCTCAGTCAAGAAGCTCAAGGGAAATATTCAGCTGGTTTTTTTCTGAAAATAGGCATTGGTTTCTCCACCTCTAGCCACAGCTGAAACATTACAACATTTTTCTTAATTGCAAGTAAATTGTGATCAAAAAGAAAAGTTATTTTATTCCCTCCAAAAACAGCAGCAAAAAGGATAAAATTAGGAAAATACTTGTGGGAAAAAAATTAAGTAAATTACTGTAGAAATCACCAAAGGCAGTATAAAGTGTGTTCTCTTTAAAAGCCCCCACACATGGATTCTACAAGGTTCTGTCTTAAGTTACTGAAATAATTTGATGGATGTCCTGAACACTCAGACTCCTATTACATGATGTATAGCATTTGACTGCTAGAAATAGTTCAGGAAACAAAGAGCAATAAGTTCCTCTGGTGAGTCAACAGTTCACTTCAAAGATTCATTTCCAGTTTTAAATGAGGCAGTTAAAGACTAAGAAGTTCAAACTAATTACTGAAGAAGAACCATAGCTGCTTATTATGGTCATTACCTTCCTGGTAATTAATAAATAAATAAATGGCTACTGTAAGTTGTTTCCCTCTTACTTTGGTGAAATTTTTTACTCTTTCTATTCAAAATGCTCATTTCAACTTCTTAAAACTCTGGTTGCTGACACTCCATAAATCACCCATACATAAATATAATAAATTCCAACAAAACTTTCAGGCAGCATGCAGGAAAAGACCCATGGAGCTGAGAGCCACCACTGCTAAATTGCTCTCTTGAAAGTTTTCCTAATAGAAAGAGAAGTTGCTCAGCCACTGAAACACTTTTCTGTGATACATACCAATGAGCTGACAGTGAATGGCTGCTCCATGTTGTTGTCTGCCTGCAAACCAAGGAGATTGCTGTTTTCCTCCAAAGTCTCCATCTGACTGAAAGGCCAGTACCAATCCTGAGCTCAGTATTTGCCACCAGATGTCTCAGGGTTTAATAGCCCAAGGGAAACTGGAATATAGATATGCTGATTGTGGTTGTGTGCTGGAAAAAATAAGTCATTCAGATGAGAAATATATCCAAATGTCACATAACTTTGCATGCCAGCAGCCACTCATTACTTTGGTGGCACAGTACTTATACATTTAATAATAATTTAAAACTTACCAGGTGTCTAGAATTTAAATAGGGAATGCATAAGGGCTTATAGTGCAGTTGTGAACTAGTTGACCTGTACTAAGATTATTTCAGCAGATTTCAACACAATAAATTATTTTTACAATTTTTATAGCAACTTAAAAACCCACTAACTTTCAAGTATTAAGTGAAAAACACAGAAGTTTGAGGATTTAGAATCTGTGCTTCCTTGAGCATATGTTTACAAACATATTTATAAAAAGTATGAATCTGGTATCTTAATTTTCTGCTAAGACTATGAGAAATAAAACTTTATACACAAATTTGTATCAGTAATATAAAGCACAAAAAATACCTCAAACACCATGTGTTCCACCTGCACAGCTTGCTGGTTTCAACATTCAAAATACAATCAACTCTCACAAGCCAACGAATAAAAATTCCTCCTTGCACAGCTTTGAACAAGTAAAGAAAAAAATGTAGATGTTGTGGTCATCAAAAAAACAACCCAAAAGGAAACTAAACCAAAACAAGGAAACGCAACTCTGAGAGAGGAATGAAATACTCAAATTACACAGGAAATGTGAAAATTAAGTTTCTAATGTGTTTTTTCACTTATGTGCTCAGTCTAAACAGATTTGATCTTGCATGTCATGGGCTCTTCATAGGTTGCAATAAACTTACTTATGCTTTGTAAAAGCATAGAGTGGGTTCAGCAAAGACATTTTTTCAGCACACCTCTCTAGAGAGATGCCAGAGGACTCTGGGTTGAAAAAAACAGCCCTAATGTGTTTTTAGATGCTGTATTTCTCAAGTATCGATTTTTGTGTTCGTCTCTTTCTAATTTTTCTTCCAAAAAGCAATACTATCTATTAGATCAGTCCTTAATTTTAACTTTTAGTGCAATTCATTTTAAAGAAGTTTTGCTAATTAAGGTATTCAAACTGCTTGCATAATTTGTAACCAAAAAAATAAGCAAGGCTTATACATTCGAGAAAACAATCTTAGTTGTGGTTGCGGTGCTAATTAAAATAGTTCTCTAAGCCATTTAATTTTACATACATGGAGCTCTGGTGTAAATGATCACCTTGGCAGGAGAGCCTATTCATTGCCTGCTCACAAACTGCAGAAAGGCCCCATGGGACAATGATAAGGAAATATTTTTGCTTTAGCCTATTCCAAGAAACTTTCTGCTTTAGGGCTTGCTCCACCTGAAACCCTTCTTCGCTGAAGGACTGTGGATGTGGAAGGCTCTGGAAGAACAGAGCTAAAAGCTTGGCCAGTGCACAGTTTGTGTCAGACTTCTGGCCCTGCAGCCCAGATTCTATGCGGAAATAAAACCTTTAATCAGAGACACTGCATGCATACACTTTGTGGAACTCAGGAACAAAAACGAAAAACCAACCCAACCAACCAAACAAGAAAGGACTTAAAAAACATATTTTACAAATACTTATCCATTCACTTATCCATCACTTGTGAATTTTAAATTTTATTTCCCCTAGAAGCATCTGGGACAGCTAAAATACTTGAATGGAAGAATGGATTTGGTCTAAAATATGCATCCAAGCGTAACAAACTGCAAAATGTTCTAGTCACTCATGTATATAAAAATCATTCAAAAGTAAAGGTGCAGAAATGTATTTCTTTCCAATTTCTTATTTCATTTTGCAGCTTCTGGCAAGAAAGCTTTTCTGTAGCAGTTTTTCATTCTGCTTTCAAGGCTTTCTCCCTTAGGAGGCCTTCTGCAAAGCCTGGAAAGGAAATGGACATTAAGGACAATGCTTATGAGATGGTTCCCACTGAAGACATGGAATATGGACCAAATGCTTCTTTCAGCTGTTACCATTCCTTGGAGACCTTTCAGTCCAGCTGGTAGGCAATTGCAAAGAAGTTACTGCAAGTGGCAAATACAGGAGTCACTAATTAGGGGTCTGGGTGTTTTCTTGGGGCCAGCACTCCCAAAGAGGTCTTTAATAAAGAACCCTGTGGTATTCCCCCACCAAAATCTCTTTGGAAATGCCACAGGAAGACATCATGGAACCCTTTACTTGCAAATATTTCTCAACTTGACTGGCTCTAAGAGTATTAAAATTATAAACACAATTCAGTCTTCTTTAAACCTAAAGAAGCATTTGTTATAATTATTTTTTAAAGTGTAATACCAGGTATTTTAAACAGGAGACATCTGGTAATAGCAGAAACTCACACTTCCTCAAAATTGTGTCACAGCCTGGAAAGGATGAAGAAGCTCTGCAACAGACATAAGACATGCCACAGTGCAAGAGCTTAGCAGAAGAATGTCTGCAAATAAAAGAAGAAACTGTCTTTGTAAATTTAGTTTCAGGAACACACTAAAAATGAGACACTGTAAATAAAGAAGAAATACTAAGATGAATTTGTATCCCTTTTACAAAAATGTTATATAAGATTCAAATACATTCACTATTAGAGGTGGCAGTGTAACTTCAGAAAAAAAATCCTATAAAGATTGTGGGCTGACTTTTGACTGCACTCCAATAAATTATCCTTAACATGTGGACGCACGGGCAGAATTCTGAATGATTAAAATGCAGAGAGTTAAGATTTACTGCAAACAGCACCAGAGGCATGTGTGCCAGGGGCCTGGAATGCCTGTGTGCATAACGCTCCCCATGCTCAGCTCCACAGTCACCTTCAGCTGCTCCAAGGGCACGGCACTGCCAGGGGCTCCCCGCACCCTCACCATCCTTCTCTGTGCTCTCACTTTGCTGCCTCCACCGACTTCAAGGCACATTGTACCTGATCCAAATTAGAATTAAATGGACTTTTACTTCATTCTCCAAATCGAAATGCAAAGGAGCAGGCAGAACCATGAAGCCAGCAAAGCAGAGAGGTTTGTCACTTTCTGAGGCACTGCTGTCCTAGATTGATATGAGCTGGCTTTGAAAGGGCACCCTAAGAGTTTGTATAGTTCCTACAAAAATTGTCCAGGTCTAGCAAGTGATTCTGTTTTCCAGAAATATATTTCACTTTACAAGAGTAAAGATAAATTCAAATACCAAATCTCTCTGTATAGCTGAAACTAATTATACTCAAACATACAAAATACTTATGCTAATACAATGAACTACACTCCAACCTCAACCACAGGGGATAAATACCAATGCTAGCTTGGAGCTGTCTATTATACTCTAAAGTGCTCAAAACTCCAAGAGTGAAGATGCATTTTTCTACTTCACTATTTCAGGCATTCCAGTTAACTTAGATGGACTTAGGTAATGTTTGTTTGAGGAGAAATGCCAGGACATTTAGCATTCAAATTAAGTTTTTTCTAATTATGAGTTTTCTGATAGTTATTACCAAATAATAAGAATAATCTAATATCTATTCAATGGTTAAGAAATTTTTCTTGATTTCATTGGGAATAGCACTTCTCATCAAATCCCATATCCTCCTCAAAAAGCATTTGTTTTCCCATATGTCCCATCTTATTATTGTATGTATTATTCCTTGACAAATCCAGGTTTATTAAATCAAAGCCATTCAGCCACAAGAAAATAGAGCAAACTGAAAAAAACAGCAATTTAAATGGCATTGAAAGTCCTTCTGTTCAGGCTAACAAGCATGGTACCAAGTAGCAGGGAAATGAAAAGCAGAGAGAACAATTTTAAATGAAAGTACATGCCAAGAGTAGGACATGAAGACAGAATAAGCATATCCAGTACCTCAGGAGCAGACTCATGAGACAGAGGTGGTGTGAGAAGACCTGGGGAATGCATGCACAAACCAACCCTTCTGAGAGCTGCAATATCCCAATTCACCAAAAATTCCCCAACGCTCTCATGGTTTGCTGCACGCTGGCACATCAGGCATTGCCAGGCTGGCTGGAGGTGGCCAAGAGAGGCACCCTGGCTGCGCTCAGGGCCCATGCCCTGCTGGCTCTCCCCGTGACACACGTGTGGGGTGGCACTGAGAGGTGACACACACGGCTGCACGGCTGCGGTGCTGCAGGAGCTGCACGGGTGGTGTTTGCAATGCCTGCAGCACAGCACTGCAGCCAGGGCACAGCCTGGCACAAGGAGCAGGTCTCTGTGCCTTGCTGGGACAGACCCCGAATGTCCTTCCCTGATGGAGCCTGGCTCTGGGAGGTGACTGTCCCGGCCAAGGCAGGGACACCAAGCAGGACCATGCTCTGCCCAAGGACGCCCACAGGGACTGTGGCACCCCAGCGGGAGCTGTGCTGCTCCAGCTCTGCACACTGGACACAAAGACAAGCTTAGGGCGTCAGGACCTTCCAGAAACTGACTGCAGAGTGCTAGCACTGAATTTCAGCCCCTTGTTGTCACCTGGAGGCTGCTTTCCCTTCTTCAGTTCTCCAGAAGAGGCTGAACGAGCAATGTCGCTCGTTCTTGAGACGTTCTGAGAAATGTTGAATGAGCTTTTGGATTCTTAAACAAGTAACTGAGTAACTTCCATAAATATTATTAAAATATATATCATTTTCTCTTTGTAACATTAGTTACTTTGAAACATTTGAAACTTGAAACTTTGAAAGAGTTTCCTCTTGTAACACATTTTTAAATTTCAAGGGAATTAATCATAACAAGGACTGCACTGCTGCCAGCAACATTTATCAATATTTTGATTATTTATCTTCCAGAAAAATCTTTGTTAAAGAGATCACTGGCAAAGTTTTCCAAAGCACTTTCTTCATTCAAAGATTATGTTAAAAATAATCCATGCAATGATTTATTCTCTGAATATTTTTAATGGTTGATTATTCCAGAAATACTCATCCTTTTTTTTCATATTTTTGTGGAATGTAAAGCCTAGATGAGGTTCCCACCAAAATCATTCACTTCACTCCATTGGGATCAGGATTCTTAAAGTATATCTGGAAATATTTGCTAATATAGCAGCTGAAATGTAGTATAGTTCTTTTTGAAGCTACTCTTGAGAGAACTGTTCTGCAGCCATCCCATGCAAGAAAAAGCTTACTTTAATATTGCCATGAGAAGTTAGCACAATCATACTTCATGTTACTATACTAGGAAGTGTGATGATTACAGAATCCTAGAATAAAGATGCATGTCAAACCATAAGGAGGTCAGTCCTCATTAAAATAGCCAAATTAGCAAGTGCAAATAACACCTTTCAATTACCCATAATGGAACAAAGTTGTCTCAGCAAACTTTAAATAGGTCACACCAGTGATTGCCAGATGAAGGTAAAGGACCATTTCATGCCAGTAAGTCACCCATGAAGCATATACTTAAAATTCTGTACTTGGAAGTGGATACTCAAGTGGATTTGGTGAAAAACAGGTTAGAAATACAGGCACCTATCTCATTCAGCTCATTTTTCCAGGCCGTGTATTGGCACAGCACATGATTATTTATATACACACACACTTAGGTTTGATATATAAAGATGCTAAATACCAGCCTAAATAGCAAACTGCCTTCTGTTGGTTCTCTCCAAAAAGAAACAGCATATTCATCTGTCAACATGCTTTTTGTAACAAGCATTCATCATCACAGCAAGTGATTCAGCTGATATAGTAAGCAGTCTCTTCTGGGGAAAAAACCCAACAAAGCACTGAATGTCATGGCAAGAAGATTTTCTTGTGCAGAGGAAATACCCAATCCACAAAACTCAACAGAATGGCCTTTCAAAGAAAGGAATCACTGCGAGGAGCCAGTTCCTGAAAGCCCTGTGCCTTTCAATGGAAAAGTTGCTCTTTACAGCTACTACTGAGCTCAGCTCTAGAAAAGCCCATCTCAGTAACAGCTCTTAGTCTGACAGTGCTCTATTTAAACAGCAGCTCTAAGACCACCTCCCAAGCTCCACTAACTGCCAGGAGCAGCTGCTGAGCTATACAACCATCTCTCCTAGAAGTGGGTCAAGAACATTTTGTCTTTCTCACCGGTGAAGGAGCAGTGCCTCCCATGTCCCAGCACACTGCCCAGAGCCCCTCTGTGTCACTGGAGGATTGACAGCAGCACTTTCACCTGCCTGGGCACTGAGAGGGAGAAATCACAGGCAGGGGAGATCCTCCATGCACAGGTCTGCCAAACCCAAGTCTTGCTTATATGCTTAGACCACTGTGCTGTATCTTGGATCACAAAACTGAGCTTTATTTTCATCTAAAAAAAGAATGGGCGACACAAGGGTCTGTTTTCCCACTTCAAAACGAAGTTTGAATTAATTGTCTGAAGACTGTTATAGTTCTGCAAATATTTGGACTACTGCAATTAGCCATCGTAGTTTCTTGAATATCATTGACTACCTGTTTTCTAAGGACAGCATTTCTCTTGGCACACATACAAACATCACCGCATCAAGAAGCTGTGTTAATAAAATTAGATTGCTACTGGTTCTAAGACTCTGATAAACCACTACAATATGCAGATAATGTCCAACATGGCATGTGCAAGAACCTGACTTGTGCTCCCTACAGAGTATGTGAATGCAGAGCCTACAGGCTTCTCTCTCCTATTGCTTCACAGCACAGAGGACACCTCTGATTGGCAACTATTTTCTCATTCATTTTTATTCAGGCTGTTTTGAAATCAACATCTAGTATGGTTGTGCTACTACAACATAACCCAATGCATTTGAGCTGTACAGATAGATGGCATCTTTCTTCCAGATTTGTTAACAAGCTCTGTCTATAACAATACTAGTGACTTTTAGCAGAATGTCCTCAAAAAAGGACTGGAAATATTAAACATTCAAACATGCACTTGTGAACTGACAGTTCATGCTCTTGTGGATTCTTGTGTTAAAAGAAAACACAATCCCTCCTCCCCCCTCCTTTCTTTAGTGACACCATTCAGTTTTAGCAAAAAAGCATTTTTAACTTAATGGATAAATATCAACCATGGTAGAATGTCTTGGATTACAAGCAAAATCTTTCTTAGGCAGTCAGTGAAATATTACTTATGCAACACAGAACAGCATCTTTCCAGTGACCCACTAAAAGGATGTTCTAGACATGATGTAGAAAAACAGTGCCATTTCCTTCCTTTGGGAAATCCACAACAATCTCCCAAGAAAATTGCACCAGGGCACAGTAACCCAGAAGAGGACAGAAGTACAAGAAAGAGCTGCTTTTATACAATTTGTTCTTTGATGATTCAACTGAAATACTGAAAAAAGGAGATACTTGCAATCCATTACATCAGTAATAAAACTAACTTCCACCATGAAGACAAGAAGCTGTGTTGCTAAGGGAAACAAATGAGAGGTTAAAATCAGCACAGAGGCCTGCAACTCCATACACTTCTGAGAACCAAAGAAAGCAGGATTCCTTGCAAAGCCTTAGGTGTCACAGATTTATTTTTATCTGTATCCCTATTTCTCTCAGGGACAAGGTCCCACTAGGCTAGAGGGGTTAAGAATCTTCTGGTTCTTCCTATAAAATGCAATGATTTTTTTTTTTGGCAAAATACATTCTACCTAAATTTAGAACACTTGAGACTCCATAGCATCTAACAAGGACACTTGTTGATTAACTGAGTAACTGGTTGCAGCAATCAATTTCTGTTTCTATCAGATGACAAATTTTTATGCTGTCTTACTTTCTATAGTTCAAAATATAGGGGACAAAATAAAAGCGAGCCAAATTTATTTGACATTTCTGACATATAAATTCACACTTTATTTGAAGCCTATTAAAGTGCCTATAAAGAATGAAACTTGTTTTTTTGGCCTCACATCTAGAAAAAAATAATTTGAGGCATTCGTTCAAAGGATTCTGACTGTTTTGTACAAAAATGGTTAAGTAAGGAAAGGTAAGAAATGGATAGTGAGATTACCTACAGGATGAAGTGTGATCAATCAGTACGAACAACTACCATTTTATCTAGCATGATTCTGCTGTACAATGTTTATATTAAAATAACACAGTTAGTTGATTTCATAAGGGAATCTTTGACCTTCTCCCCTATTCCAGATGATTCAGGATGTAACATGCTATGACCAAAAAAAACCCAGGAAAAACAAGAGGAATGCCTGGTTCTATGAAAAGATTTCTGTGAGCTTTAGACTGCTTGTTCTACTTGGATAGTTACAATATTTCATTTCTCTTACTTAGGTTTCTAAGATTGACAGTGTTAAGCACATGTTTTATAGCAGCACTGGCTGTAACACAGCTCACAGGGCTGCTTGACAGTCAGCTGAATGATCCAGAATACCAAAGCTGAGCATGATGACTTTTGGTTGACATTTTGTACCCCTGCAGGCCAACAGCTTCATCCCAGTGCACCTACCCACAGTCTACCTTTGAGCCTTTCAAATTATCTGCTTTTCCCCTCAGGACGAGCCCATTGATCTTTGCAGCATACACAAGCTCCTTTTTATACCAACATCGAGCATTAGATGTCTCTGAAGGCTTTTTGACAGCAGTGCAGAGATGCTGATGGGTCAGAGATGCTAAAAGCTGCTCCTATGCTGATTGTGTGCAGAGCCCACAGCTTCCATAACGCAATTCCCTGTGTTGTGAGCTGAATGTGACTCATCCAGAGCTGCCAGTAGGAAGTGGTAGGCAGAGGGTTGTGTCTGAGGAGCTGCCTGACTCACAGCACCTCTGAGAGGCACCAGCACCTGGGCAAGATTGACAAGCCTGGGTTTTTATCATAGGAATTTCTTTACAACAACAGCACTAAGCCACTGCACAAGGATTGTTCAGGAACTGCACAAACAAGATAATTTTCTTTCATGGATTGATACTTCTATTTATAATGGAAAGCATGACCAGAAAATGTGTTTCCTGGCATAACAACCTAAATGTTCTAATTTTATCAAAATTGCATAGACAAAGACTTCCTTTACATGGCAGCAGACTAATTTTCAGAACAAAAATTGGAAGTGTAACATTTGGTAAAGAAATAAAATTTCAGGAGTCTCATAAAACCAGAAAAAAGCATTATTCATACATGTCCAGCAAACAGAGACCAAAAACTTAGTTTTATACGGTATTTGTTCAGTGCCTTCAATGCACAAGTCACCTTGCCATTCCCTCAGCAGCTGAAGGATTTTACAACATCCCTCACCTTGAGCTGTACTGTTCCTGATCCTGGTGATTAACTTCCAGGAAAAGCCTTAAGGCCTAACCTTCAGGAGGCTTAATGCACATAAAGAAAACCACACAATAAATGCCTTCACAGCGTCTGCAGAGCAATATCAAGTAATACAAATGACTGCAGGATTGATCAAAATAATTTTTAAACATAATGCTACAAAATACCTCCTTGTACTTACAGCCATTTAAAATACTGTACACACACACCCACACAAGGACCCCCAACTATGAAACTGGTACCTACAGAATTATACAGAATTTGGGATGAATGCTTCCTGCATTCCTACCCTATCCTGTGATCTATGAAACTCCAGACTTGTAAACACTGGCCTTTAGTTATCCAAACATTTAGCACTTTGACATGCAATATACCAGCTGCAATGCATTTAGTACATGAGAAAACTCATCTGTTTCAGAGTAAATTGCCCGACCAGCACCCACAACAACAAACCCGGGCTCCATTCTCCTGGGAACATTCAATGAAGTTCTAGGTCTATATCCTATTTTCTACAACTTGGTTGTCTAAGGCAAGTCATCAATATATGCTACCTACAGTTTTGGATAGTAATCCATTTAAGCCTGGAATGAGGAGAAACCTCACTTCTGTGCAGACAGAACTTTCTCAAAGCTGGTCTTCAACCTGGGGAATGAATGTCCTGAGAATTACAGTGTCTCCAAGATCTCATAATCTCACTGCTTCCCATTGTCAGTAGAAGGTGGAGGGTTTCCTGCCCATGACTTCTCAGAGCATTCAGAACCACGTGCATATTAAACACAAATCATTCCAGATCAAGAGGAATTCCCCCAGAAGAGACTTTCTGGCACCTTCCTGAAACCGGGCAGCATGTGCAAGAGTGAGACACATTCCTCAGGGCACTTCAGAAGGACACCTGAGATCCTAGAGAGGTCAAAAGGAGGCAGGTACAAAACCAAGTACATGAACAGAAAAAGCTCATCACAGAGTTACAGATGCTCAGCAACCACAATTTCTACTGGTTTAGATTCTTTCACTTTCTATTCCGATGACAACCTTTCACATATATACGGAAATAATTTAAAGCCAAAACACTATTATCGGTTTGATGTGCCCCTGGCACACGGCACCATTCCGGACTCCCACCACACCGCCCCAGCCCTTTGCGAGCCGCAGCGGAGTCAGCAGGTCCGGCCGGCCGGGCGCGCTGCCCGCCGCCCCCCGCAAGGCACAGCCCCTCACAGCCCCACGCTGCCCCCGCCGCTCCCGCTCCCCGCTCCCGCCGGGTCCCGCCCTGCCCGGAGGGAGGAGGGCTGTCCCGAGAGGCCTCCGCGGCTCCGCACCTGACACCGGGGCGGGGACGGGCGCTGCCCGGGCCGAGGAGCGGATGGAGCGGGTACCGGCCCTTGCCGCTGCCGCGGCCCCGGAAGGGGTCCCGGCCCTTGTGGCTGTGCCCGCAGGGGCCGCCGGCGCAGGCGGCGAGATGGATGGATGGAGGCGGAGGCAGCGCCTCGCCTGGCCGCTCCGCTCCCGCAGGGGCAGGGCGGTGCTGCTTACCGGCTCTCGCATCCGCGCTGGCGGCGGCTGCCGCGGACAAAGCGCGGGCCGGGGGGAGGCAGGAGCGCCGGGCGGCCTGGGCCTCGTCCTGCTTCTCTCTCTCTTCTTCTTCCTCCTCCCGCCTCGCCTCGCCTCGCCCGGCCGGGCCGCGGCTCCGCGGGCGCCCTGCGCGGGAGCGGCCCCGGGCGGGCGGGCAGGTGGCGGCGGGCACCGAGCGCCCTGCGCCGCCGCAGCCGGGCCCGTCACCGTGCGGGGCGAAGGGAGGAGCCTGCGCCGCGCCGGGAGAGCGAGCGAGCCGTGCCGCTCCGCGCTGCGGGCTCCGGCCGGCGCAGCCCCGCCGCTGCTGCTGCTGGTGCCGGGGCTGAGGGCAGCGGGAGCGCCCTGCGGGGGCGGAGGGTGCTGGGGGCAGCACGGTCCGTGCGCACCTGGGATGGGCCCCCTCCGCGTTCCCCACGGTACCGGCGCCAGCCCGGCCATCACTGAGTCAGTCTTTATGTGCTTGGGTACCGGAGGGCATGCACACCTCACCTGGGCTCTCCTGAACTTTGGGAAGGGCTAACTCAGGGGAAACAATGTTTTGGAGGAAGCTGTGGGTAAGGAGGAAAAGGACGAAAGATAACTGAAGGTGTGGTTGGCAGTGTGAGGCTGCTGTACCTGGAAAGCGGCATGCTGGACAGGAGGGCCTTCCTCTGAAGCAGAGGAGGTAGGCTGGGTTTCTGAGGAGGCAGGGCACTGCTGTGGGCTGGCCTAGATCTTTGCTGTTCTCTGAGTGTTCAGCCAATGCAGCAGATAGTCACTCCATGATAAGTTTGGATGACCCTTATGCTGTCTTTTTGCTGAACTTGCTCGGAAGGTATTGATCATATTGATGCCTTTCCTGGACTCCAAACCTGAACATGGAAGTCTAGACATGATCTAAGATATTTGTATTTAGCTCATCTTGCACCCCCAAACACAGTAATGTATTTTTCCTTCCCTCCTTTCATTGTGTGTGAGGCTGTTCTGGCTGCTTGGCTTCCGCTCTTGGTGCTGGTGGCTGTGGAGTGACACCACAGGTCTTGGCCCTGGCTTTAAGAACAGGAGGGACTGATTTGGGCAAGCAACAAAAATCCAGTATGTTCAAGCACCTACCTTGTTATCTTGGATTTGGCTGAGAGAGTTATGAAATAGAGGCTCCAGTCTATGCCATGGAGGGTTTTCACTGCACTGTTGAATTAATCCTGTCCTGAAGCAGTCATGGGAAGGACACTTTCAGTGCTGCAAGGATTTTGTCTGGATAGCTGATGATTTTCCAAGGGGAAATGTAAAGAATGGCTATTGCTATTGTCCAGACCCTGTGCATTCCAGGACTGATTTCTGATGAATGGCAATAAGAAGATCAAGTTTGCTTGCAGGAAACTTTGGTAAATGGAGAGCCTATCAGATGGGTATTAGGAAATTGTCTTCTGTTAGAAAAACTGGCAATCCTTTCTAAAACTCAGTTATGTCAGAGGTGCAATTAGGCTGAACATTAGCCTGATTTAGGTGTTCAGTATTGAAGACAGTGCACATAGTCCTCTTTCCCAAGAACTGTTGGTCACTGACCTGAATGTTTCCCTGTAAACTCTTGCAGGCTGGTTCTTCTTCTACAGCATGGGAAGATGGTCTAGAAAAGATTGAATTTGATGTCCTGGGGCAGCCCTTGGTGGCTGCTTCCAGGATGAGTAAACTTAATATCAGACCAGTGACCACACAACCAGATTTTGAGGAGCTGCTAGATTCACCTCCTTGAAAGGGCAGTGTATCCCCACTGCTTTCTTCAGCTGGGCAGAGCCATGTGCTCTGGCTCATGGAGAATCAGTTCTAGTTCGTGGTTAGCCCTGACTCTGCAGCAGGGAAAAGGCACTGTTGGTGAGGGTGGAAGGAGTTCAGTGCTGTGATTCTGGTTTTTCCCTCCCTTCCATGTACATTTTGTGCAGAGTCACACTGTCAGGTTCGTCCCACGCACCGTGTCTGAATGCTGGGTGGTGCTGCAGGAGTGTGAATGAGAGCAGAGCTGAAGGGCTTTGCTGCCAGATCCTCCACAGAGGCCCTCTCCTCCTCTTTGCCTGAGCTGGGATTGTGGCTCCTACTCCCCCTCCGTGCAGAGCTGAGCCCGTGTCTGTGTGGGGTGCAGTGTTTGCTGTGCCAGTGCTGGCTCTGCCCTGCTGCTTCATGGGGGTGGGCAGGTCTGCTGTGAGTTCCCTGGGCAGCCAGGACACTGGGATTTATAAATGAGAGGGTGTGGGCAAGAGAAGCCACTCTGTGTCTTGGACTGCAAACCACTCCTCCAGAAGCTGAGAACTCAGTTCCCAGTGGTACCACGGGTTGCTAGAGGAGGTGTGTTGTTTGCATGTGTTTGCATGAAGGTGGCCTTTGCATGTGTTTTCTGTATTACGAGAGACAAACATGTTTTGTTTATATTGCTCTCTATCTCCCGGATTATTATCAAATGGGTTTCACCTTCCACAAGTCTTGACTGAGGAATCTGGGCTTATGCTCCCACCCAGAAACACCCACAGTGCCTGAGCTCTCCTGGCTTGCCCTGCAATGATGAAGCCTTTGGTGTGATCTGTACCCCCTGGGATAGTCCCATAGGCAAGCACTGACATGGTGAGATGAGGACCTAGAAGAACTTAAACTTGTTTACTGATGGTGGCAGGAATATTTATTGAGATGGATGCGGTTGTCTTTTATGTACAGTTTGCTGCTGTTGCCCGGTTATGAGCATGAAGACAATTGTGCTCTTTGTAGTAAGAGGGGTAACAAACCATTAGTTAGTGTAAGGATAAGAGAATATCTGCATCTGTCCGACAGTCAGGTGCTTTTTCTCTGACATATATGTTGTGGTGTTGGATTTCTTGCATTTGGGCCAGTATAGCCAACTCCTGTCTGCTTAAATGCCAGGGTAGTTTTACAAGTGAAAACCTTTTGGGTCTTCCTTGCTGCTGTTGGTATTGTGAAGAGAGGAAAACAGGTGAAACACTATCAGGATGACAGATGACTCAACTTCAGCAAAGTTCAGTAAACAGAGAGATTATCTCCCATTTTGGGTTTTCAGGGGAAATCACGTTTGTCTCAAGTGAAATATGTAGTGCAGATCAAATCAGTCATATAAAAACAGAAATCTTCCAAAGTAAGGGATCCCTAAATTTTCTATGTAATGTATTTGTAATTTCAGTGGTCATTCACACAAACCCCAGCTTCTTCTGCAATCACCAAATTAGTGTAACACCAAAGGAAGTAGTGTAAAAATATTGCAAACCAATTGTCAGTAGTTTGTAAACCTCTATACCTGTACCAATAATCAACTGCTAAATAGAAATACCTGGGGTTTCTACTGCCTTCTGTGGCACTCTAAGCATATTTCTTCAGTAGTTCAATGATTTTCAGATACATTTTCTCAGTTGCATCAAGGCCCCAGAGGAAATCAAGATGTCCCCATGCAGGAAAATGCTCATGGTAAATGAGATTAGTGATCCGAGGAAGAAGCCTTGCTATGTCTTTTGGATCTGCAAATTTGTCCTGCCCACCACTCCAAACAGCAGTTGGCACCTTTATCTCCTCTATCTTGTACGCAGGAGGAGCAGTCTGTAAGAGAGGGAGGAGACCTGAGTGAGTGCTGGGTATCAAAGTTATGTTTAGAGAAAGGTTTCTGTGCAAGCACCTCTCTTGGTCTTTTGCTTCTGCACTGCCTACAGTAAAACCATGAGGATGAAGGTCTTACTGCTCATTGCCCTGACCCCATTCCCTGTCTTGCTTGTCATCACAGAAGAAGTTAAAGGAACACAGAAGATTAAAATGGAGATCCTTTGAGATCTGAACCAAAAGCCTTAGTGCAGGATGGTTATTTGTCAGTGTGGTAAGGGACCGTGCACAAGATGTTTTGAAACTTACCCTTATGAAAGGACAGTTCAGTTATCTTTCTTCTTGACTGCTTTTTTGGGCCATTTCCCAGCCTTCCACAGTATTGGGAATAAAACATTGCCCATTTCAAAATTTAAACTTCAGGTATGTGTGTATGCAAGATGTCTGAGAAGGAAGGTGTCCTTGGAATCTTTATCCACTTGCAAAATAATGTGCCACCCTTTGACTCACAAAGCAAACCTCAAAAAATAATCAGATGAGTTATAAGTGTTGCAAGAGGAGCAGAGCATTTTCAGGTGTTGACTACACAGTAAATAAAGCTCCTACAGACCAAATTTTGCCTGTTTCCATTTTTCCATACAGGATACTTTAGTTCTCCCCAGCAGTCTACATTGTGCCATACTGAACTATCCCTTAAGTTTAATTTTTACAGCAAGTAGCCTCTGAAAACCAAGGTATGCATTTCCACTTATTTTTTTTCATCCCCATTTTAGTGTTTAACTGAAACGTAGACTTTGAGGATTTCTGGGGAGGAGCTCTGTACTTATCCAGTCTAGGACCTGGATGTGACTCTTGGCCTTTTGGGAATGGCAGGTAAGCTGACGTGTTGTTGGACACATCCCTGCATCAGTAGGGGAGGCTGCAAAAATCTGTATATGCCATGTTTGTGAATCGACTCTGACAATTATGACTATTAGATTCAGGTGAAGCTTTGCCTAAGACCACCCTTCCCTTCGTTTTGTAGCATTCAAGGTGCTAGTATATGAATTTTTCTATTTTTAGTTTTTCCAGGACCCAAGGATGAGTTCTCAGAAAAATGAATTGCCTTACCTGGTTGTATTTCTTCATGTTTTCCTTACAGCCGTAGTCATAAGCTTGAAATTGGTCTGCATGTTTTATCTGTTAATATTGCAACAAGAACAGATAAAATGAAAATGTTAAGAGACAGAGTGCAGGAGTTGTTTTCTTGCATATGATTGAACTCAAGTCTGAGGCAGTAGACAGGATCCTAGGGATACTGAGGAGGGGTTGTGGGGTAAGTGGTTTCACCACCTTTCACCTTGCTAACATTTTCTCCTGATCTTCAACCACCACCCTCGTTATGTTTAAATATTAAAGCCTTGCTGCCCTATCTTAATTGGCTCTTTACTTAGGTAATGTAGCTCTTTGTGATGCAGGAGCATGTCAGGGCTCTCACTAGCCTGGGATACCTCCTCAAAATCCTCAACTTTTGTGTGCCTGCTTGGTCTGCTCTGGTCTGCTCACAGTAGTGGCAGTGATATCAGAGGTTGTGAACTGCATACAAGTATATTGGGAGCAGAGTGTGATCGCCTTAGCACTAAACTCTTGTCTTCTGTGATTTGTCTAAAAGGAATATCAAAACAATAAAGGGTTAACCTGTCTTACTAATAATGTGTGTGCATTTTTTTTTTTTAATCTAAACCTCTAAGTAACTGAGGTATGATAGAAATCTGCTAGCTCATCTCTGATTTCTGTCTCTGAGTGCTGGGTTTCTGTTCTGGATACCAGGAATTTTAGGCAGGGGATGTACAGCAGCACACATGTATTAAGGGCTGCTTTAAGTGGCACAGTGCACTTAAGGTTCATTTAAGTTCACAGCTCATAGAGTGATGTGTCTCTGAGCCAATGCCATCTTGCCCTGGTCTGATTTGGAGCCTAGGCAGAACAAGCTTGGGTCTGAAAGTGGCATGAAGTACCAGCAGAAGAGGCAGTTCCCCATTTTGCCATTGTGCCAGCAGAAGCATTTGTGCAGTAAACTGGCTTTTGGAGGTAGTCAAGGCTGCAATTAACCCTCTGGGAGACGAGCTTTAACCTAAATCCCTTTTTTGTCTGATTCATCCCTGACTGTAAAGTTCTCACTTATACCACCTGCCAAGTGCCTAGACTGTGCTTGTGTTCACTTCTGCAGCTTTCTGCATACATCTCCATAAATAAGGATGAAGGCTGGAAACCATTAGAGCCAAGAGAGGTGTGATGTGCCCTGGGGAAATCTCAGAGCCTGTTGCCAAAGGGGAAATTTGGGGCATGATCTGGTGAACCATGGGGAACAGGGCTCACTCTGTGACAGGTGAGAAGATGTGATGGGCATATTTCCAGATCTGTCAACTCTGGATTCCCCTGTTGGCTCCCAGTTGCATAGAAAGCCATCCTAAGAGTGTTTATGTGTCAGCACAGTTATACCTGCTGCCAGTGAATAACGTTCTGTACCGATGTTCCAGCCGGGTAGTGTCCCGAGTATGAATCTGTTCGACTCTGCAGACAAAGCAGAAGTGTTGTGAAGGCAGAGATCCAGTGCTGTGACAGAATAAAGCTGTGAAGGCTCTGAGAAACATACTGCTGCATCCCCCATTTTTATAGGATATTCTTCAGATATAAAAATGGAAGTTGAGGAAAGGTTCACAAATATGCTAGTTTACATAGGAATGAATACATGGGATTTTATATCTTTGGGATAATATTTTCAACATTCTCAACACAGAGAAAACATCATTTGAGAAGCATCTATGGCCTTTGTTTTCCCAGTTTGTATGATTTGTATAATGCTTTTAAATAGTGCTGTGCATAATCAGTAGAGAAAGATTCTCTACAGTTCTCTTTGGCATAATGAAGCTTTTAATAGGGACACTTGTTAAATAGTGAAAGGTGACTGGAGAACAGACATGTGAAAGGTCTGTAAGAACAAGAGGTAGCAGCCAGAGTAAAGGAATGCAATCTTTCTGCTGGGAGAAGTGTGGAGAAAAGTTTTGAGTTTTGGCTGGAAATATTTCAATGTGTACCAAACAAAAAGAAACCATTTCTTCTGTTCAGAGGAGTCAGATGTCTTGTTGTTTAGGAAAGAAAATATATGAATTGTGCAAAAGAGAAAAACATCTTTGTCCAGTTGCCCTTCAAAGCTTCTTCAGATTTACCTGTATGAAGCTTTTCTGGGAGGTGCTTACCGTGTTCATATTTTGTATCCTGCCCCCGACCAGGTAGCAGAAGATACTGCCACAAACTTTCCCCTGACATGCACAGAACCGTGTTACAGGTCCTTTCATCAGCTCATTGTATTGAAGAACTCCTTTGCAGCCAAGCAGTAACTGAGGGGAGGAAAAGTGCAAAACTTTTCTTAGCTGTTGCAAGATTATTTAAAGAAGAAAACTCCCTCTTCTTTAAGTTACTCTCCTTTAATAGCCTTGCCTCTTCACAAGGGGCAAGATTGCTGAAACTGCTTGCCATCCCACTATCCTTTACGGAGTGTTCTTCCCAAGGGCAGAGCACATGTTCCTCCTTCTCCTTGGCACGAATGCTGGAGGTCACATCCATCTGCTTTTAGTGCACTGATCTCAGTGAGAAAGGAAGCTGGCTACGCTGATGGCTGCAGAATATAGAAGTCCCTTTTTGCCCTAATACCTTTTCCTGGCAGGTGCAAACTGTACTGTGAGTACCACTCCTAAGTAAAGAGGGATCAGATAAATGAGAAGGGTGTAGAGCTGGATGCTCTGTAGTCGTATCATGAGTGCAGCTTGGACAGAAAGAGGATGTGCATCTGTGGTTTGATATAAAGCATAGCATGCATGATTTCCACATTCCCAGCGAATTCTATTAAGTTGACACCTTCTGCTGTTTAATTTATCACTTTAAAAGTAAATACTTTACAAGCATAAATGATCTGCATGTCTGATAAAATTAAGATGTGAAATATTTTACTTGTGGTTTTTATTAGTGCTTAAGGCTAGATTTAGTAGACTATATTAGATTTCTTTTGTTCTGGTATTTGAAAGTTTTCTTCAGAAATATTTGCCTTAAATAAATAATGGTGAAAGTATACCTGCTACCTTAAAGAAATTGCAAAAACCATACCATGTGAAACCTTGCAGCTCAGCTCCTTGGAAAGTCTGAAGTCTGATATGCTGAATTCAGTTCTAACTGAGCACCCCTTAAAGGTTCAAATTGAGTGAGTCCAGTAGAGACAAAGCAGAAAATTATGTCTTTCTCTTAAGAAGGAGAAATTCCTTACCCTGATCAGTGGCTGGGGAAGCAGTGCAATTGTTATCATAGGACTGGTAGAATGTGTGATGGTGGTCACTGGTGCCAAAGCAAAGAATGCTTTAATCTTCTGAGGCATATCAGGATAAGTAGAAAGTGCTATGAAGCCTACAAGCTCAGAAAAAGAAGTCAAGTTGATGAAGAGATGTCCACAGACCAAATAAATAAAAAAGCAGTAGGCAGCAAAGGAATGAGACTAGGTTAGCATCCCACTGACTGTTTTCTATTTCTGTGCTGCAGACCTAAAGAGAATGTTTGATTCTTGCTTAAAACCTTTATTTGGAAGATAAAGTTCATTCTAAGGATACAAGCTCATTAGAGCATGTCCTGATACTGCTTTTGTCAGAACTGATAACTTTGTGTCAAGGCCGGTTTTGGTTGAAAAGGTATATATTAATTAGATTTTTGAAATTCAAATTCTTTCTAAAGTTCCCTAAATTCAAAATAAAAAGTTTTTCAGCTTGTAGTCTCTAAAAGACTGTACATGCGTATGCTGCCATTCAGCAATACAAAAATTATCTGAAGATTGAGAATAAATTTTTTCCTTGTAATCGAGCACATACTTGCATGAAAGTGAATTCACACATAAAGGAAGAGTATAAGGAATTTAAATACATTCAGAAAAAGGTTGTTCCATCCTTTTTCTGAATGTATTTAAATTTATCCACTGATGGATTTGACTGGCTGACATAATTATCTGAAGACAAAGAAGGTGGTGATTTTGTCCGAACTACTAATTCTGTAAAAAGACTCTTAGAATGCACATATGGGAAGAAAGGAAAATAATTTTCTAATAATGCCACTTCCCTCAATTTTCTCCTCTCTTTCTGAGTTTGTTTTTCTAAAAGGATAATGGTACACTGTGACATAAGAATCTGCTTACAGACCTTATCTATAAATCATAAACACTAACACCGACTGTTTGGTATCCAGGCAGTTCTAACATTACCTGCAGCTGACCCTTCAGAGTGACCAATATAGTAAACATCCTTCTGTCCAGTTTTATTCAGGATGAAGTTCAACTCTGCTGGAATATCATATTTACCTATCTCATCGAAGCTGTGGGGAGAAACACAAAAAGCTGGCAGACAATGTGACTGTCACAGTGTGAGTTCCTGACTGTCAGTTTTGTTCATGGCAGCGAGCAGGAGCCATTGCAGGAGGAGGCTGCGCACGGTGTCTGCACCCTTGCCTGAGCTGGGGAATGGGCAGAGGGTGCAGCTGTGCAGCCTGGCTGCCTGGTGCCCTGGGCTCTGTGTGCATCAGGTGCCACTTTCACCTGACAGCTGCAGCCCCTGGGGAACTGAATTTAATCAGGGCTTTCACCTGCATGGGTTACAAGAAATATTTTTCTCTCAGATAGCATCAGTTGTGGTAGATCAGATTTCTAGGCTGAGCTGAGCAGTCTCCTGTCCTTTCTGCCCTTGGAACATGGTGTCTGGTGGGAGACTTCAAGGTGACAGATGCCTCCCCGTTTTGGAAGCCATTTCCCACAGAAACCAGCAAAGATGACCTGAGTACTTCCTGCTTTGCTTGTGTGTGCTGATTCCAGAAGAGCCAATCCAGCTCATGCAGCCAATTCCTTCTTAAAACCTCCTTGATATGCCCAGGAGTGGCTGCATCTCTGGAAAAGAGTTTGTCTAGTCTCCTGAAATGTTGCATGTCCCACTTGAAGTCAGATTATATGAAAACATGTCATGTTTTCATATAATTTAGAAGGGATTTTTTTTTCATCTAGCCAGAAGGGGAAGGTTGTGCATTCTAATGGCAACTGCCTAGTCTTGCTAGTTCCCTGACAGTTGCTTTATTCAGAAATTCTTTCTCCAAAGAGTACCTGAACTGCCAGAACTCTTTCTGGCAGGGCTTAAGGGTCTTATGTTTTAAAGACCAGGTGTCTCCTCGGCTGTTTCCCAACCAGACATCATAGCCAGCATCTGCAAGGATGAAGCCCAAGCTGTTGTTGGGCAGGTTGGCAATCCAGTGAATAGAATCTGATAAAAAACCATGATGTAGCAAGACTGCAGGCTTCTTCCCTACAACAGAAGAGATTTTCTTAAGCTGTAATAGTAATAGGTAATGTGTACTTAAATGTGGGGTGCAGAATTTGGTTTTGCAAGAGGGTTTTAACCAATATACAGAATTCAGACCCCATTCTAGGCTGACTGACTAGGTACCCTTGCTGAGATGGAAAGGTGTGGAACTTTGCATTTGCAAAGGGGAAGGATGGGGAATCCATGTGAGAGTTGGCTCTCATACTGCCCTTATATCCTATATGTCATACCTGTATTGGGGCTGTTCCTTCCAGAAGGAATTCTGACAACACCAAGAATGTATCCATCCTCCGTTGGAACTTCGTATTCCTCACTGGGGAACCCGTGATATCTGATAATTTCACTCTGTGGGAAGCCAAAGGAGAGTTTGTTATCCTGCATTTACAGTGAAGATATTGGTGTAAGAACTGTTTGGAGGCTGCTTCTGCCCAGGAATGTGAAGCTAGTCAAGAACATGCCAGGGAGATAAATGTGATAGCACATTGCTAGCCTTTCTCTACTGCTCTGTGTGGTACTGGTAGGGGAGGGACAGGGATTCCTGCAGGAAAGCAAACCCCAGGTCTCTCTTTTTAGTGGATGATCCTATAGCTGCTATGGGAGGCTGGAGGATGCAAACAGCAGCTAGAGGAGTTGGGATGGGTTTCTGTGAAGTGGTTTGTGTATTCTACTTAATGCCTAATATCACTCAAATGGTAGTAATTGCTGTAGCTGTGGCACTCAAGCACTACACAGATTTATAAGAGTAGCAGAATGCAGTAAAGTCTTCATCAGACCTGCTTACATGGTAGTTGTCTGGAATTTGGTTCCCTGTTATGGGGCAAAGTGAGTAACTAACCTTTTGGGAGATAGTTTATCCTGTTTTGCAAGGGTGACCCAGGTCTGTATTATGATATTCTGCCTTGGAATGTGGTCAAACCACTCAAATAATGTCCTATTTTGCAAGCTATCAGTGGAAGGCTGAGAAGGAACATCATGTATTCCTGTTGGTGTTGAATTATTCTAAAACAGGTCTGACACATCAACCCCAAATTAGCATCCTGATAATGAAACAAAGATCTGGCAAGGATAACCTGCTAAGCCAACCTGCAGGCATAAGGTTGGTAGTCAATCACTTTATAATTTCACTGCCCAGTCCACTTTCATAGGGTTAAGTTCTCCTAATACACCCCTTCTTGGAGTGTGTATGAAGATTTCTCCTTTGGTTGGGATGCCCCTCAAAGTTACTCCTAGAGGCTGAGCAAAAGAGATTTTGCCCACAGTTGTTGGCATGGGTGAGGGTGAGTTATATCAATCTCTACTTTAATAATTGTTTATTTTTGCTAGCTTTAATACAATTGCTTTTATACGATTGCTTTGATATAATGCACTGTCCTATATTATCTTATACCAGTAGTTTTAGCTACTCTTCTGTATAGTAAAAAATTCTGATTAGGTTATTTTTGTCTAATCATTAATTATAATAAATCATTTTTAATATAAATATATCTGGTTTGCCATGGTTAGTCCTGCAGGACAAAGTTGTAGAATGGTCACACCTCTATAATTCCTTAGGCTTCAGCAGTCAGAGTCAGAGGCTGAGACTGGATTCAGCTGCACCCAAGCTCCTCTTTGAGGAGTTTAGAAATCAAGAGGGTTCCTTCAGCACCTCAGGACTCAACAGAAGGGCTTCTCTAATAAACTTTGTCTGCAGCTCTCACTCTCCCCACAACAAGGTTGTACCTTTCCAGACAGAAAGCATGCAGCAGTATCTCTATCTGATCCACAGGGAATCCTTTCTTGCTGAAGTGAGGTTAAGCAAGCCACGGAGGGTGGATCTCCTATTTCAGACTCACAGCACCACCTACTACACTGCTGCCACAGTGAGGAAATCTTTGGTGATTCAGAGCAAGAGGTTTTGTTTTGAGAATCTGTTGTTTGAAGAAGGGGTACAAGCACCCTTAGCACTGTACTAGGCAAAGAGGTTGTTACAGAAGGGCAGGCCTTGAGACTAGAAGCCAGCCTTTGTTTCCGCTGCAAAGGAATTCTTCTCTCTAGTTCAGACTGTTTGGATAGGAGCACCAACATTTCCTCTAGGTCTGTGGTGCTGGAGGGACCCCTTTGAAGGGAACTTTAGCCTCCTGATAGGCACTGTTAGTCAGTGGTAGTGGGAGAGAAGCTTTAGGAAAAAAGGAAAGAAAGGTGACCCAACTTACAACATTCATGAAGCATTCCGGGTTGCGGCGCTTGCAGCGGCTTGTGTCAACACCTGCACTGGAGGCTGCTGAGAATCCTGCTGAGAATCCTGCTGGAAAGGCAATTCCCTGGGTGCAGAGCAGCACAAGGAGGCACCACATCTTGGGGCTGTGTGGAAGAGCACGTGGTTTTGGTTCATTAGGAAGAGAGCGGTGTAGAATTCCACAGAAGGACCCAAGAGCAGAGTCTCCTGAAGGTTGCCCAAGGTCTGTTCCCCAGGGGCTGACAGAATAAGTACCTGTGTAAAGGAAGGATTGTCTACAGCTTTTCCTGTTTAATATGGATTACAAATGAGTAAAAGGCTCCAGGATGAGAAGGAACCAACCTGGGGTCTTGTGTTTATACGACATTGATGCTAGTTTGTGATGAGTACCTTCCTTTCTCTCTACATATAGTCTTTTCTATTGTAAATCTGTCTTTCTTGGAGAAAAGGCTGAATCTTCCTGGATTTTAGGCATTGTCTGGTAGTCACAATAAGCCTTGTCTGAGCAGAAATTGTAGTGCTCTCTGTGTAGTTACTGCCCTGCTTTTTGGTTGTAGCCACCTTTGTAATTAGCATGGATGGAACAGGTCATAAACCCAGAGTGTTTTATCTGAACCACCATGGGAAAGATCATTAAGGTTTTGGAGTTTGGAAAGGACAGGTAAAATTTCTTTTATTTGTTTCCTCTGAATTTCTTTAGGATGGAGGGAGTGAGTGGGTTGTCAATTATCTTCATTTTTCATTAAATCTGTCGTATCCCTTGAGTGACTACAACATTTGGATTAAGCCAGAATTGGAATATTATAGATAGATGGATAGATATAATATGAAAGTTATATATCATTATATATTATTAAAATATATAGATATAGTGTAATATTATATTTTTAATATTGAAATCCAAACTCATTGTGGTCTATCCACTTTGTAGGAGAACACTCCAATTCTTCTGTCAATACAACAGAAATCCTCCTACCTGTGTGCTCTGGAAGCACAGTTTCAGAGTAAATATTCCACTGCTTTCTGCTATTTTATTTAGTTCAAACAAAAGTAAAAAACACATTTCTCTTTTTCTGCATGTGGAGCGTTGTTTGGAAAAAACTGAGAAGTTCAGCATGTCACAGTTTGTATTAAAGATGAATCTATGCGGTAGATAAATTATTACCTTTTTTATGATGTGCAAATTTCTCTGTACTGTACTGAAGATGAAAGCTTTGTAAATCAGACATAACGCACCAATCAACTCCAAGGCTTGGCACACAGCTGTCTCATTAATTTCAATGGCCAAGTCATAGGGGCTTTGAACAATAATCTAGTCTTTTTATGCAACGAAACAATGCCAAAGAATGGCATTTACCGTGGCAAACTGGAAATAACTGAAATATTTTAAAAAGAAAAAAAAAAGGTAGAGGAAGATGCCTGAAAGATACATTCATGCCATTTCTGGAAGGTTTTGGTATTAATGAAAACAAACCTTAAACCTAGAAATTCATCAGTGTACTCTTGGGAGAGTCCTATGGCTTTCATATACAGTAAAAATGGGACAGAAAGACACCAGGCTAGCAGGTGTCAGAATCTCTGGGTTAACTTACAGGGAAAACTCAAATTCTTTTGCAGCTATAAGATTTATTTAATCTATGTACATGCTTTCAATGCTGAGATTTCCATGCATCCACAGTGACATCCTTAGGGGGGAAAAAACAAGAAGAAAATGAAACCATCAGTTACCCTTTTTCCCACTTGCATGGGCCAAAGGCTTTTTCCTCTCCCCCT
Organism: Ammospiza caudacuta; assembly: GCF_027887145.1. Classification (NCBI taxonomy): domain Eukaryota; kingdom Metazoa; phylum Chordata; class Aves; order Passeriformes; family Passerellidae; genus Ammospiza; species Ammospiza caudacuta. The sequence goes on along the minus strand of NC_080601.1, from coordinate 22,048,815 downwards.
CTGGCACACCGGCCCTTTGGTGCACAGCAGTCAGCAAGGATGGCAGGCTGGCTGCTCTGAGAAGCAGCTGCACAGAGCCAGGACAGCACACCTGCATGGAGACAGGCAAGGGAGAAAGAGAGCATGGATGCATAGGAACAAACTCACCTCTGGTTTGGCTCCTGTGCTTGCCCCTCCTGCTGCAGTTCCTGGTCAATCTCCTGCTGATTCACTGCCAGAAGCTTGTGCCAATGCAAGGAGCAGCAGCAGAGTTCTGTGTGAGATCTGCATGCATGGGAGAGCATGTTTAGGTGCTGTTTGCTTGGCAGTATTTAAGGAGTGGAGTTTTTCTATGATAAATAGCACCGTTGCATGAATTCTGAAAGACCAAATTGCACCATGGATCTGGTGAGGTAAAGAGGCATCTAACCTGTTATTAGAATACTTATGAGGAACTTGGTTATTCTTGTTCCCTGAGGCTGTGGCAGATCTTTATCTGTACTGCTACCTGTCTTACTAAGTGCTGTAACTACTATATTTTGGGATAAAAAGGAGGAAGGATCCAGCTTTTTCAAAACTTTCTAGCTACGAATATGATCTCTGCTGCTGAGAGTAGTACAAAAACTATTTTGGTCACAGGTTCCACACCAGTTGCTTGTTTTCTGAATTGCTGATTGCCTGGGACAATCCTTCTTTGTTAGATAATCTTAGAATAAAACCAGAAGTGATTTCAAAGGTGTGAACCCCACAACATACAAAAAAGAATTTGCTCTGAATTGCCCTGCTTCTGTAGGGATTCTGAGGAACTGAATTAAATTTGAAAACATTGTTTAAACTTCGAGTCAAGAGAGGGTGCTAACACTAATTCTTATTATTTCCAAGCCCCGTCCATAACTCTGTGAACACAATATATTAGAGACCCTGCCTCACCACTGAATTAGTTGAAGTCAGCCTGAGGGGCTTGATCCTCACTGAAACTGGCCTGGCTTCTTGATGCTGCAAATTCTTTGAAACGTGGGTGCTAATGATATGCTGCCTTGCCTGGGAAAATGAATAGAGTAAGTACTTGTTAGTAAACACAACCTACCTGAGAGTCACCACAGAAACAGTTCTGCTTTATGAAATAGGGCACACTCTGTGGAAAAGCCAAAAAGGTGATTTCTCAATGAAAAGCATCAGATCAGCAGGTCTGCTACCCCCACTTAGTGAGAAATATTGAAGACTCTGCTCTATTCCCAGATTACAACGTCCTGCATTTTTTGTTTTATAGAATTGCCAGCTGGGAATGATCTGCAACATTTTACCTATATCACCTTGTAGTGGCATATGGGATGTATGGTATACTTTCTGATATTGTTGATGGGAATCAAGTGAAGAGCAAAATATATGTTAGCCCATCTGAAAAGGAAAAAGAGAAGGAAAGTAATGCATATAAACAGAGAATAAAACCCACAAAGCCTAGAAACACAAACTTCCCAGGATGGACTGCCCTGACATAAAGAGCCAGGGAAGCTGAGACAGTAAGTATTCTGTTTTAAAATGCTGTGTCAAAACTGAAGTGCAGGTGGTCAGGCCTGGAGCTGGACTTAGCATGAGCTCAGTTTAGTGTTACAAAATGCAGGCTGTGGTCCACGCCATGGAGGGGTTTCTTTGTGTGTCTTGGGTCTGTTGAGTCAGTCCTGTCCTGCAGCAGAGGTGCAAGGGACCTTGCAAGGATGTTGCACAAGTGGTTAACAATCTTCTGAGGGAAAGTGTAAGGTGTCAGTGTCCCTCTTGTGCAGACACTGGCCATTCCAGGACTGCATTTCTCAGGAATGTGCATTTGGGAGGACTGCTCTGCACACATGACTCCAAGAAGCCACAGTCTGCTTTCCTGAGAGTAACGTGGCTCGTGGGATTTGTGGCAATACAAATTCTAGTGCTTGGAATTTAAAGAGACAAATGATCTTCTGATTTTTATTGAATATGCTGTTTTTAAGCTATTGATATCTAGTTTAAAAATTAGTTTACCTTATTAGTGCCCTAGTAAAGTCTCTTATGAAAAATATTTAGTTCCCTTCTGGCTCACAGGAAACTTTTGAAGTATTGTTGAATTCTGTTAGGAAGTAAGAATCATGTTTCCCACACAGACTGGGTAGGGGACAGTTTGCCCATGCACTGTCTTGGCACCTTTTGGAGAAAAAAAAACCTTATTCATATTAAAAAAAAAAAAAAAACCAAACGTTTTTCAGGATTCTAATCTTCATTTACAAGTATGGCAAAAAGCACTGAAGCAATAGGTTAGTCAGAAGAGAACCTGTGACTATATACATTTGCATGAGTTTCATATCTCATCATGGTTGGGCTGCTTGACTGTTCTTCAGCTGAAGCTCTGACCAAAGTAGTCATTTCAGTGCTTTTCAAGAGGACCTGGGATGTGATGCTGGATTAAATGGTAATTTACACTGTGTTGGGAAAAGTAAGTGTTGCCTGAAGCTATTGCTCTGATTTGGAGAGGATGTGGTTTTTTGGGGTTTTTTTGGGGGGTTTTTTTTGTTTTTTTGTTTTTTTTTTTTTTTTTGTTTTGTTTTGTTTTGTTTTGTTGTTGTTGTTGTTGGTTTGTTTGTTGGGGTTTTCTAATACTTTTTCAGATTACCATACATTTATTTATTTTTGTTAGAAAGAGATTAATTAAACTACTACGTTGTTTTATGTAGCATCTTAGTGATTCAATATTTCTTTCAACAGGTTGTAGCTTATAAATTCCAACAAGCTGGTCAGTAGATGCAGGAGGATGTGACTATCTCAGGATCTTGATGTGAAGAAGATCTTAATGAAATACTGGTGAGGAAGACCTTTTCACCTTTGAGGTGTTACTCACTCTTCCATGCCCTTAGTCCAACATGATATTCAACACATGCTTGAAGAGCAGGCTGTTGTGAGGATCCCAGTGGGTCTGCCACGGGTAAGTGTTGTATCTGTGTCTGTCACTGCCAGCCTAACTTTCCTCTGATAAACAGCCACTGAAAGGGCTACAACTGGTGCCAACACAAGAACACCACAGCCAGCAATGTTGTACTACTTTAATTAGATAGAATAAGAAATTTTATACGGTCCTCCACCTCACTGAGAATAAATATGAACATTATTTAGAAACAGAAGTTCTCAAATGTAAGGCAGAGGGCTTGGATTTAAGATGCATACTTACATTAATATGTTTTTAAACTTTTTAAAAATTTGCTAGAAATACATGAAGGGTGATTTAAATTATAAAAGGAAAATATATTTTTGAGGTGAATGCAGAAATTTGAAATACACATGCCTTGCTCGGAAAGACTGAGTGTAGTACAGAAATGCCATCAGCACCTTATCCTCAGGGCCATCAGCAATAATTCTCTTCCCAATTAGCATATAAAATTATCAGGGTAGACATGAATCATATTCATTGGTTGGGCTGGGCTAGAAAGAGAAGATGGAGCAAATGTGATGAAAGCAGTCGGCCTGTTTAATTAAAGAGTGAGAGGCTAATTATACTGGGAGTTCTCGTTAAAGGCGTGGGATTTAGGTGCTTCCCTTTTCCTGACAGGCATTTGAGGTGTTCTTGCAGTAGGTTTGGAATGTATTTTAGTCAACAGCAGCTTGGGTGGCAAGCTAAGTACAATTCTTCATTATTTTAAGTTTTAGATTTCAAGCTCTTTATTTTTTTCACTCCTCCATTTCTTTACTTGTGTAACTTCCTTCCCTTTTTTCTCCCTCCTCTCCTCAACCTGTTTTTCTACTTTCCTTTTTAGGTAACTGGAGGATGTTATTGCAGAAATGACAAAGGAAAATGCTTCTGTGTTGTAACTTGTTCCATCGCCTCCCGTAGGCTGCTGTTCGCATGTTTGCCTCCCTGGGCCGGGTTTCTGAAGACAATAGTTTTATGCTACTAAGTAGAAAGCACTGAGAGGAAACACAGCTTAAGAAAAAGTGATACTTTCACGTTTACTATTAACCAGATTCAAACAGGCTCGAGCACATTTCAAGTGAGGGTAACTTGGGCTGTTGAACAAGAAGGAACTCCAGAGTGAAGAATAGGCATGGGAATACTCTATTCAGAGGTACGTGACCATTTTCTGCAGTTACTGACGCTGTTCAAGGGATGGATATTCACTGGGCTTGGTTTGCTCCCTTTGCAGCCTCCCATACTCAGGCTTATAGAAATCTGGAAGTTTTTTCCCTTTGGAAATGTTTTCCTTTGTCTATTACAAGCTGTCAGTAGTACTGTTTATAGAAGCAAAAAAATAATGCACTAACTGGCATAATTATCGTGGTTTCACGAAGTGAAATGTGTTCAACATTTTCTGTTGTTCTGTGTTGAGATCAGAACGATTCTGTACATGGTGCAAGCAACAAACAGCTTTGCAAAATGAAGACAACTACTCCTGCATTCCTTGGCTTACACTGAATAGAGATAATTAAGTTAATGCCTAAGAAAGCATCCCATGCCCCCCATATCATTTTAGGAAGGTAATTGTTTTTTACCTTATCTTTATGGGTTTGTCCCCAAACTACAGTTCATTTAATATTTTCCTGTACTTTAGAATAAATTCTACCCAAACGTATTCTGTTATAGATTTCCCATTTGTACATGGGGACAAATGAGGATTTTGGTCCTTTGTGACTATGAAAAGAGTGCGTTGCACTGTGTTTGTTTTTCTGGAGGTAGCATTACATAGCTGTTGCTTTTAAAGGTTACATTTCTATGCTGAAAGCCACTCTTTTATTTTCAAAAAGCTATTCCTGAAATCAGGAAATCAGGCATCTTCTCCTCTTTCAGTATTACAAGGAACTTGAATCTGTGCATTCATAGGGTGATCAGCTGAAGAGACTGTAGCTTATTCTGAAAGGATTTCTTGCTTCTCTCCAGATCTGCTACTCTGGGATAGTATTGCAATGGAAATCAGTGTTGTCTAGCTTAATTACACAGGTTTTTAAAGCATGTTTAAATGCAGTCCATGTTTCTCATGCTTATTAGTTAATATTTTCATATAAATTCATTTTCTCTCTTTAAACATTTTGAGAAACAGTTTTCTGCATAAATTATGGTTCATATGGTAAATGATGTAAATTATACAGGATAGAAAGCTAGGCAACTGAAAATAAAGAATTGTAGGTTGCCTTTTCTGAGTAGCAGAACTTAGATATTAGTGTATTCCTTGGCATCCTAAACATAATTTAGACTTTCCTGTTAAGTTGACAGCATGCTGTTCGTATAATTTTAGTGCAAAGGAAGAGGCTATGGATTGGTTCAGAATATTTTGACATTGCAAAATGTTTTCCTTTTTTCTAAACAATTGCAAAGACTTGATGTAATTTAGGCAATCCCCTGGAGTTCTACAGGAGGAAGCAATTGCAACTGAAATTGCTCTCCAAGTTGCAAGACAGGCTTTACCTTCACCTCCTCTCTATTGGTTGAATGCTTTGTCCTTCATACTGTGCCTTTAACCTTTACTTGGCTGGTAGAACTTGCTAAGTAGCTGGAGGTTTATCACTAAGCTCATCAAAGCTGAGCAGAGGGTGATGCAAGAAACTCTGAAAACACCAGACAGATTCAGATGTGCTGGTTCATCTGGATCTGGGTAAACTGCTAGGACCTAGCATCAATCATGTTCCACAATTGATTAAAAAAAAATTAAAAAATTGGTTCTATAACTGCCCTTTCTGATAGTGAAAGTGATATTGCTTTTCTTGCACCATATATTTGGTGATCTTGTACTGAGTGGTCTCAGTCATGAAAACCCTTGCATGTCCTGTGAGTATTTCTCACCTTCCCTGAAGCCTTTTATACTGAACAACTAAAATCTGGTCTGAAGGGCTTGCAGAAGAAGTATTGGAGAAAGAGAGATTTTAAACACTCAATTATTGGCATATCTAATCTTCAAACTCTATTTTCCATTCTCCAGTGTCTGCCCACTGCTTTTTTTTTCAGCTGGGCAGACTGTGCTCTAGTTTATGATTAGCCCTGATGCTATGGCTGGGAAAAGGCACCTCTGGAGAGGGTTAAAGGAGTGTTTGGGGCTGTGATTCTGGTTTTTCCCTCCCTTCCATGTACATTTTGTGCAGAGTCACACTGTCAGGTTCGTCCCACGCACCGTGTCTGAATGCTGGGTGGTGCTGCAGGAGTGTGAATGAGAGCAGAGCTGAAGGGCTTTGCTGCCAGATCCTCCACAGAGGCCCTCTCCTCCTCTTTGCCTGAGCTGGGATTGTGGCTCCTACTCCCCCTCCGTGCAGAGCTGAGCCCGTGTCTGTGTGGGGTGCAGTGTTTGCTGTGCCAGTGCTGGCTCTGCCCTGCTGCTTCATGGGGGTGGGCAGGTCTGCTGTGAGTTCCCTGGGCAGCCAGGACACTGGGATTTATAAATGAGAGGGTGTGGGCAAGAGAAGCCACTCTGTGTCTTGGACTGCAAACCACTCCTCCAGAAGCTGAGAACTCAGTTCCCAGTGGTGCTTTCTTCAGAACTTGTTGTCGTGTTCTCTTCTCACACATCCCTAAAGGAGACTCCACAGACACGAGCACAAGACATGAACTTTGGGTTCCTTGGGTATGGCTTGCCCCTGGCATGTGAGGCTCAGGTGTTCTGAGAACTATTGCATAGGTTTATTTCTCTCTTGTGTACGATGAGTGGATAACAATAACATAGCAACAGTAATAACCATAACACAAATATGAAACTGGCTGTATCACTACTGAGGCAATCTTCCAACACTGTAGAAAACAGGGTGAGATTTTCCAGCCCCTTATCCTCCAGGATAGGTTAAAACAGTCTAAAGCACAGTTAGTCCTCCTTTAGATAGGGTTGCCAGAGTGACAACCCAAAAAAAGTGAGAGATGGAAAAGAGTTTTGTGGCTGAGGCTTCACAACCACAGAAATCCTGGCACAGGCTCAAGCCCCAGCCTGGGGCCAGGCAGGTTTTGTGTCCAATCTGTTGCTACTGGAAGCTTGTTTTGTTATTTTACTCTGCTTATGAATACAAATGTCTTTTTAATTTTCATGATAAATTTCTTGGTCAGATGTATCAACTTTTTTACCATATTCCTTGAAATTAATTTGTCTTCTTTAATACTGTCCCTTTAATTTATTTTGGAGCACCAGGGACAGTGCTGTGTCTCCCTAGCCCAGCTGAACAAATCAACCTTTCCTCAGGCTCTTCATGTTCCTCAGTTGTAGAGATGTTTCATGCTCCTGCCATGGTCTGAACTCATTTTAGTTCTGGTTCTGGTTCAATGCAAAACCCCAAATTGTATATGTATACTTCTATACAAATATAGACAGATGTGCAAGTTTAAAATATGGCATGTGTTCTTTGTAGTTTTTGACTCATAATTAGAACAAAACAAGAAGTGGTGTAAGGTCTGGTAAGTATGTAAATACTTTCTTTGGAAACAAATCACTTCTCTTATGCAGCTGTCCAGAAAACTAAGCAGTAATTATGCTGGAGGTAAACATGTTTTGTAAATCAAAGTTTGGCTGAAAATGTGTAAATAAGATGAATATTTTTAATGCAGGAAGGTGTAGGAGTAGAGGGGAGGACAGAGAGAAGGGAACAATCTGGAGGAGTGAGGAAAGAGCTCAGAGATCAGGACTAGATCTTTTTCAGATAAAGTATTTAGAATGTGAAAAAAGGAGAGTGAAGAGGAAAACTACAGCTAATATTTAAAGAAAATATCTGTTTTGGAAAATTTTGGATAAAATCTTCAGTATCAAAGAAAAGACAGACTTATTCTATTTTTGTCTGGAGAATTCAAATGCTACCAGTCTGCCTCACCTCTAAATGTTAGTTTCTACCTGTATAAGGCTGTTAGAACCCTGCAGTACTCCTGCCCTTCCCAGCTTCTCCTTAGTCTGAATTAGTACTACAGGAGATGGAAGAAATTGCAGTTTAGGTCAAGATGTGTAGAAATATTGAGCGAAAAGCTGAGCAGAAAGCAGTTCTCAAAAAAAAAAAAAAAAAAAAAAAACCAAACAGGATCTGACCCGTGGGCACACTGGCATGGGGATTTTTTACGTATTTCAAGGTCTAGAAAAGAAACATTGGTGGGGCTTGGTTTTTCAACTTTCACCTGAAGTGTGGCTCTCTTCTGGGAATGGGTGAGTCAGGAGTGGCTCATTCTGCTCAGCCAGAGGTAAAGCCTGAGGAGAACTCGGGCACAGGGACTTGTCCCTGCCTGCTGCTTAACATAGTGACCAACTATATTACAGAGTTATATCCCGTCAGAATGGAAGCTGCTTTGGGGGTCTCTTTGCTAATGGCTGCAAATATACAGGACTTATTTCCTGGGTTATAGAAATAGCATCCAAAAGGAGCAGAAAATCCATTCCACTGCGCAAAGGCTGTCACTTTGGGGCTGGAGGCTGTGTAGAGCTGCAGGAGCGTCTCCTACCACCATCTTCTGGAAGGCACCAAGAACTACAGCCTCTGCCAAGTGTCCTGGGGTGTGTGAGGAGTCAGCCAGGATGGGAGGTATGGATGTCTTAGTGAAACACGTGCTGATGAATATTATCTTCTCACTTCAGCCCATCTGTCAGGCAGCTTATAACAACGATTTCAACAAAGTTCATCTCCTTTTGGAGAGCAACAGCAACTATTTGAATGTCCAGGACAGCTTCCTTGGAGACACCCCCTTAATTTGTGCATGTAAACAAGGAAACAACAGGATAGTTAACTATCTTCTTAGGAAACATGCTGATGTCAACCTCAGAAATAAGGTAAGTGGCCGCTGACTCTCCTTTTTGGGACTGTTCTTTCAGATTCTTGGTGTGTCAGTGGGGACACTGGAAAGCACAGACAAACATCATGTTTGTTTCCTATTGAGCATACGTGGAGAAACAGGTGGAACTAAAAGGCTTATCTGCTTATTTTGGGGCTGTGTCCAGCTCCATTTTGACAACCTGTAACAAGTTTAACACTGTAGCACAAAACTATGCAGACCTGCCCTTTAGTTACTTTGGTATTCAGTATTCAAGGATTTTTTTTTAAAGCTCTATTCTCAATAGGAGTCTGTGGAGGTTTTTGCTGCTTTCCTCTTTTTCTCTGATGTCCCAAAAGCGATGTCCTAAGGTCTCACATATCCTTGCTTCAGTAGTCAGCACCTCCATAAGAAGGAGGGCTGTGGTGACTCCTCCTGCTGATTTACCTTGCTGTGTGGCAGCAACAGCCACATGAGATACCCACTCTATCCTTTGAATTTCTGCAGCCAGGTCCAAGTTTGCCAACACACACATGGAATCCTTTGGATCCCACATCCTCCTTGCATGTGTAGTCCAATTTCCATGTCCCTCTATGTGTTAATGTGCTTCTACTTGAAGGAAGCAAGATGCATGTGTCTATTTCTGCTTGAAAATCACAGGAGATTTCCTATTAGAAATTGTAGAAGAAAGCTTGTGGAATTTAAAATGGTCTTCTCTAATCAATGTTAGTCAAAGTGAGATGACTGAATCTGGTACTAATGAGAGTTGCTTTGTGTTTAGAAGGGCGGCACTTGCCTCCACTATGCTGTGAGGAAACGGTTCACCTTCCTTGACTACGTGCTCATCATAATCCTCATGCCAGTTATGCTCATTGGGTACCTTCTCATGGTGAGTCTGGAGGGAAGCAACAATGACTCTGTACCTTTCCCTTGCCATTTTTCCTGGCAGTGTTTCAGGCCATATCCAGCTCTACAGAATATGGGCTGCTTTCGTGAAGGAACAGATTTGTATTGCTGCATCAGTCTGACATTCCCACAGACCATGCCTCTTTTTGGGAAAAACCCCACTGTATTTAGCACAAATATACTTTAGACTATATGCAAATTAACTGTTTTACTGTGTTACTCTTGCCTTGCACCAAACAGGTCTCAAAGACAAAACAGAATGAACACCTGGTCAAGATGTTGCTTAGAGCTGGAGTCGATGTGAATGCTACAGACTCTGTAAGTAGGTTTATACAAATGCAAATGTGGCTCACAGGAAGGAAATAACATTAAAAACAGACTACAGAACCTTCTACAGCATAGCTGGAGTAGGAGCATCAGGCACTGAACTCAATAATGTACCAGGAAGATTCAGTGCTTCTGCTTGACACTCAGGCAACAGATTTATAGTGGATACAGAAATAATCCCCCACTGATCAACTAATCCTCCCTTTCTGAACAATGCCCTCATAAGAGAATCCAGGCAAACTGGGCTCAGGTACTGATGTATTAAATACTCAATTCTGTAAAGATTCTAGTGATAAAAGCATCTGAGTTTATCAGCATTTATTTTGAACTGGAACAGAGTTGTGGGCTACAGGGCAAGACCCCGTGTCTTCTTTTGCTCTTCAAAGTGTGCTGATCTGCCCTAAACAGAGTTATGTATCCACTATCCTACTTGGGTGAGGTAAAGAGCTGCTCTTCTCCAAGGCAGAAAAGGAGAAACATTAATTTTAACAGCAATGAAATTCTAAAACACTGAAGTACAAGCAAACAGTATTGTTTAAGATGTAGTTTCTGAGGTCAAGCTCATGTGATCCCCTGAAATTACTGGTTTCCTGCTAATGTATCAAACCTGTTTTAGCAGTTGCATCCCAGGGAAGGAATTAATTTTTTTGATCCTGTTTTTCTCATGGTAACGTGTTTGTTTCATCTTGTACTGTATTGTGACAGGAAATGGTGTGTGTGTTTTGCAACCAGCTGTTAGGGGGAATCTGATATCCTACAGGTAGTCCTACTTACCTAAGCTCTACTAAAGAAGTCAAAGAAATAAAATTAATTTGCTTCCCTTTCCCTTCAGTCTGGCAGCACAGCCCTTCACTATGCTTGTGAAATGAAAAACCAGGCAGTCATTCCTCTACTGCTTGAAGCTCATGCAGACACTTCTGTAAAGAATCAGGTAAGAAGGTGAAGTTGATAAATGTATTGTTTATCATGGTGGCCAGCCAGTAGGTACATTGTAGGCCTTAGCTGGTGCACAGCAATGTAAGGAAAAGGGTGCACATCTTCCTGGCAGCCAATCTGTTCCCTGTTTTCTACTTAGCTCAGAGCTACTCTATAGTTGTTCCTAAGATGTAGGCTGCAGGGCAAGGATAGAAGTCTTCCCAGGTGGTTTTTGTTCTTTGAGCACCCCTCTTCTGAGAGGCTAAGTCAATCTGCTTTTGTCACCAGAACAGCTCAAGTGTTTCCCAAATCAATATTGGCCTGGGAGTATCTGCACTGCTGAGTTGAGGTGAGCAGTGTATTACCTATGCTGCTCTTGAAATCAAATCTTAGCTGAGCTCTGTACATTTGGATATTACTCCCAGGAAAAGTGGAAAGGCTTTCCCTACTGTAGGGGAGGTCTCTGTTCCTTTCTTCAGCCAGAGCAGTATAGGCCCAGCATGTCCTGAAACCTTTATTTTAGAGCAGAAGTGACAGGGAACCTTACACAGGGGGCAAAGTTAGGAAATCTCTTTGTATGTGATCCATATCTGTCATATTGCAATGTATTTCATGTATTTCTTTCAGAATGGGGAGACTCCCCTAGATATAGCAAGAAGATTACAGTTCCACAGCATTGAAAGCATGATAAGAAAAGATTCTTAGCCATCAAGAACTGTCAAACATGCAGAAAATTACCTCATCTGACAACCCACCTTTCAGAACAGCAGAAGTGGGGGCTGATACTTGATAAAGACTCAGTCCACATCCACCCCTTCCTTGCTGCAAACTTGGACAATTTTGTGTGAGATTTATCAGTACCCCAAGGCCATGAAGTTAATTTTATTTTACTAAGCCATGAATTACTACAATAGTGTTCAAAATATCGCCCTTTGCATCTGCTTCATCAGTTTTATTACTTGACTTCTGCAGACTGTGCATTTTGAAAGCTAGCTATAAAATATCTGGAAGCCTAAACATTGCATATGATGGTTGGCAGCCAACGCAAAAATAAAATATCCTTTAGAGTGTGTGCTACTTGTTCCATAGGGAAACTAAACAATGTGCTACAGCAGTTATAAAAGGTCTGGTACCCTTCTTCTTAGTGTTTATCTTCCTTCAATGGGAGGGGCTTGGAAAACGGATCTCTCAGTTGAGCCCTTCTTTCTTCCATCCTTCCTACGATTTTCACACACCTTAATTCTCCCTGTGTTACTACAAGAGTAGGACTTAGGTTTCATCTAAGAAACAGCAAAAAGAGATTCAATCCCTTGGTGGATTAGGAAAGAAAGTCAATTCCCAGATCACTTAAATGCATTAAGAAATAGTAAAGAAAATATGTTTGGCTCAGTAGAGAAACAGGTCTCTAGACTAACTTTCCAATATAAACAGTGCACTAAAGAAAAAAAAAGAGTCAATAAATGAAATGCTGTTGATGGAAACCAGATGTGTCATTCCCATGGGACTAGGCATGATAGCCTGCTGTACAGAGTGGTGCATGCAGCAGGGGATAATACCAATCACCATAATAATATATCCACGAGTCTTCTCTTGCATAAGTGAAGGCAGAAGAAAACCTGCAGTAATAAGCAATGTATCAAAGTGGTCCAGTGCTTTGTGATTTAATAATGCAGCAATAAAGGGGAAGCTCCTTTCATACACTGCTGTGTTGTGCCTCCTTGGTATAATGGATCTTTATTTTTGTTGACAATTTTGGCCTTTTCCTGTAAGCTGTCAGAAGTGCAGTACAGCATTGCCAATGGTGCCACAGTAGGTGTGTGGAAAAGCTAGTGTACTTTTCCTGTGTTGCAAAGCCAGCTATATTGTTCAGTGTAACTATTGTATTGGATGTCAACTCCAACTGCAAGGGTTCTTGGCTTGGCAAGAGGAGCTTGAGGCTGCAGCCAGAAACACTCCATGAAATAAAGCTCCTGTTGGAGCCTGTAATAATGAACATTTTGTGTGCAGCCTGGGGACAGACACTCCAGAGCAGCTTGAGGTGAGAAGAGGGGAGGCACTTGCATGGATTGTGAAGACGCCATCACTTAGGGCTGATGGCTGGGTGGAGAAAACATCCAACTGCTGTGCCATGTTTCAGGAACTGCTTGAATGAAGAATGGCCCAGACACAGAGCTGTGTAAAACTGAACGCTGACAGCTCAGAGTGCCGGCAGCAGCTTCATTGCCAGTGTGAAAATAATTCATAGGGTGGAAGCTGTATTGCCTGGAGTGCACCTTGCTGGATGGGTCTACATCTCCTTATTCCACAGCTGCCATCTGTGGTCTTTGAAACTGTGAGGGGCTCAGGGTGTGTGAACAAACATTTGTGTGACTTGTAGGCATGGGGGGTAGAGGAATACTTCAGTAAATTTTTTTGAGGTTGGATTCCTTGATTATTTTAGTCATCTATTATCTGCTCAGCTTCTTGTGCTTGAAGATCTCTTGGTTGTGTTGAATTTAAGGGGTAATTAAGGAGGGAAAAAAAAAAAAAAAAAAAAAAACCCAACAGGTTCTGTCAAGAGGATCAAGAATTTAATTTAAACAAAATTGTTCATTTCAACAGAGAAATGATCAAATCACACTTTTGGGTCTCCCTAGGAAGACAAAAATTGGGAATGAGAATGCCTCAATTGGATGAATAAGATCTATCTGAAAAAACAGAATTTAGGCTTAGGGAAATTAGTCTTGTAGAAATAAAAACTTTTGAGGTTTAGTGATCCCTGCAATATGTACTCCAATGTATTCATGTTTTCAGCTTTCATTCTTATATACCTCGGACTTCTCAGGAAGACAGCAGTCACAGTAACACCATGGAAAAACTCAAATTATGAGGAAAGCAAGAAATAAATAAGAACAAATAAATACCTGTAGAAATATCCATTATGTGTGCCTGTGTGTTTACCTCTTCCCCAGATACCACCCTTATTGCCAAATAGAAATTTTGGAGGTTTTTATAATCAACACTCTGCTCATGGTTTCAAAAATATTTTCTTAATAATTCAATGATTTTCAAATACATTTTCTCAGTTGCATCAAGGCCCCAGATGAAATCGAGATGTCCCCATGCAGGAAAATGCTCATGGTAAATGAGATTAGTGATCCGAGGAAGAAGCCTTGCCATGTCTGTTGGGTCTGCAAACGTGTCCTGCCCACCACTCCAAACAGCAGTTGGCACCTTTATCTCCTCTATCTTGTACGCAGGAGGAGCAGTCTGTAAGAGAGGGAGGAGACCTGAGTGAGTGCTGGGTATCAAAGTTATGTTTAGAGAAAGGTTTCTGTGCAAGCACCTCTCTTGGTCTTTTGCCTCTGCAGTAAAACCATAAGGATGAAGGTCACTCTCTTACTGTTCATTGCCCTAACCCCATTCCCTGTCCATGGAATGACCCATCCTATTCCTGTTCTTCCTATAAAGCATGGCTAAGGGTTGTCCTGCAGTTTGGTCCTGCTTGTGCTCTTCAGAGGTGTGGGCATGGAGAGAACAGTGGCAGTATTTATCAGTCTGGAGATTTTTCTGGAGATTTTTCCTCTATGTATTCAGGGTGAGAAGACCTATAAGTTTTTTGCTGTGCACAGAGTGCAAATTTTGGTCTTAGTTCTCATGCTTGGAACTGAAGTGGAAAGGAAATAATTTGGTTATTATTTCCCCCCAGAAAATTTCTGAGTGTGCAAGATAGAAGCGACTGATTGTAGCTCTGGAGCCTTTCTGTTTGTGAAAATCAGCATTTTAGTACAGCACAGAGCACTGCAAGTCAAATGTGCTGGTTAAAAGTGAAATGGTTGCCAGTCCACTGGAGAGGTCACTGTGAGATCTGATTCCTCTCTTAAATGAAAGACATGCTTTGAGGATTTTAGAGCAAGTGAAGAGCTCTGTACTCACCCAGTCCTAGGACTTGGGTGTGGTTCTTATTAAATTTTGAAATGACATTGAGCACATCCCAGCATCAGTAGGGGAGACAAAATGAACTTCTGTTAATTGTCTGTAAAGGTCTATCTCTGCCTTGTTTGTGAATAGACTTTTACACTTGTGTGTGATTCAGCTGAGACCACTCTCCCCCTTGTTAATACTCACAGGTGCTAAAATTTGAATTTTTCTATCACTAGTTTTACCAAGACTCAAGGGTAAGTTCTGAGGGGGTCCATTTTGTCTTACCTGGTTGTATTTCTTCATGTTTTCCTTAGAGCCATAGTCATAAGCTTGAAACCGGTCTGTATGTGCTAGCTGTTAAAAGGACAGACAAAATAAAAGGTATGAGAGATGAAGGAGTAGAGTGCAAGAGGCATATTCCTGCCTGTGAGTTAAGTCAAGGCTCAGGTAGTGGATTGTGTTATTCCCACACCTTTCTCTGGTTGCAGGCTTCCAGGGTGCTGAGAATAGATCATAGGATAAGTGGCATCCTTGCTTTCTCTCTTGCTAACTTTCTGTCCAGATCCTTATCTTCCACCCTCGGTATGTTTTGTTACTTAAAATTTTGTTTTACTACCTTAGATAACAGAAGTGGGAATCGCTGTTTGTCATACAGAATTGGGTCCAGCTGTCACATGGAAACAGAACCTGAATGTCTATAATGTATCAGGGCTATTACAAGTGTTACAGCATATTACAAGTGTTTGTAATATGCCTTGCAGGACTGGTGAGTGAATACTTGGAGTTATTTGTTTGTTTTGGTAATTTAATTTTTTGCACAAACATGGCAAGCAATTTCACTTGTGAGTGTTCTGTAATAAAGGGTGAGAGAAACCCAGTTTAGAAAACCTTTGCTTCCAAGATTTAAGTAGCTGGGTATGTGCTAAAAATCTGCCTGATGCATTGTCTTTGCTGTTCTATCTTCCTGTATCTGTGTTTGCTTTGCATCCACTTGAGTTCATGAGAGGTTGGCAAAATAAACCAGAGTCACTAGCTGTTCATGGTTTGTGTCCATTTCCTGGCTAGTTGTATCCTGTGGGACTGACTGTTGGGAATCTTTGTCTTCAGGAGCACATCTATATCCCAGACCATATTAAATGTGCAGGTGCTCATGGCAGGAGGTGAGAAGGTATGATGGTCAGTTTCCCAAATCCAGAGCCTCTGGATTTCCCTGTAGGCTGTCAGGTGCATAAAAAGCAGTAGTAGGAGATGGTTTACATGTCAGTTTACAGTTGTACCTGTCGCCAATGAAAAATGTTGTGTGCCGATGTCCCAGCTGGGGAATGTCCTACGTACATATCTACTCGACTCTGGAGAGAAAGCAGACATTTTATAAAGACAGACATCCAGTGCTGTGAGAGAATAAAACTGTGAAGAAAGTGAGTTTCTATTAAAGAAGTCAGCTTACAAAGCATTTTTCATAGTTCTGTTAGGGACATGTCCCAATTCCATCTCCCTGGATTCTTCTTCAGCTGTGTTATCTTGCTCTGAGAACCACATTAGTGACTTAAGCAAGGCAGGAAATATCCGTCATGGTTTAGCTCTGCAATTCAAAAGCTGCAATTGATTTTGCATTGAGCCATTCAGTCTAACTGCTTTCCCATATGTGCTTTTAAAAAGGATTATAGATGAAAAAAATGGGCCCAGTTGTTAGAGACACTGCAATAATAAACATTATACAGGCCAGCTTCTGCATACTTTGGCCACTGTAAAGGGGATTGGCACCACAGCATCCATATACTGGCAAGCAGAGGGAAAACTCTGCTGTCTCTCCTGTCCCCTCTGATTGATGCACAAGTGTTTGTGAATCCCACTGTAGGTGTGCTGCACTCCTCAGCACAGTGGAAGGACTTTCTGTAGCTTTGCTCCTTGTGGATGGAGCTGTTGGGCCCAGTTCTAAGGTCAACAAAGCCAGGAAAATGTCCATTACAGTAGTTCTTTGGGACCAAGTTTTGGTGCAAATAGTCTGAAAATTGGGAAGAAGAATAGGTTTTTCTCCTGTCTTTTAGCTATTTCAGTGTTCAGAGGACCCCAGTGTCTATATGCTAAAGAAGGAAACTGCCAAATATATTGGCAAGAAGTCTGACTCCATCACTCTTTGTCTCTTTTTAAAGATCATCTGTGTGTGACAAAAATCTGGTTGGCTTAGCCCCAAAGAGGATACATCCTGACACATGCAATATAGCTCCACTTTGAACTCAGCTCTTTCTCTCTGCCACTGGAATGTGCCCAGCTGTTGGTCCCACCCATCACCTGCCCTATCCATGTTCCCACTGCTGACAGTCCTGGCATTCCCTCGGTCTGCTGAGAGCTACATTGTGGTCAATGTGCATTCACACGCATGGCAGTAACTAGACAAGGATACAGTGCACAAATGCAACTGCCAAAATCCCTTCAGTTTTGCTCTGAGTAGGTGTTCTTGCACATACTCACCGTGTTGATATTTTTTACACTGCCTCCAGCTATGTAACAGAGAACATGGGCACAAAACTTATCCAGGCTTGTACAGAACTGTGTCACGGGTCCTTTCAGAAACTCGATCTGGTGGGCAGCTCCTTTGCAGCCAAATATTAACTGAGGGAAAGGAAAAGTGCAATGCCTTTTTTTCTTGTTACAGAAGAATTTTATGCAGAAAATTGTTGCTAATAATTGTTGCCTAGCCTTCATAACACAGTAATCAGAGTGCTGACAGCTTACCCTCACAGTACCCCTTTAAAACACCATCTTCCCCATGGCACACCATTTATTCTTCCTCTTTCGTATTACTATCAGTAATCCTCAAGCAAGCTGTCCTTCCATTTCTAGTGTGCTGACCCTAATGCCTACTCATTTTTATAAGTCCTACAGATTGTCATGTCTGTCATTGCAGTTCTGGTTTAACTCCTCCTGCATGAGGCCAACAAAATTTTAGTTAAACAGAAGGAATCCTAAAACAGGACAGAGTTTCACAAGTCTCTTATTCATTGGGAGCTGCTACTACAAGCTCTATATCCTAACTATTTTCACCACAGGGTTTGGGAACAGTTTTTTGAGAGGACTCAATTCATCCCCAGCTCAGTGTCAGCATTGTCACTTGTTTGGGAACACTCGACCTCAGGCTGAGGGAACCCTGTGAAGATCAGTCAGGCATTGGACTCTTAGAAGGAAAAAGTGACATACCCTGAGCAGTGGTTCAGGAAGATTTGTTATCTTAATGAGAGGGCTTGTAGCATGTGGGCATGCAGTCACTGGGCCCAGAGCAAAGAACACTTTCACCCGTTTAGCCAGCTTGGGGTACATATAGAATGCTATGAAGCCTGCAAACACAGAAGAGACAGCCTGGGTTAGTGAAGATATCCTCCACAGACAAACTAAATACATGAACAGCAGATAGAAAACAAGGCATCATAGCATGTTTGCAGCCCAGTCTGTTGTGTTTGTGCTGCAGGTTTTACTTAAGGAAAGTGTTGAACTGAAATCCTGAAACTAATTTTATTTGGGAGGCAAAGTTCATTTTAAGGTTTAAAACGTGTCTGGGCATTGTCTTTATCAGAAGCGTTTTTGTAGGGAACATATCAGTGAGGTTTTGAAGATATCATAAATTCTCAAGTTAATGAAACTCTTACTAAAAAGAGTTTTTCAAATTAGAGTCTCTAAAGATCTATGCATGTCTATGCTTTCATGAAACTATAGAATAATTAACTGAATACTGGGAGCTTTGAGTATTTGAACTGATTGCTTGCGCCACAGGCAGATGACGAAAGCCTAGATGCATGGTTTGTTTTGCCATGGGGATACTTAAATACTCTTATGAGAGGCAAAAAAAGGAAAAGGTCAGAATTTGTGACGATATATGATTTTTCCACACTTCTTTCTCTTTTTCTCTGGGTTGTTTACACTAATAACTGGCAGTGGCTTCTTTCTAATCAATGTCCATTCATGGGTCTTATACATAAACCATAACCATCATAACTTTCAACTGATGCTAAAAGAAAATTTGCTGCATTTAGAGGCCATGAAATGAGTAATGACAAAGGCTGGATCTAAGAGAAAATAAACTATTAATGTTTCTACTTTCCTGATTTTTGTTCTTTGACACTATGTTTTTAAACAGCAAAGTGGCCAGTTATAGCCTGTCATTAGCTACAACTTAAATTGTAAGATTTAAACAAAGTCATGACTTAGTAATGCTAAGGTTATTTTTCCTTGCCTTCAAGTAATTTAGTTTAAATAAATGTATTCATGTAAATGATGTATTGTATGGGCTGTTTTATCTTTTCAGTTTTTCCATCCTGTTCACAAGAACAGGGTTCCCAGGGCAGTGGTCACAGCACCAATTCTGCCAGAGATCAAGAAGTGTTTGAACAGTGCTCTTAGGCACAAGGTGAGAATGTTGGGGCTGGCCTGGGCAGGGCCAGGAGTTGGACTTCAGTGATCCTGTGTCCCTTCCAGCTCAAGATATTCTATGATTCTAATTGTCTGCCTTAATACAAAACAATTTCATGTAAATTCCTGTTGCTGAGAAAAATACCCTATAGCAGTACAAGCAGTACCCAGTAAATGACTGTTATTATGTCTGTTATTATTTAAAAAGTTGAACTACCACTGCAGATTCTATTAAGTTTATTTGCTTCTTAAGGGTAACCAAAGCTGATTTAAGAAAAGTTTTGCATATTTTCTAAATCTCAACACAGAAAAATCTCTATGTTTTTTCTAATTCTCTACAAACAAGAAAAATAAGGGAATTAGTGGGGAGAGTCACCTACTGATCAAATAGGAACACAAATGGTTGTCAGTAATTCTCCTGACATTACCTGAAGTTGACCCTTCAGAGTGACCAATATAGTAAACATCCTTCTGTCCAGTTTTATTCATGACGAAGTTCAGTTCTGCTGGAATATCATATTTACCCATTTCATTGAAGCTGTGGGGAGAAACACAAAAAGCTGGCAGACAATGTGACTGTCACAGTGTGAGTTCCTGACTGTCAGTTTTGTTCATGGCAGCGAGCAGGAGCCATTGCAGGAGGAGGCTGCACACGGTGTCTGCACCCTTGCCTGAGCTGGGGAATGGGCAGAGGGTGCAGCTGTGCAGCCTGGCTGCCTGGTGCCCTGGGCTCTGTGTGCATCAGGTGCCACTTTCACCTGACAGCTGCAGCCCCTGGGGAACTGAATTTAATCAGGGCTTTCACCTGCATGGGTTACAAAACACATTTCCTTCCCTCTTGGCTGAATTCAGCTGTGAGAGATCAGATTTCTAGACAAGACTGCTCAGCACGTTCCAGATGAGGTTCTTGTTCCCCCTTTTACAGTACAGTCTCCCTTTTCCTCAGCGTCCCATTTCATTTCCCAGTCTGAAATCTCTTCCCCAGCCAATGCTCCCAACTCTGGGTAGTAGTGAGCATCCATCTTTGTCTGGTTCTTTGCTCTCCTGGGTGTAGATCCTGATCTGATGCTGGTTTAGGTAAAGGCCATCAGGCTGAAGCTTTCTAGTCCCCTGGGAGTTTCTATGTTGAGTCTTTGTCTCTCAACTGAGTACCTGAACTGCCAGAACTCCTTCTGGCAGGGCTTAAGGGTCTTGTGTTTTAGAGACCAGGTGTTCCCCCTGCTGTTTCCCAACCAGACATCATAGCCAGCATCTGCAAGCACGAAGCCCAAGCTGTTGTTGGGCAGGTTGGAAATCCAGTGAGTAGCATCTCCTAGAAAAGCATGTTGCAGGAACACTGCAGGCCTTTGCCCTGAAAAAGATTAAAAAATACTTTTATTGGAACAGCAATTAATGTGTATTTAATATTGGAGCACAGAGTTCAGTTTGTGAGGTTTCTGTCTTCTAGAAGCTCCCAGGAGAACTATACATAGATATTGGTTTGAGAAACCTGAAGGATTTTTTCTATGCAACCAGGAACCATTTAATGACATTTCACAACAATTTTATGACAGGTCTGGCAAATAATCAATTTACTGAGGATGCTTGTCCTACTTCCTCTTGCACTGGAAAGGCAGCTTATGGCCCCCATGCTGAAACCATCTACCCAAAGGTGAAAACTGCTCAAGGCACAACAGTGTATGGAAGAGGAAGAAAAATTAAATAAATCCAAAGAAGGATTAATTAATCCAGACAGCAGACAAAGAACTTAATGTTACAACTTACTTCATAAGTTTTTTGACCAATCACACACAGCAAAAGCATATTGACAGTAGTTTTCTCTAATTACTATAAGCACAAGTACCTTTGGTTAAAACAATGCTTACTTATTTCGAATACAATACCTGCTTGTAAGCCTTAAAACACAATGCACAGAGCTCCATTATTAAGCTTAGAACTTCCTAATATCTCACTAGATAAACTTTTCTGCAGCTTAGGGAGTTATTCTAGACAAGCGTTAATACACACATAATTGTTCTATTTGTCCTTACTTTTCTACTTCTTACATAATTTTTCTGCTGACCTATCTCATGGCTGCTGCTTAGCTCTTATCACAGTTCTGCTGTCTCTGATGCCTGCCTTTTGCAGCTTTCCCAAAACCCTCTGATTTTATGGATTCCCACAAGTAAGCACTGAGCAGGGAGAGGCCCCTGATGTAACTTGGCCAGTTTTATTTTGAGAGTCAGGCTGGTCCAAATTATCTCCAAAGGAGATGCAGTTAGGGGAAGGCATCCAAATAAATTATTCTATAATACTAACAAGGACTAATAATCAAGGTAACAGTACCCAGGGTACCTCAAATTCCAGCTAGAAATTTTTATTCAATTCAGAAAATGTGATGAAACAGATGAAATGCATTTGCTTTTCATTGACAACCTGGTTTCTTTCCTCCTTCCCTAAGAATATCTCTGTCCTTCAGAAGCCTGGGAATTATTCATATGCCTAACCTCAGAGGCTCTGTTGTCAGGGTACTATTTTATATGTGTATGATTTATGTTGTTAAGGCAAAACCTTCCCAAATTCTGTTTACCAGCCCACCTGCCAGACCATTTGAGGGAAGAAAAGCCTCCAAACCTTGTATGTAACACCATTATTAGGAAAGTCAGAAATAAGGACAGAGACACTGAATGTGTGGACTTCAGATGGATTCAGGATTTGAGTCACACTTCTGACAAAGTGTCCTTGTGGAGATGGAAAGGAATGAAACACTCCATTGCCCATGAAAGGGGGAAAGATGGGAATCCTTGTAAGAGTTGGCTCCTCTCAGACCTTCCTTGTGTCCTGTAATTGTCACACCTGTATTTCGGTCATTCCTCCCAGCAGGAATTCTGTAAACACCAAGAATGTATCCATCTTCTGTTGTAACTTCATATTCCTCGCTGGGGTATCCATGATACCTGATAATTTCACTCTGTGGAAAGCCAGAGGAGAGTTTGTTAATGTTCCAGTTGTCCTATTCTAGAGCCTAACTAAGATGAGCAGGGCAGATGTGGGATGTGCTCTGATGGTAGCGCAAGGCCCCAGCCACAGAGACCATGGCTGAGAATAAACATTACAAATCTTGTAAAAAGATAAAGCAAAGTCCTCTTCAGACCTGTTTAGATGTTGTTTGTCTGGTATTTAGCTCTCTGTTATGGGACAAAGCAGAAATGTGCTGAGTTACCAGCTCCCTTCTGAGAAGTAGTTTGTCATGTTATGCAAGGCTTATACAATTGTACCTTTCTACAGATTAAATATGCAGCTGTATCTGTGTAAGACAATGCCAATGCCTGTGGGGATGGTCCATAACAAATCACTTTTTCGAAAAGTGTGGTTAGGCAAGTCATACAGGCAAAGCAAACAAGGGTGGAGATCTCATCAAAGGAACTAATGGGACCACCTACACCTAATTTTGCATGTACTCTGAGGAAACCTTTGGTGACTCAGGGCAAAGCATCTTTGATTAGCTTGCATTGAGAGAATCTGAAGAAGGGGTTCAACCTCCCTTACCACAGTTCTGAGCAAACAGTTTGTCATGGAAGGGTAACACTTTGCTTCACTTGATATTAGAAACAGCCTTTGCCTTCACTGCAAAGGAATTTTTCTCTGTGGCAGCCCAGATTGTTTGGATATGAAAATCAAGGTTTCTTCCAGGCTAGTGCTGGAAGGTTCCTTGTTCTCTTGCCAGGTTTGCATTCCTCCTGTTCTGCAGTAGCCTGAAATACCAACATGTGTTGACAAAACTGACTGCAAACAGATATCATGAGCCATGACACAGCTCCACATTTATCATATATCTGTTGGGCTTCACTCTAAATGAAGGCAGCAAAGTCTGTTGTTCAGTTTAGCATGGACTGGAGCAGTAGTCAGTGCTCTGTCCACAGCCAGGGCTGAGTCTGGCCACTGGGACCACAATTACATGTTGTGGATCTCCAGTGCCCCTCAGGAGGTTCTGGGGCGCTGCCCAGCCTTGGAAGCAAAGGCAGCAGCCAGCAGTCCCCACTGCAGTGCGGTGTGTCTGTCCTCATGCAGTGAGGCACATCCGCCCCTGGCGCGTTCAGAGCCAGCCCTCACGGTGGGAGTGACCCCAAGGCAGTGGCTTTGGAAACAGCAGGCTGGGAAAACAGGAGATGCAAAAGGGGCTCTTCTTAGCTTTCCTGACAAGGAGTGTTAGTTATACGACTGGAAAAGAAGCTTTAGAAAAGGAAAGAAGGTGACCCAACTTACAACATTCATGAAGCATTCCGGGTTGCGACTCTTCTTGCAGCGGCTTGTGTCAACACCTGCACTGGAGGCTGCTGAGAATCCTGCTGAGAATCCTGCTGAAAAGGCAATTCCCTGGGAGCAGAGCAGCACGAGGAGGCACCACATCTTGGGGCTGTGTGGAAGAGCACATGCAGGGGTGCTTGTGTTAGGAAGAGAGTGGTGTGGAATTCCACAGGAGGACCCAAGAGCAGAGTCTCCTGAAGGTTTTCTGAGAACTGTTCCCCAGGGACTGCCTGAGTAACAACCTGTGTGGGGATGGGCTGTCTTAAACTCACCCTGTTTAACAGGTAGGATTGCAGAACAGGAGTGGGAAGCACCTGGGCATACCATGCAAGAATATGCCTGAGCACTCTGCAGATTACAAGAGAACTGGGCTTGGCAGCCAGGGCCAGCTCTTGGCACAAGCCTAGCAGAAGCTTGACAAAGAAGCATGATCACCTGAGGTGATTGTCACCCAGCTCGCCCACCTTTATCTGCTTCCACCCTTCTGCCAGCAGGAGAGGCAAAGGGAGAGGAAAGCACTGTTTGTTTCCTGTCTCCTCAGGAATGAGGTGAAAGAGGTTCAGGATGGGCTCTCTTTAAGCTTGCCCTCTCTTCCTCTGGGACTGAATGCTATTCTGGTGTCTGTCAGTGGTGTGCTGGGGGGAGGGACCAGATAATGAGGCTCATGAAGGGGTCAGGAATAATTCAGTCACTCTGTGAAGAGATTTAATGGATGTTGGGCAACATGCTTGCATGTTCAGTGCCAGTTTGTGCTTTCCTCATAGGGTGATGTGCCCCAGAACATAATCAGTTCCTCTGAGAATATCGAGCAAACAAGGTGACCATGTGTGGGTCCCCAAAATCCCCATGAGTCAGTTCCTAGTCAGCCTTACCTTTTGGCCACCAGGCAAGCAGCCGTGAGGAGAGAGCAAGAGATCCTGAGACTGCCTTTTTGCTGCCAAAGGCATGTCTCCAATACCTCTTAGAAATGGTTGTCTGTAGTGCAAATCTTGTATTGGTCATGGGAAAGTGAGACCTTGCCCTTTCCTGGGATGATGGATGGTTCCAGATTAGCATTTCTGAATAGAAATTGCAGAGTGCAGTCAATCTAGTACCAGTTTATGCCAACTCCATGTAAAATAGATATGCTGCCAGGTTTTAGTCTTTATTTTCTAGAACCCAGATCAATGAGTGCAGGAACTGAGCTTCCCAGACATTTTGACAAAAAAGATTGGTCCGGGAAGCTCAGTACTGTGCTTACATATTCAGGAAAAGCCACATCATACATCATACATCAGATTTTTGTTTTATGTGTGAGGAGAGAATGATACCTCTGAAGAGAAGAGTAGTAGTATAAAGACCATAAAGATCAGGCAGGAGACCTGAATATTCAATAGTAGAATCCATGGGACTTAATGCAGTGTAAGGCTTCAGCTCATTGCAGCACCTTGTAAGAATGCCTCAGCAGGAGTGGCTGGGGACACCACTGCTCTTGCAGGCTGGGCTTCCTCAGAAGAAGAGGACAGGTTTCTATGACCATGGTGTGTTTGTGTTCACCATCCTGTCCATCCTTTAATGGACTTTTGATGCAATTGTAAAATATCTGCCAAGTCCAGCACTGAGACACAAGCCTGCAGCAGTTCCTGAGGACAGATTGTCAGGGAAGGACAGGGAATTCCAGAGGGTTCAGCCTTGCTGGGGGAAGGCAGGCAAAGGCAACTGGTGTTATGCTCAGCAGCAGCCAGCAAGAGAGAGATTGTCAGTATTTCAGAGTCCATCTCACTTCACAGTAGCCATAGCATACATGGTTTGTGAGTGAATTTCATAGGAGACCTTCCTGTCTTAAAGTTTTTGTTAGGAAGTTAAGCAGGCTCAGGAGACAAGTCTTTTGGGAACCAGGCATTAGACATGGAGAATGCAATTTTTAATGATGAACAGAGGTTCTCATGCAGCCACATGTTTCCTGAGTCTGCTTCTAGCCTAAGACATCTGTTATGATGAGATATGCTGCTCTGTGAAGTTTATTTGTACTCAGGAATGTTCAATATCAAGATCAAGAGAAAATAAGGAAGTATTCCCCATAAAGTAGTGGGGAAGAAGAACAAAATTTGTGGGATGAGAGAGAGATAAACAAGGAAAATATGTTTTGACTTTTAGTGATCTTCAATTTGGCCTTTAAATTTGACTGAACAAATTTAAAGAAGTCAAACCTCATGAGTCATCAAACAGTTGAAATGAGGTAGCTTTTGGAAACACCCAGACCTTTTAATTTGGCATAAAAACACACTTCATTAAATTCCCTTTGTATATCAAATACTTCTTAATTTTTTGTCAAAACAGGAAGCCTCACAATTACATACTCAGGCAGTGCAACACTCTGTTTTGCTTTCTGCTGTTTTACTCTGTTCTAGTGGGAGCAAAATATGCCTGCCTCTCCCTGCACTGGGAATCTCAATTTAACAAGAAAAAGTTCTGCTAATATCTCAGCTTGTTTTCACATCACTCAAAAATTTAATTGAGGCAATGCAAAGGCTTAATCATTCCTCTTGTTAAGGTAAACGTTCCCCAATGCACTCTGTGATCACCTGGCTTGGCTGGCATGGATTATGGACTTCCAGGTATTCACCTTTTACTCAGAAGCAGGGGGCCAAGTAGCATCAACCTTGGCAGGCTACTGCTCCCTTAAACTCTAGGAATAAAGACAGGAGATGCAAACAGCTGTTTTCATCTAGTGAGATGAAGTCATAAGTAACTACTGAGCGTCATAAACTGTCATAAAAGAATATGCTTAGGTGGAAAAAAGATCAGGGAGATAAATGCCCTTGAAAGTTCCTCTACATACTTTTAAGATTTAGTGAAGCTAAGTTGCAAGCCATTCTGAAATTTGTCCTTTTATCCTCATGCCTTAAGCGTCTAAAATTTACTTTATAGAAGCTCTAAGGCATAGGCACACCAACCAGAAGAGCAACTGTGACTAAACATGCATGAGAATTTGCTGTCTTACTCACTAATAAAACGTAAACCTGCATTATACAGAAGGAACAGGAGGTCCAGATTACACATTGCTGCAATACTTGCACATTCATTCCCTTGTTCTCAGAGGGAAGAAAACAAGTAGGAAAAAATTAAATAGTTTCTCTTTTTTTCTTTTTTGTGCAGGTCAAATATTTTGCCTTCTAGTTTAAGCAGAGAAGCACTTCAGTGCATCGCAGCAGACTTACAAATGAGAGGAAAAACTCTGCTTACTTCTACAACCAACTGCACAGAAGCAAGGCAGCACATCTTCATGGAGACAGGAAACAGAAAGAGACCACGAGCACGTATGTACAAGTAACTTACCTCTGCTTGGACTGCCTGGCTTCTGCCTTCTGCCACGGTCACTGGTCTGTCTCCACCAGCAGACTGATTCACTGGCAGGAACCTGCGCCGATGAAAGGAAGTCCAAACAAAATGAGCTCTTCAGGGAAGCAGCTGTGAGTGTCATGAGCTGGCAACAGGCATTGCAGAGCGTGTTTAAGTGCTGACTAGGCAGTATTTCAGAAGTGGGGTAATCTTTGTGATGAAAAAGATGATCTGGTTTAATTCACCACCCCAAAATGCACCATGGAGCAGGAGAGTGTAGAGACTACCTACAAATCAGTGGTTAGAATGTTTAGCTGGGACCTGGGTGTTGCAGTTCACTGGGGCTGTGGCAGACCTTGATCTGCACTGTTGCCCAACTGAGGGGCTGCTTCAAATGTAATCTTTTAAGATGAAAAGGAGGAAGTGTTCAGCTTTTCTCAACATAGTGTCTCAAGAACACCGTCTCTGCTATTGCTTTTCATTTGGTTTATGTTAACTTTAACATTGCAGACTGACCTAAATCTGTTTTCCAGTGAGCAATACAACTAATGAAACCCACCTTATTCTGCATTAATTACACTCCAGTGACAAAGAAGGCTTGAGCACATGTAACCTTTTTCCCAGTGAGGGAATGAACAAGGGTTCTTGTTTATCCCAAGCTATTTTCATCACCTCTGAAAACATGGTATCTGGAGATCTTTGCTTAACGGCCCAATTAGCTGTAGCCAGCCTGAGGGCTCAGTCCTCACTGAGATTGGCTGATGACCATGGGTTGAAGGACTTGTTCCAAGGACTTGTTCCGTGTCCTTGGGCAGCTGGGCTGTAAACTAAGTACAGTCCTCCTAGATGAGGATCAACCTGTTCAGCCAATTAACTCACAAGTGTCTTCAGGAGAACTTGAGTTTCATCATGGACTGATGAGCATTTAGAAGAGCACCAGATAAGAGGAATGTGTTCTTGGGAACATCATTGCATAGTATGATGCCTTCGTGTACTGGGGGGAAGGAAATGAGTAAAACAACAGGATGCCACCGCAGTAACAGCTCTGTTTTACATACAAAGTAAAGAACATTGTTTGGGATAGTGGGAAAGGTAGTTTGATAATTTCTCAGTGAAAAGCACTATAACTTGACTTCTCTGATGTCTGTAAGTGACAATAACTATCATCAAACCATAAACTGATCACTCAGAAGGACTTCTGCAACATGATGTCTCATCCCTTCTCGTGTCCCAGGGTGGGATCAACAGTCCCCATAATGTGTCCAATGCTGTTTGCTCAGCCTGCCTTTCCTGATTTTCCAGAAAATTCCTCTATGGTGTCCCAGGTTGCAAGATAGCCATACAATTGCAAATTCCTTTCTAGGGGACTTTATGGAATGCTCTGTCACTCTCAGGTATGATGCTGTTGCATTTAGCAAGGAAAGGATTGAAAACTTATAAAGCAGGTCTCATGTCCTCATACATTTTCCCTACAAGCAGTGAGTTAGTTGAAAGATTGACTCTCTGAAGGGCATTTGTCTCCAGGAATTTGTATCTGATGGAAGGAATGTCCTTTTCTTGATGGGCACTGTTTTGTTTGGATCAAGCTCTGGTTACATTTGTGAAACAGAAGGAAACAGGACAGCCTTCAGCAGCGGGCTCAGGAGATGAAAAAGGCCTGTTGTTTCTCTTGGAAGGGAAAGGTGCAGAAGTGGTAACAGCCATGGTTAATTTGTTTGGCCAATGAACCATTACTCAGAGTGAGACATTGGTCCTTTGGTCCTACAGTGTCACCAGTGAACTGTCCCAGTGCAACAGCTGCACTGTGCTGGCTAGGATCCCAGCCCTGGCCCACATTAACATGTCATTGAAAAGGAGAATGAGGGCGTCAGGCTGAAAGGAAACCCCTAAATGCACTGTGCTCCCTTCCCCAGTGCAGCTAATGGAACTTTGTTTTGGAGGAATGGTGACCTATAATGCTGTAACCTAATAACCACAGAGGTTACCCTCCAACTGAGTGGTTTTGTGCAGTAACTACCTATTTGAAACAAAATTGGTAGAGTCATAATTACCTCAGGAAATTAATAGGATGAATAATTCTTTAGCACTGCCTTGAAAGCAGCTCTTTCCAGTAGTGGTCAAAGTGCTCTAAATTTACATGGGATGAAGATAATGAATTCCTTCTAACTATGTTCAGGTACTTCTCATTTTAGCATCTAAACTCCAAAGAGGCTGCTCAGAGCCTTGACCAAGGTTAGATCATGTCAGCTCTGTGATAGCCCGTAGCTCACATGTGAGACAGCAGTATGTGTGAGGTTTCTGCTGGTGTAACTTGGAAATAAATGGTCCCATGGAAGTGCTGCCATTGCCAAAATGATTAAGATTGAATCAGCAAGGATTTCTCTTTTTCAGGGTGGGTCTTGAAGCCAAGTTTTCCAGCTTCCAGGTGCATGCTTGAACCATGGTACTGACTACTGTCTTCTGTTTGTCTACCTTGTGTCCCTTGCTCTTCCTCATGAAAACAGGGAGCATTCCTGTTTCAGACAAAGACAAACCATCTTTTTTTCAGGAGTGAGGTGATATTTTTTGTATGAACTCACTTTTTTGTTTAATAATCTTGCTTAACAATAAAATTATACAATACCAGAACTGTTAGAATAAGATTTTGATTACACTATGCCTTTAAATAACTGCCAGCCCAATAAACTGAGCAATAATGTGAAGAATGGAAAACATCTAGAAATCACAGAATGTATCCAGAGAAAGGAAGTGCTTTCATTACTGTTACAGTCTAGAGAGGAGAGTAGGCTGGAAGCAAACCCTGTCTTCTGTTAGCAAAGTATAGTTATTGCAGAATTGAAGATGTATAATTTGAAAAAGTATTACAGATCCACAAGGTTGCCAGAAAACATGAGGTGCACTATCAGGATGCAAAAGGCATTGGAGTGACATGTAGTGTGCAGGAGGAACCCTTTCCCTGACTCCAGATACAACAGAAGGGGGTTTCTGTACCTAGTGAATCTAAGAGCTGTTGAACGAGTCAGGCTCCTGGCTGTGGGTTAAGGATACTTCTGCATCAGGTCAATAATTTCATTGTACACATGTAAAGGTGCATCCAGTCCCCAGATGAAATCCAGGTGTGCCCATTCAGGAATCTTCTTGTGATAGCTAAGCTTCTTGATTTTGGACAGTAAAATGGCTGCATCCTTGGGATCTGCCAGCAGGTCTCGGCCCCCAGTCCATACCGCAGTTGGTACAGTCATCTCTTCTATGTTGTAGAGAGGAGGAATAGTCTGGAAAACAGCACAGGAATGAGTGTCCAGGAGAGCACAGCAACTTTAAACATTCATTTGGGGCTTTCTTCTGTCACTGCTCAAAGTAGAAGTGTCTAAATCAAGGAGGAAGGAAGTTCCCTTGTTTGCCTTTTCTCTCTGTGCTCACAGGGATTACTCAACTGATTGCACAGCCAAAAGTAAAACACCTCCTGAGCTGACAAAGAGTTATTGTTGGGTCTTTGCCTTCTCAAGTGGGAATCTTAGGGCAGGAATCTGAAACTAGACAGAGATGTCAGGATGGCTCTGGATAAACCCCCATCATGGTCCTTTTG
This sequence comes from Ammospiza caudacuta, assembly GCF_027887145.1. Taxonomy (NCBI): domain Eukaryota; kingdom Metazoa; phylum Chordata; class Aves; order Passeriformes; family Passerellidae; genus Ammospiza; species Ammospiza caudacuta. The sequence continues at coordinate 22,018,480 of NC_080601.1, read as the reverse complement.
AAGTACTGTTCAGTCCCAGGAGACAGGGGCTAGAGAGAAAACACCACATGTGACCAGGATGAAAAGGATCAAAGAATGGCTTCTGTAGGAGGAGAGGGAAAGCAGCTTAGGACTCCTGTGTTTGGAGAAGAGACGCCAGAGCAAGGGCAGGAGACAGGTTTATACAACCACAAACGGTATGAAGAAAGAGCACTGTAAGTAATTGTCCCAAACACAAAACCTAGAAGGCATCCCGTGACTTTCCAGGAGCAAGCAAATTCAAAGCAAACCAAAGGAAGCTGTGTTTCATGCAATTCATCATTAAAACATGTAACTTGTAATGACAGGCTGCTGTGGAGACCTAAAGGCTAGGAGGGTCAAGGATAAGATTAGACTGTTGAATGGAAAAGGTGCTCCTCAGGGTCTGCTTGAGGACAAAGTCCTTTTGTCTCTGGCTGCCAGAATCTAGGGGTGCTTGTTAGTTTTCCAGTTTTCCTATTCCTATTGTTGTCATCTGTTTCAGTTACACTAGTAGGCAAGATGTTTTTGTTATTTTCTGTGTACTCTTCGTTTTCAAAATGATTTTCTATTTTTTTCTGCCCTTACTTCCTCTTATTTGTATTGATCATTTAATTGGAAAGTTTTTCTCTTCCTCTCTCTCTCTTTCTTTTAAAATGTTTTAAATGTATTATTGCCACTAGTGCTTGCATGCTTTCTCTGTTGACTTCCAAACTGTAAAGCAATAATATTTTCTGAAAATGTGTCTCCCACCACGTTCTTGCTCTCTTCCTGTGTGTTTCTGTGCTGTCCAAGGTTGCTTCACCAAGACATACCTGTTGGTATTTTTCCATGTTCTTCTTTGAACTGCCCCAGTCATAAGCTTGGAACTTCCCTGAGCGGGCCTCCTAAGAGGATGAACAAGAGAAGGGTAGTTATAAAACCATCATTTGGGAAGTCTGTGTGTTCTTTCCCTGACTCCAATCTAAAGCCCCAACAGAAGTTCTTCCAAGGGCTATGAAAGAGCTGATAGTAAATTAATTAGAAGTGTCAAAAACTGAAGAGTCAGATGTTTTTGTCATAATGAAATAAATTCACATCTTCTGCAGACAGACCCAAGGATGTCCTCACAGGCAATTTGTTCAAGTTTGTAAAACTGCTGTTAACAGCTGCTGTCAGCAAGTTCATCTCAGTGCTACTGCCCTGTCCTATTCTTGCAGTCATGTTGCCAACACTCAGGTCTGTGAGTGGCTCCATCTTATGTTTTCTCTTCCCACTCTATTTTGAATACAGAAATTACTATTTTTAGTTCTTCCCCTTCTTGGCTTTACCTACAGCATGGGTTGCTCCTACTATGAGAGACACCTTCACCAGAATCTTAGTATTGAAATTCTGTTAGCCCTTTGGTTGTAATAACAGTAAGGACTACAAAGACTTGGGAGTATTACTTCTGCATGTTTATGCTTGTATTCTGTGGTTAGATGCTGAATTACATCAATTTGCAGAACTCCCCCCACTCTGCTTTTGTAACCCTTTTTCTTTAGAGAAGAAGGTCTAGGTCATGGTTACAAAAGCAATTTATTCAAACCTACTATCTAACACAATCTCACATCCAAAAGTATAATTTTATTTTGAATAAGTGCTTGTGCAGATGTCACTCAGACATATGTGTGTGTTTGCTTTGCTGAAAAGGGCACAAACACTCTTGCAAATTCTGTGTGCTCACAGCTGCTTCCAGGGCTGCCCCAGAGCCCGTGGTGCTGCCAGCAAACCTTGGATCCTCAGAGTGTGAGCCCAAAGACAGAAAGGCAGCTCCCATCAGCACTGCTGCTGAGGAGGTACTGTGGCAGTACCTTGTAGGCAAGGGATATAAACAGTCTACTAAATAAAGTATTTATTATTTATGGTTCTACTGCTCTCCAGACACTGACAGCCTTGAAAGCAAGAGAAGAAACTACAAGGTTTTAATAGTAAAATTCTGCTCATTTGTTGACACCACATTGGAAACATGACTAATTTAAGGTAAATTCCCTACAAACTGTGGACATCATTTATGCAAGGTACCAGATACACAATAAGAAGAGTGATGTGTACACCTGCACACACAGCTTCCAGCCTACATATTTTCACTCAAATGCAGCACTTCACTGTTGGCTTCAAATGTACCTGTATCACACAGGGCATTTCTATGCTGCTGGCAAAAGAAGGAGCAATGAAAAATAGTGTTCTGAACTGAGTTTTCAGCTGCAATTCACAAGTTGCATGTGTTTCCAGGAAGTTGGCGATGGCTTCACAGCTGATTATCTCTTACCTCTCTCCTCAGCTCAAGGTGAGCTGAGGTATGATATCTTATAAAGATAAGATATGATATCATATAAAGATATTTTATCTTTCAGGGGATTGCTCATACCCGACTCCAGTAGACTATGTTCATACCTGACTCCAGTGGATTATGTTCTGCACAGAAGTTCCAGCAGTGGTTTGGGCAATATACACGTTGATTCGGTTCTGAAAGAGAATATTCAGTGAGCATTCTCTTCTTCCCTTCTATGCAGATGTACATCAAAAGATGTATTACTGCTGCAGCAGAGTCATGTATCAATTAAACAACAGAAATTGGAGTAGCATGATTGGAGACTCCCTCAGTTTTACTTTACATGTGGCAGTATGTCAGATTAGGAGTAGCATGGAAAGAGCAATCCCTTACCAGAGCATTTTTGAGGATGACTAAGAATCTAAAAGAATCTACAGGTGAGAAGGAATTATAAAAAAGCCTGCATTTTAGATCCCAATCTGTATGGTTTTTTCAGAATTCTGAGAGAATCACTGTTGCACAGGACAGCAAAGGAAAATGCAATTTCCTGATGGATGCACAAATATTTGAAATAAAACACGCCCTAGTACTGCAGGGGTTTCTTAGCAAGCTGCTGTGGGATCCTTCCTCCATGAACACTTTCTGAGGCATTTTTTGAAAAATGCTGGAGCAAAATTTTGACTCCCAGGTGATCTGACCTATAGCTGAACGTAGCATGAGGTGCCCAGGTACATCCTAATACTCTCCTACCCTGATGGCCCAAGGCTTGGAGAACAAGGACAAGGAGGAATATGTGTGTTCCTTTCTGTGTTGCAAAGTGAAAACATGAAGCTGGCAGACTTTTCATTTCTTCTTTTTCAGTGTGCCAGCATGTGAAATATCTCTGATGAGACCAGTAGCCACAGGATGGACCAGGATATGGTGCCCTGGGTGAGGTCTGTCAGGAGGCAGACTGCAGAATTCTGGGGGGCTCTGAGCAGCTGCGAACTGCAGAACTGGTGCCAAATGCTCTTCTGAGGGCAGTGGTTCCCTGCTAGAGAAGGATAGTCAATCAGCAGATACTGCTGTCCTGTAGCGGGGACTGTTCCCTGCAATGTGATACTCACAGAAATTCAGGATTCACACTACAGGATAGAGGGTGAATTTGAGGAGCATAAGCTTAAACTCCCAGAAGAGCTGATAAAAGCTGTACGTACCACATCAATGTTTTTCAGGTTACAGCCACCCAGATTGAAGAAGACACTTCTACAAAGCCTGGCAAAAGCTTGGTAGCTGCAGACAGGGGCTATTATCTTTGTTAAACACTCAGTCTGGGGAAGGAATTCTCTGTTGCCCAGCATACCCTGTGAAATACAAAGGTAACAACAATTTAGGAATGCGCACACTTCTCCATCAATTTCAGTGGTTCTTACTCGCCTTTTCTCCACTTCTCAGATGATGTTGCCACAAACAAGTGAGAAATTACTTGGTTTCCCATTGCATCAGCCTGCTTGAGCATTACTCAATCTGGGTTACATCACTTTTAATGAAGAGATATGTTAAATTAATTCCAATTCATAGTTTAAGCTTTTATATCAGTGGCTTTGCCTGGAGGAATCTTGGAAACCTTTGAGGATCTGCATCTTTGTACCTCTCTGGGTGACCTGTCCCTGTGCTGCCTTGGACTGAAAGCTTTTCTTATTGCCCTGTCTGAACTCTCACCACAAGGCAAACCTGCCCACATGCAAATGAGTCGACTTCACAAAGCCCCATACTTTCCATTTATCCATTTTAAGAGCTGAACAAACAAGTATATGGGTAAACAGTGGAAACCAAGACATCACACACCCTGAGCATTTTCTCAGGAAGGTAGAGGAGTTTTGTTGCTGGGCCTTTAGCGTACTTAATAGCAGTGACAGGTGCCAATGCAAAGAAGAGTTTGATTTTTTGAGCCAGCTCTGGCATTGTTGAAAATGCAATGAAAGCTGAAAAAAAAAAAAAAAAAAGAGGAGTTAAACCCCCATATTTTTGCAATAGGCTGTTTTCAGTATTAATATATATTCTGCACTTTCAATTTATAAGTAACCTTGTTAGTTGTTCAGAGACTATGGTTCAACCTAGATTTGTATGAAATCTCTCCTTTCCATAAGTTACCAGCTTGTACAAGTTTTCTCCTATTCAGAGAAATTTCTTTCTATATTTTGCAGCTTTCTTCCAGACTTGATTAAAAATGGATGTACATTTCTGATGTACATTCATGTATTTCTTACACTATTGGGAGGAAAAGTAATTTTTCTTCTGGTCGATCCAATTTTGTATTTTCTTTTTCATGCCTACATCTGGTCCAAACTGGCCAACTTCTCTTTCTGTACTCTCATCTTCCTGTTTTGTTTATTTTGGTGAACTGACCAGCTGCTGTTGGGCACACCCTTGCATCTTGGATAGAAACAATTTGCACAGCCCACACACATTTTCCAGATTAATTCTTAGTTGACAGATTTCCAGCAGCAGTGCATTTGATTCATTATGCTTCATTATCTTTATAATACATTTTAAACACCTACATGTTGAAAATTGCTTATACTAACACTGTATTTCCCAACTAGAAAGAGTTAATGAAAACTTCAAGTACATTCAGTAATTCAGTATCTTAAATCACATTTTACACCTGTTTTCTGGAAGAATTCCTCTCTTGTGTGTAACTTACCAATGGTAGTACCTTGAGAATAGCCAATATAGTACAATTTTTCCTGTCCCGTTTTCTCCAAAATGAAATTTATTGCTGCTGGAAGATCAAACTTTGCCATCTCATCAAAACTGCAGGCAGGAGATTTAAAGAGAGGCATGCATAAATTAAAATCCAGACATTAAATTGAATTCACATTTTTATTAATAGCTTGCCAGCAAAGAAACAGTCTGACTTATTTAGTGAATAATTCAATTGTTCCAAGTTCTTTGTTTTTCTGGCACTGGATATGGAAGATTCTACTCAAGATTTTTTGAGGGTATTGTATTACACAGACTAGTGTTTGTGAGTAGCTGCTAAAACTGGCTCTAGGGCTGAGGAATGGCTTGGAGATGGCCTGGGCAGGTTCCCCTGAGTCATCCTGCTGCTGTCCTCTAGTTTGAAGAACCTGATCAAGCAGTAATTAAAGTTGTGTCCATTAATATTACAGTTCACATGCTTTCATAGGGGCACCTCAGCAAAAGCAAATGTAAACAGTGCTTATTAAAAAGTAGCATATGTAAATCCCTGATTTAGCCATCTGAAATAAATATGTAAGGATGGGCTGTGGACATCCCCTTCAGTGGTTCTGTCTACCTGAAAGCCCAGAATTCATCTTGTTCAATGGAATACTGCTGGTGTTTTCTTGACCAGCGATTGCCTCTGCTATTTCCCATCCAAACATCAAATCCAGCATCAGCTAGCAGGAAGCCCAAGCTGTTGTTGGGCAAGTTTGTGACCCAGTTACGAGCATCTCCCAATAATCCATGCTGGAGAAACACAACAGGCCTTGAAGCTGAAAAATAAAGCAAAACCAAAACAGTTTATAATTGTTTTTATCTTTTCATTTCCTGGTTGTTCAGAGACATTATTGTCTCATATTCAATACTGGGATTTTTTCCTGAATCAACAAATCATAAGAACAAAACCCCTCTTTCTGTAAGAGAAAACTTCTAAGCTTCTGAAAGAATTGATGGAAAGATCTGCCTGACAGCACAGCAAAATAACTTGGCACTCTCTGGTCATTGTTTGTACAGTCAGACACATCAGCTTGAGATTCTCAGCACTGATAGGGAGATGAAGGTGTGCATTGTTTTCAGAGATTTCCTTTACCCAAAATATGAATCAGACACTGATACTAACCAGGTGTAAGCAAAAGCAAAGCAAAATGAGAAGCTGGAAAAAGCTTTTGCAAAACAGGTTGATTAGGCAACCTTTATCCTATTTTTAATTTTTTTTAAAGTTTTACTCATCAACTCTTCCTAGGAAGTATATGCTTAATACTATGGTGGATTTTTATTATAAACAGGTGCTTGAGATTAATTCTATTGATCTTACAGGTTGTTCAGCGCAGCCAGAACACTTTGCTAAAATTTCACTCATGTATACAAGCTTTGGTGGATATTTTAAAAATATGAGTTGTCTCTTTTGAGAATATGCCTTATCTAGATTGGTGTTGTGTCATATCAAATAACTGTACCTGTGCTTCCTTGATTCTGAGTACCATAAGGGATTCTGTTAATGGTAATGGTATAACCATCTTCTGTCACCACTTCATACTCCTCACTGGGGTACCCTTTGTAAGTAATGAGCTCATTCTAGGAGAGAAGGTACAAATGCATTTGCTTGCCCAAGTCCATTTCAAATATTTTAAGACAGCCACAATGAAGGAATGTTAAAAAGGAGGTACAGCTGGGGATTTAACCTACATACAATAAGCATCTGAATGTATGTAACCCTAAAGCAACAACAAATTTCCTTTTTTCTTTATGTTATGTCTAGGGCTTTACTACCTGGTTAAAATATGTCATATAAAACCTGTATTACACTCCTGCCATACAATCATCACAAGCCCTTACATTCTGGGGATATAAGTATCCCTATAAGCTCATAGGAGGACTTTATGAGCTGACATGAGGTGTGTGGCTGAGTCGAGGAGCTGTGTGGGTGCAATGCTTCTGATTTTGACACAGCCTGGGAGCAGCTTATTTTAAACTACCTTCAGAGGAATCCAGACAGCTTCACAACTGTGGTTTGCTGAACAGCATAGATGCAGTGAGCACTGCTGAAAAGCTCACTATATTATGGAGAAAAAAAAAGATCAGGCATTTGCCCAGTTTCAAGGGAAACCAGCATAGCCCACCTTAAGCTCTGAAGTAAATATTACTTCTGTCCTGTAACGTTCCATCTGTTTTGTTACAAAAGAGTATTGGCTTTTATAACTTGTACTCAGAGAATTACTCAATGTGTTTTGCCATGCAGGACAGAACCTCCAAGATTTTGACAAACAATGAAAGACCTACACAAGCTTTCTTGGCAAGAGGTGTTTTTCTGAAAAGCTGGCCATTTCTGGTCTCTGCTGGTCACCACTAGTTGTTTACAGACTTCATTGCTGATGAAATGCTGACATTCCAGATAGTCATTCTTTCAGATAGGCAGGCAGTGCCAGCAATAGCAAGCTGGTAACTGATATTTAAAAGGAAAACAGGTCTGGAGATTTACTATTTGCTTTAATTTCTACCAGAGAGAAGACGGGCTGTTACACATGCAGGCAGAAGAGAATAGAAGAAAAAGCATACACTGACTAGAGAGGATAGGTTAAATACAGGCAGCTTATCTACCCTGTTATTTCTAACACTTAGAAACCCCTCTGCTGTTAGTCATGCATAACATCTATCCTCAGGTCTCTCCATCAATCAACTTACAATACTCATAAAGGCTTCAGGATCCACAACTCTCTTCATTCTTCTCAGTTCTTCTGCATAAGCAACTCTCTGAAACAAATATGTCACAGCAACAAACAGCCATATCTTCTCCCTGCAAAATCCAATATATCAATCTGTCAGTAGTCCTCCTCCGCACTTGCAATCCAGACAGGTTCTGTATTTTTCTGATGAGGAAAGTGCTGTCTAATAATGAATAGAGCCAGTCTGGTACTCCCTACTTGTTAATTAAATGGAACAAAGCTGACTTCAAACACCTGTCTGAGGGTGTTGGGCAGCAATCTGAACTGTCTGCTAAGGTTTGGGCAAGGATGCTGCTCTTGATCAAGGCAAAAGTATCAATGAATCCAAGAAAAGGAGCAAAGCTTCTGGAGAAATGAACTTCACTCATTTGTCTGAAAAGTAGGTCACTTGCATTCCCATACCATGCATTTGAACTGTAGGTGAATTTGGAAACATTTCTGGTTACCTCTGTGAAACAGAGTTATTGGGTAACTTGTAAGTAAATCAGTCATTGTCACAGTGAAGATTTCAAAGTGGAGATAACCAAGTTGTTGGATAGTTAGTGAAAAAATTAAAACCAATTGCAAATAAAAAAATTAAATATTTATCATTTAATTAAAAACTTAGGAACCTAAATAAAGCAGTTCTTTATATTTGCAAAATTCATACAAATCTTCTTAATGACAAAATTTATCCACTCCATAGGATGAGGATGGATAAAGGAAAAGGACACTTTGCTAAATGTAATGCTAGGTAGAGACCGAGTACAGGGACCAGGATCCAGTTTTGTTCAGCAAAAAAGGAACAAAAACCCCTGGAGGTAGCTGTCCTGCTTAGAGGCACACATAGAGCATTGTCTGTGAAGACCTACATACTCTTGGCTCAAAGAAAATGCAGTGTTTGTATTAGCATCTTCTCTACACTGTATAACCACCCAGAGGCCACACCTAAACTTCTGTAGTCCCAGTGATACATCTTTCAGTCAGACTGATTCAGCCAAAATCTATTGCATTTATTGTTCTCCTATTCAAGAAGATTTTTAAACGATTTTCCCCCAAAATGATATGAATAGCATGTTATTTTCTTCTCAAAGAACAACAATTTATACACTAACTTCCTAGCACTGCATTCTGGTACAATCTGTGTGTTGAAAATGTGTAGCTCCTTTTGTAGAAAAGGGACATTTAGAGACCTTTGTTTTACTGAGCTAGCACCCTTTCTTTTGGTTTAAACTCACCACTTTCTGATTCTCTCACTTGCCATCTTCCCACACCTCTTCAGCTACCCCAGAGTTACTAAATTCAGGCTAGGTGAGCCAGGCCTGAATCTCTTTAGTTACAAGGAATCTTGTGAGAAAATGCCATACTTTCACCTACCTACAAGCAAAACAACACACAAAATACATTTGTTCCCAAATAGTAAAGCAACTCCTCAAGCTCAGATTTCATACCATCTTTTGCAGCTCCCATGAAGCTTCACCAGTTTTGGATCATAAATAAATCAAAGCATTACTGACCTTGTGCCCAAAGTCATGTGTTTGGCTGAGCAGCTGCGGCTGCAGAAGAATGAAAACTCAATTCCTGCCTGTTTGGAAGCGGTGCTGGCAGTGAAAGGATGGTCATGCACTGTTTTTTCCCCCAGTCATGCAGCAATTTGACAATAAGCCTCTGTTTCTTTCCCACTATTCACTCCTTCTACTATCACTTCAGCTTTTCCCTGATGCAGAATCAGAGAGGGGTAACTCCTTTTATTCTCAAACCTCATGCTTTTGAGCTCCTTAGCCACCACAGCTATAACAAGGCTCTTCTACTATCACAGATTGCTGGATTTTTAAGGAGAATACCAGCCTCTGGAGAGTGGCAGAGCAGGATCAGGAATTTGAAAACAAATATATTCATAGATATACCTTATCATACCTAAGGAGATTGTCAATAGAATTGCATCAATTTTCTCTTTTACTAACAACCAATTCCAGCTTCTCATGTTATCTGGAAAGGAAGGAAGGAACTCTGATACCTCTACAGATGTTACTGCACATATTTTTCTTTTATTCTTGAATGCTTTGGTTGCTGCTTCACAATTCTACATTGTTGCTGGAGTGGTTTCAGGAGACTTTCCTCCATTTATATTTCACCTCTTAAATGGGCATAGAATTGAATGGATATTCCCTAAATGAATAGTTATGAAACGAGAAAGCTTTTCTGCAATCTGTATGGACTCAGAAAACATTGCCAAGATGGGCACACTTGTGTCAGTGGTCTCAAGCATAATCTGAGTGGGCCAGGATTGTTCAGCAGTGGAAATTAGGCAGGCCTGAATGGAGAGTCCAGACAGGTCCTTTCTAAGGCATTCAGGACAGTGACCTTTTAAAGTCTCCTCTGTTAATGGAGGACAAGCCCTGTGCAGCCGTGTTCCACCATGAGTGGTGACCTCCCTACAGCAATACAAGCCTTGCAGAAGGATGAGTGAGAATTCTGCATGTTCCAAGTATTTTTAAATCTTGAAACTATTTAATCTTTCTTGTCCAGTTCCCAATGTTTATTCCTCCAAATATTCCTTCTGTCTCACAAATAATGTTTATCCACACAGAGCAAATCAGCTTAAACACTGAGATGAACATTGACCAAGATTTTGAGCAGGATTTGATATTTCTATTTCTATTATACCTTGCAGTACTGCCTGTGGTTAGGATCAAAAATATTCAATATATCCTCAGAAATTATTTTCTTTAGTATTTACAGATCAGAAAGAAATATGAAAGAAAATCTCAGAAGACCTGTTCTTACAAATGTTGTTATCAGGCTTTCAAAGAGAAATAGAAACATCTGAGTTCAGTTTCTGGGAGCGAGTAAGGAGAGGAAATGATTTTCAAAGAGCTGGTTTAGAACATGGAGTGTTTTCAAATATTGATTCTACACACAGGATGGGATGTTTTTGAATCTTCTCATTATTTCCTTTATATACTCCAAGTTCTTTCATCTTTCTTGTAACAAAAGCAGGTTTCTGCCTTTCTAAAGTGTCAGTGTCTTTTGAAACTCGACAAGAATTTCATGAGTGAACTGTTTAAATGTGTACTTGCCTTTGAGTACCTCATGCTATTCTGTGTCATTAAGATGTGCTATTAACTCACTGTGAACAAAGCCATCTTCATTCTTTAGTGCAAAACAATGCTCCAATAACAAAAACTCACTAAAACATTGCATACACATGCCATAATACCATAAATAGCAAATGACTGGATAAAGTCATTGCAGGCAGTATCTGTTCCGAGTGAGTGTTTGAGATGGGCAAAGAAGGTGAAGTAGGGTTAGTGTTGGGCTGATTTTTTTAAAACCAGACACGCACACTCTGTTGTAAATTATCCAGTTTCAGGGGAAGTTACTCACACTATAATAAGGTATGGAATTCAGTGGAAATGCTTCAAGGTTGAGATGTTGCTGTCAGAGTTGTGGCTGCATCCTCACAAGTGTGGTCATATGTAAATGAACTTTAAACTGGTCAGTCTAGGTGTCTTTGTATAAATAAGTGCCTTATATAAATTGCTCACTACATGCTCAGTTTATGAAGCCTCAGCTCTTTCCAGTGTTTTTTATGGATAAAACCCCCATCAATGTACAGAATATAATCCCTAGCATTTTTGTGTTTTCTGTAAACTCTTTGCTCTCCCCATTCCCTCCTGCTGCAGGAATTGGACCTGGCTCTGGAAATTACTTAGGAATGGAAGATATTTTTATACAGCTGAATATAGCAGTTCATCATGGATCAAATATGTCCTTTTGGCTTCTTCATGTAGCTAGTGAACGTAGTTATCAGAAATGTTTGGCTATTTTAAGTATGTTAAGGAGGGCCTTTAAGGGGAGGTATGCTCTATTGAGAGACCGATTTGTTTTTGTGGAAGTTGCCATCCAGGAGTCTCCAAGGGAACACATAGCAGCAAAACCAGAAGGATCCCTTTGTGCGCTGATATGGCTTTAAAAACATTTCATGTCATAATGGTGTAAACAGTTGCTTCCTGAGAGTGAGAAAAACACTGAGAACTAAGCACAGGGTCTCACAGTGTGCTCTCCACTGAATCCCTGGGATAATACCTGGTTCCCACAGCATACAGCTGCCCTCAGCCACCCACCCCATGCTGTTGCCTCAGCTGGAGGGCTGGCTCCCAGCACAGGCACATTTTGGGGGTGAAGGCAGAACCTTCCTATTCAGCAATGGACCCTACACCTCCATACAGCAAAGGAACTGCTCTCAGGGGAGTCCCTACACACAGACAGAACTGCAGAAGCATAAAGCACTAACGAGAACAGGCACTGCTTGGGTGAGAGATTCTTCCCAGCTCTGTCAGGCGTGCAAAAATATTTCTGGTGGTCATCATTAAGGTCAATGGACTTGCCTGTGGTTACCAGTACTGGGCTGAGTGGCACAGTATTTGTAAGTTATGAGTAGCTCTGCCCTGGCACTTGGATAATTATGAATCTTTCCTGTGACAAAGGTAAGCTAAGAAGTGTCAAAAGGAAGGGCTCATGAGGGACAGAGAGGGCTGCATGCCTGGCTGTGCTGCTCACACTGCTGATGCCTTGTCTGGAAATGCTCCAGGCAGCGCTGCCCTCCTGCTCAAGTGTCAGTCACCTATAGAAGGGGCAGCTTCCACATGAAAAGCTCAGCACCAGCCTGTCTGTTAACTTATCCAAGGGAGATACAACTTGTGATAAGAGCAATTATTTCCACAATACTTTCTGGCTGCTGATGAAGTTTGTGAAATGTCTGCAAGCCAGGACTTCTTCACCTCTGAGGGTGGATGACGTCTGTGTTGAAATTTATGAGCTTTGCATTGTTAAAAATGTTTTGCCTCACAATCTGCAGATTGTTTTTTTAATCCTTCTGCTAATTTTGTAGCAATGTATAGAGCAGCATCTTTCACTCCCACAGTCACCAGACATCAGTGCTATCAACTATAATTAGAGAAGAAAGGAATTTACACATCTGCCGACATGTATGGAAAGCTAAAATTACATATGCATTATTTGTCTTGTACTTGTTGCTAAATGAAAGTCTTGGGAGTGTGAATTGAGATCCTCTGGCAGAAAAACTGGGACCAGTAGGAGCACTGTGCAGGCCTTACGCTCAGTGTGCAGCAGTCTCCTGGTGAGCACTGATAAGCCCAGACTGAAGAAGTCTCTGGTCAGCTTCGTGCTGCCATCAGCAGGACCTACCCAGGTATTTATAGAGGTTAAAGGGACTGTGGGCAGAGGGGCTTTGGTTTTTCTTAATCCTAAGAATTAAAGTAAGGGATTTGCTCTGGGAAAGAAGGAAGGTGCTAGGGAGGTTAGAGACAGCACCACTAAACCTCTGTCCTCTGTTCAAACTGGGATTTTTGCATACCTGTAGCTGGGTTGAGTGGGGGCTGAGTTAGCAGCATCCCAGAGTGGGCTGTCTCTCTTCCTACAAACACCTTTTTCCTTACTTTCTTTCTGCTGGAAAATTCTCACCAAATATGAATTCCATTACTAATCATCTCCATCATGGGTTCTTCATTCTTTTCATGCATTAAAACCAACTTCCCCCTAACTTCACACAGAATCACACATAATCACTAGGTTGGAAGAGACCTTCAAGATCATGGAGTCCCATCCATGCTCTAACAGCTCAACTAAACCATGGCACCCAGTGCCACATCCAGTCTTTTCTTAAACACATCCAGGGATGGTGACTCCACCAGGCAGGCCATTCCAGAACTTTATCACACTTTCAGTTAAAAACTTTCTCCTAATATCCAACCTATATTTCCCTTGGCACAGCTTGAGACTGTGTCCTCTGGTTCTGTCAATGTTTGCCTGGAGGAAGAGACCAAGCCCACCTGACAACAACCACCTTTCAGGGAGTTCTAGAGAAGGTCACCCCTGAGTCTCCTTTTCTCCAGGCTGAACACCCCCAGGTCCCTCAGTGGTTCCTCTCAGGGTTTGTGTTCCCAGCCCCTCTCCAGCCTCGTTCCCTCCTCTGGATGCTCTCCAGTTTCTCAATGTCCTTCCCAAACCGAGGGGACAGAGCTGGACACAGCACTCAGGGTGCGGCCTCAGCAGTGCCAAGCACAGGGTCAGGGTGATCTCCCTGCTCCTGCTGGCCACACTGCTCCTGATACTGGCCACCAGGGCACCTTCTTGGCCACCGGGGCACACTGTCGGCAACTTCTGCTATGGCGGCAGGCAAGATAGTCACAGACCTGTCTTTCCAAATCGTAAAGCACTTATTTTATCACTTGTACCTTTAGACATATTAGGAATTTCTTTTGAAACAGCAAAGGTTTTGCTGACTCACAGATCATTTATCTTTAAAAAGTAAAGATACTGTTACCAATACAAACTAATGGTTTGTTCTGAACATCGGCATTAATTTTCCCACATGAAATAATCTACTGTAAACAGTGAAAAATGAAATATACAGTAATTATAAAATTAAGATGATTACTTTGTACTTAGGATGCAGAATATTGTTTTGATCTTTTGTAAGGGAAAAGGAACATGATCAAAGTATATTAACCTTAGCTATAGAAATGCACTTTAAATAGCAAAGCTGCTCATCAGATATAGTCTGTGTTTTCAATAGAAGTTTTCCCTTATAAGGACAAAATTTGCCTGCTGACCCCAAAGTGATACTTTCCAAACCAAATGAAGAACCTACATGTTCTATTTTACTTATGTCAACAAAATGTTTCATACTCTTGCTACGTGAAGGAAGTTAACTTCTAAAATGTTAGTGCCAACACATAGTTCCACAACATCGCACAGAGGAGCAAATGAAACTTATGGACCTCTTTCAAGCTCTGCTCCACTGAATGTTGCATTAGACACCAAAAGTTTTTATTAAACAAAGGAGTATTCTTTTATTAAGACAAACAATATCAGACAAGGGCATAATTCTTACCATCCCAAAAGAAATCCATGTCATTTTGATGATCAGCATGACCTCTTTGCTTTGGAAGCATTTTGTGAAGGGTCTTGAGGCAGGAAGATCCCATTGCAGAGGGGTCTCGTGGCTGTTTCACTCCTCTGGAGCAGACAGTAGCAGCCATCTGAAAAGCAGTCCATTCCCAAGTCTGTGTAAGAGGACACTCTGTCCCTCTTTGTGAGTGGGACTGTCAATCTGCAGAGGAGAGGCTCCAATATTAGAGAAGAACAGGTCTGAAAAGCTGGTAATTTGTATTTTCCTTTTGAAAACCAACAGGACAACAAGTCAGGTCTTCACTGTCCAAAAAGTTGTGGTGCAGTGATCCTCAGGCTGATTGAGCTGGCAGCAGCCCTACAGAGCAGCACGCAGGGGTACCAGCTGACAGCTGGCCCTGGCAGCGCCAATTTAAGACCCTGTACCCCTTGACTGTGCCCTGTCCCTCAGCTGGCAAGGCTGGGCAGACATCTCCCTGCTGCAGCAGTGCCCAGACAAATCAGTCAGCACTGGTTGTATCCACAGTCTTCTCAGGTCATCCTGACATCCTGAAATAGGTGTCTGGTGTCCGTGTCAAAGAGCTGGGACATTGGGCTCTCATCACTGTTATTCGATCTTCTCCAGTAGTTCTGATCTCCAGGGCTTTTGCTTCCTTCCTGTGCTTCAGCTGGCACCTCCAATTAGGAGGATTTTGTGCATGAACTGTCCCTGTTACTTGTCTGAACAGCTTCTAAACTGCAATCTAGTTAATCTGAATAAATATTCAAATAAGTATATGAAAATTGTGGCTGAAATCCTTCCCTTTGTGCCAGAAGGGATGTCAGACTTTTTTTTCATATAAATTATAAATCATGCCCTAATTATAAATTGTACTGAGAGTTTAGAGAATGGATTACAGGAGATAAAAATGTCACCTTTTTTTTGCCTTTCAAAAAAGAAAATATCTGGAAGAAATATTTAAACAAAATTTTAACAGGTAGGTAAATTCTTACAGTTAGCAAAGCTGTAAAAATTTTAATTCAATCCTATCAGAATTCTTCTTTGTTTAATAAATTGTTCCCTGAGCACTAGATGAGGCCACCCTGGTTTCCTGTCAGTTTGCACCCTACAGTTGATTGCAGGCACCAGTCAAGTATTTATGGTACCTCTTGTTCTTCTTCCTCTTCTAATTTCCTAATCATGCTGCATTCTTTACTGGTCAGAACACTTGCAATCTTTCTCTTCTAGTTTGTCAACTTTTTGTTATCACACAACAAAGTCTTAATTATTTTGTGGAGGACTATGCTGCAAACCAGGGAACATGCAGACAAACACAAGGCAGCATAATCTGCTGAGCGTTGTTCTCTTAGGAAGGCAGCTAAACCATCCTCCCTTAAGCCTTTGAATAAAATCACTGTATGTTTCTATACTTCTGCTAGATTGCTCATCTTCATGGTTTGAAAATGGATGGTGCCATTGCAAAACAGAATTATTCTTTTAGACTAATATAATTTTCAAATAATGAAGATGTGCACAGGTACTTTTAATAAATGAGTTATTTTGATGTTATGGAACTGCTGCAATCAGACTCACCCTTAAACTTATGGGCAATGTGCAGCGCCAAATTTGTATGTGATGCATGTACTGGATACTTGTCTTTTTAGTTTCATAAGAAGGCATTTGATTCCATGGAAGGCATTGGATTAGGAGGCACCCTGAAGTTAGTGCCACTGTTTTCAGCATGGCTGTGCATGGTTTACTTTTAACAAGGGAGGAACTGAAATTAGACCAGTTCAGAGAAAATGGGATCCACCCAAAAATGGATGGGAGTTCCCAGTCTCCAAGGATCTTGGCACGTATGTGGAAAGAATCATTACCATTTTGTGTCCTGTGAATTCTCACCTGGCATGTTCAGCACCCTGGAGTTTGTCCCAGATTGTGCAGAAGTGAAGCACATCTCCATACCAAGTTCTAGCAAGGGACATTGAGGAGGGCCTTTGGGATGATCTGTGGAAGGAGACAGCCTTGCCTTCCCCACTGCAGGACTGCTAAAATCAGCAGATTTTCCACATGATGCCTTCCCCACACCCGATGCTGCCGCTGGCGCCAGGGAGGGGGAGCAGCGTGAGGGGCAGGTCACCTCTGAGATGGCTTCTCTGACCACTGCTCTATAATTTTCACTTGGGACTGCAGAGAATTACAGCCTCAGACTTTATTTATTAGAAAATGAAATCACAGCCAGGGCTAGATAATTGCTTAGGGCAAACTGACTTCTCTACGTGATACACCAGCCGTCAGCTAGTAGTGGGTAAAATTGTAAATACAGGGTGTATAGGCACACAGGGTGTGCTCATGCAATCCTCTGCTCACAATGGCTACTTCTTCCCTCACACGGCAATTCACTTCACAGGGAATTTTGGAGAAAATTTTTTCAGAATCACAGAATTTCAGGCACTAATCTCTCTGCTTTCTCCTTTTTCTTTAAACCGTGGTAACCACGGGACCGTGGGACACTGGACAAAGAGTGGGGAGCAGCAAAAGAAGGGGTTAGTCAACACACCAGTAATCAAATCCTGGATCCATCAGCAAGAAGCAACCAATGGGCTTTAGTGCCATTTCAGATGCCTTTGGGAACCTTGCCTGCCTCTGGGATTTGACTCAGGCTTTGTATGTAGTCATTTTGGCTGAACCAGTTTCTTGGTCGATCATGTCTGGACTGTGTTTAATCTTAATCTGCTAAAGATTGCTTTATTTACAAAACTATAAGTAAATAATGAAGACTGGATTTTCAGGTAAACTTCACTTGGTTTATGCAAAGCAACAGCCATATTTTCAGGTGTAAAAGAAATTTTCTATTTGTGATGACTGATGGGCACAAGTTGTTTAAGATCCTGAACACCTGTGGTCTGCAAAATTTGCATTGTATGTAGATGAACATTATAGGGGGGAAAAGGATGAAAGAAGTGGTCATTTATGAGAGGAATTCTAAACATTTTCCCTTTCCCAGGTGACGCAGACTAGTCAGTTCTGTGCATTCAAAGCTACAAACAAACTCTCCAGGATCAGCAGGTGCTCCCAGTTTTCAGGATTTTTCTCTGTGACAGAGCCATCTCTTTGAATAGGAACTCAGTGTCTGATATCCCCACATGACTCCAGGAGTAGCAATCTTTATGGAAATGCCAACCAACCTTTCAATAAAATCTTAGTAATTTTATTAATTTATAACATCATTATAATTATTATCATTTCAATTGTGGCTTTTCATAGCTGTGACAAGCCTGGGAATTATTAGCAGGATTGTATCCAGTTTGATATTATCCTTGGACTTCAGAATACTTGATAGATAATCTCACAGTTCTTATCTAGTCCTTTGATGTTGTGCAGGTTAGAGAGTTTTAGTTTGTCAGTTTGCTTGTTTGTTTTGTTTTTCCTGTTAGTGATATATTTGGTTTTGGTATTTAGTCTGGTGGTGAGGCTACTTTACATCATTATGACTTTTCTAGCCATGGTATATTTTCTAATGTGCAACAGACACTGGATTGCAGAGATCTGTTCAACACAGAGAGTGTTTATAACCATGCTGCAGAGGTTAGCTCTGTTAGCATGTGAACCCCAGAGGGTTTGCTGCCTTTGAAACATCAAATGCACGATGCATCAGCTACCCAGTGTGCACACACTACTTCTGCCTGAGAAATCACAGTCAGAAATGGTGTCACTGCACCTAATTGGAGACAATCACCCTGGTATTTCCCATCAAAGCAATGTGGATTTACCAAAGTGACACAGAATGAAATAGCAGGCTCTTATTATGCAATGCACATTGTCTTGTTTATTAGTTATAGATAGGGCTGTTCATCTGAGACAAACCTGGTTTGCTAAATACAATCATAGCATGGAAAGGTGTGGTGTGTGTCCTTGATGAGCTGAGGAAAAGCTGGTTAGCTCCAGCGGTGGTGCTGTGAGGGCATCATTCCCACACACCCTGGTGTGCCATGGCTCACTGTCCCCTGCAGTGACCTCCCTGTGCAGGGGGAGGTGATGTCCTGTCCTGCTGCTCCTGCCACAAACCACACAGCCATGCTGCAACAGCAGAGCATTGCACAGTGCTCAAGCCATCTCAGAATTAAAAAGCTGATGGAAGAGTTATACAGGGCAACTACTCCTCATGTACCTGTGTTTGCTTATGTTTGCTACATATTTGTGCATAGACACTCCTAATATATGTGGCAATTTCAGTTCCAAATTCGACTCTGTGTTCCCATACTTCTGCTCAGGGAGGAAAAAAAAGAAATCTTCACTTGCCCTCTCCTGCTTTTCATATGCATCCATTTACGAGTGATTCATCCAGGGCAGAGTAAGTTTATAGACTTGTGAACTCAGATCTAAAACATGATTAGAGATCAAATGGAATATAAACCACAGTATAGTAAAACAGAAATTCCCCTTGGCTTCTGTTCTTCTTAGCAGTTGTTCTGCACAGGTATTGAGCCATGTACACACCTACTAAGCTTTACAAGAAAACTTTTCCTAGATGTCAAACTTTTTCTTTAAAAGGATAGAAAAAAGGCAATATTCTACTAATAAAATTATCTTTCATCTTAGTAACTCCAGCATTAAAATAATTGCAAAACAGATTAATGTTTTCAGAAATATTATTTAACTTGTAATTTCTAATTATTGTTAAGTGAAAGCTCTGTATAATTTGATTAATAATTATCATTGATTTTCTACTTGAGATTAGCTTTGACTGAATTCCATTCAACTTGTAATTTTGACTGTGCTTGCCTGAGATGTAGAATCTTTTAAATAAGAAAAAATACCCATCTGAATGGCTGATCTGAATGCCAGTAACATGTGGATTACAGTCTTATAAAAAAGGTTTGAGACATTGCTCAACTTGATTTTTCTTACACCTTTGTTTTGAATTGATACACAGACTTAGCTGGTTGTAGGGCAGTTATTTGAATAATTACTTTTTCCATGAAAGTATTGAGTAACAAAGCCCAGCTTGTGCAGGGTAGTTCTGTGCAGGGCAGAGTGGCTCCACGAGCATTTCACAGGTGACACAAGCTACATTTCACAGCTACAAGCAAGTAACAAGAAAGAAGAGAGTCTGTCCAGAATGGCACACAGGACATGTTTTGGGGCAGAACCAGCACAGTGGCTGCAATAGCATTTCCATGGCAATGTAATTCCATGTGGTATTTTTTACTTCACCTTGTCTGGTAGTTTGTCTAACATGAGCTGTCATGATACCCTGTCTAGATACACAGTATTGATGGAGTAATTCACACCTGTGGCACGGTTTCAGGATGAGTAGGACTGAAATTAATGAGTTTGGGGCATTCTTATTTGTAGCTTTGGAACATAAAACAAAAAATATTTTGCCATTTCATGCCAGTTTTTCTATGGTTGAAAGTGCTATGTAAGTGGAAAACAAAAATACGTGGAATTTTGATTTAGAAGGAATCAGCCTGAATAAGGAAATGTTTGTGTCTGTGATTACTGGTTGGAAGTGAAGAAAACATGAAACAATAAGCTTGATAAAATGATTATAGCAGAAATACAGTATTTTAGTACTGGATAAGAGCCAGGAAAAGTAATGATAAAAACAGAGCCTTTTCCATTTCCAAACCAGTCAGCAAGAATTTGTTTGCAATTTCCTTCTCAGGGCACTTCCATGAGATATGTTGAGTAAGATTGTGATATTTTTTACATTGTCACAGTATGTAGTCCCAATGTGAAACACATAACATGTCTCTGTTCTGCTGGAGAAGACACTGAATTTCCATTTCTGCAGCTGGTGATTTCTTCTGAGCTTGCAGATGCTTGCATGAGAAACATGCTGAGATGGAATCATAATTAATGAGAAAATAATAAGATGAAGTTCACTTTCCTGCCTGGGCCTGGGTTTTTGAGGGAAAGGTGCTGGTTAAAGGGTGAAATTTCCTTCTTAAGTCCAATCTCCCAAGAACTGCTCAGATCAAATTTCCTTGCCACGCTGCTACAAAGCTATATATGCAGGAAAGGGCTGGGGACTGTTTCCTCAACAGGCACAAAAGTAAAAGAAGTTATAAAGAACCCAGAGCAAGCCTCTCCACCTTGAAAGGGAGAAATGGAGTGCTACTATATCAAATTCAAAAGCCCTACCATTATACCAAACTCCCCCAGAGAATTTTACTTGAGTGTGGCTTAGAGAGAAGACAGTGTAGAAAAGCTTCTTCCCCTCAGTTTTGTGCACAATAAAACCTTTTTGTGTTCTTCTGCCTTCTCATGCTATTGAAGGAAGTAATGCAGTCTAGCAAAAACATAACTGAAAAAAAACCCAAATTGCTTTTTTTATTGCACAAATGATTTTTATGTGTTGGGTTTTTTTTTTTTACATACTGCGTCAGCAGGCAGTTGGAAGAGTTGGAAGGTGAGGTTTGCCAAAAAAAACCTGGAAAAACATAACGAGTTATGTTACAGACTCCCTGTGTCTGCTTCCTTCTTTCCTTCTAGGCACAATTTGGAAGACGTGAGCTCCCTCTGCAGTGTTGAAAGCCTCATCCAAAACTGCAGCTGCAAGCGTGTGTCTCCAGGGAGTGTGGAGCCAGCAGGGTGCTGGGGGCTGGTGACCAAAGCTGGGCATCTGGTGAGTACCAAACACAGCCATTCTTGCAGAGGGGCTTTGGAGAGGGAGGGGCAGGAAGGAGCTGTGCAGTCACGCCACAGTGCATGCAACTTTGTTCAGTGTGACTTGATCAAGACAGTATTTCCTTTTAAATAGTGCTCTGGAGGGGAAAAGTTTGGGCTGAAGAAGTGGCTTGGTAGAAAGATGAGAGTGGGATAAGGATTAATGTTAAGATGCTGTTCACCTTCCACCCGAGCTGTAGGAAGTCCAGGATGTGCTGAGGAGGAGCTCCCAATAAATATTACTCTTCCCTTTTTTTTTTTTGTTTTCTTTCCCTTTTATTTAGTTTTTTATTTCCTATCTGACATATGGATTCCCTCTTTAGTCTGTGATCCAAAGACCTGGGTTGGCTCCTGGTGTTTGCCTAGAGCCTCAAAACAAGATTCAATAAAGTTACATGCTGAGTGAATAATTGCCTAGAATTAGAATCCAAGAGGTACCTCAAACATTCATTAGGATATAACCTATGCAGTCATCTCATTAGTGGTATGTCAGCTGATACATGGTGGCTGCAAGTCATATTCCTGCTTTTGCATCACGCCAAGCAGACAAGGGAGCTGACAGCTCCAAGAAATCCCAGGCAGGTTTGGGATCTAGTTTTGGTTTCTGTAACTTCCCTCACAGCAAGAAATGCAGGAGGCCAGCCAAAACAGAAACTGCATTTCTGTCCCAGCACATGGGAGAATCTCCTGGCTGGGACAGGAGAAGGTGCAGGGCTGAAGAGTGGTAGGGTTGCAGGTGTGTTAGTGGAGACAGGTCCTCTCCTGCATGTGGATATCACTCAATACTAGAAGCCACCAATGCCACTGATGCTGATACTGGTGTTTGCTGATGCGAGTGCTGCAGTTACAAACTCAAGCTGGGCATTTTTGATTTCAATTGCTGACACTGCAGAAACGGAGCACTTTTCTCTCCAAGTGTGCTTTATTTTCCTAATACTGCTGTTATTTGGGTAAAACATTAATTTCCATGTTTCAAATATGAAGCAGCACTCAGAGAAATGAGAGACCAGAGTCCCAGTGGGGATTTGGGGAATTAGGAGGGTGACCATCCCAGCCCCTGGTGCGAGGTGGAAGCACTGTGGTGGGGCAGGGAGTGTGCCTGTCTCCAGGGCCCTGCAACAACTGCTTGTGCATCAGAAGAGAGGAATTGTAAAGTGAAGCTTGCACCAAAATTTGGTTTTCCTGCATATGAAACTTAAAATGGAATAACTGTTTGCAACATACCAGTTTACCAGTTTACTGTGTTTTGATGGGGGCTGTCAAGTAACATTGTAGAGTTGTTCCATTTCACATGTAAAGCAGGCAAACTTTTCCTGATGCAGGGGAATCTTTGGTGGAAATTTTGAAGGAAACAATTTCTGCCGGGATTACCTCACAGAGTTTTACCTTACAAATGTATTTCTTTTGGATGATTCATCTCATTTCCTTTCAGTATGTGAATCCACAGGAGTTTATAGCTCTATGCACTCTAACTCAGTGAATTAATCTCAATGGACCAGCCGAGTAATGAATTTTTGCAATGCAGGCAAAAATTACATAGCAGAGTTCATGTAGTGGTGTGTGGACTTGCAGTTCAGGCAGCTCATATTCAAATGCACTGCACTGCAAAGTTAATAGCATCAAGTTCTCCCTCTTTTTCTTTCCCTGCAATTACCATGCATATATGAGAGCCTTTCTCATACAGACCCCCCACAGCCCTCTACATCATCTCTGGTGCTTTCAGTAGCCCCTGGGATGGCTCTCACAGCTAGATGTAGGGAGTGGGGCCAACAGAGAAGTGCACACTTGACTGAATAATCTCTGAGGCCTCTGCAAAGTCATCTGACACCCCCTGAGGCTGAACATTTCCTCTGCACTGGGTTTTAAAGAAAGCCTGAGGCTTTGTTTCTCTAAGCAGTTGAGCTGCTCTAACAGCCTGCTGACTCTGAAAGAGATTCTTTTATCCTCCATCCCCTTAATTTGTGGCTGGCTCTCCCTGAACTTATTTGGCTCATTACCCAGGAAGATAGCCACCTGCTTTCTTTTTCCTAATTATTGCTCCTCTGGGCTAACAGGTCCCTACACTGATGGAGCTAGAAGGTGGCATCAGGGGTGGGATGGGTGGTGAGGAGCAGAGAGGGGATGTACAAATGGACTCCTTGGCAGGGAGAACCTGGGAAGCAGCTCAGGTGCTGTTTGAGGCGCAGCTTGTCTGCCTCTGGGGGAGCAGCCACTTCCCCAGCACGGATGCAAACTCTTGGCAGACTCCAGGGTGAGTCAGCCACAGACCTAAGCTGAACAGGCAATTTAATACCACAAAAAAGACAAGAAGATTATTTTTCCCAGCCTTTATCTCCTGAGCTAGCTAGCTGTGGGGTTGGAGAAGAACCAGGCCAACACAAGAGAGCAAGCAAGAAAAGCAACCAGGTCCATGCTGGCTCTGTGAAGCCTGAAAAAACATCTCACCTGTAGCTTCCTCCATTCTTGGTTCTGAAGGGAGACCTACAACAGACTTTTAAAAGATGAGCCGAAAAATGGAAACTTAATTGTGCAGCTCTAAAAACTGCAAATGCATTTTAAGCACTTCACAGAAATGAAATTTGCTCCCTACAAACTTCCAAGTGCCAAAGGTGCTGCCAGCACATTGCTTCACCCCTTGTGCTGCCCCACGGGTACAACTCATGGGGCTGGCTGATTGAGCAAGGGCTGAGGGATGAAATCTGTGGCAGAGCATCTGTTCCCACCCTGGCTGCCCAGGAGCTTTGCTAAGGAGAAGAGTCTACAGCAATACAATCTTTCTCTAGTCAGCAGATTGCTCCATATATTGGGAGCAGGGCCTGTTCAATGAAGTTGATCTCCCTGTGTGCAATTAATTAAGTAATGTTTAAAGAAGGGCCTTGGATGATGCAGAAAGCTGACTTTGCAGATGAAAGTGGCTTTAATTGCAGAGCAGATGTGTGGTGAAGCTGGGAGCCAGCTCTGCCTTTTTGGGCAGAGTAGGCCAGGGTGGGTATCCTGTTAGCATGGCTGGGTTGGGACCTTGGTTGGTGCAGGTATGTTTGCCACTAGGTTTAGAGGAAAAGAGCTTTATTTTTTATCTCCTAATGTGATGAATACGCGAGGTGGAGGGTGAAGCTGTGGTTGCATCTTGGCTTGCTGCTATCAGTTGTGCAGTGTTAACTTGGCATAATTTTCTGAAGGTATTTTCACAGGTACAAATCCACCCTAAAGGCATGTGTGTACGTGACTCCTTCCCAGCACACCATGACAGGATAGGAGGGTAATTTCTGCAGCCAGAAACAGGAGGTCTCTAACCCATGTATCATGTTTAGAGCAGATTGATATTTCAAATGTTGGTGATGCAACAAAAAGTTTTCTGTTTATGTCTCATTGTAGGATTGACAAGTATGTGTAACCCTTCATAAACTGCTCTTGGCAACAGCTTTGGTATTAAACACAGGCAGTCAAATATTGTGAGTCAATATCTTTCATCTTCTTCCTCATCCATATCACAAATTAGAAGTCACTTAAAAATAGTTTATTAAAAAGCAGCACTGGTTTCTTATCTCAGTTGCCTTCTGATTACACTTTGACCTACTTTCCTAAATGAACACAGTGATTGCCCCTTGGAGAGATCAGATCTTAAATAAAAGAAATGAGGTATTTACAAGAAAAACAGCCAGTTAACTGGCTTCTACCTTATAAATAATCTAGCAGGTCCCAGGAACTTGCTCTAATTTCCATCACTTTCCCCCGGTGCTATGCGTCTGGGCTCAGAGCATTTACAGATTTTCATCCCAACAGCAGTGACAGTATGGCTTCTTGTCCCATGTCAAAGGGAACCCAGCCACCTGAGCTCTTCCCACATGTCCTCAGGTGAGAGCTGAATAGGAGGAAAATGCTTGATTATGTCCTCAAAAGGCAGAAATTGTGCCAGGATTAAGCCAGAATTAAGGGGTTCAGTGAAGAGCTGGCATGGAAGAAACTGGTGGGACAGTATGGTAATTTTATTATTGCCTTTGCCCTCTGGGGGCCATAATTACACACATTGGAGTTACACACAGTCTGCTGTGCCAGTGTGGTGCTGAACCTCAGGACCTGGGCTGCCATATCATCCCAAAGTTCTTCTAATTCAAGCGGGCTGTCCAAGCAGGGGACATCTGGAAGGCCTCTGCTCCTGCTTAGGTGTCCCCAAGGCCAGAGATGATTTCCCTGCTGGTCTCAGAGTGCCTGGGGAGGTACTAAGCAGGTGCTAATGCCAGGGGTGTGCTTGGTCTCAGCCCACCTCACAAATATGTTTTGCATGTCTCAAGCTACTGCAGCGGGTGCAGGTGCTGAGAGGGAACCTGCAGGCTGCAGTGCCTGTGCTGAATTCAGCCCAGCCCTGAGCTCTGCCATGTGCAATGAGAATTCACCCAGCCCTGAGCTCTGCCATGTGCAGTGAGGCCAGAGAGACACAAGTGCCCCAGCAGGGGCTGCTCCAGGGCACACAGATCTCCACTCCTGCTGCCTGAGTCTGCCAGCAGGGAGGCACACGCCGTGGCTGTGATGTCAGGAGGAGCACGGAGGGGTGTGCACAGGGAGTGACACAGGTGAGGCTGTGGGAGCAGAAACCTCACTGTGCTGGCACTACCCCAGCTGAACCCCACCTGTCCCCTGGCAGCCACAATGTAGGGGACCAGGGAGTGCAGGCAGCCCTTGGAGAGGGGGTGGCACAGCAGTCACCCCAAAGTACAGAAGGCAATAAGGGCCACCTCCTTGGGCCCGTTGGCTGCTGGAGCATCTGCTCCAGGGTAGCAGCAGGCTGTCCTGTCCTCAGTCCTGCTGAGGGCTCAGAAGAGGCCAGGAGAGCTGAGAGGGGCGATGATGATGGGGGCATCAGGTGGGGTGAGGATGGGTGTTGTGTCTGATGTGGTCTCCTCAGCCTCACTCTCCACATCCTCCACGTCCTCGCTGACAGAGGGGATGATCTGCACCACCTTCTCCTCAAAGTGCACTTGCTTGCGAGGCGCTGGCATGGCTGCTGGCTGGACAGGAGTGTCTGGGGCTGAGCTGCTGTCCTTGCTGCCCTTCAGGATGCTCTTCATATGGCCCAGAAGCGAGCGGTGCTGCTCCCTCTGGGCCCCGTGGAAGGTGTAGGTCTGCTCAGTGTCACCAATGATGGTTGGGGCTGCCTCAGTGCCTGAAGGGTCCACGTAGTGACCCACCTGGGGATGCGTGCCTTTGTGCCCTGGGCTCTTCCTCCTCTTGCTCAGCAGGAAGTAGGCCAGGGCAGTGAGCACCAGCATGGACCCTGGGGACAAGAATATGTTGGCTGCAGGCTCTGGCTTGTGGGAAGGCCTTGCCAAGCAGTGCTTGGTATGGCTAGCCCAGTGCCACCAGCCCAGCTCCCTGCACATCCCCACCCCTCACCAGACCATTCTCCTCTTCCATCTGCACTACTCCCCACCCAAGCTTCTCACCAGGGATGGTGACATGCCAGACCAGGACGGGATGCAGGAAGCAAGCCACTGAGAGCAGCGTGTACCCCAGAAATTTCTGGAAGCTCCCTGGGCATCTAGCTCGCTTCCAGAAGGCCTGTGCCAGGAATTCAGGCTTGTGACTGGGGAGAGAGAGAGAGGTCCATGTGGCATGAGGCACCAACCATATGCCAAGAAGATTTGGTCCTAACCATAACCCATCTAAATGTGCAGATCCTCAGTCTGGTTTGTCAGAAGATAGATGTGCTTTTCAGGGAAGATAAGCAAAGCCTGAACATCTCCTGCAGGGAGAAGAGCATTTGCCAGAGGCCAGCATCTCAGTGCCTCACTAATCAAGTGCCTGCTAATACAAGTAAGGAGATGCCTCTAAGCTGTAAGGACTTTTGAGTTTCTGCTAGAAGACAGCAGCAGTGCTCAGCCTCTGAAAAGGACATAAGGATTGTTGACATTTCAGCTTTAACTTCTGTGCTGTCTCTGGAAGGAGCTGAAGCTCACCCTGGGGATCTGGGTCTTCCTCCAACCCTGGTACCTTGTGCCTCCACACTGTGTTAAGCAGATGCTGAAACCAGGGTTTGTTGTGCTGATGCTCAGGAAATTAGGGCACAAGCCTGGATTAAAACACAGGTTTAAATGGCTGTGCCCATGGACCCATTTACCTCCCCCCTGTCTGAGTGCACTTGCCTTGGCACTGGGGGCAGGACCTTTGGTCTGGCACTTGCAGCTCCCCCAGATCTGGTGTTGCTGTAAGGGGCAAGGTGCCTTTGGGAGGTCCCACCATGGCTGGAGAGTAGTGGGCAGGGTCTACTCACGTGAAACACATCTCCAGGAACAAACTGATAAAGAAGAAGCCTTCACAGACAGTAACTGCAACCCCTGAAAAACTGAAAGGTGGAGCTGTCAGGGGAGCGGGGCTGTGTTTGAGTATGTTCTGCAGGTGGGCAGAAAGGGCACAGGGGGCCAGAATTTACTATCCAGTACTCAACACAGTCTGTATGCAGGGGTCTGAACACCCTCTGCTTATCTGGTTTGTTGAAAACTCACAGCCCTCCTGCCCCTGGGGAATCAACTTGCAGCCAGTGTTGCCTCTGGCCTGCCTGAGTCTGCAGTAGCATTTCTTTTCCTAACAGAAATAGCTTATTTTTCTGAAATATGGAGATCTGAAATACCCAAAGCCTTGGACACTGTCTCCTGCTGCTGTTGCAGTCTAGTCTGGTGCTACATATGGTGGTGGGGTTGACCTTGTCACCCCTGCCAGCTCTGATTTCAAGGGCAAAAATACTCACAGCAGATAGAAAGCCAGGCTTTTAAACTGTCCTCGCTGCAGAGTTTCTACGCCCACACCGATCAGCACTAGAAAGAGAAGGCAGGAAAGATGCTGACTGCAGAGTTCAATCCCAGTTCCCTTGGGTTAGTAACCAGCTCCCAGAATAAATGTTCCCATTTCCCCAGGGGCTAGCAAGGCAGCTTCTTCCATGCAGGGCAGCATGTCAGGACTGCCAGCACCGGTGATCCATGCTGACACACCCACCCAGAGGAGTCAGAGCTGAGTTCTGCCCTTGACACAGAGCCCTGAAACCCATCCCAACTGCACCCCTGTGATGGCAGCCTTGCCACTGTGTGGGCTGGGGAAAGGTGCTCTGGGAATACCAGCTGGCCTTGGACAGCTGGGGGAGGCAAGCAGCAGTGTCCTGTGACCATTCCACTCTGAGATGGGCTATACTGCCACATCCCAGCTGCCACAGGCCCACTGCCCATCCTCCTCTGCTCCCAGTGCCTGCCAGCCCCACTCCCTTGCCCTCCCTGCTGCACCCAACACGTGGCTGCAGAGCAGGGCAGCTGTGCCAGCTGCCTTCACGAAGGGCTGTAGCCATAGCATCAGGATCCTTTGCTAGCCAAACACAAAAACATATAATGGGAGCAGGCAGATTAAAACCAGGGAATGAAAGTTCTCTCAGTGCCTCAGCCAGTACAGAGCACCAGGGAGTCAGTTTTAGGGGGATTAAGAGCATTAGCAAGGCTAAAATCTTTGATGGATTGGCCAATAGCTTCAGGGGATGGAAAATTTTCTTCAACATCCTTCAGGTCCCTTCAAGATTATTTCTAGAATTGAGCAGAAACGTAATGCCTCACACCAGCTGCAGCAAGCTGGTCGGTACATAACAATTCACAGGGCACAAGTGTCAGCAGTGTGGAGCTGAACGAAGCCCAGCTTTCATAGCCAGAGCAATTTCCTGTCTGCACCTGATGCCTCCAGCCCTCAGTGAGCAGCCCACTGGTGCTCAGGAAGTTCACCACTGCTCCTGCTCCATGCACACTGGCCAAGGTTTGAGGTGCAGGTTAGATCCATTTCTCTGAGCTGTGGTTTGCCCCATCTGGAGAAGGGTACCAGGCCCCCAAACAAGGACACAGCTCAGTGTCCATCGAGACTGCAGTGTAGTCAATGCCAAGGGTCAGCTTTCCCACCTGGGCTGAAAGAAATCCCTCTGTGCTTTCCCTGTGTCTCCTACAGCTGCCGGCCCCTGTCAGCCAAGGGAACTTATGGGGCCCATGTGCCACCCTTCTACACTGCCTTTCCAGCCCTGAGCAGAGCACAGGGAAATCAGCCTCATCAGAGGGCTGTGAAGCTGCAGGAGTTGTGTAATCCTACATGCAGAGTACTGTCTTTTACTATCTTGTGACTGAGGGCCATTCTTTATAATCTTCCCTACAAATGT
This sequence comes from Ammospiza caudacuta, assembly GCF_027887145.1. Taxonomy (NCBI): domain Eukaryota; kingdom Metazoa; phylum Chordata; class Aves; order Passeriformes; family Passerellidae; genus Ammospiza; species Ammospiza caudacuta. The sequence continues at coordinate 21,988,997 of NC_080601.1, read as the reverse complement.
GGACTTCATTCATTCCCATTCATTCATTCATTCATTCAGTCTGTGGATGAATGCAGAATTCTACAGCTTGGCTGCTAGCTCAAGCCTCTGCTCTGGATGGGGAGATTTCCTCCTATTGCACAGCTTCTGCTTTATCCACAAAGCTGTTTGGATGAAGAATCTGCAAGAAAAAAAGAGCTGTTTCGAGGTGTTTGTTTGGACTAGTCACTGCCTTGATTTGGATCTTGTCCAAACCATGTGGCTAAAGGCACATGATTAGGAATTAAATGGTTGAAAGCATGAGAATTAAGAAATAAGTAGGAAATCTTTCCTAGATGCAAAAAACACAAGGCCTGGAATCACTGACCTAGAGATGCTGAAAACCCTGCAGCAAATCACACAGGGCTGTTTGACAACTCTTTGCTAACTTGCCATGAGACCAGTTAGCCATTTTCTGATTCAAAGGAAGCCCTGTAGCCTCACCACTGCAGAGAGCCACACACTCCACGATCCTGGGGGAAGGGGAGGTTTGTAGCATGTGGGTAACTTGTATTTACTAGCAGCATAAAGAGCTGGGCAGGCCTTCTCAAAATCAATTAGCGAGGCTGATGCACTCTCCATTTCATAGTTGTTTTTTTTTCAAACAAAACCCATGGGAATTTCTTCTGCATGGTTTCCATTTCATTCAAAAGCCTCACACACCTCATCAGGCACTAAACACTGCATCAAGCTGATTTCTTACTCCATTGAAATACACAGAGGAATAAAACACAGGCACATCTCAGTCTTCACGGGCCTTTTGGGAAAGTCAGGTGATACTGGGAATGCACCAGACCTATAGAAAAGCACAGGGAGTTGTAGTGCAGCCCTCTATGCTCTGATGCTAAGCAGAAAGATAACTGCAATGCTCATTTAAAGAAAAATTAAAGAAAGATGTGCAGATGCTGCAAAATGATGAAAAGAAAACATGCAGGAAAGATGATATTCCACTAACACATTTCTACATTGTAAACTACTTTCAGTTTTGTTGGTTTAGCATCAGTTTTCTCATGGCAACAAGCTCACATTTTCTCCCAGAAAGGTCTCTATGAATTTCCTTGGAGTTTTAAGTGAGAATATGAGCAATGTGAGGCTCATGGGGGCTCAAATGGATAGGGATGAAGAAATTAAGTGATCTGCATTTTCTGATTAACGCTGTGTCCCATCTCCCAGTGTTGCAGTATCCTCACAACATGCACTTATCTGCTGGGAGTTTTAGAAACTCAGAGACTTAGATCTCTCTGCCTGTTATCAGTATCAGTCCTTTAAAGCACAATCCAGAGCCTCTATCACCCCAGCTGTGTCCTTGGGAACCTGTGCACACTTCAGCTGACCTGTGTGCTTTCTACTTTGTCCTGGTTTGAGCAAAGTGCCTCTTCATGACGTTCTGCAGCTCATAAAGGAAATACAAAGGTAGGAGGGCCTGCTGTGACTTACTCTGATTTCTGACTCTGAAATCCCTGGGGTTCTGAAACAGGAGCCACAGGCATCACATCAAGTCACCTCTCACCAGGAACATCTGGTTCACCCCTCCAGCCTTTAGACAAATCAGACCCTTTGATCTCTGCTTTACTGATGGGGAAACTGAGGCAGAGAGTGCTGCCTGTCCTGTTCCATAACAGCTAGTCAGCAGCAGTGCCAGAGTCAACCCCTGAGCCCTCTGCTTTAGCTGATTCCCCAAGTCCCACCTGGAGATACTCCCTGTGCAATGGTGTTCCATCCTCCTGAGTGAGACACTGTGTCTGACACCTGGCTCAAAACTCCTGCATTTCACCTGAAACCAAATGATTCAGCTTGTGCAAGCACTTGGGTGTGCCACCAAACCCAGAACACCCTGGTCCAAAGTAGCCCCTGGCAGCAGGGGGGAAGGATGCTACTCCCCAGGTACCAGGTGGGTGAGTTTATGGTGTTTGTGCTGCAGCCATAACCTGAACTGCTCTGAGCAGCTCCCCGACAGGCTGCTAGAGAGGCAGAGCAGTGCTTTTATTGTAACTATGCCATGGTGGCTGGGACAGAACCTCTCCATCCTGCCTGGGACAGGACATCTCACTGTGCACACTACAAGGAGCTCCTCCTTCATCTTCACATCCACAGTGTAGCCCGGCAGTTTTGCACAGCCATGAGTATTTTGCTTTTCAGTCTCATTACATCTTGTCTATACCTATGCCTGTTTTAGAAGAATACGGTTTTGTTTTCTACTTTTTTTTTTTCTTTTGGCATGCATTAGCTTGCCCTCTGAATGTTGGCCCTTCCTTTCCGATGTCTCACTGCCTCCCACAGCATTTGGAAAGAACCTAGCCAGGCAAGCACCACTGTCCCACCCTGGGTCCCAAAGCAAAAGCGAGCAAGTTTTCTTGTCCTCCCCAAAGGAAGGGGCTGTGGCTGCAGCTCGCCAAAGGCAGGGAGGCAGCCTGGAGGTCCCAGCTCCCACTCGGTGCCTTTTAGTGCCAAAGACAGAGAGAATTTGCTCTTACCCGCTGCGGTGGAGATGCCCAGCAATCGGCAGGTGTACTCCAGGGCGCTCCACAGTGCCTTGTGCTGCATGGCGGAGGATGAGGGCTGCGGTACAGCCAGGCAGGAGCTCCTGGGGCTCAGAGCCCCCACGTCAGGCGCAGCCCAGCAGCTCCCAGGAGCAGGCAGAGCCTCTCGTTCCCTGGACTGAGTGACCTTCCTGGAGGAACGGGCAGTGCGTGCAGGACTGGCCACCTCCACAGGGCCTCCCAGGGGAGGGTGGTCGGAGAATGAGCTGCCACCCGGGGAAGCGGTCAGCGCTGCTTGCCGTCGCTCCCAAGGGGGCTGTGGAGCCCCGGCCCTTTCCCGCCCGCCGCCCGCTCCCTCTCGGCCGGTGATTAATGATTGCTGAGGCAGGGTGCGGCCGGGGCAGCATGGGTGCACGGCCTGCCCTGCTCCTGAGGTGGACGCTCTGGAAGCCCAAGCTGATTAAATGAATGTGAAGTCATTAGTGCTGTGCGGCTCCCGGCAGGTTAACCATTTGTGAGGATGACGATGTTTGCTCCTGGCAGGAGAGCAGCACGTTTGTGGCAAGTCATAGGGGGCACCCCGGGCCCACTGCCTCCTGCAGCTGAGGCCGTGCTGCTGCTTGCCATCCAGGTGCCATCTAGTGCGGCTTGGGAAGTGTCTGTGCTGATGTGCAACCACAGGGACAAGGTCATATTCAGAGGGGTCCCACACACTAGGGATCTGATATTCTTTCTTTAGGAACACCAGTAAAATATGTTTTTGTTTTGTAGCTACCAGAGCCATTTGAACAGCACCAGGGTCTCACAAGTGTCATAACGTATGGAATGAGCTGCACAGGTACCCTGACCTCTTTGCCTTGGATTTGGTAGACAGCCTGGGAGTCCTTGGCTTGTTCCTGCAGGACACACTGGCTCAGGAGAGGGGCAACCCTATGGATGTCTGAAGGACGAGCCAAGAAAGCAGTGGCTGTTCTGTTCCCAGCCCCACCCTCCCTTGTGTGTGAACAGGGTACACCTCGCTGGAGGTCACCATTGATCCCCACCCGCTGCCACCCAGGGAAGAGGTGGTGTGGGCAGCAGCATGGCAGTCCCAGCAGGAGGGTGGTATGAGCACAGTCCCAGTGGGCAGCACAGGCCTGCAGGGCAGTGGGTTCACAGGTCAGTGAGCTCACCTTGTGCTGGACAGTCACTGCAGCCCCTGCCCCTTGCAGCACAGGCTGGGAAGCTGCTGTGGGCAAGGGACTGGGTGAATCATGCTCAACTCACACACAGCCCTGCAGGGAGGGAGCAACCAGCTGAACCTGTCCCCCTGTGATCCCTTCTCACCTGCCTGACACCACAAAGCTGAGCCTGGCCAGTATGTGTTGTACTGACTTATCCTGGGAGTAGAGATGACTTGTGCCAAAGACAAAGTGACAGCTTCTCTTCCATGGCTTCTTGGTCTGTATTTCAAACTGGTATTTTTCCACGTCAGCCAAATGCCTGAGCTTATGTAATGGGTTCATGATTCCTGTAAATAAGTGCTGATACTGGTTCTTTGAATGTTCACAAGGCTGTGAGTGGCAGAGATTTTACAGCAGGGATTCCTGACAAGATTTGGGCATAGCGCACCATGTGAAAAATGGAAAGGCCCACAGGAGAAGGGTTTCCAGAACATCCTGGGGTGCAAACCCAACTCATGTCTTTGCTTTGTGTCAGTGTCACCCTTTGGGTGTTCCCATTTCCTCTTGTCCTCCTGCACCACCTCGGGTGTTTGATGGAGCTACCTGTTTTCCCACACCTGGTGACTCAGTGGTGGGCCTTCCTTTCCAAGAGGTGGAAATCAGAGACAGCCAACAGGGAAGGTCACATGAAGGCTGAAGAAAATCCCAGCAGGGGTACCTGTGCCCTGCCTGCTACGGCTGAGCATTGCCTGGGTGGTCCCCATGCCTTCTAATGGTGCTTTGCTGCCGGCTCCAGGAGCACCCTCTGCCCCCAGTAATCACCAGGACAGCTTAAAGGCCCTGGCATTTACAGAACACAGATTCACAGAATACTCAGAGTTGGAAGGGATCCACAAGGGTCACTGAGTCCAACTCTTAAGTAAATGGCCCAAATGTGGATTGAGCCCACAATCTTAGTGTTACTAGCACCATGCTCCAACCAGTTGAGCAAATCTCAGGGATTCCCAGGCTGCACAGGTTGGGCAGGTTCTTTCAGGTTGTGCAAACAGTCTGGATGCTTTTTTCCTGGCTGTCATGTTCTTTTTTTAACATTGATGTCTCTTTACAAATGTGAAAAGTAGAAAAGTACTTTAAAAGCAAATAGAGGAAAGGAAGACGGAAGTCTTTCAGAATCAGTTAGAGCCATGAGCTTAGTCTTGAAGAGATGCAGAAAACATCTGTGCAGCCCTGACCACCCATCCTTCAGCACCCAGCAGTGCTCAAGGCAGCAAGCTGCTGCCTCCTCCCACCATGGGGGTCCTCTTAGCCACCATGGGCAGTGCAGCATACTGGGCTCTTACTCTGGCATTCTTATTAAACTTCACTGAGCTCTCACCCAGAAAGTACATGACTTTCTCTGAGTGCCCTTGACAGCAATGTTTCCTTTCTGGAAAGCAACATGCCTCAGGGTTTGAAATAAATGTAAATGTATGGGTGCCAGTGGTGGTGGTCATGGAGGAACAGAATCTATTTGGAAAAGGCAGATTAATACATTAACAATTTAACACTCCCATCTCCTCCCCATGTTCCTGTGGCTACTGCCCAGCCTCCATCCTCTGAGTGGGCCTATATTTGCCTTCCTGAGGGTCCTTGTCCCCCATGTGGGGAGACCCTCAGCCTGGGGCAGCATAAGGCCTTCACTCACTCTTCCTAGGTGTTTCACTCCACTGCCCAGCAGGGTAGCATGGAGGGAGCTGGTATCCTCAGACTTCATTTGTATCAACACCCATTTAGCAGCTCCTTCCCTCCATTTAGGTTTTTTTTTGGCGAGTGCTCCTACAAAGCAACCTCGCATGAACTTGATTTTTCTTGGTAGAAGGATCCCTTCTCCTTCTGTCTCTGTTCAAGTGGGGAGATAATACCCTTAATGAAGGTGTGTTTTAGTGAGGTTTTTAGGAGTGAGTTTATGCAGTCAGAAGAGGACTGACGGCTTCTGAGCTTAGAGGGTTTAATAGCCTGTAACCAACATTGCAAAACCTATGCACCAGCACGGGCTGTTCTGGGACACGTAACAGCAGTGGTCCCCACAGCACATTAAACCACTTCTCTTGCACAGGGATTTACAATTTGCACTTTGGCTGCCAGCCAGGATTCACATTTACAGTCTGCTTCCCATGATGTATGGGCTGATTTGAGAGGACTTTATCTCAGGGTTATGGCTTCATGGTTGTGTTAGTCTGTGTCTTCATCTCTCCCTGCTCACACTTTTCTCAAGTTGGTTTTGTGTGGCATCACCACCATGGCCCTTCTCCTGTGACCAAGGCAGCACTGGGATTGGCTGCCCCAGTAGGGATGTAGGGGAGCAGCACACTCACCTCATGTTTGTCTCTGCAAAATGGTGATGCTGCAGGAGTGATGCAGATGGTGGAGATCCTATCCTGGGGCATAGGGTACCACAAAACATGCTCTGGAAGAAACCTACAGGAACATGCTTAACTTGCTCAAACTACAAAAACAGTTCCCAAACTGCCTTGGACAGTGTTCTGGAAATTGGTTTCTGATATTTCACCTTCTCTCCTCAGCCCTCAGCTATAACCACCATGTCAGATAGCTTTGCTCAGCAGCCTTGGTCCCTCTCTGAGCAGCAGCAGCTGAGGTGCTCCCACCAGTGTACAGCTAAGACAGACTGACACCAGTGCTCTCCCTGGCCCACCAGAGGACAGGGAGCCAGCAAGCAGCTGCCCAGAGCCTTTGCAGTGGTGCCAGGTGCTGCCTCCCTGTGCTCTCCTTCCACCAGGTCACCTGCCATGGAGGGGACATGGACTGTCACAACAGCAGGCTGATGGCAGATGGACCCAGTCGATTGGAAGCACCAATGAGCTGCAGCTGTGGGTTCACTGGCTGTGAGTATCTCCTTGCAGTCAGCAAGAGTTTCACTCTGCCTTGTATCCCCCGAGGTCCACTGCTTTCCAGAACAGTCTGAATGTACTGACAGCATCCTGAGGCGAACTTGGCAGACCTCCCTCCGCTCCTGAGCCAGGGAAAAACATGGCAGAGGGCTGCCTGCAGTCACAGAACCAGCAGAGCTAAAGAGAGGACCTTACATGCGCTGCCCCTCCCTTTGCTATAACAGAACGATGCCCCTGCAGTCTCGGCCCCGTGCGAGCCGTGCTGGGGACGCCCGGCAGGGGACAGCAGGACCCCGCACGGCACCGACCGGCTGCTCCCCGTGCAAGGCAGGCTGCGGCCAGCCCCCTGCAACGTGGGGATGAAAGGGCATCGTTAACTTTTACTGTTTGAACAAGAAAAGCCTGATAGCCACAATATGGATCTGAAGGGGACTGGGGAGAGCCCAGAGCTGCAGTGAACACAAATCAACAACTGGCCTGTTTTGCTTTATGCTCTGCGATCAAAGGAATCAACGTGCTGCCGAGCACTCGTCTGCTCCTCCGGGAATTTCCCCGCGCAGCAGGAATGCCAAGGCTCAGCAGCACTGCCCCGACTGCCCCACATCAGCCCAGCCAGCCCCAGGGGGCTCTGGTGCGCAGCTCCAGGGCTGCAGGCTGACCCAGCAGGGAGGGTGAGCTGGTGAGGAGCCTCTGTACCCACAGCCCCTCCTGGGGACCCTCTCCCTGCCAGCACAACTGGAGGGACGCTGCATTTATCCTGGAGACTGAGCTTTCATCCAGGCATCCGGTGTTAATGAAACTCAGGACACATGGTGGTGTGGGATGACGTGGGATGATACCAGGGAAGGGGGGTGAGGTAGATACCTCTGTGGCAAAGGCAATCTTAAGCAGAAAATGGAGGTAGAAACTCATCTGATGCACTTGTGGGGATCTCACAGACCTCTACAGCACCTCTATCACTCTGACTTGCTGATGATATCTGCTTTTCCTGTGAAACCTGCAAGCCTCCTCATCCCAGCCCTTTGCTCAGGAAAGCGACCTCCCAGCATGCCAGCATGAACTTTCCTTTTCTTACTTGGTCACCTGTTTGACACCAACTTAAGAGGTTTTCAAAAACATGGACTGATACCAGTTCCCTGTGGCAGCATGTGTGAGGGGCTCTTGGCTGGCCATCCCCCAGGAGTGGGGCACAGCCCTGTGATCAATCCCCATCCCAGTGCTGCTCTGCTCTCCAAGGGGGTGGGCTGAGCAGTGTGTGCTTGTGTCATTTTACAGTACTTGGCAGAGAGATGTGTGATCAGGATATGTGCATACATAGGCAAGTGTATGTATATATGTGTTGAAAACTCGTGTGTTTTTCTTAAACTAAGCTGTAATAACAAGAACTATCAAAATTACATTTATTTACTATGCATTCGATCTCCACTTCCACAGCAGGGCTCCCAGAGATTGGTGTCCAGCTCCCAGAAACATGTGACTATGCAAGACTCTCCATGAAAACACATTTCTAGCTCAGCAAACTGCAGAGAAAAACTGCAGAAACAGACTCAAAATCCAGAGAAAAGGAAGCTCCCAAGTTTAATCTTTGTTTCCTATTACTAATAGTATTATTTCCAATTGTATGATTGAAATGCATGATCTTTGGGGGATTACAGCAAAGCTAAACAAGAAATGTCATAGGGAACTAGGGAGAGGGGACATCAGGAGGTGAAGTTAAGGTCAAGGCAGTAATTCCAAATCTAAACCCCAAGGCAAGAAATACCTTCAATCTCAGCATTTCTCAGCTGCCAGTGAAGTTTCTGTGCTGACAGCAGTGTGACTGGCTAGGAGGACTGAGGCTGGGAACTGCAAAATACCATGAAGGCAGCAGAGGCCTGACAGGGACAGGGGTGCTCCCCCAGATTAACAAGGGGCAGGGGATGCCAGCCAGTGAGATGTATGAACCTTCTGTCCAGGGAGCTCCTCAGGGATGTGCCTGGTGCACAGGGGGGCTGCTCCCTCTTGCAGGTACAAGCCCTCTCCACTCCACTGAGAAGCAACAGAGCCACGGAGCTGGTTGGCAGCTCCTCTGAGAGGCAGTGGGCAAGAGGGGATTCAGCCTGTTGGGGTTGTTGTGGGATGCCCAGGGCAAAGGGAGCACTGCTCCATGCTGGCCTTGGCAGTGGGGACCTGGGGGGATTTGTCCCTCTGCCTTGGGGATCTCCTTTGTGAGACTGATTTTGGCTCTCAATGGAGACCTCAACTTGCATGTAAAGAGGGCAGTGAAATGTGAAGGGAGTTCCTTATGTGATCTTAAGGCATGGCTACACCCTGCACAAGTCCCTGCATGTCCTCTATGCCTGCTGCCCCTCAGTTCTTGTTCTTTCTTACAGTCAGGCTCACTTGCTATGCGCTGCTCCCATGGGAGCCATGGGAACTCCAGACGTGTTCAAAGATGACATGTCACAAAGACCATGTTGCCCACACGCACAGGAGCCCCCTACCATGGATCAGTCAGCTGCAGAACTTGGGAGAGACTCATCATGCTGAAACTGGCATCAGTGCCTCTCAATGGACTATCACTAAAAATAGATCCATCTCCTTTTTTCCATATCTAGATTGAAGGCTAAATCATTGCCAGAGTCTGAGTTTGATGGCAGTCCTTTAGCAGGTGGGTGTGTTGGTTAGCATTGCTAAAGAGGCAGCTTGAAGGGATCAGTAAGACACACACAGGCAGGCAGAGCAGATGGAAAAGGTTGTGCTTAGGATCACTTACTGCAATATGGGCATGGCTTGGGATATGGATGTGAAGGCCATGGGTTTCACCTCACATGGATCCAGTAAGCACACACCCACTTTTCCCACTGACACTGAAAAATTCCTTGCCACACAAGAAGTCCCATGGCACTGGAGTAATCAAACAGGGAGGTAATTGAAGGTTGAAGGACCATCACTGCCTTTACCAATAACGATGTGTTGTTTGTAGCGTAGTAAAAGAAGTATGGTTTGGACCATAGTAAAAGAAGTCCACACACCACAGGTCACAAAAAAAACAGAGTTCAGGGGGCACCAAAGGTAACTTCACAGCAGCAGTGCAGAGGCAGAAAAATTACCCACGAGATAGGCTAGAGTCTCAGCCTATTTGTACTGAGCTGAAGAAGAAATGAAATCAATCACACGTCTTTTGCCTGAATTTGCCACTCAGCTGCTGCTGAGACCCCTGAATAAAGACTGTAGCTTGCTCCCAAAGCCAGGCAATTCCTTCCTCAGTAGCTGTCAGTGGATCTGAGCTTTGGGCTGTCATGGTAGGTGTTTGAACTGCTGGCCAAGCTGCTCTGAGGTTCCATCTCCCCTCTTCCAACTTCTCCATCCCTTCAGCTTCCACTCCACAAAAAAATTTCTATCATCTGCCATCACCCTGGGAGGCAGCAACTTGCAGCAGCAGTGCAGTAGCCACATGCAGGTGTGAGAGGGTGTTCAGAAGGGGTTGCTGTCCCTGGAGCAGCGTGACATGTTACAGTGCTCTAAGTGCTGACTGGCTCTCATCACTGAGACCCAAGGAGGCCAACAGAAGTGCTTTGTCAACATAAAGTAAATATTCTCAGTTTTCTGTTGCACTGATTAATTTTCATTTTGAATGGGGAAACTGAGGTGGGGTGATGCCTCGATCCAGATAGTATCACACTGCACTGTCAGCAGCACAGCTTACTCAAGGATGATGAATTTTTGCCTACCTGTCTGTAAGTCTTCACTTCCCTTGTGAAATACAGTGCTAGCTCTCAGACGAGGAGCTTACTTAGCTAAACTCTAACCTGAACCCACGATTCATTCCCTGAACTAAAAGTTGTGATATGATGATGAAGGGTAAGATCCACCTCTGTGTGGAGCAGGTCTGTAACAAGACTAAAATACCACCTTAACACCACAAAATAAGGCTGTTGTTTTACTTATTCCTGTAGAGAGATAAATTGCCACCAGGGGAGGAAATGCAGTAGTGTAAAAGGAGCTCACAAAGATATCAAATATTCGTGTGCAGGCTCTTGGTCCAGAGTATATTTCCTAAGGAAGGCTGGTGGGGCAGTGCTTTGTTAGTAAGTGGGAGGAGGGAGAGCTTGTAACTCAGTATTAACAAGCTCTGTGCATAGGCTTTATCCCACAGACATTCATCCATCCATCAGAACCATTTGACTCTTTGCCCTCTTCTCTGGCAAAGGGGACTGGTGACTTCTCCCTGCATGGGAGCAAACAAGGTGTGCACAGCAGTGATTGATGCACCTGGGGGTTGAGACACATCAAAGAGCCTGCTTGCTGCATTTCGAGTCCCAGTGAGCAATTTATAGAAGGATTTATGTAGATAAATAACCAGGGAGATTTATGTGAAGCAATACAAAACATATGTTTTTGGCTGCAGAGATGTAGAAATGCTTAAGGACTTGGAAGCTGTGTAGCTGAGGTTATTTGTAAAAGTGTTCCTGTTAGTAGGATTTATTCTGGGGCTTCATTTTACTTGGCATTGCCTCCAAAGGCTGCAGAGCAAACAAGCATAGCAGGATCCATCACCTCTTTTACTATGTTGTCTGAAAGAGTTTTGAGCTTTAAAACCAGAAGTTTGGTCACATCACCCCTAATTCGGGTTGGGAATAGGAAAAGGCTGAGAGCAAGGAGAAGCAGCAGCAAAGGAAACAGACCTCCTGGAGATGGAGGTTGGGTGAGGTCAGACAAGTCCCTGGAGGGACCCCAGATTCCAGCTTGGTCTCCCAGCCTAGCACTGGGTGCTTACTTCTGAAAACCTTGCAATCCTGCCATGGCTAGTGTGATTTGAAGGGAGAAGAGAAGACAGTCTTGGCCTTAGCTGGAAAGCTGGGATGTAAATTTGAATTTGTCCATCACATCTGGTATGTTTGTGGTAATGGGAATAAGTTTCTGACATGTATTATATTTGCCTGGCTTGGACATCCCCTGCAATCCTGTGTCCCTCTGGCTGTGTAATATTCCCTTTGCACTGAGGTCCAGTCCCTGAACCTTTGTGCCTGCTGAAGGTTAGGAGCAGGCTCAGTGCTGTGTTAGTGTGACAGTGAGCCAGAGCCTGGATGTGCTCTCACTGCTGTCCCACCCCAAGAACTCACAATCTGAGGAAGCTGTGTGCCCGAGATCACCTCCCTCCTGCTCATTTGCCCCCGTGGGATGGCACAGAGGACTGTCAGAGTGGGCAGTTTCACAAAAACCTCTGGTGTCAGAAGAGACTCTGTGGGCCAGACAGCAAGGTCACCTGCTATCTCTCTGAGGGTGTGCACCAGGGAGAGCTCACAGCCCTCACACCCAGTCCCTGCCCTCCATGCAGACCCTGACACCTGCACTCGCCTGACAGAGGGGCAGCACCCTCTGCAGAGGGGCAGAACCATCATGGGATATTGCACAGGAAATGGATATTGCACAGCTGTCTGGCTATCTGAACTGCTTCATCACTTGCTTTTCAAGTCTGAGCTGTTTCTGTTTCAGGAAGGAACATAGGAGTCACTCAAACAAATCATACCAAACTGTCCCCATAAGGTGTGCACCCCAATGAACACTGATGTGCACATATATCAGCAACACAAGGGTAAGACTGGTAATCCCTTCTGGTTGCAGGCCACTTATCCATTAAATTCCTCCCTACATATCTCTCTGTCCTCTGACCCTCTCTCCTCCATGTCTCTGTCTCCTGGTAATGGAGGCAGATCTTGGTGTGCCAGTGCCTGTCATTTTCTACCCTAGGCAGAAAAAAATATCAGCTGTTCAAGATAAGTTGTGACTGCCCCTAAATCTTAGGCTCCCTTTCCCTGTGTGCAGAGCTTGGGATTTGCTTGGCTATCAGCCCTCCCATGGATGGGAAAGGCCCCCTGCCCTCATGTGTGCTCACCACATGGGCCACTTTATTTACATAGCTGGGTCCACACATTTATATTTAGTATGTTTGAGAGGCCACCATGGAATGAGAAAGCTAAAAATGAGGCTGGAATAAAATGTATGGAAGTTAAGGGGGGGATAGGTGTGAAAACTGAGGAGGCTGGAGGTAAGTCCAGGGCTCGCTTGGCTGTGTGACCATGAATGCCAGAGGCTCCTGCTGTGAGCACAAGGACCAGAAGTTAAGGGCACCTTTGGATATGAACCCGGACCAGATTCAGGCCCTTCTTCAAACATTCTTACTTGAATACAGCTAGAAATTGCAAAACCAACCCAGTTTTATAGACTACAAGACATCTATATATCTGTCTATATTTATCCTGATTTAGAAATTTTTAGTCACCACATAAGTCTGACCAGAGTTAGGCCTGAGGTTTCTCATTGAAATGCTTTAACTCAGGTATCTCAAGTGAGTACCCTGGAGATTATTATTATTCTCTCCCCCAGTAAACAGACCCCCTCAAAAAAAAAAAAAAAAAAAAAAAGAAGCAGCCATTTGATGAGTTGGGAGTCAATTATGCATTCATCTTCCTCCCACACCCTACACACATGGGGGGAATGGGGTGGATCTGTTTCTGCCAGCATCTCCAGTGGCACACAGCCTGCCACAGCTCTAGTGGCCTCTCACCTGAAAGGCCTGCTGGAAGTGGTCTGTGATAACAAACAGCTCTGGTTCCAGCTGAAAGGTTTTGCCTTAAATGCTTTTACTAGAAATATTGCAACTCATTTCTTCTTTTAGTAACTATAAGCAGACTAAATTAAACTTTCATGAGTCTGAAGTACATAACTCTCCTTCAAGCTCCAGGATCTGTTTCCCTGGTCATTCTAAACCAACAAGGGCTTTGCTGTGGTGTTGGGTCCTGGGCAGAGATGGTGCTGCTCACCCGAGCTGGTGATGTAACTGGTACTAAATCACTCCTGTCCTTGGTAGATTTGTGTAGCTGCTGATTGAGGCTGGTTGTGAGCTCAAGGGCAGGAAGGGCAGTGGGTGCTTCCCTGCCATGGCTGGGATTGCCCCCCACACAAGCAAAGAGGGCTTGAGGACCACCCTTGGGCCAGCTGATTGTTTCCACGAGCTGAGTGCCAGCAGTCCCCTCCCCTTGAGGAGGTAAAGTGCCCTCATGTGCTCTCATGAGATGTGCTTTAATTTTGGAGAATGAAACACTACATTCCTCACCCGCTGGCCTTAAAAAGAAACTTGTTGACTCCCCAGCCTGTTTCATGCTTTGCTAGCAAAAAAAGAAAAAAAAAAAATAAAGACACTGGGGAAAATGAGCATGCTTTTGAGGTTCAAGCAGGCTCTGCACCCAACTGCCAGCTTCTCTCAAGTCAACGCAAGCAGCAGTTCCCAGGAAGGTAATTTCAGTGTGTCCAGGCTCCTAATAATGCATTGCTCTGTCAAGAAAAGGTGCTGAAACCCTCTCCTCTCTGCAGCCACAGCCACGGTGAGCCCCCCAGAAACACAGTCGCTCTCCTGGGAGTGGGGTTTTCCCATCCACACCGGGTATCCTGAGCCCCGAGAGGAGCTGGGGCTTATGTGCCTGTTTTGATGCTAAGGCTGCCTCTCAGGAGTGCAAGCAGATACAAATTTCACTTCCTGTGCCTAGTTCAGTGGCTTAACATCCTTATGGAATAGGTGTGGCAGCATTTTTAGTTGATGGATAAGAAATTTCCTATGATTGGGGAGCATAGGATTGTGAATCTCCTGTAGTCTTTGATAAAACTTGTTTCAACTCTGGCATGAAATTCAAAGGCAATTTTAGCCTTTTTCAGAAAGGTAGAAAACAGTGGTCTTGACCAGAGGCAAAATTCTCTTTTAGTGACTCCAAACTCTCTTACTCTCATATTTGCACTTCTAGCAGAAGTTATTCTTGCTTTAGATTTATGTCTGCTCACAAAACTCTCAGCTTGAATCTAGCAACATTTTCTTTTATTTCTAGAGACAACGTTGCATCATCTAGCTTCAGTCAGAAGCCACTTAATTTTACTCCTCAGAGTGTGAAAAGTGAACTGAGGGAGATGATATCCTATTTTAAGAAATATTATCTGTACTAGTTAGAGATTTTCTGGGGGATTAGCTTTCCCCTTGGCATGATGAGAGACAGGAGTGAAGGCAAGATTTTGCCTTGGTGCTCTATGGCCTTGATAAATCAGGCACCACAAATCACTGTTGTTAGATCCCTTTCACATCCCTTAATTTGTGGGTGGTAGAAGTTCACTATCTTTTGAGAAGATCCTCCTGTTTCTTACTTGCATGTTAATTTAGCAGCTCCCAAAATAGCAACCTATAGTACCTAGATTCATAATTCATAATTAAAACTCCTAGCAATGTTCAGGCTCCACTGCTGGTTTGACCTCTGTGCCTCTCCATGAGCATACATCTCAAGGGATTCTTGCCCTCTTCTCAGGGAGGGCCCTGTGACTTATCCCATTAAGTTAACAGAAGGTCATATAATAGTCATAAAAATATTATGGATCCCTCCCACATTCCTCACCCGTGGCAAAATACTGCTACAGGGAACAATCAGTGCTTTTTAGCTGGGCATCCAATAAATCTGGAGAGGTATTAGGCAGAACTGAAGCTCTACAGCTGCTGGGGTGGAGCGTGAACACAGATGGATGGCTTGGGAAATGGGGTTCTTTTTTTGCCTCTGTTCCTGTTTGGAAGCAAACCTGTGTTTCAAGTTTTCCAATATTTTTAAGAGGTGTAAATGTTCTATTTTTTAAAAGATCTTGTTTTCTGTTTATTTGTCAGCTGTGTTATATGGGGAAGTAAATTCAACAAAATTGAAGTAGTTTTGCAGAAGTGCTGTTCTGCTCGGTTGCTTTCTCTGTAGTGGTTAAGAGGCTTATTTTGTATGGGACCTACCCAAAAGCAATCTCCTTGCACTGCTCCTTGCTGAAGCTCACTGCTGCCAGATGAGCAGCTGTGAGCTTTGTCTCTTGGATCCCAGGAGCAGTGTGTAATTCAGGTTTTTTGTACAGAGAATTGCAATGTCTGCTACAGGCTGTCCTTCTCCTCAGCTCCAGCCCACCGAGTCCTCTCCATCTGGCTGCTCTGGCTTGGGCTCTGCTTGCAGCTGGGAACTGAGTCATGCTGGCATTTTCAGTCCAGCAAGCAGCCAGGGCGTTTCTTTTCCCTGTGGTGCCTGAGCTTGTCTCATGGGCTCATTCCTTACTCTTTCCTAAGCCTGTGGGAAAGACCTGGGGAAATGTGGTCCTTTCTATACACCTGTTATTTGATCTGCTCTGGGTCTGAGCTGCTGTGTGCTCCTAACCTCTGGGTGGGGTGTTTGGGGTGAGAGTTGTGCCATGTGCAGTGGGATGACACTGGCTGCTGCTACTTTGGCCAACACAGGGTCACAAAGTTTTCATGCCACTTGGGGTTCCTTCAGGGAAACTTGTCTGACATACATGTTCAAACTTTCCTCCTTCACACTCCCCAGTACTTGCTGGAACCCCTTGGTTCTCTTGTGCTTTGTCTTGGCATGTACAGAGACACTGTGCCTTTGCTGAGGTCTCTGCCACCATCCTAGCTCTACCTGGAATTTGGGTTCCACAGCCCTGCTGAGTCCTGCATGTCGTACCTCAAGCCTAGCTTTAGCAGCACCTTTATCCATGAAATGCATCTCATTTTGTTAAAACATGTCCCAAGGGTGAGGAATGAAAGGATGCTGCTGGCATGTGACTGAAGTCCATGTTCTGAACCCTTTGCATGCTCTCATCTCCTTGCTGTTGAATGTTTGTTGTGCTTAAGAGGGCAGCAAAACAAACCTTGCCTGGCCTCTCTGGAGCCAGTTGTGTGACAGTCAAGAGACCCAGCCAGCAGTCAATGTAGCTGTGACTAACTCCTGCAATAACATGACCTTTCAGGATGAACAGTGACCTTCATAGGCTTAAGTGTGTTTCTTTATGACCAATAAAGTGTGGTCATGGCTATTTTCCCAATGATTTCTCTATGGATGGCAAGTAGCTGGAAGAAGTGTAGAGAATTAGAATTAGCAATTTGAAGAAACTGATATGCTCTTGCTATTGACTCCTTTGAAAAGTTTCTGCAAGCACTGAATGAACAAAGGAGCAGGCTGCCAGGTTATGTGGCTGTTGAAGAAAGTCTTCCTGATGCTGGAGGTCAGAATCTATCAGAATTTTATCCAGAAGTGAATTCATGTGTTGACAATGTGCTGCAGGAGTAAGGTCACATGCAGTCTTAAGATTTTTCTCAGGAACTTCTTTTGCTGCTCACACAATTTTCAGGCTGAAATGATGTTGTGAAGAGAGCAAGACAACTCCAACTCCTTGCCCGCGAGCCTTTTGGATAAACTTCAGATTTTAGCATGGGGGTGCCAACCACACTATCTAGGAGGGAAGTAGTCTAATGTGCTACATCTGCAGGCTAGTGGGCATCCTGTGCCACAGCTTTGGGCTGTAGTGTGTTAATGAGGAGTCTCAGCCTGGCAGGGAGTCTGTGTCCAGGCAGGCACCTCTGGGATGCACATGCTCACTGCCTCACAAGAATGTGCTGGGGACATCTCCTGTGCAGATATTCTTCTCCATAGGGCCTGGAGTGAGCAGCTGTAGATCAGTTGCTGTGCGATTGCCCTTCCTTGCAAATTGCTGCCTACTGCAGAGTGAGGCTGGTCCCTGCAGGGATCCTGGCCAGCCTCAGCCTTGGACACCAGCTGAGGATCAGGATAGGGGCCCACTGTAACCCTTGCTCAGGCAAAGGCCAGGCAGAAGGAGAAAGAGAACTCAAGAAAATAGTTTCCCCAGGGAAGCTCCTGCAGGAACAAAAAGCCAAAGCCTCTGTAACAGAGCCAAACATCAATGAAGGAAAAATCTAATTACCACTTCTTGTGGGGTTTGCAGCACAGGAAATGTGGCCCTCTGGGACAGATGTAAGTATAGGCATAATCTAATGCCGTACTTGCCTGAACTCCGTGAATTCAGGATCTCCCTATTAAGCAGTCAGTTGGTTCTAATGGGAGGTTTTGAGCTGGAGGTAGTATCTACTTTTCCCCCTCTCTCCCCACCAGCTTGTGCACAGTGCAGCAGGTGAAGGCTAGAGGCATTGTAAAATAATTGGCATGAGTTACTTCTCTTGATTCTTTTAGCTTTCCACTTAATGTGATGTCTGTATTCTCCTGGCTGTTTCCACAGCTATTGCTGGAGAGGAGTGTAAAAAGGGAGCCCTTCAGGTGTGGGAAACTGCCCTGAACAGCCTGTGTGTCTGTCCGTGCTCCCTCCTGGCAGCACTGCAGCCTATCTTCAGCAGAGATCTGCCTCAATTTGAGTGGATTTGAGAGCTGCAAGACTTGGATCTCTTGCCAGTCCTAGTGATTTTTGCTTGTGGTTTGTTGCTGAAATCTCGAGAGCTGACAGGTCTGGGTTTGCTTTCCAATCCTGCCTTTATGAGAAGGTGGGGTGATCCTGGGATCGTCAATGCAGGTCCAGGACCCAGTTTCCACAAAGGTGTATAAGGTTTTTTGTTTCAAACTGCTGAGAGGTGCTTCAGTGTAGCCACGTGAGAAAAGATGCTGGAGTGCATCAGAGTAAGGGCCAAAGAATCTTCAGCAGCTGTGATCCCCACAAGTGTTGCTAGAGTGCAGTACACACACATTGGCCAAGGCTTGTCAGTAATGAAACCCACTACTGAGCAGAAACTGCTTAAAGAACCCACATTGCTGACTCAGTTTGGGCTCAGTTTGGCTTTCCCAGCTGGAGAGCTGTGCCTTTGGGAACTAGTGTGCTGCCTGAGGTGTGCCAAGGAGAGAATAGATAAGTTTCCCTTGCATGGGGTAGAAACCCAGAAGACTGGCTGCAGGGATAGCATTTAGCAGGCAAAGTACTACTTCAAGTGTCTTTTGTTGTGTTAATTGACTGCTATCCAAGTGTGTTTTCTCACCGTGCTTTGGAGGACTGATCTAACCAGATGCAAAACACTCTCCTATGAAGGAGCAGCTGTGTGTGCTAGCTGGGTTTGCTTGGCTTTCAGTCCCAGGGAAAGGGCAATCTGAGTGCTCAGCTGTTCCTAAAAAATTGCTGGTGAGGAAAACAAACTAACAGACACAGCGGGGATTTTGTAGCATACAATCGAGGAGCTGAGATCTTTTCCCCCAGCAGAGCTCAGCAGCCGTGTGCTCCCACGCAGCCAGCAGGCAGCGGGCTCTGTGCAGGGGCTGCGTTTGAGCCCAGCCCAGGGAGCTGCTTTCCACCCTGGGCAGAGCCTGCAGGGCACAGGGGCTGTGGGCACTCAGCCCTGCAGCCTGCCAGAGGCTGGGCTGCAAGGGCAAAGAGGGGCAGAGCCCAGCCAGGACTGGCACAGTGTTACTGTGGAGGTTTGGTTTACTGACCATAGAATTCGAGACCAGAAATCAAGACATGTCTGTTTCTATACAATCTGTGCAGGTTAGACAAGAACTCATGGCACCTTGGTCCATCCTAGAACTGGATGGAACACTGTTGATGGAACATTGTCTTGTTCCTGCAACAAGCAGTGGAACATCAGACTGCGGCTGATGGGAAAAGAGGATGAAAAAGTACCTGATGACCATTTCTAAAGGCAGATTTCATTTACTGCTGAAAAATTTCCAGCCTGCCTTCATAGCCTTGTATCCCCTGAGGAGCAGTAATGCCAGTTTATGCAGCTGTGTGAGTACCCACCAGCTTCCTCAGGCTGGAGCTCCATTGCCCTGTCATGTTTAACAGAGGGAGAGCAGGAGTGGGTGAGGTGATGTTACCCAGATCCCTGCTGTTTTGGGAATCACCCAGTCATGCAGGCAGCTCCCTGAGCTTAAATGAAGTTCTTGGTAGCAGACTGATAATATCAAACACTCAGTGCCCTGGCAGCACTTCTGAAAGCCAAACTCTGGAGTGAATGACAAAGTGTTTTTCCATTCCTTGGAAAGTACAAATTGGTTTTCTTTTTGCTGCCCCAACTCTTGCTGCATGTGGGGGAATTGTTTATATTAGGCTGTGGAAAGGAAAAAAAAATCTACATGTTATCTCAGAGCTGGGCAGATTAATCCAGAGGAAGATTTACTTGAGTGCAAATCAAAGGCTTAGTTTTGTTGGATAGTTCTTCAGTGTCTTGAATCTAAATCCATCATGCTATCCCTGCAGCACTCAAATATTTCAAAAGAATTTGGAAAGTTTGCAACCAGAGTGGAAGTACTGGATCTATTGCTGTCTTTTGTTTTTGTTCTTAGAACTGCAACTCTGCTATATTTTATCTAATTTATTTTTGTTATGTTTAGTGTTCAAGATCTCTGAAGCCCTAAGGAAGGCTGTACAAATTAAAGGTACAACCCAAATCCAGGACATGCAGTCCTAGTTCTGTGTAAACAGATTTTAAGCTGAGCCTATGTAACTGATGTGGCCAGGATTTAATGAATCAGGCACATTAGGAAGTTGTTGGGAGCAGTAGACTCTCCTCCTGGTAAATGAGTGTTTTTCACGTGAGTGATGGGAATGGCAGTGGGCTGCTGCTCCTTCTGACACCTTCTGTGCAGGGAGGGCTTTGGAAGCAGGTAACACTTTCATTCCCAGCTTCTGCCTTTAAATTGTGAGCGTACAGAGAATATGGGTCTCAATATATTGATAGTTGGAGATGGGAGCCCAAGAAATGTTGGCAGAGTTGTGAGATATAGCAGAAAGACATTGTGGGTCTGGGTTAGTTAGGCAGTTGGGCCGGATCAGTTCTGAGTGTTGACAGATAGTTTGTGTATACGAGCTTGGCTTCCTGGATTGATTCTTGTGTCCAGGGTGATCTGGAGGTATTCCTAGTGAGAAACTGAGCCCTGGCTCCTCTGCTGCATCTGCAGGGCAAGCTGGAGAATCTGTCTGCTTTTTCCAGCAGTTGTGAGCACTTTTCAGTTGATTACAGGTGTGCAAGTAAAATGATTTTTAAAAAAGGTATGACCAGATAGAAGTCAAAAGCTGATGCAGCCCTTTAGTCTGAGTGAAGAGGAAAGCAGAGGTGCTGAGGCTGAGCTCCACATCTGGCTGTCAGGCTGCAGGAGCACTGAATGCAAGGGGTTGGCCTAGAGGAGATGGGGAATTCAGACTGAGCCAAAGGCACTGGGATCACAGGGAGGGATGGAAAACCAGGTGCAGGAGCAAGAGTGGTGTTTCCATGGGGTGGTTCCAGCAAAAGGGCAGAGAACTTAGGAGATAAAAGGTTAATTAGGCAGAGCTTGGGGTGTTGTTTGGTATGTGTCTTGTGTTGGGAACTAGCATCTTTAATGAAGCCTTTTCCTTTGGGATTCAAATGCTGGGTTCAAATAGCAGTCAGGACAAGAAGTTTTGTTTCCCATGTCACATCAAACTGCAAATGGCAAGATATCCAAACTAATTGGCTGCTCACATTGTCAGGTGCAGAAGGCTGAGAACTGCCAGCCAAGTCTTTCCTGGGCTCTTCCTTTAATTTCTTTAAGTTGTTAGTGTGTGTAAAGGTTCTGACTCAATCATTTCTGCTCTGGGCCCCTGTGGACCAGCTTGTCTTCCATTTGGCTTAGGGAGCACTGAAGCAGATCTCAAGTGAGAAGCCTTTTTGTCCAGCAGCCTTGAAGCAAAGCAGTTTTCTCTGCATGTTTTGTGCAGCTGTGGGCAGTTCTGCACACTCCCAAATTTTTAAATTCTTTATTCTGTCCATATTTCTGGCTCAGGCACCATAACTGAGAGCTGGGTGGAGTATTGCATTTGCATTGCTGCCACAGATTTCTGCCTTGGTGCTGATGCTAAAAAGGTTGCACTTCTATACTGGCATGATACTCCAGTAATCAGTGCTTGCCTTTGCTCTACCAAACATAAAACTGGCATTTTTGCAGTGCTAATAAAAGGTGTTTCCTACAAAGGGGAACTCATGAGCAGTTTTTAAGATACCTTTCTCTACCATAATGGGATTGCCCATGGATTTAATATCTTTCAAAACATTTCTCAACAAATGTGTGTGCTGCTGTATTTGTTACCAACTACACATGAGCATATTTGGGAAACACACTGTTAGTACACTCAAAACCATGAGGAAGCTCTCCAACTGATTTCTCTTTTTCTTTTATTTTTGTGTGTGTGAATCTGTCCTGCTGAAGTGGATGGCAATTCTCACGAGTGTAAGCAAGATGAAATCAGTTTATTTCTGCTCAGATGACAATAGTTTCTGACAACTTTCTGGAAAGCATAGATAAATAAGAAACCTTTTCATAAGAAACCTAGATAAATGAGAATCCTCTGATATGGAGGCAGTGCCCACTTTGCCAAAGGATTTTGGAAGCAAGTTATCTCTGGACAAGAGGCATATCTGAGCAATTCAGATATGAATTTTTTTCACCAGCGTTGTTGAACAGATTGAAAATGTTGCCTATTCCAGAAGGACCAGATTAATGTGATTTTACCCATCATTTGCTGTCAGGTCAGATATTGTTACTTAGTAAAAACATGCCTTTTTTTTTTTTTCAGGGTTTTCTCCTTTTCCATGATATCTGTGAGTAGGAAGCTCAGAGCCTTGCATTCTGCTTTTCATGTTATCTTCTAGATCCGTTTTATCTCTGCTCAGATCTTGTTGGCATAGTTCTCTGTGCCCAACTGTTAAGGTTTTTCTACCTAGCTCAGATAAATTTTTTATTTTAGTGGACATCAGATAAAGACCAATTATTTCTATGCTGTCTGCTTTATTTGGAAAGGCTCTTCTATTGCAGTCTGATGTAAAATTCATTGCTGTCATGACTGACTCAGCCTTTCCTTCCCCAAGCTATGTCCTCTATTTCTGCAGCAGGCTATAGAGATTCTGCTCCCCTGGACATCCTTGTACACAGTACTGGAAGGCAATTTGCACTTCAAATTGGATGACACTTCATGGTTGGCTGACATGAGCACGTGTCTGACATCGTAGCTGGCCCAGCTTTAAAACCCAAGTTCCCAGCTGTAGCTGCCAAAATCTTAATAGGATATACAGTATTCCTGCTGATGGCAGAGGTTATTTTCAAAGGGGGCTCAGATGGAGGGCTTGTTCTGTCTCCAGTCCTTGGGATTAGCAGCATTCATGGACATGTGTGAACATTTGCAGACCCAGTGTGAAAAGCCAGACTGAGAATTTCATTAAATCTGTAATCTGTTGTCATTTGGCTGCATATCTATGACTGCAAAAAAGCAGCCACACAATTTTTTTTCCAAAAATTTGCTTCCAGGCTAAGATCTATTTGAAGAAAAGTAATTTTCCCGTCTAACATTTCTTTGACTTCTTGTAAAGATGTTGTGTATGGCCTAAGCCACTTGTATAATCCCCAATAAACAGTTGTAGTGCCAGGGCTGACCCACCTACAGTACTGGTTCCAGCCACCATGGGAATTTACTGGCTCGTTTTTCAACTGGTTTCCTATTCAAACTCTTGCTTAGTATACTCTTTCATGTCTCTGATGTTAAGCACTGTCCAACATCTTTGAGTATATTGAATTTTTGAGGGAATTTTAGAGCTTGAACAAGTTATGCTGCCTTTATGTTGCCTTTTGAATGCTCTGCTAACTTATTTGTTGTCCTAGTTAGTGCTTCATCCAATTCCCTGCCAGATGTTTTCTCAGACTTCATCCCCTAGGAGGTGCTCTGAGATAATTTCCCACTGTTGATGATTAATTGGCAAGTCTGTCTTCTGTGTTTGTTCCTTAAATCCTTGTTTAAGCTACAGCAGGACAATGTGCTAGTTGTCTTTTTTTCCATAATGTAAAACTTGACAGCTGAGACACTCTCTATAAAGGAAGATCTCTTCATCTAGTTCTTTTGTAATCAGAGCTTGGGAAAAAGCAGGGTACAAAAAAATCTTTCTGGAAAGAGAGGAAGTTGCAGCCTAAACCTGCTAAAACACAGGAGTGCCTAATGCATTGCTTAAACTGTAAATCCCAGCAAATATCCTTTCAGAATTTGCTCTGGGATTGATGCTTGGCAGCAAATCATGGCTGAAGACAGGGCTATTTTTGGCCCAGTTAGGATTTCCCTTCGTTTTGTAGCCAAGTGCAAAACCACCATCCAGCTGTATTGCTAGATATAGCACTGACCTTTTCACCTTATTGGACCACAGCTTGACTCTTAATTGAAATTGCACTATAATTACACCTTATGTCCCAAACTTGTCTGTCTCATGAAACCAGTACAACATATTGGAACAATCTGTTCTCAAGTGATACAGATCAGACTCTGAGGAGCCACTGTCTCTCATCTCTGCTGGTGGTGGTGATTCCTCCAGGACACCATGGCTAAAGCTGCTATTGAAGGAGGTGTTCACGTGGGTGTAAGAGGGTGGTGAGGTTGTGGCTGGTTTCAAGGGAGTTGGAGCCCCTCTTAACTGACCAGCCAAAACATTCCCATGAAGCAGAAGGAAAAGGTCATTGGGAAAACTTCTTTGAGATCTCTCAGCAAGAGGAAGATACATCTGTAGAAACTGGAAGTTTCTCAAGTCTGCTGTGGCATCTGCACAGGTCTGCAGAGCAGTGTGCACTGTTGGTGTCAGTACACCTTGACAATGGCTTCAGGACTGGAATATTTGTCCTGGCTGTATTTCAGTCCTGTAATATGAAAAGTACCAGCTCCACTGACCCCCCAATCACAGAATGGGTCAGGCTCAAGGGACCACAGTGGGTCATCTGGTCCAACCTTTCTGCTCAAGCAGGGTCATCCCAGAGCAACTGGCACAGGATTGTGTTCAGGTAATTCTTGAATATCTCCAATGAGGGAGACTCCACAACCATTCAGGACAATCTGCTTCAGTGCATGGTTGCCTTCCTCTCAAAGGCATCCTAAAAGACAAAAGGAGGTTGTTACATGTTTGGCTAAATCTCTAAATTGGGCAATTAGAATATCAGGATCGTGAGGACATAAATATGCTGCTTGGTTTAGCCTGTTTGCTTTTGTTTCTTGTAGTTCTGATGCTTTCCTGGTTGAAATAAAACACAATTTACACCAAAAGGCTCAGTGAACTTTGTGCTAAGGAATACAGTGGTGTTTATATGGAGGATCACTTTAACGTTGTACATTATGCTCTGCCTAGGAAGAAGGGGCAGAAGAGTTTTGTAACATTACTTGCAGATCTGCCAGCAGGGAGTGGGAGAGACTTGTCTGAATTTGAAGATCAGCAGTGGGTAGGATGCTGCTTTCCACCTAACGAGACTAAGTAAAACAGCTCCTCTGTGCAGCTGAAATATCTACAAAAAATTATACAGAAAATAATGCCGTAGCAGCGAGCCAGTTCTGCAGTAGTTATTTGGCAGATGATGCATGCAAAAACTCAGGGCTATTATTCCATCCCAAACTCTGTCCAAGCTACCTTAAATGGTCTCAAGTAATGGGAAATCTGTCACTTTTTCCTGGACTCCTCCTTGGTCTAGGAACCATTTCTTCCCATCAATCTCCATTAACTTTCCTTTGTTCAGATTCATACAATTATACCTTCTCTGGCCTTTCTTTCCCTGATTGCTCCTCTTTGCTTTATACACATATGAGAGCTGTACAAACAGACTGTACCTGTAAGATAGTTACCTGTCCCAAGAGGAATTTGCCAGTGCTGAAGATAGGCATTTTTATTGTGATGGATGACCTTATGGAGACAAAGTGAAATGTGGAGTCTTGAGGACTTGTCTGTAAAGTTGGGTAATTGGTTGCATATGAGGCAGGTTAATCACTGTCATAGTCTTGTGTGTTGAGTGTACAAGAGGAAGCTTGCATGCTGCTTTGGGGCTGTCTAGAGGGGATGTGGAGAGTTGAGAAGATGCTGTGCACGCAAGATCAGTGTGGCTAAATGGTGAATGCTGGTTAAAACCTGGGAACACAGTGTATAAAGAGTGTGCAAATCATGTCCTCAAACATCAGCCTTCTCTCAAGATAGCATGGCACTGACAGGTAGATGTTTGTCATTAGTGTTATTCTGGGGGAGTGTGAAGAAGCTATGCTGACCCCACTTTGGGTGGATGCCTAAAACCAGGTAGAACTTGATGCTTCATTTCTCAGCATAGCTATTTGTGGTCTTTAGCTCTGTGTCTTGCTGTTTTGTCTGTAAACTGGGGGGTAACTTGCTGCCCTACGTTCACAGGAGCTTATTAAATGTTGTGTTTGTGGCTCACTGAGGAGTGGCAAACAGGATACATTAAGGGAGATGAAAGTAATAGCATTGTGCAGACAGTGGAGTTGAGGAGCCCATGTGGGCCATCAAGGGGGAAGGAAGTTATGAGGAACTGCTGAATGAATTTTACCTTTCCTGTGTGCTCATGTTTTGTGGAGCAATAGTATGTGATTTGTATTTTAATGCTGCCCACACTGGATGCTTTTCTCTGCTGTTCTAAGGGTGGTTTTGGCTCTTCTTGATAATTTTAGTTAAGTGGGGCTGGGTATATAAATGCTGTGTGATCAAGCATATGAGGAGGATACTGGGGAGCTGGGAGACAGCTGATGCTCTCTGCACATTGACTGTTCCAGACATTTTTCGTCTTCAGCTGGGCTGCACTAAGTCAAACTATCTGGGTGAACACAGGGACAAAGTGACAAAGAGTAAATCACTTAAGAAATGGCAAGCCTAGAATTATGGATGTTATTTCTGTCTAGTTAAATTGAGGAGCCTGCTGGGGAACTGTTTTGTCTATTGATGGAAATAGTTTCCCTGATAAACTATTTGCAATTACCTGTTAATTGTCTTCCTTCAGCTCCTGTCATGCCATCTGGAAATCACCAAAGCCTGGCTATTAACAACTGGCTTCTCAGCTCAGCAGGAAGACTGGGCTTCTGATTTGCTAATCAGAGTATCAGGCAGTCACTGCTGCTCCTCTTGTCTGGGCTTGAAGTGTGAAATACAGCATGATTATGGTTGAAGGCAAGATTTCTGCATGCGGCACTCCACATTTACCCCCCTGTCTTGAAGAGCTGGCTATAAACACAACTCAAGTGAAGCAAGCAGGGGTTGGTTTCTCCCCTTTTCCCAGACAGAATAATTTCTGGTTGGTATTGTCCAAGGTGCTTGGGAAATGTGCTACTCTGCTCCTACAGCAAGTTGATCCTGAACTCCCTCTTCATGCAGTTTGAAAGGTCCATGTGGAGCTTTCCCATCACGAGGATTAATTTGTCTTGGGTTTTCATGTGTCTATAGAAAAGACAAAGGAGTTCAGAGTTTTCAGTAGCTAAGAAAATCTTGCAGCAAACAACTGCAAAGTCACACTGCAAATTTACACACTACTTTTCTTGAGAGTTCTGTATGAGGGCAAGCAAATGGAAAATGTGAACTTTTTAAGACAAGATATTTGTAAGCTGTGCCTTCCCAGGGAAAGCAAAGATGGCTTTTCCAAATGTGAGTGATTTGAAAGCCTTGTCTGATGGGCCACAAACTTCCGCTAGAAAAGAATTTGGCAGGAGACCACACAGGATAAACTGCAGGCAGAAATCATCTGCTGGAAGGGAAAGGACTCAAAACACAGGACCTCTGGTGGGAAAAAGAGTTGGAATTGTAACAGGATAGTGACTGCTCTTCCAGTGCCTCCACTCCACAACAAAACAGACAGGAAGGAGTAATCCCCTCTGCCTTGCTCACTGCAGGGACACCAAAGGCTGACCAGTGTTTAGGGCAACAGGCACACAGAAATCTTTCCTTTTAATTGCCATCATGTCAGACTGGTTTCCTCCAAGGACACTCAGATCATATTGATTACCATAGAACAGAAGAGCATCACATTTAAAATAAACTTCATCACTTGTTTTTGTATGAAGCTAGGCTTTTTTTTTTTTTTTTTTTTTTTTTGGCAAAAACATTGCAAGTGTTTCACTGACAGATTTTGTTCAATGTAAAAATACTTAATCACAAAGCTCTTTTGCATTGTATCTAAAAATTCATAAGGGAGATATGGAACAAATCTGCTTTGCTCCTGAATAATAAGAGCATTTGCAAAGAGAAAGGAACATTGTTAACCTTGCGCCTTTCCTAAAATGAATCAGCCACCTGGAGCTCAGTTTTTTCTTCAAAAATAATTACTGGGGAATAAAAAGGCAGCAGTTGTTGCCTTATTTTTATTTCCCTTCTGAATTTTGGGCATATTTGTCTGGGACAAATTTTCTAGCTTTTTATAATTTAACAGTGGCTGGAAACATGGAAGAAAAGTTGGTTCTCTCTCATGTGCCCAGCACTCAGCCTGGTGTTCTGTGTCCACAACCATGTCCAGAGCAGCACCACGACCCCATTTTTCAGTGATGCAAACCCATCTCATCTTCCCTCTGGAGTGTCCTTGCTGTGAAGCTGCCCCTGTGCTGTGGCTGCCCAGTTTGGTAGGAGTTGCTTGGGTACTTTATTAGGTTTAATTTCAGCAAATGCTGAGACTAAAATCAAAATACAGGATTCCCACTTCCTTTTCTTCGCACTTTCTCTGATAAAATGTCTTGCATGTTGAAGAGGTAGAATAAAAATCACAAGATTTGACAATGCCAAAGTAATTTCTTCTCAAATTTGGCCCATGATTCAGGGTTTTAGCAGAAGAATGGCTTTTTAGAAGAATAGTTTTTATCATTCTTCCCAAGAGTATACTTCTAAACAAATAAATATTCTTCCACCAATGTTTACAATCAGAAGGGGCAGCCAGAAATTTGCAAGCATAGAAGAATAAATTGGTCAGTAAGTATCTTTGCCAACAGGGAAGTAGAGGAAAATAAACAACATCTATTATGGAAGTATATTTTATTTGAAAGGTGTTGTCCAGTCCAGACTCTCAAAGAATTATCACCAGCGTTGAGGTGTCCTGGCTTATATCTTTGATTTATGTTTGAACTTGTTCACATTCATCCAAGTGTTGAGAAATGGCCACTTTAACAAACAAAGCCTTTTATTCATAGCTATACAGGGTTCATATTGCAGTTTTGTGTACAGATAATTACATTGTATATCTTGACACTATCGTTTTTCATGTTTGTTAATAGTTGCTGTTTGCCAACAATTAGTGTCTTTCTGGGGACTTAACTGCAGGCAGTTTCTTTCTCTGTAATCATATTTGCTTCAGCAAAACAGTTTTATTCTGATTTTGAGCATATGAGACCACTGATTCATTCCAGGGGTCTGCCCTAAAGTTCTACTTTGAGTCGGTCTGTGTGGTTTACATGGACTAATCAGGAAGAGAGCTGCAGCTCGAACAGTCCTGAATAATTAAAATATCATTGTGAGAAACATGAATCAGTCCAGTAGGATCTCTGGGGCTGCCCCTCAGCTCCAGCAGAACCAGCTCTGCATGCCAGGTTTTGCTGGTCAGAAATCTGTCATAGTACAGATGTGAGAATTTCTCTTCAGGCTTGGTGCTTGCCCCAGAAGGATCCAGAGGACAACAGGGAGGCATTAAACTCAGTGAATGGCCTCAGTCTGGTAAAACAAGGTGAGGCTCCTGGTCAGCTGTTCTGCTCACAGTTCAGCCCCGTGGTGTTCAGTGTGTGCACTGCAACTTGTGATCCTAACTGGCATTTCTGTCATTATAAGAGTGCCACTTACCTTGCAAGAAAAAACTGCGTGGCTCCCATCAGCCAGTGCACAGGGAAAGTGAATCCTTGTGGCCATGGGGCCAAAACAAGATAGTAAATCTTTCAGGGAAGAGAGGAACTCTAGTTTAGAAGTAAATAAAGGAAAAAACTTCTACATTTATTATATACATGTCATATATCAGAGACCAAGACATTTACTTGAAAAGGAACAGGCATCTGTTCAAAGAACCATCCCTCCCCTGGTCAGCTGAATTTCCATCACTCCAGTCACTGTATTCTGCTTTCCTGCCTATAAGAGAGAAAAATGGCAGTGAGAAGGGCAAATAGTTGGAACTCCTCATCTTTCAATTTGCTTTCTGCAAATGCAGCATTGAGCCTTGTCTGTAGGGAGGATAGTGCTGAGAATAGAGCAACTCATCAGAAAATTCTGTCAAATTTTCATCAAACCTTGTTTTCCCCCCAGCCTGCAGGAGGTCTGGCAGACAGGTAACAAAGGTGATTGCTAGCTTAAAGGTGATAACACTGGCAAATAAGAATTTTGAAGTTAATCAGAGCATCTTGGTTTATGACCCAACCATGGACATGCAAAAGTCATGAAATCCTCCCTTTGTTGCTGGCAATGATTCCGAGTCTGCTTTAGAAATGTTCTACTCCACTTATTTATCTGCTGTGTCTTAGATGGGAATTTTGTCTTATCGCCTTGCCTTACATGGTGTGCAAGCAGAAGAGCTGCCTGGTCAGGAAAGAACTATTATTTTTGCCCTTCTAGGGACTTGGGGGATATTTAAGTGCATCTTTGTCTTGTGGGTGAGCACTTAAGAAAGTGATTAGGCACTGAATTAGGAGCTTAACTTCCATTTCAAAGCAGTGCATGCCTGTATTTAGTACACTGACTGGCTTCATAAGATGGTTTCATTTATTTTGTTGACCTCAGCTCCTTGGGCCATTGTTGATTGTGTGTGGCAGTGTTAATCATGTGTGTTATAGAGAATAATTTTGCCTGAGGTTTTGGATCTGTGCCATGTAAGGAGAATATTTGGGTGGCATTAAATACAGTTTAAACTCACTTTGTGCTCACTGTGTGCCCTAAGTGGATCAGACATGTTCAACAACTATCTAACACTCCAAAAGCATCATTGGAAATGAATGGTTTTGCATAACTCTAAAAAGCAGTTAATTTGTTAACAGCCTAGTCACCAAATTCACATAACTTATCCTATTTCTGCATGACTCTGTCATGCTGAGTTGTGGATGGTATTGGAGAGAAGCTGCTTTAGCAGGACAATCTGCAGGATGGCCATTACTGAAGAAGGGTAAAAATGAGCTGTCCTTCCTCATAGCTAAAAATTTGTGAATGGTCTCTTTGTCATATACATGAGTATTACAGGAACCTCTCCTACTGACCAGCAGTTGAGAATCACTCTGCAGAGACAAAAGTGAGATACTGACAGACTTGACTAGCACAGGTTTGTTGGACTAGCTATATAACAATTCTCTGGAAATTCCTTTCGACGAGAACAATTCTGTGGTCTAGGTTATATTGCTGACAGAATATTTTGAGCTCTTGGTCAATTGGGACATGATTAAAATGTTTTAAAGGTGTTTTTTTGTGTTGGTTACTCACAAATGAAATACAGATGTAAAACTGCTTGAGCTATAAATCTGGCCTCAATCATTCCTAACATTTCAACATCATACTGTGCAAAATGGCCTCCACTTAAGTAATTTCCAAATGACTGAACTTCACATTTTTCTTCTGTTATTGCCATCAACCTCACCAGATGTCATAATCAAGGAAGAGCCACTAATGAGAAGCTGCTGGTAAATTTGGCATGTCTCAGTCACTTCCATGTGAATACCTGGAGAAGACTGAGCATCTACAACAGCCAATGTGAATCAAAAACAAAACTAAGAATAAGAGCATGGATGTGATCTGTTCTTTCAAACCACTCTATATAATCAAAATAAATAGCACTGTCAGTGTATACAAAGCAATAACCTGACTCACAAACAAGGTGAACCTTGGTGAACCTTTCCAGTCTTGTGTTTCCACTGTTGCACTCTACAACTAGACCTAGAAAGACAGCTGTCATCTGCACCTCAGTGAGCATGATAAGCAGTGATTATTTTGTAACCAACACAAGTCATTTATATTCATACAGCTCAGCTACACCACTGATGGATAAAAAGTTACAAATACCTTGGTGCTCCATTAGATCTCTTTTAAGATTACATGTATCAAGATGGCAAAGAATGATAAAATTAAATTGTTCTCTTGCTGCAAAATGTTGCAGTCACCGACTGAGTCTTTCCACAGTTAACTCTTTCTTACACCAAACAGACATTTTCCAGATATTTGCATGGCTTAACACATCTGTTTACATATTTCCTCAACCAGCCAGATTTTCTCACTGATTGAATCTGAGAAAACCTATGGAGAGAGAGAATATAGAGAAAAAAATGTGTGCAACATATTTCTCTTGATGTATGTTTTCATCCCAGCTGCTCTTGTAATAGAGATGTCTGAGAGCATTTTGGACGTGATGAACTGTGACCTTTAGTGAACAATGGCCCATCCCCAATACACAGAGCTAAACTTTCTCAGAGTAAGGACTATCCTCATCCTCCCTACAATGTGTAAGTTTCCTTTATGTGGATCTTCATGGTGGAATAAGCCAAAATCCAGGTCTGAACATTCAAATATCTTGGATAAAATCTAACTCCAAGGCCCTTGTGGCTGCACTTTATGATTGTACAGAGAAGTGGTTGTAAAACTGAGACCTGTTTGTAAACAGTTTGGTCTCTTTATGCAGCTTTCCCTTTTTGCTGTTTTGTAAATTCTTGCACAGGGGAGAATTCGTATTGTTGATGGAGAGAGAATTTTGAGCCTATGGTCAACATGCATATATCTAAGAAATAGAATTATTTGCTATTTAACTTGGAAACAAAGGTAATGTATTTAAGTCAAGCAAGGTTATGTAGTCATGATCAGAAATCATGGCACGTGCCTTGAATGACCAGGCACAGGGACTAAGCGGTAAGTTGTGTACACTGGGTAAACGTGTGTTAAAACACAGCTAGGAAAGCACCTGGTGCTCTGGCCCCTTGGGAAAAGCTACGTTTGGCTCTATTAAATGAAAAGAGGGATAAATCCCCACAAACTGCCTAGAGGAAATTTGTAAACAGGAGGGCTGGAGAAAAACTATATTGAAAAATTGTTCACTAGTCCTAATGATTTAACAAATACAGTATGCCTATTTCAGTAGTGGAAAGGATGATGGGATGTGTGTTAGAGAAGGCTGGATTGAATCCAGGCCTCTAGGATGATTTTCTGTGACAGTTTGGTTAATTATAAGAACCACATGAAAAAAGGCACATAAACTTCATCCTGCTCTGTTTTAAAACTTTCCCCAGAGCGTAAGTCCTTCTTTAAAGGTTACCCTCTGATACGTAACACGTCCCGTGTTGTTTTGCTAAGCTATGACTCCGTAATAAGTGTTTGAAATGTACAGCTTCAGTTGGTCATAGACTTGAGAAGTGTTTATTTTTTCTCAGTTGCCCTTGCTATGCAGTGAATGTGGCTCAGTGAGAGCTCTGAGTGCAGCCCTAGAGTCTGGTGGCGCCGCCTTTCCGAGGAGCACGCTGGCAATGGGAGCCAGCCCTCTCTGCCCAGCACCCAGCAAGAATTGGCAGCCTGGGGAGGAGAGGCTGGAACCAGAGTCACATGAGGTCATTTCTGGCTGAACTGAAAATAAAGCCCATGTTTTAAAGGCAGCTTAGGAAAATTGCAGCCACTTATCCATATTGGTTTGCAGAAAGAGTCTGTCTGCCTAGTTAGATGTCGCGGTTGCAAAATGGGGGGTTCCTTTCCCATAAGTAACTCGTTTGTTTTGGTGAGTTAAAATTCCCTATCTGGATAAAGGTCTGTGAGTGCTGGCAGTCATTGTGATTAGGACTATGCTGCAAACAGCTCAGGGATTCTCGCACAATGGGAGCTGCTGTGCACAAAGGATCCTGGATCTTCTTCAGGAGACTTCAGAAGCATGTGTTTGTATTTTGAGAAAAACTGAATATTCTATATGGGAAAATTAATAATTTATAATATATATATATATATATATATAATATAGTATATATATTATATATATTAGACATATATTATATATCATTTATTTATAATATTATGTACACCATTAATACTAGATGTATGTTCTGTAAATGACTAATACTGCAACTAAATCCAAATTAAAACTATGCTTCTAGTCATCAAGACTGATTAGTAAGTGTTTACTGTTAAGTAGTTGATTTATTTAGCATATCCATAATGTTCCTAGCAATAGTTGCATGGCACTTAAAACAAGATTTCTTTAAAAGAAGGTCTTTGTAGCCTTTTATTGTGGGGAGAAGCTCAAGCTGAGTGTGCCTTGGCCTGCTGTTGCTCCCAGTGAGTACCTTCTCTGTGTGTGGTGGTCACAGGGTGGGTTCCCTCTGCTGCAGTCCCAGACAAGCAGTGATTGCCCCTGGGTGTTTTGGTTGCCCCTGGGGTGCTTTGGTTGCCCCTGGGTGTTTTGGTTGCCCCTGGGCAGCCTGGCAAAGACTGTGCCATGCTGTGGGTGGCAGTGGGGGCCCAGCAGCACTGCCTACAAAGTGGAGCACAGCTCCCGCTCTAATAGGCATTTCTGAGCTGCTGATACCTTTGCCAACATTTTGATGTT
The DNA here is from genome assembly GCF_027887145.1 of Ammospiza caudacuta. NCBI lineage: Eukaryota > Metazoa > Chordata > Aves > Passeriformes > Passerellidae > Ammospiza > Ammospiza caudacuta. The sequence continues at coordinate 21,955,335 of NC_080601.1, read as the reverse complement.
TGAGCTAAAGCTCTTTTGCTGGTGCCTGCTTCAGACCAATGTATGCATCTTTCTTACTTCAATAAAAGTAACATGGGGTTGATTTTATTTTGTTTAGACAGTTAGAGGAAGTTTGCAGTTCTGCCTGTGTTCAAGGGAGGCAGGTCACTGGGTTGTTTTTACTGGTGTTAGTTGTGAAGTATTTTATTCTCCTTTTCATTATTTTTCCTTTGGTGTCCTCGGTCTGGGCTGGACTTTCTCATTGGTGAGTCAGCTTCTTTTCTGGTTGTTCACCCTTACAGGCTTCATCTGCAGCTCCTAGAATGTCACAGGGCTGTCAGTGTGTAGGGCTGAGGTGGGAGTGTTTGAATTTCCTTGCCTCTCCAAACTGTCCCATGAGGAGAAGCTGGACTGGGGGGCTCTGTTTCTAGTATTTCTCTTACTCACATGCATGAACAATGCTCAAAGGTGGCCAAGTGTCCCAGTCCCCAACTGCAGCAAACACTAATGCTGTGGACAAGGCTCTTGAGACTGTTTTCAGCCTTTGCCACAGACAGTGTCAAACCTGGTGTGCTGTCTGCAGCAGTGCTCTCAAAGGAGTAAGGATGGAAATACATCCTGCCTTTTTTTTTCACTGCAAAACACTGTGGGAATGCTGCCCTGGACCTGTGAGGCTGTAGTGACTGTGCTTGTTTCTATTGCCCAAGGATTGCCCAAGCATCAAGTGATGCCTTTGCCTCCTGCTGAGCTTCCACAAGCCCCATCTGCAGGTGGGTCCTTTCCACAGACACCATCTGCTATCTCCCTGTACTGGCACCATGCAGGTTTCTATCAAGGACAAAGCAAACCTTAGATAGCATCAGAAAATCCCTTTTAGAAGTGTATTGAGAGGGCTGTGAGCATGGGCCTCTGAAAATGCAATGGAGGCTTCATTTAATTACTGTGTGCCCAGACCCTCTGCTCTGTACAGCCTGTAGATGTCTGCCTCTGCAGTGATGTCAGGCAGGAAAAACACCCAGGGCATTTTCACTGCAGGCTCCACTGTATTTCCTGTAAGAGGCTTGAAACTGCCTGCTGAGGGTTTGGCAGCAGCCTGGACTGATAACTGCTGGCCACACAGGCTATGGGACACATGGACCTGGGTCACAAGGTCTGCCAGGAACTCAGGGCTCAGGGAATAATCTCACAGGCTGCATTTCAGTGTCAATTATTTCCCTCTGAAAAATATTCCTTTTTCAGGGCTTTACTGGAACATAAAATGTGGCCCTTAGGAGGTGGAGGCTGCTTCAGGCTTGCTGATTGGATTAAAATATAATTATTTCCTGCTCTCCTCAAATCACTTGCTACCCAGTGTGGGATGCTGCAAAGAGGATGCACTCCCCTAGCCTGGGAGCTGAATAGGATTTCTCTTCATTCAGTAGAATGGAAAAGAAAAATAGAGAATATTACATTAGGGACTTCTATATTGTTGCACAAATAATTGCTTGGCATCAGAGCAAAGCCAAGTAACCCCACCAGCTCTCATTGGCAGTCAACCAGCAGCAGGAGGGTCAGGTTCATTACCTGGGGGATCCTGCTCAAATGCAGACTGCAGTCCAGCAGGGAGATGCCAAGAAAGAGTGAAGGCAGTGTAATCAGCTCTCAGTGTAAAAGTTACAATCCGTTAGAGGAGGGAGCTTATAACATCCTGCAATGAGTGGAGTGAGACTGGGGCTGAAGGATGAAGGAAATTGGGGCGGAGATTTTCTAGCTTTTGAGGTTTTATGAACCTTGCAAACTGTTTTATGGGTTCATAAAGCTAGTTGAGTCTGCAAACCATTTTTTTCTTTAAATTTTTGTAATTTGAATCCTTTTCTTTCCAGGGCCATCTAGGTTAGCAATAAAAATAATGTCAAACAATGAAGTAAAGCTGAGTCTGTTCTGCAAAGACTAGAACATCCCACCAAAGACAGCTGAGCCATAGAGAAAAAGCACACTGTCTTTATTCACTGAATGCACTGAATGGTGAATAAATGGATGCTTATGCTGGCTGTGGTTTGTTTCTATTCTCATCTTTATTTTCAGTAACTTTCACCCTTCTCTGTGTTGTGTTTGGTTTTGGTTTTTTTTTTTACTTTGGTTTCATAAGGAAGCAAAAGCTACAAAATAAATCAATTTGTGCATGTATGAGTGCCTTTCAATCTCACCCATCTGGTGTTCTTATTGTGGCAACTAATTTCATCCAAATTTACCAGGAAGGCACAGTTCTCAAAGGTAATTGTGTTCCAATATGTTTTGTGAAAATAAGTGCCTCAAGAGAGGGGTAAGACCTTGTTAATGTTTTGAGCAAGGGGCAAAACATCAGGGAGTTGAATTCATTAGGAATTATAAACATACTCCCCAACCAAAAAAAAAAAAGAAAAAAAAAAGAAAAAAAAAAAGGGAGAGAGAGAAAGAAAAAAGAAAAGAAAAGGAGGGAGAGGACTCAGGAGAAACTCACTGTGCTGCAGCTTCAGGAAAAGCTTATAACTACCATGAGACTGAAATCCTTATGAGACTGTGTCGTTAACTCATGGACCTCTCTGTGTTTCTGCCTTGCTGAATGTCTCTGTAAAGCAGTGTGTAACCTATAACATCTGAGAACAAATCAAACTGACAATCCAAGCCGCAGTGAAACTAGATCAGCCTGTTTGTTATTCCATGGCTAGTCATGAGAGAAACGTGGAGCTTGTTTCACAAATTGAAACATCCCAAATTATCAGCAGGCCTATGACTACTCTGCTTTTTTTTTTTTTTTTTTTTTTTTTTTTTTTTTTTTTTTTTTTTTTTTTTTTTTATTGGCAGTTAAATGAAGCCAAACAGGACCAGACCAAGCCTGTTACTTCATTTCTGCTTGGCTGGAAATGTCACTGTGGTCTGACTGTGCTCCTGGAATATCAGATGTGGCTTTGTGTTGGGGGATGCTGGATCCAGAAGCAATGATTTCTGAGTTGATCCTACTACTTGTGGGATGAGCTCCCTTTGGAGTCTACTGCTTGCTCTGGACTCTGAAGGACAGGCATATGGGAAGGGAACAGTGATGGAAATGTTCTGGAGTTAACTCTGGATAATGTTGTTTTCATGTCCAAATTTCCATATAGTCCCTGCAATTTCAATTGTATGTTTAGGAAGATGGAGAAAAAAGTAAAATGTGTAAATATTTTTAAAAGGGAGGGAGAGCAGCTCCCTTCTGGTCAATATATCTGTCCTGCACAAATGTCAGGTATTCCAGGGTAAGGAGTGAGTGCTCCTCCTCTCATCCCTAAAAAGCAGCTTTGCTTGCTGACAAGGCTGGGGCAGTAAGTAGTCTATTTTCTGCAGCTTTTCTTGAAAGATCATCCTGAATTTTGCATCTCTTAAACTCTTGTGTTCATGGCAAGCACTCTCCTGGTCATATAACAGTACAGCTACCAGGTAAGTACTTTCATGGCCAAAAAGCAGGTGCCTAAATGTGTGTTTACTGAAAGCCACTTCAGAGGTGAAATTTGGGATTGCCTCCCAGATACAGCTTTTAGGGTGAATGCAATTACTTTGGGAAATGCACAGGGAAGCCCTATAAAGGCTCTGTCCTCCTGTATCCTGCCATAAAGTGCAGCCAGTCACTGTGTCTGACCAGCACTTGGCCATTGATATTTTACCACTGTTGGAGGTACCTGCCTGAGGCCATGGTGCTCTGCATGACCCTGCCCAGAGAAGGGCCCTGCCTGTGTTCATTTGCAGCCTCAACAGAAACATGCTTGGGAGAGAAAAGTCCCTCTTTCTTTGGCCTTGAACCAGTTTCCTTGTACATGGCTTGGTGAGAAGTTCAGTGGCTCAGGAAAGACTATGATACAGTGTCAAGGATGCTTTGTTCATGGGTGTTAGTTAGGTCCTTTTCAGTTGCTCTTTGCAGGAGTTTACACATAAAAAGTATAAACCCTACTGTTGTAGCATTTTGTTTTACAAGCCATGAGGCCTGACTGAGTGTCCCTGGAACCCTCCACTCATCATCCATCAGTTGGTGTGGGGCCAGGGGTGCCCTGGCTCTGTCCTGGTGCCCCCAGAGTCACTGGTGCCCAGAGCCAGAGGAGCTGCAGGCTGTGGTGTGTTGTAGCTATATGGCTTTTGCCTTTGGACAGAGACTGAATCTCACTCTGAAAACCATGCCAGGGAAAATAACCTGCTTTTTGGGGTGAGTTGATTGCTGAGCCTACCAGACCCTAGTTGGAGGGATGTCCCCCGTGGCAAGTGGTTTCCCATCTGGCTGAGTAAAGATGGTCCATAGGCAGTGTTGCAAGCATAGGTCATGACTGTGTGCTGTTTCAGCCAAAACTGTAAAAAACAGCTGTCAAACAAGATCAGCAAGGGAGGATTCTGCTGCTTTGTTGCTCAGGCCCTTTTGGGGGAGGAAGGAGTGAAGAAGCTGGGCTTGATGCATCGCAGGCTACCTGCATTCTTTCTCCAGGCTGGGTGCTTCACAGTGCAAATGCCTTACACTCTCTTATCAGCAGTGGGAAGGTGTTTTATTACTGGGCTGCTGCTGGCTGCTCACCAAGCACCCTTGAGACAGAAATCGTCACTCAAGCTAAATTAAAGAGTGCTTGAGTACATACAGGGCAAGGAAAAACAAACTGTTGGGAACTGAATCCAGAACACCTGACATTCAGAGCTGCCTGCTTGACATCAGCCTTTTCCCCCTTCCCTGACCAGGTGCCCCTCTTGCAGATGAAATCTGGGTTTCCAGAGCTGTCCAAAGGAGTTAGGCACCATCTCTAGAGTGAGATGCCTAATGTCAGAATTGAGGATTTCTGCCATTTCCCCTGACTGTTACTAGCTCTTTGTATGCCCTTGGGTACATCAGTTAACTTGCATTAAGCATCCTACTCTGTGCAGTAATCCCCTCTCACAGCTCAGTGATGCTGCAGGCTGTGGAGATGTGCAGTTGATCAAGCTGGGATGGGATGAACTGTGTAAGCCAGGGCAGGGTTACTCCTGCAGGCATTAAAATATCTTCTGATGCAGCAAGGCCACAGAAACTCTGCTTCACACCCCACCTTCCAGCCAAGGGGCTGTGCCTGCACAGGGCTGGTGCACAGGCTCTGCTGTGTTTGCCATGTGAGGTCCCCAAGAGCAACTGGGGTGAGATGCTGAGGGGCTGTGGCTCCCATCATGTGCAGACCAGCCCCACACCCAGCCAGGAGCAGGGCAGGGCCTGCCTTCCCTCAGGCACAATGGTTTGAAGCAGCCCTCAACATGAATATAATCCAGGGATTTTGTTTTGTGGGAATTGTAATCTTCAGCTTCCGCTTCTCCTTGGGATGGGAACGTATGGATCTGGCAAGGAAGTGGAGAGCTTGGCAGCTCAGCAAGCCTTGGCTGTGAATGGAAACAGATTGTATGCTCTGCACCAAGGCTCAGGCTGGGGAGGGATGGGGGCTGTCCATGCACTGGGGTCTGGGAGTATGGTGGGGCAGGCAGGCCATAAAGTGTGAGATGCCTGCAGCACTGAAAAGTCTTGGACATCTCATACACTGCCTGTTGTAACCCCAGCAGAGCTTACACTTACCCTCTCACGGGGAAGGAACAGTCGAGTTCCCCTGAACTGTTGTTTTGCCTCCTCTCATTACGTGAAGCCAATACCTGCCAGGAGCAGGCCTATGTGTATCATGGAAAAAGCATTTTCCCAAGGAGAAAAAAGTTAAATATTTGGTGTATTTTCCCACAATTTTGAATTTTACAATAATTGGAGAAATGTATATTTATAGCATTATGTCAACAATTATTAATATTGTTGCAGAAAACATCATTTTATGCCAGAAAAAAAATTTCAAATTTATTTTACTTAGCTATGTGTTTGCTAATACCTGAACAACTACCTGCTGAAGGAGGAGGAGAACTGTGTGTAGAAAAGGGGAGGGTATTTATCAACAGCCCTGGTGAGGGAGCTGGATGGGTCCCTGCTGAATTCCCCGTCATCAAAGAGCCCCTGTGGCACACAGAGGAATCCAACCCTCCATTCAAAAATATCATGCCCCCAGGCATTATGTATCCCAAGATTTTGAAGCAGCTATTTAAATATGTGTGTCTTTGAATGACTTGTCCTTGATAAACACCAGCAAACCCCTTTGTTAACCCAGCCCTGACTTTGACCCATATCTTTGAACCACAGGAAACACCAGGTGACATCTGTCTGCAGCATGCAAATAACATGGAAATGGGAAACCACGGGGCTTTGGATGGGCTGGCTATAGCTGCTCTCCCCTCCTGGAGGCACAGGACCCCTCTGCTGGTGGTGGTGTGTGCCCTGGGCTGTGACAGAGCTTTATGGATGCTGGAGATCAGCCTTTCTGTGCATTTGCTGAGCAGCGTAGGAGTACAGGATAAATATCTGAGGATAACATCTATCATCATGACAAACCTCTCTAAACTGCCCCAGAACCATGCTCCCTCTAAGCAGCATTGGGCTTCTGGTATGATTAGAGTCCACACTCAGCCCCTGATCTGTTTGCAATTTGCTGATAATTATGTAATTTATTTCTTGGTCCGGGTGCAAGTGCAAATCAAGTTGGCTCCCTGCAATTGTCTTGTTCAGTCTCTTCCTTCAGTGAGGAGCAGTGTTTTGGTCCCACCCACAAACATGAGTGTGCAGTGAAGGAGAACCAGGAGGGATCATGACAGCTTTCCAATTCCCTGCTAAAATGTTTGATTTTGGTGTCTGCAACATGCCAAGTTTGGATCCTGAGCAGAGGCCAGGCAGCACTGGGAAGGAAAGGCCCTTGGCAGGGGGATTGGAAAAGGCTGCTGGAGCAATCACTGCAAGAACAAAGCAAAGGCAAGGGCCAGGCAGATCTTGCTGCTTGCATGCAGCAATTGAACAAAACTGGGAATTGATCACCAGGGCCTGGGGGTAGAGACAGAATTTGCAGTCAAGGGTCCCTCTCCCTGCCACAGCTGCAGCAGAGGGGTGCTGAACTTTTACCTTGTTACTTCTTGCAGGGATTTGAGCCCCTCTTGGATTAGAGAGATACAGCAAATGTGCCTCTATTTCTCCCCCCAAAGGCTGGGAGTGAGGATGGGTTTAGCAGTGGTGCCAGGCTCACAGGACATGCCAGGGTGGAGGAACAAACCAGCATCTTCTGCTTCAGGAGTGCTCAAGATGCCCAGTTATCCGAGTGGCCTGTTGGGCTGTGCAGGGTTGAATCTCTCATGAAAGGGCACTAAACTATCTGATTGTCACCTGGTATAGAGTAAAAAGGTGTTGGTCTTTCTCTAGTAACTGCATGTGCTATATTTTCCCAGTTTTACAGCATCTTGCTTGCTTTTCCCCAGTCTGGGTCCTAGGATGCTTCAGAGTGTGTTTTAAAATCTCTCTAAATCCACTTGTGATTTCACTGTCTCCCCACTATTGGTAACACCTCTAAATTAAGTTTCACTAGTGAATTTATTTCTTCCCCAAAGAAATTGTTTTTTTCCCCAAAGGATGCAGTGTTTTTATGGTGACAGAATAAATATATAAAAGCAGATTGCAAGAGTGAGTGGACACTAACAAACTTTGTCAAGTGCTTTGGAGTATTTCCAAGGCTGGACAAGAAAACTGGATATCTAGGGACAGTTAATTGGCTGGAATGCTCCAGAGACAGGGGGTGGCTGAACATTTGAAGACACTCAAATTCCTCTCAGCTCATTCTTCCAGAGCAGAATTGAATCTACAAACGTTAGCAAAGGACCTTATTACCAAACTAGAAAACAGACTGCAGAAATATAAATGTAACTCAATAATAAAGTACTGCAAAAAGTTTTTAGCTCTTTATCTGGCTTTGGGAGTCCTATGGCTCTGAGAAGCTTGGTATTCAGGGCCAAACTCTGGTCTCCTATGGACCCAGAGGAAAGTGTGCATTCATATTTCTTTGTGTGTATATTATGGATTTATCAGTTTTCATCTACTAAACACATACAAATCTGATGTGTACTCAGAAACAAAGGATGGAATTTTATCTCTTGTTAACTTTACCTCCCTAAAGTTGGAGAAGCCACAGGTGTAGAGTTTTTCCTAAGGGCTAAAGTTAATATGAAAAATCATAGATTCATTATAAACTTTTAGTGCTGGAAGGGGCCTGCAGAGATCTCCTTCATCACTCTGCATTTAGGCAGGAGGATTACTTCTACAAAATGCTTATGGTTGTTTGCCTGACTTCTTATAAAAACCTCTCCAATATTTTACTATGCTAATAGTCAGAGAGCATTCTTAATAACCCCTTTAAATCTGCCTTGCTTGGAGAAAAACTGGTTTTTCTTCTCTTTCTCTTAGAGAACCTGGAGAGCAATTGATCATAATCTTCTTGACCTCTTAAATGTGAGAAGATTGCTATTACATCTCTCCTAGTCTTCTCTTTTCTAGACTAAACAAATGTACTTCTTTCATCTATCCTTCCTGGGCCATATTTCCAAATACTTCAATTCTTCCTATTACTGTCCTTTGGACTTCTTCCAGTTCTCTACATCTCCCTTTAACTGTGGTGCCCCAAAATGAATACAGTATTCCAGAAGAGTGATATCATTGCTCTTGTGTTATATACACATAACACTTGTGATAATACATCTTAGAAGGAAATTTGTCTTGCTTGCAATGGCATCACACCATTGACTCACTGAGTTTATGACTTGACCATTCTGTACTATGCAGTTCTGTTCAGTCAGTGAATAGCTCATCATTCTCCCCTCTGCTTTTGCACTTGATTTTTCCTTTTGATGGTAATACTTTGTACTTGAACTTACCAAGTTTCATGTTGGTTGGGATTATCTCTCCAATTATCAAGGCCATTTCTCATTCTGATCCTGCCTTTTAAAGGAGTGGCAGCCTCTTTCAATTTGTGATCCTTTGCAGCATCTAAAACTGAGTCCTTTTGGCTGGTATTCAGAAAGTCAGGACAGAGATGTTAATTCAAAGGGGACTAGGAAATTGGTTGAAATTTATAAAGGTGGAGGGAACTGTGGATTTTTTCACAACCCACTTAAGCAGCTTCTGGTTGTGGTGTCCTTTCATTTTTGAATTATTAAAATAGTTGGCTTTTTTTAGCTGTGTTGCAGTTGTACACTAGAGACATCTTGTAAAAAATGTATGAGTACTGATGTCTTAATGCTATTTCCTCACAGAGCTCTCCTTCCTTTTCTAGTTCCATTTGTAACAGCAATGTATTGACTTTTCAGGCCCAAAATGAGATCAGTTTTCCATATTATTTCTATTTAGGGAAAAGACTTATTCTTTACTTGAGAAGAAGTTCCTGCAAAGGCATTCCCCTGTTGTAAGAGAAGAGACTTGGGGACTCTGGTCAGTGATAAGAACTCCATCTAGATCTGTAACTTGGCAGGCTTTATTTCTCTTGTCCATTGAAAGTTCATAGAGAGTATCTGCCCCAGAAAAAATCTAATTCCTTCAAATTTCCCCTCCTATATGTCACCAGATTTCTTCTGGTGCAGCCTCCTCGTATCAATCCACTTCTTTATCTTGATTCCACACTAATAATGCCTCTTCCCAGGTCGTGCATTTATATATAGCAATTATAATGGTGTTCACAAAAATGGTGGGGAAATGGGAAGATAGTTAGCATTAACCAAAGGAAAAGGGATTTCCTTGTTTTCATCCTCACAAATTGCTCCCTGCAAGCAAAGTTTCTCCAGGAGGCCCTGCAGGCAACATGTGCAGCAGACTCCATTCCTGCAGCATATTTCCCTGGCAGTGTGCTGACAGATGCTGCTCTGACCAGCAATTCCAGTAACATCCCTGTCTGTCCAGCTGTCAGAGGACTGCTTGAGTATTTTCAGCAAATCAGGTCTAATAGTCTCACCATTTCATCTATGCAAGGTCGTTAGTCCCCAGGTAACTATTGAGACAGACTGTAATTACCTCCTCTCTGCTGCACCATAAATCCTAATTTTCACTCATGGGTCTGCACTGGGGCCAGTCTGGAGCTTTCCTCTGATGTGGTGATCAGCTTTGGGGAGCAATCATCTCTCCAGTACTTCTGAGAGAGGATATCTTTTCTGAAAGCTACATCCTCCCACATTGCCTAGAGATAGGAGTTGTCAGAGAAAGTCCTCTGAGTGTATTGTAAGGAACAGAATGGTCCCTGGTGGCTTTGCTATCTGTGGACTCAGTGCCCTTTGACCTGGATCATGTATTTAGGGGCTGCAAATCCTCCTGAAACAGGCAAGTCAAAGCTGGCAGAGCTGGGAACTCCTGCCCTCAGTCCTCTCCCTCTGCAAGTACAAATAAGGCACCTCCCTCAACTGATCTTGTGTGATGTATTTGGCTGCTTACCTTGGCTGGTTTTGCCTTCTGAAATGGCAATGGAACTTGGTCTTTGTGGTGTTTACTGGGCTTGGTTGGGAACTGGAGGGAAGACAGTGCAGAATGGTGCTACCTGTGCCACCCTCGTGTCCAAGGATGTGCCAGCTCAAGCACAACAGAGAAATCTCGTGGGGCCCCAGTCAGCTCATCCTCACTCTTCAAGGGCAGACCAATGCAGGCAACTCTCTCTCCCTGCCAAGGACCATCCAGACTGGGATTTGTATGTGAGAAGCAATTGTTATCTGCTCTCCACAATCACTGCAAACCAGATGCTTTTGGAGGCATCTAGGGCTGGGGGAGCCTGTTGTACAAATCAAGATGAATTAGGAGGATGTCAGGATGATCTTTGTACATAATAAGGAGAATGAAACAGGCTGAGGAATATTGGACAAATGGAGAAAGGGAGCAATCAAGGAGAAAAGCTAGTTCTGGGCAGGGATACTTGGCTTGGCTGTCTTCCCTGAAGGCTTGTTCCATTAACGTTTGGATGTTCAGCAAAAGCTGTCTTTGCAGGGGTAAAGAGATAAGCAGAAATGTTTAGTTTGAAAGTAGCAGAGCTCCAGGTTTCAAGTGCATTCTGTCTGGCTTCCTCCTCCTCCCTCAATGAAATACTCTGGCTTTTCTGTAGCAAAATATGTGAGTGAGTCTGGGACATGCTTGGATTCCCTCTGCACATGTGGTTCTGCTCCCCTCTTCTGATTTCATCCAGATGTCTTTTTTAATTATTATTATTGTTAAACCGTGCTGCTACTAATAACTTGGAATTGCTCCTCTGAACAGCAACTGGATACAAACCCAAAACTTAATTTAGTCTCATTTAATGCTGGCTCCTTCTTTCAGCTATTTATCATCCTAGTACTAAAGGATGCATTGTCCAAACCAGGATGATATGAACCTTTCCTTTGCACCTCTGAGGTGACACCTGAAGGTTGCTGTTGTAGTGGTGGTTACACTGAGTGCTATGTATTGTTATGAACAAGTCACTAAGAGCCAAACCCTCACAGGTGGGTTGGCTGGCTGTTGGGGCCAGGCCTGGGAAATCAACGGGATGATTTGGCTGAGCTGAGGTCAGAGCATTCAGCATCTCACAAAAATGAGCATGGTCTGTAATTACCCAGAGTTTGCAGTATGCATGCAGGAATTTGTCTTCACCCAGCATGCAGAGGTCCTCAGCAGATGCAGCACACAGACTTACATGTTTCTTCTCAAATATCAGTTCCACTGACTGCAAACTGCCACTGCTGATTTTATATTGCAAGTTTCAGGGCATGTCTGGAGGGATGCCACCTCTTTAAAAGAGACATCAGCTGTCCACAGAAATTTTGCTGTAAAGGAATCGTGCTAGGTTCACTGCCTTGCCTGGAAATTTTGTGTGAAGCCATGAGGGAGCCTGTAAATGGCATTTTAGCTTTGTGGGTGAGACCTCTCCATGAGGTCAGATATGAGATAGGTCTGATGTTTAGCACTGGCTACACTGCTGTTTTTAAACTTTGCAGGTATTTTTAGACACTTAATTTGGTGGTCCTGCCATTGAGTTCTATGGAGTATCTGCAGTTCCCTTTGACCATAGGCAGGTATGATGAAGTTTTGGTGCCTAAATGACAGTGATCATCTGTTGCCAGTTGATACAGAGAAACCAAACATGAGGCAAGCCTCCAGGAATTGTGTTATGTGGTGCTGTGAGAAGTGAACTTGATGATCCAGCAAGTCCTTTCCAGGCCTGCATTCCTTTGGTTCTGAAGCTGGAAACATGAAACAACGTGATTTCTGAGGACCTTGTTAGCTTTGGCTGTAAGTGGTAGCATGTATCTCCTGAGAACCATTCATAACATGAAAAACTTTTTTCTTAATGGTAAAACCTAAACACTTTGCTCAACAGTGATTTAATGAGTAGAATATTCCCATTGTCAGGGTCTGATGCTAATAATAGACAGATGGCTGGCAGTTTGAAAATCAGTCAACACAAAAATTTTTGCTATATAAAGCCCACACCATTTTAGCTTGAAAAAATTGAACTGCTTATTCCATGGTCAGATTGTAAATGAACTGGCAGTAAATACAATCTAGTGACAAGATGTGTTTACACTGCAGAAATCTTGAAACACATATAGCGGAAAATGGTGCATTTGATGTTAAGTGAATTATACATACAAAAAAAAGGAGGTGGGAAGGAGAAGCCTGACAGAGGGTAGGAGCAAAGCAGTGATGGGAAACAGCAAAACCAGCAGAAAAGGGAAGACAAAATTCACTGGCTTGTTTCTAAGAGACAGTTCTGCCAGATTCAGGATTAGGTAACAGTTAAATCGGTGCTCTGTATTGTTTAGAACAGTCCCTAAGAGCAAAGCCCTTACAGGTGTGTTGGTTTGCTGCTGTGATCAGGTGCCCAATCTAACAGTGTTAGATGGTCACTGATGTCCCTCCTGTTGCTTGGTGGGAGCAGCTCAGTCAGACTGCTAACAGAAAGCAAAACACAGAGCCTGAGTGTTTTGGGGAAGCTGAGGGAGCAGTTGCATCTGGAGGTGTTGCTAAATTATGGTGGCCACCCTTGGTTTGGATCATCTACATTCCAGCCCTTTGTCAGGGGTAGTTCTCAGTCCCCAGTCCATTACTGTCAACCCTGAACTCCTGATTTCTCTCCACTGTTATCTCTAGCTTAACAGACTCTGAGATACAAGAGCACAGTCTTTGTGGGGAGCCCAGTGAATCCACTGCTTGGGATTTAGACTAACAGGAATTCTCACAAGAACAGGAAGTTCCCTGGCATTTTCCTCTACTACTTACTGCCTGAAACAAGGCATGAAAAACATGCAGAGTGTGTACTATAGCCTCTCTTCAGAGATCTGTCTCACTGTCTAATACTTATGATAAAGAAGTCCCATGTGAGGATGGTTATATTAAACAATTCTCTGGACAAGCACTAGAGAAAGAGACAGCAATTTGAGATCTGTTTTGTTCTTGTATATGGGAAAAGGGCAGGAGCTTTTCATTGTCACAGAGAGCTCAAGGTGTACAGTGTAATACACTAGAACAACTTCAGGGCTGCTCTCAAGGCTAAGAACTATGTTTGGCCTCCACATTAAACTGAAACTCCACACTGTGGAAGAAAGAGTGGAAGATATCATGTTGAAAAATGCTGTATGAAAGAGAGGAAGAGATACTGGACCTGCCTGGAGATATAAAACAAGAAAACAATCTGTGTAACAGCATTGGCTTTCTTGCAACCATTCTAAGAGATAATGAAAAATGAGAAGGAAGATTTGGAAATAAACAAAGCAGGCTATGGAAGAACTGCAAGCAGTCTATTATTGAGTATTTATGCAGTAGAATATTATTCATCAGCACTTTATGAGGAAAGCCATTTCCTATTTGAAAATAACAGCAGTGATTAATCCTTAAGAGAAAAAGGTTTCAAATTTAGTCAGTGAAAAAAAATCAGTGATTCTTTATTCTAGGTAAGATGAACATGAGCTCAGTAACATCACTGGAGATCAAGAGGTGCAAAATAGTGACATGCACCTGCTGAAGAGTCAATTTTGAAGTTAATCTGAGTGTGATGAAAGGATAAGATGGATATACTTCAGAAGAGTCACTGAAACTAGCTAGTATAGCTTACAAGCTGCCATTCACAAAACAACTGGTAGACACCACATGCAGTTTACAATACTGAGTAGATACTAAAGGAAGAGTTTGAAAATTTACTTATTACCTTGATCCATGTATCTGTTTATATCTATTCTTTGAGCCACGTGTTTTTTGACCTCTAAATTATTACACCTTTTCTACTTACAAATATGCAGCATGATGTATTTGAAATAAACTATTTTGAACTACAAAAATAGGTCCAATGGTAGCAGTCTTGCCACCTTGAACACAGTCTGTGTAATAACCCAGTGTATGTCTAAGACCTTCTTGTGCCCATTTGGATTTTGGGAGTGGTAACACCACATGGACTGGCTGGGAACAGGCTTGTCTAGCTGCTGTACCCTCACACATTTCCAGAATTCAGTCATACAGTTCGGAAGTAAAACATAAATTACAGCAGAGACAGAGAGCAATTGACAAGTATGAGGAAAGGGAGAAAGGACCTATTGTGTGAGAAGCAGACAGCTCTGCTGACCTGAAAATATATTATTCTATGGAAGCACAAACCAGAGGGTTTGTGGAATTTGCTCTCAATTCACCATGAAAATGCTGGGCTGGGGCAACCATCCATTTGATGTGGGTGGTCCTTAATGCATGTCATAATTTACACTTAAGGCACATATGATCCATTGAAATTCCCTTCTTAGGAGGACCATAAAAACAGTGTTGCACATGGAGCTCACTGGAGATTTCTGCAAAGCTCCCCCATTGTCAGACATAAACACATCCTATTATTCTAGCTTAGGTCAGAGTTCAATGACTCCCCCAAAGCTTATTTCAGTCCTGAACTGATCCCACTGCAGTCGGGGTGGGCAAAGGGGAAGTGTTTCCAGCACAGCTTCTTTGCTGTGGCTGCTCCACTCTGCAATGGGAAGCAAACCTGTCTCCTCAGGCTGCAGGTTAATGCTCAGCTTATCAGTGAAATCACCCTTGCTCACCCTCAGGCTGTTTTCTGAAGGATATTGCAAGCATTACTGGAGTTTCCTCTTTTCTCTACAGGAGATCCTGGGATTATCATTAACCTCATCTTCAAGAACAGGAATCAGAAGTAAAAAGATTTCATGCAGGGAATCCTTGTGAGCACAAGGACCAGATCACAGATGTGCCTTTGCCTCTCTGCTGCTGTGAAGGCAGAGCCTGGCCTCTGCTGCACCCCGTGGGCTCAGCCCCTGCTCAGACACAGGTGCCAGGGCTGTGCTGCTGTGCTGCTGTGCTGGGTACTGCTCTGCTCCAGCACAGCCACTGCTGGAGCCACTTGCTGGGCACCATGGTGGATATGTCCCCCTCCTCTAGGCATTGTCCCCGGGCCTGTGTCCAGCTGGGCAGCAGCCAGCAGTCAGGGTGAAGAGCGATCCACGTGGTCTAAATGTGGCAGTTCCCTAGACTGGGGCTATTCCTTGCTCTTTTTACCAAATGCACTGTCCAGGGCCATCCATCCAAAGGTGCTGCTGCCTCTGGGGATGGTGACCTAATGGACAGGTTTCATGGATGGCAAATCAGGAGGCCCTTCCCTTGCTTAAATGGATGAGATGGAGCTGTAGGAGGGTTTACACCTGGACCAGAGGTATGGGCTGCACAAGCTGGGGAGAAAGCACTGACTCATACCCTGGGAGATTAATGGCAAAAGGTTTACTCTGTACTTCATCTCAGCTGACAGGAGGTAAGGCTATCTCTGTGAACTACATGGCTCTCTGGTACCAGGAATGGCTCCACAAGAACAGGTAAGAAACATTTCGGCCATAGCTGCAGTTCAGAGGTTTCAAGAGCCAAACAAAGCAATGAAGGAAGAACAGAGAAAAAATCTGACAACAGAATATAAGCAGAATAAAAAGTGCTTCTTGTTAACATCTCAAAACAACTGGATCAGGAGAAAACCATATATTTTACCTAAAATTGCAATGTGCATCAGGATTTATTTCTCCCTTTTAGTCTTCTGTCTCTCAGAATCAGGCAGTTTGTATCCTTAGAGACAGTCAGCAAAAGACCAGAATGGCAACTGAAATAGAGAGATTGCATGGCTGGATCTGGCTCTTGGTAGTATTTTATCTCTAATGGAGAGAAAATAGCAGTGACAAGGAGTGAACATGCACAGTGTCTTTCCCTCCTGTGGTCTTCCCAGGGGAGCTTTCCCTGCTCAACTCGTGACCAACAGGCTGTTTCCCCTCTCTGAAATATTGCCCATTCCCTTCACCAGAAGTTTCCTGTGCTGACTGAAATATTAAGAAGGCCAAACAACATGGGGGAAGTTTGTTTATTTGTAGGGCTGCATATTCATGCCTGGCTTAGGCCCCTCCTGCTGAGGAATTTCAGCTATTTTGCTGGAAATCTAGGGTAGGGGAATTAAGGCCCTGGTGAGAATGGGGGGCTTGTGGTGATGCTGGTGACAGGAGTCAGGCCCAGCTGGTCAGTGATGTCTCCATAACAGTAACAGGGGTCAGTGGAGAGGAGAAACTGTGTGACAAGGGATCTGAGCCCCCAGGAATGTGCTGTGGCAGGGGGTGAGTGGGGCCCAGCCCCATGGCCGCCACAGGGGTCACTGAGGCAGCACACAAGGAGGCTGGGTTGTGCACCCCTCCCCAAGCCCATCCATGCTCTGGCACCTCAGTTACACCTGGGCAACTCCAGAGAGTTTTGTTTTTCCTTTGAAGATCCCAGACCCAGCTTCCACTGGAAACTCATTGGGAGCCTCCTTGCAGGGCAAGGCTGTGCTGGGAGCCCTGCTCACCATGGCAGGGCCCTCAGCCATGCTCTGAGAGGAGGAGGAGTATGAGGAGGGAAAACAAGGCAGCTGCTTCATCCCGGGGCCAGTATTTCCCAAGGCAGCACAGCAGTGATTAATGCTCACAGCAGTGATTAATGGGGCCTCTCTGTGAAAGCCTGGCTGGTGCAGAATCCTGTGGGGCACCTCCTTGTGCCCTTCCCTTGTGGTGAGGGGCAGTGGCTCCCCAGCTCTGGGGTCTGTGGGGAACAGCAGCCTCTGTGGCTGCCCAGGAGCCTGCCCTTAGGAAGCCATCACCCAGATCTTGGGAAGCATCTGTGCTTCCTGCCACTGTGGGCTCTCAGCCACACCACTCTCAGTTCTCAGCTGTGTCAGCCAACAAAACTCCTGCCCACCACCAGCCTCACCAGCAGCAGGGACATGGAGAAGGATCAAGCATTGATTCGCCAAGCCCGTGGGAGCATGAGATGGCTCAGGCAGCTCTGACTATCTCTGTAAGCAGTTGGCACAGCAGGCTGTATCAATCAGCTTCAAACAACAGTTCTTCTCCAGGTCCAAAGGAAAAACGGGTTTAAAGTGTTGCCTTTAAATAGACAAGTTAAATAAAAATGGTAGCAGCAGAAAACTGCAGCGTGCATGAGGATTGTGATGACTGAAGCATGAGACCTGGCAAAGATTAACACCCCTCTCACACCAAGGGCTGCAAGGTCCTAATAAACTTACAGCTGCATTTCTCCTGAAGCTGTAGAGAGACCAGCTTGTGAGGGTTTCAGCACAGAACCAAACTGGGATAATGGGGTTGCTGTGTCTGGTACTATGAAATCATGTTTCTGCATGGCTACCCACTGGAAGAGAGGCTCACCACAGGCTTGCCTCCTGAGTTTGGGATCCCTTTGCCTGTATGCTGCCAAGACTACTCAGAAAGCTGAGGATATTGGGTTTGCATGCTCCTAATTTGTACTATTTCAATGGTTTTTTCGGCTTTTTTTTTTTTTTTTGCTGACAGTTTCTACAGAAAATATATTTTTTTTAGAAAATGCCGTGACGTTTCCAAATTTCTAGTGTTGAGTTTGTGCATGCTTTGCAATTAAAATCTTAAATGGTTCCTAAAAATGAAAACAAGAAAGAAAAACCTAATATTTGAGAGACAGTGGATGTTTTCAAAAGAAAAATTAGCTGTTGCTTCTGCAAATTGATTTTCTGGCAGATGATTATATCACAACCATTTTTCACTAAAAAATAATCTGCTGACCAGCTGTAGCGCATTCATGTTTCAAGAGAAAGGGGAAGACCTCCACGTGCTGCAGTTTGGCTTGGACTGTCAGAAGGTGGGAGGGGAAACAGTAGTCCAGAGGTTTTCCTGAGCACTGCAGAGCGTGGTGCAAGCACAGCGTGGAGGGGTAGGCAGCTCCTGCTGGGCTGGCCATGTGTGTGGCCTCACACCGAGCACCTGCATCTGCCCCTGGCACCCTGACAGAACAATCCCTACCCCTGGCACCCCAGTACACCACTCCCTACCCCTGGCACCCCAATACAACACTCCCTTTCCTGGCACCCCAATACACCACTCCCTACCCCTGGCACCCTGATATACCACTCCCTTTCCTGGCACCCCAATACACCACTCCCTACCCCTGGCACCCCAAAACAACACTCTCTACCCCTGGCACCCCAGTACACCACTCCCTACCCCTGGCACCCCAATACAACACTCCCTTTCCTGGCACCCCAATACAACACTCCCTACCCCTGGCACCCTTATACCCCACTCCCTACACCTGGCACCCCAAAACAACACTCTCTACCCCTGGCACCCCAATACAACACTCCCTACCCCTGGCACCCCAATACACTGCTCCCTACCCCTGGCACCCCAATACACCACTCCCTACCCCTGGCACCCTGATACACCACTCCCTACCCCTGGAAGGCTGCAGGGACACAAACCCCGTAGTCTGAAGGTGTAGGACAGTGGTGCCAATCTGTTCTGCCAGGCTGAAGTCAGGATGTCTATCCCTCCACGGGGGGGGGGAAGTCTCATTAAGGGGTTAAAGAACATTAAGACTTGGAGAGGGAAAACATAAATGAAGTCCCTGAGCTCTCCAGTGACTTTCTGGAAATCACCATGACCATACAAAAGCTTGAAATTCTGTCACATCTTGCTAACATATGATGGAAGGTGATGTAGAGGTGACTTTTGAGGCACCATAGCACTAAAATTAACGCTGGCTGAGTGTGCAGACAGCAGTGGCCCAGCTCTGAGAGCTGCTAAGGCATGTCTGACACCCAGGGATACCCAGGCACAAAAAGCATCTGCAATTCCTATAGTGTGCTGCCAGAACTGAGAGCTGCAGAATGTCCCAGGATCTGGGCTGGAGGCTCACCAGGGTAGGGTCAGGGCAGGGGGCTGCATAATTGGCAGCTTTCTCTTATCTGAAGTTCTCACTTCATGTTTGGTTTCTTTTCCTGCAGCCCTCTTTCTTTGTCTGTCTGAATGAAAGTGAGCATGTGTAGCTAAGAATCCCAAGTTAAAGGCTTCTCTCCTGAGCATCTCAAAGCTGAGTCATTGCTTTGTCCAGTTTTCCACACAGGAATTTTCCAGCCGGATTTTAGTCTGCATTCTAAGCATCTTGGTACCTTCGGGTTGTGTTAGAGCACCAGAGTTACAGAAGAAGAAAAATACTGATCCCCACAGTATTCTGCTAAGTAACCAGCTTTCTGGTCACTTACAAGCCAACAACCAACTCTACCTCTACACGTTTGTAAGCTAACCTGTGTTTGTCCAGAATGTTTTGTATTTAATTCTAGTGTTAAGATGCTACTGGAGTCACAAAGCCAGTAATGCTGCAGCTAGAGAGAGGCCTGAAGAGGTCAGTTTGTAAACTTGCACTTCTTTGCTCTCCTTTCTTAGAAGTCTGATTTCCAATGTGGTTTTGCACAGAAAGGCAATGAGTACGTGTGGCCCATTCTAACTGCACAGGGGTTTGAGCCAGCCCTGCCCTGATGGATGTCTGCTAAGCCTTGGCAAGCAGCAGCCATGAGCTCTGGAGTTCAGGGAGCTGCACCCTGCTTTGCAGTGTGTGCAAAGGGGTTGGCACTGAGAGAGCATTGCCTGGTGACAGCCTAGGACAAAACTCAGCAAGGAATTCCATTGCAAGTGAGGGGTACAGTGGCAATGGTACCAACATAACACCAAGCAGTCATGCTGTTGGGTTGCATTTTGCAAATGGGAAAATTTTCCACCACTTCTTTGTGACCTACTCATCAGGCTGGTGAATCTGTAGAGGAAGAGAAATACTGAGATATGAGTGTGATAAAAGATGGGAAGCCATGCTGATGCTATTCTCCACACTTACTTGCTCTCCACAAATATTCCTGCAAGCAAAACTCAGACCACAAAAATGCTTGTAGAAAGCTCAGAGCCTCCTATCAGCCCTCCAGGAGTTTGTATTGTGGCCAGTTATCTCCTGTGCTGTTTGCTTTGTTGAGAGCAAGTGGGCACAGCTAACGGGAGCTGAATCCAGCAATGTCACGGTAGGAATGGTTGGCTTCCCGTGCACCGTTGTGCTCCAGCAATCTCCTCAGTGCTGTCAGGGCAGTGTGCTCAGCAAATACATGCCCTCTGGCTCTGTGCAGCAGCTGAGTGTTGGCACTGGGCTGCCAGCATGAAATCAGGTGCTGACCTGCAGCCCACCTCCCACCACGGGGGCACTGTGCCAGCAATCCTTACTGGGTTACATGAGCTATGGGCCTGCTGCCAGGAGTTTGCTGTCATGGAGCTTGGAGGTGCTCAGCAGATTTCCCAGGCAGGAACAAAAAGCCTTATGTCCTATTCAAACTTCATTTAGCTCCTAATCTGGGATGTTGTCACGGTTAGCCAGCACTTCTCCCCCTTCATTATCACTGTGTATCACATGAGCTGCCAGTCAGCACCAGAGCTGGCTGCCTGCTCCAGTTTGCCAGCACTTGGTGCACCCCAAAGCTGGCCAAGCTTGTAAGATGATGGTTTTGCCAGTCAATCAGGATATTTGAAACTCACTTGTGGTCTCTGTGCCCTGTACCATCATGTGTGGGAGGAAACAACACTTCATTCTAGGAGGTGGCAGGCTCCCAGAGGACTCCAGTTTCACTTGTGTGAGGCAGTGGCTTTTTCTTCCTGTATCTGTACAGCATCAAGCACAGAAAGGGGCCTGGCCTGAGGCTGGTGTACCTGTGTGGCATCTTAGTAGTAGTAAACATAGAAGCATGTGATATTTGTCAGGGAAAAGCACAATAATCTATTCTGATTTTTTTGTATTTGGCTTTATACATTACTGGGAATTTTGCAAAAACCTAGCCAAAGGAATTGTATAAACTGCCTTAAATGTAAACCAGATACTGTCAATTTAGGGCATTTGTATTGGTGGTGTAAACTGAACCAGAAATGCTGTGAGTCCAGGAGGCAGCCAAAATGCAGCCAAAAGTCTTTTCTCTGCATTTAATTTAGTACAAGTGTGACTGGATAGGTACCAAACCATGATCCTGGTCATGCTCTGAGTAGGGAAACCGTAGGAGAAAGTGACTGGGGACTTTTGGTGAGAAATCACAGATTTTAGATCAAGTTTTATAATGAGGTAAGGAAAGTGGATGAGCTGGTACCTGGAAAACCTGCCCTGAGGGTTCCTCTGTACGTTTATCTAAGGATATGCCTGTGAAGTGATGTGCAAATAGAGAGGAGTTCAATCTGCCCATGCCCAAGCAATCTGGAAACCATGGGAGCAGCAACTTTATGCCTCAGCTGACAAACTTCACTCCAGCCTCCAGTTTGGTACCTGCAAAGCCCCGAGGACTGAAGCTACAGAGATGTGTCATGTAAAGGGCCATTCTCCCTCCCTTGAATTCTATATTTGTATTTGAACCCCTGTGGATGGCTACTGTCAGGAGCTGGGTAGGAGTGGTCTCTGGGCATCTGCCTTTTTTCCTAGTTGGCTCAGCACATGTGCTGTGTGAGGATTGAGGCTTTTACAAAAAGAACTTGCAGATATAGCTCAAGCAAAGCTTTAAAGGTGAATATTTCCAGCATTACACGAGCTGCCAAGGGAGAGAGCTGCATGCTAGAACACTTCTCTTAGAGGTGTGGTCCAAGCAGATCCAGAGGACTGGAAGCCAGACAATTCAGCATGGAAATAAGGTGCAGATTTTTTTACAGTGAAGAAAATTAACTACTGAAATAATTTACTAGAGGCTGGATTCTCTATCACAAGTAGTTTTTAATCAAGACCAGGTGTCTCTCTAAAATATGTCTTTCCTCAGCAAAAGGATGGGCTCACCCCACCACAGGTGATGATGCTCTCCAGCCTGTGGGATGCCAAACACCAGCTTGCTTGACTAACATTTCCTTCTGGATTTAAAAACCTATGGATCTTGTGGACAGCAAGAACTGTGTACTCTCTAACATGGAATGTCTCTTGCATCTGGGAAAGACTGTCAGATTTATGGAGTTGCCTCTTGCAGTTTGTGGTAAAAGAAGGTGTTTCTGCATGTGAAAGGCCAGAGGCTGGATGGTGGCTCAGCAGGGCTGCTGAACACTGGGGACCTGGGTGTTTTCAGTCTAAGGAAGAGCTGAGACACACTGATGCACCCCACCTGCCTGCTGCTCCAACAGTGGATTTTATGGATGGATTCCTGTACTGGAATTGGTGCCAGGAATGCCACACCACTGTAAGGTGATGGAGCAGGGAAACATGGCTCCTTCTTACCTTCAGGTCAAGTCTGCAGTGAGTATGTGTGAGAGTGAGGGTGGGGGAAACACAAGGGAAGAGGAAACACAGCTCAGAGATGCACTGAGAGCAGGACTGAGTTTAAATGTAAGGTTTCATTCTTATCAGCAGCAACTGGAACCAGCCTGGGAGGTAGACATCCAGGAATGCTGGGTTCCTGTCACACTGGGCAGCAGCTTGACTGTTGCAGGAACTTTAATAAAGTCAGGCTCAATAACTGAAGCTGTTCTGGAGAGAAAATAAAGAAAAGCAAGGAAGAAAAAACTGGACCCTTCCCCACCAGAAACTGGCTTTTCAGAGTAATCTCCTATGAGGCACAAAATCCATGCAGTCAGCAGTGCTGGTTCCAGCTGCCCTGAGTCCTGGAGAGGTGACACGGTGCAAACTGAGCTGCAAACGAGGTGAGAGCTGTGGGACACAACACGTGCTGCACTTGCCAGGCACTGGCAATCCCTTTGCAGAGCATGCTGAGCTCTCAGTAGCGTAGCCACGGTGCTCTTGTTGTGTTCCTACAAATTGTGCATCTCTTTCACAGCTGATTGTTTATCCCTTGGCTGGCTGAGGACATGCACATAATCCATGACAAATAATTTTGATTCAGTGAGCGATCTCTCACTTAACGACCTCTCCCAATCATAGCCATCTCATTGGCAGGTTTTGCTGACAGATAATGCTCCATTTGGCAGACAAATTCCTGACATTTACAGCTTCTGCTTCAGTTCCAGTAGAAACAGCCTGCATGGCAACACAATCCGACCCCACCGGGTTCCTGGCTCAGCTCATTATCATTAGCTGTTTTAAAGGCAGCCTCTAAAAATCTCTGTGCTTTCCCTCTCAGCACCTCACAATGTGAGTGCTGTAGCTGGTTCACAGATGGGGAAAAGAAGTGACAGGAAAACAGGCTGGTTCTGGGACCCTTCCTGACAGCCATCACTCACACTGAGTATGTATCTGTGAGCTCTGTCTGAAGAAGGGGTTATGTGTGAACACTCCTGCCATCCCCATGAATTCCAACACACTACCCCATGCATGAAGTGAGAGAAAGTTTTTACTGCCTTGCTTGATCTGGCTCAGGGCCAGTGGGCAGAATCCTGCTGAGCATCTGCAAATGACAAACTGGAAATGCTGTGGTTCCCTCTCCCAGTGGGCAGTGAGTCACTGCTCACCACGGCTGGTAGTTAATGTCCCTGCCACGCTCCAGCCCCTCTGCACTCCTGCCTGGATCCATTGCTGGGCTCAGACTGCAGCCCCTGGGGTGAGCTATTCATGGTGCCCACTCTGCCTTCAGTCTACTGCCCCAGGAATGGGGGGAGTCAAGGAACTCTGCCTCTGACATTAATGCTTCTGACTTATTGGCTTAATTACATTCCCTGGCTCTGGATCACTCTTAAGCCTTAGGGAGATGGATCAGATTTCCCAAGATGCTGAAGTGCCTACAAAGGTAGGTGGGCTCCTATCAAGACCTTCAAATATTCCAAACTGGCAAGCCAATTACCCCACAAGATCTGCTTTTTCTGACTCTGTGGGAGGGGGTCAGTCTCAAAGGAGCCAGACAGAACAACATTTGCATGAAATAATGAGCAGCTGATTGTTCTCTAACTCACCTGTGTACCTTATAGCCACAGCTTTTGCAGTGTTGCATTCTTGCTTTTTGATGCCTTTATTCAGCCCCTTGGTCTGATCAGCACCTGATGTTGAAACCAAGAGTTCAAAGAGAGATGTGCACCCAAAGAGCACCTTCCGGCTGTGACCCCAGGCCCTGAGCCTTCCAGAACAGACTCCTTTAGCCTCCACTGTTTTTGTTGCCTTTTGTGCCATTAAAAAGCTGGCTTCATTTTTAAAACCAGATTAAATAAGCAATCCCTGTGTTTTCTGATGGCTGTTTTGAGCTTTTCTGAAAAGCACAGAAGAGGCCACCAGAAGCAGCTCTTTTCTTTGTTTTGCCATCGCATTTGAGCCTTGCCTGTGATCATCTGACAGATCAGAGTAGAACATCTACTGCTGCACAAATTGTTCCTCTTCTTTGCTCCTCATGTCTTTCCTGGCTGAAGTCCTCCTTTGGAAGGCAGGAGACCAGGAGTGCCCATGTGCAAATGATAAGGATTAGGAAGTCCCAGATTCCTTGCCTGCCTTTTCTTCTTGCACCAACTAATGCCCAGAAATATTGCTGACAACAAAGAAAAAATTTCTCAGGGCAAAACTGAAACTCTTTTGAACCAAAAAGCATTCCTGTAGCTGGAAATCACTCAAATAACTAAAAAAAAAACAAAAAAAACCAACTTGTACAGATTTATATTTTTCAATTAAAAATTGTCACCTGAATGGAGATAGGTGACAAACTTTCATCTCCACTGAAAGCCTTTGCCACTTCAGTGTCTGGCCAGGTCTGACTCTGCCCTGGTATTAAAAGGTGTTTGTTGGATTTGCTTAGGAATCTTCAGAGGAGAGGTTTATGTGCCCTGTGTCCACACACACACTTGGTGGCCAGGTGCCTGAGTTGTGCCTTAGGACAGGGATACTTTGGGGCTGTCCCCAGGCTGAGCACTGGCCCCTCACACACCAGTCTGCTGAGCCTTTTTTTTTCTCCTCGCAAGGCTTTGATATTTGCGTGTTGGTGTTTTTATTATTCCTGGGATATTTCCAGCCCCCTGCATGCTGTCTGGCAGAACAGTCCCTGCAAATTCCTGCATTTATAGTTTCTCCTCCATTTTCACCCTCTGAATGCAGAAATGTTTTCTACAGAGGAAATAAAACCTATGTGCCCTGAAAGCTGCAGTCACAGACTAACCTGAGAACAGTGAAGCGTACAAATATCTCTGCACAGTGTTTTGTGCTGCAAATAGGCCAAAATCAATGGACATGAGAATGTTTCTTTTATACTACTTGTCTCAAAAGCAGGACTAAAAACATTTTTTCATGGCAGATGGGTTATAGTGCTTTCATTTTGTTTACATGGCTGAGAACATGACCCATCTCACTTTTCATAGCTGCCATCTGTTGGTCAAATTCATTCCAGTGCAATCAACCAGGCCATGGTTTTGGTTTTTGTTGGGTTTTTTTGTTGTTGTTATTTATTGGTTTTAATTTGTTTTGTTGTGGTTTTCATTATTATTGTCTCTGGGAATTTAATTCTGAGGTTTTGGATCAGTGAGTAGAAAAATGTTTTCTCCTATCTTGCAGTGGCTGCTTGAAAGAGCTTGCTGATAGTAGAAAATACTCTCTCTTTCTGCTTGCTTGCAAGTTTTTCAAAAAAATAAAGCAACCAAAACCAAACCTTTGAACAGGTGAGCACTCAAAGTAGTGGAATGATGGATTTGAAGTCTTCTCACAATGCTTTGTCCAGGTCAACAGAGGACAGTAATTAAAAGATCTGTATCAACATGGCTCAGGTTTCAAGCAAATTAAGAATTCTTCAGGCTGAAGAATGCCAAGAGCCTCTGTCTCTTGAAAAAGAGAAAGGTCACATATTGTTCCCTAAACTAAAGCTTCTCTCACAAATTCCACTACACTAAGATCACATTCACTCCATTCTTACTAAGTAATGATTTGCTTTGTTTATTTTTATCAACAATCCTTTTCTCTGCCTTGTAATTATGTTTTCATAGAATCCTTAAGGATGGAAAATACCTTCAAGAGCATTGAGTGGAGGGGCACAGTTTGTTAACAGGAGGTTCTTTGGGAGGAGGGCACCAAAATTATTCAAATATCCAGAGCAGAAGAGCAAATACTGTGAAAAGAAGAGTTTCAGTTTCTATGGTGATAAAATATTTAGAAGTGATTCTACTGCAGGCATCAGAGTAATTCAGATACAGGCAAGAAGCAAACCATGCCCTCTCTTTTCGCAGTATGGCCAGCAAGAATGTGCTTTCTGTCCCATGTGGTGTAGAGGAACAGGATGGAGAGAACTGGCCTTTGTTTTGAAAGCACTGGAAAGCAGAGGCTTTCAAAGCATTTGCAGGGAAAAGCTATAATTTAAGAAGATTGTAGTAGAGATTTTGGTTAATTTAGCTATTCAATTACCTATAGAAAATGGAATTTACCATTTAGGAAAAAAGGTTGAAAGAGAAAGAAAAATACCCTTCTGAAGATGTTGGTGGATGTTGGTTACAGACTGACATTATTTTTAACTTCTACTGAGAAATTCAGACTGTATCTGTGTATTTTTAAAAAGTCCTTAGGGATCTGCTGCAAATTTCTTGTACTTTTGGGGAGGGAATGTGATTACTTTTTTTTTTTTTTTTCCCTAAACTAGAAACTGGTCATATACTGCTTATTAGTTTTTAGGTGCATTTATATTTCTATCAAGCAAAGTTCTGTTAATTACTATAATAAGGCCTGTGTTTATTTTGCCAGCAACCCCTGTTCTTGTTACAAAAAAATCTCAGAGGAAAAACATCTGTTTTGGAAAAAAAAAAAAAGCCAAAAGCCAAACCTGCTTGCTTAAAAGTGTTAGAGCTTTTTCAACCTTTTTAAGAACAGGTTGGGGAAAAGTAATTGAACTTTAAACAATGTGGCCAACTGAGAATAAAGGCAACAACCTCTTACACTGGCTTCACATGCAGGGGGTGGTGATGGTGGTGCTCTTCCAGCGTTAAGTACAAATTGCTCCTGAGATTTCCTATCTCGAAGATCTCGGTTAAGGTAGAGCAGCTCTTTGACAGGAACCTGCCCAAAACACCCAAGCACAACTCTTCCGCCCTAAAGGAAATGTTCAGTGAAGTGAAGCTGAATCTCACAGGCAGGTAAGGACCAGTGGGGAGCTCACAGTGCAGAAACCCAGGTCAGGTTAAACAGGACCCTGTCTCACATTTCACGTAGCTCCCCTGTCTGTGGCTGGGCAGAGGTGGGCACCAGATGAAAGGGGAGGAGTTAAAATGGTGAAAGGGGTGATGACAGACAGACAACACCCCTACATTCCTCTTGAGATGCATTTTCACATCTGTCTGGCATTTCAGGGGTTGTTTTCCTGTGAGCATTACAAAAGGACTTCCAAGCAAGGTGAGATCCTACACTTGAAAGGTCAGGAAGAAGAGTTTATCAGAAAGGTACATTGGACACGTGTGGTAAAGTGTGGCTGTGTAAATTAAAAAGCTGAATGAGCCTCCAAAGAAATAGGAACTATCCAGACTCTATACCAAAATCAGTGGGTTCTCTGGGTTTTCCTTTTCTCTCCCAAGCAGAAGGTATTTTTCCACTGGCCTGAACTCCTGATCCAAATGTTTGCAGATCTGCAAGTGGATGTCTTTTGTTACTCCCCAGAGAGTACTATTTTTAAAATCTGGATCATCTATGGAAAACAGGACTTAGATGCAGCCTTTGTAGAAACTCTGCTTGAGGCAGCAGAGTGTGTCTTTTAAAATGTTCTTTCACCCTGTGGGTGTTGTTCACCTGCAGCCCTAGAAATAAAGCCATGGCTGTATCCATCCTTCCATTGCTTTCTGTCTGGTTCTGTCTAGCCAGCAGTGCAGTGTGCTTTGGCATGAGCCCTCCAGCCCCAGAAACATCCGTGAAATGTTGCAGGGTTCTTCCTCTGCAGCCAAGGGTTGGGAAGCACATCCACCCTGTCACTTCCTATGTCTGCTGACATCTGTAATGTAGAGAAATGAGGGACAGAGGTATTTGTCCAGAAACTGAGCCTTAAAACTAACTTTCCTCATGAGAATCAAGTACAAGTTTCAGACAAAATTTTCAAGGCATGCTGTGGTATGGATCCAGTCTATCTACAAGATTGCCTGTAGCTCTGGAATAAAGACAGTGAAGGGAAATCTTTTCCCAAACCACAGTGAGACTTTCTGGTTCTCAAAGAGAACTCCTTTTTCTGGTGATGCCTTCTCAGGAATGGAGATCTGTTCATGCCATTCTCCATGGCAGTAGGGCCTCAAATGCTGCAGCATTGCTGCTGATACCACCAGGCTTTAAAAATTCCCTGTACTCTTTGACAGGTGAGGGCTAGGGGGATTTTACCAAGAAATCCTTCTCAGAAGAATTTTAGCTCAGTCAGTTGATGAATAACATAAACTTTGGGCTCAGAAAATAATAGGAATTAAGGTGATCAGGGATTTACAGTCTGCATTCCTAAAACTCTAGAGGGCAAGGTATTAGGTGGAGGCCAGAACCATTTATTTTAGTTATATTAAATGGAAACTCTAGACACTGTCATTCTGCCTGTTCCTGCTGCTAACACCACCTGGCAGAAAGGTTAAAAATATCATTATCTGCAGTTTACTTCTCTCCTTTTAAAAATCCTTCAGCCTTCCAGTCAGAAATAGGCACAATGCCATGGGCTCCAAGAGACCAGGCTCAGATGAGGAAAACCAATCAGATACGGAAAGTGATTGCAAACATTTTTCATCTGGTTATCTGGGTAATCCTTGGAAATGCCAAGAGGATCCAGATGAAAACAGTCTGCTAAAAGGGATGACTCTGCTAAAAGGAATATTTTTCAAAAAGACACAGAGCAGCTGTATTCATGAGTCTGTTGCTCAGGTAAATGCTGGCTTACCCCCATCCTCCAGCCCAGCAGCAGCTGACCAGGACCAGGGGAGGGACCGTGCCTGGGCAGTGGGCACCAGGGCTCCACAGCTCTTCCAACAGGTCTGTGATCTTCTCCAGGGCACTGCACATTCCTCAAGCCCTGTCCCTCACCCTGTTCCCATGTGTTTGGTTGTTGTGAGGAGTTTTCCCAGCTACATGGCAGTTCCAGCCAGTGGGAGCTCAGTAGGGCTGCATTTGGGATTGTACGGAGTTGGTGAGAGTTTAAGGAGCAAAGAGCTACTCTAAAACATTTCCTGGGGCCTCAGAGCCCCAGCAGTTCCTTACATCTCTGTCTCGGGGCTGACTCTGCTGCATCTGAAAAATCTGCCACAAAAAACTGCAGATGAAGGAGGAATACAGGAATTTTCCCTTTATTACTGAAAAGCCTTGAGACAGTTTCAATGTTCAGTATCTTGGGAGAAAAAAATCCTTGCAGGTGTATGATTCTCTTCATTTACAGCTCTATGGAGTGAAAATGTTGTTCCAGGAGGCTCCCTGCTCCCTTTGGGAGGCAGGAGATGTGTGTGCCTACCTGGGATGGCAGCTCATGTTCAGTGAGGGGATCACTGTAATTTTTCCTGTTGCTCTGTCTGCACAAGGTCCATCCAAACTCTTGACCTCCACCCCACTTAGTAAACCAGGGAGGCCAAAATTTTCTCCCTGGTTTTCCCTGTAAGGATGACACTCCCAACATCTCTTTTAGCCTGCTAAAGCACCACACCCACCAGGAACAATAAATTCATCTTAAAAATAAACAGCTGGCCATAAAAGTGTCCAGAAAAACCCTGGCCTCTGCTCTTCTGATAGCCTAGGGGTCTCAGTGCAAATCACCCTTGCTACCTACCCCCAGTGAATACTCCCTGCTTGTCAGCTCAGCTAATTGTTTTGGAGTGGATGCAATACATCTCCTGCCAGAAGAGGCTTGTGAGGCACATGATGCTGTAAATGATCTCCTGTTTGTCTAATCTCTTCTCTTGCTGCTATCATTGTACATATACACAAACTGCCTTTACAGCCTCCCTCCAGCCACTGCTCTGGTGACAGGCTCAAACTAGTCCTTGCTCATTTTACAGCTACAGGCTTGTTTAAGGAAATGGATGCAATAGCAGCAGGCTGCTGTGGTCTCCTAGCAGGTAAAGTGTTGTGCTCTCCCTACTCAGCCTGCTTTTCCAGGTGATGATCTTTGCAGAATTCCTCTGGATTGGACAGCTGCTCAGCTGGAACACAGGGCTGCTGTTCTTTGTTCATTTCACACACACAGAGACAACCCTACTTTAACTCAACATATGTAAATAAGCCATAAAAATCAGATTAACATATCCAATTCAGAGGCATGTACAAGGAATATGTCACCCAGGAGCTGGCTCCTGATTTCTGTGGCTGAGATGGCAATGCAGCTCGCTAGAAGACACTCAGGCAAAGCTGAAGCAAGGTGGGACATGAACACACCACCCAACACCCAAGGAACATTCCTAATGCAGGGGCTTAAGCCACAAGCGTGGCTTAGTGTGTAGGCCAGCACTAGAATTGACCTTTTCTTTGTGTTGCCTAGAGAAATGTGAGACCAAAGAAGGTTTTTATGACAGTTATAATCTCCCTATCACTTCTGCAGCCAGTGAGTGGGCAGGCAATTAAGTTTTAATTGAAAAATTGGAGGGAAAGGGGGAAAATCAGAAAAAACAAACATTCAAGTCAGCAAGTCACATTAGTGACAGCAGCTAATGTTTCTAACATGAGCTTTAAATCCTCCAGCCTTCCTCCAAAGCAAACATATTATGCATTGTTCATAATGCTCTTTATTGGAAATATTTAGCCATCCAAATAGTAGAAGTACATTCAATTATTTGCTCAGAGCCTGGATCAATATCAGCATTTCATCATATATCAGCAATTCATTTTAGGAGAGATATATTTAGTTTTCATTCTAGAGATCAGCTGCACAAAACTGTTTGAGATTTTAAACTGGGCATCTTGGTTTCCTGAAACCAATATCTGAAAACAAGGAGCTGGCTGAAGGCATCAAGGTTTGTGATGGTGGGGAGAATGCATCAGGGCATTCCTGGCAGAGAAAGCACTGCTTCAGCACAAAGATCTGTGTGAAGGCACCTGCTGAAGTGATGGGATTTTCTCTCCCATGGTGTCCAAGAGGTGCCATGGGCTGCAGTTCTGTGCTTGTGCCCCAGGCTGTGGCTGTGCCCCTCACTGCCCTGCCCATGGGTAACCCCAGGAACAGTGCCCAGAGCTTCCTGAGGGCTGGGCAACTCTCAATGGCCTTCATCCACCCCCTGGTTAAGGCTCCCCATCTACTGCAGACAGCCATTAACTCGGAGGGATTGATTGTAAAAGCATAGAGATGTACAAGGGGGGCAAGGCTCTCTAAAGCATTTGCAATAATTGCTGGCACTGATGGCAGTAGGAAATTACATTTTCAAGGCAGAAGGAAAATGATACATTCAGTCATCCCAGTCCTCAGGAGAAGGGAAGCAGTTAATGAGTCCATGTCCAAATATATCCTTCACTGCCTGTGAAGACATGTTTGAAGAAAATCCAGAGTGCCCAAGCTGCTCTGATTTTTTCTTTTGAGGAACCAGCCCAAATCCAGCTCATGCTGGAGACTGTTTGCTGTTTGTGTGAGGTCCCAGCCCTGTCCCTGTGTTGGCAGCACCAAGCACCCCCCACTGTCCCTGCACAGAGGCTGCAGGCCCCTGAGAAGAGCCCTCATGGGAGAGCTCAGCTCTCTGCATGGCTCATCTATGGTGAGGGTGGGAAGGGCTCTGCCTAGGGACTGAGGAAATACTGACCTTGGAACAGGCTGTAGGCTCCTGATAATCAAGTTTACCATGGTTTTCAGTTCATTTTTGTTAGGTGCCTCTTACATTATGAAATTACCAAGGATTTAACAGGAAGGCTGCTTTTGCACTGAAAGTATACATGAGAAAACCTTATCTTTTAACCTTTGCACTACAAACTAGTTTTTAATTCCAAATGGTCTTTTTTCCACTCAGTTATTCAGGAAATATGGCGATTTTTCCTAAGATCCTGGGCAAAGGGACTGGAATAAAAATTATATTTCTATATTCATAAAGAATAGAATATAACAAATGAAATTTCAAGCCATTTCACCCTTTGCTTTGAAACTTTTCATGCATCCCTCTGGATGCCTCACATACAGATGGGGTTTGCAAACTGCTGCTGGGGCTTCTATCTTATATATAACACCACTGTGTA
Organism: Ammospiza caudacuta; assembly: GCF_027887145.1. Lineage (NCBI taxonomy): Eukaryota > Metazoa > Chordata > Aves > Passeriformes > Passerellidae > Ammospiza > Ammospiza caudacuta. The sequence goes on along the minus strand of NC_080601.1, from coordinate 21,923,129 downwards.
TTCCAATACCAGAATATGTATTTGCCATCTCAGCAGCTGTAAAGAGGGCTGAGACCATTCTGGGCAGAGAGTGTCTTGTGATTCTCTGCTGATAAATAAACATCTCTGTTTCCCTTTTGCAGTATGCAACTTGATTGTAAGGTTTCAAAGAAAAGTTGAGCTGACATCAAAAAAAGACTCTCCAAGGCAAATAAAGAGAGATTTATTTTCTTATTCAGGATTCTCAAAGGCTCCTTCTCTGTGCCCGTTCTGCACACAATTGTTTTCAGCATTCAGGAATGCTTTCATTTAATGTCTGAAATAGCTTATTGTATCTCCTGGTATCTTTTTTAAACTGTAAAATAAATATCCTTTCCTTAACAGGCCTGAGGATATGGGGTTTGGGGCAGCATGTAAGTAATTGATCCAGAATATAATTTTTTTACTTGCTGTACTTTTAGACACTGCTTTTCATCAAGCTATTCTCTGTGTCTGGGTCTCCTCATACAAGTTTGGTCAGTATAATTCTGTAAAGATGTAAATTTGTGTTAGTTACATCAACTCACCTTTAATGTCAAGGATGTGATGTTTTTGTATTGGTACAGCTTACTTCCCTTGCTGTGGAGCAGCACAAAGGGCAGGATGTGCTCTCTGGCACTGGTATTGGGGTTGCTGCAGTGGGCAGGGCTGTATTCATGCAAGTCTGCTGGGGTGGTTATGGGAGCAGGTGGAGAAATCCTAATAACTGAGTGTGATCTACTGAAGGATTATCTCTCAGCTGCTTCACCAGGCCCACACTGCTCTTGGGAACAGAGCAAGAAGGATAGAGGGCAGGTCTACTCTTGATTGAAACTTTATGGCCTTCTCTGAAGTCTGTTTTTTCCCTGAGGAAAAAGAACAAACCATCCCCAACCCTCTGGCACAAGCAGCTGCTGCTAGCATTACTGAACAAGGCAGAGTGCAGAGGTTATGACGCTGCTGATTTTTGAAATTTTGTTTAAAACTAAATTTAAAAAGTGCTGCTACAACAATGCTGGTGCTTGGCTGTGCTAAGCTGCAGACAGTGGCAGGCAGGGATGCCTGTCTGTGAGATGAATTCCTGCACAGTGATAATTGGTTATCACCATTTCCTGCGTGGCTGTGTGAATCGGCGCCGTCTGTCAGCAGCTTTCTGTGGTGACAGATCGATGCTGGAAAGACAGATGGAGGGAATCTGAAGTGAGAGACCTTCCCAGCTGTAGGGGAGGCTGAGCTGGACAGATTTACAGTCTGCTTCATTCTCTTTAGGAGTGATGCTTTCCTGAAATGCTTTTCTCTGTACATGTGATATTTTGGCATTAGGTTGTCCCCCAGGTGCTGTGTTAGCTGCTGGGAACGAGAACTGCAGCATCTCAGCTCAGGTACATCCTGGGCAGCTGTTCCTCAAAACCTGCCTCAAGGTGGGAGGATGTTTTACCCCAGATCTAACTTTTGAAGCCTGAGGAGAAGACAAATCAGAAAGATGCAAAGGGAGCTTACACAATATCTGTAGCCATACAAAGATTGAAGCTATAGCTTAAAAATAGCTGCATTGTGCTTTGACTACAGCTTATCAAAATATTTACTATATTCCCCTTGACTTTAAGTAGTTTTGGTGTTTCTCTGTGTTACCCTACATAACTAATTTATTGCAATTTGAGTACACCATTGCTGGTTTTGAACTCAAACAAATGGTTTTAGTGGTGATTTATGTTTCAGAAATAGGAGCTGCCTAGTACTGGAGAGCTATCCTACAACAACAAACCAGCCCAGGCAGTGCAGTCCTCATAATAATGCTGTTTTGTGGCTGCACAGATTAGATGTTCAGCCTTTTTAAGATTTCTATGCTTTCTTTGTGGCACTGGAATTGCTGAAGATGAGGTGGTTTAAGGCTACAAAGCAAGGCAGGGATGCTGGAGAAAAGCAGTATCTTTTATTAGTCTTCACTAACTGAAGGCTTGTCCAGTTTCTCCAGCTATGTCATTTAGTCTCCCCTTCCAAGCCTTTATTGTGGACTTCATAAAATGGGGCTTATATTTAAAGGAACTAAAAAATTATGTTGCAGTGGAAAGCTACACACTGCAAAAAATTATCTGAGAGGTTTTGATTGCTTTGCACTGCAGGAATTGGAGAGCTCAAGCTACTTATCACATTGAGACAGATAGTGGAACTTTGCTAGTAGGTGCTTTGTGGGAAGAACCCAATTGTGAAGGGCTTTTTACCTTTGTGAAGTTGCAGCAAGAACCACTGCTGGAGATAATATGTGAAGTAGAAATAATGACATTTTTAATGGTATACTGATTTCCATAAGCTTTCCTCTACATTCAGCTTGCACGCTCAATGTGACAAACTGACAGTACAGGACTTGTACATCACATTGATGGATCCTTTCCTCTCCTATAGAGGAAAAGTTTACAAATTAGTTAAAAGAGCATGGGATTAACTCCAAGGAGTCTGAAGTTCTGCAGTGTCTCTGAGGCTAAGGAGGACACAGATTCCTGACTCTGTGTTTGCCATCCTCCTCCAGTGGTAATGAAATACCATACAGCCAGACACACACTATAAATAATGAATGACTTAAAGAGGAGATCACTAAACATTGGAGGGATTTAATGGCTGGCCTAGGATTTAGGAGACGTGCATCAAAAGATCTGCTCTGTCCAAGGAAGTTTGTAGCTCTTCCCTTCTCTCACATTTATCTGTGAAGACAAATGCATTAAGGCTTGTAGGAAGCTCATGTGCTGCAGAGCAAAGGCCAGGCGCTTAAGAACTAATCAAAGGATGTGGACATACAATAAACAGCTTGGTGGCTGATTAGAAAAGGTTTTTAAGAGGCTCCAAAACCTTTCTGCTGAAAAAAGCAGAATGAACATTTGTCTTACTGGCTGTTCAAAGAAAAATTGTCCAAGCACCTCTGGCACAAGCACCCAGTGACATTCTGCCCTGCCATCTTCTCTGGTGTGCACTTCCTCAGGCAGCAGCACCAGCCTGGTGAGAGCATGGAAATCAGAGGGAGAAACAGCACAACACTGGCTGGGAACTGAAGAGCATCAGCCCATAGCAAAGCCCCATGTAAAACCCACTCAAAGCAAGAAGAGAGAAGAAGCAAGAAAGAGAGTACACACTTGCAAGTTTTCCTCTCTTCTGATTTTACCCTGCCTCCTGGTTTCACTCATCCCCAGGAAAAATAATGAAGGTCCTTTGTACCTCACACAGTAACAGCCTTGTTGGGACAGACCAGTTTGACACCCACAAATGCTGAAGCAAGTGAGTTGTACCAAATGCTCAATGCTTAGGAGCCCCTTTCCATCTGACTGTGACATTGGAAAAATTGTATTGCCCGATGCCCTTGACTAGCTGAGAACCAGCAGTGCAATGGATAACGTCAGATTACAAAGGTGTAGGCAGGTCTCCCGGCCCGGGGCAAGCTTTTATCCACCTTGGGAATATGAGGTGGTTCCTGCTGCTTGTAAGATTTGTCTGGATGGGATGCCTGGCAATAGATGCCATCCATGGCAGGAGAGTTCTGGAGACCTTGGCTTGTATGTTTGAGGGTACAGAGGCACCAAGCAGGAGGGCAGGGATTGCTGATGGCAGTGCTCTCAGTCCAGTCAGCAGCACAGTCCCCAGCCCCAGAACAGCCTGGGCTGGGGCTGCAGCTCAGCTTTGGCCTCTGCCTGGCTGCTGTTCCCAGCCCATTCAGGCAAGGTCTGATCCACAACCTGCTGCAATCAGGGGGATTCCCAGCTGAGTGGGGAGCTGCAGATCAGGGTCCTGCTCACAGCTGCTGCCTCTGGTGAGGCTCCAGCTCAGTCAGAGGGAGCTCAGACACACAGGAGCTCATAAAACAGGCCACAAAATCTGACTGCCAGTGGCCCTCTCCTGCCAGGGAGAGGCCCCTCTGCTGCTGTGCTTCTGTTGAGGGGTGTCAGGTGCCTGCTAATTACGGCTAATGAGGAATTTAATTGCCCTCAGCACAGGACTGGCTGTGCAGGCAGTGTGTGCGCAGGCAGGCGGCAGCTGGGGGGTTTCCATGCCCTCTCAGCCCACACACATGGTGACAAGGGGCCCTTCCCTGCCCTCGGCACTGGGGAGGGGCTGTCCCAGCCCCACGGACCCTCCTGTGAGCTCTCCTCCTCTAGGGGCCCTGGGATGGGGTCACCCTTCCTGCCGGGGCCTGCCCCCTCTGTTCAGCCTGGGCCTTTGGGAGGGCTCTTGGCGAGGTGTGTGCGCCTGCAGGGCCTTGGGTTGTGCAGAGGCTGCTTCTGTGAGCCCTGTGGGGATGGCAGGAGGAGGATCCTGGGGTGCCTAAGTGGAGAGGGGCTGGGAGCCCTGCAGACAGGCTGGGTCCCTTGCTTTGGCCTGTGATGGGTTTGCTTTGATCCAAACGTTCTGCTTGGTCTGTGTGTTTGGGGCATGGAGCAAGGGAGGAAGGAGCTGCTGGAGGAGCATGCACAGGAGGGCAGATAGTGGCTTGGGTACTCTGTTTAGGAGCACATTACCCTTTGTGTAATGCACCAGCCATGTCCCAAACCTATCTGTGATGTCAGTGTTTCTCCATGCTGACCCCCAGCACTGTGCTCTGTCCTGTGTGCCTCCCCTCTTCTCTGTTCTGTAAATAACATTCATGCAGTCCCTCTACTCTTGCCTATGTACCTCCCTTCAGAAAAATGAGTCTGCTCCCTGTTTTGTGCAAAAGATAGCAGCTAGTTCCAGGTAAATTCCAGGTGAGCAAGGAGATGTATAACATTTCAGGTAAATTCCAGGCGGGCAAGGAGATGAAACATTGCATGTTTCAGAGAGGCATGTTATATCCTAGAAGAAACCTAGTTTATCTTCTAACTAAATTTTATAACTTAAAATTACTCTTTCCCAGTTTGCCAGATCAGTCACCTTTTTCTTTAAAAACAAAGGCAAAATCTCCCTCAAAAAGTGCAAGTCCCATATGAAAGTTGCCCTTAGACAATTCAGGATGTGTTTTTTTCTTTCCTGGAGGAAGCTGATATGCAACCAGGATTTTGTAAAAGCCCATCACTGAATGGCCTAACAGGAGAGAAGGCATCTGTGTGTGTGTGCTTGGCTGTGTGACTGAAATAGCTGTGCTGGCTGCAGAGCATGGCTGTGGGCTAGGGCTGGGTGTGATTTACCCTCAGCAAAACCAACTGGCTCCAGCAAAATGTCCTTGTCTGTTTGATTTCATATCAATTGAGGCTGTTTGCACAGACTTGTTGAAAACCGATGAGGTTTGGATTTAGCCTGACAGGACATGGCCAAGAGCATTTTAGCATTTCTAGCAGCTTTTTTTTTTCCCACTGCTAAGAAATTCTGAACCACCTAATCTGACTAGATGCCTGAATTCTTAAAAAAAAAAAATTAAAAAGGCAAGTAGCAAATAGAAGGAAACAGGATGATTTCAACAGCTACCAGGTGGTGGGTTACAGGCAATGCAAATGCCCCCATGTTACAGTCTTTGTTATAGATGTACAGCAGGCAGCCAGCAAGTCCTGAGGGAAAGGCTAGAGGCCAAATTTTGATTCTGGTCTTGCTTGTGTAAGGCTAGAAGAAGCCTTTGAGCCTGGAGAAGTTTAAACAAATTGTTTTGAGCAAGTCAAACACTCTTTCAGGAACCCTGTTTTGCAGGCAAAATATTGCAACTACTAAGCTATAAGGGCTGTATTGAATATTTGCTTTCCTGTAGGAGTACCTCATTCAGTCATGCTTTTAAAGCTCTTTTCAGAGGCTGGCAGGCCAGAGCCATGCTGGGGGCTGTGCAATAGCCCTGCTGTAGTTCACCTCTGATCATGGCATGGCTGACACTGTTATGACACACAGGCACAGGGGGAGGCTGGAGCTTTTATGTGCTCTGAATGCAGGGCTCTGGGATGAGTCTCAGCTGAGTGCTCCTGCAAAATGCAGGGGCAGCTGAGCACCACAGCACAGAAAAGAAGGAAAACCTTCCCCATGCAGAGATGCTCCTTGTTGAAGAGTGGCCCAGTTGGAGACAGATCACCTGCTTCAGTCCCTTGTGTTACTCCTCCGTCCAATAACTCTCTTGAACTCATTCTGCACACTGGCCTTGTCCCCTTCCTGCTCTGGAATGAGTTCATTTTTAGCACTTCCCTTCTGCAGGTCACCTGTGATTTTGGCTTTGGGGTGTGGAGTTGGTGGAGATTGCCTTGGCAATGTACAGGGTGGGAGTCCATCAAGGCAGATACATTTCTCTGCTCTCTGGAGAACCTATAAGATGTCCGAGAGTTATTTGGTGCCTCAGATTTCCCATCTGTGGGATAGAAATTGAGAAGGCAAGCACATGTATGTTAGAGGTCACGTAATACACAGTTTCCTCAGGCAAATACAGCTGGTGCAGCTTAAGGTGGTGCCAAGGCTGTCCTGGATCACTCATGGCTACTGTGGATGTATCTGCAGTTAGGGGCACCTCATTATGCCCCTTCCCATAGATGAACTCACCCTGAGAAGGCTTAGGTGAAGTTTGAAGCTTGTTTGTGGTTCAGCCTCTTGTGACAGACCTGGAAGTAAAAGCAAGCTCAGACTCTGCTGCCAAGGCAGCCAGGAGGGTTCTCAGTGTGTGGCTGAAAAGGCAGCACCCCAACATCTCCAGAGCTTGTCACTGAGCTTGCAGTGGAGAGGGATCCCAGCCTTATCTGCAGGATGAGAGCTCTGTGCCACTTCCTGTTCTCACAGAGAGTGTTTGAGCCTTACCCTGCCTGTATCTGCAGGAAACAAGAGAGCCCACAGCCTCTCAGCACACCCATCAGCATTGGCACTGATCCTTAGCAGCTCCCCACTGTGGCTGTAGGCACCAGGAAATTTGTTTGGGAGTGGTTGCCACATCCCAGAGCACCTCTAGGTCTCATGTGCTTCTCCGTACACCCAGCTGGTTTTGAGCTTCAGGGCAATGGTGACATGGACACATCTCTTGGAAATGCCTTGTGGCCATCCTGGCTAGTAAAGAAAGAACATTTTATCAAGGTAGAGTTGAAATTCTGCAACAGGCAGAAAGCTGACATGTTATTCTCATGTCACCTGGGTGACAAGTGAGCAGCTGTCTGTGGACACCTGATCTGAGCAGCATGGGCCTCCCTTTCTGCTGGTCTGGGGCTTTGCACCCTGTCACTGACAATTTGTCATGTTACACGTAGATCTAGGAGCTGACCCTGTGTAACACTGCACAAAGCAGTGCAGGGTATATATTGGGGTGGGGTGGATCCCAATCAAAAACATGTGTGGGATATCTTTGCCCTAGTCAAAACTGTCCTGTCTGGAGACACGTCTGTCAAAAGAGAAGGCAGTTCATTAAATGCTGAAGTGTCCCTGGGCTGGTGGGTCCTGGAGCCTGAGAAATGCAGGGCCTGAATTCCCCTGTTTTACAGCTGTGGATATGGTGTGGAACAAAGAGCCAGGACAGGGCTGGGGTAGAGCAGGAGGCTGGTGCTGGGAATCAGACCTGGGACAAATGACCCTTGTGTGACTGCAGCTGCTGGCAGTGCTTAGGATGATGGCCATGCAAAGATTGATGCTCCTTTTTTCCAGCCAGAGTGGGGAGAACTGTGAGACTGAAGAGTGATGCTGTTACTGCCCTCACCACACCCCCTGTGCACACCCTGGCTAAGGTTTGAACACCTGCAGGCCTATTTTTAGAAGACAGAGCTTTTTAAACCAGAGGAAGTGCTTATGGTCTCAAAAGCTTTATGCCAGCCATGCCTCCCTTTTATTCAGGTGACACAGCTCCAGGCCACCCCTGCAGAGGGCATCAGCAGTTCTGCTCAGGCACATTTCCTCCTCTGTATGACTCCTCTGGCAGAGAGAGCTGTGCCTTCCTGCCTCTCAAGTCCAGGGGATTTTCAGCCAACATGGTTCCATTTAAAGAACAGTAATTAGCAGCAAAGACTTCACACCACTGTCCAGTGAACAGGGAGCTTTGACAGCTGTTTTATTTCAGTGTAACATGTAGAATACACGGTGTGAAGAGGGATTGCTGCAGTACAGCAGTGCCCAAACTTCCATATCCCCCCAGCCCCTGGAGCACTGGGAGGCAGGGCTGAGGCTCAGCTTTGCTGTCAGGGAAGAGCCCTTTCAGCAGGGGAGATGGGTCTCTCCAGAGGTGTGCCAGTGCAGATCCCCACATTTTGGGAATCCCATAGCACACTTCCAGCTAAGATTCTGAAGGTGATTAGTTTTGGCCTGGAGGGATCCCTCTCACCCTTCAGGGCCCTCTGCCAGAAGCATGTGCTGTTACTTGAGCTGTTTTAATGGCCAAAATGTGGATGGCATCTGCCCAAGTGATAATGAACCATGAGCTCCTCTCAGCTCACAAACAATTCTGTGCAAGTTTACTTCTCAGAGACCTCAGGCTTCTGCAGTGCCACTCCTGCACTAAATGCAATACTCTTATAATGTAGCAAGCCTCAGAAAAGTCAACCCATTAGAAGCCAGTGCCATTTTATCTATAACTTTTCAACCCTCAGCTAAAGTGGCAACTTCTTTAATTCACTTTGCATAGTGATTTTTGATGTACTTAAAACTTCTGCGATGAGCAGACTTAAGATGCAGGGATGACAACTTTGAATTGTTTACTGCATGGGGAGAAAGAAAGCACTGTTTTAGAAAATGCTGCATCTAAAAATTTGCTGGGCCGTAGGACTGCTTGTTTTTTGGGGGGAGGTGTTATTAGTGTTTGGTTCATGGGTGATTTTTTGAAAGGCATCACTAAACTATTAATATAGTTATAGTGTTTGTTGCTTTAAACAGAATTCAGGGATTTAAGCTCTTCTCTTTAGCTCAAGAGTTCCATATATGTGCAGTGGAGTTCTTCCACACACTTGTGGAGGACTTGTGGCTGTGTGGGTAGCCCTGTAGGAGTTACTGCTCTTCCATGGAAGTGTTTGTCCTGCCAGTATATTAGATGTCTGCACAGCTTGGGCACTATTTACTCTGGTAAAGTATCTTGCTGGAAAACCTGCTAATTTCCAGGGAAGCCCAGGAGTGCTTTAGTCTTAACTGAAAGTACCATTTTCATGGAGCTTTAAGTATTTAAATTGGGATATTATTTTATTTTAGAATTACTTAAAAATTGAAACCTTTCTAAGGAAAGACAAAAGCCACTGTGAATTGGTGTCTCACTGTATTTATTCAGGAACAAAATGCTTCTCCTATGTTTCAAGGATTTTTTCATTTTCAATTGAAAGCACAACTGTCCAGTTTTGTTTCTTTAGGTCTAGAAGTCCTTTCTCACTCTTTCCTATCACTCCCTTTCAGTCCCTTTTCACTCTTGACTCAGAGTCACTGCTTTAAAGTTACCTTGGATTTTCAAGCTCCTGAGATTTTTATTCCCTTTCTTAAAACTATTTTCATGCATTTTCTTATGTGATTAATACAGAAGAAAAAATTATGGAACACATGTTCCTAATGTGCTGCTCGATGTTATGGAATCGGATAAGACTTTTTCAAGTGACTGACATTACATGTGTCTTTCAAGGATGTGAATCATATGTAAACCATATGTTTCATCTATTTCAAAGATTGTTAAAGAGTAAATATTGTAATGAAATTAACTTACAGTCATGGTTCTGAAATGTATATGTAAGTATTGATAACAATATTTCTCAAATGTTCCTTAGGTGGAACTGAGGATAGCTTTCAGTTTTGCTTTTAGGGTAGTATTGTGGTTTAACCCCAGCTGGCAACTAAACACCACAGAGCTGTTCTCTGACTCTCCCTCCATCTCCCAATGGGATGGGGAGAGGAATCAGAAAAAAGGAAACCTGTGGGTTGAGATAAGAGCAGTTTAATAATTGAAACAGATTAATGATAATAATTACAATGAACAGGGAGATAACAGGTTGAGAACAAACCCCAAGAAAGACAAGAGGTGCACAACACAATTGCTCACCATCTGCTGACAGTACTTTCTTCATTTCTATTTTTATCTAGAGAGCTGCTTAAAGCAACCACCCCTTCAGTTTGCAACCTCCCCCTTTCACTTTTCAGACAAAAACACTTCATGGAAAAACAAAACTGTCAAAAAGATGTTTTTTACTAAGGAAAATGTGCCCTGCTATTATTTCAATGCCAAGGAGAATAAAATTGGGGCAGAATGAGACTGAATTACAGAGAAAATGCTGAAAGCATCAGTCCCTGACTTCTGCAAGGTTCTCTCACAGAGCTCTCATGTTTTAATGAGTTTATGTTTCTTTGAGGAAGAACTTGTTTAAAATAACAGCAATTATAAGGATGTTTTTGCAGATGGAAAGGTGTTGAGCTCAAGGTTTTATACGTCTGCTCTTTATGCATTTTCTATAGCTGCTCAAATATTTTTTTTGTTCATAAAAATTTATTATGGAAAATTAATGAGGAGTTGGTTAGTGAAATGATACAGTAACTGTAGCCAGGCTAAAAGTGAGTTGTCAGCTCTGGACCTTCCCAGTCCAACAGGTAATTGCAGAACTGTGTGAGTGAGATACAAAGGGAGGCTCTGAAAGGTTCAAAGAGATTTATTGAATACTTTAGACCACAAAATCACATAAAACAAAGTCCAAAAAAGTTCCAGAAAGAGGACAAGAGGGACCTGTTGTCAGAAGCAGCTTGTCATATAGTTATGATTTACTGTCCTCTCCCAAATGATCTGTACAATCTCTGTCAGCAGCGAGGCAAACAAAGGGCATTTGAGGGGCTGGAGCTGAGGGTGTGGGAGAGAAGGCAGCAGTGGGGATGGCCACAGCAAACACAGCAGTGAATACTGCAGATCTCTGAGCAGAAAGCACAGAACACTCTTTTCACTTCTCCTTTCACTGTGAAAGAACAAACCCAGGTCAACTAAAGGAAATATTCAAATATAATAAGAATTTAATTTGAAGTTATTCCCAGTTTCTTAGGGAATTTAGGTAGTTATTAAAATTAATGGGATGGTGCATCTGATCCATGGTACACTGTAACTTTGAAATTCCCGTCTAAGATTTTTCAAAGCCATCCCCTTCTCCCTTTCCAATTTTTGTTTGTTTCTCCTTTTAGCCAGATGTGAAATTGTGCTTTAATGTGATTTGTATGTGAAACAAAAGTCAGGTTTGTTTAGATTGAGTACTTTGGGCTATTGCTTCCATCTCTGCAACTTTTAAAACAGACTTGATAAACTTTTTTGCTGATGATCTCCCCCCATGCACGCTGCAGGCTGCATAGAAGATTTCAATTAATGCTAAAAGCACAGAGGTTTGAAATGCACATGTTTTTCTTGATGTAATGGATAATCATCCTGATAGTCTGTTACTATATAAAACAAAAGCAGATGACTGGAGTTTCTTTTGTGTTTTGTTTGCTTGTGGTTTTTTGGTTTGGGTGTTCTTTTGTGTGTGTGTGTGTGGTGATAGATTTTTAGGTTTTTCTTAAGTGGACTCCTGTTCAGAAATTAGTAACTGAACAAAATGATAAATTCTGAAAAAGTCCATTCTGTGCCTACAGTTCTGGTGCTCTATGCTTGACAGGAGACCCTAGAAATTTCACAATAACTCATCTCACTTCAGAACAGATATTAGTTGTGACAATAAAAATATTCTAGCCAATCATCCTCCTTTATTTGTGAGTCAGCCACAGGTAAGTTTCCACTGGTAAATATCTTCCCCCAGGCATGAGTGTGTCTGTGTTTGGGTGGTTTTTGAGAGGCTTCCACATTTGGACATCAAGGCATGGTTCTCATATTAGCTGCAGGGCTGCTGTAGTGCCTGTGTGCTCCTCATCATCTCTGCAGGCACAGCTTGCCTCCCAGGTTAATATCTCTCCATACTGAACTCCTCCTTCTACATTCTCCATGTCCTTTCTCTGCCCTCCCCACTTGTTCTGTCCTTCTCTTTATGCCTGTTCTTTCCTTTATACTTTTACAACTTAGTCTTTTCTCAAGCATCCTTATCCAAGTCCTCTTTCATCCAAACCCCTTTTGCTACATTATAGACTTTGTCTAGGCTTTAGAGATCTCTCATCACTCCCTTCTTTTCAGGAAGCCTTTCTTTTCAAATTAGCTTCCTTCTGCTAGCAGGGAGGTGTGTTCCCATCCCATCTATGACTGGGTCACATGGAGCCAAGCCCAAGTGTGGATTTGGCTGAACAATGGTCAGTAGGAGAAAGGAGAGCTTTGAGGACACAGCCTTACAACTTGCTTTATTTTTAGAAGCACAGCTACTGATGTTTTCAAGGGAGAAACCTTTCTTCTCCCAGGAAGATTTCAGGAGAGCAGCCTGATTTTCCTATCTGATGCTTCCTTGTCACTCTGTGGAAGAGGACAACTCTCTTTTCCCTCTAGGTTTCCAAGCAGGCACTAATAACCAGCACAATGACCAGCTCCAGGCAGTGCATTCAGCACTTTGAAGGTGGATGCCTCACTAACACCCCTGCTTTTTGCTGTGCAGCACGTTTTCCTTTTACAGCAGCAAACAAGGCTCAGCAGCCTCTCTGTCCTTGGGCTGCCTGCTGGCACACAGGGGAGAAGGCTGCAGCTGATAATCCCTTTAGCAGTAGGCTTGGTGAGTGTGGTCTGGGCATTCCTGTCACCAGCCGGAGGTGAGGGCAGGAGCTGAACAGCTGGCAGTGCCCGTGGCACTTGACTACCAGCACAGCATGCTTCAGATTCCATGGCACAGCGAGCTGAGTTATTGAGGGGCTTGGCTGCATCCCAGACTTGCCCCTGGCAGAACTGGCAGATCACGTAGCCAGTGTTCCTTTCCAGGCATAACCCACCCTGTGCTCTGCTTTGGGCTCTATTTGTTCAGTGGCTTGGCTGCCTCCTGACCTGTGCATTCACAGGGTTTGATGCAGGGTGGAGTGTGTATCTGCACAGTGATCTAATTCCATCTTTACAGAGACATGTGACTCGGTATCAGAAGCTGCATCTTTTTGAGTTGATTTTTGGCCATAGCTTTTATAGGAAATACCTATCACAAGGTTTAAATTCAGTAGACTTAAAACAATCTTAAAGCTAGTAGTTTTTTTGTTTTTTTTTTTTAATCTAAATTAGAGCTAGAAAAGTTCCAGTGATAATTGAGGTGATCATGAAATGCTTAGGCCAGGGCTGTTGCCAGTGCTACAGGGCACTTTTCTTCTCTCAAATATGCCACTTCAGCACAGGACTGGCTTTGTCTTCCCAGATTGTGCTGTTGAGAAAGGAAGGTTCTCTCTCATACCAAACTATCAAGACTCTTCTGGAACCGAACACGTTCTTTACATGGACTTTTAACCTGTCCTCTGCACCCTCACAGTGCAGCAGCACCATCTTCCTTGTCTGTGCAGGCCATGAGTGAGCTCCAGAACTGGCCCTGTCTGAAATGGAAGTGGCTGCTCAAGCATTTGGGGGGTCCCCAAACACTGGGGCTGAGGTTGTGGCTGGCAGTCATCCATCCCCCAGTGTTACTGGGTCCAAGCAGAGAGCCAGGGCTAGCTGATAAATTTCTGGTTCATCAGTGACTTAGAAAACTCCAGAAGGCCCAACTGAGGGCATTTCATTGAAAGCAAGCCTGATGTGGTCTGTGTGCCCTGGGCTGAGGAGTGTCACTAGGCATCCCTATTTCTCTTGAGCATTGCTGATTCTCCTGTCTGCAGGAGACTGCAGGTTCCTGGGGGCACCCAGGGGCTGGGTGCAAATAATCCATCTGGATAGCAAGTTTTACACAACAGGGACCCAAATTTTCATCTGAATTCTCCCTGCATTTTTAGGAGTTTTGGTTGCTAAATAATTAGCAGCAGCAGCTTGCCAGCAGCTATCAAAGTGCAAAAGGTTTTGTTTTAGGATGAAAAGAGGTTGCAATTAGCTACTTACATTTACATTTCAACTAGAGAAGTGGAGTAAGTCCAGCCCAGCAGTGATGCCTGTGAGCCCTTTGATTCAGGGTCACAGGAGGTATCAGCAGCCCTGTTACAATCTATCACCAGTGCTGTCCAAAGGGCTTTGCTTGGGCAGTCAATATACAGGGATATTGTGCACACCACAGCCCTTGGATAAAAGTAGAGAGCTGGTGGATTTTTATCTTTCTCCAAAGTGAGAGGCAGCTTTTTCTTTTGAGGAGCAAAATGTTCCTGACTTGGCTCAATTGCTACTTACTGGACATTTCCTGGATGTTTTCCTTTGAAATGCCTTGCTGTGCGCAGGGACAGGACACTCAGCTTGGAGTGCACAGGTTTCACATAATAAGTTGTATGAGAGTCCTAATTGCAGATGCTGGAGCTAAGGGGTTGTGGAGAAGCCCATTCCCCTGAGCCCTTCATGCTGAGGTGGTCACCAGTATCTCACCACAGCCTCATAACCACTGCCATTTACACCTAACCAGGCTGCTGAGCATTAAGGTTTTCTCTCAGCAAAGTTATCCGTCCCTTTTCCCCCCCATCTACATCCCTGAACATGGTCTTGTTTTGATTCCTGTGGTCCCCTGAGCATCTGGATTTGGCTCATAACTCAGGAGGCTATTTTTCTGTCATGTGCACAGAGTTGCTTAGCACAATTTTATTCATTTGTGGCTGTGAGCCCAATTGGAAACATGTGGGCTGGTTAAAGACAGGTGGAGGCATTTCTTTTGGTAATTAGGCTTCAAATTCCATTGTGTTCTCTGTAACCAGTGGCCAGGCTCTGATCTCAGTAACTCCAGACAAACCCCATTAGTGAAGGAATAACCCAGGATTTGAACTGCTTATAAACCTCATAAGTTTGTCTGAGGTTGTGGTGTTTTAGATTTTTTAGGGGTTGTTTTGTTTGTTTGTTTTTGCCTTTGCTTGAGCCACTTTTAGAAAAAAAACACTGCCACATGCAACTAAAAGCCTTTTCTAGCCTGGAGGGGATAAAGTGAAATTTTCTGGGGCTGGCAGGGCTGCAGAGCCAAGGCCAAGGTGCTAGGTTCAGACAGGAAAAGCAAGGGCTCCTTTCCCAGCAGCATGTTGTCCTCCCTCCCCCACCAGCCCATTTCCCTTCTGCTCTACACCCAACCACTAATTTAATCCCCAAATCAAGGAGCTGCCACTTTGCACTAGGCTGGGAGCTGCTGTTCACCCCCTGTGGGCTCCACCAATAATTAGAGTAACACCTTGTGTGATGCTGAAGCACCAAATGCCTGTTGCTTCACCCACTCTGGCTGTAAGCCAGCTTCACTGTTGCCTTAGAGCTCTGCCAGGCAGTGTGGTGGGGTCAGTCTTGTTGCAAAAGGGAGTTATCCTTCTGCAGAGTCTGTGTGTGTGTCTTGAGAAGATGGCACTGAAAGAAATAGGCTTTACAAAAAGTTAAATATAAATGTTGAGGTTTGTTTCCTGCTTGGGAGGCTGGGTAAAAGCAACTGCAGGTACCTCAACTGTCTCTTTTCTGTGCACAGCAGACCTCAGGGTTAACTCTTCAGCCACACTTGCATCCCCTGTATTCCTGCATCACAAGGAGCTTCACTGAGTTAGACACCCTGAATGTATTCACTGATTTGGCTGTTGAGTACTTGCTGCCTATTAAAATCGGCACATTTTACACGAAGAATGTAAATACCTCTGAGCTTTTCTTCCTTTATCTTTTGAGTTTTCACTACAACAGTGCCTGCAGGAGTTGTTGGTTTGTAGGAAAGCTGCTGCCTCACTCAGCCTCCAGGGTCTGTGGAGTTTTCATGGTTGGCACCTTTCTCTTTTGGTTTGGGGAGTTGGTGTGTGTGTCTCTGTGCTGTAGTACCTCTGCCGTGTCCCTGACCCGTTGGACAGGGCTGCTGTCAGCTGTCATCCCTGACCATGGAGAGAGTGGAATTTGGAGTGCCAGTGCACAGAAGGGGAGGGCAAGAAGAGCAGAATGAGACCAAAGCTCCTTGCTTGTTTTTTGTTTTTGGGTCGGTTATTCCTCCTCCCCCCCAAATTAAAAATAAGAAAATTTGGCAATTTTCTGGGGAACCACAGAGGTGCTTGCACTGCAGCCAGCACTGAGTGCCACCTGGAGAGGGTGCCATGAGTGGTCAGGGCAGCCTGCAGTGCAAGCAGCAGACTCCAAGGGGCACAGAGAGGTGTGCTCACCCCTAACACTGAGATGGAGAGGGGGATACAACCCTGCCATCTGAGTATCAGACTCCAAAGGCTGAGGCTCTTTGTGGGTTGGACTAGATGAAAAGGTAGCTAGATGAAAAGGTAGCTAAACCAGCAAAGTTTTGTGATAATTCACTGCCAAGTGCCAACCCAGCCACTGAGCTGAGCCTGTTTGACAGGAGAGCAGCAGTGCAGCAGTGAAGGATCACACGGGTGCCAGAAATCACAGGAGGTGGTACTTTATTTGCTACCTCAGTGTTTTTATTTAAGAGGCCTAAAGCAGCCAGGCATTTAACTGCCCTGACTCTCAGGGCATTCTTGGGGGCTGAGCCCTGCTCCCAGGCTCATGCTCAGCAGAGGAAAGAGGATGCTGAAGGGAAACCCTGCATCCTGTTTCTCTCTGCTGTGTTACCACGTCCTTCCTGGGCCGTTCCCAAGCTCTGGAGTTCTGGTAAAAATGTTAAACAAGTAATAACTTTTCACAGATAGGTACCCTCTCCAGTGTGAAAGGTAACATTTTTTCCTTCCTCTACTTTCTATCTAAACTGTGAAGACTATGGAGTTACCAATCCACATTTCCAGTATGCCTACCCAATACAAAGAGGTGGTTGGAAGTTTGCCTCAAAATTTTTTCTGCATCAAATTTGTGACTTAAACAGAATGTTTGCAGGTGGAGAAAAATGCTCTGCTTCCTTTAGAAATTTCCAACTGTTTTTGTCAAAATCTAGGGTGCTTGAAGACTGAGGTATCTTAGCCATAACATCCTTGCTTAAAGACAGTATTCCATTTTTAAATGCTCCTGGTGTCTCATGGGAACTGCTGGCTCATGTGCCTGTGCAGCTCTGGTGTAGGTGCTGTGCTCACCACACACGAAGTCTGTTTGTAGAAATAACAAGAGAAGAAATTTTCATCTAATCGGTCACTTAACCCATCCCACTGCCCTAAAGCAAGATTATTGCAACCTTCCTCTTCCTCACATGTATTTATCATTCTGTTTCTAAGAATCTGCAGCAATGAAAGCTTCAAACATTCTTAGGCAATATATGCCAGTATTTGTTTAATTGTGCCTGTTGAAGATTTTTATTTCCCTCAAATTATTTTGAAGACTTGTCACCTTCAAGCTTTTCTTCCAAATATTACAAGTGCTAGTTTTAAAATCCTTTGCCTCATGTAAGGGGTGAGAGTTTTTGAGTTGTTTCTTTGTTTGCTTTTTAGTCTTCTGATTATTACCACTGCTTTTGGAGAAATCTCCCAAAATTATCTCTATCCTTAGTTCAGCGCCTGAAACTGCAGCCCCTATTCCAGTTAAGACCTTGCCACTGCTGAGCAGGCTGGAGGACTTTCTTGCAAAACCTGTCATAGGACACTTCTTTCTTTTTCAAGTTGGCTTTTCTCACAGCAGGGTGGGAGTGCTGGCTGGCTTTCAGTTTTTATCCAGTGCATTCCCCAGAACATTTGCTACAGACCTTTTGTGTTCTTGGTCATTCACCATCTCTTGATGTTTTTGTTCAGTTGGTTATTTCTGCCTAATTATAGTATTTGACCTTTGTCAATACAGACTTGCAACCAGGCAAGCCACAAATTTTCTTTCTAACAATCGTTTAAACTGGTTGAGTTTTAGCGTTTGGTGGTTTGGGATTTTTTAACTTCATTACAACATCCAACCTTTATTCCCTCTGTTCCATCTCACTGCTTTGGTATCATACTTAGGCTTTAAAAGGTAATCCCTATTCCATTGCCAAAATCATTAACAGAAACAAAGAGTAGTGCCAGAGCCAGAAGAGACCCTTGGATAATCCAGTTCCATATATCTTTCTAGGGTGAGTCTGAACAATTTAAAACTGATCTCTAATTTATTTTTTTATCATTTTGGCATCAAATCTTGAGAAGCTTCATTTAGACTGTGTTTTCCTCACTCTTTCTGAAAATGTCACCTGGGACAATGCCATAAGCTTTGCTTAACTCAAGATGTGTCATCCATCGCTTCATGTGTCAGCCTCGAGGCTGAGATGAGAACAAGAGGAGAGAAGATCATGCATCACAGCAGGTCTAGCCCAACCTAGGACCGTGCCCAGGGGAAAATAGAAGTGTGAAATACATGAAATACAGCTCCCAGAAGGTCATGCAGGGCTTCCATGACAGAGCTGTTATGGTTTCCAGCCAAACACTTTCAGGTTTTGAAATTTTAGCATTTTAAAAAGTGCATCAGTACCATTTTTTCTAAATGGCTATAGTGCATTCCTAGGCCCTGTGTTGTAATTTACCAACATACCCTGTGCTGTGGCTGAGAAGCTGATTAGCACTGTGATGCACAGGGTGCTTGCTGTCTGTGAAATGAAGCACACACAGAAGCCTTCACTGAGACTCACTGCACTGCAACAGGAGGGAACGGAGCTGTGTACAACATTCTCCTTGCCATGAAACTGCAGATGTGCATACACTTACTGACCATTTCTGGCTGTATCTGGGCCCAGTGATTGCAGTCCTGTGGTAAACTATCAGGTTGAAATTTATCCTTAAGCCCTGGACATCTTCACTTGATGAATCCAGGAGATTCTGAAGCAAGTTGCCTTGTCCTTGAAAAAGAAATCCTGTGCTGTAGGGAAACAGTTCTGCTGAGCAAGCAGTTAGAGGGTCTTCAGAAGTACAGCACACATTCTGGTCATCAGAAATGCTTCTGTTATTCCTATTCAGTATCTAGATGTGCAGTGCCTTTGGGACACTGTCAGTCACTTGATCCTGAGTTTTAATTTGGAGGAAACAAAACATGCCCTGGAAGATTCAGTTTTTCACATTCAAGGGAAGGAAAAAAGACTACTTCATGCCCTATCAGCTTAAATGCTGTATTTCTAATCACAGACAACAACTGAGGAACAATGAATTTGAAAGCTCCCTATTGGTGTTATAACACAATATTATTCCTATTTTCAATCTACTTGCATTAGATGAAATTGATGCAGATATGCAGGCCAGAAAGGAGCAAACATTTTAGCTTCCCATCAATTAATTTATTTTCTGCCACAGACAGGAGAAACATTGGGTTGAAATAGGGGGAGGATTCATATGAGGGCTTTTGTTTTTTATGTCCTATATTTAACTAGTGACCTCCCAAGGTGGCTTCTTGTAAGCATGAAGTGTGGAAAGAAACAGCTCAAAGACAAGAACTCTTAACTAGTGTCTTTCTGTTCTGGCCAAAAGGACTGTTTGGAGAGGGGTGCTGATACCTGAATCCCCTAAGAAAGGGAAATTGCTCTCTGCAGACTGAAGCCCAGTATTTCTTATTTTTCAAATAAATCTACAAGGGAAGTGACATGCATTGAGAGTGTGAATGGAGGGGGATGCTCCCATGTGAGTTTATTTTGCTTAGTGGGTAAGATCAGAAGAGGACTAAACAAGGCTCTTTATTTTCAGCAACACCGATCATTTGCTTTGAAGTAAGATCCAAAGAAAACATACTCCCGCCTTCATCCCAATTAAAAAGCAATATAAACCCTCTTCAGATTTTAAATATTGAGGGTAGGATATCTGCCAAGAAATCCTTTTCCTTTACAGTGGGGCAGATGTCAAATATTGTGAGGCCACTGCATCCTCCTCTGGTGTCATGCAGCATCACTCGGCTGAGGTCGGTCAGTCTGAGTTGTGCTGCCTTGATGCCTGGCTGCTTGTCTGGCAGTGCCACCCAAATGTGCAGCTCTGCAGAGGTCATGTGCAAACACAGTATTTACAGATAATGGCCCAAATTCATCCCAGCAGCTTTGCTCAGCAAGTTGTATCACCTCCTGCCTTTTGGTGCTCTTCTTAACCTTGAAGGCTCCAGCAGCAGAAGAGGAATAATTTGGGTGATAGGAAGGGGAAGTTGTTCCCCAGGCTGGCCACTCTAACCATTTTCTAGTTTGTGGCACAACTGAGAAAAGGAAAATCATAGCTCCAGCTAAAATAGGGCAGTTCAGGGAGGGAAAAAACTAGAAGTGCCATTTTCCACCCTGGCATATCTCAATAGATTGAGACTGGCCCTTTATCTACAGAAATATGATTAGAGATTCAGTTTTAGTTACCAGCAGCTGTTTCTCCTTTCTGTCTTGGAGTGTTTCTGTTCTTGTATGTGGTTTAGTTTCCCTTCCTGCAGCATATATTAGGTTCACCAATGAGAATATAAAGGATTTGCCTGAATAAAAGAGTGAAGAAATTGGTGGACATAAGAGAAGGGGTTGGAGGAAGGCAAGAAATTAATGATAGGAACAATCTGCCCCCTTGTCATGGAAGACAAAAAAAAAAAGGTAAGAAATGTTTGTTTCCTAGTCTCTGTGACTTCCTAGTTGACCACAGATGGATATATAGGACAGTCTTTGAGGCAGGACCTGGTCCCAATGTAAGTGAAGCACTCTCCCACTGCTTCTTTGCATCTCCTGCCTCTCCTTATGGAGGAAGAAGAAAGCTGCCCACAGTGGGATAAGGTAGGAGGATGGAGCAGCACAAAGAAGCAGCCAAAATTCTTCATGTTGTTGTTGAAGAGGTTTGAGAGAGACATGTATCTCTTATTTATCCTCAGCTTTATTGGTAGCAAACTCACTGGATTCAATGGGAAAGCACTGAGTTAAAGCCAGTCTGGGAGGAAAGGCCAAACACAAGACCACTACTGCATTTCTAAATTAATTCCCAACAAGAAACAAGGTCCAGTCTGACCATGTTTTATGAGGCCCTACAGTTGTGGGTTTTTTTCAGAGTTTAGATCATAATTTGTGGCTGCTTCAGGTGTTCTGAACTCAGTGAAGAATAAAATGCTACAATAAATCTACTTGATCTTGAATTATGTGTTGGACACAGATATTGGCAAATCAATTTTTAACTTTTATTGGCAATCAAAAACATTAACCTCCTCAATTTCTAGAATCCAAACCAAGCATTTTCTTCTATTTAGAGATGTCTTGACTACAAGTTCCTTTAGGAAGGAGGAGATGCAATTGGTTCCTTCCCTGTCCAGCCTTCTCTTCCCCATGTTAGAAAAACCCAGTTCCTTCAGCATCTCATATTTCACATGCTCTAGACTCCCAGCTGTCTTATCAGCTTTTCTTGGTACTCCCTACAGATGTCAGTATCTCTCATACAGGGTGGCACACAAGTGAACTTCAACATATTTCATCTATTGATCCAGACCAAATGACATCTGAATTCTGCAAAGTTTGCCCATCACGTGCTGCATGAGGAAGTCTGCCAGCTATTGTCTTCCTTGTCTTATTTTACCTTATGTTCTCCTGATAATGAAATGTTGAAGAAAAAAGATAGATCTGTGTGATTTTTTTCAAGCTACCACTGCCCTCTGCACTGATAGTGTCCCTATCTTGCATATCTCTCCTCCCTGTGGAAGGGGATGAACCCTGGTGTTGCCCTGAGATAAGCAAGAAGATTATCAGGCCCATAAACTGCATGGGAGACCAGGAAGCTGTTTGGTCCAGGCATTCCTCTTCCCCCAGGCTGCTTCTTTCTGGAGGAAGCCATTGATCTTTGGCAGGCAGACATGGCTGGGCATTCAGTCAATCTATCAGTGACAGGCTAACATAAAACAGTGGCAAACAGCCTCCAGTGGTTTTGGGGAAGGGCTCCTTGGCTGGAGAAGCACAGATTCAGCATTCATTCAAACTAACTTTTAAGGAATTTTTTTTTATTACAGGAAACAACAATGATAATAATCTGGGGAATCTCTGTCAAGAAAGAGCCTTTGGATAATCTCAAGAAAAAGATATCTAGGCAGGAAGTCCCACTTGGTTTTGTTCATTTAACAAGATCTTACAGGTCTCCCAAAATATCTTTCCATTTTATTCTGAATAGAATTTATGGTGGAATACACAGTAGTAGCTCAATGTTATTTAATTCAACTTTGCATACGTTTGAATGAGCACTCCCAGGAGAGCCTGAAATTTCAGAGAAATGTGGAGATGATAGACAGCAAAGTCTTCCTGAGATCTTTGTCTTTCCACCCTTGGAAGCTGAGTCCAGAATGCTTTTATTGCTTTCTCTACTGTATATTTCTTTTCATTTATTCTTTTTTTTTAGCATTTTATCTGGTTTAGTTTTATGTGTTTGAAGCAGGGAGAGTATTCCTCTGAGTAATATCAGCAAATTCCTTCTGACAGCCATGATGTCTTGTTAATTTCCTTTCTTTATCCCTTCTTATTAATTTTTCTGGCACCTCAGTGAATTTGCCTGTCCTCTGTGGTACTTGCACAAAGGCATTCAATATCTGCAAATGGCTCCACACCTTCCCTAGATCACTTTGTCAAGCTAAGCAGCTCCAGCCTCAATCAATCTTGCAGCTCCACCACAACCACCCCTGAAGGATTACAGGATGAGTGGCTTTGCTAGTTAACATCTTTTACTTCCTGCAGTTCTGGATTGCTTTTGGTGAAGTTTGGGTCCATCCCTTAGAGGAAAGCATTGGTCAAGTGTGCTGGGCTGTGTGTGGCCATGCCCTGTCCCTGCTCCACAGCTGTGGACAGATGCACACACAGAGGCTTTGGGGAGCTGTGCTCAGGTCTGGCCTGGCAGGGTGAGGTTCTGTGCTGTGTCTCCAGATGATCCAGCCCACATCTCCTATCCTTGGGAATAGTGCAGGACAGTGACTTTAAACCACATTTGTGCCTTCCCAGGCTCAGATTGTTCCAGGAGCTGGAGAGAACTGTGCTGCAGCCCAGGCCAAAGGTGACGCAGCCTGGCTGGACACGTCTTCCAGACAAGCTCAGAATCATCTTGGCATTGTACACAGAAGTTGCACACCAGAATTTGTTTGTCATCCCCAGCCTGAAACCCTCTGTGGCAGACCCTGGGGGCAGCAGGTGTCCTGGGACCACAGGCCTCCACCCCTGGGATGGTTATGGGCCCAGTTAAACTGCTGTGATCCTCTGTAGGGTGTAGAGGTCAGCACAGGAAGAAAGATCTGAGTTATTCCTGTTTTGGGTAGATACTCTGAAATATCAGTATAAAACTCACCATACTGTAACCTGGCTAAAAATGGTATTGATTAATATGATCTTCCCTGATATTCCCTCTCCCCCAATAGCAGGTTTGCTGCTTTATTCCACTGAACTGCCCTTAGACCTTTTGATTAGGACAAAAGGCTACAAACATTGTAAAACCAGGGCTGGCCAAGGACATTTAAGGAGATATTGCTGCCCAGCACGCATTTCTAATATCACCAAACTCATCTGAGAAGTCTCTGTTGCAGGAGCAAGGAGTTTTGGTGCTTAGCCTGGTTGTATAAGCAAGAACACAGCAGAAGTGTGTGTCTGATTGGACTTTCTGGGCTAGAAAGAGGCTGTGCTCTTGGGACCAGCTGAGGGGACAGTAATGCAGCCCATAAAGCAGAGAATAAAGGGAGCTGTAAGAATTTGAGCAGGTTTTATACTTGCTTTTCCCTCAGCAAGCAAAGGCAGGGGATCAGTAGGATGAAGGCTGAGGAGTTCCCTCAGCTGTTAATTTGTGAACAGAAGAAGACATTTGCTGGTAAATTGATAGGTAGAAGCACACTCATATTTATGGTAGGTTTGAGGAATGGACTAATCAGGAAATAAATTCCTAATTAACATGCAAAATCCTGCATGTATGGGCAGTTTCAGCCAGTGGTACTGTAAACAGTAATTTTATGTCTTGGCATGTTTTTCAGCTTTTGACTGAGGCAGACACACATTTGCATATTGATTAATGTTCTCTGCCTATGGACTGAGTGCCTGGTGGCTCTTCCCCATCAGTTCAGAAGCCAGTAACTGCCTGTGCCTGTGATCTAACATCAGAAATAAAATGGTATCACATTCTCACTGCACATTTGCAGGAAAGAAACTGGCTACATTACACAGACCTGTGGGATCAGACTCCTTGGAATATGAGATGTGTGTGGGTGAACTTGGCCAGTGAGGCAGCCAAGAAGACAATTTACTAGCCCACCCCTGAAGAACATGATGGGACTCCAGAGGATGGAATCAGGGGCCCAAACATATACTTAGAGAAGTTATTAACTTTTTTGGGGTATTTTGGTGCTAGAATTTTAAGCCTCATATCAATTATCCTTCAGCAAAGAGCGTTTTACTATGGAAAAACAATTACATGCATAGTGGGAGCTCTCCTGACTCGAAACTGAGGCAGCAAGAGTGTTAAAATTTTAATGAAGACCTTTGTTTCATGCAGGGTTTCTCAGGTGTTGAGTTAAACCTCTACTAATAAAAAGCAAACAAAACCAAACACAAAGTAAAACTGTGTGCCAAAACTTAAGTCCACCCTATTTTCAGAGAGAGACTGACAGGGCCAAGAGACAATCTGAGTCAAGTGACTTTGACTCTATTTGTTTTCAGTGGACTTTAGGAAGTGTTGGCTGTCCACAATACCTCAGTACCACTCAGGACCTAGGGCTGTAGCATTTACAAAAGGGTTTGTTAGGCCTTATAGTGTCTAGTGGAGACTTTAAACCTCTGGGTTCATGTGTTCTGCTTGCCTGATCTTGAAATTCTTGTCCAAAATTCATATTTCTAGTGTACCGTCCCAGTCATCTTGAAGAAAAGAGGTATTTTCCCTTTGGCTCCAGTGAGGTGCATATCACATGTCTTACACAGAAACAAAGTGGAGAAATAAGTCTAAGTGAAAAAAATATTTCAGGTCTAATGTATCCATAATAAGGGGAAAAAAAATGAATAGATATTATATGGTTAATTTGCTTGTTTGTTTTTCCTCTGTTATTTGTAAGCAATAGGCTTCATTAGCATGCTTTAAAAACATTAGCTGCTTCTGATAAGAGTCTGAAGAAAAGATTCAGAGCTCTGAAAGCTGGGGCACTTCTGTCATATACTCTGGGTCATTGGTTCATTGAAGTGCCAAGGGAAAGAGCAGTGGTTTTAAAGGGTAGTGCAGAAATAACTAATGGAAATAAGTGCTGAACTCACTTTACTGGGATTCAGACACAGACATTTCCATTTCCGTTTCCTCCCTAATCCTAAATGATGATTCATGTAAAAGTGAGGCTAGAGCTGATGGTGGTATTTGTCAAACTAATCTCTGCAGTCTCTCCCGCCACTGTGGGCTCAATATTTTTAAGTTTTGCCATATCCAAAGAGGATTGGGCAATTAAATTAATTACACACCTCTGGGAAGTAATCTATACCTTGAGGCTTTTGAGGAAGGGAAAATTCCACAGTTGCACCTGGTCAAATGGTTACACATGAAGGAAATGACCCCTTGACCCTTTTAGGTGCTCTGAACATAAAACTTATTTAACCCTCTCTTACCTGCAGAGCTATAAACAGTATTACTGCTTACAAATCTGTGCAGCCCCACTCCCCCCAAAAAGGGCAGTATTTGACTGACCTTAAGCAGCAGGGACTCTTCTGGGTGGCATGAGAAAGAGCTGCAGAAATTAAAATTAGCCTTATCTTGGCTGTACTGTACAGTTAGAAAGTGCCTACTCTGTTTGTGGGTACAGGGTTTAGCAGGACCATTTGGGAAGACTTTGGGGTGAATACAATGCAAACAGTGCAGAATAAGCAATGCTACAGCCATGCTCTTTGTCATGAGGAGAGGGCTGTCTAACTGCTTTTTTCCTGTATGATGTTGCCTTATTGTCAGGGATTTTTGTGTTTATATGACTGGAGGCAGCAAACGAAATGATTGTTCCATTCTGAATAATTTCATCAACAGTTTATGGCAGCACTATAACTATTATAAAGCCTTTGCATGAAAAAGCATTGTCACAGTTTGTTTATTGAGAAGATTTGCAATGGTAAAGGAATGTCCCAGAGGGAGCTCAGATTTGTGTTTGTCACACCTTCCCTCTGGCTCCTGATTGTGTATGACATGGGAGGGAGTTCCTCTGAACTCTTCCATCATTACTTCCACTTTGATTCCTTTGTATTGCCTCTGAATTTGACCTGAATTATCTGTGAAGTTAAGGGTAGGAGTGGTATCATTCATAGCTCAGTGTAATTCATCACCTGAGTGTGAGAGGAGTAGAGAGTAAAAATAAAAAAATAAGGGAAGCATGCAAAAAAATAAGGGAAGCATGCAAAACCCATCAGAGACAGGTTTTCTATCTGAAATGATGCTTTGCTTTGCTCTAGATATATAATAATTGGTTTCCATATATGCCTAGGGCTGTACATAGGTGATAAGAAAATTATAAAAAGTTGGTCTTGTACTGGTTTGTACATCAGTGTTTGAATTTGGCCTACAGGAGGTATAGGAACTCTAATTACTGATTACTAAAAATAAAAAAAAAGTAAATAAGAAGCCTATGTTCTTCCAGCCAGCCCAAACATATACCTCAGAATAAACATGAGTAATGAGGTACAAGAGGGCAGCAGTGAGGAGAGGAGCTGTGTCAGCCCATCCCAGCCCATCCGTAAGGCTGGGCACGGGCACGTCGGCGTTACAGGGCTGCAGTTTCCCGTGGGATGGGCCATGTTCTCAGGCTGCAGGGGGACAGCCTGCCACTCTGTAAACATCTGCAGCATCACTCCTGCCTGCCACTCTGGCACCATCACTCCTGCCTGCTACTATGAGGGCCTATGAGGGCCCTGTCACTTTTTCCATTATTTCCATTTCAGGACACATTCTGTCTGCTGAGATGACTTGTCCAGGCACAGGCGATCTTGAGCCAAAGGCAAAACTTCCTGTCCAGAGGAATCTTTCATAGAAGAGATTTTTTAAAAGTCACCATCCATTCCCACTGCAAGGCTTTCCCCCTATAACCTGCAGTGACACCAGCTGCAGCACCTGAGAAGAGCACTGGGTTGTAGGAAGTGCATCAAAGATGACGGGGAGCAAAGTAGCCTTTTTTTTACCTTTTTTGTACATGGCAAGGCTTGCAGGGCAGATGGGACCTGCTGGGAGCTTCAGGCTTTAGCAGATAATTTCCAAATCTCCCTAGTGCTCTCTTCTAGCTGGGTGTGAGATTACTGGCTGAATTTGGAGTGGCCACTGTGAAATGGGCATGATGAGCAAAGCTGGAGCTGAGCACCAGGGCAGTGTGGCTGGGCTGATCCTTACCAAATACAGAGTTCCCAATGCTCTAAAGATGTGTGGCCACTTCTTCCCTGGATGGCCTGTTCCAATGCTTGACAGCCCCTTTGTGATGAAATTGTCTCATATCCAGTCCAAACCTCCCTGGCATAACTGGAAACCATATCTGTCTTAGGCTGATCTTGATCAAAATCAAAGAGAATTTTGTTATAAAGTGTTATAAAATCATAGCTTGTTTCATACATACCTTTCAGTTGCATCAGAGAGATGCAGTTGAGGGAAGATGTGAAGATTGTGAGAATGGTAGAGATTGTTGTATCTGGGGTGAGAACCAGCAATTTTACCTGTCTCAGAGCTGAACAGTGTCAAATCATTTTACAAATCCTTTTACAACATTGTGTAAGAGAGGCAACGAATACAATCAATTAGCCAGAGAAATCAAGAGCTATGCAAAGAAGTGAGCACTTTAATGGAATGGCAGCATCATGGTTGCCTTCATGGGTCTCCTGTTGGACAAACATCCCTCCTTCATTCCTAGGGTCAGCTGGGGTCACTGCCAGTCCTGCTTCAGCTGATGTGCACTGTCAGGCAGCAAGGAAATGGTGTCAATTAAATGGCTTGTCACCTAGTAACAGAGTGGAGAAGATGGGCTTTGCACAGCTCTCATTTGTTCAGCATTTCTACAGTCCAATATTGTGGACTTGGAGGGGTTTGGAAGGTTTGGAAGGGTTTGAGAGGTGCTTTCCCAGAATTAATTCCTCACTCAGTGGGAGGGAGGAGGATTGAACTCTAACTTGTGTTTGCTATTATTAAACATCTCTTCTCTTTGATATGCAGTTTCAGTTCAGAGGTGAGGGGGTATCTTTTGTGTGATAACAAAAAAGAGGCCAAAAAGAGAGAAAAAGAAAAATCTGAAGACTGGCATTTTCTGCTTAAGTGAGCCCAAAGCATCTCAGCTTTCATAATCTCCTCTCTTAGTGCAAAGGGGAAAAAAACAGCAGCAGAATATTACATACCCGAAACTCATACCAGGTTTTGCTGTCATAAAAGCAAAATTTAAAAGTGAACACTCACATTTCCACCAGGAGACACTAGCTGTGGCAGAGACAGGCAGCCAGGCTTCTTCCCAGCCCCAGTTCCAGTATCTTTTTATTTTGCTGAGCAGGGATCTTTCCCAGCTTGGAGCACAGACAGGCCAGCTGGCTGGGCTACCACTGTGAGTGAATGCATTTGGAAATGGCTGTGCTATCTCAACGCCTCACGGACACATCAAAGTGTGCTGCGAGCACAGCTGGGGTTTGTCTCCCTGCCTGCTGCCAGGAGGAGTTCCAGCTTCTTCTCCTCACTCTCTTCATCCATACATTCTCAGTCCTTCCTCCACCCTTCAAAACCAAGCTAAATGGTGTATTATTAATGATCTTTGGTTTAATAGCCATGCTGTTACAGAAAATCTGAAAAGGGATAATTCCACATGCCAATAATCTGTCCGCTGATTCTTCTCTTTTGGTGTGAGATGAGCATGCAACTATTACTATTCTGGTTAAATTCAGTTCTCAGGCAAATAAGAGGCCCTGACTAGAGCTGAGGGATTGTGCTGGCAAGCAAAATGAGAAAGGATGAGGCATTTCAATCCCAAAGTTCATACTTAGCAAGTGATATCACCTTGGGCTGCTGGCTGAGTTAGGATTGGTTCAGCAGCCAGGCCTGGGGAGGAACAGGATAGCTGAGCATCGAGGGATTCTGTTCTGGACCAGGCATGGAAATTTCCAGGTCCCCTGTAAAATCTGTTAGCACTACATTGCAGAAGATTTCCTGTAATCTTTGTGACACAGTTTGTGCTCCAGGCTCTGGAGAATCTTTATGTCCAAAATGCTTCCCTTGGTGGATTTCCAGTGATGCAGCTGGGAGGCAAACCCGGTCCATCTCACTGGTAACAAAGATAATTGCAGTCTCTGTTAATTCATGTTTCCTGTGTTAATGATTTCTTTCCGACAAAGTGCTCTGAGAATTTTTTCTTGTAGCATAAAGAGAGAGAAAAATCATTCCTCCCCACTGCCTGGAATCTGTTGCCAGTTTCTGCTGAGACAGTGAAGATGGAAGCAGAAGGTTTTTGTCATTCTGAATTTCTTGGACAGTGTTTTTTTTTTTTTAGTTTTTTGCTATTCTCAGTACTGTTGTAGGATACCTTTTACCCATTTGGAATTCAAGTATCCCTGTTTCCTATGCTGGTGATCCTGCTGCCTCCAGCTGGGATTCTGCAACACAAACTATTTACAGAATTAAATACTGGAACCAGGAGTCTTTAATTGCCTGCAGATGCATCTTCATCCTCTCAGCAGCACTAGACAGATGCCTGAACTATGTAAGCTGGTGCAAACTCTAAATTGATCTTAAGTGCCTACACAGACCTCCCTGACACTGATTTTTGTCTGGTTCTACAGTAGTGAGAATGGTTCTGTGCCCTCAGACACTGTCTGTGTGACCAGTCATGGAGAGCTGTGCAGCCAAGCCCTGGAGCAGAGGCACGTGTCCTGGGAATTGGAGGGGGGACATCTCCAACCCCAGCGCACACAGCTGTTTGACACTCCTGAGGAGCTTTTGCTATCCATGACCATGGGCCATTCTGGCCCAAATCAGGTTGTCAGTGTGATTATAATCACAGCCATTAAGGGAAGTGTTCATAAATTTCCTATTCTTGTAAGCAAGGCTGGCACTGATGTATAAGCCCCAGAGCTTTGAAGTCAGGGCTGCCTTCTGAGAACTCTGAGAGTAGATAAAGAGATGTCAGCACTGGATACGCTGTACTAACATTGCTTTGGGTTGCTCAGAAACATTGTAAAGTTCATATTTCACAATCATTAGCCTCAGCAGTGCCCATCTGTTAAGCACTGGTAACAACTGAAGTGTTTCATAGCAGATGTTCTCCCTGAACAAGTGCCTGCACAGACTTTGCTGATTTCCTGGATCACAACTGTTTATCCCAAATAATTCTGTAAATAATTGTCAGAGGTCAGTTCCTAGTTGAATGTCCTGTTTTCTGGGTATACACTGGTAAGAGCAGTGCAGAACTGCACCCTCTGCACTTTAGCCCTGCTCTCAAATATTGGTACAAATCAAGAAGGGAATCAGTGGAGTGTAAACCAGATGGAAGTGAGATCAAAATAAATCCTTCCACTTTTACCTCATAACACTTCAGATCACAGATGGGAGCACTGAGATGCAGACAAAATATGACAGGAGGTTACTTGAACATCTGGAGTCTAAACAAATGCTTCTTTATACAAAATAACATTTAGCAAAAAATGCCTAGAAAATGTGAAAACTGGACCCAATCCTGGTCCCATGGAAGTCACTGCCAACACTCTTGTTCACGTCAGCAATTCTGCTCTGATGACATTACAAGTGTCATGTCTGAGTTACATCTGATGGCAAATGGAATTTTAAAAGCTTTCCCCAAACCTTTTGAGTAGAATTGTCTTTGCCAAAAAAAACTTTGCAAGGATATTTAAGGCAGGAGCCAAATGTCCAGTATTTGTATTCTCTCTTCAAAGCCACAAATGTCTATGTGGTGCTCAACTCGCCATGAGAGCCACTTAGAAACGGGCACTTAATTCTGCTTTGTACCTCTAGAAATGCCCCATCTGATTTAGGTTTTGACATAACTGTAAAAGGGCCATGGCACTTTAAGGCAACACTGTTGTCCAAGCATTTGTCATTGAATCTCTTTCAATGAAGAGAGTTTCTCTCACAATTACCCAGCTGTGAAACAGAGCTGGACAAGCACTTACCATGATTGAGCTGCAACACCAAGCTGCTGCTCAGGCATGGCATAAGCTGATCTGGTAGGCTTTGGAGTTGATGAATAGCATTGGATGAGCTGTTTGAGACTAAAATAAAAAGAGAATGTCGCAGAATCAAGGCTCATGAATGTTGGAATCTCTGCAAGTGACACTTCTGTACTTACCCAGATAATAATATCTACACGGAGAACCAGCTTCTTTGGGAGGCTGGTCTGTTCAGTTTAGCTGGGAAAAGATGAGAATAGGATGAGAACAGAAGTTGGTTTGTATAAATTTTTAGGAAAGGATGTTATAATAAAAAAATACTTGGATAACACAGGAGGAATCTGGAATTCTTGATAGATGATTAGAGTGGACAAGCTCGGGATATACCAGTGTGTGTTTATGGTTTGTGTAATGAAGGACAAATAGGCAGCCCTGTCTCTATCCAACTGGAAATCTGTGTGTGATTAAGGAAGGGAGATGTGCTCCCTTCACTACCATTAAGTAGAGTTCTCCCTTATATCACTGTCATGGGCCAGGATCTGATTTAAACCACGTGCTGTAGCCAGTAACCTCAGATAAATCAGCACTTTGTGTCTTTCTAAGGTATTGTCTGTCGTTGCAAGGACATTTAACAAACTGCCTGTGTGGGAATTGCTTGTTTAATCTAAAGCAGAAATACAGACATCTTTGGGGTGGGAAGGCAGGAGTGAGACCAATAGGACTCATAACAAATATGTGAAAAGTATTAAAGTAGCCAAGGCCTTCCACTGCAGGTGGTGGTCTGCATGCACATGTAGGGGAGAAGCCCTCTGTGTGGAATGTCTGATGTACAGTGCAGGTGTACATGGGCAGACCACATCAGCTGGGCTCAGTGCTTTCTGCAGGGTGAGGGGCATGGTGACAGAGCTTCCTACAGCTTTACACCACTGTGTAGCACCTTGCTAACCCAGCTGGAGACTGCAGACTCACCAGAACCACCCCAGCTCTGGTGATGGTCACTGCTCTTTGGGTGCTCCTGGTATTTTAGTAAAACTGTGCCGATCTTGTAGATCTTTCAGGCTTGGGTGGTTGTTTAATCTTTTGGTGGGATTGGCTGGGGGATTATATACTTAAAATTCACAGATGTCTTCTTAATTTTGCTGCAGATTTAGATAAGAAATTTTATGAGATACAGATTTCAGACAACTTTAGACGAACAGTATTCCGGGCTGAGATCTCAGTCAACTCCTGAGAAGGGCAGGGATGGGGCATCATAGGATGTTAGAATGATTTTGTTTGAAAGGGACCTTTAAAGGTCCTAGTCCAAACTCCCTGAAATAAGAAGGGACGCCTTCAATTAGATCAGGTTGCTCAGAATCCCATCCAACCTGACCCTGAATGTTTCCATCAAGGGAGGGGTCATCAACCACTTCTCAGTAGAGTGAGAGTGCAGATATATATATGTATAGAAAATTAGTGTGGACAGCCGGGATTTTTTTTTTGGTCTATTACCTCTTCAAATGTGAAATCCTCAGCTGTGATCCAAGGGGAATAGGTGCTTTGTGTTCAGGTGCAGCACAGGGGAGACACGTGCCTGCTCCTTAGACAGCTCCTTGGTTATTCATTCAGATACAACTGCATCTGTATTTTGCGTTTTGGCTGCTGAATATTTAAAGCAACCAAGCTGAAGTGTGCCAAAGCCAGAGAGGGTGTCAGTGGAACAGACGTGTGATGTGCAGCGTGTGGCTCTTGTTAAATGCTGTTAATTGCCTTGGCTGGGCAGCCTGCTGTTCCCTGGTAGGTCTCTGCTGGGATCCCAGCCTTTACTCCTCTTCTGCAATGGAAACATTTCTCCCTTATTTATTTTTGCGTGAGAAAACATGTTTCCATTCCGAGCCTCTGGATACCGCTGGAGTGCCCCCCTGACCTCTCCTCGTGGGCCCAGCCCGTGTAAATGACCAGACGAAGGAATGTGGATGAAGGAAGTGCTATAAAGTAGAAATATTGCTGCCTCGTAAATTCCCTCCAGCGCAGCAAGTTTTCAAAATAAACAGAGCTACAGTCGCACAGGACAGCATAACTCAGCGGTGCAAAATTCATCACTGGCTTTCGCAAAGGAGGGCAGCCTGACACCAAAATTAAACTCCTCCAGGAGTGCTCTCTGCCCTGGCAACAGACCTGCATTACATTTTCATACAGACTTCACCTGGCTTTGTTCTCCAGATTATTCCCCTCTCCAAAACTTGTACCAGGCTGAATCCAGGGTGGGAAGCTGAACTACAGTTCTTACTCTGGTCAATGGGATTTGGTGGCCTTCATATCCTCTGGGTGGCTTTATAACAAATCACAAGTTTTGCTATTCCTGTGCTGCAGCCTGCAGCATGAATGTGTCCCCATCTCCAGCAGCTGTGAGCCCAGCCATGAGCACTGCCTGCTGCTGGATGCCAGGATGGCCGAGGTGTGCTTGGTCCTTCCCTGCTGCTGGGGCTGCTCAGCTGCTGGTCACTCTTGCTTCTGCTCCAGTGACACTTGAGTGTCTGTCTGTGAGGGCTCAAGACCCCTTACTCCTGAAAACAGATTGTCCAGGTGATTTCCAGGCGTTTGAAGAAGCAGCTTATGCACTGCACAGATTGCTTCTCAGTGCAACATTCTGGTGTTTGCTATGCCATGAAAAGGAAGGTTTCTCCTTGGATTGGGAGCTTTTTGAAGAGAAAGGAGCTTTCTCCCAACCCACTCTGACAAGTAGTGCACAAATGGCCATCTGACAGCTTCCCAGAACCCACACCATGTCAAGAAGTGGGGTCAAACTAAGATTCCTCAAAACAAAATATTAACTTTGGAACATAATTACGAGCACATATCTCAGCTTCAGACACCAGTCCACTCAGAAGCCTGTCTTAGGGTTCAAAGCAGTGGAGTTAACATGATTGGCAAGCAGAGACAGACTTACTTTGCAACAATTTTTTGGCTTGACATTGGAGATTTTCAGAAGTTGAATTTAAGGGACTTTTGGTGAGCTTGTACTGCTTGTTGAAATATATTCCATTTTGACACAAAACATACTGCCTTTCCACTGAGGCCCAGCATCCTCCTGCTCTTCTCCCCTGACTCTGCTCTTCTTATCTAAAAGAATTTGGTTTGTTTATTTAGTGAAATATTGAATGTTTCCAAGGGCACCCAGACTTTTTTCTCTTCACCAAGAGCTCAAATATCTACTGAAAAAGCTTTGATGAGAAATTTTCAATCAGATTCAATGAAAAAAGAGATGGAGGAGGAAATGATGACTTTTTTTTTTTTCCTTTTAAAGTGTGCAAGAGAGTTCCTTAAGTTCAGTTGTGGGAATAAAGAAGAAAGTGACTGCCTTTGATCTGAAGGGAATCCTATAGTTTTCCTGAATTTTGCCAGCTGCTCCAATTCTGCACTTCCACTCAGACAAAACCCTACATTATGATTGAGGCTGAAACTAATGTAAACAATTGTCTGCCCTTTTACCCCTGCTGTTAGAAGATGGAGTACCAGTGGAGCTGAGAATTTACTCAATACATCTAAATGAAGTGTAACCTTCCAGAGTGAGATGGCACCAGCTAGATAACCCTGTTCAAGTGGAAATAGATGAAGGATGACACTGGAGATTGCATGATGGGGCTGTAGCTGATAGTCCTGTTTGTGACTGCTGTGCTAACTGCACTGGACACGTAAACACCAAAAGGTTTGTCATCAACAGATCTAGAAAAACTCCCCAAAACACTAGCTAAAAGTTTTGTGTGTAAGTGAGGGAGAAGAGATTCATCAGGCCATAGATTGTATCATGCAAGAACAAGTTATTGATAAATGGATGAAGAATAAATTGAGGCTGCAATTAAGAGAAAGTCCTCAACATTTCAAATGGACTTTGAAAGACTCTGTCAGCAGACTGGGTAAAAGAGGTGTGGGATAAGAGGGTTATTTATGTAATTATGGGATCTGGACTCAGACCAGATCTTTCCTTGGAGTCCACAAACCTTGATGTACTTTTAACCTACACAGTTTTACACCTTTTAGAAATTAAATGTTTTCTATGACAGTGAGAGAGAGGACCTAGTATTGGCCACACAGGAGTGCTGAAAGAGCAGTCTGACACATCCCACAGCGTAAAGCACACAGACAGCAGATGTTTCTAAGCCCTCCTTCCTGAGGATGAGATGTTTTGGGCAGTGCCTTGTAAAGGTGCAGGTTCCACATGCCCAAGGACACTGCTAGTGCCTACACATCTCTAAGGGCTGTGTGGGACCCAGTCTTCCAGCAGGTGCTTTCAGGGAAGTGGAGCATGTGGGAAGAGTGGGATGGGAAAATGGAGAGGCAGAACAGAGGCAGAGCAGGGCAATGATGAGGGAAAAGGAAGGGAGAAGTAGGGAGATGGAGGGAAAATATTTAGAAAAATGTGGAAATGAACTAAGAGCAAATGTGCAAGGTGAGCAAAGGGAAGGATGAGAGGGTGGCAGAAATAAAAAAACAGGGAGATTAGATGGACCAGCTGCAGAGCATGCCATAAGCAACCTCTGGGCTTGCAGACAGTGGAAATTATGGAAGCTGGCTCCTCTGACTCAGGTCCTAGTGCAAGACCCAGGGAGCTCTTGCTCATCTGTCTGTGGCTCTGCCTCACAGCAGTGTTCTGGGTGCTCTGGGTTGTTTTCCCTCATGAGCATGATCCTCTCTCTGCCAGCCTCATGGCCCTAGCAGAGTAAATGTTTGGGAAATTCCTATTGCTCTTGTTTTGCAGCATCTGGAGTTAGGGCTGAATAAAGCCCTTCAGGCTGGGAGGTTTTGGAAGGAAGCCCCACACTCCCTGGGCCCTTTGCCAGTGAGTTAATCCTTTCTGTATTGACCCTTCTAGAAGCAGCAGTCCCAGGCCACCAAGGATCTGATAGCCTTGAGCTCCCCATGCCTGGAACTGCGCTCGCTGCTTTTTAGTGCTGATCTCTTCCCAGCAACTTTCCCCCAAGGAGCCAGGAGGCAAAGCAGAGGCAGTACACATCAGCCACATCAGTCCTCATTCTGTCAGTCAGTGCTGTGGTGCAGCTGTCACTGTGTCAGTAAGGACAGAAATGCTGGGCCATATGCTTCAGCCACTTCTGCTTCAGTTGCCACTGCCTTGCATAAATGTGCCAGGAACTTCACACATACACCTACAGATACACCAGGATCTCTCCCAGGGTCCTTGGCTGTGAGCTGCATAGGTCACTGCAGCATCCCTGACCCCTTTCTCCATGTGTGGGACTGGATCAGGCTGGGCTTGGGCCAAGCTGAAGGCACAGAGCAGTAAATCAGTGGTGCTGGTGAGCTCATGTTCAGGGGGCTGTGTTTGTGGGGTTACAGGCAGCACCAGCCTGCCACGGCAAATCACCCCAGTGTGCAAGAGCTGAGCTGTGTGGATGTTTGTCTTGTGTCCCATGAGGGACTCAGGGTCGGTTCCATGGCTTGGAGTAGGTGAATGGAAGACAGGGAATTAATTGTCTCTGGCAACATCTGAAAATCTCTCAGCTTTCACAAGGAGCCATTGCAGCTGAGGATCGCTGCAGCTATGGCAGTAATCTGCACCACTTGAGAGCCTGGGCTCAGCCTGGCCTTTAGTACAGTCTTCTGAGTAATCCCAAATTCCATAAATAGCTCTTAGTGGCATAGTGCTCCTTGAGCAGCTGTTTTCCAAAGGCTGGAATATCCACACCAGCCAGCAGGACCTGGCAGCACTCATCTGCAGCAAGCAAGGTTTGGCCTTCCAGACACTGCTTCACCCCAAATGGAAGGACACTCTTGCAGTCATTATTCAGAATAACACTCTGCCTTGGTTCTTCCATCCTTAAAATAGGAATAAAACACCAGGATAGAATCCTCTGTGTAGAATTGGGGTGCCTAGATGTAGCCTTCTAATGCTGTTTGGAACTGCTCACATGTGCTGTGTGCCTGTCAGATGATAAGATGCTTGAGACCCAGGTATTTCTGAGATGGCAGCTGGAGGCCAGGAGGGAGCCCACAGACCCACAATGAGCATTGCACAGCAATGTCAGCACAGAGATGTAATTCATACAGCCAACCCAGCTGCTTTCTCCTTCACCTGTGCTGCAGACAGCTCTCAGGCAGGCTCACTCTCATGGCACATGTTGGGAGGAGTGCAGAACAGCATCTGCCACCTGGGTTTTCCTTCCACAAATAAAAGCTAAGCCCAAGGGGTTTCATGACCTTTAAACAACTTACACTTGCTCCTGCACCGCAGCTGCAGGCAGTCCACCTGGTCAGGGTGTTTGCTTGGGAGGAAAAAGCTACCTTCTGTGGGACATCTGAAAAGCTTTTGTTTCCACATCAGATCTCCTGTTTGAGGTGCATGCAACACCTCCCAGAAATGTAAAAGGGAAAACTACAGCCCCCACGGAACCAATGAGGCTGTAAATCCAGGGAAAATCTTCTTGTGTCATTTACGAGCCAGCACATCAGATGCTGGCCTCTTGTGCAGAGTGGCTTGGTCCAGGCACATTCCTTCTCCTCATTTCCTCGGTTACCAGAGAAGGGGATGTTTGCTGTGGTGTTATTCTGGGAAAAGGAATTGCAAAAAACCAGGATTTATGTCCTTAGATGGGCACACTGCACAAATTAATTTTGTTCTTCTTCACAAGAAAAGCTAGTTGGCTATAATTTGCTAACTGGACATGGGGAGAAGACCATTGTAACATCACAGATGTAGCATTCTAGGACTGACTTTTCAAGCCTAAAGTCTCTCATCACTCTGAGTTCCCTTTCTGGTACCTGCTGTCTTGGTAGCTCTACCATTTGGGCTTTTCCAGTGAGGTTATTGATAGGTACTTTATTGCACAGGGATATTGCCATGAGCTCCTGCTGGGCAAGGAAAGGACAATACTGTTCTTGTTTCCAGGTGTTCTTGACTTTATCTTCAGGGCAGACATTTATAATTCTATAAATTCCAACTGCAGTTTTTCAGATATTGCAGGAGCTAAAAAAGGCTGTTTATAATCAGGATGGGGTGGGGGAGGAAGTTGGATTTTTTTTTTTCAGGGAGAA
Source organism: Ammospiza caudacuta (assembly GCF_027887145.1). Taxonomy (NCBI): domain Eukaryota; kingdom Metazoa; phylum Chordata; class Aves; order Passeriformes; family Passerellidae; genus Ammospiza; species Ammospiza caudacuta. The sequence continues at coordinate 21,885,291 of NC_080601.1, read as the reverse complement.
TAGTGCAAAAAACCAGAGTCAATATCCACAGTTCTTTCTTTCTACTGAAGTTTCTGATTCCCTGCTAAAATCAAATGATGCGAAACCTGCTTGAAACTGCTGAAATCAGTGGGATGTTAGGAGCTCCACATCCTCCTTGGAGCTGAGCCCAGGCACTGAGCCATGTGCTGGGAGGGCTTGCTGCAGGGAGCTTCAGCCGTGCTTGCCCTCCACTCCTGAGCATCTGCTCTGGAGCATGGCTGGAGAGAGGATTCTGAGCTACACACACCTTTGATCTGAAATAATGTGGCCTTTGTACTGCTCCCATGCATCTTCCTCTGCATCTGCAACTGGCTGGGGGCTGGCAGCTGCTTGTGCTCTGTCGGTGAGGTTTTCCTGCTCTGTAACAAACCCAGCCCAGGTCCCACAGCAGAGCTGTCCCCAGTGAGGTCTCTGTGCTCTGCAACAAACCCAGCCCAGGTCCCACAGCAGAGCTGCCCAAACACCACAGAGGGAGCTGTACCAGGGCAGGGTGAGAGCGCCAGGCAGATTTGGGTTGGGCACTTCACAGCACATGGGGAATGTCCAGCTGTGGAGCTCTAACACATGTTGACACCTCTGTGCTGTGTTTGCTCTGCAAAATGGGAGTGGGGCCAAGGATCAGTCCCTCCACCTGGGATACACTGTCAGGGCTTTGTGTACATGCTAAATTAACACACACCAAAAAAAGTTGTAGTAAACTGTGCTGGGGAATTGATTGTATGCACGTGTGAAGGGGGTGACTATGCCAAGTTTGAACACCTACTTTATTCCCTTGTGGGAGACTGACTTTCTTAGAGCTTAGCTTAATGTACACGTCATGTTCTTAGGGCTTAGCTTAATGGACATGTCACAAAACAAGAAGGTGGTGCAGGAGTTTAAATACATATACATTTTGAGTAGTTTAAATACATAGACATTTTGAGCTAGCTCTTTTTCCTGAAAATGTGAGCAGTCACTGCAGATTGGAAGAAATGCAAAACTGTCTAACAAATTTTCTTCTAAACTGCCTTGTTTAGATCTCAGTATTTTCTATGGAATGAAGCAAGTTCTGAGGAGCCAATTCCTGCAGCCATATAGTTATGAATATACTGATTTTTCTGAGGTTAGTAATTTTGAGTAACTCCTAAAAATTAGATTACAAACCCTACGCAGATGCTTTTTTCAAATGTTTGCTGTTTGCACGTTTGTGTTCCAGTCTGGTCAATTAAAATCATGGCTAAACTTGTTGACGTGAAATTCAGTCTGTAGAAATCCCTCACCTATAGGGTCTTTGCCAGGTTGAAAATAGCATGTAAATGGCCTTTGGTGAGCTAACAAAGCCACAAAGGCTTAAAAGTATAAAACCACCTACACAGCAGCAGTGTCTAGGTGGTTTTATACTTTAAATCTCAGTGCCTTTTTTATACTTTAAATCTCAGTGAACTGAGATACAACAAGAGAAACATTTTTAGGACTCATGATATAGGACAATGAAATAACTGGACATTTATAATTTGTTATGTAGGTCAAAGAGGAAATGGAAACCATCTCCAGAGAGGAATATTCTAAAGTAGTAAATTAGCATAAACAGATTTTTTATGCTCCAGAAGGGAGGATTTAAAAGTAGAAACATTAGGAAGGAAAGACTTCTGATGGAAAGTCGTATTGGACTATAGAAAGACCTCCTGAGGGAAGAAATAGAAGCTGAATCTCTAAAAACTTTTAAGCACCAATTGAACACAATGGCCATAAATCTTCAATCAGAAACAACCCTGCACTGTGAGAAAAGAGGGTTAGATGGCTTTACTGTACTACTCCATGTCTGGTAACTGAACAGCTCTGATGCTCTTTGTGGAAGGTTGAAGTTTTATAAGCAGCTGGGGATCCATTATGTTGAAAATGATACTCTAGGAGTACCAACTGGTCTTACTCCCTCTGTGTTTTGGTATGAGTGGTGATAATCTCCTGAAACACGTATTCCAACCCAAAATGCTGAAGCAGAAAGAGGAAGAGTAGCTACAGCCACAGGACCAGAGCTGCTCAAAGGAGGAGAAATGACCAGCTGATATTTCTGCTAGCATGCTGGGGGAGTGGCAGGTCACAGGTGTGTCCTTCAGGGCCTCATTTCTGGCTGAGTGTTTCCCTTCAAGTGAGCAAAGGTTTAGGAGGTGGCTTTGAAAACCTCAGTTATGCAGTCAGCTATTGGTTGTAAGTTCCAGGAAAATTCTGAGTAAAACACCACTCCAGCAAGTGAGCAAATTGTTGCATTTGGTGTGTCCCAATCTGCACACCCCAGTTACTGTAAGACACATGTTCTTGTCCTGTGAGTGACATGTATCTTAAGTGATGTTAATGATTGTTTATTGCAAATGAAACATTTTTGCCATCTGGCAACTTTACACAATGAATGTCAGAGCAGTTCCAGCCAATGAAACGTTTCCACCACCACAAACAATCCCTTTGCTGGATCTTGCTTCAATGTGAGAATAATAAAGCTGCCCATAGCCCAGAAACAAATCTCTGAACTAGATTTATCTGCCTCATCAGCAGGCAGGTATTTCCTGAAGATGCTGCCCAGCCCCTAATGCCTGGCTCTGGGCACACAGCACGCTAGGGGTACACAGCACATAGCCTTTCCCTCACTCATCCTTTTTTCCTTGCTCATTTTTTATCCTACCTATTACTCTGGGCTTTTATGTGATGTGGCTCTGTGGTTATTCTTATCTTTTATGTGATGTAACTCTGTGGTTCCTCTTGCCCAAGATGACTATATTCAGGGTTTTAATTGCCTCTAGGACTTTTGCAAAGCAACACTAAAATAATGGATTTTTCTTTTTTTAATTATAAAAAGGCATGTATAAAAATTCCGATTTTCAGATTTTTCCTGAATATTTGCAGAAAGGAAGACGTTAAGAAAAAGGGGAAAAATAAGAGGGAAAAAAGGAAACGGGAAAGAAAAAGAAGGGGTAAAAAATAAAAATAAAAAAAATATAAAGAAAAAGAGAAGGAGCAAGAAGCAGACTTCGGAAAGGAGCGGAGCCGCAGTGGAGGGGAGTTTGCGGCGGTGTTTCTCGCAGCCCGAGCGCTCTCCAGGCACTAGAGGGCTCCCCAGGACACCCAACCGGGCACCTCCTTTGGATTTTAACCGGGGTCCGGCACCTGCTTCTGGCCTGGACTTTCTGAAGCGCTATCTCTATCTGCTTTGCATCGCAGAGCTGTCTCTGAATGTGAGAAGGAGATTGTTTTAGGATGAAAAAAAGTCATAAAATTAACTCCAGAAGGGCACATAATCCTCTTGTTAAATAGCAATTTAGTTCTCAGGGCAAGACTACAGCTAGACTAAAAAAAACCCTTAAAATGAAATGAAATGACTGCTTTGCTCTGTAGATCTGTTCTTATATTCACCTCGCAAGTTGTTAATACAGACATACCCCAGGTCTTTTTTGAGGAAGAATGCAGCTGGGAAGTTTGTTTCAGAGTCTGAAAATCCCCAAAGTCTACAGGTATTTGGTTTATGGTGTTTTGTTCATGCCTATCTTAGATTAAAGCAAATAATAAGAGAAGGGAAAAAAAAAATCCCAAGAGGCGTGTGACTCATATTCGATTAGTCAGATGAAAGGCTGAAAGAAATGAGATGGGTGTTGTAAGGACCCCTGACCATCCTGACCTGAGCACTGGGCTAAAGTTTTTCCCTGCAGACTCTTAAACCATTTCACTTCACTGCTTGTCTGTGCATCGCTTTCCCATGGAGAGAGAATAAAGGCAGAGCTGAGCTCGGCCCTGGCCAGACCTCCCAGGTACCTCCCCTTGCTGGGAACTGAGGGCCTTTACTGCTGAGGTCCAGGTTCCTCGCATGGCCTGCAGGCTCAGTGAACCCGAACAGTCCAAGCGAAACCCAAGCAAAGCCACACAGTTTGAAACACTCCTGGAAGAAAAGCCCCTCCGTGGTGTCAGCCTGGTGCTCAGGGGGAGAGACAGAGCACGGCAAACTTGGCTCTGCTTTACCCCAAGCGTCAGGAAACTCCTTGCAGCGAGGCCAAGAGCTATGTTCATAACAAAACTTAAACCCAAGCAAAATTTATCACGTTTTGAGTTTCTTCATGAAAGGTTAGACCAAGTGGGGATGTACTCTGCTGGGATAAAAGAAGAGATGGAGTCTGCCCTTAAGGGCTGATTTCATATCCACTGAAATCACATGCAAAACTCCCAGGGAAGCAAGCCTAAACTTTTAAATACTGCTACAAAAGCAGCTACCACAGTTCTCTGTCATTCTAGTTAACCATCTATAAACAGTTACTCACTTGACCTCTATTTGATCTCTCCCTCTGCCCTCCAAGGAATCTTTCAGGGCCAACATACATTATGGATATGTCTGTGTACATGAATGTTGGAGGCTATTTTACTACTATGAGAACAGATCTCTTGCAATTCTATCTGAAATCTGCTTGTTTGGGGAAATTGTTTTTTCTCTCTACAGACAAATCCAACAAATGACTTCTCTTGGTTTATACTGGTCTGCTGAAAATACTTAATTGCTATTTTTGCCACAGGACCTTTGTAAAGGATGATTTTGGAATCCTGCCATGGCAATAAGAAGAGAAAATAGTCGTAGCACTTGAAATGGGAAGGTCAAAGACAGGAGTCAAGAAAGATCTTCAAGTCACACTACAGTTGTCCTTTTCTAGCTGCTGCTTGAATGTGCAGCAAGATGACAAAGTCTTCAAGCTTTCACCTGATTAATAGCCTTGGGGGAAAAACATTCTGTAGGAATGCTGCAAGAGTAAGACTGCTATATAAAAAAAAGAATTCTTAAGCAAAACAAAAATGACAGTAAGATGGAAGTAAGTTATGGTCATATAGCAGCTAAAGGAAGAATTTTATATGGATGGATTGGTTTGGTTGGGTTGGGTTTTATCTTTTTTTTTAATATGATAAAAAATTTCAGAGTTAAGTTATGAAATAATATAGATACATAAAAATATTGAAGCCCTTAAAATCTCCAAGTACTCTTAACTGTGTACACTAAGGATAGAATGCAGTAGCTAATATCAATTTTAACATTTTAGCATCTTTCATTTCCTTCCTGTCACAGTATCATACAATAAGGAAATAAGCTGTATAAACATGCTTTAAAAAACATAATCTTAAAAAAAAAAATCTGCATCTAGAGATGATACTAAACTGCTGTAGTCATTACTGTGTGGGCTAGTAGATGCCCAAACAAAGAGGTAAGGTTGATTTTGTATCTTTATTGTGCAATACAACAACCTAATTAAATACAGATTTCTAAATGTAATTTTCCTTAACTCTAGAACCCAAGGTAATGTATTGTAATGTATTTAACTTGAAATTGTTGAGATGCGCTGTTTACCTTAATTCCACTTAAATATAGATCCTATGGCCATCCAAAAAAAGTGGTGCATTTAGTTACAGTTAATAAGTCCAAGAAACTTTAAGGAAGATCTCAGTGAAATTGCATTAGTGAGAACAAGGTGAAAACAAGGTTACTATTTTCCATCTTGAGGACATTCAATTTAATTCTTGACTCACACAAAATTTTCTTAGTTGTGCTGGCCAGAAATGGCTTGTTTTAGACATAATCTATGGGAGTTTGAAACAGCTTCATATAATAATGATTTCATTGCTGTGTTATGCCAGTCTAAAATTCTAAGTAACAGAAATGTTGCCATGTCCTCATTTAAGAGGAAATGTAATTTGATACAAACACACTAAAAATTTGGAATATTTTATTATTAAAAAAGGCTGTTTCAAGCTGTGTTGAAGTCAACAGTAGGTCTATTTAAGGTTTCTGAATTCATCCTTTCTTTGTTAGCATTCAGATAAAAGATTGAATTTACTGGCTATTAGGGAGTTCTGGCTGCAGCTGTTTGGGGGGAGAAGGGGGAGAGGGAGATATTCAGCCGCCCAGATCATCAAGGGGTGTAGGCTGGATTTTTTGAGCATTCAGATAAACACTGGTTAATTCTGTGGGAGTTAACATTAAGTTGAAACGAACTTTTCAAGGAATTTAACACTTGGCAAGTCATTTGATTTTCCTTTTAAACGTTCAATTCGTTCAAATCTCCCCGAGTTCCTAATTCTAGTTTGGGGCGGGGGTAAACCACGAGACTGCCATTGAGAGGTAGTTTTGATGCTTTGTTTTGTTTTGTTAATTTATGCTGCTTAAACCTTAAGCTCACAAGTTGTTGTATCGTAGGCAGCACTTTCTGCTTGACGGGAGGAAAAACCAAAAATCGTTGTTCAGAGAATCGCTCGGAGTTCACTCAGAAGAGCTCGATTGTTGCCTGGAGACCTCTTCTTCACTCGGGAGGAGCGGGGTGGCGGCGTGAAGCCCGGGGGCAGCGCCGGTGCGGGGCTGGGGCCGTGCGGGGCTGGGGCCGTGCGGGGCTGGGGCGGGGCTGGGGCGGGGCTGGGGCCGTGCGGGGCTGGGGCTGGGGCTGGGGCCGTGCGGGGCTGGGGCTGGGGCCGTGCGGGGCTGGGGCTGGGGCTGGGGCCGTGCGGGGCTGGGGCCGTGCGGGGCTGGGGCGGTGCGGGGCTGGGGCCGTGCGGGGCTGGGGCTGGGGCTGGGGCTGGGGCTGGGGCGGTGCGGGGCTGGGGCCGTGCGGGGCTGGGGCTGGGGCTGGGGCCGTGCGGGGCTGGGGCTGGGGCCGTGCGGGGCTGGGGCCGTGCGGGGCTGGGGCTGGGGCTGGGGCCGTGCGGGGCTGGGGCCGTGCGGGGCTGGGGCCGTGCGGGGCTGGGGCCGTGCGGGGCTGGGGCCGTGCGGGCTCCGTCCCTCGCTGTCCCCGCGTCCCGCTCTGCTCGGGGCCCCGACCCGACACCTCCGCTCCGCCTGGGACACCGCCGTGCTGAGCCCCGACCTGACACCTCCCCTCCGGCTGGGACACCCCGGGCTGCCCCTGTGTTGCTCCGGGAACCGGCCCTGCCGAAGCAGCCCCGCAGCCGCCTCGGTGTCCGCTCCGTGCCCGGCGGGAGCGCAGCGGGCTGGGCACGCTGGCGGACAGGGACAGACACTCGGCGGGGCGGCCTCTCCGCCGAGCTCCCGGGACTTCACCCAGTACCTGCACTCCTTCCCTGCCCCGCCGGGATCCCCCTGCCGGGCTGGCTGGGGAACCCGGGAGGCTGTGGAGGGATGGTGGTGCCGGGTGTGGTATCTCCGTCCTCCTGCCCCTCTCCCCGGGAGACTTGATCTCCCATGCAGATTGGGGGGCAGACGAGGCGCAGGGGGACCGAGGCATCCTCCTGCCTTGTTGCTGTTCGCTCAGCTATCCCGAGGTGTAGAGGGAGCCCTTTCACCTGCGTGCTGTGAGTCTTCGACTCAGCTCCGAAGGTCTGTCGAGACATTTCCTAGAAGCAGCTAGTTTTCACCTTCAGTTACAACACGCCTGCATGTCTAGGGATGCCCAGGGGGAGACTGCTACAAAGATTTGGCTCTGATTTTGTTCCACGTTTATGCAGTCTCTTTGATTAGATCCCTGAGATGTTTCTCTCTGTGGCGATAGCAACAGCAAAGACACGCTGCTCTTTTAAGTGTTATTACTACAAGTAATTGTGACTCTAAGTGTGGTGTGGACATAACAGTGTCTCTGCTAAGTGCAGTGTGGATGTTCTTGTGTACCAGTGGGAGCACTTGTGGGGACAGCAGCACTCCTAGCAGTGTTTGCAATTGCCATGAGCTTCTCCCATCCCTGCAGAGTGTCACAACTGTCACGGCAGCAGCAGCCAGGCTCTCAGCACTGGTTACAGCTATTGGTCCTTTCAGTGAATCAAGTTCGTGCACTACTGTGCTTCCTCACCTAAAATAAAGGAGGGGGTCTAAGAGCAAAATCAGCCTAAATAAATTCAGTCCTCTTTGGTAAGAAGGCGCTAAGAAATACAAATAACTAGATTTAGGGAGTTGGATGTGTGTCTTTGTCACGTAGGGATCCTGTTCATCACCAAGCATCACTGCAAGTATTTCTCCTGCCCTTCAGAAACACAGTCTTTTCTCAGTGAAACTGCCACAGGTAGCAAGATGCGACATTTGGACTCCCGTGTCTAACCTCGTGGTCTGTGGCTGAGAGAATTAGCGGTTACCCAGGGTACAAAACAGCCAAGCTGGTGCTTTTGGTGGCATCGTGACCCTGTCCTTCAAACATCTCCACACAAGGATTAGCTTTACCCACTCGACCCTGCACTGCAATAAATGCAGACGAGAGCAATCCAAATTCAATCAAAGCTTCGATGTTTATTTTAAGTTTTTAATGGCAACAAACAGGGTCCTGTGGGCTTGGGCTGCAGACAGTGTAAGTCATTTACACTTGACAATGCTGTAATAGCTGAGGGCTAGCGACACCCCTGGGCCTCTGAGCTCTGCGGGGCTACCAGGGCTTTCGGCAGAGGTGCCAGGGAGTCCAGTGGCATCTGCAATACAAAGGAAGTGGAATGTTGGCAGCAAGTGTACTACTGGGGTGATTTAATACAGGGAAGAGGTGGTGTTTAGGGCCAAACACGAAGGGGCAAAAAATGAAAGCCTCTCTCCCCTCTGCCTTTTCTCTCCTCAAATACCCACATAAACTTCTGCGAAGATTCTTCGTACGAGGCGCTGTACGCGATGCCCAGGGCGCCAGTGTCAATCTAAATTCGTTCCCACCAGAGTGAAGGGGAAGTTTTCTTCTCTCCCCGGTGTGAACACTTCAGGGATGCGTGTGCGAACACTTGAGGGACGCGTCCCGTACCGCTATCCCGGTTCCAGTAGCTCTGCTTTAGGAGCCGCCGTGCCGGGGTGGCACAGTTTGGTGGGGAAACAACTTTCTTCCCCCTGGGGCTGGATGGGGCGGCGGTGACACACACCGGTCACGGCCCCCGAGCCGCTGGTCCTGGGGGGGCTCGGAGCGCGGAGCTGGGGGGACAGAGGCTGAGCCTGGGGAGAGGCTGACGGAGCGAAGCGAGAAGCCCTCACTCTTTTGGTTTCTTTCCAACCATTTTTAGCAGAGGAAGGATGTAATAACATGCCACGGGCAATAAATCACAGTCTAGCTACTCCCCCTGGCTCTCCTCCCCCCGCCCCCGGCCCCTCTATAGCGGGAGGGGCGGAGGGGCCGCCAGCAGCAGAGCGCCGCGGCCGCCGGGACGAGCGGAGCAGAGCCGAGCAGAGCAGGGCAGAGCAGAGCGGAGCAGAGCAGGGCAGAGCCGAGCAGAGCAGCGCCTGCCGCCTCCTCCAGCCAGCCCAGCATGGAGCTCCGCGCCCTGGCGCTGCTCGCCCTCGCCCTGGCCGTCATCTCCCTCTCGGAGGGTAAGTGGGCTGCGGGGCCGGGAGCGATGGTCCCGCGGAATCCCCCGCTCTTCCCCCTCTCCCCGCAGCTGCACCGCTCTCCCGGCTCGGCTCAGATGTGTCTGGGGAGCCAAAGCGATGGCTGTGCAAAGCTGGAAGCAGGCGGGCTCCCATTCCTCCCTCTCCTCCATCCTCCCTGGCTTTTTTCAAAGAGCTGGCTAAAGCGGTTCTCTCTGCCAAACTCGCCCCAGATTGAAGTCGTCTGGGGGAAGGCTTTCAGCAGCGCTCCGTCTGCAGGGAGGTGGTTTGGCTGCTAAATATGCATATCGACTTTCCCTCTAACAAAAAAAACCCCAACCCTAAAAGTTACCAGGAATTAGAAACAGGCGGTTGTTCGGTACCTATTCTGTCCCCTATCGTGGTCTATCTTTCCTCAATCAGGGCAGAGCTGAGTCGAAGCGGTCACTGGGTAGGAATGTACTGCGCGGGGATGTTTTGGGGTGCAGGGAGCTGCCGTGACGGGGTTCTGGGGGTCCGCGGGCTGGCGGCGCGGGGCGCGCAGTCACATCCGACCCGCGGCGCCGAGCCACAGCCCGCTCGCCCCACGCCGTCCCCGCCGTCCCGCGTGTCGCGCCGCAGCCCGGTGCCAGCTCCAGCTGCCCGGGTTACTGTGCCAGCTGTGCTCCGTGGAGTGCCCCGAGTCCGGACAGCCCCGGAGGCAGCGGACACCCGCTCTGTCCCGGGGAGCCCTGTGCCCCGGGACTCCGGGCGGGACGAGGGTTCTGGCCGCCACCTCTGGGCATCCTCCGGACGCTCCTCCTGAGGCTGGCAGAGATTTGCCGTCTCTCGTTGCCTCGTCGAATGTCCTCTAGCTGGGTTTTCACACCTCCGCTCTCATTCTGTTCTCCTGTTCTTACCAATGAAACTTTGGTGTTCTCCACCCAGGGAGGTAGAGGATGCTCTCCGATGCCCTCCTTGTTTAGCTTGAGAGAGTTTAGTTTTCCCCGAAGATTTCCCGGTGCCTTTCCGCACAACAGCCCCGTCCCGCTGGAGCACGGAGCCGGCCCTGCCCCGGAGAGGCCCCAATGTCCCGGGCAGGTGGGCTCCAGCCCCCGCCGCGTTAGCCGCATCCACTACCCCGGGGCTGCGGGATGGGAAGCGACAGCGGCAGGTAGCGGAGGCAGAGCCGGGGGACCACGGTTGGCAGTGCCAGCTCCAGCCCCCGGCTGCCAGCCTCACCAGCTGCCGAGCGGCTGGGGCCGCCGGTGCCTGAGCGGCTTCCCTCGTCTCTGGAGGGAGGAAGGGACAGGGGCTCTCATCCCCCTTACATCCTTACAGCTGCCCAGCTGCAGCCCGGCTTGCCCCCAGCCGGCTGCTCTCCTTCCCTGACAGCGGGACAAGCGTGTGTGTCTAAGCGTGTCGGGACCTGGCTACCTGAGGGACGGGATGGCTCACAAGGGCTGGAGAGAAATTAGTGTAAGCAAAGTGACCCCACTGTCTTGCGGTGTTTAGAGTGGAGGTTTTTGCCTACTTTGCGTGTCATTAAGTGCTCTCAGCCCTGATCCAGATGAGGGCTCACAGGGCTGCCTTGTGCTGGGGAGCAGGTGAGCTCTGAATTCTTCTTAGTTACCTGGTAAAGCTGTGTGTCTGTCTATCCCAGCCTCGCTTTCCAGGGAAATGGAGATGTTCTACACTTAAAAAGTTATCAGCCATCTCCTGATAATGATAAATGCACCCTAGACTGAACAGAAGTAAAATGATTTCCTCAAATGTTTTGTCTGTTTGTGTCCATCCTGCTTTCCTGGGCATAGATTCCCTCTCTATTCAAGCATCCAGAGCTTCCTAGTCCACACAGCATGTTACTGATAACTGCAGCAGAACTGGGAACTGACTTCTTCCCCCACTGTCCCGTTTCAGTGTGGGTAAGGAGAGGCAGATCCCTGTGGGATGAAGTAGGTACTGTCCAGCACTGACAAGTGGCCACTCTGTGCGAGCACTTTGTGTGTGCTTTGTCTCTAGAGAGAATCTGTCAACAAAAGTAGTTGTTCAGAGCCAACTGTTTTCAACTTGAGTTGGAAAACAATAAAACTGTTTATTCTTTAAAAAGTTCCAAAACACAAACTTCTAGTCGAGGCCAAAGGAGATGTTCTCTTTTTGTTAGGTTGAAGGAATGACATTGAGATGTCAAACTGGCATCTGGCTGTTCTGTAACTTTTCACTGTATTCATCCATTTGAACCAAATGTGCCAGACACATAGAAGTCTCAAAAGCTTTGTGTGCCATCAGTTACATGTTTTCATGTAATAAGGCAATTAACAGATTATACTAATTTGCTGTACTGAGAGAATGGCTTCAGCTTGTGCTATGTTTGATAGATGTCAGAGAACTCAGAGTACAGATTGGTAGATTAGAGCTGATTAAGCTGAATAATTAATGTACATGCAACAATATGTTTCAAATTTTGAAAAGAGATAAAGAATGGCTTTGTCAGCCTCAGAGAAAGACCAGAAATGTTCCTGTCCTAAATTACAGCCTCCAAACAGCCCCTTCCCTCTCCTGCTTTTGGAAGATAGTGGCTCATGTGTTGGAAGATGCCACATGCACCAGTTTTCCCGGGGTTTGAGCCTTGTTGATAGCACGGTGAGTCAGGAGTCACTGATTCCCTGTTGGGGATGCAGAGAGCTGACCCAGTGGTGCTCAGTGCCTGCTCCTGATCACCAAGAAAGGCACACAGAAATAAACACCAAAGGGATTCTTGTGCTGGGAGGGGGTTTGTCATTCCACTGCATCTTGGGGTAACAGGACACTGATACTGGGGCTTCCCCTCTTCCTTGCTGTGCTGGACACTTTTTCTTGGGCAGGAAACAACTTTGGGACTTATGTTTAGTCATGGTTAAACTTTCTCTGTTCCTGATTTCAAATGGTATGGGATTGAAAATCCCACCTCGAGTCTGAGGGAGGACAGGATTGCATTATCAAATTGTGGATCTGAACAGTTCATCTCTTGCACGTTGTTTAAGTTAAAGCTGGCTTAAGCTTGGTTGGGACAAGCTTGCAGAGACACTATCACTACAGCTGTGCTGAGAGTTGTTTGACTGTATTCAGTTTCAGCCCCCCTTTCCCATACAAATCCACAGATGTGTAGCTGTCAGGCACAGATTTGCAGTGGGAAATCCTAGTGCCTTCCTCACTCCTTTCCACATTAGCACTAGGCAGTCTAATCCATGTTCTCGGGGCTCACTCTGTAGCCCTCCTTCCTCCTTTCCCTGCACATTATTAACTCACAGATGGAACCGCTGTTTGCAGTGGCCGAAAACTGATAAAGTCCCTCAATTTTTTCGATTTATAGCCCAGATTCTGGTGTGAATCAGAAGTTCTATTCCCGCTGATCGGTTCCTCTCCTGTGGGATCTGATTCTGCCTCATCTCTTGTTAGAGACACTGGGAAAAAAAGGGCCTTCTCTCCTCAGGACGGGCCAATTTCACCCTGTTGTCTGTGGTTATGCGTGCTAGAGACAGGCATAGATTAATGTGCAATATATGTAGATCTGCTGCGCTTGAAAACCTGTCTCTTTTCTCACCTTCCTAGACAGCTGTTTAGGAATTCCAAGCCCTTCCCGGCTCTTTATCTCCCCATTTGCCTTGAAAGGGAACTGGGTTTGGATGCTGCAAGTATTCCTGTGTGGCTAAACAAACAGGATGGCGGATTGCCATATGGGATCTCAAGCCCTGCCAGATACAGATCTGACCATCTACAGCATGAGCCAGATTTTAAGGGTTAGGTGTATGAATTTAATTCCTCCCAGAGGCTGAAAACTGCTCCACTGGGAAATTCTTTAAAATCTTAGGCATCTCTTAGACTTCCAGGCAAGGCTTCTGTGCTTGCATTTTATTGTGCATGGAGCTTTCAGACTTACAGTCCGGGTGAAGACCTTACTTAGGTGCACTTGATTGCCAGTAATTTAAGTTGTGCCATAGAGAAATCGGGCAGCAGGGGCTGTGGTGGGCGCCAGGCTGCTTTCCTCAGTCCTGCATACATATACATGGCAGATTTTTAGCCTAAGGGGTTAAACTTAATTCTGTCCCTAGTGATGGCAGCGACAGAACTCTCATCCAGCCTGGTGGCCCCTGACTAGTGTATTGGGGACGCCCTGGCTGATAACTGTCTCCTCGATTGCCTTACTTAGCCGCAGGCTAGAAATTCAAAAGACTCCGGGTGTCTGATGTGAAGCCGCTGGGATCTCGCCTCTCCGAGGCAGCCGCGCCTCCTGTGCGGGCACCTCTGCTGGGAGCCGGGGCTGCTGCGGCGGGGAGAGGTCAGCTGGGCCTGGGAACGCCTGCAAAGCCAGAGCCTTTCTGTAGCCGCTAAGTCCCCTGTGAAAAGCCTGCACCTGAGCCGAGCCGGTTTGATCTGAACTCCCTGGAATTCATCTCTTTCTTCTGGCTACCTTCTAATTTGGCCTCGGGTCAAAATCGTTTGAGTAGAACAACACGGAGGACAAGTGCCCCCTCTTTTGGCCTTTATCTTGTCTAATTACGGGGAGCATCCCTGTACAATGGCGCGGCTCCTTATTCTAATCTCTTCCATTTTACTTATCTCCATCTTCTCTCCCTCTTCTTTTGTCTTCCAAAATCCTACGCACCCTTGTTGAAAGGCCGGGCGCTGAGCTGAACGGATTGTGCTCTGAGCTGTGGGCAAATGCTCTCCCAAAGCTACAGCTTTTCTGCTGCTTTTTCCCCACCTGCATTTTCGGAGGGCGTTTATTTCTGTGAGCCCTGAGCGGTGTATCTGTGCTGCTGACCGGGAGCCAGAGGTAACGTGTCCTTTCCCTCCCTTTGTCCCGCAGAGAAACCCGTCAGCCTGACTTACCGATGTCCCTGTCGATTCTACGAGAGCAACGTGGCAAGAGCCAATATTAAGCACCTCAAAATCCTCTCCACACCCAACTGCTCACTTCAGATTGTGTAAGTCTCTTGCTCCTTTCACCTGGGTGCAAATCTGGGCTGTTAAAAAGAAGGGTCACAGAGCTGGTGCCTGCCCTGGTGGTTGAATTTCAGTCTGCTTCATGCCATGATTCCCAATTCATCTCTTTACTCCCTGTGTCAGGGACAGCTGGACCCTGCTTTACGCATGTAAAGGAGCCCAGCTGTTGTTTCCCAGCTGTGTTCTCTGTGATGTCCCCATCACTGTGTGATCCCATGTGCTGTTCCCCCGTGGGTATGTGAGCAGGAATGTCAGACAGGCTGTGCACTGCCTTGGATGTGGAGCTTCACACCCTGGGTAAAACCTTCACAGTGGTCTGAGTCTTCTAATGGGTCACTTCTCCATGGAGTGGAGCTCAACAAGCAAAAGGAATTCCTGTGTTTCATGTATCCTCTGCAGGAGGCACAGACCCTGGAAATGTGATGGCTTAATCTAGGGATGCTTGCCAGGCAGGGAGTGACTCAGTAAACTGCAGCAGAACAGAAAAATGGGCTCTCAATGGAAAATAGCCCCCCTTTTTTTTTTTTTTTTTTTTTTTTGCTGGAAAAGCAATCCTCATTTTCAGGAAACATTGGGATTTTGTTTGTTCGTCTTTGTAGACGTGTATGTATGTGTATGTTTTAGGAAGGTCTTTTTTGCTCACTTCTTCATGGGTGATCCCCTCTCAAAATTCAAAACCTTCTGAAGAAAAAACTCCTCAGCATTTATCTTTTCATTGCAAGGGAACCTTACCACTCTCAACTTCTGTTAACCTCTATAAGAGGGTGTCAGGGACAAGTTTTGGTTTCTGTGCAGTGATCCCATTACTGGTTCTGTCTTTGCCCCATATGTTGAGCCCTTCCTCTTGCAACTCAAATGCTGTAAAAATCAATTTTTGTTGTTCAAAACCTTTGCACTCAGAAAACTGGTGTGATTTCATGAGATTGCTCAGGAATGTATGTGAGAGGTTATCCATTCATGAACCAATTTTTATTAGTATAGGTTTTTTCTGTCTTAAACCACTCTGTGTATATCACACACATTTTATCATGTGCCTTCTGCCTTAGGATTTGGTGGAAGACAGTGAGAAAAATGTAAGCCTCAGCTGAGAAATAATTTCCTTTCAGAAAAATGGCAAAACCAGCTGTGACTAACTCTGATCTCTACCTATAAACAATTTTGGCAGCAAGCATGCACTAGTGCATGGATTTGTGCTCTGGGACTGTCAGTGATGTCGTAAGAATCCCAGTGCTAAGGCTTTTTAGATGATCTGGAATTATCTGGACTAGTTTCAAGAAAATGTCAGCATTTAAGACAGGATAGAGTATATATTTATCTCTTAACATAGGATTATAGTAATTAGAGATAAATAAGAGCATGAAATGCAGAAACAGAAACATCTCATGTTCTTGCCCATTCCTGACCGAAATGTGTTTGTGTGGGGTACACACAGGACATACAAACCTATAATTGACCCTGGTTTTGTTACTTTGACAAGTAAGGTACTTGATACATCCCTCCAAATACCCTTGAAACATGACTTTAAACTAGGTCTTCATCAAAACAGGAGATGAAATAAGTCAAAGCCAACACATGAATTTCTCATCTTGATTAATTTGAAGCATTAAACAACAAAGGTGTAAATAAATTAAAAGCTGCCATTTTCAGGAATAGAGAACTAAGTGAAATATACAGTTGCTAGAAAATATTTTCTGAGTTTATTGTTTGGGATTTTTTGTTTTGGTTGAGGTTTTTAGTTTTGTTTTTGTTTGCTTGTTTGTTTTTTCACAAGTATATTTTCCTTTTTGGTTAAGGGGACAAAAAGCCTAAGAGTAGACTTTTTCTTTCATTCTATTGAAATCATCTCTCCAAATTCAGGGAACTCTTCTGTCAGTGTCTACTTCTTAAAAGTCCACACACTAAATTCCTTGCTTTTCAGTACAGGGAAATGAGCATTTTTAGCAAGCACACACCTAAACCAGTCCAGGTTAAACACTCCATACAATTTCCTGTGTCTCCTCCCTGCACATGGAGCAGGGACTCACAGGCTCAGAAATGAGTGTCTGAAGAAATCAGTGTGTCAGTATGAGGTGAGAGGAATTGTGTTGAATGTGGCTGGAGACTGGTTACGTGTGCTTCTGCTTCTGTACCCTGTGAGGTCAGCTGAAGAATTCCCAGGCATTGCTAACATCAGCAAATCCATTCTTACACACTGTTGGTATCACTTAACTGGAAATGCTCCAGCTTGGCACTGCTGTAAGGGAAATATGAATCAGGCCCATTCATCTCTGTGCTGGAGCAGGGGTTGCAGGACTGATCCTTGATGTGTTTATGTTACAACTGTGTTGTTGCATAACTTCAGACCAAGGACCCTTTTTGACCTCTTATTTCTTACACCATCGTTTTATATTCTGCAGATTTCATTTTATAAAGGGAGGAATATTATGGCTTCCATCCAGCAAATGTTTAAACAAGTACTGAACTTAGTCATATGGGCACTTCCATAAAATTGCTGTTCTCTGCACTTTCCCAAGGCAGAGGCTGGAGCAGCTGGGGCAGAGGCAGGGTGCTGCAGGGAATGTGGGAGATAACAGCTCTTTTGAGGTCCTGAGATCCCTGGAGGGTGAAACCTGTTGATGAAGCTATTTGTCCTGTTTCTGAATGAAAGATTCAGAGAGCCCAAGTGTCAAATTCACAGAGAATTCGAATTAGCTAAAAAATTTGCTGTGGGAAGTGCAGCTTGGACATCCAGGAGAAACCCCTCAGGAGGTTTCTGCCTTTGGTTCCAATGCTGAGTGAATACATGAGGAGAAACTTGCCTCTGGCACTATGGCACTTTCAGTTGTCTTCCTCCCTGCAACCTGTTAATTCAGTCTTGGATAAAACAAAAAGCTAGCAAGTGACTACACCCTTTCTTTCAGAACATCCATGAGGTGCCTGTCTTCAAAACATGTGAAACTTCAGTTTGGGGTTGAATTTAAAGAATTTAAAAGCTGTTTTAAATCAGTTACTTGCAAAAATTACCTAAATTTACCATTTCAGTATTTCCAAATGAAATTTTTCTGATGATGACAGTGAGTTCTCATTCATGGTCCAGGTATGAATTGGAGGTCTTAGATTCAAATTTTGTGTCTGTTCCACTCTCACATGATTCCCAGTACAGACCACAGGAGCCTGTCAAAGGAGAGAGATGGTTTCCAAGCCAGGGATATTTATAATAGGTGAGGGAGGTCAAGGATGGGAGAAATAATTCACATCTTCATGGGTTAACCAAAAGCAGCACTGGCACCCAAGGAAAATAAGGCACAGTGTGGGGGGAAGTGGGTGTGGGCTGCGGAATTTGCACACCAGACTCACTCTGACTTTTCTCCTTTGGCAGTGCAAGGCTCAAGAGCAACAGCAAGCAAGTGTGCATTGATCCCAAGTTAAAGTGGATCCAGGAATATCTGGAGAAAGCTTTAAACAAGTAAGGCAAGAGACAAATGGACTTAACAGCTAACATCCTGAATTATTAAAGGGTAGAACATTAAGGGCTGGCTTTTACCATGTGGACAAAGTACTTGTGGAATCAGATATTGTTTCAAAGAAGGGTTTGGAGTTGACATAATTTGTATTAAAACAACAGTTTCTAATATATCCTAGATGTTAAACTAAGAATTTTGCCAGGGTTTGAGGCAAAAATTGTGCTAATGAGTATGTTCTGGGGTCCCGAACACATCCTCTTCAAAAAAAAAAAAGCTGTTCTCCCAAGGAAAATTCTTCCTTTAATGCCCTTTCTTCTCCAGCCAAACTACAATTTCTTGAGAATCAATATCGTTCCGGTGTCTTTGGAGCCCCTTCTCCATGTTACACTGGGTGTCTGCTTGCACAGGCAGCCGAGGCCTTGGGATTCTTGGTGCTGAAAATTGTTTCTCTGCTGCCCACTGTGAATGCTGTTAATGCTGGCCAAGGCACGATGGGCTACCATGAATAAGTCTTTCCCACAATACCAGGGGAAAGCCAGCCAAACTTGGCAAATTCAGACTTTTTAAACCTGTTTTTATTCCCCTTGAAAATGGTTGATCATGCCTACTCTGAACAGCCCATCTCTGTTCAATGTTGTGATGAGCAGAGCAGCACCAAGCACATTTTTGTGCTGAGCTGCAGGGGAGGGCTCCAGCCCTCAGCACTGAAAATGGTACATACCAAAGGATGGTACAAAGCATTCCCTTGCTTGCCCAGAGCCCTGGGCTGAGCTTGGTCCTGCAGCAACATTTTGGCCAGCTAGCCTACCTGTGCACTCAGTATCCCTGCCACCCTCCCATCACATTCCCACCCCACTTAACTTGCGCTGTAACCCTGCTGAACCTTGTCCTCCCTGCATCTCTAGGGTGAAGGCAGGGCTGGAATCCAATCATTTGCCAGAACAATGTATTACTGGGGAAAGTATGGCCCCAGGGCAGATGAGGGGCACAGGTACCTGAATGGTCTCCACTGTTTCCTTTGTAAATGCATCTGACAAACAAGGGTCAGAGTTAAAAAAAGAAAAAAAAATTCTTTGTCCCCCTGTGTTTTTACAACAAGCAAGGGGGAAAATGCCACCAGAAGCAGAGAGATTCCTCCATGTGTCCCTTTTGAGGACTGCACTGGGGCCAAGAGTGAGGAGGAAGAAGGAAGGAAGCCAGCTAACTAAGCCAATGTGATTCCAGCCCTGACAGCTCCTCCCATCTCATCTGATGCTCAGTGCCTTCTTTGCTGCCAGCACTCAGCCCTTTTGTCCTCTGGACAAATTCTCTGCAGTGGTAATCCAGGTTAATGCCGCCAGAATGGCTTTGGATTTAGGCACAACTGAACCTAAGAGCAGGATGTGGCCCATACTGAGTATCCTAGGGACCTGAGCCACTTGGTTTTACAAACTGGGAAAACCTGCTCAAGTTTTTGTTTACTATCATCCCCAACCTGAGATTTAGGAGGCGTTTTAGAAATCTGCAAGGTTGGGCAAATATGATTATGTGCCTGTCTGACTTAGGGGAGCAACTCAGCTGGAACATGTTCTGCTCTTACTACCACTAGTGAAGATCTGAGACCAGCCCTGCTGAAACCAGTGAGTCTGCCTGATCTCCAGCCAGATTCTGGGTTTTCTTTAATAATGCTAATACAGAAGCGATTCTGCCAATTTGGTGGATTCATCCTGGTTTACATTGAATAACAAGAGAGAATTTGGTCCCAGCTTTGTGAAATAAGATGACAGAAAGCATATATCTCCATCACCTAATCCTGTAATCATGGCATTATGTTCATTTTCCACCTAGTGATGCTAGTACCAGTGGCATTTTCATGCTCCACAGACAGTCAGGGCTCTGTCTGTAGCATTTTCACAAGGCATGTTTTTGATATATTTTAGTGCACAGCTTTGACTTCTTCAATGAAATGTACTTTGGAATATATTTATAGTGCATCAAACAATTCATATATTTGAATTGGAGCCATATGAATGTTGGTAGTTTAAAACACCAATATCCCTCTAAACTACTAACAGCTTGTAAAATGAATCTATATAGATCTATAAATGTTAATGTAGCTATCAGTTTCAATCAGCCATATATTATATTTTTTCACTTGTACCGAAATTGTATGAAATGTGACATTACCCTATATGCACTAGCAATAAAATGGCTAATTGTTTCATGTTATGAAAACCCAATTGTACATGGGAATTTATTTTTCTGGAATAAAATCAATACGTTTTGTAGAAAGGGCTCTTGTAATTGCTTAAGTAGAATCCAAACCGTGAAGACATCTTAATCTATACCAGTACTTCAATATGAAAATATCTTCAGTGTTATAATCTGCAGCTAAGGGCAAGGAAAAGTTCTTAAAAGAGTAGTCCGATACAGTTTAATATTATGAAACCAGAAATGGTTTTTACTAGGGAATTTTTTTGCTCACTAATTCTGCTTAGCATTTATTATTGCTTTATATTCATCACATCTCCATATAATATATACATGAGACATCAGTAAAACACATTCAGGCTGTCAGGAATCCAAATTCCTTAACTGGCTTTAAAAATCATTGTGCAGCTGCTGTGGCCAACATCATCCAGCATTCATCCACTGTCATGTTAATACAGTCCCACTTCAGAGCTCCCCTCGCTTCAAGATGCCGGAGTCCGTTAAGCTCGGTGGCTACTGCAGGAGAGATTTGATGGATCTGGAGAAGATAACAAACTCACATGGGAAAAATCTTTCCATTAAGCCAGCTGGGAGAAAGGAAAAGAAACTCTGAATGTGTAGGGGCTGGCTGTGTTGGCAGCCAAGCCCTGCTGCTGCCTTCCAAACCCTGGTGTAGCAGCTCTTCCTAATTTCTAACCTAATTTGTAAGTAACAGTTGAAGTACAAGGTGCCAGAAGAACAGACTCCCAATATTCCACCAAGCATGTGCTGGGTCAAGGCCCCACACGAAGGGGGACGATGTGGGTGTTTATTTTTACAGCCTTGTTTTAAGTCACCAAATGCCTTAAACCCCCTCAGAGCAGCCACTGGTTCTTGCTGATGTCAGCAGGAACACTGGGTGGGAAGCCAGAAATCCAGCTCTCCCTCTGCTTCCTCTGTACCTCAGGGGAGCTTTTTGGATGGTGAGGCTCCTGACTGAGAAGTTCTGGAAGGCATTTGAGGAGGCTTTGGCATTTTGGGTAAAAGGGTTGTTCTGGCCTCAGGGTTTGCAAATGTTCTTCCACCAGGATGCTTTTACTTGTCTGGCATTTCTCTCAGACAGAGGTTATATGAAAGGGGATGTGACATTGCACCCTGCCAGCAAGATATGAAGGGACCATAAGATAAATGTGAATGAGGCCTTTGTATATGGATAATTTATGGCAGTCTTTTTCTTATATTTTTCTTTTAATTTAGACCACGTCATCGCACTCATAAAAAAAAGCAACAGAAGAAACGGGGCCCACTCTGCCCTTCCCGTGCAACACCACTAAAGTCTCCAGGGAGAAAGAATGGTAGGAGGCATTAGTTTCTGAGCTGGGACACCTCAGGTTGAAGTCCCTGCTCTTCCATTGACCATGTTATGGGACCTTGGGCAAATATATTAGCCTATCCAGACCTCCATTTCCCCCCATATTTGTTGAGGATAACATCTCTCCCCTTCCACCAAAAGAGTATTATAGAGATGAAACTCTCAAAACAGGGGGAAAGTTTAGCTACAACAGATGTGGGATGATTTGCCCATTTTACAAATGGGAATTATAAAATTTACAAAATTTTACAAGTGGGAAAATGGACACACAGAGAGACCAAAATAAACCTGAAGCAAAGACAAAGTCAAAAACAGGGTAAAGGTTTCGGAGCCCTATTTATTTTAGCTCCAATATCAAACTGACAGAGTTAAACTCTAACAGCTGTGAATTTGCCACTAGTGTTTTTTAATGAGAAATGCAGCACCACGTGGTGACAGCATGATGTGGTGCATGGGTGACTGGTTGATGCCTTTTCTATGGGAGATGCTAGGCAATTCCCAGAGAATGGTGTTGTATATACCAGTGCTCTGGATGTCCCAGGTTTTTGTTCCTCACAAGGGTGGTTTGTCATGCATTTCTTCACCAAGAGATATAGGGTTACTGCTGTGGGATGTTGGAAAAGATATCTCCAGAGAAGAAGTTTTCCTCATGGTTTAGTCATTGTCTTTGTGCCTAGATGAGTTTTCTGAGGCTGCCTTTACTGGGAGTCAGTCTCTAGCTGTGGTCACAGAGCCCTAGCTGTCCAGCAGGCATTGGAAGAGGTGTTAGTCAAGATGAGCTGAGACATCAGTATTTTGAATAGCTGGTGTTGACCCTCTGCCACTTGTAACTGAGTCTTAGTGACCTCATCTAGATTGCAAAAGGCCACCAGCCTGGAGCAGGAACAGGAGTCACTTCAGACAAAACCTGGAGGCCATCAGCCCAACGTGGCTCCTTGTTCTGGGTGAACCACACACACGAGACACTTGCACTTTGCTGTGATGCCTAACCCACACTCTCCTGGGTATCATGCTCACACTGAGCATGGCACACTCCATTTGTCTGCACCCCACCTGAGCTCCCTCCCGCAGCCCTCCAGGGCTCACAATGCAGTGCCTGCCTGCCTGTCACCTCACCTCACTGGGCAGCTGGTCACCACAAGCTCTGGTGTGGTCTCCAGCTGCTCACACCAGGTGGGGTCCCAGGGCAGGGAGGCTCAGGGTGGCTCCTGGCTGGCAGAAACTGCCTGCCTCTACTCTCCAGCCACCCCACAGTGGAAGCCAAACAAGAGCGGAGCATGGGCTGCCCTCTACGTTCCTCCATCCTCACAGAGACCTGTCACTCTCTGGAGCTGCAGTCCATAAGCTCCATCAGAGTTGTGGGATAGGAGCAAATAGAGGAGGCATTCCCAGTGCCTCTTGCTCTGCTACTGGGGCTGCTCACAAATGATTAATCTCTCCTTTCCCTGCTGTATTTTTTGCCGAGTTTCTTTGCCCACCGACAATTCTCTGCTCTGGCTTTCAAGTCCAGAATAAGCTTTCTAGCCAGCCTTCCTACTGTATTAGTTCTGAACACCTTACTAACTGTGATGAGCACAACCTGCCCAAAATAACACCCATTGCTGGGTTTACCCTGCTGGGTCCCAGTAGCTCCTTGTGGAGAACTTCTCCCAAAATGTCCAGCAATTACTGGTTGGAGGGGCTGCCTTTGGGTTAGTCCAGACACAGATTTGCTGTTTGACTAGGCCTGATAAGCTTTTGCAACTGAAATAAACCTTAATAGTGTTTCACTTTCTTCTTCATCAACAGGAGGTTCAAGATGTAAGAGGCAAGCATTGTAAGCCGTCTACAGGATTTCTTACTGTAGGACCCAGAGAGCAGATAACCAGTATTAGGGACTGAATACATTTCACTGCTAACATGCAGCACAAAAGCAACGCTTCACGCAATTCCAAAGGTTTTTTCCTTGGTTCTTTTTGGGTTTTTTTTTGTTTGTTTTTTTTCCCCTTGCACAAATTGGCTTGCTTTCATAGTGCTATTTTTATATAGTAAGATGTAACTATTTGAGAAAAATATGAATTTATACAGGTTGGTTTATTACCTAGCACTGGGGGCAGATACCAATTTAAACTAACCCTGTTATTATATGACATTTTATTTCCTTTGTTGTGTAGAGGTCCTGCTTTATTTAACTTTCTTTTGGTTCATGCAAGTCTCCTGGAGTTTTAAACCTAGAAAGACATGAACTGTACAGTGCAATGATGTTGTGTAAGTAGTGGTGGAACTCCTTGCCTCCAGAAGTCATAGAGGCCAAGAACATAGGAAGGCTCAAAAGCATCAGACTGATGACAATAGACAACATTACCCTGGGTGGCATTACAGATATTTTGGGTGAGTGATTAAACTCAGGGCTACAGGGCTAAAGCCCTTCTCTGAAGATCAGAACCCTTGCTGACAGCTGTGAGCAGCTGGATCAATGCACATCTGGTACTGCAAGGTGCTAATACTTGGTTTGTAGCAGTTGTGTGTGTTAGGAGCCACAACACAGTTCTGATGTCATCTGGCATTTCCTATGTTCTTGTGTTTCTGATGATAAATTTAGCAAAAAAAAAAAAAAAGGAATGGGTTATCAAAGCTCTGACCACAAGATCATGTTGCAAGCTGCTGGAGGAGTCAGATACGCTGCCATGCACCAGGGATCTCCCAGCCATCCATAGGAGGGGACTTCAGCTTGCCTGTCTGCTGTCTGGCTTTGCACTGAAGTAGGCTGAGATTTATTCACCCGTCACCAACATGAACAGTTGTACCTGCCTGAGGGCAGCCACACCCCTGATTGCTCTGGAGATGCCCAGAAGAGGATTTGTGGCCACACCTTGGAGATGAGAGATGCCTGAGGCAGGAGGGGGTCTGCGCAGTTTGTGGAAGGAGAGGTGTTTCACTGGTGTGGAAATGAAGGCCAGCACTCCCAGTTCACCAGCTATCAGGGGTTTGCTGGTGAACAGGATAGCCTCTGGAATGCCCTTTGCAAAGCACAGCCTGTGACAGGCACCACTCCTTGCACTGATCCCCTAAGCCAGAAGTTTCTTCCTCCTTATTCCTTCCTGTATACACAATATCTGCTACGTGGTATGGAGAGACATCTGCAGCACTGCAAGGATCATGTCATGCTGTGCACTGAGATCTGGGGGGAAGCACATTTGTGCAGCACAATGCTTGTGTTTGTATGTATCTGTGTTTGTATTGTCAACAAAAAAATGTTGTAAGAGTGTCTTTTTTAAGCTGGTTGATTCAAAAGAAATCTTCCCTCTTCCCTGCAGCCTGTGTCAGGAACACTGAGAGGAGTGTTTCACACTCCCTTTTGTGGTAGGCAACTTTAGTGCCACAGAGGCACTTTGGCTATCCAGGGACTCCATTATTTCCATGTGGATTCAGGTAAAAATCTTGTCTTTTCCTTTCTGCAAAACAGGGCTATTGCAGAGAGGCCTTCAGCTGGGAACAACTCACCTCATTTGCTTTAAAGCAGAAACAAACTGCTGTGCCTAAAATATTTGTGTTTGTGCTTTTGGCATTCCTTTTGTTATCATTACCAGCCTGGTGCTTTAAGTATATTGTGTCTGTGTTTTGAAAGGTCTGGTACCACTGTACTTGATGAGATTGAAGTTTTGATATAGTATTAGTAGGATCAGATCCTCTCCTGGAAAGAGAAAGAAAGAAAGAAAGAAATTAATTTTATGAGAAAAGCAGAGTTTTTCTATGTTCCCTGGGCTGTATTTGATATCCTAGACACCATTCCCACAAACCACCTGCATTTGCCAGTGGTTTGTCAGAGGTGGACATGTGAGTGTCCAAGCCAAGAATAACTGCAGAAAAAAGTCACCCAGGAAAGAGCATCCTTCACACATAACTTCTGTCAAAGGACAGCCTGAGGTCTGATTGATCCCCATTGCAGTAAATGGAGAATTAAATAATCCTCTGATTTTGATTCAGCAGCATGCCCTGTTCATTATGACTGGGGCCATGACCGTTTTGTTTCCAGGGGAAGCTTTGGCATTCTGGTGAGAAGGTGGGTGAGAAGGTGGGCTAGGTAGATGTGACTGCACAGCCCTGCCAGTGCTCTGCTGCAGTCCTGATTACCAGGGAGTGCATCTGGGTCAGCACCAGCAGGGACAGGTCACTGGGAACGTGCCAACCCCACATGAGTGCTGTGACAGGAGCACTGAGATGGGCAGTACTGGAGCACCTGGTCAAACCCAGGCTCTGGATGGTATAGCCAGGTAGTGGAGGTACTGCAGCAAAGGGGGGCTCCTGTCAGCTTCTCCTCTGGGGGCTGCAGGGCTAGACCCTGCTAAAGCAAGGGCATTTGTTCCTGGGAAAAAGGCATGAGGAGCAGCAGGAGGAAAATGCAGTCCACGGAAGGCAAGGGACGTTGCACAGCCAGGTGTTTGTGTGGTGTTTTGGGGCTGTCTGCCCCAACCTCACACACAGGGACTGGGCCCTGACACCTCTGTGCTGCTGATGCTTCACTGCTCCTGCATCTGAGCCCACTCAGGGCACAGGGCTGTGCTCAGGGGCCAGCAGTGTGACCCTCCTCACCTGGGTAATGTCAAGCAGGGCATGAATGCAGAGGTGACACAGACCTGGCCAGAGACTTAAGTGAGAACCTTTTAAAAGCTTTCTCTTGCTTTGTACCAAATTCAGCCTTGAGTGGGAAGCTTTGCTGTTAGCCTGACTCTGTTTGCATGATGCACTGGGGAGAGCAGCCTTGCTCTTGGCACCAGAAGGAGCAATCTCTGGGCTGCCCAGTGCACCACGTGTTTGTCCTGTCCATGCCATGACCAGAGCAGGCTGAGGAGCAGCACTGGCAGCATCTCACTTGGGGAGAGCACTTGGTGTTCCCTCCTGCCTTAAACTGTAGACCAAAGACAGAGTCAGGGGAAGGAAGCGTGAGGAGATGGGGACCACACGTGAACAGGAGGGACAAGAGGTAACACTGAACCATGCTGAAAAAGCAGCTTCCATGAATGTGAAATCATCATGTGGGTATTTTCAATGTGCAGCTGTCAAATCCCAGTTCAAAGAGTAGATGGTATTTATTGCTGTGTCAGTTTTTTATTTATACTAGCTTTATACTTTTATGTATGAATATCTTATCTGAATTCTGCCTGAGGAAGAATGAAATGAAGGGTGATTTTGATGTGTTTTTGATTAGGGTGTTTGAGCAAAGGTGACTGTTTATTTTGCAATGAAAGCTTTTTTAAAAAGTTAAATATACACATTTTGTCGAAAATGCAGTTCCTATAGGAGTTTTTGTTGCCAATTTCCCTTTATTAGCCTCTAAAAGGTCCTTTTCTCTGGCAACTTGTTTTGAGTGATGTGATTTCTAGCAGTCAAGGTTTTTTGCAAACTCATCACCTCAAATTTGATTTTTTTTTTCTTAACATCCCACCAAGATAATTGTTGTCTGAAAACACAAAACTTTGGTTGCCACAGAGAAGAAACATGTATCATGACAAAAGGGCTGCATGGACCTCCCATCCTTCATTCCTTAAGAACTCTGTTGTCAGAATGTGGTAAATACTGTACTTTATATTTTTATTAAGTAAAAAGAAGTATCTTCCCAAATAATGTGAAAAGGGTTTTGTATTTGTGTTCCTGTAAGGCAGCTTTTATGGAGGAGTTCTATTATGCTTTTGAAGTTACTCCTTTCATAGAAAATTTTGAAAATAAACACTTTTATATTGTTGTAATTTCTCACATAAATGTGTATGCACTTAAAATTTTCTTAATAAAATATATGTCTGAATAAAGTTTTTGCTTGATTCTATTTTTTTTTTCTCTTCACAAACAAACAGCTACAATCTTCATTCAGAAAAACATTCAGGTGTGATTTGCGTCCCGTTTCAAGGATGCCTCCATACAGCCCCAATGCCCAGACTCTGCAGGGAACCTGAGGTGAAGGATCCATGGGTCTGGCAGGGAGGAGCAGCTCAGCAGATTGAAATGTGCCATCTTCAAAGGAAACCGTTAACCATTTTTTCCCAAAACAATAACCCAAACTTTTTTTTTTTAAAGTTTTTTACTCTTTTCTTCCCCAAACTTGTCTCCTGCAGCAGTTTGACTTCAGTAGAACTGAGAGCTGTGAGCTGGTTTTGTTCCAGCAACAGAGATGCCATCATCATCATCTGTGCTGAGGTGGGGGGGGATGAAGGTTTCTCTGAAAAGCATGAGGGGTAACAGGGAATGCATTGGACAAGAGCAGATGTGAACAACCCTGTCCTTGGGGCTGCTTTTCCCAGGGCACAGCAGGGTCAATATTCAGTTTGGAGAGGAAAAAAAATATTAGAGGCTTGTAGAATTGACCTGAGGACCTGCAGGTACAATCCTAACTTGGATGAGGTCGTAGGGGAAGTGCTGTGGGTTTCAAAACTATGAGTTGAAAACTGGTCTTTGTTCAGTGCATCTCCCCATCTGCCAAGTTCTCATGGCAAGAGGAAACTGTTTCCTGAGGTCACACCTACTGCAACACAGGTGAATCCCAGCACTGTGTACAGCTCTGGCTGCAGCAAAGCTCAGAGACAGCTTAATAGAACAGTGAAACAGTGCTTGAGCTGTTCCGAGCTTCTTGCTTAATAAATATTTCTTGTTCAAATTGATGCAAGGCAAAAGGCATGCAAAAAAGGGAAAGAGGAAACTCAGATGACTGATGACCCCCTTGCAAATCCATCAATTATTTACCAAGACATTTATGAAAAACTAGTAGGTAATTTTGAGTGCAGATGGTCCGTGAGAGATTCCCTGGCCACTGTGAAATGCGTTGGGAGTAATTAGCTACAAAATTCCACATTAATATTAAAACATAGGCCACGTGTTCTGTGGAGCACTTTGGTGTGCCTTTCATCAGGTCTTTTCTCTCAAATGTGAAAGTTTTGGTTCTTGCTCCCTCGGCAAAGCATCATGGCAATGTATCTGTGAACTGCCTAGGAATTGGAGGTGAGCCCACCTTATTAGCACATCTGGCTCTCTTCACAGGCAGCTTTCCAATATTAGCAAGCTGAAGGAAATCAGCTGCATTCATGGCCTCAGCCATCCTGACACTAATTATGGGCTGGATTGATTAGGTCCTGGCATGCTACAGATCAGGGGACAGCATGGTAAATGCTTCCTAGGACCACTGAGGATGTCATCACTGAGGATGTTACCTTGGATGGTACATGATGAGGGTCTCACCTAGCTTCTAGTGAGCATTTCCCTGTTTTATAAAGCTACTTGCTCTCAAGTTGTCCCAAGGGTCTTTCAGACTAAACAAATATGTAGCATTGAGACTAGCAAAGGCAAAATGAAAAATAAACAAAACCAGAACCCCCAAGATCTAGAAGCTGCAGCCAGAGAAATTCAACCTGAAAACAGATTTTTAAGTGTGGAATTGATTAGCCTTTGGAACACCTCCCCCAAGAGAGGGGGAAGGAAAGCCCTGATCCTTCCTATGCCTTCCTAGCAGGGCTGAAGGCCGTTGTGGTGTTAGCCATACATACCTTGCTGGGCTCTCAGGGGACAGGGGGTGAGCACCTCTTGCCCCTGTTACCAGTAGGGTCAGACAGGAGGAGCTGAAGATCCCTCTGGCCTCAGGAATCCATATGCAGAAAGCCCCAGTTCCAGGGGAGCATTCCTCAGCCTGTGTTATTAACAACACCTGCATATCCTCAGCCATCCCAGCTCCTTGGACCAAGACTGAGGATGACTCCAGCTGTTACACAGGAGACAGATCTGGGGTAAGAGGCTTTTATTTCTGGTCATGAAGGTTGCCCTCCAGCTGCAGGGGAAGAGGCATGGCAGTGAGAAAAGTCTGCAGCCTGTCCTGAGTCCTGCATGCACCAGCTTTGGGAGGAGAGGTTTGCTCACATAGGTGCCCTCTGGATCACACTGCTTACACAGGTGATATTTCTTGTAGGAATTCCCTGAGTTTCTGTCTTTGTCCTTTCTGCCTCTTGCCCTTCTTTGTCCTGCATGCTCTCCTCTGGCTCTTTTGGGGACCTTCTCTTTCCTCTCAAACCCAGTTTTCCCAGCTGAAGGGAAAAACCTTGGTAGTTTAAAGCCATTCTCAGCGCCTTCCCTCCTGCTTTCTCATCACTGCATTTCACATCTCTCATGTGCTCCCTGGCTAGGGCCAGCCATCCATTTCTAGTCTCTGAAAGAGGAGGAAGGACATTTCCATTCTGTCCTTTGCTGCCACTGTATCAGAGCAGGATCCAGGGTCCTCTGGGATCCTTTTGGAGAGGAGCTGCATGACTGCTGCTGCCAAGCTGTGTGTCTTTAATGCTCTTGGGCTCATTCCCAGCTATGAAGTCCAATCTGTCTTCCCTGCTTGCACCAGCAACACCCTTTGGCTCCTCAGCAGTCCTGAGCTCACATGGTTCCCAGGTCCTGCTTCCACAGCCAGCCATTCCTCACAGTAGCTGCCAAAGAAAAATGGTGACCTGTGCCAAGGAAAAATGACCTGTGAGTGCTGCCTCTGCACTGCCAGCACACTGAGAGCCAAACCTGGGCACAGTGGCTTGGTGAGCTGGCAGAACCAATGTGCTGTCTCAGGCTTTCAGCTGACCCAATCAGACCACCATGGCTGGAACAGAAGGTGAAGTCTAGCCCAGTCTGCTGAGAGGTGGAAGAGCACAACCCAAGAACAGAAGGACAGAGGTTTAAAATGCTGCTGTAGCTCACTGAAATCTCCAGAATGTGTGTGATTCTTCCACCCCAAAGATCCACAATCATTTCCAGCTGCCGAGCGTGCTGCGTGATTTATTGCCGTGCCTGCAAGATTTTGGCTGTGGTGAAACATGTTTGTGCGTTGCCTATAAAACAGCAAATCTGAAGAAAGGACTTTCTGGATGTGGTTCAGAGTGTGTAACAGAACCCAGATCGCCAGGTCCTTGCACACAGTACCACAGCAACGCAAACAGCCAGTACAAGTTTAATATCTAGCATACTCTATCTATTTTGCCCCTGAGCACCAGAGAGAGACTTAAACCACTGCAGACTGTAGTATTCATACACAAAGGGTAGAGTACTTAAGGAAGCAAATGCCAAGCCCCATTACATAGCCTAGTGCATCTTTTCTAAATTAAAACCTTTCCACAAGGCAGAGCACTAGCAAAATAGTTCTTCACAAAATATGTGGAGAGAGGAAATACGTCTTTCTTTCAAAAAATAAATACTATGAATGCAAATAGAAATCCAACTGTCTGTGCCAGATCTACAGCCACAAAAGCAGCTGGCTGACTACCATTCATGCTAAGTGTCCATATTCAAAATTAAGGTCCTTGTTGTAGCTTTCAGTGCTTTCTGCAGCCTGGTTGTTACAAAGATTCTCCTACTGGCATTATTGCCTTTTAAGCAGTCTACCCCAACCCAGTTACTGAAGGATTGGTACCATCCTCCCCACCCTTGGGACCTCCAGAGCAGACATCTGGTCTTGCTAAGAATGGGGGAGGGAGATTCCAAGGGCATTTCCAGAATATATGTGTTGTACAAGCCTGCAAATTCCTACTCTTGCATGTCATCTCCCAGTCTGATTTTCTTTCATCATTATTTTAATTCAGACAAGGTCCTATTATGCAGGAGTTGCACAAACACAGAAGGATAAAGACAGTCCCTACCTGGTAGATTTCATGGTCGAAGTTCTGCTCTGCCAGGGTCTTAATCAAGCATGTATGTTGCAAAAAATGCAAGGCTCTATCTCTTCCTTGGGTGTTGGAGAAGAATCACATCAGACGTGGGATGGCTTGTCAAGCAAGTAAAGAACTACAGATCATCTAATTTCACATTCCCCTCTTTCAACATATGCAAGATTTGGTTAACAGGAAGCTTTTCAGTTCCTTGGAGGGATGGAGTATTGTGAAAAGATAAAGGAGAAGTGACAAGGAGAAACAAAGTTTCCCAGTCATTCAGTTCCTCGAGATAAAGCCCGGAGAGGGATGCTCTGCAGGCAGGAGATGAGGAGGTCTGAGCTGTGCAGCTCACTCCACACAGTCCCCAGGTTCCTTTGCTCTGCAGGCAGGAGATGAGGAGGTCTGAGCTGTGCAGCTCACTCCACACAGTCCCCAGTGCCTTGTTCCCATGTGTGCCTTAGCAGTGCTCACCCCGTGTATGGCTGCTTTGGGCACTAATCCATCCTGGCTCCTCCCCTTCTCTCCCTTCTCTTGCCCTCCCTCCTTCCTCATCTCTAACTCCTTTAAGGTTTGTCTTTCCTGCTGCCATGTTATTTGTTGCTGACTTGGGACATTCTTTATGGCCCTTCATCAGGCTTCCCATTGCTCACACACTCTGCGTTGGTTTGGCCTGCTCTGCCTTTTGTCTGAGCAAAAACAAAAGTTTTATCTGTTGCCCAGAGACCATGGTGACTTCAGGGCTTTCCCGGTGCCAGCACCTAATTGCAAACAAATGGAAGTCCCCAGCTACACGGCCAGCAATACTGGGTCTTGGGTGGGAGGGCCTGATTCTGCTCAATCTGCACTGTGGGGCTGCTGAAAGGCTCATGATTTACAGCAATGTATCTCACATTGCCATCTGGCCTTCAGCAATCTAGCTGGCTTGGCAGAGAAGGCATAAAAGCCACACAAGGCTCGTGACATGGATATCTCTCATGTCTCGTTTTCCTTAATGTCAATGTGTAAAGGGGAGCTGACTGCAATGAACAACCTGTATACTCAGAAAGTCCTCACAAAGCACAGAAGTAAATGGCACAACATTTCCACTCCACTTCCACCTCTCTTTGAAACCCTCAAAGGGATCACCCCTCCATGGTGATGAGTGCAGAGAGAGGCATATGGAGCAGGGCAGCTGGAAGCATGTGGCTTCCATGCTGTGCACAGCATGTGCTGCCCAGTGCCCAGAGCTGCTTCAAAACTAGATTTTCATCCAGAAGAAAGAGGGAGACATTCCCAACACTCTCACTTTTGTTAGTATTCCAAAGCAGGACAGAAAAAGTCAAAATATCATGTTTGCTAGTGGAATGGACAGTTTGGAAAGGATTCTCTCAGGAAATGACAAAGTAATTTGTTCTGCTCAAATCGACCGAGAGTTGGCTTTGCCTACATGTCACAGTGACTGATGGAAGTTGAAGTTCCAGCAATCCACCCAACCCTGGCTTCCCCAGGCTGGCCTACATCTCCTACACTACTACACCTCTTCATGGCCCATCTATGACTTATTGGGACATGTCAGCCAAAGGCGTTTCAAGGGGTTTACAGTTTCTTCACAGCACCAAGCTCTGTGATACTGAGAGCATGAAGCAGAGTCTGGGAGTAGGTCAATTTAATCTGATGTCTTTGTATTATGATTTGATGCCCAGCAGAGAGTATACAAATTTCTGCAAACTTTCATTGAAAAAATTCTATTTCATGAAAGTTATTTGTAATTGCATGAATGCTCCAGTAGAAGATTCTCAATTGTTTCTAAGTTTTCTGAAGAGTCATCAATTATCTGCAGTTTATTGTTTTGTTTGTGCTCTTCAGCATATTCACTCAGCTGGGGAATCATTCTCTGGTATTGATCAGCAGATAAACAATGCCAAATCTTGCCAGCATTATTTCTTCCTCCTGTACTCAAATGCCTCCTTTCCCTTGGAGGGCATCCCACCTCTCATGTACAGATGAAGTACACATTTCACATGAACAGATCACTCCTGGGGCCTGTCCCCTCCTCCACCTGTGCCCCACAGCACCTGCATGGGCTTTTCTGGGGGTCTGCACAGGCTCACCCCGAGCAGCAATCCCTCCAGCCCGTGGGAGGGCAGGTAGCAGAGAGAGTAAAGGAAGGATTGTTCTTGCCTGCTGTCTCACAAACAGATCTGGACACAATTTTTTTTTGTCAATTTGATTTTCTTGGAATCCAAACATTCAATGGGAACATTGCCATGTTAGTTAAACTTCAGTGGGAAAGTCCAAGTGCTCTGAGGTAACTTTTTCATTTTCTCTCAATAGTTCTCAATTGTTTCATTTTCATAATATTGAAACCTGTAGTTCTGATGAGGTAGAATTTCTTGTTTTGACTTCACTATTTCAAACATGATCTAATAATATAACAGAGCAATGCAACATCAAAAGTAGATGTTTTTATCTTTTAGAAATTAAATATATTCCCAAATTAAATATTTTTTGTGGAAATAGTCTTCCTGCAATAAGTTATGATGACTGACTTCCCCTGAGTCAATTAGTAATGGAAACAAATGGCAAAACATGAGCAGTACTCAGGAAAAAAGTATTTCTTTTTTTGATCACTTCTAGCAGCCATGGTTTAGGGAAGAGGAACTTTAGAGGAACAGAAGACCAGTTTATCCCTGCAGCCATAGCAAACTCTGAGGGGTCCCTGCAGTGCTGCTGGAATCTGTCCCTAGCAGCAGGGAGCCTTGGTGGTTAGAAGGTGAAGGTATGAGAGTATGAGAGTGCCCCAAAACAATGTTCTGGCAGCATCAGTGCCTGGAAACCATGGAAAGCAACATGTGCAGCAGCCAACCTGGATGAGGCTTTCATGTACATTCCCCTTCAGGGGCTGTTCTGCGATGGGTTTGAATTAGACTGAAGTTATGAATCCATAAATGTGGTATTTTATGTCATTATGCCTGTTTTGTATTAAACTTCGGCAGCCTTTTGTTTCCCTTGCCTCCTCCCTCCAGACCCCCCTTCTCTCTCTGTTTGCCTCTTTCTCACCATTTGTGC
The DNA here is from genome assembly GCF_027887145.1 of Ammospiza caudacuta. NCBI lineage: Eukaryota > Metazoa > Chordata > Aves > Passeriformes > Passerellidae > Ammospiza > Ammospiza caudacuta. The sequence continues at coordinate 21,851,364 of NC_080601.1, read as the reverse complement.
ACTGCCTTGACAGCATCAGAAAAAAGGTAGGACAGTCAGGAGAAGAGGGGAAGGATGAGATGTTCTTCCACCTTCACAATATTTGGGGTCTCAGTGGGGAGTGAGCTGAAAGAGTGGAGAGATTTAACCAGAGGAAAAGGCAAAACCTAAGATTATAAATCTTGTCAATCTAAGAGATAAGGAAGAATATCTACAGGCAAAAAATAGTGGAGATATCTTCAGATTTCCTGTGGGGAAGGAGCCCATGTTCAGGTGTGCACTGTACATGACCTCTAGTCCTTACTGGTCTGTAAAGTCAGGACCCAGACAGCACAGACACACACGTTCTGTGCAGGATGGGAATGTGGGTCACCCATGGCGGGCTTTTCCCATTTCTTTGCATCCTGAATAAATACTTTTTAATGCAATTTTATTCCAAACTGAGAAAAGTATTTTTCTTTTATTTTTACCTGTCTCCTGAATTTGCTGTATCTGTGAAACTGCTTTGAAAGCACTATATCTGTATAAGAAGTCATATACAGGATCTAATTCTTGGGGTTTTCTAACACAGAGAGTTTATCTCTCGCACAACTGTATGAGTTTTCTCATCTTACACACCAGGCTCTGTAAAAGCAAAATCAGATCCAAGTGCCTGCTAGACTTTTTGTCTATCTAGAAAAAAAGGCTTAAAAAAAGTTCTAAATAGTTTCAGGTATGTGGATTTAATGACATGGGGAACAAAGCTTGTGGACTTATTTTGGATTATACTCTATAACCAAGACTAGAACTTTGCCAAGTATCCTCCCCCTGGACTTTTCATCACTTTGCTTTACTTGTTACTTAGGACTTGTGGATCCTAACTCTTTGAACACTTGCCTTCAGAGGAATGAAATTAGATTATTAGTAGCTTTCATCCTGCAGTTCCAGTTGTTCAGACTTTGGCAAATGTCCTTCCACAGAGGAGGAACCTTTGTGACCTGCAGGGTAAAATGCAGGGAAGGCTGATGAGACATAGCCCACACTAATTCACCACGATGAGTAACTAAACAAACCATTATAAATGAAAGGTTTGCTGTTTCTGAGCCCAGAGGTGTGCCTGATCTCCAGGGTGGATGGGTGTCATCACCTTCTCCACAGCCCTGGGAGCAGTGCTCAGCACTGGATCATTCTCAGCAGATTGTGCAGCAAAATATCCCAGAGATGGATGATTCTGGGGGAGGAGGTTGTGTGGCTTTGGGGTTTGTTTTTTCTGCTGTTTTGTTTGTTTTGGATCTTTATTTATTTATAAGGGAGAGTTGTGCTATAGAAAAGAAGCATTTCTAGGTAGGTGCTGGTAAGTTGCAGTTAGGGAAGAGTTTCACTTCTGAGAGGGTGGGATTTGCTTAGGTGGATGCCACAAACCAGCAGGGATGTGTAAGAACAATTTGCTCCCACCCTGCCTCTTTGAGGGGCTGCATCTTCAGCAGACTGTCAGATCAGGTCTTAAATGTCTCTGCATTGTTTCATCATTTCTAATTAACCTTAGGTGCTCTGCTCACATGAGTTTCTAGGGAAGACAGGATCTGCTTTTCTAATACATTGTCCAAACTTGCATAGGCAAATGACTTTCAAGAATTGTTTGAGGAAGTAATTTAGGAAAACTCCTACAGAAATGAGGTGCTTCATTTCCTACAGAAATGAAATGCTGCACTCCACCATGCTGCAGGGCAGTGGAAGCCTGTCCTCCCTCAGAGATGTCTTCTCCTGGAAGCTGTCCCAGAAGCAGGTAGGAGCATCCAGGGTTGTCTGGCAAAGGTTTCTTCCAATTCTTCACAGTTCTGCAGGCATAAATCACCAAAGGCCCCTTTGGTAGAGTCCAAACCCCTCTGCTTCAGAAAGGTCAGTTTGCAGCATGGTCTGAATGACATCTCCCATGGCAGACTCACCCAACAGCTCCTTCTGGACCTCCCCTGCCACTGGGAGGTGATGCTTGCAAGTCTGGGATGCTGCAGGAGAGGCAGTCAGCTCAGATGGTTGGAAGGCAGGGTGAGCTGATCAGACTCCTTGCTTTGCTGAGTCACCACACAAATATTAAGCTCTTAAAATGTCCTTTATGTATTTCCAGTGGGCTGGAACACCACCTCTCATTCTCTCTGAAGAACTACCCAAATGCTCATGTTATAAAGAGGCTGTTATGTATGAGATAAACAGGAACTAACACAGCACAAACCATCAGCTGGGGACTGCCCATTTTGTATTCACTGAAATCCAGGGAATATTTACTATGGCTTCTCTTCCTCCAAGAAGAAGAAGAACAACATTGCAATAGCATGCCTGGTTGTTCTAAAATTTATTTGTAATGTCACCTGCTTGCAAGTGCTGCCATGCCAGAAAGGGTGCAAACACAAATCAGTGGGCGAATGAAAGGCAGAGGATTGGGTCCTGGGGACAAACATGGAGACCAGCCCTTCTCTTTGTTTTCACAAGTGCAAGTGTCCCTTCAGGGTGCCTGAACTAAGCACTGCAGAGCAAAGGACACAGCAGCCCAAGGACAGCAGCAGTGTAGATATGAGAAATAGATTTGCATCCAGCTTCTGGGCGTTGCTGGTTGTCCCTGGTCATGCCCAGGTCTCTGTTCCCATTTCAGCACAGACCCAGGTGCCGCAGTTTCTTGCAACAAGCATCTCCCTCCAAACACCCAAGCTGGGGTGAAGAGACACCTCCTTCTGCACAGTCACAGCCCATGCAACAGTGAGACCATGGCAGCCCTGGCACATGCAGAGCAGGGGCAGCAATCAGCAGGTGCTGCACCTCGAGTGGGAGATGATGAGACAGGGCAGGGACAAGGATCTGAGCACGCTGCAAGTGGCACAGGAACTGACTTTTCATTTGGCATGTTGGCTTTCAAGTCACCTTGTAGCTTCAGTTCAATTTCCTCTGGACTCAACTATTATGAACATTAAGAAAACAAACCAAATAAAGAAGCAATTCTGAGTTTATTGCTCTGAAATTTGCATACATATATATAAATTTTAGCAGGGCCACTGCACAATTCAACACTCGCTGCTCATTCAGTTGTAAATAAACAGGAAACTATAATTCATTCCCTTTATTTATAATTTCACTTTTCTAAGTGAAATGTACATATAAAAGTCATAAGTGTATTGATACATACATAAATTTGCTTGTATCTGTATATTTGGATGTATATATTACGTATAATCCATTTTACCTGTGTAAAAAGATGTGTGTAAAAGCCAGCCAGCAACCTAACAGGCCAATAAAATCACACTCCAAGTGTTCCAGCTAGAAAGCATAGGGAGTTTTATTAAATCTTTTATTGAGCTTGGCATGCAAATCACCCCTTACCCAGTGCTACCCATAATATTAATCAAGAAATAGCACTGCAGAGAATTTGAGATAGTTTATTCCTTGTAAGGGACACATGAGAAGTGTATGAGCCCTTCCAGTGGCAGCACAGGGGACACTGCAAACACCCAGGCAGAGCTATGCTAGAGGTCTGCTGGAAATTTAAGGGTTTTCTCATTGGAAAATTGAAACTCTGTGAAGATCAAAGCCTTTTCAGGAAACAGATTGATTTTGGCATCATCTTCCCTCTGGGAAAAGTGAAGTGAAATGGTTTGCTTGGAATCCTCAGTTGTGTCTCACTCATGCCAGTCATTCAGTGCCTCGCATAGTTTTCTTTATTGAGAGACGTTGCATCAAGGCTGTGGTCACAAATTACACTGCAGGCTGGGATGGGGAGACTATCTGGGACTGGATTCAGTACAGCAGGACTGGGGAGCTGCAAAAAACCACAAAGTTTTGCTGCAGAACGGGCAGAGAGCATCATGTCAGCCAACAGCAAACAGCTCTGCATTGCTGAAAAGGGCTCCATAATTGATTTCTCACTCTCCATCGCCGTTTTTCCTCACAGTGATGCATGAAACTGTAGAAAATACCAGATTTGCCTGAGGGAGACTGCAAATCTCAGTTAGGCTCTAGCTGATAAGGCATTTGAAGAATTATATTATCCACATATTTTTTAAAAGCTCACTTAGCTTAGAAGTAAACAGATGATGTAGGAGGTCATTATTTCACAAACCCATATACGCAACTGCTAGCAAATTGACTAATTATGCTCTGAGCTAGTTTACATGTGCATAAGGAGCAAGCACCATCTACTAGCCCTGTGTGGGCAGAGAACTACTGAGTTATTGCAATATTTTGGCTAAGCTGCACTCAGCTGTTGTTTCCCAGGTTAATGTAATCATCCTCAAGAAGTGCACACAGAGGAATTGCATTCAGGCACAACCTAGCACAGCCAGACCAAAGAGATGTTCTCAGGCTAGATTCTATTTCCAGTTCTGGTCTGCCCTGCACATGTGCTAAGCAGCAATCCTTCTCAGTTTTTTCTACCATTCCTTTATCCCTCCTCCTTTACAGGTCTGACAAAATTGCTATAAAGGCCCTTAATGCCCCCAGCTATGCCCTTCCATTTTGGACTGTAGACTGGCAGGCAGGGACAGGCAGAGAGGAGCTGTAGAGAGAGTTGCAGTGTGTGACACTGTCTTGCAAACCTGCTCTTGTGCAGATGCTGCCAGCTGGGCTGGGGCCAGCGGGGTGAGCTGTGACTGCCAGGGCTCTGCTGTGTCACTCCCAGACACTGGCTGTGATTTCTCCTCCTCTGGGGTAAGTATGTGCTGGCAACAGCCACTCCACATCTGTCCCTCACTGCTGCACGGTGTCAGTTGTCCTTTTTTCAATGAACACTACCAAAGCACAGGGGATTGAAATTATCTGCACATTTGGCTGGATCCAAGTTTCAGATGGAAAAAAAACAAAGCAAATTTCAAAAGTACTTCAGCACTTCAGGTTGCCATTTTAAAATTAAAATACTTTCCTTTTTCTTTCTAAAGGAGCCTTGCTAAAATACTTTCCTCGTCTAAAAGGTAATTGAAACAGTAAGATAATTTGAGAAAAAACAAATGGTTCCGTGATGATTATCTTTTTTTTTTTTTACTGTTCTATTACAGTTCAGTTCAATCCAAATCAATTATCTCATCCCTTCTCTAAGTTTCCTAAATCAGCTGCCAAAGCCTCAGTCTCTTTCCAGTTACTTTCCATCCATACTCTCAGTCAATATCCTCTTCCTGTTCTCACCACTTACTGTTTATTGAGACTGGATCACTTTGCTCCTCCTGTGATCTATGTGTCCCTTCACCCCCAACCTCCTCAGTTTCCTCAAATGGTTGTTCCTGAGGCTGGAGGGTTTTTAGTATCCCTGCTCTAATCTGGGTATCAGGCTAGAGCAGAGTGTGTCTTCAGGAAAGGCCATTTACAGGAGATCCTTTCACTTGTGACTAGGATAATGGCCAAAGTTCCAGCTGCTGTGGCCTGGAACAGCCCCAATCCCTTCACGTGGGTCTGAGGTGTTTTACATGCCTCTGAAGGGGTGGTTCATCCAGAAAGAACACAAGATACTCTACAGGGGGAGAGGTGAGCATTGCCTTGCCTGTGGCTGATGTGCAGCCAGCTTTGTTCTGTCTATCACTTTTATTAGACTTGCTTTCCTCACAGGCAAACCCCTTGCAGGCCTTGTGTTTGGGTAATCTGCTCTTCATCACCCTGCGTATTTCAATCCACATATTTACACGGCTGAGGCTGTGTGAGAAATTAGATCCACTCACCCCACATCTGTACTCCCACTCTGGAAAGTATTTCACTGCTGGGCTGTCAGGAATCATTACAAACCTGAGGAACAAATACCCTCGTACGAATGCCTGCAGGCCCAGAGATGATGTACGAGCTGTGATAGGCCCTGTGCCTCCCCTGGTGCTCAGAACACAGCTCCTCTCTGGAAGGAGGATGCTCATTGCTCAAAAACACATCTGCACTCAGGGATCAGAGGGTGAGAAAGCCCTGAGCCTCCCATTGCTGTGCGGCGCTCCATGGCCTGTGCAAGCCAAGGCACTCCAGCAGAGCTAGAACCAGCGCTCCCATTAGGTTGTGGGACGCTGCAGCAGGAACTCCTGGCCCTGATGGATGGCATCTTGCTTTGCAGGGTGACCCTGTGGGCTGGGGACAGTGCTCCCCTGCCAGCTGCTGCACTCTGCTGTGAGTCTATGGGACACGTGTGACAGTGTCACCTGCAGTGCCAGCTGGTGTTCAGCACACACTCACTCCACAGCTACTGCTGCCATCAGGATGCCTCTCAGGGCTTCCTGAAGGCCTTCTCCTCACCTCTAGGGTAAAATATGGATGACAGCATGTCCTCACCTCACAAAGGTGTTAGAAGAATAAATGTCTTAATGTAAGAATCCTAAAGTATCTGAGTGTTTCAAACAGATGCAACTTCTGTTGAGACCCAGCTAAGCAAGGCATGAAAATGATGTGTGTCTTTTAAATACACAAAACCAGTCCTTAATATTTTACTTTTGCTCTTCCAGTTAATTTTTGATGGGTAAAATCCATGTCAACAATTTTTTATTCTAATAACTGTGTTTAAAAAAGAAGCAGTTGGAAAATGTAAATAGCAGCGAGAGGAGATCCTGCTTGATTACTCCTCAGTGTCCACTTCTTCAACATGAAGAAATTGTGGAAAGCAATTTTCAAAGCAAGTAGTATTTTTAATAGAATTTAAATAATTACTTTTTTGGGAGAAGGGCACAAAAGCAAAAAATAAACATCCACCAAAGTGAAGATGAATGCAGGAACTCCTCAGGGATCCCAGGGCTGCGGTGGCTGCATGGTCTCCCTCAGCCTTGGTGGCTTGGGGGGCTCCCTGGCAGGGCCTATGGTGGGACAGCTCTGGCTGGGTGGCTGCACAGGCATCCAAACAAGAGTTCTCAACTATCCTGAGTCCCACAGCCCAGCACACCTCTGCCCTGAGCCCTCCCTCCTCCTCACCTGGCTCGGGAGGGAGAAAAGGAGCTTAGGAATGACTGGGAGGGGTTCATGTACAGTGACTCTTGGTTTCCACCAGCACATGAAATCCAAGCCTTCTTTTTCTATGGCTGCCCTTTGAGGAGTTTCTGTGGTTTATGTCAGCTCGTGGGTGACACAATGTCACATTCAGAATTAATGAGGCCAGGGAGGCCAGGAGAATGTCATTAGACTGAATGCAAATGCAGTGCTCAGAGCTGGCCCAGACCTTTGCCCCAGCACCAAATGAATTCAAGGCTAAAACTTGGAGCAAATAGCCCAGGGCATGACCCAGTTATGGTTCACACTAAATCCAGGCCTTGAACTTGGGAAAACCTTGTTATTTTTTACTTTTGATTTTCATGCACTACTTATTTTCTGTCTGAATGCCAGATATGAAAGAAGAAATGCAGAAATCCTGCAAAGGAGGTCATTCTTCAGCTCCCACCAGTCAGACCAGAAGGGAAAACAGCTAAAAAGTCTAGATGTATTTGAAAAATTTCCAGCATTCATTTGCTGAGTCTTCAAATCTGGATCAATTCCCAGTGATCATCCAATCTGCTAGGTCTTTCATGCAAATTGGTCTCAGCAAGTTCTACTCCATCACAAAAAAAGACACCCTATCCCTAGGGCTGAAACAAATGAGAATGGAAATAAATATTCACAGTGAACCTGTGCACATGGTCTTTAAGTAGCTTATTGCCTTTGAAATGAATTCAGAGCAGCCATAGCCTCCAGCCAGCCCACAGGTTCTTGTGTTGGGTAGGTGGGCAGAAAACATGCTTAACCCTTATTCTGAAATGGAGCAAAAGCCAAAATAAATAAGCCAAAGAGAAGAAATACTGAAAAACAAAGATGAAAGGGGAGGACAGTCCAATGCAGATTTTTTAGACATGAAAGTTCCTGGTGACAAACTTTGGCCAAAGGCTTCACTTTCAAAATGTATTTAAAAAAATGCCATACCTTCTGTGACTTTTTATTTGCTATAAAAGCACCAGGGTTAAGCTTACTTTTCATTTCTGGTTGGTGATGTCATTTGATTTCTTTCTTTTCCCCTTCCTAGGCAGGCTGAATACTTTCTATGATGAAATACTAGTCTTTTCCTTCCCAGTATAATTTCTTTCCTTCCCCACTTAGAAAGGTCCATTGCTGACCCAGAGATGAGCATATGTTCCCAGAGCATCCACAACTCCTACTTCAGCATCCTCACTGAAACTAAACTGCAAAATGCAGAATTAAAATGAGGTTCAGATTTCAGCTCTGCTGTTTGGAAGCTGGGCTGACTTTTAAAAGTGCACAAAATGAGGACTGGGTCATAGTGCTCCCAGCTGGCAGATACCAGGCTGTAATAGCTTTGCCTAGCACTGCCCTCCATAAAGAAATCCTGTGTCCAGAGACCTATTAAGTGAATAACTCACTGCACAATGAAGCAGGGTCTCTCTGTAAGCCCTGCATAAAGCTTGCATCTGCACATATCTTTCTTTCTCTTGGGTTGGTTTTACTCCTGATGGCTTATTGCCAGTGCAGGGTTTGCTAGGGAAATTCACATGGGAATAATTTTGAAAGCCTAAAAATCAATCATGAATTTAAGCTTCCCCCATGGCCCCACTCTTTCTGTAGGAATAACACCCCTTCACCACCCTCCCTTCTCCTCAGTTTGCATTGCTCTGGTAAGTTATTTATCAATAAAAATTCCACAGCCAACACATAATTGGATTTCTATAAGAGCTTTCAAAACTGAGCTGCACTGAGTTGCAAGAGGCAGACAATTAACTTGACAGAGGAGTTAGCACTTCAGTCTTGCATCTGTTTTCACTGCCTGCTTCTTTCAGAGCAATCATTTTCTCATTTTATTCTGGTTGTGCAAGAAGCAGGTGAAAACAAGCCAATTTCTTTAGCAGCCAGCTCTGGTGGTTGGCTGATACTCATTGGAGGAACAGTCAGGTAAAATGCTGGAAACGTCTTCTGGCAAGGGGTTTCAAACTGGTGATTAATGGGAAGGGGGTCAGGTAAGAGAAGAGCATATAAGAGGCTGCAGAGTTATTTAAGGGTACCTCTCAGCTGGAAAATACAGTGTCACAGGTGAGATGGGAAGAACAAATAGTTTGGGCTTTACCCCCAGCAATAACACCTGTCTGGACCAGAGCAGCTTCCTTCTGATGAATGGTGTGAAACACAAATTCAGAGCACTGCATCCTCCATCTGCCACCAGAGAGTTTCCCATAGCACAGGACAGACATCCAAACTGCTCAAACCAGCTAGGCAGGGAGAGCAGCTCAGCAAAGCAGCATTTATGAGCCTTTCCAGGTTGCTTTCTACTCCTTTCCTTTGCTTCATTTTTCCAAGCCTTTGTATTAGAAGGGCAGAGGGGGCTTCACTCTTCCCTGAGGCAAGTAAGTGATGCAGATGGAGATGGGGATGCAGATGGAGATGCAGATACTGATGCAGATGCAGATAGATGGCACCAGGAGTCTGACTGCTGTCCCCTCCCTCAGTGCCTCTCACAGTGTTCTCATGCCTCCCAAAGGGCCTGCATAGCCCAGGGGCAGAGGTTACCAAGCAGGTGGATTTTTAGCTGTAAGGAGCACAGGCAATGCAGGCTGGTGCATGGCTGGTGAAAGGCCAGTGTCACTGGCAGCACTTCTCATCAGCATCACAGCTGGCAGTATTACCAGACATTAATGTCACCCTTGCACAGTGTCCTGCAAAAGACCAAGGTCCTGCACTGCTAGGCTGTGCAATGAGCTTCCTGACTTCATTACATGTTGGCAAGAGAGCAGAAGCAAGGCTGGGAGTTAGTTTGTGCCACTGGGTAAATCCCTCTGGGCTCACAAGGTGATCCCTCCCTTTACCCACAAGTGCAGTTCTCTCACCCAAGGCAATTCCTGCCCTGCTGGGGCTGGGCTGGGCTCCATTCCAGAGAAGCCCCAGCAATGTCTCCATTCTCTTGCAGTTTGGTTCACCATGGCTGTCAGCTGCTCCCCTCTCCAGCACCTCTTCCAATAGTTGTTCTTTGTCAATCCAGGAATGAAGGTAACAGAAGTCCTCCTCTACTGAGGGCTCTTCCTAAACCCTCGAGGCATTTACTTCCCTCTGCCTGTCAGGTGCCATGCTCCCAGATCTCTTTTCCATCTTGCACAGAGCAAGCCCATTCATGAAGCCCTGGCAAGGGCTGGGTCTGAGTTTGATTTCCTAGCTGGCAGCACAAGGAGTGCACTGCTTGGGGCTGCAGGGATGTGCAGGCATTTCTGATGAAGCAGCTGAAGTTACAGATCAGATTCAGGTCTAAACCAAAGTTTCAACTCAAAACAGTTCTGAAATGAAGCTCAGGACTGAACTGGGCTTAAAGCTTGGTTTGATTCCTACCATGAAAAGGAGCCAGAGCTCAGCACCATGAGCACCTTTGGAGATGGGCTGCCTTGAACCCTTTAAATGAAACATGAGCTGCATTTTTTAGCTTTCCTCTCTGAGGTCTTAGAGCTGCACTCCTGCAGAGCTTGAGGTGGATGGTCTGCAAGCCGCTGTCTTGGCCTGGGCCACCCACCTCTGTGTCCTTCTGCTAGCAGTGACCAAGGGCAAGGCCAGTTCTGTTGCAGGAAACCTAATTGCTTTACAATTTGCTTCCTGTTTGAACAAAACCAGCAGGCCAAATTACTAACCATTTTAAAGAGAAAGAATTTAATTAGGGATATGGAAACAACATTTTTGAGGCATTCAATAAAAAAAAAACAAAAAAAACAAAAAAAACCTGATGAGAGCAGTTTTTCCATCTCAAATGAATGTTTTGAAACAAAATAACTTTATTTTGGTCCAAAACTCAAGTGGAGGCAAGTTTTCTTTTTGCTTTATTTCATCTCCCTGGAATATTGAAAAACATCTGTCACAATGGCCAGGTCCCTTTTTCCTCCCCACAAATATTACTTTCACTTGAAACCACATTTTCTGATAGAAAAACTCAGGCAAAAGAGTCTTTGTGAGAGTGGACACGGAGCTGTCTGAAAATGAGCCATAATTCATGGAGAACTTCTGCAGCCATTTGAGCTCCCCTCAGTACACAGGCTGGTAAAGAGAACATAAAGAAAGGCCTCCTGCCCCCTCCTGCCCCGGCAGATGGAAATAATCTGCGCTGTTTACGGATCATTTTACAACCTGGGGAAATCAAGCAGGTGGTGACACTGTTACCTTTAGCCGGACTTTAAAGCAGTTGTGGTCCCCACGGTGCCCAAGGGCAGCTCTCCCCCCTCCCCCGGCGGAGGCAGACAAAGGTAGCAGCGGGTGGGTGGGTGATGCAGACGTGTCCTGCAGCCCCTCTGTCCTGCAGGGACACCCCAGCCCCCAGTGTGTGCCCTGCCTGCCTTCCAGGGGCTGGGAACAGCCTTCACTGCCTTTTCACCATCCACAGCAAAACCCAGAGACAAGGCTAGAACACAAACGCTGCTCCCAGTCTCTAAGCACAGCTCTTTTCTGCCTGATTTCAGCATGGTGATTTGCAGTCTAGAATTGTTATTTTTGTTACTGTAAGATTCTGGTTGGATATAAGACTATTCCTTCTTCCCTTGCAAAGGATTTTATTTTACTTATTCATATATTTCTGGCAGGTCAGAAGGCATGGGTTAAGCTATACAGTGATTTTCAAGTGAGACCACTCAGCTTTGGCAGGGTCTGTGCTCCCCACCCCTGGTCCCAGTGTTTGATGAGGTTCAGGTCAGGGATGACTCGTGCAGAGAGGATGTATAGATGAGGTGATCTGGAGCCTGCTTATTCCTTTACTAAATTATCAGAAAAGATTTCAAAGGTCCCTCATCTCTGCCTTGCCTTTGTTTCTGAAATATCCCTTGAGATCTGGAGAAAGAAGTCAATTGTGTTTCATAAAAATACCACTTGGCTTTGTGAAAAAAATATTGTAGTTTTCTTCTTTTCTTCTGTTTTTCAAGAAGATTCATGGAAAGGGACAGAAAAAAGTAAGAGGGCTTTTTAAAAAGTGTTTTAAATAAAAGTTTCAGGTTTGTATTTCAGTTTTCAAAAAAACTCCCCTACATCTGAAGCAGAAAAATAAAAAAGAAAGAAATATCGGGGAGGGAGGATACAGGGGAGAAGAAAAGTCACATTTGTCCCTGTCCAAAATGAAAATCTAGTTTGAACAGCAAACATCAAGTAATCAATCCATCTGCCTGTCATTCCCTTCCCAAACACATTAAAAAATGAAACCTTTGTTGGCACAGGATTTGTCAACACACATTATGTTGCTTTAAGGGAACATGGAAGTGGTACATATCTCACACAACTGCTGAATATTGTTTTCCTTGTAGAAATGCACCTTCAAGCTGGATTGCTCATTCCAGGAGCCATCTGGGGATATGTTGTGCCAAAGTAAGACATTTTTATTTTGATATAATCTCATTCACATAGAAAATTGCACATCTCATCCATAAGCAAAAACGCCACATACCTGACCAAAGCTGTTGTGGGGTTACAGAGCTGGCCTTGAAATGAGTTAGACTTGCTACAGAAAAAGTGACCCCTTGGTGAGGGCCCAGTTTCCAAGCCCCTCAAACCATTTCTGAATGCAGCAAGGCTGCCAAAGAAGAAAGTGCTCTTTTAGTTAAAGTGCTCTTTGAGTTTATGATTCTATCAGTACCAGGATGCTTGCTGCACTGACCTCCTACTCCTATCTCACACAGCTCCAACAGAAAAGCATTAGGCCAAAGAGTATTTCCTTGTAGTGAAAGGAAAGCTGTCAGGCTGAGAGTAACAACACAGTGCCAAGAATGGGCTGCTTGATGTGCACAGCCTGCAGGACTGCTCCTTTCAGCACTGCTGATAGGATGGACAATAATCCACTCAATAGCATGGAGCTATTGCTTTTATCACTGGGGACACTGTCCCAAAAGGAAGCTCTGGAATCACAAGTGTGATTAGAGGCAGGAAGAGAGATTACAGCCTAGGAAATCATGTTGAGCAAGAAGACACTGAAAATAGTGGGACTTGCTTTACAGCAGAGATTAAAAAATAGGAATGTTGTAGAAGTAGACAGGACTGTGAGAGCTGTATAGAAGCCAGATCATCACAGAGCTTCTGTTGCTGTGTCTCTTAACACAGGAACATCCTGGATGTGCACATATACACTGTGGAATTGAGTCATAACATTTGATTGTATCTAGAGCGATGGCTTCTCCACATGCTGCATTTGATGCCTGGAGATAGAGAGGTTCAGGGTAAAATAGGATGCTCCTCAAAGCTATGGGAATATTCACTATTATATTAATGCATTTTCATAAACAAGAGTTTGGGGACAGTTATAATGTTGGCAGACAACTGCTAATAAAGTAAATTAGTAAGCAGGCTCCCCAGCGGGCAGTTTCCCTCTTCCTTAGGAGCACCTGGTTCTGAATATAACCAGAGTTGGGATATTGATGCAGATGTCTCAGGCAATTTGGCAAGCCTCAGGTTTTCCCCTTCTGAAATTACTCCTTTAAGTCAACTAAGGTTCAAAATGCTCAGTTTTCTGTCTTCTCTCCTCTGAATTTTCTCAATATCTACTGCTGATTTCCTTACACAGGGCTGGCGTTAGCATGCCAGGGTCCTCTAACCTCCATCCATGCTCCTGTGAACTGCAAAGTCTGAGCTTAGGGAGAGTATTTTTATACAGAATTTTGTTTCTAATCAGGCTTCATTTGCAGCATTTCCAGAGGAGTCACAAACCTCTGGAGGAAGTTTGGACTTGAGAGATTTGTAGCTGCATTTTGCTCACTGTAGAAGTTGAAATAACTTGGATAAACACTGGCTAATCAGTACAACTCCTTGTGCTTATCTGCCACAAACCCAGGCTGCCTCCTCACTACTATTTCTCCAGCACTAGTTTTCACCAGACATAATCACAAACATTCCTATTTCCTGATAACATGCAGAGGAGCAGAGTTGATTCAGAAAAGTTTTTTCATGCAGAAGGGGCTGCTGCATGTGCCCACAGCTGATGTTTCAAGGGGCTTGCCAGAGTCAGTTTGAATTCAAGCTCAGCTGAGAGATAGGGAGTGAGGAAGCGTGACTTCTGAAGAGCAGAGATAGCCTGGGATAAGCACTTGTAAGCCACTGAAGTAGGTCTCTTGAATTTCTCTTCCCAATGGCACTCTGAAGGGTGTGCATGAGATGGTGACACAAGAGAAATGAAGAACTGGCTGGAGGAGTTGCTGAACAGATCTGGACTGTAGTGGATTTTTGGTGAGCTTGGTACATTCAGCACATTTTGGATTTGTAGAGGGAGCAGAATTATTTTAGGAGTTTTCTTGTGCTGAGGGAAAGATCCCTGATCTCTGGTGGGCTTTGCCCACACCAGACACAGATCCAGGTCTCTGCTGCCATGGCTGGGTGAGCACTCTCACCTCCCCTCTCCCCTCCTCCTTCCATCCCTGTCTCCACCTTGAGTTGCCTTGCAGTGCTGTCAGCCCATTCTCCCTGCAATCTGGCTGGGGAATCCTGGGCTCCTGCAGGCACAAATCAGAAATAATCCCAGGTTAGCAGAGTGCAAGGTTGGCACTCCCAGGATGCTGCTCATGCTGGTTTGGACCACACCTGCCAGCTCCACATCAGATAGACACCCTTGGACATGGAGAACACTGGAGAATAAATGCTAGAGTGCAGGAGATAAGATTGCATGTTCACATACTTTAATTTACATCAATTTCCAGTTCTCCTAGCTTTTTAAAGACATTTCTGTTTATTTCTTTTCTCATGTTACCAGTGACATTAATAGTTTAGCAGCAGCTGCTGCCAAAAGAATGATCCTGTTTATAGGCCCAGTGAAGAATGACCTTTTACATTATTGGAGATAAATAAATCTTTGTTCCCCAAGCAGAAGAAATTATTTCATTCAGTAAAGTAACTAAGCAAAGAAATGTCTTCTCTCAAAAGTGTTCAAGAAGTGCTAGTAATGCAGAATGCAATCGCCACAACAGATTTATTTAGCCCTTTTCCCTCCATCACTTGTCATATACTTTTAAAAATAAAATGACTCCCAAAGGGGCCAATTCACAAGACATTTATACAAAAGTTATGTCCAGCCAAAGCAGATGGAATGCAGATAGTGCAGGATATGACAGGGAAGCAGATGTTTTCTAATAATTCCTGCATCATTTCTGGTCACTGGCCAGTTGTATTGGGATTACCCAGTCCCCACACAAGCAGCATGGCTTTGCACTCTGCAGACACACTTGGTAATCCAGATGCCTGCTTGGAAGAAAAATTAGGAATCTCAGCACTGGTATTTTTATGATACCTGGCTGTAGCACCTCATTTAATTGTTAAAAAGGGGGAATGAGTATTGGAACTTAAATCCCACTTTTCACAGCCATCTCCAGCCCTGGTATGGCTGCTCTGGAGCCCTCTCCATCTCCAGGAGAGGTGAGCAGCCCTGCAGAGCTGTGTGTGGTTTCTAGCTGGCTCCTGGCCATTGTATTTCAATCCTGCCCTGGGATAATATAATTTTTGCATGCTCACTGGCATTTCTAAGTCACTCTTTGAATTCTATTAAATTGTTTGGGGCTTTTTTGCCCCTGAAAACTGAATAATTCTTCTACCTGAATTCTGAGAAAAAAAAATTCACTTTTATCTTCATTTAGACAGTAGATATGATCCAAATGTTTTCTAAAGGAGCAACATTTATTCCAGACAGACCTGCTGTGAAATCCCTCCATTCATTTACATCCATACATGCATATGTGGAGACAGACATGCAGAGATGCCCATTTACATCATCCATCTCTGCATCTATATACCTTCAGACATAATGCACTGCAAAGATATGCAGAGACAGCTCCACGATGCTTTAGCCCATGCTGTCATGGAATCAAACCACAATGACATTTCCTGAGTTAAGGCAAAACTGCTTTCATTCAAGATGTTCTGTGAATTAGAAATCCCACTCCCTGTGACCTGCATTTTACTGTATGAAGGTTCCTGTTTATTTGCAGTAAAGTGGAACCTGAACTGGGCAAACAGATTTGTGTTTTTTTCACAAGCTCCTAGGCAGGTTTGTGCCTCCTGGGCAGGTTTGTGACTCCTAGGCTTAAGGCCTTGTGTTGTGGTGTCCCTACACCAGTCCTCACATAGCTGGTCCCAGCTGTGCCTGCAGGCACTCCACTCAAACATCAAGGCTGCAGAGCTGGTACAGGTTTAGGGCTGTAACCAGTTTAGGCACATCTGAGAGCAGTCTTAAATAGTTTTTTATAGTACACTAGTGCTTTATAGTACACTCCATGCACATACATCTGTGTGTGTAGGCACAAATATTGTGTAGCTGGTCTATATAGGTACAATCTTTCCTTTTCAGCAACCAGCAGATAAAGTTCTGCTTCTAAAATAAATCAAGAAGCTTTTATAAAACTTCATGGGTGAAGGACTGTGATTTTAGTGTAGACAAGGACAAGTCTGGGCAGTATCACTGAAAGGATTTGCTGTATTAAGGATATTAGATGCTATATATTAGATGCTATAGATGCCCTGTGAATGCTTTCATACTGAGAGATAACAGAGTGCAAATTATTTTCTTCTTTGGCTTTCTTGTCTTCAGCAGCCAGGAAAGGGCCTAAGTAATGAACATGATTTGTAGGAGACTTTTCACAATCTCCAGGTAGATGACAATTACAGGGCAAAGAGAGGTGATAGAGACACCATCAGCCAGTTTGGGGACAGGAAGATATTGGGCTGCTTGGGAAAAAGCAGCAAGGCAAAATCCTGATGCTCAGGAGTTGAGTGATGTTACCACTGCTGATAGATGAACACCTCAGACCAGCTGGACATAGTCTGTGAGACGTCAAGTTAGGGCTTCATAGGTCTGAGAGTTTCCATCCCTTAGCTGGATTTGTGAAAGACTTGGCTTTCAGTCAGACGTGGTCAACACGTGATCCTTTCCATTGTCTTTCTGGAAGCAGTGGCACTGGCATGCTGCACTGCCATGGCCAGCCTTGGTAGGAAACACTCCCAGAGCAAAAGGTGTTTAACTGCTCTCACATACCCCAGGAGGAGGGCTGAGATGCCTCTTGGCAGTGTGAGTATGCCTGGAGGTCGATGGAGAACCAGGTTTTGTTACTGCCTTGCGTCAGGCCCCTCCTGATGTCCAGACAGCTTTGCTCTTCAGATCCCCTCAGCCAAGCCCTGCTCATGAGGGTGCAATTTACAGCAGACTTTGTGTGGGTGGGTCAACAGCACAGTGATGCTAACCCCAGAACAGAGCCAACAGCTCTGCTTTCCCAAGGATGATGAAAAGATAAAACAAATTATAGCTAAAAATACTTTTCAATATGAAGTCTGGAACTTGTCAGGAACATGGAATTGCAATTACAATTCTGTCCTGCTCTCAGCCACTCAATAAAAAGAAGGTCACCAGGATCCTTCTGTTGATGACAGCAGACATGGCTATTGCTCTAGGTGTGGCAGCTGCAAGAAGGTCGTTAAAGGAAGAACTTCTTTACAGAAATTCATTTTTCCAATATGGAAAGTATTGCTTGTCTTGAGAGCAGGACCAATGAGGAGGCATAAACTCTGCAAGGGCAATAGACCTAGCTTGAAAAATTTCTATCCACACTTGACCTTTCTGCTTTCACCTCTGAGAGAGCATTTCCAGGGAATAAATAACCTGGTCAGTTGTGGATCCATTGGGCAAACACAGCCATTTCATGGTCTTCTTGTGAGCTTCAGACATCCCCAACAGATGAACAGCATCTGAGTCAGGGGTTACAGTGGGTGCTGCAGAGGTCAAATGCAAAAGTCCCCTAAGTGTTGCCTGTGACTTTAGTTCAGCAAAACACTGAAGCACGTGCTTGGCCTGAAGTTGTAACACAAGCAGTAGTGACTTGTCTACTTAAAGCTGGGCATGTGGTTAAGTACTTTGCTGGCTCAAGGCCAGCAGGCACAGCACAGGCTACTAGAGCAGTAATCAGCACTGGGGACTGAATGCACACACTGGGGAGTGAAGGCATCCCCCAGCCCTGAGCTGAGCTCTGCAGGCAGCCCTTATGGCCCAGGCTGTCACAATAACCTCTGGAAGGAGGCAGCAGAGTGACTGCCCAGGTTTAGCCTCCTGGCACAAGGATGTAACCCCTGTGTACCTCACACATCTTGGTACCCTTTCCATCAGGGTGGCTGGGCCCTGCTGCCCCTCTGAGCTGTGACACAGGTGAGCACAGAAAGGAGAGAGGAGTTGTGAGCTGCCAAAACAAGGAATACAACACCTAAGCTTTGGGTCACAGCCTGAAGAGCAGCTGCAAAGGCAGGGCCACCTGTGTGTGCACTGGGCTGCTTGGAAAGGGACTAGAGCTTCAAACTGCCGTGTTTAGCGAAAGGCGCTTTGCTTTTCTTTGCAAACGTGCAAATTGCAGCAAAAACAGTGACTCACAACAGCACTGGACTTTCTTCCCTCCTGCCAGAAATAGGGCTCGACACTTTGAGCAGTGCTGAATGCTCAGGGCAGGCAGGGCTGCAGTAACCCCAGCACTGAGGGTTGCTGTGCTGTCTCCAGGCAGTGGTCTGAGGCGAGGATGTGCCTGAGGCTGCGCTCAGAGTGGTGCATCCCTCCCTGGAGGGTTTGCTGCGGCTGAGCCCAGCCAGCAGCAGTGGAGCTGTGCAAAACACAGATCTTAGCTCTGGCTATCCTGATTTTCACCTGTTCAAAGTGTCAGTCCCACTCTGAAATCATGGCAAACAGTCACACAATATTTTTTTAATGATGAAATTAAGGTGGGTTTTAATTGCTCTACCAGATCAAGTGGCAGAAAAAAAATATCTTTTGTTAATTAAGAAAATGAGATGTATTTTGCCCATTTATACATGTATGAGATTAGACAAACATGCATTACATTAGAAGAGATTTTCTTTGAGGAAAATACCTAATGCTAGTGGAGAAAAAAATAGCTGAAGGAAGTAACTTCTAGTATTACACGTGTCACTTGTGTATTCTTGGTGAATTGGTGCCAAAAGCTAGATTTCATTCCTTAGAAACCATATACTCCTCGATCTGAGGCTGTGACTGAGCTAGGATCTGGCTTTTGTGTCTTGTGGGAAATTCAAATGAGATGTCAAAAACATTTCTATTCTAAAATGAAACACATAAAGACAAATTGCTTAAGGACCATGTAGGAAAAAGATTCAGAAGTCTTCATTTCGCTTTCAATTTGTAAACCTTGAAATGCTTTTATATGTTAAAAATTATTTTAAAAGACATTCTGAAAATTTATTCTCAAAAAGAAACATTATCTTTCTCTGAACGGAGTTCTTTAAATAGGTTGTGTCAGTACTTTTGAAATGTTTCATTTTGGAGCTTCCCCCTAAACAAAATGTTAAAGTTGGCTTCTGTAATTTTTCCATTTGGAAGGAACTACCTTTCTTAGTCAACAATTCTCTCATAAAGAATATGAAATGTCCTCTGAAAAACTACTTCATGAAAAATGGGTTTATTTCACAGATCACTGGAAAGCAGTCAGCTTTAGCAAGGGCAGTGTGGAGGTTTTCAATGGCTCAGGAACTCATAATGATTAGACACTTAAGCTAAGATGATTCCCAAAAGGGATTTGGAGTGTGGAGCTCTCGGTAATATTTGGTCATAAATATAATTCAGATTTTAATACCATGTGTGGTAAGCAATAGACTGCAATGAAATTCAGAAAGACTGCCTTATGTGTCTAAAATAGACCTTTATTGCCAAATGCTGTATCTTAAAATGTATTTGAGAGTAGCTGTGCCTTGGATTTAGTTGAGTGTACTGGGATACATCTTGCCCAACAATAAAGATATATTGCACCAAGAGATTTGAAACTGGTCCATTTTTTTTGTTTGTATGTGCAAATTTCTTAGTGTGGAAAAGCAATATATAAAGCAAAGGTGAAAGAACAGAAAAATGTAAGTTTCCAGAACAAATATTTCATCTAAATTTGTTTTGATGAATGATATCCAAAAGCAGTCTTTTTTATATATATATACACATAAATGTATATATATGGCTTTCACATATAAAGTAGTCTTTGTTAGAAAACTTTCTGACTTAACCCTGATCTTAGGCAGAGGCCTCTTATCTATACAGCATTCAGTAATGGAATAATCTGATTTAAAATGTTTCAAATACAGGTAATTTTATCAAAAGCACTGAGCTATTCCAGGGCACGATTACTATCGTACTGCTTAATTATATTTTCTTTCTTTAGAAAAATGCAGCTATCTGAAAGTGTAATGAAGTGATTGCTGTTTGTGTAGCTGTGAAGAAGGGAAGCTCGCTGCCTCATTAGCAAAGCAAATGATTTGCCTTTGGCATTAGTTAACCCTAAGGGCTAAATTCCAATCTCAAGTACATAAAGAGGAAAATAACAAGGGATAGACTGAATTTGAAGTGCTGGTAGAGGGAGCAAAATTTGGCCCTTACCTTCAATGGGAAAGCAAATATAATATTTCTACTTTCCATCCATCATGTCAGATAACTAGATGGTTTGATTAGATTACAGAGCCCACAGTCACAATGATGTATATTTGGCTGAATTAAAAAATGTCATTAAAGTGGGATTCCTGGAATTTAGCAGGAAAACAAAATATTTCCTCTCTAAACTCATTATACTTACAGAAAAAGAATTGGATAAGTAAATGAGAAAGCTTCAAGGGACCCTCCTGTCTGTGTTTAGAATTAAAAGCATTTAAATATGATGAGGTTTTAAATCTTTTCCTGGGTTTGTAAAAACACTTTGGATATTTCTGGCTTTGTAAATCTTTCATTTTCAGAACCAAGATATTTTTAACATCTTCTCGTGTAGAGCACAGACAGAGCACAATGCTTATCCCAAATCTGAAAGAAGGAATAGACCTTCAAGCACAAGACTCCGGTTGGGAGAAATTTTTTTATTTTATAATGTGTTGATTTCTCAGTCAAAACACTGTATGCACAGCTTTCATTTTGGCACAACTCAGGGACAGTGGAGCACTTGGCACTTTTCTCCCTGTTTATTTTTCTTGGTCGACAGCTGGAGACTCTAGGATTTGGGGGATGCACCCACGATTTGCCTTCAGGCTGGGGGAAACAGGCTTCCAAATTCTAGATGGAAAACAAGGGGACAAAGCTGACCTTGGCACTGGGCAGCTAAAGATCTAAGGATCGGTTTTCACAGCAGCCCAAAGATATGCAAAGGACTTAGCCAGGCTGCATTTGGCTAAAAGCCAGCTCATTCCAGAGGGATTGCTGGGAATGCAGAGTCTGTGAAGGGCTGCCTGTGCTAAAACAGGAGGGCGACCATGCTCCTGTCTGGCTTTATTTCGGCAATATTAGGGTTTTATTTCTGTAGAAAGTCTCTGCAGGGGAAACCAGCATGGAGAAATGTAGCTGTGAACACTGGCAGGAAAGTTTGGTTGAGTGTGGAAAGGGACTAAAAAGGGGAAGCTACATGGTGGTGGGAGGAATATTGAGAGATTTTAGTCCTCTGCTTTTCAAGTCAGAAAATCGCTTCTGTGTCACCTGGGCAGCATAACATTGGCCCCAGGTTTGTGGTGAGCATGAAAAATTATCCTGGATTTTTAAAGTTTTCTACAGATCTCTCCTTCTTGAGTTAAGCTTCATTTCTGAGTAACCTTGTTATCCCCATTATTCCCATGGACATTTTCCCTTCCTTCCCTCTTGTTCATACATACACAGCAGGTAGGCAGAATTTTATCATCCAGTGTGATTTTTAAAGGTATACAGGGAAGGATTCCAACATTATTAAGCTTTCTCACATTAAACAGTCTAATTTATTGTTAATAAGTTGTAGTTTTTCCTTGGACTTGCAATCCTTTTGCATGTTTTGTTTGAATCCCTTTACTGCCAGGGCAGTAAAATTTTGACTGCATCTAAAAGCATTCCTAATAAATAATCTAGAACTCCACTTATTCCCCATTAAAAAGGAC
The DNA here is from genome assembly GCF_027887145.1 of Ammospiza caudacuta. Lineage (NCBI taxonomy): Eukaryota > Metazoa > Chordata > Aves > Passeriformes > Passerellidae > Ammospiza > Ammospiza caudacuta. The sequence goes on along the minus strand of NC_080601.1, from coordinate 21,829,572 downwards.
TCTATTTGTAAAATTCTTCTCACATTTAATGGATTTTTCCTTGCATTCAAAATTTCCATCATTTGTAACAGGATCTAGTGCAAAACCTTGTGGAATAAATTCTGATCCCGCTGTATAAACTGAGAATAATTTAAGTGACATTCGAAGAGCTACTCCAGATTTGCACAACAATAGCCCTGAGAAGGGTCTATTGAAAAAGCAGATACATTTGAATTTGTTAAATAAGGCGTCACAGGTACTGCAAAGCTGCAAGCAGCGAATTCAGGTGCTCTTTACAAAGCATCTAAGGATGGTGTTTCCCAAGGGCATGTCATTGACTTAGCAAGCCCTTGATCAAGGGACCAAAATGAGCCCAGATGCTGAGAGGCATTGGGATTGTGAGACTGGACAGGAGAGACAGGAGAGCTGAGAGCCCTGCAGCCTGGCAGGTGGAGCCTTGTGTGCCCAGCACCAGGGCAAGGGAAGCCAGGAGCCAGGAATGGGACTGCAGAAGAGGATGCTTCGTGTGAGGAGCTGCCTAAATTCCCGAGCACAGGCGAGGGGAGCATCAGCCTTCCCTGAAGGGAGATTGTTCAGCTCTGCAGCAGCAGCAGCAGCACAGCTGTGATCATCTCCCCACAGCTGGATACCTAAGCCAGGCTGAATTTTCCTCCTTCACGGAAATTTGGCAGGCGTTGCCAAATCTTTCCCCTATCTCACAGTCCTCACCCCCTCCAGGGCCAGGGACATGAATAACAGAAAAGTGAAAAATTGAGGTGGGAGACCATTTTCACGTGGGTGTGGAGCACGGAGGGGTAGCTCAGTCTCTGCAGGCCACAGGGAACACTCAAGGGTGCTGCCTGCAAGCAGGATTTCTCCCCATGATGCTTTCCCTGTAGAAGAAGGCAGAGCACCATGGTCTGATCAGCCACCACCTCAGGCAGATGAGACCTCACAGAACTTCAAGAGGAATATATTTAAAATCAGAACGAATGTTTACGGTGGTAGGGAAGGCTGAGAAAATGTGTGAAGTAATTTGCCATTAAAGATTTTATTCTAAAAATTCCATTAATCCACAAGATTTGGTACTTCTTTACTTTTGCCACTTCGACTTCATGATTCTCCTAATACAAATTTTGTGCAGCTATTGTAAGAGACACCTCTGTAGCTACAGGTAGCTAGATAATAAAGAAAAGTGAAGAAAACTGGTGAATGTGTAATTAATAGTAGACTGTTCCCTGCCTCTATTAAAGTCTCTACAGAGATGTCCTAGAAATGGAGTCCTGTCTGTCTACCAGTATTTGTAACCAATGCAAAAGAAAGAAGTCAAAGAACAGATAATTACAGTCCAAGCTTGTAAAGGAAAAACTGTTTTGTTTTCCATCCTTAAGAGAAGCACTATGATCTCTTCTAGTACCTTTCAAAGTCACATTTCTAAGCTTTTCCTTTGTAATGCAAAGACAACATAAAACTCAGGAAAAAAAAATTTGCAAGTTGAGTTCTGTGTGGAATCACATAATTTTGGGACCTTGTACTTTCAGTAATGACAGCAACAGCAGAACATGTTAACAGACCATCTCCAGCTGGCTGGAGTACAGTGCTGCCATTTTGGGGAATGCTGGATTTGTGGCAGTGTCACATTTGGGGTGTGGGACTGTTAGCCAGGTATGCCTATGCACGTGAGTATCCACTTAAAGCACCCCTTTCTGTGCAACCCTCTTTTTGCTTAGTTCACTAAATATAAGTATTTATGGATTCCTGACATTCCTGCTGCCTGTCTCCCTCAGCAGTCTGTATACAGGGGATAATGAATCCAAGGTCTTGTCTCAAAGCAGAGGATACCTGCTCATTATTCTGTAGTGACTGCAAATCATCTTCCTTTTAAAGTATCTTAGAAACAGTCTCCAGCTCTGGCTAGCTTGGGGCCATGACCCCAGTGCACATTTGTGCATCTCTGAGACTGCAGTGCCATTTCCTTAAGTGTACTCAGCAGCACTGACTATTGTGATGAGCCAGTGGCAGCAGATCTTCAAGCTCCTTCAAGCCAGAAGACCCTGTAAGAGAGAAAGGGAGAAAAACAAATCCAAATAAGCCTCATTTAGTCATTACCACGGCTAGCAAAATGTTAGGTCTATGCTCTTCCCTTTCATCTGCTGGGGACCTGACAACTTATAAATCTGATGCAAAAGACAAATTGAGATTCCATGTAAAATTTGGCTTGAAGTATCCTCTTGAATACAGTTACAGATGGTAGCTTAGGCCAGAGCTCTAGCAGCATCAGTTCTTGTACCTGATAGTGGGATTACAAGTAGATGTGGCACTGAGGGACATGATTCAGTGGTAGACTTGGCAGTGTTAGGTTTAAAGTTGGACTCTAGGGTCTTAAAGATCTTTACCAATCTAAATTATTCTATACCTCTGAGATAATAGGTACAAGATTTTCCTGGCAGCCAAGTAGAGAACAAGATTTTACAGAGAGCAAGACCGAGATAATCACTTCCTCTCCAGCCTTTTCCAAACCCCAGAGCTCAGTAGAGAAGGCTAGAAGAGCACCTTCTGCATGTATGCACAGGTCAAAACTCTGTGTGCAGCAGCACATGTAAGGATGCCTTCAGTCTTCAAGGGCTGCTGCTGTTGGGTTTTTGTAGCACTCTATTTAAGCCCTTAGGTGATATCAAAATTGCCTAATGTGGAATGTGTCCCTTTCACACTAGAGAACATTAGTGTGAAATGTTTTTGATCAGGCTCTGTTAGAAGAACCCTTTAATGGCAATGTCTGCCAGATGTCACCATCATCCTGATCCACAGCCAGAGCTGTTTCTGATGCTGCTCCTTAAACTATTTTCCTCAAATTGAGCTTCTCTTATTAATGTCCTGTGCTGTTACATCATGGGTACTTCCTAAGCAAGCTCATTCTGCCAGGAATGAGGTGGAGAAGCCCCTGGCAAGCAGCTTTACTGGCATGCCTGAGGGCTGGCACTCTGCAAGGTGGTGGTGAGCAGAGGGCTTCTCTGCAGCCCAGCTGTGTGCAGGACTGACTGCAGGGAGCACAGCTAGCTGAATGGCACACAGCTGTCTGCAGGATGCACAGCTGTCTGCAGGCTGTCCCAGTGTTCACAGGGCACAGTGTGGCACACTGCTCTGCCTGGGACACATTCTGTCCCTGGGCGCTCAGTTCTGCAGGGCACAGTTATCTCAAGGTGCACAGCTATGTCAGAGCACACAGCTGTCTGTGGGGTGCACAGCTGGCTCAGGACACACAGCTGTCTGCAGAACACACAGCTGTCTCGTGGCACACAGCTGTCTGCAGCTGCAGAATTCCAGTAGCATTGTTCTCTCCAAAGTGGATTCACCTTAATGCAGTTTAATTGAGCTTATCCAAATTCATGCCTTTCCTTAGTTCACCTTGGCTCTGTGGGCTCCCAGTGGCTGCTGGAGACAAGGTTTTCCAGCCCCCAGGTCGGGTGGGTGCAGGGGATCCCTTTGCTGAGGGCTGCCAGAGGTGACAGCTGATGTCATCACTGGCACTGCCCTGCCTGTGGGTGCAGCTGCTGAATTCTTTGCAGAACCCACAATTACCTTTTCCATGACATCATGCAGGTCAAAAACTTGGCAGGACAGACCCTGAGAAAGGGAATGTGATATGACAAATGAATGTGACATCTCTAAAAAGGATTTGAGATGAAGCTTGTCTTGACCTAGGCAGGAGAAAATATTAGATGATCTCTCAAGGTCCCTTTCAGCATTGTGAGAGAAAAATGAAATTCCTCTTATGAAGTACAGAATGTTGTTGTTATACATGACCATGAACAAAATATTTAATAGTGCGGAGTAATTAATAGTACGACCATCAGTTGGGTCAATTATTCACTGGAGGTTGTGAGAGGTGCCAAAAACTTTTCCACCCTACCTGCTTTCCCACCTTCCCTGCAGGTGTAGCAGTAATTCACAGCACAATGGGGGCTGTCTGGCCAGCACAAGCCTAATAACCTTTTTAGGGTCTGGTTTGAATTCTTTCAAGTCCAAAGAATCCCAGGAGGCTGAGTCATCTGGTGAAGAGAGCAGCTGCCTTCTGCATGCAGGGGAGCAGTATCCTGTGGCACACAGCACCTTCTGCAGACTGATTCACTTCAGACCCTGCTCTCCAGGTCATGAACTGTGCTTTATGGACTGGCAGCTGGATTTCCTGCTCCATGGCTGGCAGCACCCACTCCCATGTGTGCCATGGAGTGCTAGCAGGAGGAAAAGGTCAGGAAGCCTCTTGCAGGGTGAAAACACTCAGAGAAGGCTGGAGAGCAGGCCCAGGGAGCAGGAGATGGGAGTCACTGGGTTCCAGGCTAACAGGGCAGATGGGTCCCAGGAGATGGGGAAATGGGGTGAGGAGGGATGGGATGCTGCTCCGTGTTCTGGCTAGGGAGAAGCCAAGCTGGGACCAAAGGTTATCAACAGGATTTAGCCCCTTCCTGTTGCTAAATGCTTTTGCAGAAGAGCTGGGAAGCACTGTCAGGCCACTGTCCCACTGCAGGCAGACCCTGAGGCTGGTTGAGCCCTCCTGCCATGCCCTGGATGTGCAAACAACATCTCCCACTTGCTGTGCCCCCTCCAGGGCCAAATCCCCATCACATTGTGCAGTGCAGAGCTGCAGAAGGAGCCAGGCTGCCCAGGGACAGGGACTGCAATCGGGTATGCCGTGCCAGGGGCTGGAGTGCAATGGAAATCACTCAGTGAGGATGCTGGTGAAGATAGGGTGCAGGAAGTGGTGCCATTCTGGGGGTTAAGCATCCACATTGTATCCTGGCTATGTTGGGCATGTCCCCACAACAGGTCTCACATGCACAGTGATATGACAAACTACTGTGACATCTCTCAGAGGGGTTTGAGATGAAGCTTATCTTGACCTGTGAGGACACCTTGTTTAGCATATTCCTGTAAAACAAATTTCATTTAGACTGCATAATTTTAACACCTATGGCACAAATAGCTGTTTTCCTTGTCCTGGGTGTGTTTGCTGCTGAGGAGCAGAGGAGCATCAGGAGGGTGCAAGGGCCAGGGAGGGAGTGCACAGGGAACAGAGCAGCTGCCCTTCCAGCAGCCAGCCTGCTCAGATTTGCTGCATGCAATGTGTGACTACACCGGGAGGTTTTCATGCTTTCTGATCCCTGTCAAGCAGACAGCTGTCTCCAGAGACCACACAATTAATCCAGGATTTCTTTTCTAGGAGTGGCACAATCTAACTTTTAGCCCATTATTGTATATGTTGAATTAGACTTGTCTATTTTCCAGGAAAAAATCCTTTGTTCTTTTTAGCATTCCAATTGCAAATGGAACTTACTTCATTCTGTTCCCCACGGCTCAGTAACCCCTCTCCTCAGGCTGAGAACCACTCATCCTCAGCACTTATTGTCACCTCTCTTCTTGCCCCTTCCCAAATCATTCCCAGAACTATTATGGGGAGGCTGCAGCTGAGGAATGTGATCCTGCCAAGAGACCTCATCACACAGACCATTATGGCCAGAGCATTGCTCTAGGACTGGTATACATACACTCCTTTTGCAAGATGAGATCCTTATCCTTTTACTAGGATAAGAATTACCAAGACAAGGGAAAGAATGAAAAAGGAAAAAAAGCTTTGTAGATTTAGGAATATTAATGAGTATCCAGTGGAAATGCTGGAGATAGTTGTTGATGTAGAAACAGTCTCATTCAAAGTTCCTTGTAATAATTTCTTCTTTGTACCCAGAACTTAGATTGTGACTTTTAAGAAGCTGCAAAAAAGGTGTCATTTGCTACATTTAAGAAAAACAAAATAATGAACACAACTATGAGCACAGGAAAAACCTTAATATAAGCAAAGCCAAAATATCTGGGATTTTTAGGAAAGTTCTGTAAGCTCTCTTTCAGAGAAGTGCCTTTTAAACTGGGGGTTTTCAGGCAGAAGTTGGTGGCTCAGTGGTCATCTGCAGGACATCAGGTCTGTCCACAGTCACTTCTGCAAGGCCTCCCCAGAAATGTCACAGTGGTGGAAGTGGCAGCTTGGGAAATATTTCCACTATTTCTAGGCCAGTTAACTTTCCTCTGTTAATGAAAATGCTGAGTAAACAAGTTTCTGCTGGAACAGAGAGGCATAGTTAGTCCCAGAATGTCCCAGATTTAATGGCTTTAATCCATTAACTACTTAATTTACATATTATAGCAATTGACTCAGATGCTGGTGGAATTCAGAACTATTCAGTATTATTCTGTTCCTCAGGGTTTCCCTGGCAATCATATAACATTTATTAAAACAGCTAGAGGTAGAATAATACCACCATAATCCCAGAACAGTCACAGCAGCCCCATAATATTGGAATGTGGATCCATTCCAGGGGATATTTGCTTTGCAGTAGGCAAGGTGCTGCTTTCTAGTGGGTAGAGGAGGTGATGAAAAGGACTTGACGTTTGATGTAAAGGCTTAGAGGGTGTTCACTTCTACTATTTCCCCTTGTAGAAGCAGGCAAGAAAAGTTCTTTTTGTCAAAGTGATGTTTTCCAGTCCTCCAAACTTATGCTTTCAGGTGTGTCTTTCTGCCCCTAGTGTAATGTCTGCTGGAAACTGAGCACTTGTTCTTGTAACAGGTTGGGGGAGTTTTCCAGGTGCCACTCCTGGGTGACTTTCAGCCACTGCCAGCACTGGTGGAGCAGAGCTGAACCTCTCAAGGGTCTGTACTGTGGTGGGTCAGAGAAGCAAACTTCCCTTCTAAAAGGTCAGGTTGAGCAAATCCTGCTTTGGTCCCTTACCTGACCCATCTGCTGGAGCAGGGAACACGCCGAGAGCTGTCCTGCACTCTGCAAGCTCCGGTGAGAAGGCAACAGATGGATCTTTTCCTTCTGTCTGCATCCTAGACAAGTGCACCACCACCAAACAGAGCCAATTCTCACTGACCTGTTACCATTCCTGCCAGAGACTGTAAGAAGAATTCAGAGCTGTGTCAGTGTGCACAAGTGTTAATGGGAGACATGTGAAAGCTCTGAATCTCTGTCCTGTGGGAAATATAGATATTTTAGCTTCTCCTTTAACCTTAAGACAAAAATTAAAGGAGTAAAGGAACCAAGAGGAAGGAAAAGTCACAAGAATTAACGTTTTTGTGGGATGGGATGTCCCTGGAGACGTAATCTGAACCCTCAAAAATGTTAGTTTTCCATGGATAAGGAAGTGCTGATGGCTTTGATGTGACAAAATCTCTAGTTGGGGCAACATTTGGTGTTTCAAAAGGTTGATGGTAGAATGTGGTAGGAATATAGAGCTGATGGAGTCAAATAACTCATCCACTCCACTTTCTTACTATCACAGACATGAGTATTGTAACCCCAACATTCCCTTGAAAATACTAAACTCTAGATATCTTTTCCAATTTGGCTACATTTGGAATGCTTGATCCTGAACACCACAGCTTCTCATTTCTAGCAAAAATATAATTAGGCTTATTAGGTCTTGTATCAGTATTTCTCTTTGGCTCTTCCTTCTCTGCAGTTTTTGCCAACAGTCACACAGCAGCTTTGGGAGGTGTGACCCCACTGTCTCTCCTCTGCTTTGCTGAGCTGCACAAGCCAGGCAGGCTGCTGCAGTTCTCTTGCACAGGACAGACTCTCCAGCTTCCTCAGCATCCTTGTAGCTCCTGTTTTGCTGCATTATGGATGACCAGATGTGCACAGACAAGCTCTTCTGCTTTCTGGCATGAATATTTCTCTCTTCTCTTCAAAATACATTTCTTCCTACTGCCTGAGAAAAGTTCTGCATTCCTCTGGCAGTGTTGTAGTGGGGACTTTGAGATAGCCTGTGTCTAAGAGCTGCAGAGCTTTGTTAGTTCCCATTGATGGTCTGTCTGCCAAAGGGGCAATTCCTGAGCCTAATTTCTGTGCACATATTTGTCTGAATATTTTTTGCCCCATTTATCTTATTCTAGTTCCTGAGACCATCTGATTTTTCCTGTATGCTCTATAATTACATGAAAACTGGCATTTCCCCATCTCTGCATTCTATTAAACCTCTGTTTTGTAAGAAATTTGGATGAGGCATGTCTCTTATTGTTATGTCTATTAACCAGTTTTCATAATTATTTGCTTTATTTTTTGCAGATCTTTTTTGACAATATTCTGCCACTGTTTTGGATTAGTGGTTTTGGGCTGGTAACTGGGGTCAGAAAAGTTATGTAAATTGGATGTAATACCATAAAAAATAAAATATGTCTTCAAATTAAAACTAGAAAAACCCTTGGAATTGCTGAGGTGATTCTGGGATTCTACCATAGCGACTCCAGTGAGATAGTTTATTTGAGTAAAAGAATCAGGACTGCACCTAAGATGTAGATGGTATTACACAACAACAAACCTGCCCTTTGGACTGGAGGCTCTTTCTTTGTAAGAGGCTGCCAGCAGAGTCCAGGCAGCCAGCAGAAAGGTGGGGACCTGAGCTGAGCTCCTGTTTAATTCACAGTACCTCTGACCCACCATAGGCAAGGCATCAATCGTTTTAGGAGGTATTTAAAGATGCGCAAGCACTGGAGCCATTAGTTCATCCCTTCAGAGGAGCTGGAGGATCAGACTGTTGCCAGGTGGAATCTTCAGGAAAGCCTCAGCAGGCGCAAAAAGCAGGTGCAGGTTTTCTGGGAAGGGGGGACTGCAAGGGATTGGAGCTCTCCCAAGAGGAAGCAGGTAGCCAGTGCTAAGGCTACAGGTGTGATGCTGAGGAAGAAGATGAGAGCTGCATGGCCTCTCCGTGACTGCATCCTGCCCTGGGCTGCATCTAGGAGCTTCTGAAAAATCTCACTAAGCATTTGGATGTGTTTCTAGTCTCTAAGTATGCCTGACATTTTAGTGCCTTTCTTGTTCGTCAGCCTTTACATTTGTGAAAGGAAAAAGTTTTCACATCTCTGCTGGGGTGGTTGATGGGATTGGTGCATTCGTGATTGCCGAGGGCTGAGATTCTGCAACAGAGACAGGAACAGAAGTCCCTGAGACACTCATCCCTGTGCACTCAGCATGGTAGTGTGCCAGCCTTGTGGCAGGGCTCACTGCTTGGCTAAAGCCTCCAATATGCTTGCAGGAAGAAGATTGTAAACAGAGAATACAAATGTAACCATTGTTATTTGCAACTCGGCTTTCAAACTTCTTGCCAGATTATAAATCTCAACTGCTTGTACCTCTGCTGTTTTTCAGGTCTGAACCAAAAATATTTACCAAGGAAATAATGCTTGTAACAATGATCTCAGACCAGTGCAACTCATTAGCTAGCAATGTGCCTGCAGGCAGTATGAAAGATTCGACCCATCTGGAATTAAATAGCAAGGGATAGCTGGAAGCTCTATTCAATACTGATGGTGGGAAAAGCCTTAAAACTCCTTGATTGCAACACATGAAAGCTGTGAACCATCAATAACCAAAAAAATATGATGTGCCAACTATAGCAAAAGTAACAGCGGGGCAGTGCCATTATTCAAGGTCATTCCACCTTCATCTTGTCAAAAAGGGATAAAGGAAGGGCATGACATAAGCCAGATCTCCAGCATCCTACTCCCTTGTCAGTAGGACTTAATTGGCATTAAATACTGAATGTGTCTGGATTTAATATAACTCCGCTGCTCAATTACTTCATCCACTAAAGCAATGGAAAGCTGCCCATTTCAAGAGTTTATAGGGGATAACTTGCTTTGGGTCAGACATCAGATCCCCAAATATCCTAATTGATATTTTATTAATAAATGCTCAAAATTATCATTGTTCCAAGCAGGGGAGTTAAACCCATGATTGATTACCAGGGAAGTGTCTCTTCTTTATATAATGCCTTTTTGTAGCTGATTAGAATTGAGGACAAACACAGCCAATCTCTTTCCATCACTGGCAGCTGCATCACTTGGAAACAAAGCACAACAGGAGAAGGACAAACAAGTTCTGTGATATCTTTGACTATTGACCCCATTTTTGGGAAAGCAGGTAGCTGAAGGTCCACTTCCTTTTTCTCTATGACATCTCTTACAGCAAGTAGAAGCAGGGTAGGTAGTAGAAGGCTTAATGGCCAAGCAAGACATTGAACATTTGGGATATAGCCCAAGTTCATAGAAAATTGCTTGAGAAGCAGAGCCAAAGGCCAGGATACAGAGTTCAGTCTGGATTTGAACAGGGAGGTCAGCACAGGGTATGGACACAATGAAAAAGTTACTGTCTGAAAGCAACACCAAAACTGCTGCCTAACTGTGCCCTCTGGGAGCACAATTGTCTTGCAGAGCTCTCCAAAGCAGAATGCCTGAATACAGTGTGTACAGCTGCAGCCAGGTCTAAGGTGGGTTAGGGTTCCACCTAGGGTTAGGGTTTTGAAAACACAAAGCCCAGAGCTCCGCATACCCTGCAGCTGCAAAAGGCATCCCGAAAGAGAACGCGAAACTGCCACAACATGGCTGCCTCCATGGCTTTCTCCTTGGATCCAGCCTTAGCCCCGCTGCCTAGGGTTAGGGTTAGGGTTCTGCCTAGGGTTAGGGTTTTTAAACCAGAAAGCCCAGAGCTCTGCACACACTGCAGCTGCAAAAGGTGTGCTGAGGAGAACACCAAATTGCCACAACATGGCTTCCTCCACGGCTTTTTCCTTGAAGCCAGCCTTGGCCCAGACGGCTTTTACTGCCTAGGGTTAGTGTTAGGGTGAGGGTTAGGGTTTTCAAACCAGAAAGCCCAGAGCTCAACCGACACTGCAGCTGCAGTTGTCATGCTGAGGAGAACACAAAACTGCCACAACATGGTTTCCTCCACGGCTTTTTCCTTGGAGCTATCCTTAGCCCCAGGTGGCTTTTATTGTCTAGGGTTAGGGTTAGGGCCTAGGGTTAGGGTTTTTAAACCAGAAAGCCCAGAGCTCTGCGTACCTTGCATCTTCAAAAGGCGTGCTGAGGAGAACATGAAACTGCCACAACATGGCTGCCTCCATGGCTTTTTCCTTGGAGCCAGCCTTAGACCCAGATGCCTTTCACTGCCTAGGGTTAGGGTTAGTGTTCTGCATAGGGTTAGCATTGTGAAAACCACAAAGCCCCAATCTACAGGCACGTTGCAGCTGTAAAAGGCATACCGAGGAGAACACAGAACAGCCAAGACATGGCTTCCTCCACAGATTTCTCCTTTCAGCCTTAGCCCTAGGGTGCTTGTATTGCAGTCCTATATGGTTAGGGTTAGGGTTCCTCCAAGGGTTAGGGTTTTGAAAACCAGAAAGCCCATAGCTCTGTGCACACTGCAGCTGTGAAAGGACTTCCAAGGGGAAGACAGATGTGCCACAAAATGGCTTCTTCAGCAGCTTTCTGCTTGGCACCACTCTTAGCCCAAATCTGCTTTTACTGTTTTGCCTAGGGTTGTCTCCCCATGGGGATGATATTGTGCCCTCCCAGGCTGGGTAACACTAACGGGGAGGCAGTGAGGTTTGACCCCATTAGCTGCCAGGTGTTTATGAAACTGATGGGGCACCAACCCCAGCCAAAAGTCTGCACTCCCCATTAATAAATGAACCATTTGAGTTGTTGTGACAGATTGATGGGCTCATAAAAAGCAAGATAGAAAGGGACCTCAAAGCATCATCTTGTTCAGTGTTTTTCTGCCTCGGGTCTGAAAGGTATCAGGAGACTGTCTGTGAAAGCAATGCAGAAAGTCTGTTGCAAACCCCCACATACACTCTCATAGGTGCTAAAGCATAGTCAGGGGAGGGAAAACACAACATAAAAGTGCTTATTGCTTCGTTTTTGTCCAGTAGTGAATGGAAATCATGATCATAATGCTGTGTAGGAGCTGAAGATTTCACTCAATGGTTTGTTTATGGGGCCTTTCATTAAAATAAAATAAAAAAATCCTGCAGCTGTGGTAGTTCAGACTCTCCCTGTGTTTTCTGGAAAGATCAACTCTAACCATTCATGAGGAAAAGTATTTGAGTTTCCTGAACAGACCCCATTTTTTAATGCCTGGAAATCTACTGTGCCTCTGTACCAGTCAATCCAGGAGAGCTGTAGGCAGGAGAGGCTGAGCAAGCTCCATCCTACTGCAGCTCTAGTAATATCAGTGAAACAAAATCAGGCAGTATTCTTCCTCTGTTTTTAAGGAGTTAATTAATAATTTTTCTTTTTCCATATTTATATCTGATTTTTTTGAATTTAGACAGTCTTAAGTTATTTTAAGCACATGCTATAGTGCCCTAATTTCTGAATCCTGATTTGGGTGGGGAGTATATACATTCTAACAAACAAATACAACATCTATCCTTTGGTTTTTTTCTGAGTCACATTTTAAAAATTATAAAACATGAAACTGTATTTTATTTCACTTGATTTTGCTTATACTATTATATAAATAACAAAATAGATTCATCATAATATGTATAAATTGTCCACCTGTGCACAGTCAGCTGTGAGCTCTCTTTGGAGGAATTTTTAGAACTTCAGAGAACCACTGCCAGCAATGGCGAGGTGGGAGTACATTCAGCTAAATTAGTTGTAGTATTAATAAACCTCCCCAGAACCTCAGTGTAGCCATAGGCAGCTGGGATGCTGCAGAGCTCATAAGTGCTGGTGGGCCCCAGCTGGCCCTGTGCAGAAATCCACCTGGCAGGCAGTGAGTCCTGGCCCCTGGGGAAGCCTGGAGCATGCACGTTTATCCCTCTGCTGTGCAGAAGAATCCTCCTTCCTCTTTTGGTAATTCATTCATGGAGCACGTTTCCAGAGTGGTGAGATCTGAAAAACATTGTTTCTAGAAAACCCTGTCTGGTAAAATACTCAGAAGATGGAAACTGCAGTATAAAGTATTACTGCTTACATCTGGGTTTGTGTTCTGTCCTCTTGGGAACGATAGACCTGTGGCATTCAAAGACAGCTCTGTGGCCTGGGTTCAAAGGCAACATTCAGCTCCAGGAACAAATGAATGTGGCAGCCTTTTAGCCCCAGCCTTAGTTGTAGAGCTCCTTGCACTGTAGAAGGCTTCTGCAGGCACTGGGGTTTCCTGATGGTGTTGAGAACATCCTATACTTTAACAATCCCAAAAATATTGAAATAAGGGCTTCTAGAGCTCGCTGTCCACTTTTGCATTCCTCAGTTTTTTAAACAAGTGCCTAAGCTCTACCCTGGTAAATAATGTGTAAGTAATGTGTTAAGGATCAAATCTAATTTTCCCTTTTCATTTTGAACACAATATTGGATAAGAGAAAATGATCATACTTTTGTGTTCAATGCATTCTCTTTGATTTTCACCCAGCTGTGTGCTGGAGAGCTCCTGGAGGTGTGGAAGAAGCCAGCAGTTGAGTTAAGGGGTCAGAGTTTTAGAAAAAGGATTTAAGTGATGCCACAAACTGTTCAATTGATGCTGCCAAATCCATTCACCCAACGCATGGCTTTGTCCTCCCAGGGTGTTATCTGGGGACTAAGTTATTATGACAAGTCTCAGGTCTCAGGGACATCCCACTCTCGTAGGCACCACTTAATTTACAATCCCTTTCAAATCCTGCCTGTCCTGAGACCAGAGTGGATTTCTGAACTGGCCATTTAAGTTGGAGTTGGTAAAGCCTCTGTTAGTATTTTAATACAACATTCTGCTTTGGGACCCTGGATCTGCTATTGGAGGACAAAAGCCATAACAGAAAACAAGGCATTCCTGAGAGGCAGTGCAATTTGTACATGGCATCCTTATGTCACCCTCCTGGTGCAGCACAGAGCTCTTTAAAGACTCCTCTTTGATCCAAGTTGAACTTTAGCCCTTTGGAGTTCAGAGGTTATGTCAAAAACTTTCTTCCTGGCTTTTAACGTCAGCAACTAGAGATTTAAGCCCTAATGGTGACAAAATCCCATTGTTTTCTGCACACCAGGACTTAGATGGGATTAAATTCAAGGAGAGGTGCAGCAGCTTGCTGCTGGTAATGGTGTTTCTCTTGGAATATTTAGGCTTTCAGGAAGAAACTTAGTGCCCAGTCCTAGTCTGCATAAGTGTGCTAGCCAAAACTGCCTTGTCCAAATACATTTTAGTGAAAGAAATTAAGAAGGATCCCTCCTTATCCTGTCTTCCATTATCTCTGTTACTGTTGGCTGATAGAGTTTAGAGATCTGTAACAAACCATCAGTGCCCAGAGACCTTCTCATCACTCAATTTCCCATGGATAGCCTTGAGGAAAAGAAAGTGCAAACGTTTTGCTTATGGGTATCAAAATGCAACTCGTAATGTGACCAGTCCAAGCCCAGATGAGTAGATGCTTTATGTTTCCCATAAGCCTCAGCCTCTAATAAGGGAAAATAGCAGAAAAGTAAGGCAGATGCTGCCAGAAAATATCTCATCCCCTGGAGGGAAGGAAGAGAATGAAAGAAATAGCTGGTGGTACAAAATATTTTGCCTAGAGAGGTTTTGGAACTGTTCCCTAGCCACAGTGGGCAAATCCTTACGAGTCTCTCATCTGGGCTCTGCACTTACAAGTGCTATTAATGCACCTAACAAAATCCAGTCTTTTGTAAAAAAACCCACAGTAAATCACTTCAGTGTGTCATCCTCTAGGTGACAGCTTGATCTACCATGAAACGGAGTGAGAGCAGAACCTTGCACAGTAGGACCTGCTGTTTGCCTCTGATATGCTGCTCCATCACTGCCAGGGAGCAGACCCCACCTGGGCAGCACAGCTCTGTTCTTCAAAGGCCAGCATGGAGGACCTCCTTGGGACAACTTGAAAGCACAGCAGCATGGAACGGGAAAGAGCAGGGTCACAGTGGAGCATAGATCACTCCCTGGGAGCAGCCACACAGCCTGCAGGACCTGTGGCACTTCCTGGAAGCCTCTGAGCTGCAAGGTCCCTGCATTAACTAACTGGCTGCTGGAATGCTGAGGTGGGCCCTAAAAATCAACAGGGTTGGTTTTGATGACTCCAGCATACAGGGCTGCGGGAAGGGACTTGATAACTGTACAAAACTCACACCACATTTGATTGCCTTTAAAAGGATGAGAAGGATATCAACCTAATTTTTGATCGTGGTATCCCAAAATTTCCAAGAGGACTTGCTCTTGTCCTGTCTGGTACCTTAGGTCCTTGGGTTTTGTGTGACTGTGGAGGAGGATTGATGATATGCTCAGATTTGATCTTATGTGTGTCCTATAAAATGCTTGACCACTGAGTTCTCTGATGGCTGTGAGTGCTTATCAATGTGGTGCTCCTTGGGTACTGAGGGTCCTGGAGAGCTCAGCCTCACAGTCTGCTGACAGGATAGGCACATCTGCACCATAAATATCATATATAAGTCACTGGGTTGTCTGCAGGCAGGAGTTCAAAGCAGGCTTCCACAAGGTCCTTCTGAGAGTCTGGAGTACAGGCTTGAGGAAGGTGTGGTGTCATTTGGTGAATATGAGAGAAAGCACAGCAATGATTTTTTTTCTTTTTCTCTTTTTTCTTTTTTTCTTTTTTTGAGACAAAACAATAGGTCAGAAAGGGAAGAAAGTGTGTCAAAAGTGTGAAATTTCACACGGGGAAAACACAGGAAGAAAAGGAGGCACTTAAGATGTAATGCCATCAGATTCACACAGATCCTGGCAGAATTTAGCACACACCTGTGTGCAGAGGTGGGCAGAAGCAGATAGCAGAGAGGCCTCTAGACTTGCCCCAGCAGAGCCTGCAGTCCTCAGTCGTGTCCCCATGGTGTTCATGGTCACCTACCATGGCAGCAGAGCAGAAGAGCATCCTTCCAGGACAAACAAAGAGAGCCCTGTACCCCAGTGCTGCACAGCCTTGCTCCACAGGCAGGTACAGAGGCAATAGCCCAGCCTGGCCATGGGGATTTGTTAACTGTCTGTTCTCCTTTCTTTCACAGTGCCTGCCAATGCCTCCTGTTTCACACTTTGCTTCTGCCAGAGATCTTGGATAAACCTCACCTCTCCACCCCAGGGAATTCCTGCACTTGTTTCCCTTTGGCTGTTCAGTGCTGCTGCAGAGGTTTTTCTGTGCATCAGGGCCCTGCCAGGACAGCCCCACACCTGGGGCCTCTCCTGTGCCCTGAATGGCAGAGCTTGGCTGAGAAGCATCCCTGGCACCAAGACAGGAACAACTGCAATTTCTCCGGACTTGGCACTTGGAGAAAAGGAAAGATTTTGAAATTCTCTTTTTGTTTCCCTACTGGGACAGCAAGTGCCCTGAGGAGAGAGTGTGAGAGCAGCATCTGTGAGAGCCAGGGATGCTCAGACCTGGGCAGAGCTCAGCCCAGAGCCAGGATCAGGCTCCCTTGGGGGAGGACTCTACCTCAGCTGCGCAAGGTGCAAAGAGCTGACCTGGGGACAGTGTCCCTGAGCTAGGGACAAGCTAGGCTAACCTGGGGGTAAAAGATGACCTCCAGGTTAGCCTAGTTTGTTATGATGGTGAACACCCCCACTAAGGCTCAGAAAAGGAACCAGTGAGGGTGTTTATTTTTCTCTTCCCACACCTTTTCTTTATTCTTCTAAAGTTTCAGGGGGAAAAATAGAGCTACAAATGGAATAAAAAATTCAGCTGATTAGGGCAAAATTTTCAGCTGATTAGGGCAAAATTTTTTTGCCTTTTCTCTCAAGAAATTTGATTACTTTTGCTGTATTTTGAGGGGAATTTGTTGGAAAAAAGATCTGCTAATTTCTGTGAGGCTTCTGTGCAGAAAGATTTTTTTGCCATAGTGGTACTGAAGTGCTATTCTCCAAAGCTTTTAAATGTGGGATAATGGCTCTTAACACTATTGCAGTGCCCTTTGCTCTTGCAGAAGGGTTTAAACCTTGCTGGCAGACCCAAAGAACTAGCTATTCAGCCTCCTCAGTTCTGCTGTCCAAACTATTGTTATCCAAAACCATAAACCATAGTCCAAGCATAGCTATAGTTTTGGGCAGATATTCCTGACCTTGTGGCTTGGTGTTGTGCATTCTTCAGTTTCAGGCTGTATTAGCAAGTCTGGGAAGGAATCCATTCATGTAATTATTCCAGCATATCAATTTGCTGCTCTTCGAATGAAATCACTCAGCAGTGGGAAGCACATAAAGAGGACACGCAGAGTTTAATGTAGGAAACACTTTACTGATGAAGAGATTGCCAAAAGTATCTTGGTTCAGTCCAGATCCTTAAAAGAGTAGTTTTATGGGATATTGCAATTCTTTTGCATTAATTATTTTTTTTTCTGTACAGTGGAACATGTGTTTTTTTATTCAGTATCACTAATCAATGTGTCACAGACTGTAGCTATTCCTGAAACCATTTTCTCTCCATTGTTTCTCATTCTTTTACTGCTCCCCATCCCCACTGCCTCCTTTTTCCCAGGAGTGAATGCTGTGACCTCGATTGTGACCAGGATGGTTTGTGTGTTCCTGGTCATGAAAGGACAGTGACAATGGCACAGTGTGCAGTGCATCCTTGTGGCACTGTGGAACGACCAGCTGGGGGTTGGCAGGGCAGCAGCACACAGCATTTTCAGGAGTTCCCTCTGCCCTGGACAGGTTTTGAATGGTATCAGCACTATTTGGAAGAGATGTGTGCTGCTGGGCAGTGCAGCTGCTGCTCCCCCTCTGTGCCCTGGTACCCAGCAGAGCCAGGAGCCCACGAGCCTGCAGGGTCAGGGCTGCAGGGCAGGAGCCAGGGCTGTGCTGCAAACACCAGGGGTTTTGGGGCACACACCCCTGGTGTTCTGGGGGGAGTACACACCAGTTGTGTGGTCCCTGTGCTCAGTATTCAAAGCTTGACCAAACTTCAGTTGTCACAAATTTGGCACCCAGTTGACTGAGGGGTCTCTTAACACCTGTGGTACAGAAGAAAAAATAAAAGGATGAGGCTTTTGGATGGGTTGCTTACTGCAGAGCTGCCAGTGCTCTAGTCTGGTAACACTGTTTTTCTTAAACAGCAGCTGCCAGAATTAGCATCCCCCTGAGAGCAGCAGTTTGCATTTCTTGCCTCAGTTTGTAGAGGAAGCTGGGTTTACAAGATCACCACCCCTACACATCTGCCTCCATCCCCCCCACACGACTGTCAGACTTAGCAGCTTTCAAACTTCATCCTTAGAAGGGACCAAGTCTCAAAGTTATTAAGTTTGTACAATCATTGCAACACTGAACAAAAAAGGGAAGGAGAGGAATGTTGTTAGAGCCTTCCTAAGGGAAGGATTGGGTTGCCAGCCACACTCTTTGTCAGCCCCTGGTGCTTCTGCACAGCCAGCCAAGGCAGTGACCAGAGACCAGCCACCAACACTCCTGCCTGCAGAACAGTTTAACTTATCGGCTGATCTCCATGGATGAAAAAACAGCCTGGAGAATAAAAGGCCTACCAGGCTCTAGTTTCACAGGGTCTCCATGGAATATGCCCTGGATAATGGCATTTTAAAAGCATGGCTCTTTGGATGGTTTGCATGTAAGCACTGCGTGCTGTGCTCTCCCCCACTGACACCCCTGGGAGAAGGGTGAAGTGTGACACCTGGAACTCTGTGACTCAGCATCACTCTATTGTTACCTCACTATCTTGTATTACTTCTCACAAAACCTTTTCTGAGGTGGGCAGGGCTGTTGCCCATTTTCCTAATAACAAACCATGAGGCAAAGTGATTTGCTTCAAATCATGAGAAGTCAGAGGAAGAGAAAATTTAACTCTACCTCTGCCATGCCCTAGGATCCTATGCAAAAAGATGGAAGACATGCTGAGTACTGCTGATGAAATCACCTCTGAATAAGCAAAGACCATTGCATTCACTTTACATGTAGATAAGAACAGCACAAAAAGTCAATTTATAAAATATTTTTGATTTGCACTGTAAGTTCCTGAGAATAAAATCTTTCACTTTGATTCTGGAGCACATTGAGCAGTGGGACCTTGTTAAGCTTAATGTAAGACCACCAATATAAACAACTACTAAATGGATACCAAATGATGGTACCTGCTCTCAAGGATTTACTTTGATTTAGTTCATGATTAAGAAATTAGGAGCATAACTTCTCCTCTTGCTTCTTTTTTTAAAGGCACACTGAGATCACTTAAAACTTAATAAAATATTTTTGGCAGTCACATTCCTCTGATATTTCTTTAACTGAGAAGAGAAAAAGAAGATCAGCTCTGCCATTTTACCTCCTCTAGTTGAGCATTATTTATGGGCTCACTAAAGAAAAATTTTGTGGGCTATTCCTTATTTATCTGAAAGAAAAAAAAATCAAACTATTTCACTAACAGCTGATTCTTTGGATCATTTGAGCAAAAAGGGTTGAGCAACCCTTTTACTTTCAATAAAATATATTTTTTCTGTTAAAATATTTAATAAAGTGATTGAGAAGCCCATGCATAAAAGTTCTCTTTACACTTCATGACATGGAAGGTGATTGGTTGCTTCCAAAGAGATTTCATTCCTCTGTGCACTAGCAGGGTCTCAGGTTTCACAATTAAAAGACATGGTCCTTTTATGAAAGCCCATATTGTGAACTGAGGGGGAGAAGGGAATTCACACAAATTTCCCATTGCAGAGTTCAGCTGCATCCTTTGGTAGGTGCTTTTGAATCAGAGAGTTATTAGAGCTGAGGAAACTGGGCACAGCAAACACAGGCAGTCATGGGCCAGCTGTTCCAGCTCTGTGCCATTGCCTTCATCCAGGGTGAGCAGTGCTCCTCATCCTCCCCTGCCCCACCCCACAGCTCCACGTGGCTTCAGCCTCAGCAGATATTCCATCAGGGCAGGAGCAGGGCTCAGGTGCTGAGGCAGGAGTAAGTCCAGAGATATTTGGGGCTCAGCTCTGCCAGAGGCTTGACATGACAAGTTGGTGCTTGTGAATAACATGCAGGTCCTGGGCAAGAGAGGACGTGGGCAAGGGGATCACACCATCCCCAAGTGTGGTAGACAGCCCTTTTTAGGATGTAAAAGTTTAGAAGACATTTAGGAAGGCTTAGGGAAGATTTAGAATTAGATGAGAGGTGGCTGCAGACTGAACAGCTTGTGTCTGAGTAGTTTGTTTCCTCAGCAAATCCTTTTCTGGACAACAGAAATGTGATATGGTGAGCTGGATTCATGCAAATCCTCACGGCAGTACCCTGTTGGGAGGGGTCAGTTTGACTGAGAAAGGCAGTGGTAAAAAGGACAAAAAAAGTATGTCAGTGAATGAGCAAAACCTAGCAGAGCCAGGTCTGGGCTCCTGCATGACCTGGTGGGGTCAGGTGCCCTCCTGAGGTAACCTCCTTCCCTTCCCTTCCCTTCCCTTCCCTTCCCTTCCCTTCCCTTCCCTTCCCTTCCCTTCCCTTCCCTTCCCTTCCCTTCCCTTCCCCTTCCCCTTCCCCTTCCCCTTCCCCTTCCCCTTCCCCTTCCCCTTCCCCTTCCCCTTCCCCTTCCCCTTCCCCATCCCCTGCTGCTTGATGCCAGGCGTGGTATTTATCAGCTAGTAACACAAATGAGTCCATGAAGTGCTCCCCAGGGGTTAATATAGCACAGACTCACTAAAAACCCAATTACCATGCTGAGGAATGCAGGATTGCAGAAGGCCATTCTTTTATAGCTCAGTTTTTGTACTTCAGGATGAAAATTCTCCCTCTAGATATAAATTATTATTTTTTCATATAAATACTTTCTCATACACCAGTGAGAGTGCCAGGATGCTGGGCTACATGGTAGGATAAAGCACCTCTGGCTTCCAGAGTGTGAGCACACATGCTTCACAGGTTTCTGCCAGTGTCGCTGGGCATGCTAAAGCCTGTAACCATCAAAAGTTCTTTAAAGAGTGAATATGGGTTTTTCAGTGACTCCTTTGAAATGCTAACAGCATGGATCACCCTGCAAGCTGGAGTATCAGCTGATCCCCATCTCTTCCCTGGGACACAGTGATGCAAAGAACATTTCCAGGTGTGGTCCAAGCTGCACAGGTACCCATGGCCCACAGCAGCAGTGCAGCAGGGTGCCAGTGAGGTGCTGGCATGGTCCTGGGGAAGGGCAGAGCTGTGTGGGCCCCCACACCTCCTGCTCTGTGACCAGGTGTGCAGGCTGTGCTGGAGCTGCTGTCAGAGAAAGGCACTTGGAGAAATGGACTTACCAGTCAGCAGCTGGTTTTGTTTGAAGTTGTCTCAAAAGTCTGTCATAGCCCCAAATCAAGCATTTAATTTTATTTTTAAATTTTGCTTTTAAAAACTCTTTGAAAATATGATTTCCATCCCTTCAAAGCTGGCTTCATTCAGTCTTTTTTTTTCCTTTTACTGTTAATTTAAAATATTTTGCTCTGCTCTCTGGCTGTTACATCTCAAGGTGTATGTCCTAATGCACTGTCTCAGAGCAAGGGCCAGGCAGTTCTGGCAAAGCCGAAAGCAGCCCCAGGGCTCACAGCTCTGGTGGCCTGGGGAGCCTTGGAGCCCTGTGACCCACAGACCAAGGGCACTGAGCACAGAGGGGCTGCCTTGGCATAAATAATATTAACCACTAAATCTGCCCACAGTGTAGTATTTTTCAGACTCATGACCCCAGATCCAGACACAAGCCTCGCTTATGCTTGAACTTCCACCAGGCTCCCAGCCCCTAGTTTGGCAATTGCTGCTGTAGTTCATCGAAAGTTTGTCAAAACCCATACAATTCCACAAACCCCACAGTCTCAAGAAATCAGCATTTTTCTCCTGAAACCTGTTCTGCTGGAAATTTCCCAACCCAGCTCTACAGAGAGCCATTATTTCTGAAATGCTTTTGTAAACATTTATTGCAGGGGTTTTCTTAATGACAACGGCCACAGACTCTGGCTGAGCTTAATTTGGCAATTTGAAAATCTCACTCCTTTTTGTCTCTTGGCCAGATAGAGTAAGGGAAAAATTTTTCGTGTCTTTCAACGCCACCACTGTGGTTTGGCTGCAAAATATGCTGCAAAATGTTTCCTGGAGATGTCCCTGTGCCTGACACAGCAGTTCTACGGAACCCAGGGCATTGCTCGTGATAGTGGCAAAATACTCAACATTTGCTTAGCATCCTGCTCTTACAAATCTCCAACATAAGGGAAGGTCAGCCAATGTATTGGGAATTGTAAGTAGATGGGAAGAATTTCAGATTATGTTACCTCCATGAATTTCCTTCAGTCTTTACTAGAGAAAGAACACCAAGTCTCACCCCAGGGAAAGAGGACAGACCAGATCCTGGAGGCACTCAGCAGTGGTCAGCCTACACCCAGAGGGACAGCAATTGCCACTCGCCCACAGGCTCTTGCTTTCTACCCAGCAAACCCAGAAAACCCTTTGGAGTCTGGCACATGAACTTTATTCATGTTTCGTAATACCCAAGTGGGGTGGTGGTGGTGAGAGGTGGCAGACAGGGAATAAGGGTGGGGGGAGAAGCTCCCTGTGGGAATGGCACCAGGACTGAAGGCCACTTCTGGTATGACTTCCTGGGATGGTGTCCCAAAGGCCGGCCCCTTTGTGCCTGAGAAGTGGAGCAGAGGACCCCAGAGCCCCCAGTGCACCCCTTCCCTGCCTGGGCAGCAGAAATGTTCACCTGTTCACCAGGACAGCTTTGCTCCCAGTGCTGGCACAGGGAGGTGGCCAGCAGGACACAGACAGCCTGGATGTGATTCCATTCTCTGCTTTGTCAGCCAGTGTCAGTCTGCTGTTTTTCACATCACCCCCAGTCTACAGCTGCAGTTAGGAGAGGAGAGCTCAGCCTGCAGCACCGGCTGGGGACGTTGCAATCTGCTCTTCCTGTTAGCAGTCTGCCTCCTCCTGCCCCAGAGATCTCTTTCCCCACAGATACTTTGCATGCTGGAATGTGGATTTGTTTTATGTGATCATCCTATTCAAACCCCCTCTCCCTCAGGTCTGGATTACCTGCTCTGAGTTCCCAAGTTCTTGTGTTGGTACCTAATGGATCTGGGATCTGTCTTGTGATGTGTCTCTAAACTTGAACCCTGCTGAAGATAAATCCTCACCTGCATTTTGCTCATCTGTTTGGCAGTATGTTCTTGGATTCGTCCACTGAACTCCTTGAAGTCCATTTGCTCAGTCCCTTTGCACTGCAAGAGAACAAGCAAAGGACTCCTGGTGCTGGTGCATTCCTACTGCCACATCCCACTATGAGCAACCACTGTGGCATTAAAAAACCCAAACAACAGGACTTTTACAACTGTGGTGTTTTTTGAACACAATGGTTAGGTGAGTGTAACACCTAACAAAGAGTGTAAGCACCCTACAAGAGATGCCCTGAGCAGGGGCAGAAGTGTCAGGCTGCCATGGGAGGGCACACGCATCCCTGGGCAGCTCAGTCACACCAGGGCTGCCTCTCTGCTCCCCACAGGCATCAAGCTCCAAAACTTGTTCCCATTGCTTTGGCCTACCCAGACAGTGTCCATCCCCTCTGTGGGGTCACTCCCTGCACCAAGGGACAGGGCCTCAGCAGGACTGAGCTGCTCTGAGAGGCTCAGGTCGCTCCACACGGGGCTCCTCACCCAGTGCTGAGGCTGCTCTCTGCCATCCAGGAACCTGCTGTTGATCCTCTGAAGCCTGCAGTGGGGTTAAGGCCTTTAAAAAGGAGTCCCATTTTTCAGTCACTCACTGCAGACTAAAACTGGACCATTAAGACCACATTTCAGTGTGAAAATCCCAAATAATCTACTTCTGTGCTGGAGCAGAAAGGTCAGGTATATACAGAAAACCCCAAGAGCCTTTCAGAGATGGGTCAGTTGTGGCTTGTCCTTGCACTGTTTATAGGATTGAGGCAGATGGAACAGAAGTCTCACCTCTGCAGGGGTCCCTGCCTGCTGAATTGTTGCTAATTCATCCATCCTGAGTGTGCAGGATGCTCTGCAGAGCGAGATGGAGCGAGGCCTTCCAGCTCTTGTGCCTAAAACCCACTTCAGGCCTCCTTAACAAGTTCAGTTGCATTTAATGTAAGCACTTGGGAGAAGCTAAGCATCATGTGCATGTGCTTGAGGCACCAAACAGAGAAAGTAACGTATTTTTCATCAGGTGCCTCTAATTTGTCCATTTTAATGTTACAGTATCTGTAACACTACTTGAATTACAGCCCAGAACACATTCTCCTCTAAAACTACTTTAGAGGTAGTAGAAACCACACAAAGCAGAACTGCTAACCCTCTTTCCTCCTTAAATCATTTCATATTTCACAGGTCCTACAAAATGTTTTGCAGTTCAGGAGAACAGTCTCTCTGGGACACCACACATCCCATTATAAATAATAGCGCAAGTGTTGCCTGGAGGGATATAAGTAACATTTGCCAATTTTAAAAGGTTTGTAAAAGAATTTCCCATTAAAGGATTTCACAAAGCAGCCATTTCAGTATCATTTATGCCTCGTTACTTTTCAATGTCTAAGTTTATTTGTAATTTCAAAAAAAAAACCCAAAAAACCCCCAAAAACCCCAAAAAACCCCACTTGCTCTAGTAGAGAACTTCCAAATCTCTTTCTAGGCAAGATTTTCAAGTGAGAATACTGTGGGGTTTCTGGTGCCTTTGTACTGAGCTCTTTGGTCCTGCAGAGTCATCAGCATGTCCCCAAGGGACGCAGGGCAGTGCCAGTCTGGCTCTCAGCAGGCAGGCTGCAGGGTGGGCAGTGGGGAGGGCTTTGTGGCTTTCTTAGCAGCTGCTGAGAGGTGCTGCAGCCCCCTGGGGTTTATTCATGGCTGTGGGGCAGACTGTCTGCAGTGACCTGCAGGGAGGGTTGTGAGCCCAGCCCCGCTGAGACTGGTCCCAGTTTTGGTGGCTGGGACCACTGCTGAGGGACATTGTGTCTGCACAGCCACTCCACTTGTGTGACACTGCCTCTGGTCACTGCAGTGCAGCCCTGGCATGGAGCAGGAGCCCGTGGACCCACTCCAAACACTGAACTGCTCCAGTGCAGCCCACAGGGAGTGATGCAGTCAGAGCCAGGCCTGCCTTACCTTAGTCTTTGCCCTTGCTCAGGCTGTTTCCCTCTGGGTGCTTTGCCTTCCTCTCCTCCTGTTCTGCTGCAGCTCTGCCTCCCAGCAGCTGCTCCTGCTCTCATCCCAGGGCACTGCTGGGCAGGACAGAGTGGGAGTGGAGCAGAAGGGCTCCTGCTGGTTTGGTAAAGCACAGCTGGATCTGCAGCTCTGGCAGGTGTGAACATCAGGGCTCAGCTAACAACAGGCGTGGATGTAAAGCAGCAGGAGGAGTTCAGATGGCAGCACTGGTCTCCTGTGCA
Organism: Ammospiza caudacuta; assembly: GCF_027887145.1. NCBI lineage: Eukaryota > Metazoa > Chordata > Aves > Passeriformes > Passerellidae > Ammospiza > Ammospiza caudacuta. The sequence goes on along the minus strand of NC_080601.1, from coordinate 21,804,465 downwards.
CTTCACTGCAGAGACTGGCAAAATGTTTCTGATTAGAGTCACGAACACAGATCACCTGCATAAAACAGGTTTCTAAACTGCTCCTGGATCAGGTCTCAGCTTCTGCCTCTCCCTGCCTGCTCCTACAATTGCTCCATCTCTGGCCTGGTGCACCAAGTACATCCCAGGCTAGAGGATGCTCCAAGCTCGAGGCTCCCCAGGCTGGAGAGGAATTCAAATCCAGAGCTCTCAGCTCTTGCTCAATTCCCTTTCAAGTATATAAGTGGACCGGATAAGGAGGAGACCTCTTCTCTATAAGAGTAAATATAAGTTGATATTTGGGATGTGAACTTCTTGGTGTGAAATGTTCTCCAAGCCTCTTCTGGGATTCAAGAGACCAGCCTCTAATTTTGGGATCCACCTCTGTGAGAAACTGCTGCCAATGGACCGGCTTTTGGGAATTTAGGCTTTGCTGAGAAGGGGAAATTTTGGCACTGAGGGTCTCTAAAGCCAAGGAGCAAAAGAGGTCTAAGCCATGGGTTTTTGGAGAATCAGCCAAAGGCAGCAAGCCCATGCCTCAGTGCTGCTGATTCTCAGCTGTAGCATAAATCCCCTTCCTCTGGGACTTAAACAGAGGCACCAGGGCAGTTCCTGCAGCAGCTGTGGCACAGACACACCCTGAGACTGCTGTCCAGGCTCAAACCCCTGAGCAGAGGCAGCACAGAAAGCCATGGGCAGGAGCATCTTAAACCACTTCACTGAGATTTCCTAGAGCTCATTTGTCAGAGCCTGAGGTCTTTAACTGAACATAATCTTCCCTGAGCAGAAGGGCATCAGTGTTGCATGAAAACACTGGAGATATTTTAAGAGTGTAACCACAATGTGCAATATAGACACCACAGCTGTTTCTCTGTACAGAAAACTCAGCTGGATCTTCCACATTTCCCCAAAACCCCAGATGTTTGAACTCCTCAAGGAAACTGAAACTTGGGGTGACATTTCCTGTGTGCTTTCACCCTAAACAGGCATAAGGCACTGTGGTTGTATGACATTGTTAGACCCAGCAATCCTCAGAAACGTGGGGAGCAGAATGGAGATGAGCATCACAGCAGTGGAGGAGAAAGAGTGGAATGGACATCACTGCAATTGCTTGGAAATGTCACTTTTTGATAAAAAACAGCTAACTTAAAAGCAGTTTGATGGCACAAACACAATAGTCAGCACTAGAATGAGCTGAAGGCAAACAGGGTAGGTGACAGCAGTAACAGAATGTGTGGCACCAAGTGTGTGTGTGTTATCTTGGCAGCAGCTGTACCTTGGTTTCCTATACTATGGGATGGAGAATAGTATTTCCTTATCTCACAGAACTCTTGTAAGTCTTAATTAATTTATGTTCATGACTCACTGTGAGAGTTAAAGTAGGAGTATCCATTTACTGTGGAGCTGAAAATTATATAATAATTATGTAATATTTTTTCTCTTTGATAAATCACAGCACAAGATAAATATTTTGCCAAGTTAGAACTTTCATCTTAATTTTGAACAGAAAATACCCTAATATTGAAACAAAATATTAGTTAACCACAAAAGAGCTTTTCATGTCCAGACTTGTGAACTTGTAGCCTAGAGTCATGATGACTTTCTATGAAATCTATGTGCTGGAGTAAAATACCAGTGACTGTAATCCTAGGGAAGAATCCCAAGACTGCAATATACCTAAAGGACAAGGAAGTGAGGAGCAGTGCTCTCTGTGTCTAGGAAATGTTTACTTGACAAATATTTAGCGAGCTTGGAGGTATTTTTGGGAAAAAAAATGGCATGGATTCATGTTGATGAATGTTTTGCTACTGATTAAATCTGAGCCTGTATAAACTGTGTGGTGACAAAGAAACCTGAGACAGTAATGAGGAAACAGTTGGGTAGGATGTGAGAGATTGAAACCACAGATATTGCCATCCCCAGGAGAAATACCTCACTCTAAGGACTGGAAATTAGTTTGGGACTATTGGATTCCATTCAAGGAATAAGTCCTATTATGCACAATATCTCCTAATCTTCACCCTAGAATTTGCCTTGAAAAGCCAATCTTGCATTGCAATAATTAAAGGAAAACATATGTGAAACAAGACACTTATTTCTTGTCTGGGCTTTCATCAGCCTGTCCAGAATAAACCATCCCTGTGTCTCCAGTCAGCACAGATCAACTTCCCTCTGCACACCCCCAGGTGGAAAATGGCTTTGAGCATTCATAGACGCAGGATTTCCAAGGCACTTCATTTTGGTTGTGCAATCTGGTCTCACCCTTCAATATTCATTTACATATGCATTTAACCTACTTGGTGTGGAGTCCCACTGACTTCTCTGAGAGACTGTTCAAGCTGTTCCCAAAGTTGTTGTTGAATCATATTGCTTGGCACGTTATTTTTTAACAGAGGCCAAAAGCTTTGAAAAGTGGTAACCTAAAAATGAGTTCCCTAGTTCCTGACTTGGACCCTTATTAAAGCAACACTGGGGTGTAATATATTTGGACATTATGCTGCTAATATAATATGTCCACCTAGTCATCAAAGCTAACTCAGCTTTGAAAAATTATGAATAAGTATAACAGTAAAAAAACCCCAAACCCGAACCCAAACAACTTGTTGCACTGCATTTATATCTTTCCAGGGTGAAAGTTTGCCATACCCTGGGTAATTTCTGTTTGACATTAATAAACATTTTATTGCAACACACTTAAGTCATGTTGTATATCCCCGCTCAGCAATATTGACACCCAGAGGTCAGGACTGTGTGAAATGGCCCAGATCCTGTGAAAATACAAATTGGATTTGTGGTCAACCAAGGCTGGAGTTTCAGGTTCACACAGACCTAACTGGCCATTGGAGTTCCCCAAGCATTTCCTTCCTGAAGTGTTCTTTGCTGCTCTGCTGCTGGTTGCAAAACTTTGTTCTTGTCAAGATGGATATTGGTGATGCTGAAGTCAGAAATGCCCAGTGTGTGACAGGTAAGGCTCTGGCTGGGCACAGCCCCTGCAGCACAGGCTCTGGCTGGGCACAGCCCCAGTGGCAGCAGCCAGCACAGGGTCACCTGTGTCACCTCCATCGACCAGAGCAGGGACTCAGCTCCCCAGAAAACTCACCCTGCTCCTCTTGCCCGAGCTGAAAACCCCATGAAAAGAAACTGAAGGTCAGAGCCATTTCCAATGGTGGCCCAACATCTTCCTGAGGGGATTTCAAACCAGGGGAAAGGGCTGAATGACCCAGGTTAAAACACAGGCAGAGCTGGGGAAGTCCTGAGTTCAGCTGGCAGCTCTTTGGACAGAGGCCCTTTCTGTTTATGCTCAGATATCTCCTCATCACATCTGACATTTTGATCTGCAAATGCAGATTTCATTACAGGGGGGGAGCTATGCTGAAATGAACACTCAGACAGGCTCACTATTTTAATAATTATTTTTTCCAAAATACTGCAAATCACCAAGTTCATATGGATACTCTGGATAACTGTTAGATCTTACAGAGAGAAGAATTTTATTCCAAAAATGGAACAGTGAGATATGCACCTAACTGCTTCAAACTGTGACGTGATATTGAAATATTTTGGTTCATATTCTTTTTAGTTCACCTCAGTTCCTCAAAGGGTAAGGCTGTGTTTCCAAAGTTACTCAGGGTGAAGGCTGAAATTTAAAAATAGATCAGTCCCCAAAAGGGAATGGGGAGTGTTCAGCAGAGCCACTCTTGCTCTCAAAGGCAGGGTGTTTGCAGGCAGCCTGTGACAGGAGGAAAGGGTTGCATCCAGATGCTGTGCCATAACTACTGACCCTGAATCGTCCCTCAGTCCCTCGCTAAAAATGCGTGCTGTGTGTATTTATTGCTCTCCAACTGCTTTCCTTTGGGTGTCCTTGGAGCGGTCTGGCCCCGGAGCAAAGCTTTAATTGCTTGTGGTTTTAAGTGCTCTAAATCCACCTGTGTATTTTACAAATATGTTCAGAGGAAAACCAAAAGTAGTTAGATGGTTTTAACACATTTGAAACCACTACAGAAATAAGGGATAGACAGAAAGACTGGTAAGGTAAATGTAGCTATGGAATAATGTGCTCAGGGCAAGAACTGTAACAACCACTTTTTTTTTTTTTTACTTCACAAGTGAAAACTTTAAATATAGTATAAAGGTAATATAAAAAATTCTTTATTTTGTTGATTTCACGGTGCATAATTTGAAATGTTCTATGAAATCAAGTTTAAATTCAAGGTTCTGTTTCCCCCACTTTCAATGGAAATAAACTATAGTGCTCTTGAAAAAAATTTTGTTTTTCCTGGAAAATTATAAAAGGAAGCTGCTGGATCTTATAATTTTTTCCTATTTTTATTTTTTTGATCGAATTTGTAGATAATTTTATTTTATGAAAATCACAACACTGGTGGAGATTTAGCCAGAGAGGCACTAACTTTCCTCATAACACTATTGCTCCACCTTAGCCCCAGTGATATCCTTAGTCCTGCTTCCTGGGGTTGTTTGCTCAGGAGGTTCCTCAGGCCTCTCTTATAGCAAGAAGCTGATTTTAATAATCAGACTCCTCTCTAGGCATGTGGCTGGGGAAATTGTCTTCAAAGCCGGTAGGGCCTGGGGCAGACCTGGGAATGGAAACTGAGGATAATGTGATTAAGGGCTTGCAGGGATACAACAATCCCTCAAACCAACTGAGGTTTCATGTTAAAAAAAGAGCTAAAATTCCTTGGCCTAAGTAGGCTGCTTCAAAAGCAATTAAGCTGGGAAATGAGCTAGAATAAATCTTGCAGAAGTACAGGTCCACAGCCGCCGTGTGAACAATATTTCAAGGCAGAGCCTCTCTTTCTTGCTTAGCACAAGGAAAGACAGCTTATATGATTTCTTACCTCCACTGAATGTCCTGACGGGGCTGAGCATCATTTCCTTTCCCTGCTCTGTGAACTATCAGAGAAAATCTTCAACAGTCACTGCTCACACACCTGGAGCCCAGCAGAGGCTGAAGATGCCCAGGGAAGTGCCTGAGTCACCATCTCTGGAGGTGCTGGGAAGATGTTTAGAATGTGGCACTCAAGGACATGGCTCAGTGGTGAACTTAGCAGTGTTAGGTCAATGATCTTGAAAGCCTTCTCCAACCTAAACAGTTCTATGATGCTATGATGATAGGAGAGCTACACTGTGCTCAATTTCTATCTGACTGACATTCAGCCAACTTCTCTATCCTCCCAAAACATCCCTCAACCCTGTTGATCTTGGTCAAAAATAGAAACCTGGAGGAGTTTAATCTGTGCTAATGTTTGCAGGGAAGATGCTGACCAAAATGTGCTTTATCTGTAGCAGGTGCCAGAGTTTCAATTGACAGGATCAGTATAAAATGTATCTGATCAGCTACCTGTGTTGGTGCAAGAAAAACCTCCAAGCCTCCAGCAGCCAAAATCTCCTAGGAGCAATCTTGCTCTGTACTGTGGAGGGTGCTGAGCTCCTTGCACTCCCACAGGATATTTGGAACTTCAAGTACCTCCCAAGAAGAGGCACGGAAATGGTGCTGCAGCCCTGAAACCCAATGCATTCTGCTTATGTTCCCCTCTATTTAGTTAGAAAAGTGGTAAACACTGCAGAGCTTAACCTTGTAACCTCAGTCAATTCACATTAAGTTAGTAAAATGGAGCAGAATCTAGAAACAATCAGCATTTGTGGCTTTTTAGGCCTTTTAAGCTCATTCCTCTGCAATGCAAACCTCCCTCTCCAATGATTTGTTCAGCTTTAAGTCCTTTGAATTCCAAGCTTTTATGTTATTACAAGCTTCCTTTTACTGGCTGTGTCTGTGCCAGCAGGTGCATGAACTGGGAGGCCCATGGCAATGTGCATTTTATTACTTCCAAACAGACCATATTTTCTGATTCTCACAAGTTCTGGAGCTATTACTCAGTATTTGGCTATTAGGGTTCACTTCTGAGCCTGTAGCCATCAAAAATGCTACTGTGTAATTGCTGTTTGAAATGTGTGTGCCAGCTGGGAAACCTGTGCATGTGGAAAAGCACCAGAATCAGGAATAAAGAGACATCATAAATTCTGCTAAGGAGCAGCAAGATGCTCCAACCAGGATTTCTGATTGTGTCAGAAGGAAACCATTCTAGTGTAATAAAGTTGCAGGGCTATGCTCCTACCAGACCCTGCTTGGGAGGGCTCACTGGGGCGAGGAAGCTGGGGGCAGCACCCTGGGCTGTCATTGAGGAAGGAGAACACTTCTCTCCATCGCTTCCAAACCAGCATCCCACCTTGCTTGCAAGCTGTTTGCTGCCTGCTGTTTCTGCCTGGTTCTGGTTACATGCTCTGATCTTTCTCTGGTAGGAAATGTAAAAGAGTATATATACTATAACAACTCAGCAAAGGTCTTTGAGAGGACATCAGCTCTGGTAACTTCATGAAAAAAAGATGATTTTGGTGGGCTGCCATTAAACTGTGTGTATGCAGCTCTGCTCAGAGCTATTTCTGGTTTCTATTTAAACTTTCCAACAGCAGTGGAAGTCCATTTACAGGAAATCAAATAGCAGACAATAGGGAAATACCTCAGCAGGAAAAAGCATCGGCTTCTATTTACAAGAATTTAATTCTTCCAAGAAGGGAGAGCAGCAGACACCGTGTCAGACTCCCTGTCCCTTCCCAAGTGACTGCTAAAAGGGACAGAGACTGCACTTTGACAGAGTGTTTAAATGTGGCCTCCCCAGCAGCCAAACTGAGCCTGCTGAGAGCCAGGAGTGAGCAATAAGTAATGCCACTGACTTTCACCTTGCTGCAAAAATTTTCATCTGGGAAGACAGTAAACCCTTTTGGACTCTCTTCACACCTTGGAAAAAAAAGGCTTTAGTACAGGGAAATTGGAATGACCTTCAAGAAAAGTGTGATGCACAATGGAACCTAGGCTACTGATAATTTTTTTGCATCCTTGCTCTGTCCAAGAGCCTTGAGAACATGTTCCTGTATTACAGTGCTCAGTCAGCTTTTGCCTTTTGGAAAAGAAGGCTCTCAGGAAGAAGGTTGTGATTCATTTTGTGCCTGATTTGAAGAGACTGTTATGGGGAATAATACATTTCTATTTTTCTGCAAGTGGTTAAAATTGTGCAATTGTAAGTGATGGCCTTGCTGACAGTCATGCAGCTTTTGTAGCCTGTCAGTGCTCTTAGCAGGCTGAGACACTACTGGTTATTTTCTGCAGGCACTTGTCCTTGACCAAACCTTTAAATAAAAGCATTCCTACACCCACTTGTTCTTCTGAGTCCCTTTTCAGCAGCTCTCTTGCCTGCAGGCTTTTATAGCCTTCGGTCTGTTTATGGGTTTAACTTTATAGCCAGTCTAATTAGTTGCTGTGATAAGGATAATTAGGTAATTAGGATAATTTGGATAGCACACTGTGAGGCTTTTCAAACCTCTTTTCTGGAGAGCTTTGTCTGCCAGAGTGTAGTCAGTGACACTTGTCTGATCTAATGGGAAACAAAAAGCCCAAATATCTCTGAACATGATTGATGGCAGAGAGTTAACATCCAAGCCAGAGGGCTGAGAATGAGTAACTTGGAGCCACACTCTGGGGCTGAACTCGCACAGTCACAGCTGAAAGACACACAACAGGACAGCTCAGGGTATCCTGTAGGTTCCAGAATGAGCACTCAGAGCCCTCTGTTCCTCACATGCTGAGTTTTGATAGAGACAATGGTAAAGCACTATAAAAAAATAGCAAAGAAAGCAGGGAATTCCCTCTCCCTTAATATCCTCAAAGCCAAATGGAATGGTTTCCTGAATTATATGCTCCAGCCAAATACAGGTATAAGCCAAATACTAGGAATGACTACAGGCTTTCTTGTTTCTCAGAGGGTGAGACTGCAAGTTCCTGAGCTTCTCTTCTCTGGATGTCTGGGACTTGGTGGATTTTCTCTTGTAACCCCTTTTTCTTGTTCTCTTTTCTCTTTAGTTCCTAATTTATCTGTTGTAACCATGGAAGTGGGAATGTCAGTGGGATCATACTTGTAAAGAGAGAGCCTTTGGTAGAAAAGTTTGGAAGAACTTTTGCTAATTGCAACTGGTGATCAGTTTGCAATATCCCAAATTATTTCAAGAGCTGAAGTGTTGTCCAAAGATCATGGAGGACTGAAAAGCAAAACACAAACTAGGAATAAACAGGAAATTTGCAGTGAACAAGTGAGGGAGAATGGACATTAAGCACCCAGTTCAATTTCCAGCATTCATGGTAAAGAAACAACTGATCAACCATTGGAATCTAAGCTGAGGAGGAAGAAGATACAGTATCCATTAAACATGCTGCAAGTTCATGGAGAAAGAAATGTGAAGGCTGATAACTTATAAAATTCCTAGCTCATGACAACAAATCATTCAGCATGGAGAAGAGGTTCCCTGAGCTGCTCCCAGAAAATTCCCCTCTGTGTCCATGCTGGAAACAAGAAAAGGCTGCCCAAGGGGAGCTGAAGGGAATGCCAGGCACAGCACCACATGGGCACTGCCAGGGACAGGTACAGATGCAGGACACTCCCCTTCTCTGCACTGGGATGTACAGGGCACATCTGGGGACACAGCAGTGTCACAGGACCACAGCTGGCAGCTGAGACTGTGCAGCTCCTCGTGCAGCTGGCCAGAGATCAGTCCCAAGAGCTGAGCTACAGAAAGGATCTGAGGTGAAGCTCAAACACCAGGAAGTGTCATGAGAGCCTGCTATTCGTGTAATCCCAGGGCACAGAGAGAAATAGATTTCCTGAGAAATTGGTTTAGCAAAGTTTTAAACTGGAGACAGGCAAGGATCCAATCTATACAGGGAAAACATGCAAGATTCCTGCCAAGTACAAGCCGAATTACAAGGAACTGTGGGCTGGAGCTCCTCTAACCTGCAATGCATTAGGCTGGAGTGGTTCAGGCAATACTGGGGGGGCAAAAATCTCCTGACTTGTGCATGAGGGCTGGTCTTATACAAGTGTCATTCCTGGTGGAGAAAAACCTGCATTCCCTCGCATGTCTGCAGAGCAGATGAACCTGGATTCCCTGGTCAGGGAAGACCAGGCACTCTTCAATGCAAACAGCAATCTTAGAGCAAGGCTAAAAGCCAAATTGGTTCTTAACTTCTTCCAGTAGTCTCCTGGGTTCTTCAGAGCTATTAGCCTTTGTAAATACATGCTATGATTAGATGGATTGATTGCAAAACATTTATTGACTAGAGCTGCTCAGGACATTTTTGCTGAAGCGATTGAGTAAATATTTTTTCCACAATAATCTGTAGTGATGATGACTGTTGTCATCAATATTTATAACCCTTTTAACATTAAAAAAAAATGTTTATTTACTTTTCTCTGGTTTTAGTAATTTGTTGACATTTCAGTATAATTCAGTCTTCCAACTAGCCTGCCATAACCTATTGAAGAGGAGTTGTGGCACTTATATTTTGGGATGAAAAAGAAGGATGTGTGGAGCAAAGGGGAAAGTGGCCACAGGCACACAGTGTGTTTATCAAGAGAGATGACATATGACATAAGAGACAGCACAGGATGTGATAGTTATGTTATAATACCTGCTGTAATAACCATTATTTAATTTTTTTTCTTTAATAAATAGGGGCAGCTGCTACTTTACAATGACAGAAACATCCTGTCTTTTCTGGGTTATGTCTCCTACCAGTGTTACTGTATCCTAGCACTCAGAACAAAGAAGGACTCATAAATTGGATGAGCAGCTATTGTTTAAAATATTTTAACACGGTTCCCAGTGAAGACTGGAATGGCTGTGTCTCAAGAAATGATGTAAAACTAATAAAAGTAACAGAAGAATAAATACATAGGAGATCTTTTTTTCCCCAAAAAGGACATTTTTTCTGAGTGTTTGGAATAAAATATTCAGTGTTTTTTTTTTTTCGTTCTGGCTCAGAATGAAAGGAGATTTTCAAATTTCGCAGAAATAGCAGTACCCATACATAGAAATGCCATGTCCATAGAAAAGTGCAATGTTTTGTTGCTGCTTTTTTGACTTTTGTCCTCATTATGCATCCAGGGGTATTGCAGCTCCCTGACTGAAGCAGACCTGTTGAACCCAAGCTTTATGTCCCCAGCAACTGCCAGGACTTACTTCTCCTACTTCTCCTTAGTTGTGAGGATCCTTTAACCTTCTTTCTTTCAGGCTGGATGCTCCTTTCAAAAAATATGTTACCAATACTCATGATGGATTTAAGTATTAGTGTTATCTCTATAAATGTCCATTCTGTTTCTGAGTTCTCTCCCTCAGTGACATTGTCTGGCAGCAAATTACACTATGAGAAATGCAATTAAATTGAGTAATATTTCCTTTTGCTGGCTTTGAATTTGTTTCACTGAATTGTCATTTGTTTGGTTGAGGATTTTTCTATTATAAGCCAAGGAGAGCTATATTTCCCTATCTCTGTTCCCTGACACTTTTATCGTTCATACAGTTTATCATGTATATTCTATTTCTCTCCTGCTTGAAAAAATGATGTTTTAGCAATCTCTTATCAGAGATTTCTTATGTTCATTGCCATTCTCCAAAGTCTGTGTAGAGAGGATGCTTTCTGAGACAAGTAATTGGAAATGCATACTAGAACTGGCTGGAAATTGGCTGTGTTTTCATCAGAACAAGAAAAAGTATTTATGCTTGAACAACTTTTGGTGAAAGACACACATTCATTGTGTGTCTTTTGGTAAAGATAAATTTGTAACACCTGAAAAAAATCAATAGAAACACATTTTTGTCACTTGAAAAAAAAGTTGAAAAATACTTTTCTTTCATGTATTAACTACATTATATCCATGTTTGCAAAAAAAAAAAATTAAATATTTGGGATGACCAAAATAGTTTTTGGAATTTGCATGTAGATATTTCTGGACAATACTTTTAAAGGTCATACACTAAAATTGCTTGTCCAAATCACATTCATCTCAGCAAGTCCAGCAAACACCATGGCATTGAGATCATTCACCTTACAGCAACTAAATGCTATTAACTTCTTGGGAAAAAATGAGAGATCTTGGTCTGTCAGACATTTCAGACAATGTAACTGATGCGTGGATAAAGATATCAGGAAATACATCAAAAAATCAAGGCCCTAAAGCTGTGAAGCACCTTGTGTTTGAAGCTTCTACGGCTTTTAAAAGGACGTCGTTTTGTCACAAAACACAGCAAACTTTGACCAAAATGGGCTATTTTAGGAGGTCAGACAGCCTTTGCCAAGCTGTTCCCCTTGAGCTGTCAGACCAGTGGGGTTCTCCAGGTGTTATTAATGCTGAAAGCTTTTTGCTTGGACTAGCATGGAGAGATAGGGCTGTCTCCTGGGAAGTTAAAAGGCTGCTTTGCACATAATAAAAGATGCTTTAATACCATCCCATGGAGATTCATCTTGTTTCTAATCTATCAAAACTAACTTGTGCCTCAGGGGCCTTTGGACTATTGCCCAATTTGCCTTGCCCATTTCTCATAAAAAAACCCAGGAAAGTTTGGCAGCATCATCATTTCATGAATGAATGAAGCAGATTTATAAACAATGCTGTAATTTTAATGGGGTCTATACTTACAAGCATTAGTCCCACTCTGACCCCATACTCTAGACTCCTGCTGACCTGGGGGTTAGGCTCGTCTGCAGATAACATGAGTTTCTGCACCAGTCCCCAGATTTATTCAAGCTTGTGTTGACTTTCAGCCTGTCTGCCTAAAATATACATGGGGAAGGACAGCTTGCTTTGTGCACCAAGTGCTGTCTAAGGGAAGTGTCTGCTGAGTTTTTGGTTCTGGGCCAAGTTTCCTGCTGTCTAGCATTAGGGCCTTGGCAAGGCAGTCTAGGCCCTGTCACAAAGAGAATCTATAAAAAAGGTTTTTCTCTGTCATCACACATAATTAAGGACAACATTTTAATCAGGCTGCTCCCACTTAATTGCAGTGCTTTGCATAGCTACCCTGGACCTGCTGTTTTAAATAGATCCAGTGCATTTGTCAGGCTGGGTCGGGCTGGGAAGATGAAACCTCATTGGAGATATAGAGAAGTCAATTATTTTATAAGGAAGGAATGTGCTCATGTCATGGTATGTTACAAAATAACCATGGTTAGATGCAGTGGGAATTGATTGCTGTGGTACTGTGAGCAGTCAGCTCTCAGCTCTGTAGCTTGCTGTGGTTTGAGAGACCACATGGAGAGTTGAATCTTTCAGAATCAAACCTCGGGGCTGGACAGGCAATTTTGATTGACTGATAATTTTACTTTTATTTAAATTATAGACAGAACAATAAAAAGAATTTTTAGGTGCCTTGCATATGGAAAAATATTCCTAAAAGCTCAAAACCTGTTTTCATTTTAAAAAGAAACCAAAGAAGAAGTCAACTAGGAAGCCTTGGCTGGTAACATTTTGACCATTCACAGCCCAATTGCTCCAAAACTTCTTTGCCAAAAGTTGTTTTTATTCTGCAGCATGCCTAGGAAGTCACCATTTTTAGACCTTATCAACTTAAGGTATAGGAGAGAAGAACATTTGCCAGACTTGTGGAGGCTTAAAAACTGTTTGGTATACAGCCAGAAGTATCCCACAGGAGCACTCAAGGAAAGGAAACTCATGAGAGGAGACAATCCTTTCATTGCTGGGCCCTGGTGATCTCTAAGTGCTGCAGAGAAGGCAACGGGCAGATCTCATATCCTGAGTTCACAGTGCCGTGATCCACCCAATCCTTCGTGCATTTTGCTCCAGGTTCAGCTTGTGAACTGCAGCTCACTATGGGAAAAACAAAGCCAATGTCACCTGGTTCTCAATAAGGGCAGGAAGGAGGACACAGGGAACTCTGAGCCAGTCAGCTTCAGGTCAGTCTCTGAAAAGATGATGGAGTGCCTCATTCTGTAGAAGATCTCCATCCATATGGATGACAAGAAGGTGATCAGGAACATGATCCTTCATGCATTCATGCACGAATGCACTAATGCTAAATCATGCTTGACCAACCTGATTGCCTTCTGCAATGAAACAGCTACCTGCACTGCAGCATGAGTGCCTGTGCTGTAACATTTATTGAGCAGCTCCTGAAGGCAGCTGGAGCCACAGCTCCAGGTTTGAGCCCAGCACTGCCAGAGAATCTGATACACACATGGGTTGAAGGCACTGATAGAGGCAGAGCACAGACATCCTAAGAGTTTGGACCATCAGCTTTACACCGTAATGATAATCAACTAGATTTTCTACTATGGGAATGAATGGCTGCCCAAAAGGCTCTGTGACAGTCCCCACAGGTCCCATGCAGGACTATAAGATCTGCTGCTGCTGCATGCATGTCTGTGTGAACGTGTACAGCTGCGAAGTCTGGGCCAAACCCAACACACAGGTAACTTCATTTAACAAATCAGAATCTGTAAACAGGAGGCAAGAGATAAGTCCTTTCACCTACAGCTGTCGTTTTGTCTCTCTTCCTATGAGATGGAATGGGCTGTGCTGCTGCACATATACAGGTCTCCAGAAAAGGACTGGCCCTAGCAGTGATCTTCCCCATAAGACCTGTGCAGGCCTCAGCAAATTTTTGAGAATCAGAGAGCTGGTGGGGAAGAGAAGGTAAGCTGGCCTCTGTGCTGCCTGGCTCGGCTGATGGTCCCCATGCAGCTCCAGGCCACAGACCTGTGTGTCTCACATGAGCTTTCCCAGAACAGGCATACAATGTCCAACATGATGGCACCTGCAGGAGTTTCAGAAATGCCCTGCCCTGGAATTCTTCACTCTCCCCTTTGTGGTCAGTTCAGGTTACTACAAACTTAGCTCTGCCAGCATTGTTGGTTTCCTGACGATGATTTTGGCCATCACCCACTAAAAATCTCTTTCCTAATTCCTACTCCGACCACAGATATTCACAGCAAGGGAATAAATAACTGGATTGACCAGAAATAGGAGATTGGGAAGTCAGCGGTGGAAATCCCCTCTTGGCAACAGCTCCTGTGTTCAGCATTATCTGTGGATAAATGCTGAAGGAGAATTGTGCAAAGGGGACACCACTGTTGCCAGCACTGGCCTCCACTGAACAATCTGTACTGGGTCATATTTCAAGGACATCTGTAAACATCATCCTCTTTCCATCATGTCAGGTGCTTTACAGGACTAGAGAGGATTTACAGCTAGGCAGCCTGGGAAGGATCAGCTGAGGAGATGGTCCTCTTCTCATTCCAGTGGCTTTCCAGCAGGTTAGCAGTCTTACAGCCCTAGCCTTCAGAATCCCACATTTTCCTAATGTTTTACAGCTCAAAATCACCTCATGCACACATTTGTCTTTGCAATGGAACACAATGGAAACACTTGCAAAAGCTGCTGTGGTATCTCAACAGCAAGGAAAACAACTCCCTGTAGTATTTCCTCAGTGGAAAGAAGGAACAGGTGGACAGTAACTTCATCTGCCATGCCAGCTGTATCCTCTGAAGGACCTGACTTGGCTAAAAGTTTTGGATCTCAGCAGAAGCAGCCTGCACAAAATGCGCATCCAGAATCCCAGGCACCAAAATCACAGTTACAAAGGAATTTGATTGCTTCACTGATCACTGAACATTTCTTGTTGCCATGGAGTTTTTGAGCTCAGTTCACTTTCAGCTGTTCTGAAAGTAAACATCTGACTGCAGTGACAACAGCAGAGAGCAGCAGGCTTCAGGTGTTAGCAATCTGCTAATTTCAATTAGTCACCAGAACATGGGGTGGAACTCCCAAGGTCTGTATTCTCTTTCTGCCTTTATTTTTATGTGCTCTATAATATGTGGCAAGTCACTTATTTGTCCATTTCTCAGTCTCCCTTTATCTTCCCTAAGATGTTAAGTTTTCCCAGCCACAGACCTGTATCTTACTCAGGGCCTTTAGGTGATACTGAAATACAAAAATACAGCAATAATACTAAAACTCCTTTGAGACCTTGTTCTTACTCCATTTGCAGGCAGTCACACCTCATCATAGCCGTGTGGATAAGGTTTGGACAATGTGACACATCTTACATACTTCCTTCTGAGCAGGGTGTTTAAGAGGCCAAGTATATTTATTTAATGAGATGCTAATTTACTGTACACAAGGTTTATGGCTCTGGACAAAGGTGTCTTTTGCATTTCCTAACTTCTTAAATAAGGGAAGCCTCCTCAGGGCTGCCTCATCTCCAGCCCCTGGTAGGAGATGACCATAGACACAAGTGGTGAAATGAGCTCCATCAGATCCTCCCTCTTGTGTACAAAATTCACAGAATTCACAGAATGGCCAGGTTGGAAGAGACCTTAAAGACCATTGAGTCCAAGCCATGCCCTAACACCTCAACTAAACCATGGCACTGAATGCCACATCCAGTCCCTTTTTAAACACATCCAGGGATGGTGGCTCCACCACCTTCCTGGGCAGGCTATTCCAGAACTTTATCACTCTTTCTGTAAAAAACTTCTTCCTGATATCCAACCTATATTTCCCTTGGCACAGCTTGAGATTGTGTCCTCTGGTTCTGTCAGTTGCTGCCTGGTGAAAGAGAACAACCCCACCTGGCTATAAACACCTTTCAGGAAGTTGTAGAGAGTGATAGAATGAATTGTCCACCACTTCCTCCTGGCTGGGTGGATGATAACAAACTCCCAGTAGAGTGTCAGCCTTATTGGCCTCCCCCTTAATCTTTACCTACAGGCATTCAACTTCATCATCGTTAGTTTCAATACTTATGGCATCCAAAGCCCCCCTAATATAAAGGGCCTCCCCTCCACCTCTTCTCCCTTTCCCATCTCTCCTGAAGAGCTTGTAGCCATCCAGTGCAGCACTCCAGCCATGTGAGTCATCCCACCACGTTTCTGTGATGGCAATTGCATCATAGCTCTGCTGCTGCCCCATGGCCTCCAGCTCTTCTTGTTTGTTGCCCATGCTGCATGCATTGGTGTACACGCACTTCAGCTGGGCTGCTGATTTCACTCCTAACTCTTGGGCCTGCTTCCAGAGAGCCCAGCTACATCTCCTTCCCCCTTCAAACCTAGTTTAAAGCTCTCTCAACAAGTTCTGCCAGTTCCTTAGCTAAAAACCTTCTGCCCTTAGCAGAGAGATGGAGCCTGTCTGATTCCAGCAGGCCAGGTGCTGTAAAAGTTGCCCCATGATCAAAGAATCTAAAATTCTGCCGATGACACCCACCCTTGAGCCACTTATTGATAATGTGAGCTCTCCTATTCCTTTCACTGTTTTTCTCAGCCACCAAAGGGACTGAGGAAAAGACAACCTGTACCCCTGTCCTATCAACTACTTGTCCCAGTGCCCTAAAGTCCCTTTTAATTGCCCTGACACTCCTCTTTTCAGTTTCATCCCTGCCAGCCTGGAGTATCAGCAGTGGGTAATAATCAGAGGGCTGAATCAGCCCAGGAAGTCTTTCAGTAATATCCCATACCCGGGCTCAAAGGAGGCAGCAAACCTGCCTGTGGGGAAGGTCCAGTTGACATATGGGGCCCTCTGTTCCCCTCAGAAGGGAATCACCCACCATGATTACCCTTCTTTCCTTTTTGATGTTAGGGGTGGTAATCCTTCTCACAGATGAGTCATAACTGGGAGGCTTCCTGTGCAGATAAAGCTGCAGTGTGCTTGAAGCTCTGGGCATTGTGGTTTTCAGAACCCTAACCCAAGGTGTAACCCTAACCCTAGGCAGAGCAGGAAAAGCAGCCTAAGGCTGAGGCTGGTTCAAAGGAGAAAGCTGTGGAGGAAGCCATGTGTAAGGGTTAGTGTCCAGGTTAGGGTTAGGGCCATTAGGGTTAGGTTATGGTTACATTTAGGTTTAGAGTTCAGGTTAAACCATTAGGATTAGGCCATTAGGGTTAAGATTGGGGTTAGGATTCAGGTTCGAGTTAGTCCGTTGGGGTTCAGGTTAGGTTAGGTTTAAGGTTAGGCCATTAGCGTTACGGTTAGGGTTAGGGATTGGGTTAGTCAATTAGGTTTCAGGTTATGATTAGGGTTAGGTTTAGGCTTAAGCTTATGTTTAGGCTTAGGCTTAGTGTTAGGGCCAGTAGTTATGGAGAGCACACTCACACCATGAATGTGCTGCTGAGCCACAACACACCAAGGAATTGGCTTGGGTCAGCATGTTTCACATTGCCATCCAACTTTTCAAGCCAGCAGCTGATTTCTTGGCTCTGAAAACTCTAAGGTTGTTCAATATATAACTATCTCTTCAGATTTGTTTTTCTAGCAAGAAGTCAAAATATGGTTTCAATTTCATCAAAAAAAGTGCTGTTTATACAAGTGTTTGCAGTGGAGTTTTATGGTCTTTTCCCAGTTGGATCAGACCATTACATTGCTCTGAGCTGAAGTTCGTGCTGGCTGTGCTGCAGCCAATGCTGATGGGGGTGAATGCACCTTACGTTCTGCACATCGCTCTTCCTTTTTCTTCTTCATTATCACTGAGGGAAATAATTGAGGAAGAGCCAGGAAGACTCCTTAAGGCACGTTTCCAAGTCAGGACCTGGGATGTGGCCAGGTAGTTTTCAATAACATAACATGGCGCCAGTTTCCCACAAAGCATTTCAAGAACACACCCTCCATCTTCACAGCCCAGTTTCATCATAAATACTGGGGATTCACACACAAAGAACAAAGCAGAAGAACACATGGCAAAGCAATCAAATATAAAATACTGGCATTCTTGAATTTCATTTTACCTCAGTGTTTTGGACTCTTCTCCTTAGAGAATTCAGTTGGTCAGATGCATACAGTTGTTGAGTTACTATCCTGGACAGGCTCAGGCTGTGATCAACACATTGCTGTCTTCTGCCTCTTCTTTCTTTTTTTCCTCCTTTTTTGCATTTTCCCACCACTCACTAGGATGGGTTTTTATTTACCTACCAGCTTGTGAGATGGGAATTTGCACTGGAGCTCATCAATTACTCCCTTCACTTCTCCAGTTCCCTTATCAGCAAACAAAAACAATTCCATGGAATTAAGCACAGTGAGAGAGCCACTGAATGTGCAAACACTATTTTTGCTCCCAGACTTGTGCAGAGGGCAATAAAAATAACATTTCTACAAATGGAAAAACCTTTCACCAAAGCAGTCTCCATAACTGTAGCACTACTCTGGTGCCCAGGTAAATAGCTGCTGGATGAAAATGCGCAGCTCCAAGAAAATCAAAGAAAATATTTCAAATTGATATTGAAAAATGCATTATGAGTGTTTATTTGATTAGGAAATAGTCTCCAAAAACAGACTAAAATTCCCTTCACAGTCTAGTCACAAATGGTAAATTGCCTATCTCTCCTTCTCAGCAGAATGTCAACACAAACTGCACAGCAGACTGTAAAACTGATCCAAAATTCAACAGGTTAGTTCCTTGGCACACACTCCAAACCAAATGGTGCTTTAAATCCTTTCAGCATCCCTCTTATGAAAATAAGAATATCAGTTTCTTAGTTGGCTGGCCAAAGAGAAACAATATGTTTTCAAATTACATTGAAGTGCTTATGATTATTTTTAGCTTTCCCACTGTAAGATGCAAAATTACTTATCTTCCTTCTCTTTTTCCCTGAATTTTTCTTTTATAAGAGTTTATAATAATTTATAAAAAATTACTAACAAATTTTATCAGTTAGGGACCAGTAACAATTTTTAAAAATAAATATCTGTATTTTAGACTATGTTACTGCAAAATTGTATTCTTTCTCAAGTTTTTCTTTCTTAAAATATATAAATTTGTACAGTTTTTGTCATCTCAAGCACATATTTTTCAGTGGAAATTGGTTTGCCTGAGATGACATACATTGCTCAGCATCCATGATGTGGAGGAAGCAGAAAGAGATTTTCATACCAAAAATACTGTTTCATTTAAAGTTTTTCTAATAGTGTATTTTAGTTCCTCAAAATAATTTCAGGAGTCAGTTCAGTGCAGCCATCAAAGATGAATTTAACCATGATTTAAGCATGACTCTACTCACAAATCCAATCCATTGCTGTGTCAAAATAAACACAAAGCTCAGCAGCACAACTTTGGTATTCACATTTCTCTGAGCCAGAGCCCTCACTAAAATATATTACTCCCTATATAAATGGCAACAGTTAGAATTTTTTAACCCCAGTTAAAATGCAAAAACAAAGCAGGAATCCCTTTTCCAGTCCTTTCCCTGTTAGATTTATGATCAAAAATACAATGTGTCTCTCAACAGGGGGAGGTCACAGAATGATTTCAGCTAATATTGGAGCCTGTGAAAAAATGCGTTGTTGTTTGGTTAACCAGTGTCAGACAATTAGGCAATGCTCAAAAATCAATTAGTTATACACTATAGCCAAAATGACATGTTTTCCTAACTGTGGTATATTTTATTTCCTCTTGAAGCCCTGATAACAGCTCTAAGATATTTTTAAGTTCTGAATTACTTGAAAATTATGATTTCTTAAAAAAAGTTTTTCAAATCTGGAAATTATAGAGTTCCAAAAACATCCAGAACAGCTTTAAAACAATTACTTTTGTCTGCCCTGGTGTGCATTTTCAAAAGCTTTTAGGTCAGTTTATCTTTCTTCTTTTTTGTCTTTTTTTTTTCCCCCTTTTTAATTTAACTAAGATGCAGCTGTGAAAACTGAATTCTTCTTTTGAACTCCTGTATTTACGTTTGCTTCTGGCAGCCCTGAGGAAATGTGATTGTTTTAAAGCCTGCTGCAGAGTTTAAAAGGTTTTAATATGGGAGGCCAAAAGCGACATGTTCCACAGTTGAGTGGATTTAGAGGTCCACACTGCCTCAGCCTCTCTCTGTGGCGATCAGGTGAAGCTGGGGCAAAACTGCAGCATAGGTATGCTGGTCACTTCTGGTGGTTAAGGCAGCTAATGAAAAGATTAAGGAGTGAAATGGGTCTGAGCTTGACCAGACTTTCCCCAAGGTCAGGACCATTTGTGCACAAGGCAATGTGTCTGATCTGCCTCAAAGGAAAACATACCAGGGTCTGGTAGATATTGCCTCTACATAATTAGCTTACATTTGAAGAAAAATGGAAACCAAGCTGTTTTACTCAAGATACACCAACTAACACACTGGTCAGCATAGTGCACAGAACGGGATTCCTGACACGGATAATCCTTTCTGCAGAAGTGTCAGTGCCACAGAGCAAACTGGTCGCATTGTGGCATTAAAGCCAGCAGCCACTGGTCCCAGGTGTGTGTGTGTCACCCCAGGAGCAGTGACTGCCAGCTTGCCAGCTGGTTTCCTCTGGGGACTGGAGTGACCCTGTGGGTTTTTGTGTGTATTATGCATGGAGGCGGAGCTAAAAGTCAAACCTTAAATCTTTGAGCAAAAATTAGTCTCACGCATAACCTCAATACTAATTAAAGAAAGGTTTAAATTGAGTTTTAGTCTGCTAGTTAATGAGAGTTGGCATTGATTCATTTAAACACTATCACCATATCAAAATGAGAAGAACTAAAGGCCTTAGGTTTGCTTCAGAGAAATACTTAGGCAGACCTCTTTATAAACATGTGTAAGCAGCCCTGCTAAAATCAGTGGGGCTGCTCATCCAGCAGGAATGTCCCTTTGGTACACTGCTGGATCAAGATAACGAGTGATATATAGCTGGTGATAAGCTTTATGTTTCAGCCAACACAGATGGTGTCACAGGCAAACTCCTATTGTATTTTGATCACCTAAGCTTTGATCCTGCTTCAACTGCATCTGGAAATCAGCATTACTTGGCTTCATGTATGTGAGTGCAGGGGTGCTCTGCTGTGAGGTGGTGGGAAACTTTGCTGCAGAATCCACAGCTGCTGCCTCCAGAAGAAGTCCCTGGACCAACCAACATCCAAAAAGCACTAGGCTGGTATTACAAATGAAAAAGGGCAGGAAAATGTTATAAACATCTCTTCTGTAACATTCAATTAATTAAATTACTGTCTGTATCCAAATTAGTTTTCTCAAACACTTCTCTTTAATTCTAATAGGAAGAGCATGCCAAGCTCTCTTTCTTTTTATTCTTTAGCCTGGGGGTACAAACAAAATCTGATAGCCAAAACAAAATTGTGTTGGCCATTGTGTTGCAGCCCAGGCAAGGGACTACTCTACACAGGCTTTTTTGTTACTCCTTGCAAATGGTCCCCAAAGCATGGAAAGTCATGAGGAGGAATTCTGTCCTAATTAATCCCAACATTACATCCTCAGGTTCAACTCCACATGCTATAGAGAAAGCGGTAAGGACCATGTCACCAACCAGGGTAAGATGACTGTCACCTAAATACAGTTTTTTCTATATGTGGATGTAAATTATGTAAATCAACCATATCCAGTGAGGACTCCCCAGCCTTTTCAGAAGTTGTCTAAACTGTACACAGAAGAGTTTCTCTGGTGAAATATCCATGCAGTAGTTTTCTTTTTACTTAGAGTTAAAATGGCTTCTTTTCCTAAATTTTGATGCTGGGAGTGGGAAAAGTGCCCAGTTATGTCAGGATCCATGTTAAGTCTCCTCAGTACAGTATGTGCCTGGCTCTGCTGGCTTGAGTGTCACTGAAGAGGAATGTGTGTGGGCCATGGACTGCTTTCATCAGCAGTATTTGCTGATCACTGCAGTGCTTACAGTGGCAGGAGATCACAGCCCTGTTGCTTTTGGGGATAGGTCAAGGAGAATTTGGGAGGTAACTGTCCAGAACGACATGCTCTGGTGTGTGGAAGGTCAGGGGAGGAAGCTGAGTTACTACCAGCCCCCTTTAGTAAAAGCAAAAGCAGATTTTCATAAAAACTACAGCAGTTGTCCAGGGAGGAAGGGATGTGTGGGAAGCCATGGTCTCTTTCTGAGGAGGACCGTGCTACTGAGATGGTTGTGCCAAAGAGTAAAGCATCACCCTGGCACCATGAGATCTTGATCTGAAAGGACTCAGGCTGCATATTTCAGAAGTTAAAATACAATTTCTTAATCCAGTGGTGGTGAAGGGCTGAGAAAAATCTCTGTAACATTCAACAGAAAATGGGCAGAGGAATATCATGCATGAAGTATGATAGAACTCAGACCACAGTCAGCATTAATGCTTGAGAACTTGAGAATATGAAATGAAAATATTAGGTTTATTTTCAAAATAACTGTTCTTCAAAGACCTTTATTTGTTTAAAATTTCCTAAATCTAAAAGGAAATAAGGTCCCTAAAGAGATGGGACACTACCTCCACACCACAGCTCCACTGTGTGTGCCTCTCTCCCTGCAAGGAGATCTGCAATCAGACAGCAGTGACAAGGAGCCCACACCTGGGATGGAGAAGTTCTGGCTCAGACAGCTGCCTGGAGATGTGCATTTTCCTCACAAAGGGTGGCTGTGCAGAGGTCACTGATATCCCAATCCTCCTCCAAAAGTGGGGTTACTAAACCTTTGCCTTCTGGCCAGTGTGCAAGAGGCCTGTTTGATCTCTTGTTTGTACACGATTTCTACTCATCCCCTTCCAGAGGAACTCGCTGTCCTGTTGAAGAAAGCCCTCCCTCCTGAGACACAGCCCAGACCCTTGGTGGGTGATCCTCTGCACATGTTTCCAGATAGCAAGTTTGCCAAAGAGAAGTGCGTGTCCCTTCCCACTGTGTGCTGTGCTGGGGCTTTGACAGCTGCGCTGCAAGTTCCTGTCATTGCTGGGGAGGAGGGACTGACAGAGAACAGGAGTCCCCATCTTGGATATATCATTTCTCTTCCCTTTAGAATATGCAAAACAGTCACCTTAGCTAGACATGAGTCAGAGATGGATGCTTAAGTTCCAGATTTTGGCTGTCCTCTGGAGTTGGGGCTATTAGTTCAGGCTGGTTTGAGAGCAAGGCTTGACCTGGAGTCAGGACACCCAAGGAGGATGCAGCCCAGCCCTGGCCAAACTTCCCTGTCTCTGGGTCAGTGGCTGGAACATGACTTGTGGGTCTCTTCCAAGTCACTCATCACTTTTCATCACCTCCCTGCTGGTTCTTGATATCCCCTTTTCTTCCTACAGCGAACGATCTCTTGAGTCCTCCAGAGGACATTCAGGGACTCTGGGACATTATTCATTGTCAATGTCTCCTTATTTCTCTTAGTTTCTCCTTTTCTCCTCATTAGCCTTTAATGTTTTACCCACTACTTATTTTCAGTTTTGTGAGATATATTTTCACCAGCTGATCTCAAGGAGATAACAGAGAAACAAGACTTCCTTGATTTTCTGCCTGAACTGCCAGTTATTTGATTCTTTCTAATGATCCTAACTTGATACTCTAAGAGGACTCCAAATAATTTACTTTCCTCCTGCAGGATCTCCCCTCCAGACACCCAATGATGCTCTCATGACTCCACAGATCATCCTTTCTCCTTTGCATTTTGGCCAAAACAGAACTCACAATTCTTTTGATATAAACCCTCGTAAATCAGTCTCTCTAGCCACTCCATCATTTTGCTGTGCTTCTCTGAATTCCTTCCAATTTGTTCTCACTACTGTTACTGAGCTGTCCAGAACTGAATGCAATATTAATATTCCACACAATGTATATAGTGCCTGTCAGGCAAAGATTAGGAGTTTTATGAAGATTGATTATTTAAACCTTCCAATACCACCAGTGATCATGGAGTCACTGGCTATTATTACCCCAAACCTGAAAAATTCCATTCATCCACTTATCAAGGTCAATTCATGTTTCTGATGGTTGAGTGAAATGTTAGCTTTTCTTATCCTCACTCCAGTGAGGGGTAAGCCAGTAGACTTTGGCACCCAGCCACAAAAAGCCTCATTCCGTAACAGCTTTATGGTGTTTGCAGGCCGGAGCTGGCAGCCCAGGCTCAGTGAGAGCTCTGCCTGCTCACTGCACGGGAGGGTTCAGTGCTCCAGGAGCCAGCCCCAGGCCAGCACAATGGGGAGGAGGGGCTCAGAGAGCACACAAAAAATGCTGAAGGGAAGGATGGGCTTCAAATCCAATGGACTGGAATCTATGGCCGCTCTTTACTCCCCAGATCAGAAATGGGGGGAAAGGGCATTTCACACAACCTTTCTGAGGTCAGCAGTCATTTTTTTGTTAAACAGCTTAAGATATCTCTTATGCCTTTCCAGGCCAATGCTGGGGTGTAAGGACCTGCAGTACTTCTGTTTCCAGATTGTTGATTTATATTAAGTAAAGTACACTGTAAGGAAGGAAACAAAAATGTTTGAACTAAATTTGGATGTCAAAACCTGTGTATAAAACTGATTGTATTAAGACCAGCATTTTATTGTTGAACATGCTGCATTAGTAGCTCCTGCAAACATGTGGGGAAGAGAGATAGACTTCAGGTTTTGCTTATATGAAGCCTTGAAACATTCCAGAAGAAAAGAACGTACATATATGTGGCGTGTGTTGCAAGGATTTCCAGGAGCCATAGTTATGTTATCTCCTTTTTCCAAATTCCTTCCAAGTGCTGGGCTTCTGAGAGCTGTGTCCCTTGGCCATGGCCTCAGGAGGGGCTCCCCTGAAGGACGAGCCACCCCTTTGTGCAGAAACACAGGAATGCACCATGATCTTGCCATAGGAAATGCTGGATGTATGTCCTGTTCCATGCACCCTTGTCTTCTGCATGACTGCAGCAGGGATGGAATGAGAATTGGCAGTGTTCTCTTTCCATAAAAGTAAATTACCAAAAAATAACCAAACAGACCACTTTTGCACAGAGAATTTTAACAAAAACATGTGTTTCTTCAATACTGCAAAAAGTGCAGTTTATATTTTAATGAAAAAACCCTGTCCTACCTGTAGGTTTGCTTGGACAAAACCCTGATTCCACCACACACTCTGTCTGTAATAGTTCCCCAGACATTTTCAGTAAGGGGTCAGCAGTATCTAAAGATATTTGTTTCCTTGTCATTGGAAGATGAATGAGACTTTTTGGCCATGGCTATGCTTGGGAGCTTTTCCTGATGTTCTCTGCCCCTAGACTTAGGCACCATCCCAAACTGCCAGATAACTATTGCCACATAGTCTGATGAGCTGCTGAATCCCACTGTGGGATCAGTCAGATATATTCAAGTTTGACCCAGAACTTGAGCTTATCAGACACTGTAGTGTAGAAGGGGGAATGACCAGAAAAAAATGTAGATGATTTTCTGGAAATTAACAGAAAAATGTAGATTTGCCATGACAGTGCAAGCAAAAAGCAGCTTAACCATTTCCCAGTTTTCCTCAGCATCTTTGTGGTGATGGGTGAAAATAATGAGAGACCAAGTAGTGTGAAGTAGCATTACTAATGTCCACTTGCTGATACTCAAGACAGCAACTTGTAATACTGAAATGTTTGCACCTGAATGTGGAGTCACTGATGGCTGTGGTCGGAGGCTGTAAATTAGGATGGTGGCTCAAGAGTGTCTGCTCTGAGATTCTAGTGGTGCTGGAGGATGTGTGCTGCACTGCGGGGAACAGGACTGTTCTGAAGCAAGTCCAAGTTCAAAATCAAGTCTCTCTTCTGAAGGAAGTAATAAGTGATAAGTGTGAGATACGAGACTGAAATTATGGGCTGCTAATAACTCTCAAAGGCTTCTAGATTTAGTTCCTGGAGCTATCATGGGCCAGAGTTTCATGCCAACAAGTTTCCTGAGGAAAATATATCTGTTCTACACACACTGCAGAGTTGCCATGGAAAGCCAATCCATACGGAGTCCTTCTCAATAGTTTTTGAAGTTAGTGGAAAGGGTCCAGTGGTTTAATTGTGCATAGTACATCACCCCTCTCTGAAAGGTTGCCTGGCTCTGCTAAGCTCATGAAAAAGACTAAATCAAATTCTCCTAAACTTGTAATTCTTAATGTGGACCAGGAAGTTGCCAGTTAACCTCTGGTCTATTTCCAGCTGCTCTTAATCACAATTCTATCACTAATTAGCTGATCTAATGACTTCTTCAGTACATCTTTTAGCACGTTGTTATGCATGCTGGAAGGTAACATTGCCTTTGTGAAGCTTGTGTAGGGTGTTTTAGATGTGAACAGTGGTACCAACTTCAGATTCACAAATTTCAGAAAGAGAAATTGTTGACAGAACCTCTTCATCATTAATTTTTTAGAGACATATTAACACTAATTTGATTTTTCCTCCACAGTTCTCATGGTATGAGGGCAAAGTAACTTTTTCCCAAAGGAAAAGGTTTTGAGAATACCCGAGGAAAAGTTTGAGACTTTACTTTTAACCAAACTGTTTCACAGTTACACCAATGGCAGCAGTCCATTCTTGTGTGCAATTTTGGCATTTTTAGAGGATTTAATCTGTACACTATCTGTACCAGCTAAGGATTTTGGCATTTTCACACAGCTGCTGCCAAAATGCAGCTGCCTGCATATGATATTTGGCAGGCTCAACAGAATTTACATGCATTGGCCTTTAAGTATCAGCTGGGATATTAAAGAACAATAGTGGCTAGAAAATGTAACAACATCAGTGTGAAGAGATCTGCCTTCAGGATATTATTTCTGTACACAGAGCATTAGTGTTTGGAGCATTGTGCAGTCCATGACTGAGGAACGCTCACCTCACTGGTTAGTTTTTGATGTCTCAATGAGGCATGAAGACAGCAAATCCCTTGGTGGTTGGCAGGAGACATTGATTCATTTCACGGGTCTCAAGAGGGCAAAGACCAAACTTAATAACCTGAGAAGTGAAAGTTTTGAGAAGTCTGATATGGAGTCAGGCCTCCTATTTGAGCTCCTGACGCTTACTCAGCTGAAAGTTGTTCTCTTTGGGGAAATTTCTGAGAAGGCCAAAAATAACAGCATTTTGTTTCTCTTAGGAATTCCCTAGCCCTGTCCTTCCATCCAGCAGTTCAGGGTGCTAAATGAAGGGCTCAGCTTCTGCTCCTTCCCTTTTCCCCTTGGCTGCTTGCAAGGATGCCAGGGATGGTGCATCACAAGCACAGCAGGGAGGGAGTCTGTGTTTCATCATGGCAAAGGGTCACTCCATCAACCACGTGCAGTGTGGCCACTTCTCGTTCAGCTCCTGGCACTGGCACAGGCCCCTGGCTCTCCCTTCCCCATGGCCAGGGCCACACAACTTTCAGGACGTTGAGAACTACTGCTCCCATCAGGTCGTCCTCCCTTTTCCAGGGAAGGCAGCAAACAGAAAGCAGGATCAGAGCTTTTATGGCAATCTTCAATAAATTAACTTGAAGTTATTTATCAAAAAGAAGTGCAAGTATATTCCAAGCAGGAGTAGGGTGTTTCAGATTTCTAGCTTAGCAGGAGGAATCAGAAAGAAACAAAACAGAGGAAAGCAGGTATTCTAAAGAAGTTTTAATAAATCAAAGATTTCTCCCCAAATTCCACCCAAGCTTCTCAGCCCCCAGGTTTCTCTAAAAAAATTACTTCAGAAGGACCAGAGAAAGATGGTAGGAAAACCACTAAAACCTGAGAAATCAGATGGAATATGGGCCATGTGAATCTGAGCTATAGCAGCTTAAAGTAAGACTGTCAAAGTGAGCAGAGATTTTCTGCTTGCAAAGCTCTTAAAGGTAGCCCTAGAAGTCAGGAAATGGTCATTCTTTGATGTCTAAACTTTCCCTCACTTCTCATATTTTTTATTTGGTGACTTCAGTTTGTATTTGTCCAACTGAACCATCTTATATCGGTTTGATACGCACTGCTGTGGTGCAGGTAGGAATGCAGCAGGTGTGTAGAAAAATTAAAGCACACTAAAAGAGAAATAAGAGCATTTTGAATAGAGGCTTTGGAAGGTGTTTAAAGCTATGCTTACGGTGATTCAATGAAATTTAGGGCTGTGGAGTGACTGACATTAAAGGGTGCAGAAAAATATAATGTCCTTCCCATGGGAAAAATGTAATTTCATCACTAAGGACAAACAAACATTTGGGACAAGCAGTTGAAATAAAATGGAACTGAGTTTATTTTTTAAAGAAAACCATGGGTTTAGAAATGCTGAAAAGCTGCCTTCAGTTTTTGGTTTGACCTTGCTCTTGGCACGCCCTTTTCCCTCAAGTGCCTGTGGTGCCGCAAGGTCCATGAGGCCCCATGGCCACCCCGTGCCACCCTGTGCCACCACGGGTCACCATGCAGAACGGGATTGCACAGCCCACCCTGTGGCACAGTGCAGGCACCAGGCACCAGGTCAGCTTTGCACAGAGGGTCCTCTGCTCCTCCTTTATTGACTTCTGTGGAAAATTCCACTGGAAGAGATCCACTCAAATGGAAAGTGTTTATACTATTGAAACAGACCCATTTTTGATAAGAGAAAGTGTGGGGGTGGAGGGATGTTCTGCTCAAAATACTTCAACTAACCTTGCTTAACAGAATAACTACTCATCTGTTTGTCTAAAAACAACAGATTTACTGTATTTGTTGTTAAATAGAGTTCCAGGGAAAAATACCCAATAATGAAGAAGGAACAAAACTCAGCTTGCTTTTGTTTTTCATCCAAAAAAAGCAAGTTTTAAAACAATGAGCTATACTGCTGGAAAGCTCTAATTTTTCTTTGTTTTGTTTCAAAATTGTATGTTGCCAGGAAGTAAAATGACCTGCATCAGAAGAACTCAACATAGCTTCCTAAATGCTTCAAGGTGATCAAAGTGTTTAATCCACAGTAATTCTTTCACTATGTCTTGGTTTTCTGAAAAATCCAGAAATGTTTTTTGGCAAAGCCCTGTTAATAGACCTCTAATGATTGTAATTTATTGCAATTTGTAATGTACTTAAGAAAACAGAGCTTATCAGTTTTAATGAGACTTCACACTCTGTGGAATGAAATATCTGAAGTCACATCTGGAAATAAGATTCCCAAATCTCTTGGATAATTCCAAAAATCTTACATTTCTACATATATTTCCTGCAAGGCAAGCTGAGGATTGTGCACACTCTGTTAGAAAT
The DNA here is from genome assembly GCF_027887145.1 of Ammospiza caudacuta. Lineage (NCBI taxonomy): Eukaryota > Metazoa > Chordata > Aves > Passeriformes > Passerellidae > Ammospiza > Ammospiza caudacuta. The sequence goes on along the minus strand of NC_080601.1, from coordinate 21,775,685 downwards.
GGATGATCAGAGCACACAGCTCAGCAATGACATTAACTTCTGCTGAAAGACCAAAATGGGATCTGCTGATCCTGATCACCTCAGGCCACAGCGTGTGGGTCGATCACACTCGCCCAGTGACTGAGTGAGCAAATGATGTGAAATGATCCATTCCTGCAGCTCTGACCTCCTGGTGCTGTGAGGGGCCCAAAGGAGACAGAGCTCACTGAGACATCTTTTCAAAGTTTATTTCAGATTTGGTGAAGCATGAGTTCTTCTGTTTAGAATGTTATTATCTAATCTGGTCTCTAGCATGTTGCATTATAAACAACCGCTTGTCTCCTGTTTCCAGACACAGAAATGTCCTCTATTCCCTCCACCTTTGTACAATGCATTCCAGCCACAAACATTGTTTTTTCACTATCCCTGACATCCTGTTTGGAATGAAGAATGGCTCTGTTTGGCCAGGGTATGGTTTTTTACAAGTGTTTGTAAAATGTCTAGGACCTAGAAGGAAAGGGGATAAAAAAGGCCAAAGGGACTGAAAGTGGGGAAGGACCATTAACACTTGTTTGTTTTATTAAAACTAAAAGTTCATTCTGGTGCTGTTAAAAAAAAATAAACCCACACATTTTATTGCATGTGCTTGGGCCCTGCTCAGGCTGTTTTGGCCGGAGGGCTGCAGTGAAAGGTGGGGTATTGTGCAGGGTCCAACTGAGTGAGTGATGCTTACAGGATTCATCTCAGCTCAGCAATACATGGACTGGCATTAACCTGTCATGTTTCATTTGTGTTCCTTTCAGTGAAATCTGTAAATGATGGAGCTTGTGCATGTGCCAGCCCCAGTTATTCGTGTGCCAGAGGTTTTGATCTGGACAGCGAGACTTGGGCAGCAGAGCCAGGCTGAAAGTCTGTGTCCTTCTTCCCTCACTGCTCCCCATTAACATCCTGAGCAAAAATCCCCTCTTGAAATACTCCATCTTTCAAATTTCTGCAGCTTTCCCACAGAAATGTGAACTTGCTTTTCACTTTGGAAGGTGGTCTGAAAATAAACACCTTCTAGATTCTCTTAATCAAGAAGTCCACAGCATTAATTTATTTACCCAATTTTGTGATCAGACCAGTCATGAAATTCTCTTTTTTTCTGTGACTTTAGGGGCCTCCAGCCTTTCTATAACATTTCAGCTGCTTAGGTGTCTCTGCTTGCTGTCTAGTACTGCTCTTTGTTCAGACACTTCCCTGTCTTCTGAGTCTCTCTTTCTAGGAAATAGTAGATATATTTACTCATGAGTTTTCCCCATCTTCACTCTTTTGTGCTCTTTGTCCTCTTTGGGTGGCAGAGAAGGCAGGGAAGAAACCAAAAGTGTGGGGAAGGAGGAAAAGTGAAACTCTGCCTGCTCTAAACTTTTGCTCCAGTTAAAGCTCAAGTTCCAGATACGGGGCCAGAAGCACATTTGTCTCAGTCAAAAATTAGCACTAACCTGGTTTTCCCACATACAGTTTCTCTTCTCAGTTTCCATCTGGAAAATTTAACTTTCCTAACATTTGATATCTTCAGAAAGCTTCTGGTTTTGATAAGGCTGTGCTTTCTGTCAGGAGAATTTTTCAATTTCACACTTTTGATCAGATCCAGCATTGCACATATTCCACTCTGCTCCTACATCTCAGACAACTTACATCCTCAACACAACCAAGAGTCTTTTGTAGTTTTCAGCTAATTGAAAGGTGATTTTTTTTCTTTTTGACAGGAGGAAGATACCAGAACACAGTGACCCTTTCTTTGTTTTTGTTAGGCTTTTTTTACTGGGTGCTGGTATCTTCTAATGAGTCAAGAAAATATTTTTGTTCATGGTACAGTCCTGCACAGCCACTCTCAGTCTTATCATCTTGCAGCCCCATCCCACTGTTGCCGACAAATGTGTGTGTGTGTGTGTGTGTGTGTGTGTGTGTGTGTGTGTGTGGTATTTCTGCTTCATTATTCCTATTATTCCTTTGAGGCAGAGATCCATGATCAAAGTCAGCAAATGGGATTTATTGAGTAAAAAGCAGAACTAATGCTACTACAGAAAGCCATATCAATTATTAAGGAAGGACAAGCAATGGAATTTACTGAGCCATACCTGTTATAAACGTGCTGCAGTCTGACCATGGAGATTGCTGGTAGGCTTCCAGGTATTATATAGGCCAAATGCACTTAATTTGCAAGACAAAACAAAAAAGCCAAGAGTTTTGTGTGTGTGGTCTGATTGAGGAGCACTGTTTTGTGTATTATTTAATTTGGAGAGAGGAAAACATGTTATGGGTCAGTTTATTTTATTTTATAATTTACTACTCAGTAGAGAAAAGAAATGCCTTCAGGGCCCCAGTTTGTGTGCAGCAGCATCACTTGGAGACTACAATGTGCAGGACAGAGGCAAAAACTTTCCACTCTAGCAATAATAAGTTCCCATCACAGAGGAGCACCTGAGCTGGGGCTGCCAAATGTCACCCCAGGAGCTGTGCGTGGCCTTGGTTTTAATTTTTCACTAGGTGATGTTCAGAGAGTCTTAGCTTAGGCTCATTACACTGCACGTTGAATCAACAAACAACGCTTGATAAGCAAGAAGAAGATTGATAGTATTGACATATTGTTTGGGACAAATCCACTTCCAGTGACTCCCTGCAATCCTGTGGGTCTGTTGTAGAACATATGTCTCCTCCTGCAATGGGCAACAGATGTCTTTGGCAAAAAAAAAAAAAAAAAAAGGAAAACCGGAATTGTTCATCACCTGGTTAGCAGTACATGGGTCACATGAATGACCAGGGTATTGAGTTTAACAATGACCTTTCCCTTGTCTGGAGCTGATGCACAGAGGGCATTAATCCTGGTTTTGTTGCTACTTGTCAGTGAACTGGTTTTTCACCGAACCAATATTTTGCATCTGGTTCTCTAAATTCTTTTATGGATATTTTGTTTCCAAAATTGCTCTTGGGGGTTTTATGGTATTGCTTCCTTATTGCACCACAGCCCCAGTGTGAATGCAGTGAGAGAACAGAAAGAACCAGGAATAAAGGATGGGGGAGGCAAAGGAAATGTCAATTGGGTTCTTGGAGTTCCTGACAGATTACAGAGTCCCCAGGGGAGCTGGAGGCAGCTCGGTCACTCTCTGTGAGGCAGCCACAGCCAGTCCTGTCCCTTGGGTCTGCCCAAGGCAACTTCAGCCACAGGCATCAAGCCACAGCTAGCAGTAAGTCTGGGATGGGAATTCTTTGAATATAAGCAAGCAGGGTGGTTGCCAAGGCTGAAAAACCTCATCTGTTTGACTCAGAAACAAGAGGAACCACAAACCTTTATAGACATTTTGTACAAACACTCGTAGACACTCAAATATTACATGGCACCCTGGTGTTAGCTTAGACACCACTCAAGAGAAGAGTTACTCAACATGGGCATAAAATGGATTATTATGTGGATTATTCTTTCTTCTGCAGCGGAAAGATTTAATCAAACTTAACATGCACCAAAATCCTTGTTTTCACAGTGGGGACCTTTTGGCGTCTGACTTTCCCAGCAGATGTAGAGTGCTGAGGGGACAGTGGCCCAGCAGTGTGATGGCCAGGCAAGGAGCAGGCGATGGACCTGCCCGAGACAGCTCTGCTCTCAGTCCTGCTAGTGAACTCTGCTGTTTGCTTTATTGTTTATGGTCCTGCAGGCTCAGGCCAGCAAGCATGTGCTCCTTTCATGCCATGCTTTAAGAGCTTAAGACCACCTTAGGGAAGATGCAGCTGGCATAGGAGGGTTTCTCATCCATGGGGAGACACTTCCTCTGGAATGCCTCATTTTTTATGGGTTTTTGGGCTCTCTGGACTCAGGCACCTACAAAGGGAAAGGGAATATAAGTGATCCTTGCAGAGGGCTGCACTGACGTCCTATGGTCTGGTAAAGCCTGGCTTTGCAGGGCCCCCAGGGTCCTGGGCATGGCTGGGGCTTGGTGTGCAGCCTCAGGAGCACTGCTGGAGGGGAGAGGTGCTACTGAGAGCAGGAAAGTGAAGGAGCAGGGAGGGTGAAGCACTGTAAGCTGGAATCTGGCCACAGGGTTACACTGAGCATTTCTGCACTTGCAGAAGTTGCCATGGTGTTTTAATAACTGCATATGATTTAATGGCTCATCTGGAAGACAGAATTGGTACAGCTGGGTTTGTGCCACACATCACTGCTCACAGTTTTGTAGTGAGGTAGTTTTATTTCAGAAACCAAGGGGAATCTATTTCATGCCTCCTTGTATATCAGCATGTTCACACGTGCTGCCAGGTCTGTCCTTTTGTGCTCCCTGATTACAGATGTGCTGTCTCCAGCTTGCAATGATCTTATAGCACTTATAGCAGTGCACCAGGGCAGATGTAGAGAGAAAGCTAATTGGTACACTTGCAGGACATGGACAAATCCTTCTCTGCTCTTCTGTTTGTCATTCAGCTCAGGTGGAGCCAGAGGCATTGACTTCCATTCAGCAAAAGCATCTGTTCTGCTCAGCTTTCTGTGAACAGAGCAGAAAACAAGTGCTGTTCCCACTCTTCACTAGGCCTTTGTAATGGCTTATAGGAGTCTTCAAAAAGTTCTGTCCTGATGCCCACAGTCCACTGCCCAATGCCTCTTGGTGAATGTGGTTTTTCTGACATATTTCAAAACTTTTCCATTTCAGGCTGGTACAGACAGTACTGAACAATCTGGTTTCAAAATGCTGCCCTTGCAACTGCTGTGCAGTTGTTTTCTAGTCCTTTTCTCCAATTCTTCTTGCCTTTTGATAGGAACTATCAAGAGACTCAGGAAACAATAGATAGAAATGTTGTTTAAGTTTATCTTAGGAGAATATGGGATATTGGCTCAAGGAACTTTGCTGATTATCTTGGCTAGCCTTGGACATTTCCTTTGGCATGTCTAAAATTGCTTTAAGAAACATGTTCATGCTGAGCCAACTCCTAATACTGTGGATCCAACTACTTGATTTCAGATATATGGCCAAATTCTGCCCCCTGCCTTACTGGGATTGCCCCAGCATAACAAAAGCCTAATTTGTTCCATGGGTCTCAGGTATGTGATTTCTTCATTGTTACTCACTTATTGCTTTCAGGATATTTGTGTCTTGAATGAAATTTTAAACTTCTGGGAGAGGTAGTTAATAGCTGGGAGAGGGAGAAAAGCAAACTACACAATATATCTAACAAATATGTGACATCTAATTTAAAAATCTGTTGTTTTCTTTCAACAGAAGGGGAAGAAAGCAATGCAGCCATATTCCCTCTTTCCCCAGGATATTGGCACAAGTCCTGGATCCACTGACATTTATAGGGAGATGTAATTAATTAACTTCAAATACCAGATTAGCTCATGGATTCAATATATCTCCATTCTTATGTGGACATAAAAAAGCTTTTGATCAATGATCACAACCTTTCTCAGGAATTTGAGGGCTTTTACTTACTAGTGACAGCTTTTTCTGGGGTTCTATATCATCAGTGCACAAAGTGGCTCCAAAGTCAGTGCCTGGTATTCATTACTGGTACTGCAAATGAAGCCTACAGGCTGCAGCCTTGGCCCTGTTAAGTCACTTGCAGTTTAATCACTGGCTTCGGTTGCACCCAGATCTCATTATGGTGCTTCTCTTGATAAACTTTTTCACAAATAAACCAGAAAACCCTACATGGCCAAAGGCTATTGCCTGCTCGAAGGGCAAGTGAAGTTAGGCAGTGTCTAGTCTTAAACGTCAATACAAGCCCAAAGCTTAAGGAAAGAAGCAGGTGAGGCTGGACACAGAGAGAGGGCAGATGTGGCTGCAGGAGATTGTCACCATGCATAAACTGTCACTGCCACTCTCCAGACTTCAGGCAGCAGGTTATAGAACTTTGTGTCTTTCAAATAAAGCTTATTTCAGGATGCTCCTACAGTTTCAAATACACCTGTGGATCCTACCCTCACAGACACTGCAGCGGGACAGGTCTGGAGTCCATTTATGCTGCTGTGAATCCATTGTTTTTATGCAATTAAATACACTGCAGATGCAGTTGGAAATCACAGCTCCAAGATGAGGGACACGTTCTAGCCCTAAGACCAAACACAGCTTCTCCATCTATCAACAAGCATGGCAAAGCACAGTCCTGTCCTGCCTAGTCAGCCACGAGGCCTGAGCTAGGACTGCCCCAGAGGCCCTGGCTCTGCTTTCTGCCCAGGGTCACTGGCCATTTGATAATAAGCCATTTTCTGTGCAACTGGATCACACTGGCTTGCCCAGTAACAAGCCCTCCTTCACCTGCAGGCCAGAGAGCATTCACCAGGAGATCAGAGCCTCCTCTGAGGCCAGATGCACAGACTTCCCTGTTCTGTGCTTTTCAGGAGTGAGGTGTTAATGTTTTTTCTGCTGGTAAAATGTGCCTGAGAAGCTCTTGGTTCGGGCAGGCCTGCTTCACTCCCCTACCACTGCACGTGGGCAGGTTCTGCTGCAGCCTAGGTAGCCCCTGATTTGTTTTGGCAGCTTGGGCCATTTCACTGATACCAGCTGTGAGGTGCCCTAGCTGAGCACCCCTGGGAAAGCTGAGGCATGGCTCAGAACCCCTTTACCTCAGTTTTGCAGTCACACCATCAGGAAGGCAGACCTCACATACGGCAGATGTGGTTCAGTAAAATGACACAGCTTTGGCAGTCAGTAGCTTAGACATGTACAAAAATCTTGCGCTGGTTTCCCCCTTGATCTGAGTTTCATTCACAGAATAAAATTAGCTGCTTGTGTTCCTGGCTTGTTTTGGCCACAGTGATGTTTTTCATGGGGTTTCCACTGATTAAACCTAATTAATTTCCATTGCCAACAGTTGAGTCCAGACAGACTCTTCCAGGTAGATGGGAATGAGTTAGTGCATATGGTATCTTACATGTTGGTAAAGAGTGATTTAAATTAACCCTGTGGTCCTGATTCCCTACTCACCTTACATGGCATAAATTGTGAGAGATCCTATAGAAACAACAGTGTTTCTGTAGAACAGAGAAGGGAGGTCCCTGCTTAGATTTCTCTTTAAATATTGCATCAGGCTTCCAGTGCAATATACATTTTTACATATGTTAGTACAAAGAATGCACACTTCCTTAGGAAGCCATTTATTTGCCTAATTGTATCTCTGAAATAATAAATTCCTAATGGAAAAACCACAGTCTGATCCACTGTCAAGCACGAGGAACAGGTTCCTGCTCTGGGTCCAAATGAAATAGCTTAATGGGCTGTTACAGACAGACAGATGTGAAAGTATGTGGATTTCTCACTTCAGGCTGCGGTACTTGGGAGGACAATGACTCAAAATTAGGACTATTGCAAAATGAGGACTGTTGCATAATTCCAGGCCTGAGTTTTCTTGCACTGATGCTGGTTTTTAGCTTTGTAATGGCTCCATTCACTTCTGCAGGGTTTTAAGTAAGCCAAGTTTTAGGGCTGAAGATGGCGTCAGGTATCCCAGCTGCTCTTAGTAAGGAGCTGTGGGATTTTTTGTGGGTATAAATCAGTGAAGTGTTGTGGGAGAGGGCCCATCAGCAAAATGTGAAGTCTTTTTATGTCACCATGTCCTGTCCTGCCCTGATGAATTCTCCTGCTTTGAAGCCTGACAGCACCAAAGAGCTTTACAAAACTTTTGGCAAAGGTCAGGGACTCCAGTGAGTCCTTGCATCCTTCCAGGTGAGAACTTGGTTCTGTAAACATATTTTGGGGAACATTTGCAGGAACTTTTGTTCTCAAATTTGGAGTAACTTCGCTTAGACCCATTCATAAATTGTTTCCATCTTCCAGTCCCCTTGCACCAATCACTTATATCTACTTAATTTTTAAGGATGATTCAATTTTAAAAATAAAACGTAGCATATGAGCAGCTTCCAGCATGTGTCAGGAAGAGATAAGTCACCCAAAGCTGTGATGGCCCACCAGGGTGCCTTCAAGGGATTCAGACTACTGTCCACACAGTCCTTATTAGGATCTTTCTCTCTCTCCCTCTCTCTCTCTCTCACTTCCTTTTGGCACTTGCTCTGTAAACTGAACAGCACCTGAGCCGGCATCATGAACCTCACCAGGCTTTGTGGAGTTCAAACTGAGTTCAAATGTTTTAATTAAAATGTCCCCTTCCTCTCCATCATTAGATAGCAGCAAACAGATGACTGAAGCTTCCTGACTGGAAAGGGTTGGTCAATGGCCTTATATCCGAGGGGTGAAACCTCTCTACTGGGAAAAAAATCTTGACTTAAATGGTCTGTGTAAGGACATTTATTAAATCAGAACAGTGGCAGCTGGGTTAAGACTTGAAATCTTCTCGCCATGATCTTGTGGGAAAGAGTTTTGTCCTCGAAACTTTGGTATATGGGTTTCTGACTTGGCTGTCAGAGCTTGTGTGTGTAATTGGCTCTTTTCTTTCAGGCACCCAGGATGCTGAGCACACATTAACTGTGGTCTTTTCTTGGAGTGAGGTTTGGTCTGTCCATTGGAATAGCACTGAGGACTGAAGGAAAAGAAGAAGGAGGAAGCTCTTTGTGAGTAACTGACTTTCTGCTACAGCTGCTAAAGGACTTGGTGTCATCCCAAATTGAAAAATATGCCTTCTGTTTATAAATGTGCTGACCCCCAGTCATACTGCACTTTCTCTGCCCAGAAGCGATGATTCATTAAATTTCTAGAACTTTACTTTCCTTAAAGAAATTAAACACTATTCTCCATGGTCCAAAGTTTACTTTAGAATGGAGAATGAAAACATATTTGCCCTTAATATTTTGAAACCTTCTCAGTTCATTTCTTTAAGCCAAACCCAATACAGCCCTGCCACCCTAGCACAGCATTTTCCAGGAAATTGTGCTTGCAGCTGAACCTTTGAGACATTCAGAATCTACTCCAGCTTGACTTTGTGCTGTTTGTATTTCCTAATCGCTTCCTTTTTCAGGGGAGAGATGATTTCAAACCTGCCCCATGGATGGGCAAATTCTGGCTCAGGTCCTTTTCCAGCTTTAAACTAGCAAAGTGCTGTGGTGTCGGTAGAAAGCACAGAGGAACAGTTCCACATCTAACTCCAGAGGTGTTTGAAAGGCTCTGATGTTAGGCCTGAAGTTCCTGTTTGCTGCTTAAACCACACAACAGGATCCCCACCACGGCTAAGCTGCCAAGGCTGGTCAGAGCTCCAAACCTGTGCAGGTACAAGGTGGGCCATCAACTACAGCTGTAATGGTCCCACAGCCTCTTCTAAATGAGGGGAAGGGCAACTCTGCAGGGTGCCCAGGAGCAAGCCTTGGGTATTTCCTTCCCAAGGGACTGCTGTACCCTTTGCAGAACCCAATTCATTCATTCCCTGACAGCTCCTGCTCAGACACCTGGTTAGGCTGTGTCTCCATGAGCAGCCCATGTGCAGACCCAGCAGGCAGGGGATGGGCTAATACTGAAAGCTCCCCGAGCTCCTCTCTGCCCCTCAGCTCTTTCTTCCTTTCCTATGACCCCACGAGAGGTGCAACAACAGGAAGCAGAACCACAACATCACTGACATTGCTTCACTAACCCAGAGTACAGCAGCAGGCTGGCTGTGTTTCCTTTGGGAATAGGACTGCCTGAAAGGGCTGTGGAAGAATATTTCCCTGGGGAGGTTTGCCTTCCACTTGCTGATGCAACCCATTACTAAAGAATGAGGCACTTTTTTGCCTGCAAATATTTTTATTGCAGTAGTAACATTGCTGAAGCCGCGATGAAAGGATATAGGCCAGTCAAGGTTTGTGGGGAGAGATAACATCTTTTACTAGAGTAGCTAATACTGTAGGAAAAACCAGACACACTTTTGGAAGCAATATTATCCTTTATTATCTCACTGTTCCCCCTCCCCTGTGACCCCCTACCATCCTTCATCTGAAACAATAAATACTTATGAAGTGGAAGGAAACTTGACCCTGTGGGGCAGGTAAGAGACAAAGGCTGTGTCTGACTCCTGATCCCTGTACCTCTCCCACTGGTGTGGGTAAGGAATCGCCCGATGCTCAAGGGCATTGCATGGCCCCCGCCTGCCCTGCTGCTCTGTGCCAGAAACAACAACAAAGAGAAAACTCTCTCTCGGTGGCGTCAGTAATGAGCCTTTCTGATTGGGATCCCTAGCCTGGCCTCTTTGTGCCCCCCCGTCAGCACCTTGTGGGTCAGTAAGGGCCCAACAGCAGCCGAATGTTAGAGGCTTGTAATGTTCTTAGCATGCAGCAAAGGGCTTTTAGGTTTGGTATTTGGAAATCTTTGGGGGCATGGTTACTGACATAGCAAGAAGGATTTGTCTGGGGTCATTGCAGGATCTCCTTTGCTGAAGAGTCTCAAGATTTTGCAGGAATACTTGTAAAAAATGACATTACATAAAATAAGTACCTTGTGCTGCCTGAGGGCAGGGAGATGGACCAAGTGAAGGCAATGATGACCTTTCCTGAGAGCCCGTTTTAGTTTTGGAGTTGTCCATTTCCTTCCCATATCTTTGCAGGCCAGTCTCAGCTCTGCAGTCTTGGGCTGTAGATCTGGAACGGGGGGACCATGGAGCAGATTTCTGCTCTGTGAATTTGGGGCTGCATGCTTACTGCCTGGATGTCCTGCAGGGAAAATCATCACTGAGAAGGACAGCCACGTGTACCATGGCCAGAACCTTTTTTTGGCCTTCCTATGGCTGTCACCCAGTGAAGCATGCCTAGCTGAAGGTTATGACAGCACCAAGCTCTTTCTCCAATGAGTACAGAAGGAGATTTCTCCATAGACCATGGTCCCCTCCCTGTCCCTGAATTGCCAAGAGATTTTCAGAAGCAGGTCCCAGAGCAGCACCTTGTCAGAGGCAGCAATAGGCAGAGGAGGAAGGAGAGAATCATGATGTGGGTTTCAATAACACTTTTCAACACTAACAGAAGAGTAAAATAGAGACCAGGCCTTGAGTAATTTGCTTAGACTAGGAATAGCATCTACAGCGGATGGTGTAGAATCTGGAGTGACAGTTGGATGTCAATGGGAACACATCTCGTTTAAATTATATTTATACAAGAGTTTTGAGAATGGGGAGGACTTTTGTTTTGTGCTGATGGGAACAGAGGGGCTGCCAAACCTATTCAGAGTGGATTCTCAGCTGCTTGAATGACCACATGCCATGTTATCTGCATGTTATTTCATACCATATTAATCACCTACACACTCTGCTGCCCAGGGCAGAAATGACCTGGGAAGGCTGCTCAAATTAGGGAATATTGCCTCATTTCAGGAGCCAGGGACAGCAGATATAGATGAGGACAGGTTACCCAGCTCTTGTTTGTAAGTGAAGCTGGCTGTCACTAAAAGGTTTTCCTTCTATGGAGAATATGGCTGTCTGCAAAATACTAAGCAGAAAAATTTCTGGTTGGTTCAGAGAAAGGTGGAAGGGGAGGAAGAAGGGAGGCAGTGATGGAGGGGTTGTGAAAACATGTCAGTTTAAACAGAAACTTGTTTGCAATGGTGTCAGAGTTTCTTTTAGCTCTTGTTCTGATTCATATCAGCTTTTTTATTACATTACAATTCTAGATTAATTTCATATTAGTGTTTTAGTTTAAGTTGGTGCTATTTAATCTGTGCAGTGTTTTAAAAGAAAAAAAACCCAACAGCTACTTGCCCTCTCTTGGGATGTTATTGTTACCCTAAATATTTGCAGTTACTGGTTTTAATTCCTTTCAGGTTAACTAAAATGTTCAGCTTTCCAGGACAATGAGTATAGAACAGCTTGTTTTCCTGCCAGTTCCCTCTTACAGACTCTGTAAAAGTCATTCCTATCTGATCCTTCACTTGTGAGTTTTCACAGTGCTCTTCACAAAGAAGATAATTTTCACTGGGGCCTGTCATCTTGTCCTGCAGGCCCCTGGGGTTGAGCAGATGTTGCTTGTGAAAGGATTTTGAAAGGCTTTTGAATAAGAAGCTAATCCATAAGATAAAATGAGGAAATAAAAATTCAAAATGGATCAGAGGAAACACTTCTTTAGATAATGTGTGATCAAGCTACAAAACCAATTTCACATAATATTGTTAGACATAAATAAAAAGAAGAAACTTGGCAAGATTCTAAAAGGAATGGATTTCTCTCTAGATAACAAGCATATCCAATGTTGTAAATAATGAAATATTTACGGGTTTATTAAAACCTCTGTTTCAACATTGAGATTAATCTTTAATAGAACATGTAAAGAGACCTTAGAGCAGATACTTTCATTGTCTCCTGCTTTGGAGCACATCTTTCCCAAAAGGACTGGTGCTTACTAGCTATTGTCAAAAAATGAGGACCCGCATCCTATGAACTTTCTTCTTGTGCTGCCTTGTTCATACTCTCTAAAACTGAACAGACATTGAGATAAAACATTTGGCAGTATTTAAGAAGCAGTGGAAAATCTGTAGATAACAAAAATATCCTGAACCTCGCTGAGGGTAAAGCTAAGACCTCTCTTCTCGGGGATGTGATTCTGCACTAGATAAGCTAAGATCTTTGTATATATATTTTTTCTAGAGTACAAGACTCCTTAAGAAGCTCAGGAATGGTCTGTGAGTTTGCAGAGCCATGTGACAGTCTATCTTTCCAGTATATAGGGAAAGCAATTGCAGCAAGAACAGCTTGAGATTAAGATGTAAGCCTGAAGGAGGATTTAATTTTTTTCACAATGTATCCCAAACATCAGAAAAACTGAAGGAAAGACTGATTTATTTCCATGGGGTTTGACCCAATAAAATGTTGTGATCAAAATGACCTGCAGGATGTTCCAGCCCATGTCCCCTCTGGCAGAGCTGCTATTCTGAAAGGCCTTATATTATTTTATGTTATCTCTAATGTCATCTAGCTGGTGTAATTGGAGCTGACTGGGTCTCTGATCTATTGAGCCTAGACATCTCTGTCTTCACACCTCTCTTGGCCACAGTAGCCGCTAAAAAGAGCCCTGGGGACAACTGACATTCTTGACTGCCAGCCCAAATGTGTCAGCTGGAAGGAAGACTATTTCCCAAATGACATCCCCTCTCCCACGGAGTTCTGGCAGCCACCCCAGTGCCATCTCCAGTCAGGAATATCTGGCTGTCAGGGCACGCAGAGGCAGAGCTCTCTGTGCCCCCTGACCCTGGCTGCCCTGTCCCTACCCCGAAGGGGAACTGCCATTGTGTGTCAGTGCGTCAGGCTGGTTCCCATGGCCATCCTTCCACCTGGTGCTGGCTGCAAGGTCAGGGGCTGAGAGAGCCACAGAGCCGCCCCTGGGGCAGCATCCCCTCCAGGATTCTGTGTCCCCATCCCTGCTTGTTGGTAGGAATCATACCCAGCCAATGCTGCTGCCAGACGGTCCCAGGGGATTTGTCCTGGCTGAAGCACCAGTGGCCACTTAACACCTTACATGGGAAACCTGACACTGGGTTAGACTGGGCTGGTGCTGGTGTTGGCAAAAAGCCAGAGTGACTGCACTAAGGGCACAGGAGTCTATTCCTGTATGACTCAGAAGCAGGGTTTATATGCCTGGACTTGTGTTCATATCCTGCTTTCCCACCCAGGAATTTAAGAGACAAAGGCATTAATGTCACTTTCCAGGTGGCTAACAGAAAGCAAAAACCCCGAGTATATCCCAGCTTGCAGCCAAGCTGCACTTAAGCAGTTATGCAATAGCAAAAAATGTCTGCTTAGAGTCCACAGCCACAAAGTTTCCCCCAGAGCCCTTTCCATTGTGTGTTGGGAGCTCTACAGCTCCCCCATCTCCTTGCCTTCATTGAAACTGGAGTTCATCTGCTCTGTCCAGCCTGCTGCAGCTTGGGGAATTCCATATCACTCCTGTCCCAGCTAGGGAAGAGCCTGAGCTACACATTTTTGGACGAAGATGCCTGTGCTTGTTTCCCACTTGTAGATTTGTGGGAAGAGTGGGGGTAGTGTTCTCACCTTTTCCCCAGTTCCTCAAAACCAAAAGCTATTTGGATAGTCAGCTGTGCTTGAGGGTTGGGCACCATCCTGGCTCTCCATGGCCATGGGCAGCTGTGCCATTCCCAGGGAGCTGTGACATGGCAATAGGGAAATGGGGAATGAGCCTTTCCTCACAAACGGGCAGCTCACAATGGAGGCATCAGCTCTCCTCCACTGCAGTCCTTCTGCTGCCTCTCCTGCCTGCAGTACCCAGGGCTGAGGAGACCAGGAGACAGGCAGCTGCCCCAGCAGACATCCAGAAAAACAGGGGATGGATGGATGGATGGATGGATGGATGGATGGATGGATGGATGGATGACTCAAGATCCCAGCACAAAGGTTGGAGACAGGCCAGGGAGTCAGTGCCCTCCCTAGTTCCACCCGCAATGGGATGCCTGGGGTTTTCTCCAGGTCCCTGTTTCTGACAGTGCACCTTCTGCTCACTCCCTGTTTTCAGAAGGGCATAAAACAGAGGGGAAAAGCATTCCAAAGAGCGAATCAGTCCAAGAAACTGCTGCAGAGTAGATGTCTGGGAATCATTAGGAGAACACTCTCAATCTTCCCAGAGCAGCTGAAAGCTTTACTGCCAACAGCACTTGGCTGCCAGTCTCCCATTGCTGTATAAATGATGATAATGGTCTTTGCTACTTCTTCTCCACACATTCTACTCCTCTCTAAGGGGGGTGGGCTCTCCTTGGCAGCCACAAAGCTCTTGTTATAGGCAAGGAGCTGTTGGCAGTGAGGACTGGAGTTGAACAGGAGGGAGAGGGGGTAAGGTTCCTCCTCACGTCTATAAACACCAGCAATGGGCCCCTGCTGTGGCACTTGGTGCACATTCCATGGCTGCTCTGGCCACCTTTGATGGACAGCACTTGCCTATTGACAGGCACTGAATTTTGATAGGGACTGAAGAGTCAGAAGCCTCCAGTACTTACAGGAGAAAAGCAATGCACCTCTTTCCTTGTGGTAGCACTGACAAAATCCAGTTACTCATCTAGCATGGTTCAGTGCTTGCCTTTCAAGGACCACATTCCTACAGTCCTCTGGTTACTCAAGGCCTGTCTCAACTTTTGCAATGGATCTCTGCCCCTGGGCTTAAATCCACCATTTTCCTCATTTTGTATTTCTTTTGGTGGTAAATACTTAGCTGAAGCTCAAGTATTTACTCTGCAGCAGCTCCAAAGAGCCCTTTCTATGTGGTACCTTGCTGATGAAGGGCTGACTGCCCAGTGCTGAGTTGTCTGCAGCACACTGGGCAGTGAAAACACCAACCTACCAAGTCAAGCCTTTGCTGCCATGGAAACATCCCTTACTACAAAACAACAAAGCAGAACTCCTTGTCCTTCAGTGCCTCTTTCTCTGACAGCACATAGAATTAAAAAGACACACCAAGCTTCCTAGGGGTGAATCTGTCCCTGCAGCAAGAGTGT
This sequence comes from Ammospiza caudacuta, assembly GCF_027887145.1. Classification (NCBI taxonomy): domain Eukaryota; kingdom Metazoa; phylum Chordata; class Aves; order Passeriformes; family Passerellidae; genus Ammospiza; species Ammospiza caudacuta. Next base: position 21,760,338 of record NC_080601.1, on the reverse strand, counting down.
TCCCATACTTGCCTGATGCATGACAATACACTAATGACAATAGACAGCTTTTCCACCTATAGGATTTCATGCTGGGGTGCTTCTATTTCTGACCTGAAGCTTGACAAATAATAGCAAGAAATAAAAGCAATATATAATCAAATGCACGGAGATTTGTGAGCATGTTTATATTGTGTGCCTGGCAGACCTGGCTCAGTCCAGAGAAACCCATATGACACCTCCTAAGATGTGTTTTCTGTGTCTAGAGACTGTATAGACACATAATTACCTTCCTTTGAAGTAGATAGGGTAATTTTCTGACTTCCAGATACAAACTCAAGAAATGGATATGCCAAGTTCGCCATTTTCTTGCAATAAAAAAATCCCAGGCTTCTCCAGAAACTTTCAATGCTCATACATGTCTGTTGAGCACATGTGATAACTCTAGCATCAACCCTACTGAATATATAGGAATTAGTATCAGAGCGGCTGAACAGAAACCTGGCAGATCCAGTCATCTCACTGGCAAATCACAAGCTAGGGACAAACCAGCCCTACAATATCTTTCACAGTAGCCCTCTCCCTGGTTTGCTGGTGGGGCTTTCTGCATGAGGTTTCCTCTATCAGCCACCCAGGCCTGAACACTGGTCCCTGGCCCCCTGTGGGATGCAGGAATGCTGCATGTCAGTAGACTATGACACAAATAAAAGGCAAGTGATCCCCCCTTTGACTTACTCAGAAATGAAAAGCAGGCACATGTAGGCTTGCACTGGCCAGGAAACATTTCTCTGTAAATCTCTCCGTGCCTTTTTGTTGGGATCACTGAAAGCACAGAACTGTTTTGCAGCACAAGTGCTCATGTACTTGTGTTGGCCTCTTCCAAACACCAAAAACGTGCAGGCAGCCCCGTGAGCTGCAGAGAAAACCATATTTTATACAATTTTATACAATTACTGGTCTTCTTTAGGAGCAAAACAGTGCAGTGCAGCAAACAGATCAACTTTGTGCCAAAGCATTTCCTAAAGAAAGCTTTATTATAGCAAGACTCCATTCTCAGAGGCCTTTTCTGTTATTTATATTACAAAGTCTTGGGCTGATTTACCCAAAATGACTTGCGTTCTAAAACTGCGCTGCTGCTTCTCTTTTGCTCTTTCATTCCAAAAATTTCAGTTTCCTAAATCTCCCTAATGAAAGTTCTCAAGGGGTTGACTAGAGAGAATGGGAGAAGCCAACCAAGGGCAGCATTCCAGGACCAGTTTTCCATGCAGGGAAAGACTTGGAAACTGAAGTCAATGGTCTGACTTGGATCTGACAGAGACCTGTATGACCAAAGGTCTGCTACACCTCATGCTTCTGTCTCCTCACTCCCCCTGCTCAACCCCTGGGCCAAGTCCATCTTTATTAAGTGCTGATTAGGTTCTGAGCAGAGCATCTTTCTTCTAAAGGCCAAAAAAATATTGTTTTTACTGAAGCCATGGGAGGAACTCCTTAATTCAGCTTGCATGGGAAATTTTTCTTTAATGATAAACAGGCAAATTAATTGCCCAAAAGCAAGACCACTGCTCATCTGAAAAGCTATCATTCAGCCTCACAGGAGCAGCTGCTAAGATGTTTCAGGCTGCTCCTCTCCTCTTCTTCATGGACTCAGGCATGTGGGTGGATCACATCCCTCAGGGTCCAAGGTACATGAGCTCCCAGTCTCACCGGAGAAGCTGCACAACCAAACATGAGCAGTGGCACTTGGGTTCATTTCTGAAGACTGAAAGGGCAATAAAATGCAGGGGTGTCAAAGGAAAGGCAGGTGGGTCACAAGCAGTGGTGATGCTACACCCGTTTTTTTGCCTTCCCATGAAAATCCTCAACTTTTACTGGAACCTGGAATGGCACAGTCCAGCTCAGGAGTAGGAAATAATCTGTTTTTAGATGTCTATGTTTTTCTATTGTTTATCGAGCCTCATTTCCCTTCTTTGGCTGCCTGGACCTAAATAAAGCACATTAAACTCCAGACAATGCATGTTGCACATGTTGGGGCTGCATTAGATCATCCCACATGGCTCCACACAGAAGAAATGAGACTGCCTGTCCTGGGGGGTCAGTCCCAGGGCTTGTTCCTCCCCTCCTCTGCCTCTCCTTGCACCAGCAGTGATGTGCCTCACTGCACAGTCCTGTGGGTGCCCAGAAAGGCAGATAAAGGCACACAAAGAACAGGAAAGGAGAAAGAAAGCCAAGGGAATATATTGGAACACAGAGCTGCCTGACAATCCTTCTGGGGGCTTTAAGTCTTTTGTTTCAAAAGAGGCTTTCTTTGAACGACAATGTCTGGGCCAGTTATCTAATACACAGGTGGAAAAGCCTCAGCAAGCACATATAAGGTATGAAAAACAAGTCCTGGGTCCCTCAGGACTGTGAGCAAGCCTATGACCATGTAAGCGTAAGGCTTTTCTGCTTAGTAACACTAGGGAAAGTCCTGTTTTGTTCAGTGAGGGGAATGCTGGAGGGATGGTTTCCTCACACTTTCAGATTTAAGGTGGAGCTCATTGACTGGTCTCACCAACCCTGTGAAAAATGCAGCAGCAGAAGTGGAGCCCTGAGCTAAAAGGGGACAACCAGTGGGACAGTAAAGGGAGAGGGAGACGTTTTGCCATGGGCATTGGTGTGGCTCCTGATATTGCAGGGTAGCGCTGCTTTACAGCACTCGTGGGAGCAGCAGAGATGTGGGAAGGTGCAGTGGGATGCTGGCTTTCCATTTGAGGTGTTAGAGGTTTGCATGCTTTAATTTTCCTGGTGGTGGTGAGTAGTCAGGTTTGGCCTGATCTTTAATGGAACAGTGTCCAAAATATTTAACAAACTGAATGTAATGAAGCCTGTTTTAAAGGATACTTTCAATCATTTTTTTTAAAGAAATCAGGCTGTTTCAACATGAAAAATCCTTTCAGATTTCTTCCTGTTTTGAAAATGAAAACAATTACTGACATCATTATGAGTCACCTTTTAGATCTGACCAATTCTGTAAAAATTTTCTTGAAATATTTTGGTACTTCTGAGCATATGTGTTTTGCCTCATGCAGAAACGAGCCAAAAATTTCCCAATACAGGGCTAATCTGCGCATATTTCATAAACAGATCATTCATTTGCTGAAAGTACTGAGAAAACTGAGCAGTCTCCACTAAGACTTAAATGGATATTGCAGAAAAAATAAGGTGTTCCAAGATTGACAGCTCTCACATTAGAACAGCCACTCCAGCCCTCAAGTGTTCAGTTGCAGCACCTCACTGCACCATAACAGTTCAGAAAACAACTGTGCTCATTTCCACACATTGCCTGTAGCTTTTTTCTAGCCAGAACACCGTTTGTTGCACTCAAGACATGAACATTTTGATTCATTGCTTCATATTTATATCTCATTTAACCCTGTTTTTCCCAGCTGACTCCCAACTCAGGTGCTGCACTAGATGCACTATTAAAAATTCACAGTCAGAGAAGGCTGTCAACAAGTCTCAATTCTTTGTGTCCTCAGAAAGCAGCATCCTGCTCCCTGCACTGGGCTCTTACAAGCCTTTATCACTGTTTCAGCACTCCTACATGGTACCTACACTTACCTCCACCTCCTACATTTCTGATCTGATCCCAAATTTTTACTGCAATCAACTGACCTGCCAAGCACATTCTGAAGTGCTGAGAGTCTTTAAAATATCTCTAGGCCAAAAGGCTTGCATTGTCTCTCCTTTAAGTTATCAATGTTCTGTTGTTAAGAGTTTTCATTTGGGGGTCTTTTGACCCTCTTTTTGGTTTTATTTATCCTTAGTGCAATTTTTGGTTTCCGGTGAGATTTTGAAGTTTTCTTGGCAGTGATAGCTAGAAATTTTTCGGATACCCGCCCACACTAAAACTCTTGTGACCCAGACACTGATTGGATGGATAATGGCTTTTATTTTGTATTTCAGTGCTCCATTTGTGTAGTGTTGAGAAAAGCAATTCTCTGACTGATGGAGAATAATCTGAAAAGCACATTAAGTGTATATAGCCCTAGGTCTGCTTTCTTGTACACACAATCTGTCCCCCCAGTTTACATGTGGTCTCATTAACAGTCTTTGCTCAAAATCACACTGTGTGATATTTTCTAGACCTGGATGCTGGCCAGATTCATGCTGAACTCAAAGTGTGTTGAGTCCAGCCCTGTTTTTTCCTCTTGCCTTGTTCCTGTGCTGCAGGTTTTGCAGGTCAGGCTTTTGCCCAAGTGTTTCACTGTGCAGTGCTCATGCCTGGGTCGCTAAAGCATCATTAGCACAGACCTCTTGCTGCCTAATGACAGATCTGATGCTGGAGCACTTGGCATGAGAAGCATTGTCTGGAGAAGGGGACCACACTGGGACTAGGAAAAACTGCATTCAATTCCTCATGGAGCAGTCACAAACTTCCTTCCTTCAGCTAAATCACTTCAACTGGCGCGTGCTCCAGTTCCCCATCTGTGCGGGGTGGATAATGTTTCCTCCTGCCTCCAAAGAATAGAATCATCAAAAACTTTGCAGGTCTGAGGTATTTTGGTATCACAAGAATGAGGACAAGGGGCCTACAGACCCATACTGTTTTCAATGAAATGCCCTAGTAACCTGTAAAATTCAGAACTGATAAATAGCAGAAAAGGAAGATGCAGCTGATAACTTGGTGCATATGAGCACTGAGCACAAGAAAATATTTCTTAAATGTGAGAAATTACAAAATATTGCAAAGGGGAGGAATATCTTCATCAGAAAGCAAGGTCTTTATTGCATTTCATATCTTCACTTTCCTGGGGAGACATTTAGCTTAAACAACTGGGTCTGGAGGCATGTGAAAGCAAGAAAAAACCCCCATTAATTTGGATTTAATTTTCACAGTAACTTCTGCCCCTTCTAGGGACGTCCAGCCCTTTTGGTTTGTATACATCATGAGTACACATGTGTACTCATCACAGTACTCAGTGCTGTACCCACTTCCCTGGAGGGCCTGTTTCAGTGCTCAACCACCCCCTAGATGAAAAACCTTTTCCTCATTTCTAACCTAAAAATTTTTCCTCATTTCTAAGCAATGTCTCCCCTGACATTGCTTTGTGTCATTTCCACAGATCCTGCCACTGGTCCCCAGAGAGAAGAGATCAGTGTCTGACCCCTGTGCCAGTCCAGGATTTTGATGACTCCTGTGAGTTGCTTCCATCTTAGGAAGTTCTAGTCTATAGTAGAATATAATTATCATTCGATGACCATTTTATCATTCTATGACCATTAATTACCCCATGCTGTTGAATTTCCAGTGCTGTGTGAAATATGGAATTTTCTAAGAGTGAGACCTGATGTAGGTCCCATTGGGATCAGGAGGATTCAGCTGTTACCTTGCACTGTAGGGGATAATTTACTGGGAAGAGATGGTGACATGCTCAGTAAATGGAAGATTGGGGGCCTAGGAACCCCCTTCCTAAGCAACCCCATCATATAATCTCTAAATTATTGTTAGGGCTAGTTTTCCATAGTTTTACATCAATAAATATCTCACAACTCCAGACTCTTTCCATAAAGCAGAGCAAATGCTTCACAGCTTCCTTTGCAGTGATTTGTGATTTTCCTCATAGTGAAATTTCTCCCTTTATTGTGCCTGTCATGGCTTTGCCTGAGCTGCCTGTCAATTAACAATGGTGCCTACAGAGAAGGAGTTTTATACATGGGGTTAAACCAGAACCATCAGGAGTGGGTTGTTGAATCTCTTCTTGGGTTTCCATGCAAGTAACCTGAGGTGAAAGTGGAAGGAAAGGATGCTCCCATGACAGGGAGTGGGGTGGGCAGCCAAGAGAAAAGCCTTCATTTAACACCACTTAAATGTAAATTGTAGAGAAACATGTTAGTGACAGAAGGGAGGTTATGACTGATCAGATAGGAGGCTTTGAATCTTTGCCAAACAAAACTTCTAGGTATTTTGCTTCTTTCTTTCTTGCATCCTTCTCCTCTCGCACTTTTGATCAGTGACATATACAGAGATGGCTGCTATCAGGGAGTCAAGTAACAAAACTGTCCAGAGCAGGAGCAGGAATATGGCATTCAAAAGGAAACTTCGGCATATCAAAGATAGTCAAGGACAGGGGAACATCAAGGGTTTCCTTCCAGAGATAATGAGAGACTAATGCAAAGTGAAACTGAAGATGAGGAAAGAACTGAAGATGAGAAAGAGATCTGAGAATATTTTGGCAGGGGAGGAAAAGAGTTTTGTTGAATGAAACAAGGATCAAATAACAAAACTCTCACAGCAGAAAGACCAAACCCAGGATATAATGCCATTTTCTTCTATTCACTTCTGATGTAGGCTTGGAGCTTGGATGAGATTTTGAGTTAAATTCTGAAAGGAAGACATCCAGGGGCTTCATGTAGTAGAGAAGTTCTGTTCCACAAAATAAGCTGATATGCTGAGAGTAAAATCATTCAGATTTAGAATTAAAAACTCAGAAAATGGGGTTAGAAATGTCAAATTCTGAAGAAATTATAGATTGTTCTTTCTTTGTTGTGCCATCATAAATCCTATTTACATTAGTGTTTCCCTTTGGAAATTGAGAACCTGCCCTTGTTTAAATTAGAGGATTTTTCAAAATGAAAATTTTTAAGAGCTCTGCACATAACAAGTGAGATCACCTTTCCAATTTGTACAAGTGACCCTGTCACTGTCCTGGTGCAGAGAACAAAGTTTAAGCTAAAATCATCTGTATGTAAGTAATGTTTTTCATGTCATTCTCATAAGACAGATACATCTGAAGAAAAACTGTCAGCTTAGGAGGTACATACAGATACAAGGCTAAAGGGGAGGCTTGGATCTGTATGAATATTAACACGACTTTGTAAAGTTTTTATTCCTTTATTTACTTGCATCAAAAGATAACAGGCATAATGGAAAAGAGATCTAGGACTTTCCCATCATCTAGTCTAAAAAAGTGAAGTTAAGGAAGACCTAAATGGCAGCTCTAATTCAGTGTTCTGGTGAATTGTGTGAAGGGCTGTCCAGGCCATTTTGTAAGCAGAAAACTGAAATCTCTCTTACAAAATGGAATAATCCTTTAGACACAACAGATCTGAAAGTGAGATCTTCCAAGGTCCGTCCATCTGTCTGTCCTGCTGAGCTACCTGGGGCTCCAGTGGTACCTCATGGGCTCACCCTGAATTTTCAAAGCCAGGACATAAATTTGGGTCCCCAGATGACTCCCTGGAAAACCTGGTTTATTTCATAGTTAACAAAAAGATTCAGGATCTAGAAGTCCTGAATAATAAGAATTCACTTGCTGCTTCCTCTAACACAGATACCTCTGTGGGAAGAGTCAGGACACTGATCTCTTGAGTGCTGATGTTAAGCACAGATTGATCTGAAAGTCCTTTGCTTTTGATTCATTCAGCAAATAATTGATTCCAGCAACAAAATCCAAGAGTCATGGGGTGAATGAGGAGTCACTAAAATTCATGGAATTTTTCCATATTTCTGCTTGTACATAAGATCAGGTCTTACATCTTGAATACTCTTGGCTAAGCCCTTGAAGTTACTGGCACATTTATCTGCCACAATTTCAATTCAGTTGCCCTGCAGCTGATTCATTGCCAGGTTCCTAAATGTCACAGTAACATACTTTTCTGATGGTTTCAACTTACAAAGCCACCAAACTCCTGTTACTGAACTGTGCCTTGTGCTCAAATCATGGGTCTAAACCATTAAAAAATTCTAATTGTGATCTCACATAAGCTTTTGGGATATGCAGTTAAATGGGACTGTCCCTGAAGAAAACTGATTCTCAACTACATATGTTATTTCTGAGTTGGGAAAATTTTCAAACTTCCATTGATCAGTTGTAATAAAACGCAGTATAAGGTAATGTTCTGCAGTCAAAACATGGAACCTGGCACAGAACAATGTAAACCCTACCTACCCCATGAAATAATGCTAAAAACACCTTATCACATTTTGACCCAGAAACACACATGTAGCAAGATAACAAATACCTTGTTCTTGGAGGAAGGCCAGTACTGATTTATATCTTGCAACCCAAATAAATATAAAAAGCCTGCCAGAGCTGACCATGTAAATTTTAACCACCTCATATGGTTTCATTCTATTAAGTGAAAAATATGAGGAAGAAGGTGTTTTTACACTGTGAATGAGCTATTCAGGAAAAGTGTTGTTTATTGAACTCTGTGGGAGGGAAGTTAATTTCAGAAGTTAGAAATGTGATGAATTATAGCCAATATCTTGGAGGAATTATATGGAAATTAAAGGAAAGAAAGTCCCTATTTTCATTTAAATAACAGTCAGGACTGAGTAATGTTAAATTTAGGCTTTCACCTGCCAGCAGCTGGCTGACAAAATCTCTGAAGCCATCACTGACTAATCAGAGCGGATACTGTCCCATAAAAGAGTGGCACTTGTGTTTGTGTGCTCACTCTTCATGGGGACCCATGGCACAGTGCTGGATAGCAATTTCAGCCTAGGGGGGGCTTGTGACTTATTTTCTTTCACTCCTTGCTATTCCTGCAGTGTGGATGATCGCCTAAGGAACCTGGCAGAGTCATTGCTCCCAAAGTGCTCAGGCAGGAGCTGGAGGGAGGCGGGAGAGGAGAGCCATGGTTGCTGTCAGCCTCAGAGCAGTGCAGTTTGGCGCCTTGAATTTGCAAACACAGGTCCTAAGGCCATTAGCTTGGGTCACCCCATTTCTGAAATTGCCCTTAGCTCAGACACCTTAGCTAAGACACTTTGGGGACTGCTTTCAGGGGAACTGATTACTTGTAAGCCCCCAGACACATAAGTCTCACAGACTGAGGAGGGCAAAAGGAGACATTGAATATCTTGAGTAAAGATTTTACATCAGAAAAAAGAGACATGGAAAAGCATGGCAAAAGCACTAGAGGAGGAATGTAGGGTAGTATGGGCTGTGTGGCAGGACAAGGCAGAGGACAGGGAGGATAGTGCTGCAGGTAGGTGGTGTGTGGGGGTAAAGAACTACAGCAGAAAGGTAGAGGATAGCTTAGTGTTGAAGAAAGTCACTGAAAACCCACCCACTCACTGATTTTGGGAGCTGCTGGTCTTTATTCAAGCTGGACAGTGTTAGTGTCTCAAATTTACATTCCTTTGTCCTTTCACATCCCCTTATCCGTGCCCACCACTGGGCACATGCACAGGTACCTCCCTATTTGGGCATCCCACACACACCCTGCACACATTACCCATGATTCCATCAGCAGGCACCAATGTGCAGGTGTTTGTTGTAACTTTACTGCCTTAAACCTCAGTTTTCTGTGGCTCCTGACACACAAAGATGCCTCAGCCTCACGTAACCTTGATGCTGTGATCCTGTGCTAATAAATCTGAATAAGTAATAGACAGATACAAATCTGGGTAATAGAGTTAAATATCCCTTCTTAACTCAAACACAAACCAGATGTTTTCCATCTACCAGCAGGCCTCCACAATTATCCATCCTGCCCATGCTGTCCCCCCGGCTCCCTGCCGGCCCCTTCTCCTGGGTGATGAATAAGCTGCATCACCACAGCTAACGCAGGGATCGGGTTGCTTTAATTCAGCAGTGCTTTATCAGGCAGGTTTGTTGTGTGTCTTCATTCAGCTGCTGTGAAGCACCTCCTGTTTTTCTGGGCTCTGTTTTATTTTGCTCCCCACAATCCCAACCTCTGCCTGGAGCCAGGGCCTTGCTGGGGAGCTCAGCTCAGTCACACACACAGAGGCTGATAAAGCATTTTCCCCAGTGCAGTAAGTGATGCTTGAGCGTGGTGTGGGAGCAGTAATTAACACTTGACACGTGCTGTGGGCTGCCCCAGCCTCCATCCTGCCAGCCCAGCCCACAGCACGTGTCAATTTGCTCCATATAGGGAAAAAGGAGGACAAAAAGTGGGTTTTTAATTAGAAACAAATAAGTCAGACTAATTTGAGGAGCATCCTGATTATTGCTTAGCTCAGCATTAACTTTTCATCTTGGTAATCCTGGACAGGTAGATAGATCAATAAATTTCCTTCTCTTCAGCAAGTGCAGTGAGCCTCAGGCATGAGCTGCCTGGGAAGACTCCCACGAGCCCCTGTGGGCAGCCAGAGGGATCTGGCCCTGTGCTCCCTCACACAGCCCTTCCTGCCATTCCAGCAGCTCAGAAAGCTGCCAAGCAGGTGAAAACTGACAGGCAGGGGCTAACTTGTACAGCAGGATCAAAGGCCCCCTGTTTTTACTGTATAACTAAGTTATAATCAACAGTGGGTTCTCATAATGCTCTTATAAACTCCTGCACTGAAACCCACCACCGAGCAGCAGTAAACAGCACTCAGGGAGCTCTGGCTGCCCACAGGGGCTCGTGGGAGTCATCCCAGGCAGCTCATGCCTGAGGCTCACTGCACTTGCTGAAGAGAAGGAAATTTATTGATCTATCTACCTGTCCAGGATTACCAAGATGAAAAGTTAATGCTGAGCTAAGCAATAATCAGGATGCTCCTCAAATTAGTCTGACTTATTTGTTTCTAATTAAAAACCCACTTTTTGTCCTCCTTTTTCCCTATATGGAGCAAATTGAGAGCAGTCCAATCTGGTAATTGTGTTTCCACCACAGTGTGCCAAAGCAATCAGAGTTGTCAGGACTAAGCTGTCTTCTTTAAGAGTTAAATTTTATTAACAAGCTTGCCTGCAAGTCAGCTACATGAACTCCAATTTGTCCCTTGGATCTGCACAGCAGAGCCTCAGCATGAACCTCTTAGTTTTTCAACATAGAGAGCCCTCCCAGCAGTCTGATTAGAATAATGTGTGCAAAGACAGCCTCAAAATTCAATTAAAGACGGCAATTTTTGTTGGAAACAGACTAGGGAGAGCATTTCACATCTCAAAAGCCAGCTTGTATCACTGAGCCAGAAAGCATGGGTTTACAGGAAAGGCCTGCTAAGGGGATTGCATGACTTGGACATTTGACACTGGCAGATATGGACTCTGAAATCTGGTATACACAGAACATTTGCTACCAAACTAGTTTTTGACTTTCCAATGCTGTCATTGCCTTCTTCCCCACTTCCCCCCTGAAATTCTTTGGAACTAAAGGAGTAATCTGAATTGACCTTTAAGCATGAAACGTTGGCTGGCAGTACAGCCAATTCCTTCACAAGGTGAAAGTTGGTTGGATACAAACCAGATCCTAGAGCTCTGACCTCGTCATACTTAACAATCTCTAAAGAGAGTCCAAGAAAAAGTGAAGAGTGAACATGCTCTTCTCCAAATAGAAATTCCCTCCAGGGCAGGATTTAAGAGAAAATTTTCCATTGCTGCAGCCTGAGTTGGACTTGATCGGTGAATATTTAAGAATTCAAGGAAGCTTTCCGACTTCAATTTGACTGAAGTTTGATCAAGGTTTCTATCCTGGGGATTTCAGAGCTTTCTTTCCTAGCACCAAGTCCAAAGAAATGGATAGCACTCACATTAAAAAAAGAAAGAAAAACAAACAAAATAACATGAACATCTGGAAATCAGCCCTCAAAAATGGCTGCGTATAATCAGGATTAAGCCATTACATGTCTTGCTTCTTAAATGATGGAAAATTGAATTGTTCTGAATTACAGTTCTCTCTGCTAAGAACCTGCTACAGGCAGAAAAGAAAAGCAACTATTGCTTAAATAGCAGCAGCAGAATTCCAGCTTCAGGCTTCCCCTTCACAAACCATTCAAACACTGGAATGTAAAGTAGTGATGAAAAATGAAAACCATGTCAGCCCAGTAAGCGATATATTAAAAGCAAAGTGTTTGGGAGTCAAAGGCCCTTAAATAAATCTAAAATACATACTTTATTTTAAGCCCTAAATCTGCTGCTGCTAATCCTCATATTTAAAGCCAGAAATCTATTTTCCTGGAAAGCAGCTGAAGCGAGATGGAATTTGACATGGCTAGCACGACGCTGTTATTGTCTTCAATATTTGTTGTGTCCATCATTACCAGCAATATCTCTCTGTTGTATTTCAAAATTACTCTTACACTTAATGTACTCCAATGAGTAGAAAATAGCCAAAAAACCAAAAGCCCAATTCCCTGTTCTCTGCTGCAATAAATACAGAAGTTGTAGGTGGCATCCTAACCTGCTAAACCGCCCCATTTCCTCCACTGACAGCAGCCAGCATTCACACCTTGTCTTTTCATCAAGCTGTGCACACGTTTAATCCTGAGCCAACTGTGGGGCTGGCAAGAATTTTTGTCACCCTTTTAGAGTGCAAGGAACTGGAAAATGGAGGTTCAATGAGCTGCCATGGGGCCTAGAGGCATGTGATGCTGTAATAGGAGTTAGAAGCTGGAGGTGATGTGGTCCCATGGCTGTGGCAGATGCTGCTGGGAGCCAGGAAACCTGCACTTGGTGTTCTGTGCAGCAGAGAGGTGGAAGGGAACCTCTGTGATCTCTTCTTCTCATCAGTTTTCGCATTGGCACCTGCTTCTTACAGGAGTCCTTGGGCAGAAGGGGTCATAGCACAATGAAACTTTTCTCCAGGTGCCTCTGGGTATTTCTGTGTGCAAAGATGGATGCAGGAGTGAGAATAGATGCAGTGAGAAAGATTTATAAATTATTATTATAATTTAATCAAGTTATAAACAAACCATTACTCAAATATTTATAAATTATCTGTAATGTGTGAGAAGCAAGCAGAAAAAAACTGACATGTTGCTGTGAGATTCTAGTACCTGAATTTTGGGCTTTTCTGTGCCAATAAATAAGGGCATTAGCCTTGGGCAGAGCTGCCCATAGCTCTGTGGAGCCCATGGCCAGTGAGGGCAGTGGGAACCCCTCCAGTCCTCAGTGCAAAATAAATACTTGTCTGCCACGTGAGCCTCTGAATGGCATCCAGCAATCAATATGAATAACAATGAATAGCTTGCTCCCAGCAGAGAGGGAGCTTCTAAATTTCTGCTGGCAGGAGCTTTGTGAGGAAGAGGAGCCCAGTCCTTCTGCAAGCACTGCAGGCACTCCTCCTGCCAGGGCTAATGCCTCCAGCTCCAGACCACAGGCTTCAGCCTTGCCAGATCTTTCAACCCCTGTTTCTCCCTTTTTTAAATATAAAATCCTATTGTTTTAGGTTAAAATCAGAAAACACCAAGGGGTTCAGTGGGATGGGACTAATTAGGCAGCATGGACATAATCTGGTCTACACAAGCAGTGACAAACTCCTAACATACTGCTAATGAACAGACCTGACAAATAAATGAAACAGGGCAGTGTTTTCTCCTGCCAAGTAACACATTTTTGTGCCAAATATATTAGAAACAAAATAATCCAAGTAATTCTGTTGATTTTTAATCCCAGGTTTTGATTTTCACTTTGTTTTTAAACTTCTCTGATCTTTGTGAAGGGGAGGTGGAGGGACAGAGGCTCATATTTCTATCCTTTTTTTTTTTTCCACAGACAAAGGAAATGGAGAGGAGATGAATGGGAGAAAAATGTTAATGTTCAGTCTCTCTCTATATCTCCTCAGACATTTTACTTTTCCCACTTTTCTGGCTGGGGACTGCAGTAAGAGAAAAAGAGGAGGCAACATATGAAATCAGGAAGGAGCTAAGGTTTCATTCTTTTATTTCTTCTTTTATGTTTTATTTTCCTTCTTTTTTTACAAGAAGTTAAGAGATTCATGAAATTATACTAAATATCCACCAATTCTAATACTGAAAAGTTAAATCCAATCAAAGACTTGTTGAGCAACACTCAATTAAAAACCTGAATTTTGATTTACTGAAATTTTTTTTCTGGAATTAAATACTTGCAAAAAGTTGCTTCATAATAAAGTTTGTATTCCAATGGTAGGAGAATATAACTGATAAAGGAAGGGTAGAAATAGAGAATAAATAGGGAAACATAAAATGCAGAAACAAATTATTTCAGGTCATGATTCTGGAATCTGTGATATTTCCCATAATATGGAGGACATCCTAGAAATACCAGTCAGTCTTAACCTTTGAGGCACTGAGTTTTCTCAGCACCTTGTCAATTCCACTGAAGTGTAACATCTTCAGTATCTCACAGTATCTGCCCCCCACTCCCATATGTCTGGTGTGAAATTTCCCCAGACTGCCTCCATATGGGACTGCTTTGGCCATGGAAAAGCTGCTGCTCCCTGTCTCCAGCCCTGCTGTGTCACTTGCTGTAATCATGGCTTATGGATGAGTGTTATCACTGCATGAGGAACTCAGCCATCCCCAGCCAAGTAGTGAAAACCACAACCCTTGGAATAAAATAAACCAACATGCAGTTATTGCCACTGTTCCTTTTGCTATAGTCAAGGGAGCCTTCAAAATATGTTTCCAAGTACATTTCCCAACATCTCACCTCCAGAGCTTTGTTTCACAGGCCTCACTACGAATCACAGCCAGGGATGCTGATGGTCTGTTCTATACTGAGCCTTCATCACTGTGTGACTGAGTCTCTGTCACACACACTCTGCCAGCAATGCTAGAGAAGTTAGAGTTCGTTAGAGAATAGTTAGAGAAGTCTGGGCTGTCCTTTCATATGACCTTGGTCTGACAAAAATTACTCCTTTGTGCTTGAACCATCCAGATGATATTCTTCATGCTGAGGAGATAAATATCAGATCAAGATGGGTGTTTTCTGGTTTTTTTTTTCTTTTTTTTTAACTAATAGAGGACACTAAAATATGACAATATCTAATTATTAAAATGTGAGGAAAGGGGAAGAAATTGATGGTTTATGTGGAGGGATAGAATGTAAGAGGATAGTGCAGAAAGTAGACTCACACCTGAGGAGTTGCAGCTGTACCAATCACCAAAGATTAGGAACAGCCCTGCCCTTAATGGGCCACAGCTGTGTCCAATAAGAAGACGAGTGCTACAAAAGAGTGGGATAGCTGGGTGAAGAGAGAGTTGGAGTTTGTTGGCTGAGCTGTGGAGAAGAAGGAGTCAGTGCTGTGAGGAGATACCCATGAGAAATCACTGAGAAGGTATCAGAGCTTTGCAATAAGATGATAACAGGTTTAGATATTCCTACTGGAAGAAAACTTTGTCACTCATCATCACCCTGCTTGGAGGCAAGGTCTTGAAACTGGGCTGCCTACTCACTGCAGATACTGGGAAGCATCTTTGGTGTTCTCAGGAAGCTTTAGCCAATATTGGGCAAGCTAACTTTAATTTCTCTAATATTATATCCTTTCCCCAGAGGTTTTGCCTGCACTGAGCACCTGTCAGTCCCTCTGACAAGAGGAGAGGAGCCAGAATTTCTTCACAATCAGTCCCCACCATTCTCTCCCTCATGTTGGACCAAGCACAGAGGCTTTCTGTCCACTTCCCAAAGGAGCCTTTTACTGCCAGTTTGGACTGAGCTGTTTCTTTTTGGGAGGTCTTCATAATCAAGCACCACTAGAGGACTTGAAACAAACCAGAGAGATTTCATGGTCTCCTTTCAAAGGACTCATGTGCCAGGAATCAGCTGCTGTTTTCACAGGGGACTGGGGAAGCCAAACCCAGGGTGGCAGCCTGGGGACATGGTCTGAGTTTTGTGGACTTTCAGTGGTCATCTGTGCTGCATGGAAAGGCTACTGAGTAAAGGATTTGCTTCCCTGTGTGCTGAAAGTAGCAGGAGGTGCTGTGTGATGTACAGACAGCTTCTCTACCCCAGGGCTGCATGACTTGCAGCCTGAGACACCTCCCCAGCACTCCCCATTTCTGCTGATGTGTCACCCTGGATGCTCCCACGGGGAGTGCCTGTAGTGCCAACACAGGAACTATGGAAGAAGTATTCCCCAGTGCCCTGCGCGCCCAGGAGAGGCAGTGCCTCCCTGTAGCTCTCCTGGCAGTGGTGCCAGCTCCTGTGAGCAGAAATCACTCTCTGTTCCCTGCTTATTCAGCTGCTGAGCTCC
Organism: Ammospiza caudacuta; assembly: GCF_027887145.1. Taxonomy (NCBI): domain Eukaryota; kingdom Metazoa; phylum Chordata; class Aves; order Passeriformes; family Passerellidae; genus Ammospiza; species Ammospiza caudacuta. The sequence continues at coordinate 21,744,477 of NC_080601.1, read as the reverse complement.
CAAGGTGATGCAAGGAATAGAAACTAAGGCACACTAGTGCACTTTAGCTTTCCCAAAATTCAGTTTCCAAAAGGTACTGCTATCTTCTTCACTTACCTAGAAGGCCACTTCAGAGACCAGCAGGCCTGTGCCAGCCTCCCTCCATCAGGAGCCTCTCAGGAGTGCCTCTATTGCAGCACTGGTCCCACTCAACCTACAGGGGACAAAAGGGAGGGAGGCTTACTTAGAATTTTATTTTAACGGTAGAAACAGGAAAAAAATACATACTCTTGGTGAAAACAATGGGAGAAATAAAATGAATGCATATTACTTCACCCCCTTTCCTAGCTCCATGCATTCCTGGTCTGAGCCAGGGGACTGAGAGAACAAGAACTTAGCCTAAAGCCCCCCACTTTGTTTCACTTCTTTTAGATATTTTTGGAGGGAGCTGTTGCAGGTAGCCTTCTCAAATACGTTTACTGACCGTAAGGGGAAAAGTGGGAAAAGCCATGAGTAGATTTTCAGAGAGAAATCAGTAGTCCCCTGGAGGCCTGGTATGCTGAGCTGCAAATGTTGCACCATCCAATGGAGATAGAAAGAGCAGTGTGTGACCCAGGCACCACCATCCTCAGTGGTCAAGGAGGACGTCATGAGTTAGTGCAGTGCAGCCCCGTGAGAAATGCAGTGTGCTGGCAGCCAGCAGGGCCAGCTCACAAACAGCAAAGGGACACAGAAGAAATGGTCACATTTGTACCAGATCCAGGCCTCAGACTGTGCTGTCACTTCCATGTGCCCTTGTGGCAATGCACCTGATGATACAAACACCATGGGTGCTTGGTCAGTGCTCTCCCAGAGCAGTGTGGCCATTTCAGAGACCAGCAGGCCTGTGCCAGCCTCCCTCCATGAGGAGCCTCTCAGGAGAGCCTGTATGGCAGCACTGGTCCCACTCCACCTACAGGGGACAAAAGGGAGGGAGGCCTACTTAGATTTTTATTTTAACACCCAGAGCACATGCTGGAGGTGTGTAACTCTGCAAAATGGCTCAGCATTGGCACACAGGGCCAGGAACATCATGTCTTTTCCAGCTGCAGCTCTTGCAAATCCGTGGGAAACTTTTCCTCTCAAATACCTTCCTTAGTTTGCTATATTCATTCTTGTTGTCTGGCTTGTGTTTCTGGGTGCAGATAATTCCAATGCAGTTGCATAAAGCTATACTCCATTTTGGTATCCAGCCACATATTTTCAACCATATAATATTTGTCACGAATATAAGCATATATTTGTATGTGTTAAATGCCAAATTGGCACATGATCTCTTGGCTGAGCCAGGGTCTGGAGACTTCTCCACATGGCATCCCTCCAGGCTGCAGGGATTGCTTCCACTTCAAATAACTTTTCCTTGAGAGCTCCTGTGGCACCTGTGTTAACAACAGCAAGAGACCCTCAGGACAGTGTCAAAGCACGCTTGGCAGCTGCATAGCAGGGAGGGAGCACTGACTTTTGTCCCCTTGTCCCTCAAACCTCCCTCTGCTGTGAAAACAGAGCCATGTGTGCAGCCCACTGGCAAAGCCCTCCCATGCCACAGGCTCCTCTTCAGCACAGCTGAGCCCCCAAACCCCCATCACCTCCCATCTGCAAGGTATTCTCACTTGCAGATCCAGAAAGGCTCTGCCTGTGCTGGGATGCTGCTTCAGTACTCCAAACAGACTCATCTTTTCTATCTCTCCATCTTTATCAGTCCTGCTCTGGCTTCCCCAGTCAAGCTGCCCAAGCACCTCTCAAAGCAAAAGCTGCCTGAGAAGTCTCTCCCTGGGGCTGCCTTGGCTGCTGTGGGTCCACTCTCTCATTCTGAACAGCTTCTCGCACATCATCTCATAGTAGCAGGCTCTCTGAATCCAGCACTGCAGCAGTAAGTGACAAAGAAGTTGATTGCAAACAGATATTTTTGGTATGTGTACATGTGAATGCATACTTACGTTCAAGACTGGGAATATTAAAATTGTTTTATTTCCTTGTATTTTTCCCCACTCATTTCATGTTCCATTTTTAGCTGTGCTTGCAATTTACTTGGAACCTGCCCTCTTAAGTCAGATGGATGAATTATTGCTTTGCTTTCTCTGGGAAAATAATACTATAGAATAGCCACTCCAGCATACACAAGTATTACTGGCAAGGAATATGTAGGTAGTTTAGATTTATATGGCTGTAAGTGAAAGCAGAACTTGGCTCTGTTCTGCCTGACTGTCATGAAAAGAGATAGTCACCATGGGCTTTAGTATGAACTTGGCTCCTAGAAATTACAGCAATAAAAATAGCAATGCCATCATTTGTTAATTCTAATTATTCCAAAGCTCAGACATTCAATCTTGTTCTCAAAGGGATGTGCTGAACAGAAATGCCTAAAAAGAAAGTAGTAGTTCTTTAACCAGCACAATACAGACAACATTGAGCCTCCAGGAATTTATACCATGACCATCAGCACATGGTTTGAATACTACAGGTTCTTCTAGACAGAAAAAAAAAATTAAAAAATTATTTTATATCTTTTCCAACATCCTTTTTCCCCCATATTTGCAGAGTTTCTGAAGCAAGTTTCTGTTACTGAGGTGAATTGTATGCAGATGTAGAGAGACATGCCTTGGACTCCTGCTTGCAGAAATGCCACCAGCCAGGCTGTGATCTTCATATCTCAGCAAAAGATGGTCAGGAGACCACAACAACAGGAGTCAGAAGCAAGAAAGCAGTTATAATTTTTTTCATTTTTTTAAGTTAGAATTTTTCCACAGGGTCTTGGGACTATTCTCAAAGCTCTGATGATTGTCCAAGCCTTATCCATCTCCTGTTCTTATTACCTTAAAGATGGTAATGGTACCGATTTACCTTTTTGTGTCTGTCAATGTCCAATAACAGCATTTGAGAGCTAAGCAGTTGCAAGTAGATCCTGCTGCACATTCTGTGCATTAAAAGCTCAGAAACAAAAGGTTTCACTCAAATGTCACATGCAACTTTTATATCTTGCTCATTTCTTGAATGGATGTGCTTACTTCCAACTTCATTTAGGGCTGATAACAAGTGCCATACTGACAAGCCCAGTTTTCCACGGATTCCTCATATCTTGGTATTGAATCTGATCATGTTCCAGTTGGCCATGAATTGGTGCAGCACATCCATCCCATGTGAGGTATCTTCCTTCACATCCTCTTGCTGGTGAAAGTTGTGCACACAAAGCCAACATCTTGGGTAGTATTTTTCTGAAGATGTGATATTTTGCAGCCAATTGTGCTGCACAGCTGTCACATTGCATGTGCTGTTAGTTCCTTCCTCCCTCACTTGCAAACTTCCCTACAGCTTCTGAATCCACTGGCTACCTTCAGTCACACTGGATAAAATGGAAGAGATATCAAAGATAAGAAGTTCCTATAAAGCAGTGAAAACCAGGACTTGGATAGAGAATGGAGACCCCAGTGAGCATTCTGAGTGAGGGAAGGACTGCAAGGTGAGAGAAGTCTGAACCTATCCTGTTTGATTGCCAGCTAGCAAGGAACAAACAGATCTGAGAGCCAGGCAATAAGTCCACAAGACTCAAAGCAGGCAGTGGCACATGCTGCTTTTGCTTTCCCTGGAGTCAGAGGACCTCTGGAGAAGAGATGAGAGTCTGTGACGTATTTCAGGTAGTGCATGGAAAAGTGAGGTCATGGGAAATGCTTGCATTGGTTGTCATTATGCTGATGGCATCCAGAAATCCCATGGAAAAACAGGCTGCATCAATTTGCATGATCAGGAAATAACTTGTTTTAATTTTTGCCTGCTCATTGTTCCCTGCAGAAGAGATGGGTTATGCCAAATGCCTGGCACTGTGACACAGAAAATTCTGAGCTGCTGGATGTCCCCAGAGCCTGGTGGAGAACAGTTTGTCCTCTGTGCTGATGGGTTTCCATGTGCAGAGCTGTCACAAACCTCACACTCCCCTGCAGATACAGGCAACTGAAATTAGTTTAGCTCCTAAGACAGAAAACTCACTCAAATTATTCTAACATGGCAAACAGAGCACATGTCCACAAGCTGCAGGCAAAGTTTTGTTAACCTGCAGCCAGTGAGTTACTCTAACTTCACTGTGATGCTGCAAGACAGAGATGAGATTAACTAGATTGGAAGTTTAGTAAAAAGCACACATCTGCAGGACCATTAGTAACAATACCATTGCATCTTCCTTTTTTGTACAAAATTAGTTATTCCCAGTAATGACACATCCTTTTCCTGATGTGCTTAGCTTGTTTTTCCTCTTATATTTCCCCATGCAAAGAGTAGCAGTTGCAATGAAATGGAGGTTGAGAGTACCAATAGATATATATGTACTGTGACAGTGTGTCTTTCATCAAACAAAACAAAGCTTGCCCTAAAGCAATCATGAACAGGAACACATGTTGCCCCATCATGGAGTCCTTCTGACTGATCATTAGTCAAAATCAGAGCTCTTTCCTTCCCTGCCCGTGCCTCTGCACGGAGCACACACATTGGTAATGAAGATGATTGCCTGCATGGGCTTTGCATGTGACCTTTCTCCAAAAGCAATTCTTTCACATCAGTTTTCCATCAAAATCCTCCTGTCCAGCTAATTCCTATGAGGCATCCTTAGGCCTCCCAGCTGGATGGACCTATTCCCTGACCTTGGCATACATTTTATAATTAAACTTGCAAAAGCAAGCAATTTTTCAGACTGCCAGTCCAGGCAAGAAACCCGGGTTCTAAGAAGCCACACACCATGCACATGTTTTGTTTTACTGAGATCACTGGATTTGGCCAGCTGCTGACTCCTGGATTAATGACCAATGCCTCCTCCCCTCAGGTGTCCCACTTAGGTTTTCCCTGGAGAAATGGGGCATCCATCAGACCTGCTGGGATTTGAATCCCAAATTACTTTGGACATTGACCTTTCTATTACTGCATGAATTTTTTTAAACAGTTACTGAAATCTCAATTAATGATTTATTTATTTTATAATTAATCAGCCCAATGGAGGAAAAAGGGATAGACTCTGACAGCTCCTTAGTCCCAGGGCTGCTTATCAGCATGTACAGTAAACAGGGAGAAAAATCATAAATATTTCATTAATCCTCAAGATAAGGGATTTCAGACTGAAGAATTGTTTCCCAATGGCAGACTTCAGGGCAATGTAACGAAAATGGGTCACAGATTCGCAGAATGTAAAGTCTGTCATGGGTCCTCCCTGGAGCAAAGGATTCTGTCCCATTCCCACAGAGCTCCCTTAGGGGTCCCAGGCAGCTCCACCTCAGCATGGAAAGTCAGGGCTGCACCTGAAGGTGTGCATTGTCACCTGCATTCCTGACCTTGAGGAATGGGCTGGAGCCCCATTTGGTTTCTCATTTCAGAGGAACGCAGATTTTCCCAGCACCACAACTGCTGTTTAGGCCTTTTGCCTGTGTAGAGACGAGGTATTTTTGCTTGCTTTGGGAACACTGCAGGCAGAAGGAGCCATGCTGCCCACGGCCCATGCAGCTCTGACAGTGCCAGGGCTCTCTCCAGCAGCTCCACTGCAGTGGGAGCCCAGCAGAGCCTGGGCTGCCCCGTGAACTCAGCCAGTTGGGAGAGAGCAGCCTCCCAGGCCATCCCACCACGGGCCCCTCTGGGCAGGGATCCTGGGGCTGACAGCAGGAGGTGGGTGATGGACTCCTTCTGAGAGAGAAATGATGTTCCCCATCCCTGCAGGAAGCTGCTCTGGCTCCTGGCTCTATTTAGTATTCACAGCGATGACTTGGCATGTTCTCTACATAAATCCTGATAAACTCCTAACCCCAAAAACATCCTGTAACTAGGGATTGCCGTGTCTAGTTGCCATATGGTGTGAAAAAGTGCTTCCCTTTATCACTATTACATTACTGCTGAGTTTCACTGAACCTTTTGCTTTAGAGACAATGTGAATATTAATTCTTCCCTCTCTTATCTATCCCACCCACCCTCTACACACATTTCTCATGTCTGCCCTTATTATAATATCTCCTCTTCAATGTGAATTCCTCCAACTGTTTCCAGTTTCTGAGGAAGAGAGTTTTGCTTGTCCTCATCATTAATGGCATCAGTCATTACCTGCCTACCTTGAATACAGACCAAAAGAATAGCAGCCAAAAGATCAAGGCAACTGTAATCCATTATTCAAAAATTAGGTCAAGCACCACTTCTTTTAATATAGCTACAGAAATAACTTAAGGCCTTACAACAACATCTTTTGTCTCTGTTTGTGGCATTATTTTACTATTATTATATTCTGTACAGTAGGGCATATGTTTTATAAATTTTCAAAAGCATAAACAGCTTTTAAAGCTTCTATTTAAAGAACTCTTGGCAAACTGCATAAGGGCTAAAAGTACACAATCTTTTTTTACATGCTTTTAATCCCTTCCCTAAACAAATCCTCTGACTTGAATATTTTACATTTTGAAGGCACTTGATTTTTTTATTTTCTTTGTGATGCTCAGTTAATGGTACGCGTCACACCTTTATGGTATCTGCATTACCTGTTTTCTATAAGTGTGTCATCATAATTCAAAATATCAACTTTTAAATAACATTTTGCCTCTGCCCAAGGGAGACCACATCACCTTTTTTAACACTTCTAGTGAAATTGCAATAATCAAAGTCTAGTTTGCATGGCCCTTCCAGTCTTTAATGTTTAATCTCAGTGCCCTGGTATAATTTAGGTATCTATTGATTCTCCTAATATTCAGCCTGACTGTGAAGCAGTCCATGCAGCTGCTTTACAAAAAACCTGCATTTCAGCTTTCTAATGGGAAAAGATATATGCCTGGACCACAGCTTCAGTTTGCAGAGCCACCTTGTCTGTTCCCCTATAATCCTTCCCTAAAGCTCCCCCTTTAGGGAGGGAGAGAGGAATCTGAGGAAATTGTTACTGTTCTTCTCTCTTCATTATGATAAAAAGAGTCCCCCTTCCTTCTCCATCCCTTCCAGTCCCTTCCCAGCATAAACATCTCTTCCACTATAAAGACATGACATAGGGCAGAAGAGCTTCAGTTTATGTGTGAGCATCAACTGCAATGAGACAGTGTAGTTTAATGATGCAAAGGAAAATTAAATAGTTATAGGTTTTTGCAGGATGCTCAATGTTAGTTCTGCAGTGAGAGAGAATCCTTGAATATCTTAATTGTCCTCTCAAAAATAACCTCCTTCCCTCTAAAATAATGTTCCTTGTGAATTCCTGATAAGAGTATTTTCATTTCCAGAAGTCACACCAGGACTACAGCTGTTAATCAAAAAGTTTCTAGCAAAGCTGTCACCTTGAAATCCATGTTTGTATCAGTACTGAAACTGACAGCAGTCCCTTGACCTGATTGTGTTGATCCACGTTCTATGACCCAAGGGAGTTTATTTTTATTGTTTCTCTAAAATATAAAAAAGCACAATTAAAAATAATTCTATATGAAAACACAAGCAAAGAGGAAATGAATAAGCACCAAGCTCAGAACAATGGGATGGGTCACAAGCGACGCCAGGCCAAATGAGAACTGTAGCCTCGGCTCCAGCCCTTCAAGGGCTTCTGAACGTCCTTAACTCGATTTCCCCTGGCCTGGTCCTGCCCTGATTTTGTCATTAGGGCCCCAAGTTCAGTAAGAGCAAGGGCAAGCCCTAAAGGAACCCTCTTGCCCAGGCATGTCTGTAGCTGCAGGAGAGGAGCAGTACCTCTGAAGTCATGCTGGTGCTGTGCTGAGGGAAAATTTTTTTCTCTGTGGGCTCAGTGATGACTTGGGGGAGAAAGGGTCTGAAAAGGGGTCTGAGAAAGGGCCCAGGAAGGGTCTGGTGGAGGTGAGGTGGTCACTGTTTCTCTCTGGGATCAAAAAGAGTTAATGTTCCAGCAGAGCATCAGGACACATCATGATGGGTGTCTGATCTTTCTGTGTCATGGTGTCTCTGCATGGTTGTGTTTAAAGTGAGACTACTCTGTGCTGCAGTGGGGTGCTCTTTGGTTTATCAGCAGACATGTTACATCCCTCTCTAGGACTCTGTTTATCTTGTTACATTTTCAGAAGGCATTTGTCCAAACTACCATCAACTCATTCAGGCTGAACCTCACGTTGAATCAAAATATCCCCACAGAGGTGTGGAGGAATGCCTGTGGCTGAGATTGTACCAAACTTGGGTCAAGCTATCCCAAGCTATTAAATAATCTGGCAGTGGCCTCTTAAGCAGACCCAGAGCAGTGTGGTTAAAAAAGCCTGCAGCTCACTGAGAAATGTGTTGTTCTTAGCTGCAGCCTGAGAATTGGAAACATTAGTTATAAAGGAGACAAAAATGTAAATAGAGGAGCGATGTGTTGACCACTGCAGGCAAACACAAGGAGCCAGGGGAACAGAAAGAACTGTAAGTCTTTGTTCAGATGCTGTGACACAGCTGACCCCAGGGTGGCTCAGGACACAGATCTGCTACAGGCCATCCAATAACTCATAGGAAGTAGGAGAAACTTTAACAAGCATTTGTACAAGATATCCAAACAAGGAGATATGGTTGCAATAGGAGATTTTAGTTACCCAAAACTGTGTTGAAAAAAACAATAGGGTAACTTAAAAGCTCTAGTACATGACCAAGGTTTTCAGCAGGAGTAGAAGAGTGAAAAGATCCTGAAATGCTAGAATATTGTAGCAATCTACCCTTATGCAGAAGAACACCAGGCACATGGAGGTACTATTCCAGATGCAGCACCTTCCTGAGCACTTTGAAATGTGTAACACAAACCTTAGCTAAGGATAAGTACAAGAGAATAAGACAAACAACGGAGTACAGAAGCAAAGCTGCAACAGCACAGAAGCATTTCAGCTTAGGAAAGACATCAACGGGAACTGGGAAAGGTTCTATAAATACACTTTAATTAGAGGAAGAAAAAGGAAAGTCTTGATCCTTTGCTAAACAGGAAGAGAGAGCAAGTAACAAATTTTGCAGAGAAGCCTGGCATGTCTCTTTATCCAGCCCTTATTGAAAAGAAAAAAACCAAAAAAACTGTTTGTGCTCTTTGTGACCAGCTAATTAACAAAATTATTTTTAAAATGAGTAGAACTGCAGGTCAAAACAGGAAAAGACCAGGTTTAAGAATACTTCGATGAGCTAACTGTTCACAAGTCAGCAGGGCCTCATAGAGTTCACCTGAACTTATTAAAAAAATAACATGAAGTAATCTGTGAATAGCTAAAAATTATTGTAAAGCAAGTATTGTAAGGATTCTTATAGAACAGGATGAGCCTGGAGAAGGGTGGCTATAGTGCTGAACTTAAAAAAGGAATAATGAGACCCCAGGAAGCTATAAACCACTCATCCTGGTTTCCCAAAAATCTGGAATGAGTTACTAAACAATCAGTTTGTTAAACACCCAGAATTATGGTATGGTGATAAAAAGCAGTCCACCTGAGTTTGTCAAGAACAAATCATGTCAAACCTGCCTATTTCCCCCCTTTCCACCTGAGTATCTGACTTTGTGAATAAAGAAGAGCAAGTGCATGTGATTTATCTCCTGATACGGTGGCCTTAGGTATCAGCTACAACGCAGTCACAACAAGATGGGAGCACAACCAGGGGAACTTTACTCCAAAACAACACTTATCAATTGTTCTATCAAATAGGAAGTTGTTCAAGTGGGATTCCTCTGGGATCTTTTCAAGGCCTGTTTCCATTCTTTTCACTAATGCTGCAGAGGATGAAATCTGTGCTTATCATCAAACTTGAAGAGGCTACAAAAGGATCAAAGTCAGAGGATCAAAGCACAGAAATAATCTAGAAAGATGGTCCACAGCCAACCTGGTTAAATAACCACTAGGATAAAGTGTTACTTTCAGGGAGAGGAAATCAAATTCCCAACTAAAAGCTGGAAGAAATTTTTAAGCAGTGGCATGGCAAAAGGTGGTCTGAGGGATGCAACAAATGAGAGACTGAATTTGAGCTGGCAGTGCAGCACCTAGACAAAAATAAAGTATAGATACCTGAGCTGTATATATGAAGCACCATACATAAGACAAATAAAACAATTATTCTGCTCTGAACTTTGGTGTGGAGGTTTCAGTAAAAAAGGCTTTTGTGACACTTGGGGCATTTCATTTTACTGAAGATATAGATATACTGGAGACAATCCAGAGGAGATCAACAAGTATGATCAGAGATTTGGAAAATGCAGCCAGTGAGATAGAAAGAATTACACTTGTTTAGTCTATAGAAGATTGTTTAGTTTAGAGAAGATGAAGGTGAGGTGAGGCTAATTCCTAAATGCATAAAAATCTCCAATAAGCAATTCTTTTTTTGAAAGTAAGAACAAGTAGAGATCACCTAAACACTCAGCAAAGGCTGCTAGGACTGGAGCTTGGGGAAAGTTTCCTTCCATGGGTGCAGCAGAGCAGATGGTCCAAGCTCCTTCACTGGAGAAGCTTAGGTGCAGGTTAGGGAAATGCCCTAGAAAGAGAGAAAATACAGGAATTTGAGCTCCAAGAAATCTCTCTCATTGGAGACCCTTCCCTGCCTGAGGTTCTTTGGGGCTTAGTAGCTAAGAGTGCAGGTGTGTAATTTCTGCTATTATAATGCAGTGACTTTGTTAGTGCTTTAATAGCAATGATTTTATGTATAGCAATGATTTTATGTATAGTAATGATCAGCCTAAACAGCCCTGGTCCCAGCTGCCAAATATTCTTGCCTATCAAATTTCTTCTGCTGCTGTGAAGATAAGACAGACACAATGAAATAAATTAATGTTCACTCATTTTTTTCAGATTAGCACAAGCAGGTCTTGGCATAAATAAAATTGGTGTTGATCACTGTATAAGCATTGTGTGTCCATTTCTGTGGTCCCAGGTACACAGCCTGTCAGTGCCAAATTTGTGTGAGGGCACAGCCCAGGTACACTTCTGCCTCCACTTTTCCCAAAGGCAATAAGACAGATATGGCTGCATCCTGGCCAGGATTCACAGGATGCTCAGCCAGGGCACCCATCTGCTCCAGCAGGACCACGGGGGGAATTGAGGGAAGCACTTGAGTCACATCTGGGTCCAGGGCACATGTTGCAGCCTCTCACATCAGCATCACTCCTCTGATCCTCTGAGAGGAAAGGAGACTCCCTGGGATCCCATCCCTCCCAGCAGCTGTGCTGCTCAGACCCCACCATTTGGAAGGGGCTCCGTGCTCCCCAGCCACACGTATGCTGTACAGGATGGCACCTTTCCTGCCCAATTAATTGCACATAGGAGGGCCTAGAAACGAATGCCAACTTCCAGGCATGCAAAAGGGGAAGGGAAATTAAGAGAAGCCCTGTGAGATTCATCCACCTTCAAGAATCTTTAATTAATGCACACAGACATCCACAATTTATCTCCATCAACTGTTATTCCCTATATCAGAAAAGCAGTGTTCAGAAAACCTGGGCTAAATTAAATCAATTAGCTGAAACTGTGTTCCACTTTGTTTTTCAATATGCTTTTATGTATCTCTTTAAAATTTATAACCTAATATTTTATTTTATTTTTTAATTTTAAAATTTCAGGGGTGGAATTTTGCGGCTCATTTATTTTAGTGTCACATTTTGTTTTCTTAACTGCTCGGGCCTCGCACATCTGGTGAACAAGCAATGTTTTGTGGGGGCCCAGCTATTTCCTGTGAGGCTCTGATGTGTTTTGTGCTATCACTGCACTGGTCTGCAAGTGACACCAAGCAAAGGTACTCAGGCTGCTTTCCTGTCTTGAATGCTGTAAATCAGTGCCAAAAAACAAGGGCGTCAGGAAACTAATGAAGGGGAGAAATGGCAGCAGTCATCAGAACAGATGCCTCCAGGTGATGGCCAAAGATAGTATTAGGGAAATGATGGAAATCACTGCAAGGAACTCAAATGGGACAGTATCATCAGCAGATAATTGAATTTTATAGTTAAATTAGAGCTGTTCTAATATAGACACAATTTTGTATTTCACAGTTAAAGCACAGTTCCGTTTTGCAATAAAAACAGGAATTCTGCTTCTTTGTTGCGTTTGAAAAATACAGTCTCCTCCTCAAATTGGCAGTACTTATCCCTCTGGGTACAAGATGAGTGGTCTGGTAATTTGTTAGTGTGTGATTTGCAATTAATTAGAAACTTGATCCTTTAAGAAATCTGTTCAAATTGTTCCTTTGTTTGAAACATCTCAACAATGAAATAAGGCAGACCACAAAAATGCTCCATCTAGTCAAAATTCCCTGAAACTGCATACAGGCAATAGCTGAATAAATTATTTGCAATTAAAAAGTTTTTTAACTAATTGCAGACAGGTAATACTGTGACTTCAGTGAGAGCTCATCCAGTCATCTGGTTTCCTCCAGAAAGAATCTACACATGCTAATCCCATTGGCTTCAAGGACTTACATTCATTAATCCCAATTACTTGGCCATGGGTGCATGTATCAAGAAGGCATTACTTGGACAGCTCTTACAAATTTTTGCATTGTGCTTTGGTGCACAAAAGGCTTCCCTCAGCACTGCTGATCCAGAGCCTATTTAAGAGGCATTGCTGAAGAACCTGAGGCAATAGAACTCTGGTGAATATGGAAGTAGTGGGGCCCTGTGCCCCTGTCACTGAAATATCACCCTCATTCCATCACTAACGCAGGACAATAAACTGCTGGTTTCAACCTGTGGCCTAGAAATCTCTAAGATGCCTAAGAAACAAAATTTCAAAGGGGTTACCAAATAGTAACTAAGAATTAACCTCTTGCAGAAGACCCACATTTCCCACACAGGAGTATGTGCTTCCTTTGGAATTTTTGCCGTGGTTCCCAAAGTGAAAAGCAAAATGAAATATACCAGTAGCACATTTGATTCATGTGTCCTCATTATCTGTTGCGTGTAGCTCTGGTTGTCTTGTAAAATCCTGGCACAGAGCTAGATAAAGAAAGCAGGGGTAAAAAACAGGATATATAAAAAAAAAAAAATAGAGATGTACAGGGGATATCAGCAGAAAGAGAAAAAAAAAAAAAAAAAACAAAACCAAACAAAAAAACAAGACAAATCCCATCATATTATCCCTGGAGAAGAAATTAAATTAGTTCCTCTCATACCAGCTGTGGCTGAAATATCTTGAGTGAGGGACAGAAGTGTCTTTGGAAGCAGGACCCTTCCAGGCCAGTGCAGCCATGAACGCTGTCCCTCTGTCACAAACCTCATGCCAAGGGTAACACAGCTGCTCTTGCAAGTGCAGGAACACATCTTCACACCACTGTGATTTATAAATCCAAGAACCAAGGGCTTGCTTGAGTTCTGGTAAGAAACCTTAATAAAAATTTTAGAAAATCACAAAGACTCTGACTAAACCAACAAATGGCCCATTTGGGTAGTTTTATGAAAGCTGTTAACAATAGTTCTATGACTGTTGCCAATTTATAAATGAAAATGTAGTTCAGAAGCAAAAGAATGCTTCTGTTTAGAAGAAAGCAAATATTGTTTAACATTTAAACAGAATGATTTTTTCCTTTAAGAAAACAATCTTTTGCTGTTTATCCCAAATTCATAATAATCTCTGATACTCCCTCAGTTGAACAGTGGGATGATATCATTTGCCAAAAAATCTTATCTTAGTAAATCTTAAAATGACTAACCTCCAAAAACATCAAACCAAATGGTCACTCAGACATGAACTACATCCAAAGATTTAACAAAGGCCCAACACAGGAATGACCCAAAGCCTGGGAAAGAGAGCGGTCACCGGAACGGGGGGGATCCCTGCCAGTCCCAAAGCACAAGAACCCAACAGAGCCTCACCTCAGGCAGCCTGCACAGCCTGGAAACTCCAGCCAGGAGGGGGAATCAGGAGGGAATGGAGAGCTGCAAACCTCCCGCGAGAGAGGGGAGAATCCCAGAGCAGCTGAAGCTGGTGGGGCAGGGGGGCACTCAGGGATTTCTCTGCTTCATCTGTTAGGAAAATGCCACCCAGCAGAAAGCGTGGGAGGAAGCTGTTGCCCCATGGCAGGAGGGATGGAGGCACCATGACGTGGGGCTGGCTGCAGGGAGGGGATCCTGGCTCTGGGATGTGGCCTTTGATGCACTGAGGGCTGGCAGAAAGGGTGGGATGGAGAAGTCCCAAGTGGCAGAGAGGTGGCATTTGCAGGTGAGCAGCATTTGGGACACAAGGGGAGAATCTGGGAATTGCCACTGTTTGGGGTGTCCTGCACATGGGTGCAGGGATGCAGGAGCAGGTTGGGAACCTCAGGAGCCCTGATTTTCTTCTGGTTTAACATCATTCTGGAAATGTTTACCCTGGGGACTAAAACAAAGAGATTTGTTTTTTCTCCATGCTTCTGTTAGAAATTCCTCTGGATTTCTTATCCAAAAATAATAAAAGGTTACAGAGGACAAGACATGAATGCTCTTTCTGCTCTGAGGCAGAAGTGGGATGAGCTGACTGAGAGCTGGCAGGAGGTGTGAGCCCCCAGGGCTGCCTCCCAGCACCTCCTCGATCAGACTCTCCCAGCTGAACTTCCCACTTTTGGAGGACAGGGTGGCCAAGGCAGGTGTTCCTCAGGTTGTCCCCATGGGAACATGAAGCTGCATCCAAGAATTGGAGGAGTGATCCAGGCACTCCAGTTCCTGTGTGTGCGGTTCTGGCAGCAATTCTGCACAGAATTCAAGGTTACAATAGAGAGCAAGGCACTATAAAGGCTTGCATGCAAGACCACTTGAACCCAGATTATAAAATAATGTAATAATATAAAATAATCTCCTGGAAGCAAACTACAGACTGATGTGTCTCTGCCTTTGGATCTGGCAGCTGGACCAGTGTTGAGGAATTTTGCAGTAAAGTAGGTCACAGGCATCCCAAAGACCATTTTTTTCCTTAAGGTTTATGAGAAAATGATGATTTATGAAAATCATCTTGAAGCAAGGGAGTCATTCTGATAATAAAACCTCAAAGAGTATGGAGGGCTCTGTCATTACAGTAATGGGCCCCAGATAAGTGCTTCATCAAGAAGACCATACATCACTACTGCTTACAATGCGCTGAAAAGATGGGGCAGGGGGAGAATGAATGGCATCTGCTACAAAAATAAACTAGAGCAGAAATGGTGCTCAGACCTTTTATATTTTATATCACAAAATACTCCATTTTGGAATTCGGTTAAGCCAAGCATGCATTTTTCACCTCCTCTCATCACCTCAGAGTGCAACTAAAGCGCAAAGACCTGAGTGCACCCTGCAGGATGAGCCTCCAGCAGCCCTGGTGAGTGCCATGGCCATCCTCAGGAATGTGCCCAAGGCACCCAGCAGCCCCTGCAGTGATGGAGGTCTTGCACCACGAGCTGAAGAGAGGAGAAACTTCCTGCCTGGTCTAAAAGCACTGAGGAGGCCAGCGAGATGCTGAAGAAAAGCAAACACAGCCTTTCCTGGCCCACCACAAACAGAAGCTGGTCCCTTGCCTTGTTTTTTCCCCTCTGCCCATGCTTGCAGCTCAGCCATGCTGCAGGTGAGGTCAGGATGTAACAAACTGCTGCAGAGCTCTGCTTTGCTCAGGTGTTTTGTTAGATTTATGTAAAAGAAAACAATTTTTCTTGGATTTTTTGCACAGCTGCCTCAGTTGCTGCAAGCTCCCCAAAAAGAGAAAAACTTTTCTCAACTTAACCATGGAAAGTTGCTCAGTCATGGAAGTGGAGGAGAAGCAGAGCCTGAACAGGGGGAAGGAGGTGCTGGGGAGTGCAGGCTGCTGGGAAGCTCAGCTGAGAGGTGAAGGGGAACAGCCCTCCTGGGACCTCTGACCAGCCTGGAGACAAGCAGGACATGGAAGAGGCTCCAGCCCGGATCCCCTGAGCACTGCTTGCTCATGGGGCAGCAGGGATGGACTCACCTAAGTGGATAAAGGCAAACAAAGCACGAGCTCAGGCTCTGGGCCAGACTGTGTCAGTGCTGCTTCCTAGAGTCTGCAGCAGCAAGGGAGGGCAAAGCCTGGAGTGCCAATCACTGCAGGTGCTCTTTCTGCTATCAGGTACCACATAAATGAGGCACAGGCTCTCTTGCTAGGCTGTACACTCAGTTGTATGTACAACTGCTTCTGCTTTGTGGCTGTCTAAAATGTTTCTTACAAGTGGTCATCTTCACTAACAGCAAATTTTTATTCAGAATTTATGCAGTGCTTTTGCAGTTTTCATCCAAAGTAAAATAAATGTTACAGCTGGTGGGTCTGTTGCTGAAGAGGGTGATAAAAAGAGGAATAAAGTATCTCTGAAATGAAATTTCCTTTCCAGCGCATGCACTGGGTCCAGCATAAAAGACACGACAGAAAGTTTAATTTAAAACTAATTTATTGGTGAAATGTTATCAGAAGCCCAATGAAGACAGATAAATCAACATGACACTGGGAAAAAGATCAGCTGGTGAGGATGAAAGCTACCAACATAACAATCCACAGATGGAGGAAGAGCTACAAACTGGAGTACATCAGCAAAGCCAGAATTTAATGCTCCCTCCACAACTTTGCAATCCAAAATTAAATCATTTGAGGTTTAAATGCTGATGTGTGCAAATATTTATTCCTTTTATGAGAAGAAAATCCTTAATTTTTGACGATGAAACTTTCCCTTGGCCCAATGCTTCTCTTTCCACCCCCTCAACATGCCCCTCTTTCCCCTGCAAATCATTCTGCATAAAAACCAAGTTACAAGCAAGGAACAGAGAAAAGAGAAGTGACACTTTTGGGGTATGTTGACTGAACTTCACTAATGCCAGTTTTATGTATTTCTTCTTATTACAGCAAGGGAGATGGAAATTGGATGGCTCCTTGGCTGCTCTGAATCAGAAGGCTGAGAATATTGTTTTGCTTTTCTGGAAGAAAGGTCTGGATGAAAAAGAGGGTGACTTCTGGCTCAAAGTTTGTCCAGATACTGTCTCAAGAGATTAGATGGGCTTTTGGCTGGGAACTTCACCAGAAGTCCAGGGTCTGTACAGAGAGACCTTTCCTCCCGTGGTCTGATTCCTCTTGCACTCAAGGCAGCAGGATTTGTGTGCTCTTTTACAAATGTGCCTGAATCCATTGCTGATCTCTGCTTGAAACATCCAGTGAGGTCCTATATTTTGGGTGGCTGTTTTACATTACAAGTTTTGCTCACTCTTTGTGGATGTTTCATTGGAGAAAAGTCAGTGTGTCCAAGAAAACAATTTGCTCACTATTCTCTTTGGGACCAGAGGCATGAGATGCTGGACCTCTTTGAGGATCCCCTGCTGTCCCAAAGTCTACAGCCCACACTTGAGAGAAGGTTTTAATTTTGCAAGAGGCACAGTCACTTAGTGAAGCATTGCACAGCCTGCATTTTGAAGGATGCATTTTCTTTTAATGACCACAGAGTTATGAACAGCAGCTCCAACTCAGCTCATGCACATTCAGACACAATTGTATTTAATCAATGATTTCACTCTGGTCTGAACCAGACCTCCAATCTGCCATCATTTTCTTTCCTATACTGTAACAAATTATTCCTATTGACTAAACAGAGTGTGCCAAAACTCCTTATGCCCTGATTTATGTGAAAGAATTAGCACGATATTGTATGGTTTGAGGTCACTCAGCTCTTTTTCTTGTAATTCAGCATCTGCATTTATTCCTATTCTGTACCAATTAGCACAGAGGAAGCAGAATCCAGCCATGAAGAACAGACCCTCTGCTTCACATCATCCTCTTCATCCAGGCTATTCATACACAGCTTCTTACCTTTCCAGAAAGGGACACTCAACCCCTCCTGAAAATAACTAACAAAAAAGCAAAAAGCAATAAAACCTCCCATTTGATATATTGGTTTCAGAATAGCAAAAACATGCAACAAAAGAATTCTACAGAGCACAAGACTTCCAATTAAAGCAGGAGGAATGGTTTGTTCTAAAAGCAAACTGCCCAACCCTATTGAAAAAAACAAAAGGAGCTGAAGAAAATACTCTACTACCTATTTCTTGAAAAATGATTTAATCAGTTCTAAGGGGGAGTAACTATCCAGGGCAGCTGTTCAGCCAGGGTAGATCAGCAGCTCCCTAATGCTGTTTTGTGCCAACTGAACTATTTATGGAGCTCATTGGTGAATGAGGGGAAGTTGCCTTTGACAGGAGTGAGAGATGAAAGAGATGCAGATTGATAAGGGACAGAGGTTTAATCTCCCCTGAGGTTTCTTGGGTTTTATTTCTGAGGTGGTTTTTTTTTGTTTGTTTTTTGTTGTTTTTTTTTTTTTTTTTTTTATGAAGCATCTCTTCACCAGATAGACTGAATTACTATTCTCTGTAATAAGAGCTTACAATGAGTTTTCAACAACAAACACTACTCTAGGATAAAAAGAGTTAAATGGTGTTCTCTGCAAGAGCTCCTCAGCCCTCTACCCTTTCCTTGTCACCATGCATCTTGTCTGGTGGCCCTTGGACTCTCATGGCAAATCCTGCTTGTGTAGCTAGATTTACACAGGGGTTGCTGTTTGTGAATGAGGAAAAGATAAAAATGCTGCAATCGAAATTCTGAGTCCTGGCACTTCTTGTGTCAGGGAGCTGCACCCTTCCAGGACACACGGAAGAGTTTCTTGGAGCCAGAGGAGTAAAGACATGTCCAGACCTGGGAGGCTGAGTCTGGACTGTGGCAGGGCAGATTTCACTGCAGGAGAGGAATGGCACCCTTTGTGACTGGGATCTACCTCGTCAGGAGAGGATGGTGGTCAGCATAGCTCATGTACATGCAAAAGAGCAAGTGAAAGAGGCTTTTCCTCCAAATTCCTGTTTTTCTAAGAATGCAGTCAGTAGCAAAAATAAGCCTGGGAAAAACTCTGTTTTTCTTCCTAAAACCAATAAATCTTAAAGCTAAGAGCTGTAATTTATCTAGATCTGTGGTTATAGTTGTGTTTATTTCATTAAGTAAACAGCACCAGCCACTTTTCACTGTAATTCTAGTGTACCACCCTGCTGGAACACAAAGTTTGACCAAAGCAATCTTTTGTCTGCTTCTTTTATAAACATGATTTTGCATCAAAGTGAAAAGAAAAAAAATGTGCAAGATAAGCTAATGCCAGACTATGCTGCAAGTCTTGAGCCTGAGCAGTTCCTGGAAGCTGGAGTTCACTGGAAATAGCCACATGAAATATTTCATTTCAAGGTACCAGCTTCAAAATCTCTCCCCAGTTATTAGGATCAATGTCTTCATCAAAGCTTTTCAGTAAAATTACTGTGTAGTTGTAAAAATGTTGTGTGCCTACTTCTGGGTCTGAGAAATTATGTAACCTGAAGAAAAATACCTTTGGTTTTTCAACTGCTTTGTACAGGAGGATGCTGAGGTGGGATGAGCAGGTGTGAATCACAGATATTAGACACAAAATGTTATTAGCTGTCCACATCTAGCCTCACCATCCTTGATTAAATTTCATTCTTACCTCTGGAGTAATTTCCAGATTTCACTGACTGCCTGGTCATTGCTTTCCAAATTCATTTCAGTACTGAAGTGTCCCAGGAGCATGGACAGGCTTTTCATCTCTTGTGATGGAAAATGTGGTGTAATTGCAAGCAATTAAGGAAAGACATTCCCTGAGTGGGGCTGAGGGGCTCACATCCTGCTTTTAGACATTTATCTCCCAATTTTCACATCTTTTGTGACACCATAGCTACAAGGAAGATTGATGGATCACAGACAGCTTTGCTGGCTGCTTCCCCTATGCTGGCATTTTCCCAAGGAGGAGCAGGTGGCACTTTTGATGTTACAATAATTCACAGTGAAAAAGAGAAGCCTGCAGATGGACCTGTCGAGGCACTGTAAATTGCCTGCTAACAGATTCATGTTCTCCAAGCATGGCCTGGACACATGATAAAGAGAAATGCAGAATCAGGTTGCAAAGCAACCTCTTATCAGGTGATGTCTCCTACTGATATCACACAAGACCCCAGCTCATGAGTCTTCAGCTAATTTGTGCATGGTGTTTTATATCTGATGAAGTTTAAACACTGCATTTCTAGGTGAGCTGTTCTGCACACAAGCTGGACACACTGGTGGGAGGAGAGCTGCCCATTGTGTTTGGTCTCCTGATGTGTAGCATGTTAGGGAACACATGCAGGGGCCATAAGTCTCTTTAATTTCAGAGTTTTCCATTGTACTTTATAGGACAAACATATTTTATTTCAAGCAAAAAATTGAGCCTGAAGAGGATTTCATGTTTAGATGCTGCTGTGGCAAAAATTAAATGCTGATCTAAGTCTGGACTCTTCAGAGTACATTAAAAAGTACTCACACACTGTGAAGCCATGGAGTTCAACCAAGGAATCAGATCTTTCCCTCCCAGACAAGATTTCTACACTGGTGTCATTTCATTTCATTGATCCACTGCTGTTCTATTTTGTAAAATGCAGATTATAAAACAAGCAAGGTCCTGGTTCTGAATGTCATATTTTGGATGGGTCTTAATCTCCAACCTTTTTTGCAGGGCTTTCTTTAAGATCTCTTTGGCCATTCTGCCATCAGTAGAAAATTTATACACATATCCAAGGGCAAAGCTTGGTCTTACTGGTTTTTAAAGACTGGGATAACAATAGGAGTTTGTTTTGAATTCTAGAGCCAGACCGGGAAAGAGCAGTCTTATCATGCTGCTTATGATAGCAAATCTCCACACACACAAAGCTTAGATGAGGGACCAAAATTCTACTCTGTTTCTCAGACTCTCCAACAAAAATAAGGAATGGCAGAGAGCCATGCCCAGAGCCTGGCAGCTCTGCACTACTTTCTGTCATTGGGAGTCTCAAATGGCTCTACCATAACCCTTTAATGCTCTGGAAATACCACCATGTAGAGCTCTGGAATGGCTGCTCTAACTGGGAGAATGGGAAGACAGCAACAGGATAATGGTTAACCAAATAATGGTTAATGCACTACTAATGAAGTCAGGGATGCAAGACAATGGAAATAACCAGTTCTCTCTTTCGGGACTCGCATCTACTCATAGAAAGCAGAAGAATGTGTTGTGCTCACAAGGTTGATGATATGTTGCTTCACAGTCCTCCCATATATCTGTCATGGGGAAGCAGGGAAGCCCATCTTTAACAATTGAAGGCCCAGAGGTCTCTTCCTCTGCTAGCTTAATGCTGACCCATGGCCCAGCAGCCCCTGCTCAGTGTGAATGAACTTGCTGTGAAGGAATCAGTGACTTTGGCTCCAACAGGCAGTGCGAAATTTCTGTGGAATATATGTAGGTGCTAACACTGGCAGACAGTGCCTGCCCAATGCAATCTGCATGAGGTAGCTGTGTCTCATATTCTGTCCAGTACCTGCCCTGGACTCTGTGCCTGGATTCTTCTGGATAGCCCAGGAGGGCACTCTCCATCCCTCAAGGCACAGGATGATCTCACATTCCCGGTTGTCATTGCCCACATTGCCCTGTTTCTCTGTGCACACTCTGCTTTCACTGCCCCTGCAGCAAACTCAGCTTCTGCAGAGCCCAGGTCCCCACACACGTGATGCCAATTTGTCACTGTCACTGGTACCCCAGCACCTACTCCCTTCAGGCTCTCTCCATCTTTCCCTGGTGATTTACTGCACCAGAGCATCTCAGGAGGCCCCATGACTCCTTTCCCTGCAATTCTCTTAAGGTCATGGAGTCACAACATCCCAAAAAACAGAGGAGGAGGATTTTCCCTTTGATTGTGAGGCAGTTCCAGCACTGACCCAGCTCACTTGTATGTCACAGGCATCAGGTCTAGGACTGTCCAGGGCCAGTGATGTGGGGAAAGGTACTACAGGGACAAAAAACTCTTCCTCATCTGCAGATGACCCACTTGCAGAGCTTGTCCATTGTAAGGGTTAGGAAAAGTGCCCCTCAGATGTGCATGATCCAAGCACAGCAGCAGGCTACCAGTTTCTAACTGGTCTCTTCAAAGTGTCCCTGTAACCTTGTTACTGGCCAGGGCCACTGGGGATCTGGTGCTGGGAGAATTGAATGGGGAGTTTCCCTGCCTGACAATAAAATCTATTCCAATTATAATTCCCTGCACATATACTCTCTGAAGGACAGGAAAAAGCTTCTGCTGCTTGAGGTCAGGACTGAAAAATTAGCGGGTGGGCTCTGGGAGCACCTGCTGTAGGAGGTTTTCACAAGAGCAGAGATTGCAGGAAGATTTATGACGACCTTGCAGCACACACCTAGAGGAGGAACCCAAGGATAAACCTGTGGTCTGGGTTTGGAGCTTGCAGAACGTGCAGCAATTCAGCATCATGTCTCCAACCAGCCTCAGTGGGGTACAAAGAGGCAAGAGTCCCCTGGCTCCATGGGAGGAATCATCTCACCAGGATGGACCTCCACAGAGCTCTGCACAACCAAGACCTCTGCAGGGGCAGGAAACAACCCCCAGTGCTGGGGCTCCTTCTCCCTCTTGCTGCTTCAGGGGGTCTCAAGGGAAAAGAACATTTTTCTATTCTACACACGGAAAGACTTTTAAAATCTGAATTTTTCATTTTCCTTTTAAAATTCTAAAGGAAAATCCAGAGGTTATATTCATATTATGTTCTAAACCACTGCAACCCCCATAAATTTTAGGGTTTTTTAAAAAACCCTTTTACTTTGACAAATTTCTATTTTGGAATATATAGAATGGAGAAAACAGTGGAAATTAAATTAGAGCCCCTCAGTCTTATTTATTCAATTGCAATTAATGTTAAGGAAATTAAAGAACAGGGAAAAACTAATTTTGAAATATAAAAATATTTTAATATTTTTTAAAAAGAGAGATAAAACTACATACAGTATGATGTAGATTTACATCGAAGCCAGGATATTGTCAGCAGATTGGAAAAAATATTTAAGAAATTTTCTCAATGAAAATGGTTGTAAATTTGCAATTTCTGTTACTACTCAGATATGCATCTGCTTGGCCATATGAATTACTCTTCAGGCAAGGAAAGCAGTCACACACCTTATTAGCAGTTCCCACAGCAGCCCCAGAAGTCTTTTTCAGCTGAACAAACCTGCAGCTTCTGCAAACATTTCAAGATATTTTTACAGAAAATGTGTCTAACTATTTATTATCCTAGACCAAGGTAAACAGAAATTCTATATAAATGATCACTACACAGGGAAAAACCCTGAAACATCTATAGTTTTTCTCCTTATGCCGTGTATCATTCCCAGACTGGAAGCCAGTTGTGCCGTGCTTTTCTAGTGGTGAGAGCAGGATATTGGGTTTCAGGACTCTTGGGTTAAATTATTGAATCTGCCATTGATTTGCAGTGTGACCTTGGGCAAGTAATTTAAAGGGAAATATGTAATTATTAGTTTCATTTGGCCAGGCTGACTTACTGTCTATGGCTTTAGAGCAATTGCTACTTTCTATTACACTGAATGGGAGAGAGTAGGTCTCCTTTTTGCAGATGCTTTTTCCTGTTCCAAAGGGTTTGAGGGTTTTTAATTTCTCTAGTTATGTATGGAATACCCAAACAATCCAACTAAGAAAACAAATAATCTGGATCCTACGAGCAGTCTTGCATGTGCTGCGAGCTGCACTCTTGAGCACGGGATTTAAACAGCATCCCTTTGGTTCCTGTGGTACACAACTGTCTGTGAGCATTGCTGGCAGATCAGTGCTCAGAGGAACACAAAGGAGGAGCAAACCACACAAACACATGACAAGATGGAGAACTTTGCCCTGTGTAACAGTGTAAACAGATATAGTACAAAACAACCCTCAGGGATTTGGGGGTGAGAGGAGTTAAGTGGGAAAGGATTTGTTTGAACAGTTGACTTTGTCCAAAATGAAGGGGTTAAGCAGAAATAATCTTCAGATTTTTAAAAAACAAACTTTCCAATAGTTCTAAATAAAAGTGTTTTCTGAATTAAAAGATTTGACCACATGTGGGTTCAAGCATTTTGTTATTTTACTTAGCACAGTAGCACTGTTTCAAAAATAAGAAAGTTGTCACTTTTTACACCTTCAAGTAGTTATGTTAAGAACAACATAAGGGTTGTGGGGGTTTCCAACATATTCTCATATTTTCTGACTTGGCTTTAGACTTTTACAGAATATTTCAAGATGGAAATTTTAATTCTGAAAAGTGTTGAGCAGATGACTACTTCATTTTTAAACAACATGGTTAAAAGAAAGTTTAAAGTTAAGGTAGTCCGTAAGTTAGTATTTGTTCTATCTTTTCTGCAGCCTAATGGGACCATGCAAAATACAATATAGTACTTACATGTCCTGCAGGATTATTTATTTTGAAGCTTAGCTGTAGTTTATAAAGTGCTCAGAGATCCTCTGATGAAAATGTAATAACTATGTCATCATCATCATCATTGTTATTATTACGAATATCATTATTTTTATTCCCCTGGTGAAATAAGAAATCAGTTTGTAAAGATTACAACAGCTGCAGGGAATGTGCCTCAATAACTTCTCTGTGTTTTGTACCACTGCCAAGAGAGGTTTGTAAAATGCTGCAGGAGTAACTGTGTTCTGAGCTAGCAGAAGGAGTTTGCTTGGACTGTCAAATGTTTGCTCAATATGACAAATAAAACTAACAAGTACACCGTGCACCATTTTTCTTTCAAGTCATGCATAAGAGTCTTTATGTAAATGCCCTTTTTAACCTCAGACAAGCATTTATACTTTTTTAGGGGCATGCAAGGTGCATCATTAGAGGTAACGTGTGAGCTGTTAAGGGTGAGATTCTGGTAAATGCCATAATGAAGAGGTCCCATAATTACAGCACCAGCTCATGGTTCTAGGATTACTAACCCTAAACCTGGGCTGGGGCAGTGACTGAAGCCACGGCTGCCACAATAAATCTGGCTCACCAACAACCTGAGGGGTGCGTTTTTTGTCTCACACTAGGGGAGACACAGCTGTCCTTGGCAGGAGAAGGGGTCTTGAGTACTCTTGTAGGAATGAAGAGAGCACATAATTTCCCAGGAAATTTTCCCATAAACTCTTCATGGTTTAAGTGTCACATCCTGAATTTCTCACTCGCAATTAACTGCTACTTGAGTGGACATTTATCTGACAAGTTAATCCAGTCACTATTACATGGTAGGAAAAGGCAGCAATGACTGAGGATGTAAAGAAGAAAAGGTGACCAGAAGTGAGGGCAGTAATCTGAATCTCAAAAACCAACCTCTGCTCTGCCACAGACTCACCTTGGTCAAGTTCCTTAATCACTGGGTGCACCAGTGGTCCAAGCATAAATTGGAGCTAAAAGTTCTGCCTGGCATCCCTTCCAAGTGAGGATCAATGCAAGACATTTTGGGAGGAACTCGAATAAACTCTTTTACATGGAGAGAGTTTTGCTCTCCAGGTATCTGAATCAGAGGACAGTCCTGAGAAGAGGCCAGTGGGATTCATTCAGGTGAAGGAATGCTTAAGTGTCAGCAGATGGAAAATTCTCTTTCTAAATTAGATGTCACAAACAACGGGAAAATTAAATCCACTTCCCAGGATATGTCCCTGCACAGGAAATTCATTGGAGGGGTGTTTCCCTGATAAGAGCTTTGCCTGGGAAGAAACTGAGTCTGCCTTTTGTAAGTGGCTCTGAAAAATAACTCCCAGAATCCAGATCCTGTCAAAATTATGTGAGAACATGAGACATTTTGCTATCAAAATATTTGGCTTCAGAAACTAGCAAATCTTTCTGCCTCAGTATGAAAAGAAGCAGGGCAATGAAGCATTTTCCCAGTGCCACAGACTGATGTGGCAGTGAGCAATCACTTCACTTCCCTCTGTCACTGAGACCTCACAAACTCTGGCACCTTGCCCTCACTCCCACCACTGCCTCCTGCCAGCTGCTGGAAGATTTGCTGCTCACTGCCCAGCTCACAGATGATGGGTGCAGCATTCACCTCTTATGCCCAAATTTCTCCTGCTAAAATTATGCCTCTCTGGCTCCATTAAAAAAAGAAGTGTTCCTGGGGGCATAGCTTATACACCTGAATGTCACCTCCTGGGTTCGGTGGCACTGATGGGACCTGTGATGAGCATGTGGTGATGTGCTGGCATCTCACCTAAGCAGACACACAGGTGTTTATCTGATATTTATTCCTGCAGCTGTTTTCCACCCAGAGATAGCATTACTGGCTGAGCTTACTTGTGATATGGTCTTCCTTGCATTGCCTCATAAATAATTTACACATGTCCGATTTGTTTTGACACACTAATTTGCTGGTTTAAAACAGGAGGTTTCTTAATTTCTTGCTAGCATTTGAAAGTTTTTCTTCATTAACTGAAAGCCACAGCTATATTTTCTCCCAATTTCTTCTGTTTGAAATAGCACAGCCAGATGTTTTCTTCTGAAGTTTTGTTTCAAGAAGTTCCAGTGGTCTTTCCATGACAAAATTGTTCCCAGCACCTTGTAATGGGTGAGCTCTGTGGAAGAAAGGAGCAGAGCATTGTGTTTCTCCCCTCTGGGGCCACCACCCTCCCCAGAGCCAGGAAATGGCTCAGGCACCATCTCTGCACTGCCCTGGACACCTCCCTGTGCTGCTGTGGGGCCATAGCAGGCACAGCCTTGTCCCGGGGGCTGGAGAGTGGGAGGGGAGTGAGGCACTGTTTGTGCAGCCCACAAGTGGATGTGCTCTCATCCAGGTGGCACAGGGCAGCAGCAAAACCCCCAGAGCTAAACCCAGGCTTTTGCAAACAAACCCCTCAAACTTCTGTCCCTAAGACCTTTGAAACCCCCAGGTTCAGTTCCCCCAGCTGCTGATACCACTGCTGTTTCCCAGAGGCAGCAGGCAGCTGTGGAGGCTCCCTGAGGCTGCAGCCTGTGCATGAGCCCAGAGAGGCCTGAGGAGGAGCTGGGATGGTGCCCTGCCCATCAGCCCCAGGACTGGGACCACCTCTGCCTGCCCAACATGCTCAGTGCCCTGACTGTTTTTGGGGTGAACAGGGAGGGTCTCCCACCCAGGTCTGCTTCCAATCAGGGAGCTGTGCTGAATGAAAGGCTGCTCACATCGGAGCAGGGTCAGGGGTGGCCAGGGCAGAGTGCATGAGAACTTCCCTCCATCCGGGAAAACACTTTTAATAGAACAAATCTGTCTCCTCACAGCAAGCAGCTAGCCCAGGGCAGAGGGGAGGGAGGCAAAAGCAGAGGCTTCTCCAGCAGCTGTCAGCCCCTGGAGCAGCAGCTATTTCAGCTGCCTCGGAGGAGCCACCCTCCCACGCGACACTCTGTGCTCTCCAGCAGGTTGGAGACGAGGCCAGCCAGCCAGGAGCACAGTCCAGCAGCCCTGCACACTGCTGTGAATGGGGAAACAGGTTTGTGTCACAGTTTTGCCCTCTGCCAGACAAAGGCAGACTGGTACTGGCATCCTCTGTGAAGATATGGCAGGGCTAGGAGCCAGGAGAATTTATGGGATGACAGAGTCCAGGCTCAGATTTGCTCTGATTGGAGTTAAATCCCCAGCCCTATATTAAAAATCATGTGGTCTGCAGAGCAAATCCTGCCTGGCAGGGTGTGAGTGAGATTCAAGCTCTGCTTCCCAGGGTAAATTCCACGAAGCCAGCAGCTGCTCTAGCTCTGGGCCCCCCTCTCTGCTGCCAGCCTGCAGCCAGGCAGAGCAGGGCAGGTGCCAATGGAACATCTCCTGCACAGGGCAGGAGGCTGAATAAAGGCCACAGATTCTCTCTGAAAAGTGAAAACTGGAAGAAAAAGTGTGGCCAACCACAGAGGGTGCTGGTACCTAATTTACTGTCTCTGTCACAATTTTTTCCCTCGCTTTTTGGAAGGTCAGCCTTTGTTGGCTCTGGGACTCAGTCCAGAGGTGGATATTTTCTCTGTAATCAACTGTTCATTCTTAGGCAGTGCTGCTTCTCACACACCAGGCAGAAGTTGCCACCTGAGGCTTAGGGGACAGTAGCACTTTTTTGATCCTTCAGAAGGTAGGGAGGTATCATAGCCAAGGGGAGTGGAACAAAACAGGACATGAATTTTTCCATGGCCCAATCAAGTGATGCAATTACATTTTCAATTTGTTCCTAATAGAACATTCACCTGGGGTCTCTTGAACCTGTGGGTGTGATTTGCTTGGACCTACCCTGGACAGCGAGTCACTCCAAGCTACTTACACCCCACCAGTGGGGAAGTCCAGCAGCTGGTCCTGGACAAGGGAAATCAAAGGGTAAATGCACTTTTTGTCTCAGCTCCAGTGGCATGTTGGACATGTTGTATCGTCTGGCTATTGAGGGCACCAAGGCGTTGAGATAAAGTAAAGGACTAACACTTAGGTGTGAAATCTGGGTGAGCTCTGGCCATCTCTAAAAGCACTACTAGTCCTATTTTAAAAGACTTGTTCTCATCAGCTGAAGCAAAATGATGAAAAACACTACATCTGAGCCAAACTCCTACTAGACATCCTGCTTTATCTAGGTTTGGGGAATTTTTCATTTTAGATAAACAAATATTTTGTGGCTTCTTATTCACAGCAGCTGGACTTTATCAGCAGGTCACCACAGTGAGAAGATAAGGTGTCTCCTTCACTTGGCGCCCTAGTAGGAGTCTCACAATCCCAGGTTAGCTTATATGGCCATTAAAAAAGCCTCTAAAGTGATTTTGTCTATCATTTAGAGAGCTCCTGTGCTAACAGAGGAAATGGGACTTTTGTGGCTCTGTCATGGATTAAAGTTCAGCCATACAGATACACCCTTAAAACTGTTTTTATTGTCCTTCTCATAAATTTACAAGGTGGAACCTCATAAATTTGTTGTCACTTACTCCTGTTCCCACCTTTCTTGCACCACCTTGCAGCATGCAGTCCATCTCCAGCAAAGGACTTCTTGTTCCAGTCAAAATGGAAACTTAGGTCAGAGGAGCATTTCAAGAACCCTCAGTGATTTAGGCAAATTGTTTCTGTAAAAAGAAAGAAAATCAAAGTAGAAGGGAAAAGGAAAAATGAGAAGGGGAACAAGGAGAAGGAAAAAAGAAGAAAAATGGAAAAGGAGAGATTTCCCTGTCTGCCCCAACTTTAAGACTTGAAATACATTTGAAATCAAATCATAAGGAAATTTCATCCTCAATTGAAAACATGGGGATTTTTAGAACTGTACTTCTGAGAGACAATATTTCAGGCTAATATACTGGCTTTTGAAAACACAAACAAGATGTATATTGTGATGTATATTATGATGGTTATTGATTGATTATATTGCTGGATACTTTTAATGCCGCACAGTTGAGTTCCCAAAACATTTCAGAAACGTTTCTGCACAGAACGCTTTTTACCCCAGCGAGCTCTGTGTGTGCGACCGGGGATGTGAAATCCCTGTTTCCTGTCGGTGTGGCGGGGAGGGGCAGCGGGCACATCCATCCCCAGCCGTGGTCGCGGTGCCCAGCGCTGGCAGCAGCGGGAGCGGTCCCTGTGCGCTGGAGGGCGATGAGATGCTGCAGGGATGCGGCCCCGCGCTGCTCCCTGCTGCCAGCAGCGGGGAATCAGCCCGAGAGCAAAACCATGGGCCGTGAAACCAATGGTTCAGCTGTCACAGCCCTTTTAGCATGCAAGGTTTTTCCTAAGGTAAGATAAAACACAGTTGGGCTAAGGTTTCCTGGTGGTTTCTCTCCTTCTTTTTCTTTTTTTCGCAGCACACCTTCTAAAAATCAGCACTCTATGCTCAGGTGTTAAACTGACGGTATCAGGAAACAAGTTCCTTCTTGTAGAAGAAATAGTGATTTTGCACTAAAAAATTTAAATGTAACTCAAGAGCCTTTGGACGAGGATAGGAAATTACTGAATCCTCCCTACTCTCTCACACCTCAGAAAAAAAAAAAAAAGGAATAAAGAAACTGCTATTGTACTGGAGAAATTTGGGACAGACTTTTTGAGGGTTTATAGTCTTCTGACCAAAAATAGTACATCTCCTAAGAAAGCATGTGCTTTCCTCAAAATATCAGTGCTGGCAAATGCCAAAACTCTGTTCCTTTTCTCATAAAAGCAGGCAGAGGGGCACAACCCAGCACCAGCAGGCAGGCGGCAGGCAGGGAGCTGGGCAGAGCCCAGCCCTAGGGCAGGGGAGCTGCCATGGGGGCCAGCTGCAGGCTGCCTGACTGAGAGCATCCCTATGAACAGCCTCTGGCCTTGCTGCTCTCTGCAGCCTTGAGAACGTGGGCGAGCAAGACTTGGCCTGCTGTGGGCCCGCTGGGATCACAAAAGTGTGTGGGACAAAGAAAACTGCAGCCTTATTGATACCACTTCTGCTGGCTAAAACACCATCTGCATTCTCTGCACATGTGTATAGACAGTCCCTCCATAGCTGTGCTCCTCTGTGGAAAACACTGTTCCTAGGAAAAGTTCATCTTGATTGTTGTCTGTCAAAATACTTCCTCACTCCATGAATTACAACTAGAAGCATGTTTACATAGCAGCTAGCATTTCAAAATGTTTTACCCATTAATACATACCCTAATTATTCACAGAAAATTATTTTTTTACCCAAAATTAGCCCTTTTTGTTTCCTTGACCTGCTTCCAATCAGATCATGATTACAGCACCCTTAATGAATGCTCTGCACAGGCACACTCCATCCTGTGGCTGGCTGGTAATTGTGTGAGTTTCACAGCTTTCCGAAATCAAAGCACTTTTGACAGGACAAATAAATCACTGGTATATCTCTGTTATGTTGTCATAATTTTTTTTTTAAAGGCAGATGATTTGAAATTGAAAACTGACTTTCCATAACTGTAATGTAATCTTCAGGTGTTAAATAATAAATAAACATTTCTTGGCCAGTTTTCCTCACTCTAAAACCTTGTTTTTTCCCTCAATGGCCTAATACTGTTTCAACCACAAATACACACACTTTATATATACTTAGAGTTGCCACAGGATGAAAGAAGCAGCACAAAGCTCATCATGGGGTAAAGGCCATACTGGTGTCTGTTCACTTGCTGAAGTGAAAGGCAACGTGTTTAACACCAAGCAGCCCTGAAAATGCTGCAGTCTAAGGGCAAGAGCATTTGGTGAAGGAGAGCACTGCTGCCAGCTTAGGCTGAAATTTGCCTCACATCATGAATGCTTCAAGCCCAACAGGAGCAGCAGAAAGATGCGTGTGCAGCCACTCTACTTACAAATCCCCACAGCTGCCAGCTCTCAAAGTCCACTGTGCACATGAGGATGCTGCTGCCAGTGAAGGGAGAGGGAAGTAAAAGAGCCATCATCCCTCAAAACCCTGTCATACAAGGAGAAGGGGCAACGAAGGTGTCACACTGTACCTGGAGGGAATCCAAGCCGGCCACCTCCTACATGAAGTTGGAGAGGACCAGGCTCGCTCCATCGAGAGCAGCTCTCGAGGGACAGCAGGCACAGGACAAAGCACATTGTTTAGCTGTTTGACTGGCCTTGCACCATCTATTTTTCTGTCCCTGACACACAAAGGCACAGGCAGGCTGTGGAACAGAGCCCCACCAAGGCTGGTGGGAGCTGCCCGGGGCGGAGAGGGGAGCAGCCCCTGGGCACATCTCCAGCCACCGGGGCACGAGGGGACGAGGCGGCCGCGGCGTGCGCACCCGTGCCCGGCCCTCCGGAAGAGAAGGAAACCAGCAGAGACAGGCAGCTAAGGGACAGGCAGGAGACAGGAACAGGGTCAGCACAAATGCAGGAACCCCGGTCTGAACTGCAGACAAAGGTAATTCGACAAGCAGCTCTAAACTCCCGAGCGAGCAAGGGTTTTATTGGGAGAGCTCCCAGCGGGAAGTGAGCAGAGGCTCCAGGTCTGGCACCACTCAGGCCATCAAGGCTGGGTGTTGTCCAGACTTGCAGAGGGAGATCCCAAGCTCAGGGTGGCCAGGTGGAGCCAAGCCTTGGGAAAACGGCGACACCGTCATCGGGATGTCTGGTGCGCCCCAAAGTGATTTAGATGCTTGTCAGAGGGAAAAAATAGACTTTCCTTGAACTGGGCAAGCACGCCTTTCATCTGGACGCTGGCTGCTAAAAACAGGCAGCTTTTGGAGCAGTAAGGGTTGGATTTACTGTAAAGCTGTCCCCTCCCTGCTCCCCATAAAGGCAAAGCCCCACAGCTGTACGGGACCAGCATCTATGGTGCCAGAGCAGCTGCACAGCTGTGCGGCCCCCGGGCTGCACCAGACAGCACTGGGATCAAACCCCCACTCTCCCACCTAGGATTAAGCCCACCATTTATCAGTGGTTAATTAACAGATTACTGGGAGGCTGAGAGTCTTTTTAGATAGATTGCACGCTGGCCTGTTTGGCCTACAAACAGAAAGCCATTGGATTCACTCTGGATGCAGTGCTATTCCGCAGGGCGGTGGGAAGTGCACATAATCACCGAAACTTGACAATTGCACCATTTTTCACAGATTTTTCCCACCAGAAAACGTTATATGAGCTTTAAAGGTCTTGTCCCTTGAAAGGCTTAGAGCAGAACAGACACAAAACTGTTGATATGGAGGTTTTACTGGAAACATGGTTTGCAATTAATTGAAATTTTTCATGAAAACTGTTTACTTTCTTTGGAAAAGTCTGGCTTTCAGTCAAAGCGAATGGAAACTTTTCCCCTCTTTCTTTTTTTTTTTACCCTCCCGAACAGAAAAGATTATTTGCATATGTTCTGGTATTCCAGTGCCTCCTGGGAGATGGAGTTGAACATCTCTGGAGGAGAGGTGGCTGAGGAGCAGCACAGCAGGCATTGTCCTGGTGGGAGGTCACTGAGGAGGTCAACAGAAAGGCTCCTGGAACACCAGCTTGACTCTGGGCGACATCAGAAAAAGGAACCAGCTGGGATACAGCCTAATATGGTGTTTCAAAATTTTCTCTGGAAAGGGGAGGAAAAATGGCCAAAGTATCTATGAAAAATAATAGTGAGCCACATCTTCCCATGATTTTCTTAATGTGGACCAAAAATTTATGTCACTGGAAAATAATTATAGCAAGTGAGATGCCTTCTCCTTTGCTTGCTTTGTCCAGTCTGTCCACCTGAGGAGCTGGAGGGACAGAGGCCACCCAGAAACCTGGTGTTCCAGCACTTCTGCACCTCCAGGCACACTTACCCAGTTTTCAATTTGCACCCTGCACAAAGAAGAACAAGCCAGCCTGGAAGCAGATATGCTTCAAACACCATAGGCAAACAAGATCTGGACCCCATTCAAAGCCAAGTGGAGAAGTTGCCCTGATTTTGGCAGCACTGGCACTCAGCTCAGAATGAGCACAGACTTCAGAGAAGCTGCAAAGAGTCACAGGCAAGTTCTACCCCGAATTCTGATCCAGGGATGAGAGCTATCCAGCTTTGTAAAGGATCAATCTCCTTCTTACTTCTATGGTGTGACATCTTGCAGGGCCCCACGAGGACATAGCTGTAAAATATAAGCCATAGCTCCCTGGGTGAAAGGGAGCTGCAAACATTCAATTTCTCACAGCAGAAGGGATGTGAGGGGCATCCCCAGGCAGCCTGAAGCCCTGGCAGTGATGCCTGAGCACCCCAGGGGGGGTAGGAGATACAGGGTGGGTCTGCAGCTGGCCCAGCCTGTCTCTGCAGCCCACTGCCCTTCAGGAAAGGCTGCCATGAAGAAGGTAGCCCTTTGAGAAAGGGGAAAACTTCTGCACTGGTCTCTGAGGAAGAAACCTGGCCCAGGACAGGATTACTCCACATCTGAAGTCATATTTTCATTAAAGTGGGAACAAGATCCTCTCTGAACTCCAGTCTGCCCTTATCTCTCTCCTTCTCCCCCTCTCTTTTACTTCTCTTTTTTGATCCCACATTCCTATTTTCTGAAATTTTGCCCACTGCCAAGCCACACAGCAAACACAGGAGGCTCCAAGGCAGACTTGGTTTCATGCTCAAGAGTGGTCCTGTGTTCTCTCTGGGCCAGCTGTCATTGCTGCAGGGCAGTGCAGCTGAATCCAGCTCCTGGTGCCAGTGGGCTTAGAGCACCCTTTGCTCCCTCCAGCACCCTCCAGCCACCCTGGCTGTGCACAGGGACACATCCTTGCAGCTCCAAGGATTTGCTTTACAGCTACAGCCCAGGACTCCCAAGGACATACTGTTGCTACCAAACGACTAGAGCTGTGAGCTGAAGAAGTCAGCATTTGGAGATTTACCTGCACACCAAGGAGCACACTCAGCCTTGAGGCAGGCAGGGAGCAGGGAACGGTGGGAGAGTCACAGGGAACCAACAGGCTCATTCCACAAACACACAGAGACCTCTCAGTGCTCCCAGGAGACAGCATCAGCATTTTACAGGGCAAAGGTTCAGGTAACAGAGGTGACTTGAAGTAGCAGAGTATGACTGTCAGTCTGGAAGCCCTTCAGGAGCTGCTATACAAAAATTTCAGTTATTCCTCATGCAGGCAGAGCTTGTGTGTAGAATTCCATAAAATAGGTTGAATCTTCTTTTACAGAAAAAAGTAGATTTGGAGTCCACAAACTGCTATGCAAATTCATGTTAATTCTGTTTCAACAGTCATATAGGGAAGAACGCTACAAAAGACAGAGTAAATTAGGACTGCAGTTAACTCCTTTCTAGAGAAGCCATTTGGACTTTTGGATCATATTTTCAAAATTCTGTTAGTAATTTTATGACACTGTATTTTTATAATTTCAAAATTATGAAGTGTTGCACAAAGTCACTGCAGAAATGCTCTATTTCATCCTCCAAAATTCTTACTTCTCTGTTTCATGACTTCAAGAGATTTATCTGCTCTTCTCCAGACACAAATTGTGTGTTTTAATGGATGGAACTCACTGCATCCCCATTTCTCCTGCACTGGCTTCCCTCAGGTGATGTTGATAATGCACCCAGAGATTTCCCTGAGAAGCTCTCCCTGTATTTGGCACCATGCTAGCTAAACTTGAGCAGCATTGGAGTTTGGTGTTAACAGGCAACCCAGCATGAAACATGACTGTTGACAAAAAAACCAAACTGTTTATTTTGTACAGTCAAATTTTGGAAATTCTGTCCTGGTTTCCCCTGGCTATTCCTTAAAAAGAACAAAAAGGAGGGTGGAGGTAGAGCCAGGGGGAAGAATGCATCAGCTACGGCGTAAACAGTTTGGAAGCCAAACATAATTGGCTGGTGACTGCATATTGTGATTCACAGAGGGAAGGCTTTTTTTAAACTCCAGGAGCCACGGAGCAAGGACAGCCATGCAGTCATCTTCCTGTGCAGAACAAAGGCTGCAGCCAGCGAGGTGCAGCACGGTGCTGGGACAATGGGGACACAGACCATTACCTCAGGCCGCAGTGTGCCACCCGTGACTGGCCTGATGTTTCTACAGCCAGGCAATTCCTTTTGGTATCAGGGTTTGGTGATTCAAGCCCTGTTCCTCTCAGGGGCTCTGAGTGCTACAGATCATTCCTATTTGGGGATCATACCTTATCTAAGTCCATTATTGCCTCTGCCTAATATAAACAGTGTCTCACTCCCTACAAGGTCTGTGCATTCAAAGTTTTCTTAAACCAAGGAAACTTGGAATAAATACCTCATTGTCTTGAGGACTTTATCACAGTGGTATGAAAGAAAACCAGTGTGTAACTACTTTCCAGCACTAAAGTTCTTTTAGTCTCAGGAAGGATAGTTTTGATTTGAAAATTCATTGCACTCACAGCCAGGACTTCACACTTGACCAGAGTAGCTGATATACTGAGAAGACTCTGATCTGGCATGCAGTCTGCAAACAGTCTGTCTGACATGAAAGGAAGAGAGAGGGACTTCACCCACGTTTTTAACTATATTTTTAACTTAGAAAGATCTAAAAGTTTAAAAGTTTGTCTTTTAAAACAGGAAAAAAAAAGAAGATTAAACCAGTAAGTCTCACAAACTTGTCTCCAAACTTCCACAGTGCTGCTATCAGGGGAAATTAATTCTGTTCTTGAAAAAGTGAAACACTAGGTTATGAATGAGAAATTGCTCTTTGAAAGAAGCTCTCTGTTTCTTTTATAAAAAGTCTTTCAAAATTGACTGAATCTGAACAGAATACTCAATTTCATTCAAAACTTTCGTCTTTCTCATTTTACTTTGTGGCTTGCAATTTTGCAAGTGATGACATTCTCAGAGCTGTAGCAGTGGAGAACTGCAGAATTTCCCTTGTCTCTGGCAGCACACATTATTGTGCTAAATCCCAGCTAAGCCCACCACCCGCTTCTCTGTGCTGCCAAGGGGCAGGATACCAGGCAAGGTGGGCTTTTATCTCCCACCCACATCCCTCCCCCTCTGCCTTGCTGACAGCCAAATCCAGATTTCCATCCCTGCCCAGGAGTGTTCGCAGGTATGGGTTCACTGTCAGCCAGGAACCCCTGAGCTCCTGCACGATGGAACATGTGGGACATCCAGGCCATCCCAGGCTTCAGCTCCTTCCCACAATGACAATTTGGTCTCCTGGCCCAAACTCTGTTCAAGGGGACAGAGCTGATGAGGGCATTAAGCACCATTAAGCTCTGGCATTACTTAGCAGAGTTTCTGAGCAGCCCTAACCTTGAGAACACAGCAGGGACTGTGCTGGTCGGCACAATCTCTTGGGCTACAAACCAAGAAACCTCTGCTGACTGCTGTGTGGAGCACATGGCACATTAGGTCTCTAGGTAATAGACTCCCAGGCTCTTGCCTGAAGACCACTCTACTCCAAATTGCCCACCCTGAAGCTCACCCTGATTCAGACCCCAAGTCATCTTCTGGAGACAGAACCAAAGGATTCCTGAGGAGCTTGCCCATCAGCAGTGCTAGGATATGTGCCAGCCATAACTAACATTTTACATACTTCAAATTTTGCCATGGCCTGCCTGCCTCCAGCAAGAGCAGCGTCTCAATCTCCACTTTACCCCTGGGGCAAAGTGCAAATACCAAACACCCTCAACTGTGTCTGGGCTGGGAGCAGTAAAATCCCACCCAAGCGGGATCCATCTGTCAGGTTTCCAGCCCCAGCAGGAATGCTGGCTGGCCGGACTGGGCTGCAGCTGAAAGATGTATCTGAGCAGTGGGGACAAACATGAGCAGCCCCCGAGCAGGCGGAAGCGGCGGCGGAAAGGCTCAGGATTGCTGGGCCTGCTGAGGATGGACTGGTGACACGAAACAACAAACAGCGTGTCTGTGAGCTTGGCATAACAACCCAGGCACATGTGAAGGAAGAATCGCTCTAAACACAAGAATAGGCCCAGATGAGTTGGTTTCAATGGTTTATTGTAAGAAAGCTCCTTAGATTACGCAGATTAAAATCTTCGTGGAAACACTTCTGGAGACTGTGTGTTGCTCAGCTTCCTGCACAAGGCACTGTTTGGTCATGACTACATGGAATAGCAAACTTAGAACAGGGGATTTGTTAGTTTATTATTATTACAAGAATAAAGAGCTCGTGTATCTCTATATTGGTTTCCTCTTACACTGGAGGAAAGTAAACCTCTGCCTCAGAGTAACCCACAAGTGAAGGGAAAGACAGAGTAAAGAAAGGAGTAGGCATTGAGTGGAGCTTTTCCCCTCAGCCCCTCCAAAAGCTTTTCCCCCACAGCCCAGGACTATCAGTAGTAGGGAGTAGGGGAACAGCCAGGCTGGAGTAGGGGAACAGCCAGGCTGCAGTTTTTCCTGGCTCTGGGGCTCCACAATAAAACTGAATAACCTGAATTATTCAGCTGTGGGATCAGGCAAGGAGTTAAGACTTCATGTGCCAGCCTGGTTGTTAGTACAGTTCCTTCACCCCAGCAGTGCAGAAGCCAGAAGATGAATGGCAGGTGCTGAGGTTGCATGGGATGGCAGAAGTTCCCAGTGTGTGCTTGAAGCCCTTCTATGACGCCCCTGAGATGCTCCGGGGGAAGAGGAGCTCTGCTAACTGTGGTCTGCTTGGTGAAAAAGCTCTAATATTTTGTGGCTACAATGTACACAGTGAGTGTAATTATGCTGAATTCCACTGCTGCTTTCACCCCAAGCAAGATTTCAGATTGAGCAATGAACACAAGAAGTAAGAACCCAGTGCCTCATACTCAATGCACTCACTGCACTGATCCTCCCTCCGTGGGCCACTGGGACACAAGGGCATGTCCTCCCACTGCAGCTGGGACAGGGAGCAGGAAACCATCCTCTGGAGAAGCTTCTCTCTCCTCAGTGGCTGTAGAAGCAGCCAAGAGCCACCAGTTCACTCAAGATGTTTAGATTTTAGAGAGCCAAGGTCAGACATGGAGCATGCTGGGCATGCTGGCCTGTGACCACTGCTCTTCTTGCATGGAGCGTCCACAGCTGAACTGTGCTAAACTGAGCTGAGAGGCCACACAGAGCTGAGTGAAGGGTCAGCTGCTGAGCAACTGGGAAATCATGGGCAGGGAAACAAGACTGGAGGAGTGGCAGACTTGGACCAAAACAAAAAGCAAAAAATGTGATGAATAGCGAGGGGAAATATTTTTTTCTAAATATTAAATCCAGAGTTTCCTTTTGCTTTTATGTTCTTTAACTCTGCAAATATGGCTTTTTATCATGCCTCTTTCTAAATGAAAAATCTCCTTTCAAAGTGAAAAGCCAGAAACCTTCAGTTTGCAGCTATCCAGGGGAAAAGGTCTGGTGCATTAAAATCCCACTCTGTTGTTTGTCTTCCAAACTGCTTATCAAATTCTGCTTGACTTTAGAAATCAGGCCAGCCACGATGAAACTTCCTATTTCATTTATCTTTGCCACCCTACCATGTTCCCCATTTATCTCATCCTTTTGTCCTGCTTTTCAGAAATGCAGCTCCATGGGGCTGCAATTCACACTCCCCAGGTATCCCCCAGCAAGTTGAGGGCTCAGCCTCAACAAAGCCTTTAGGTACTCCCTGGTCCAGATGCTCTCTAATAACACAATTATTTTGCAAAGTGCTGCTGGCAGCAGGAGTTGGCTTCAGTTATATAACTTTTAAAATTAGCAGCCCCACAACCTTGAACCCATAAATGGTTATTTACTCCTTCATGTCCTTCTGAGGCAGCATTATTCCCCCACTGAAGGGACACATAAAACTACTATCTTGGGATGAAGTGTTCATTTGAGGAAATACAATAAACAATTATCTAAAGTATCAAAACTGCAAATAAAACACCAAACTCACTGCCTATTAGGCAAAACTCATTTTTTCAATGTTTTTGCCCCCAGCTTTACCAGGGACAATGGGGATAAAACTGTCTTTAAAGACATGATTTCAGAAAATGACATGTCTATCAAAGCTGTCATTTGAGGCTTGGTGTTTAGGTATTCAAGGTCTTGCATGCAATCAGATGGGACATGAAGGGTTTGGAGGGTGCTAATGACAGCTGTGATGGCATCACCCAGCCCTGCAGGAGACAGGGCTCTGCATGCACGTGGTGGTGGCCAGCCCTGTCACCTTCGTGCCATGATGGCCACTGGCTTCTTCTTGGGCAATTTGGACACAGGGGCACAGGGACAGCAAGACATCCAGCCAGGTTCTGTAGGAATTACAAGGAGCCCTGCAATGTGAGGGTAATTCTTCTCATCAAGCAGCAATTATGTTTTCTTTCAAGCCCCTTCTTCCAGAAGAATAAGAACAACTTAAAGGCTGAATATTTGTACACATGAGCTGATACTGCAAGCTTCCAACTAAAGCCTTTTTGTCACAGCAGATGTCGTTCCAGGTGCATCACCTGCCAGAAGATCAAAACACTGGTGAAATACTACATTTAAAAATACTAATAATTATGTTTTAATTTTGCCAGAGAGACAACCACTTTTGAGTGGTTTCCAGGAGCTGCATGGCTTATGGAGTCACTGGAAACAGGCAGAAAATGATAACATTATTATGGTTAGTGATTTACGTTGGGAGGGGGGTGAGCAATTGATTTTTATTATGTTTATCAACATCTTTGGTCACAATGTAATTTTGAATTTATTTTTTTTTGTGACCCAGGAAATTGAAAAGCCATTTGTGGCAGCATGTGTAAGTAACATAAGTAATTATGTATTTATGTAACTACATTATTATATCCTAGCATGTTACTTATATATTCTTGTTATTGTCTTATTAGGCCAGTTTGAGTTTCCAATAGCACCTATGTTGCAGTTTTTAAGATGTTTGCTTTGGAAGGACCTATGGGACACAAACACATATGGATCACTTTATCATATAAAGAAAGCATACGGTAAAAAGTTGGCTTTCGTTACTGCATTAGCATGGATCTAGATATGCACTCAGTGTTGAGACCTGGTCCTTCACGTGTTTATGACACTGAGAGCTGCTTTGTGTTAGTGTGGATGTACATTCACTCTCCTGGACACACAACTCAACTCTCCACTGAATATTCTTTCTGGCAAATGCTGTGAGACCCAGGATAAGTGAAACCAGGGCTTGTTACTGGTGAAATAAATCTGCTTCCAGCCAGCTAGTTCCCCACCATCTCTCTACTTCTCATGCCTCCTCCATCCCGCAGTTCTCCACTGTGGTGACAAAAAACCTTCTTGGAAGACTCCTGTTATTCACTAATGGAAAGGCTCCAGCACTGTGGGTAGGATTTAGGTAGCTCTAGCAAGTGTCTTCTCACATGGAAAGGACGTGTGACACTGTGGGTGCACAGCTGGGGTAAATGCAAGCTCTGCATGGGCGAGTGCAGCTGGTGTGGGTGAGGATTGCTTCTCTCATGGCCAGGGCACCTCGCTGCAATGGAGAGCTGGTGGAGTCATGCTTCTGCACAAAACAGATAGTCTGACTGTAAACAAAATGTATGAACTTTGTCATTATTCCCTCTAGTGGTTAAATCCACATAATGCTGAAAAAGTTTAAGCATTAACTTTCATCTCTGCTCTTAAACAAGGCAGACTCACACTTTCTGCACTGTATGTCATGGTCCCAGTCCCAGTGATAGTTCAAGTAGTGTCATTTACAGGAACATGCTGTCCTAAGAAATCTCTTCAGTACTTTTAGATTCCCGATAATATTCAGGAATTGAATGCCATACATTGCATTACAACACCCAGCCTTTGTGACAGCCTAGAAAGATTCCTCCTGGGATGCTTCCAGGGTGATGTGGGATTTTGCAGAGAAGGCAAAAAGCCCAGCAAGTGAGAGTTTATTTGGTGCTGAGCACACCTCCATAGCCAGAAGAGAGCAGCAGCATTTCTGGACACCAGCAGCTCAAGGAAAGGCTGCTGAGGCTGTGTGGCAAAGCACTGTGCTGGTCATCCCCCTTTCTGCTGCAAATGCTTTCACCAGCCAAACCCACTGCACCAAAGACTGTGTTCGAAGGGCTGCAGCTGCCTCAATTTCCCAGCACACTCACGTGGGGGTGACAACAGCACATGTCACCTCCACTGAGAGCACCTGGCACTGGTGACTGCCGGCAGGGAGGCACCCCAGCTGGTGGGCTCCATGTAGGCAAAGCAGCCAGCATGGAGAGATGCTGAGCCCTGAATTTGTCCCTGAAGGCACAGTGGCAACTTCCTCCTGAGCTGCTGACATTACCCTTCCCATGGCTCTTTCACCCACAACAAAAAAACAAGTTGCTGTTGAGTATTATTATGTTTGGATGTTTTCAAACACAGCATGTTGGCAAGTTCCCATAAATTTGAAATTTTGAGAGCTGGGCATCTTTACCTTATCCTAGCAACATCTAGGAGAAACAAAATTTGTAGGTACTACACACTTAATGGAACCAAATTTTAATTACTTCCATCTTATAAACTATTCATGTTTATAAAATCATGTTCTCGGGAAGAACATGCTTTGCCTGTAGGAATGGTGCTGAATTTGCAGAGAATGTGCTATATTTCTCTAGAGGGCTCAGATCATAATTTTAGGTACAAAGTAAAACTCTCTCTCCATGTGGAGCCCCAGCCAAGATCTCTGTGACACTCCTATTACCAGTGGTGCATAATGATGGTTTCAGCCCTACCAACACCATGGGCCACCAGTAGTGTCTGTAAATCACAGGTATTTACCTTGTGCCCCACAGAATATGTCTAATAAAACCCCACAGCTATATTTAGAAATCAAATTAACTCTGCATAGACTCCAGTCAAGTAGTGAGGACAATATCATGCTGAGTGGGCACCCCATCAACACAAACCAGTGGTCCCTCATGGGATTTGTTCTGTTGGCAAAGCCAGGCTTCCTTTTCACCCCATCAGATTTGGCTGATTTGGGGAGAAAGTTTTCATTCCTGACAGAGCCTTTCTGGTCACAGTATATCTTCTCAGAGTGCTTCAGTGTGCAGCTCTGCTTCCTCCTTTAATCACAATGTAAATTTCTTTTTGGAGAGCTTTAAAAGCAAGATAAAGTGAGCTTACTGTCAGACCCTTTGCAGCCCCAGGGAATTGCGTGGGACCATTTCTCCTGTGCAATTTCTAGAAACACCAGAGGCTGTGACCTCAGAAGAATCGTCTTCTTTCCTTACTTTGGTTGCCTTTATTGAAACAAAATTAAAAGCTTTAACCCCCTGAGAATTCAGTGATTTCACACGGTTTGGCCCACTCTGATTTATACCTTTGCTAATGCAATAAACATTTTTCCTGCTGTATGACTCTTTTGGCTTGATTTTCATCTCCCACTTAGCTGTCCTAGAGTAACCAGCAATGAAAAATGCTTTGAAAATTGGCCCCAAATTCCCCTCTGCCTCTTTCCTCAAGGGCAGATTTGTTCTGTTTGGTAAAATGGGAAAGACACGATGTACAATTGGACTTGTACCACCTTCTTGTGTCATTGGAACTAATTCTGAGAAGGCTTTGCACAAAATCAGTAAATAACAGACTTTTAGTTCACTTGTTGTTCTAGTAGATAATTAAATATGTTTTTGAACATGATGAGAATCCACCTGATAAAAAAATTTTCATTTCGTTTTTTATGAAATGAAATTTAAAAATAAATAAAATATGTTGAAATTAACCCTAAATCAATTTTGTTTAATTATGCACAGGCTTTTTTAGAGGATTTATTTTAAAGCAAACTAAATTAAACATTTACATAGAATACTATTGAAGGAACTGAAATATTTTTCTCAGAAAATGCCAAAAAGAGATGTTTTCCATTTTTTTATGAAGAGAGGGACTTGGGCAAAGGAAGTTTGTAAATCTGATACCAATTTATATGTTTCAGTCACTCCAAGCCAGTGAAAAAATGCAACTGTTTGAAAAGTTCACATGGATCTATTTACACATCCATTCTGGTGACAATTTTACCCCCCATCTTGGGCTTCTGTTATTGAAGAGATCTTAGCCATGACAGAAGAAACAATGACCCTGAAGTTCACCACAAAGACCCACAGTCTTTGCTAGTCTGAAATCTCCCCCCATTCATAATTTATCTTACCCTCAAGTCTCTTAATTTGTAAACTGCAAAAACAAAGACGGTGCCCAAGAACTGTGCAAGAGATTCCAGCTCTCCGGCATGCAGGAGTTCACAGAGTCCCCTGAGATAGCCCGTGAACTCAGCAGCACAAGTTTAATGTTGCCCAATAGCTTTTACTACTTACTTTCATGATCTTTTTTCAATGGCAATATAATAAATAATGTCAGTTTGGGATTTTTTCCTCCCCTTTCTTTTTTTTTTTTTTTTTTTTTTTTGTTGCAACAGACATAGAGAAAATCCCTGATAAGCATCTGTTGTGGAGAAAAAAATTAAGTACACTATTGATACACAGAACACAGTTTCCCAAATCTTCTTAATGATGGGCTATAAATATGGTTTTGGCCAGCCTGCAGGCATATTACCCTTGGCCGTGAGCGTGTCAGCTTCCATTAACAGAGCTGGATCCGTATTTTTAATGGACAAGTAACGTAAAAGT
The DNA here is from genome assembly GCF_027887145.1 of Ammospiza caudacuta. Taxonomy (NCBI): domain Eukaryota; kingdom Metazoa; phylum Chordata; class Aves; order Passeriformes; family Passerellidae; genus Ammospiza; species Ammospiza caudacuta. The sequence continues at coordinate 21,700,823 of NC_080601.1, read as the reverse complement.
AGCCACAAAACAAGAGCTCTTTTCCTGTGCACTGGTCATAAGCTCCACCATATTTCACAAGGGTGGTGTATTACTGAAGAGCCACCTGTCTGACAGGGGTATAAAGCAGATGTCTTAATTGCTCTGAGGATCTTGGGGCATTATCTTGTGAGTGCTGCAGGAACAGGACGTTCTACACTAAGTGTAACTCAAGATGTTAAATGTCTGTACTCTGCCTCCTTAAAGTCTCCATTATGGCGTGGTTAGATCCATACCCTGTGCTTCCAAAGACTGACTGCCAAATATACATTTATCCAGCTGCTATGCTCCTCACCAGAAGTGTGGAGCACACATTGCTGCACCACAGTGAATAACCTCTAACCCATCCCAAAGTGCTGCTATGAAGCTTATGTAGGTAAAACTCTTTAGGGTAATCAGATGAAATGTACAGAGCAGGAATTATCTGCAATAGTCAGAGTTAATTTTATCATTAAATATTTGACCACAGCTGGATTAAGCAGTTGGACCGACTCTAGAAAAAGGGGAACTCCAGAAAAGTATTGTAAACATTTTGTTCCAACAACAGCATTTCTTCAAATTCCCAGCTCCCAAGCAAGCCTAAGCTAGCTAAACTTAATAGCCCAAAATGCAGATGCTGCTAATTCTTGAACCAAAGATGAACTACAGCGGGCAGCGCTGGAATTGCACAGGGTTGAAGGTGGAAGAGGAATGAAAAATGGAGGGGAGGAATAAAGTCCAAGCAGCAAGGCAGCACTGGAAATTAATGGATACCCCACAGCAATAAGAGCAAGAGCAAATAAAGAAAATCAGCTCTTCAAAGGAAACAGAGACAGAAACAAGAAACAAATTAAATATGTTAAATAAGTTGTTCCCTTGACAAGACTGGGTTTGGATTTCAGTTTGGCAAAAAATGTACCTGAAGTACAGGGCATAAACCTTCAAGTCCCGCTAATTTCAGTAGGACTATGCTTCCATTTCAATGTAGTAGCTAATTATTCCTCTGCTGAGACAAAGGCACAATGCACAGTCCTTGTCCATGGCAAACTCTTGCTATCTGTCACAAATTTGGTATCAGGCAAACAAGCCCAGTTAGAGCAAAGATTCAGCATTGAACTTTACAGAAAGTTTGGATGGTAAGAATCCAGGTTCATAGTTTATTAATAAACTTTGTAACTTTCAAACAATATTTACCAAATACTGGCTAATTAAAAGTCCTATGACCACAGAATAGGTAATTATGTGATGCTTTGGGGCAGGGGAAGAAGAAAGCAAGTTTGGGTTAGCCAATCCCACCTAGTGACCTTAGCTGGAGGCACCTTCCTTGCCTGCAGGGCCTGGATTAAACTGATCCGAGCAAGGGCCCAAGTTCCCTTTTCCCACACTGAAGGGGAATCTGAAATATGTCAACAATATCCGAGGAAAATAGGGGAACAGAAATGAGGAGAGCTGTCAGTCTGGAAGGGCTGCCTGCAGGGCTGGGGCAGAAAGCACCAGGGGTTGCTGATGTGACCAGCCCAGCACTGAGCCTGGGCTGCTCCATCCCTTCTCAGGCAATTCCTCTCCAAAGGACACCCCAGAATGATTTCCACAAAACCCATCCAACTCCAGCTCAGTGTCAGTGTGCTGGTATCCACAGGAAAGTACTTGTAAACAGAGCTAAGTTATGAAACAGCATCAGAGACAAATGTAGCTTTGTTTGTCCACATATTTACTGGGAGATAGTGGCAACTTTTACTAGGGTAGTTATAATTTCAGACAAATTTCTCCTCAGAAGCAGGATGTGGTAATAACAGGCAAGGGCTGTTTGATATGGGTTCATGTGCCATATGCAGAGTTCCTTGAAAAAGAAGTTCAAAATTGCTGTTGCTGCTGGCAGAGCGTGAAGCAGAAAGCCAAGCCCCACTGTGAAATACCAGGCTGAAGTGCCAGGGCTGGGAAGAATTTTATCAAACTCCAGAATCCTGTTTTCCCCTTTGGTGGCAGACTCAAATAACAGGCTGCGCCTGTCTTGACTGAGAGACAGAAGTGGAGGAATGCATTTTCCAGTGCTTTGGAGAAAAAGTATTTTCATGCCCACATCCAGGTACAAGCCCTAGGAACGAGTTTTGTGGGCAATTAAAGTGTGAGGAGGGAGAGAAAGGCAGTGAACAAATTGTCTGTGGGTGTTTGAATATAAAGCAGTGCCTTGGGCAGGAGGTAAATCACATCCAGGGTAAGGAGTCTCATTGTTCTCCTGCAAGCGCAGCCCATGCCTGCAGTGGCCATGAGGGTGTGCAGACCCAGGGCAGAGGTGTGAATGCTGGAGGCAGCCAAGAGCCAGCCCTGTCCCCAGGGCTTTGACTGGCATGGGGACAAGCACTTAGAAGAAACCGACTCCCTCACACCCTCAAAGTTCTGAATGGGTTGAAAGGCAGCAGGAAATCCTGCCCAATTCCTATGCTGGAAGGCTCTCAGGAAGGGAGAGGTGATGGGGCATGCCATGGCCACAGCAAAAGCAGAGGAGCACTGTGGGCAGATACCAAGGACCAGCCAGGAAAAAGCTGCCCACATTTGGAAACCATGCAGGCGCCAGAGTGATGGACACGCCACAGGAGTGTGAGATGTACAGATGTGCTGTGGTTGTTGAAAGGTCCTAATGCAATTATATAGCAGGCAATGTTTTGATGCATAAAATTTAGCTGAATGCTGTGTTAACAGCACCCCTGTGCTCTGACAGCTGGACATGCTGTTAAGGTGCTCTGAGAAGTAATGTTGACAGCCAAGGGTGCTGGAAACCCAGCAGGGACATCAGGGCCAGTGTCTTGATCCTGGTGGAAAATGCTTCGTGCAGCAAAGATTTGGCCCTAACAGGAATGACCCAGAGTAATGCTGGCTGCAAGTCAAACCTGATAAAGGTGACTATTGCTACAGACAGTGGATCTGAAGTAATTTCTCAGTGACCTCTTGCCTCCCCACCCATAAAAATGGGACAGTATCCATACAAGGCTGAGTGGCAGGAGAGGGCTGTCAGCCTCCTAGAATGTCAGAGCTTGCCACATTAAGATGAATAAGCACAGTTTTTATTCTCTTCTTCCTTCAGGAGCTTTCCCAATCATAGCAGGTGTGTACCCCCATCTGTGTCTGGACCCTATTGCAGGAGTAGCCCAGAGGACAAGCTCTGGAGGGGAGCCCAGAGAGGCCCTGGAATCACTATCCATGGAGTTCGTCAGGACTCACCTGCCTTAGCAGGGGGTTGGACTAGATGGTCTCCAGAGGTCCTTTATGACTCTAATAATCACCATTCTGACTAATATTAAATGAGTCTCCCCACTTAACACAAGCCCAAAGCCAACACACAACCTGGAGCACCAAGATTTCTTCTAAAACCTTGGACACTTGAGTTTAAAGAAACTGCCTGAACTGCTGGAAGGGTGGAGGAGCCAAGCTAGAAGCCATGGCAGGCTGCTGCTCAGCTGCTGCTCAGCCTTCCCTCCCTTCCCCAGCAGCTGCCAATGACTCACTCACCTCAGAAACGCTGCCAAGAGCCATGGGAGCCATAGGGACTGCGGGAGAATTCCTTTCTCTCTGCACCCAATAGTATTTGTTGAGTAACAATGCTACCAGCTCTGAATGGCCATTCCTGTCAGCAGGCAGGGGGTGCACAGATGTGCTCCTCCACTGCTTCCAAACCCACCTCCTTGGCACAATGCTGGCACTAAAGGCCTCGGTGATTGAAGCCCCCTAGTCAAAAATCCATCCAGAGATTAAATCTAGAGATGAGTGATGGTCTTATTTCAGATACTGAGCACATGAGGAACTTGGCAAGGTTGAGGCTTGAACAGAAGCAAAACTGTCTGAACTGTGAAAAGAGGCTCTTTGTCAGAAGGCATTTTGCTGAGGCTTTGAAGAGCAAAATGTTGTACATGTGATGGCTTTTATGATAGACCCACACTAGCACAGGAAAACAATCATCTGTTTTGTAAATGACTCCAAGATAAATCACAAGTAGTGTACTATTATTGATTTATTTTTATCTCAATGGAATATTTGAGCTATAAATTACAGTTGGATAAACACAAACTGTGCAGAATTTTGCATTGTTTGAACTTGTCTATGGCAGGCCTTTCTTATGTTTTCATTTTAATGTAAATCAAACTGTGAAATGTATGGATGCAATTTATTTCCAGTTATGTTTATTGGACTTGGGAAAGACTTATTAACCAGGGGCTTTACTCAAATTCTCATTTGATTTCCGTGGATTTGACTGCCCAGCTTTTGTGGAGCTTTCATGGCTTGAGCACTGCAGACTCTAAATCTGATGTAAGAGACAACAGTGGTTTTCTCACAGTGCCCTTGTGGAGTCCTGGAGAGAGGCTGTAATGGAAAGAATACACCCTGCAGAGCAGAGCTCTCAGAAGAAAGGGCTGGTGTCTGGGTGAAATCCCTGCTTGGCTGCCAAGTCTTCCCTGCATTGCAAGAGGGACAGGAGTTCAGTTTCTGCCTGTAATTTAACTCTGTGGGGACACTCACCCTCTACAATATACACAGATCCCTCTGGTGTCAAGGAAAAGACTGCAAGGATTCAAGAGAAGATGGTATCCAAGCGATTTTGAAATAATGGAAAGAAACCCAAATAATGCTAACCAAATCCAGATCAGGTCATTTCCTGGCCTGTAAATGCAACAGAGGTGTTATCAGGCAAGGCAGCCCATGCCTGACACAGATCTCTTCCCAAAGTGGAACACACAGAGCAGCAGAGGTGGAAAGGCAAAAAGGACACAGGTTTTTCAGTCCTCCAAAAAATCCTGACCTGACATCTTGACAGTAGCTGTCTTCCACAACTCAGCACATCCCTGAGACCTGGATGGACCTTTGGGAAACCTTGGCCATGATGGGTGAAGTCAACAAGAGCTTTACCCTCACCCTACAACAGGCTGCCCTTGGTGGCTCTGAGGAGGTCTCTCATCACCGTGTACCTCAGTTTCTCCAGAGAATACCATGATTTCCTGTTTGACTGAGGTGTCATGAGGACAAACTCCTGCTGCCTGGGGACCACTAGCTGTGGTGCTGATAACAGGCACAGGAAAGTCACTGGACACATTCCATTCCTATGACATGTGGATCCAAAAGAGCATTTAAATCAAAACATCACTGGTTAAACTCAATCCTTTGTGAATGTCAGCCTGTAAATTTCTTAGTTTAAATTATTAAGAGAACATTGCATACTTTATAACTGCACGTTTGAAAATACTCATGGGGTCAGGCTCTCCTTTTAGCCCCAGCAACATAAAGTTGGAGTCATTGCCTGACTCCAAGGCAGTTACTCCAGATTTATTTCAGGGTAACTCTGAGCAGGATCCTGGGTTTTGTTTATGACTTTTCATTTGTATTTTGTGAAAACTTAATAAAAATCTTTTAAAACTGAAAAATGTGGTTCCATAAACCCCACATATGGGATCTTTAAACTCAACTAACTTATGAACTTAACCCTGACTTGTCTTCGTCCTCTTGGCCTTTTCAGCAGCTAGCACTCTTTAGCCATGTCGGTATTTACAGAGGTCAGAAAACCATTAGACAGCCAGCTCTTGAATTTGCCTAAAACAATAACAGGAACACAGGACAAAGCTGAACCAGAATGTCCTGAAATGTGATAAAAAACTAGCTGAAAATGAGGATAATGTGATAAAAAAAACTAGCTGAAAATGAGGACAGACAGCTGAAAGAATCCAAATTAATGCCTGCAAAGCACAGCTTTCCCAGGCTGGTAGGACACGACTTTAGGTAACACTGGAAGTTATTGAGATGTGCTGGTACAACCAGCACCTTTTTGTTTAGAGATTCTATTACCACAGTGGAAAAATTACACACCCTGTCCTAGAGGTCTTTAATTCAAAATTCTGCTTGTGACTAGCTCTATCCATGCTGCTGAACTGTTATCAAGAGATTTTAAGGCACAGGATTTTATGGTAGTCTGTTCTCAACTGCTTGAAGCTGGCCATGGGTTTTTCCATGGAAATTTCCACATTCAACATGTAGGTACATGTGGCTGATGTAGGGCACATGTAATGCAAGGTACCTGCTTTCAATTCAAACACTTTGAGGGACTGAGAGTTCCCAAGTTCCTACATCAACTAGCAACTTTTTCCTATATTTTATAATCCTCCCAGATAGAAATCATTGTGTTTCTGAATATCCCTGTTCAATTCCATTGATTTCTGTGAAGTCCCCCCCAGGCAAAAGAATCTTTGACGAATGGGAGGGGAAAAAGATTGGTTTATATTCAGCCTTGGGATAAGACCCTCTGGTTTAGACTCAATGTATGTGTGACACTTCTTATCTCCTGAGGATCTGCCTCCAGGAAAAAAAAAAGTGCTTTAGACTGAAATGTCAAAACTGCCTAGGAAAAATTTAATTACTTGAGAAATGAGCAAAGAGATCTCTCCAGGGGCTTTGAAAATCTTCACTTCAGCTGTAGAAGAGTTAAGAATGAAAGGAGTAATTAAGGGCCTGATCTACATCCCTGGAAGCCCAGTGGAAACACATCCCAAGGAAATAAAAATTAGATTTTTGCATGCTACAAATTTGTGTGCCCTTCAGAAAATATTGATAAATTTAGGAAGGAAACAGAAATGAACCACAGAAATGGCTTAAGGTCTGGGGAAAACAGGTCTTGAGAGACATCAAGAGGAGAAGAAGTCCACAGGCTACAGCCATTAATATGTCATCAGTAAATATTCTCCTGTAGCAAGGCATGTAAAGATGTTCATATACTCAGCTTCTCAATAAGAACATTTAGTGGTGATTTGGTTTTGGTGCCTGAATATCCTCAAACAGAGAATATGTTAAGATATATTAGTCACTGACAGGTTGTTTTAATCTAGAAAAGATAACTGTAACACAGACCAATAGCTGACAAATCAAAGACATAAAAAATTCCAGTTAGAAATGCGGCCTTTTTTTTATTATATAAAATCCATGTCTGCCATTAGATGTTGAAAAAAATTAGCTCCAAAATTGGAGGATGTCTCCATGGCTTGGAGTACTCAGATCATTGCTGAAGCCCAGCCTGAAGGAGACACTTTTTGCCACCACAACTTATTGAACTCTGTTCAGGAGTAGCCTTGCAAAATAGAGTGTCCTTGATATAAAAGTCAAACTCAATGTCTCCCTTGCAAGTTCAGCAGTGGTGCAGTAACGCCAGTGAGCTGGATACAATTGGTTTAGTCTTTGGTGGGCAATAGCTGGCAGTCAATCACTCCCCTGCTGCTTGGTTGGTGGGGTCAGTATTTCCCCAGAGGATAACCTTCCCAATAACTACCCCAATGCTGCCATAACGCTCCTCCTGGGCCTTCTGGAAAGTCAGTTTCAAGCTCCAGTAGACTGATTTTGAGACACAAGTAATTGCTTCTCCAGGCTGCGGTCGGCAGTCTGGTTTTCAGTCAATCAGTGCAGCACAGGTGGGGCAGGGACAGCTCCAGCCCACAGCAGGAGGGTTTGGTGAGTGCAGCCAAAACAAGCTTTTATGTCCCAGCTGACATCTGTGGGAATGGGCCGGTCTTTCACTGTGTGGAACATGCATGATTTATACAAAGGGATCCCTAAACACTTCAGTATTCATTGTTTTTAAAAGAGGTTGGATTCTGCAAAGGGGAGGGGATGTGTTTTCATACCTTGAGAACATTACTCCCTTGCATGACACCAATGTTTTGATGACTCGTTTATTTTCTCCCATCTAGTGGAACAGAAAAAAGGAGAATGAAGCATTTATTTGCCAGAAAATTCTTACTACTTTTCTAGGGAATCAGAGAAAACTAACATTTCTTACTCTCGCTGATTTTGTGAGATGCTCTGTGCATGCTATCTTTTGAGGAAATACATAGAATTCTTTTACAAACATGGACACCAGATCCTCAGCAGAATCTGTAATGGTCTCATAGAACTGCTGGGTGACATGGTCCAGACCTTAAGCACTCAGACCCATTGCTGATTGAATGTCTCTAGCTGCAATTTATTTTGTACATGCAAATTAAGAATACAAGAAGAACATTTAAAATTATGAGGTTGGAACACCATTTTTACAGATGGCTGTTTCTGCCAGCAGGCAATTTGTTCTCCTCATATAAACATTAGGAAAATTTAAGCATCTGCTCCTAATTAGTTCCCTTGCATAAGGTACTGATGTGCATAACTCACACTTCCCCATGCTCATTGCTAAGATCTCAGATGATTAGTTTGTTTGCACACTGCTCCTTGGAATTAGACAAAGATGAAGACCTGGAATCACAGCTGTTCTCTCTGCACCAGAAATCAAACCCAATTTTATTGGAATGATGAAAATTGCCAAGATCAGATGACCCTGGGAAGCATACACAAGTTAATTGGGCCCCAGTTGACCTTAATGTAACCAAGTGAATTTGGGGGGAATCTGGCCAGTATTTGATTAATTTGTTTAAAGAACATGCTAGAATGATTTCCCTATACTAAAAAAAAGTAAATTTTCTTGCCCAGAAAATTTGCATGTTTTATACTTGAAGCCACTGTGGCCTCCTCACCTGAGCTGGGACAAAGCCCTGGTGCATCTTTCAGGGTATATTCAGCCCTAACCCTCCAATGCTATATAACATCTGAGATTTAGGTCCAGAGAAAATGAGGTTTGGATTCTGGCTACGGTATAAAACTTTTCATATTTAAGTGACATGGAGAATCAACAGAGCCATCCAGCAACTCTTGCTCTACAGCTGAACAGAGCATTGCATGGCTTAAACCTTTCCAGAAACCCTTACTCAAACACAACTTCAATGTTCTTAATGACATCATCAAAGCTTTAAGTGTTCCTTAAAAGCTTCCAGAAATATTAGCTCTGGAAAAAATTTTCCTTAAACTTTTTATTCAAACAAAAGAAATTATTAGACTGATTTGGAAAGACATAAAACATAGAGCCTCAAGCCTCCCTATATTTTAATATCTGACAGAAATATTTCATATGCCTTTTACCAATATGTATCCAGTTAGCAGAAGTGTAGCAAAGCTCAAAAACCCTCCTGTACAGAAGACCATACAGCCACATTCATCCACTGTACAGGATCATATAGATCCCATCCAAACTTTACTTGCTTAACAGTCTAGACCAAAATGTTTCCTATGTGGTATGTATGGTATCTTTTGAGTTTATAGTTCATAAATTGACACAAAGGGAAGCATTACAAGAAGCTCACTCTTTTTGTGACTACTCAGATTTAACATCAATTAAAGTGATCACTCTTGTATATATTAAGAAAATGTGTAACTCAAAGATCTTACAGTCTAATGCTACAGTGCTAGGAAACGAGAGTTTAAAGTACATTTAATTACACTTCCACTTCTCTCAAGAATAATTTCTTTGCAGTGGTCAAAACACATTCAAAGCCACTTAAGTATCATTAACCTCATTTTTAAAACAGTAATGGCACAAAGAATGGAAGAACAGAAGATACCAATTACTCAGTATCCCCCAACACACCATTATTGGATACCAATTATTCAGAACCTGTTTCAGTTCAGTTTAATAGAGAACACTGCTCTTTTTAAAAGGATCCATACTCACTAATACATTTAAGTTGTTTAGTTTTATTCCAGAGAAGAGGGTTTTCTTATTCTTATCCCAGTTCTTGAATGCAAAACTAGGTGTGCCACAGAAACAAAAGCACCAGGATCAATGAAATCAGTTTCTTTTAGTTTTGTGTCTCACGGATGAGTGATTTTGATATCTAAAAATTTTTTTGCAACTCAGACATCTGTAAAGGTTTTGCCCCATATGGATTCTCTCATTTCTAATAAAGTGAACTCTGGTTCTGCTCTTTTCCCTACTGCCAGGTCCTCCCAACAAAATTTTCTTTCACCTAGCCATCTGCTTTCAAAGGCTTACTTATCTTAGGCATCTATACTCCTCTGACAAATCTGGTGGAAGTCAGCCAATGAATTCAAAATGTGTCAGGGACACACACAGACACACACACGTATGCAAAATCCTCTTATCTGCAAGAAATCAGGGCTCACTTCCCTAGACTCAACTGAAAAATCTAAAAAATTATCCACAAATAAACTTGCCTTCTACAATTAAATCACTGCAATAATAAGGTATTTAAATTTTGAAGATTTCAACATCTTCCAAGTGTTTATAGCATCCAGATCTAAGTCCACTAACACACCAGCTTAACACTGATGTGAATTTCACTGACATCACAGCAGGCACATATGGTACATGAACACAAAATCAGCCCTGTTTGCTTCAATTATTATAGACAGTAGGACAGTGACTGCAGTGTGTAGAGATTGCTAAATATTTGGAATGGGAAAGAAAATGTACTATTCTTCCTCTTCAGCAGACCAGGGCAAAGACCACCGAGTTTGTTTTTCAAGGATCTAAATAGTCATGCATGCTATTTATTTTCTCAGCAATGCATTTCATCCTTACTGTGTGGTCAAGTCTGCCTGATTATGGAAAAGAGAGCTGATAGTAACCTGGTTCTATGGCAGCTCTTAAAGTGTTCTTTGATTTTGAAATCCAAGGGACACCACTGCAAACACCTTCACAAAGGATCAGAATTTCCAAGCTCATATTCAGCTTTGTAAGCTGAATATGTGAAAATGTTGAAGTGAAAGTGAAAATAGCAAGTGAAAATATTGGGATATGTGTATGAGAGACTAGTGGATGTTTCTCTTACAAAAGCTTAATTTTAAAACACCAATTAACTGTGCACTAAGACCTATGTATTACATCCTTCCAGCTTAAAGACTTTTGCCCAAAAATATATTCTTGATCCATCAGGGGTCAGTTTTCCACAACTGCTCAGTGAAATGGATTCTCTTACCAATTTCACAGCTAGATTGCCAGCAAAAATAACAGAAGTTGTCAGTTTTGGTGAGCAGATTCTACAAATCACTGGAGATACCACTGAATTTGGGTTTTAGTTTCATTTAAACTGAAACCAACTTTAAAAAAATAAACATATTGCCAAACTGGAGAGCAGTGTTCAGCTCTAGTGCTTGCTTTTGCCATGGTCTGGGCAAGGTTTGTCTTAAAAGTACCTCATCAAAGGCAACATCAGTATACCCTCTTTCAGAGAAAAGAAATTATTTGCTGCTGCAAGCTATTATTCTGCAGCCAAGAAATGCCCCCCACCTTCACACTTGGTTTTCACACAGTGCTTACTCAGTCAAAGGTCCCACTGACTTTCGGTGGGTGACCGGTACACAAGTAGGAACTTCAGGATTTGGCCGACATATGTTTTGCAAGTGAATGTGGAGGGAAAAGCAATTTGATCCCATTTCAAAGCCTGGCAGAACACAATATAACATAATCACTAAAAAATCTAAGGCAGAATTTCATCAAGCAAAAACAAACACCGTTCAGAAACTCCGCAGGAGTCAGCCAGCCCTGAGCCTACAGTAATTGCAACATTGAGAATAGGAGTGAATTCCCTGAAGATGCTCCATACAGTAGCAAACCATCTGTCTAAACACTTGCAGAAAAGGCTCATGTTTGAAAACCCTGGATCTTGCCAAGGTCTTTGCCATTGGCTTGGGAAGTGCAATGACATGGGATACACACAGATGTTCTTTCTGAAGGTCCCCCACTCCCGTAAGCAGATGGATCTTGGAGACTGCAGAATGAACTACCAGGAAAGACAACAAAACCTTTTTCCACCTCCTGTTGCCTTTCTCTATGGCAGGGACTGAGGCTTCAAAAATTAGCATTTTTCTGCTCATGGGCAACTGTAAGGAAAATGCTTCCTTCTAACACTGAGCATCATTGAAAGTGACCCCGTGTAGAATTTCATCAAGGTGCCCCTACACATGGCCCTGGACCACCAACCCTATCCTTCAGAACAAACATCTGTGGTTCACAGCAACTCCACAGAACATTTCTCAAGTACTTTGGGAAAACGATGACAGCTGTTGAGACCTAGAAAACACTGGAGTCCTGGGATTTTGCAGAACAAGTACAGTTTGTCACTAATATACATGAAAATCCAGTCCATGGCAGGGTGAATGACATAAGCTTGTAAAGCAGAAAATAATTCATATTGCAGCACAAAAAAGCAATGACATTTGAAGTTAAGGAGCAGCTGCCAATTCTCTTGTGAGGTCTATTTTTCAGGGCTTCAGAACTTGAATAACTACACACAACATGAAATTGAGTCTCAATGATTTTTCAAACAATGGATTAACTTTCTTAAACTGATTTCAAGACTTACAGTAATGTTTAATTGGAATTTTAAGAGTTGTGAAAAGAAAGCCCACTGAGAGGCATATAAATTGGAATCTGCTTACCCCTACACTGAGGGCAGCATGAGCACAAGAGGAGGCTTCCTCTGCTGCTGCACCACTGGGCTTCACCCCACCACAGAAAAAGCTAAGAGCTGTTTATTCCCTATGGCATTCTGCAAGTGGCTCTAACAAGCAGATAGATGAAGATTGACACAACAGGAATTTCATGCTGTGGAAAATCTAAACAGAATAATTCACTTGCATTCAGCTTTCTTCTCAGCTTCTGGCAGAACTCCTTGTGCTGGAATTTTAAGCCCCACCTGCACTGGTCTTCCTAAGACACTGCATCATGCTCTATCCCTCTAGTTCAGTTGCTAATTTACAAGATATTCCATGCCATGTTTTGCCCCATGAACAAAACAAAGCTGTTGACAAACAGAGGTTTGGCTCAGGAAGAAATTCTAAACATATTTTTGCATTTCATCACAGGCACGTGAGGAAAGGAAGTAGGGGCTATCTCCTGTTGTCCTCTGGCTCCTGTCTGGCAAAACGTGCCCTGCAAGACCCACCTCCACCTCTGCTTGCTGCAGTGCAGTTGTTTGTCAGGATATATGGCACCTGTGTGTCAGTGACTGGTGGAGACAAATGTTCCAAGCATCAGCATGTGCATTTCATAAAGAAACATGAGGATTTGATGAAGCCAGCCTGCAGGACCTCCCAGAAACCTGTCAAGAAGCATCTCAGCTCCCTGTGGGCCTCTAGGTAATGGCAGCACAGCATTTCCCCCACCCTGACAACAGGGAGCTGTCACAGTTGCTTTGTGGTCCTTCTCTGTAGCACCTCATGCAGTACCTCAGTGCATCCCAGGTTTTACTTACTGTTTCTTCAAAAGAGTTCTTTGAGGCAAGGAAATCTTATGTCCCTATTCACACACCAGGACAGAGGGGCCCAAGTCTGATGGAGAGAAATCATCAGGACCCCAAGGGGTACATCCACACATCTGTCACTCAGCTGCCTGTGACCTGCAGGGAGCATCTGTCCCACCAGTGCCGTGGGGCGCCCACAGGGAGCCTGAAAGGCGACTGACAAAAGGTGAGAACCTTGGCCAAGACACTGTGTCTCCTCTAAAGGCTGGCCTGAGCTTCTTCCCAGCTTTACTCAGGAGCTCTCTTAAACCTATTCCCAGACTATTTGGACACTGGATAAGTCTGGGTTTAAATGCATGTTCAGATTTGTGCTTAAAATCTGAGCCAGAGAATCATTCAGTAATATTGTCTTGGAAGATGTGTCGCAGAGCACATCTCCTGTAACTGGTCTTTCTCCCTTTATAGTTCTTTACTCCTACAGGTCTTTTTCACCACTACTTGAGGTTTTACAGCCATGAGACAAAAAATGAGCAGAGGAGGATGGAGGAAGAAAACTGGGATAGAAAACAGGAGAAGAAAGGAAAAAAATATTTCAAACTATATTGTTTCTAAGTAATGTTAACTGAAGTATTATAGAAAATCAAAATCCATAAAAGTTTTGAAGACGATAACAGCAGTACCCTAATATTTTCATTATAACTTAAAAAAAAAAAAAAAAGTGGAAAACTGTGACCAGTTCTCACCAAGAACCTTTAAAAACACCTCATGACAAGGATTACACCACATTTATGAGGTGACCATTCCATGTGCAATCAAGCCAACTGGCTTTTCGTGTTCCCAAATATGAAAAAGAGGTGCTGTAACACTAGTGCATTATTACAGATGCGAGTGTTGAGATAAGTTTTCTTGCAGTCAGGTCCTTCTCAAATAAATTTTATAAGCTGTGCTTGCCCCATTTATACCAAACTGCATGATCTGCTTTATGTCTGCAATGAAAAACATGGTTATAAAATGTCTTCTTTACTCTTGTTTTTATATAACAATGTCAGAATCAGTAGCATAGAAGGACCCAGGTTCTGTGCCAGGAGCCTTGGAACATAAAACCTTGCTGTGGGCTGATAATATCTCACTGATTCTTACCAGTCTCCAAGACTCTGTCCATGAGCCTTCTGCAAAATAAACTTTATGAAATCAAAACTTGCACCCTTCTCAGAAGTCCAGTCCCTTCCTGTGGTGAACACTGCTTTTGTGATAACCAAAGGAATTTTATATTTAGGGACAGCACTTGTTCTTGACCTTCAGAGGACTGTTTCCATTGACACATGCTGAAAAGAAAAGGGATAAAAATTCCCTTTGGGATTTCAGTTCAGATCCTACAGTTCTAATATGAAATTTAAACTGCCCCAAGCTGCTAGTGTTAGAATACCGCCTGCTAAGTATAAAGCAGAAAGGGAAAGGTCCAGAAGACAATACTGCATTACATGGAAATTCTTTGAATCCTAAAGCCATATGGAACATTAAAAGCTTTCCCCAAATCCCTCTCAGACTAGTAGAATTCAATTGTTGTAAAAAAAAGATATTTAGAAGAAAAGTCTGATTTTCTACATCTCTGGGAGCTGGCTGAAACTCAGCTGTAACTAGAAAAATAGCTTCAGCACAAGTATAAGAACCAGGAAACAAAATCTCCTTTAATCATTCAATCAGCAGCTTTCTCATTGAATTAGGCTGTGTGCCTGCCCCAGTTCAGAGATCAGTGCTTCCCAGTCAGGTCTGTTTTGTGAACTTTGTAGGGATCTACAATAGCACACTATGGACAGCCATGCCAACAGTGTCTTGTAGTTTTTGCCTTCTGAAGAAGAGTGGCTCTAACAACCCTATCAAAAAAGTCACACAACTCACCAGATGTAAGGTGCAAATTCCTTCATGAACATACACAGGAGGTAGTTCATAAACAAATGAATTTGCATAAGTTTTTAGTCAACCCCTTATTAGAAATTACCAAGTCTACAAAGATAATGGCCTTGATCTTGGAAAAGTCATGGTCAGAAAAAGCGACTGTCCTTGAGAAATACACTGTTGTTTTCCTACCACCCCCCTGAGTTCAAAAGCCTGTTCTGCTGTGCTGGGAAAAGGATGTGATCCCAAGTTCCCAGATCAGCACCTGATTCACAGGACAGGATCACACAACTGTGTGTCACAGGGCACACAGCTTAGCTTTAGGGCTCTCTTGAACAAGTTTGAAAAAAATTATTTTGTCCTATACTATCCTCAAAAGTTGGTGGGCTTTTAACATTAATTTTTCACAGAATACACAGGCTGCTTTCCACCAAGGCAGCAGAAAACAGGATTTGGTAGAATACTATAGCAACATACTAACTTCCCTGGCAATGTGAATGACCCACTCTTCACTATAAAAGATATTAAAATGGCATGACATTTTAATGAAACTCTTAGAGCACCTCTCAAGCAGCTCAGGGGACAGTGTGCTGCAATTTTTTTCTTCCACTTTGCTGGAGCAGCTCCCTCAGAGGAATTGCACACTGTGCTTTTTGGCCTCCTTCCACTCGGGGCTATGAATCAGAGCTGTGTTAATGAGCCCAGAGGAGCCTCCTCCATACTGAGTGCAGCAGCAGGCCAAGCCAGATTTCATTGTCCTTGCTGCAGCTCTCCTTTGCTAGGCTCCAGGCTGAGCCTTCAGGCCCCTGGGGACATGGCTATTCCCATGGCACATTCCCTGTTGCACAGGGCCCCAGCCCAGCACAAAGGCACAATGGAGCAGGACCAACAAGTGTGGAGCAAGATCTTTGCTTGCCATCACCTTGACTTTGCAATGTACCACAGAGAGATATTATTCATCCATCCTATTGCACCCTGTGGGTTTGCATACACCCACTATCACTGTGCCATCTGGTAATGATTTTCTGCTAACAGCAACATCATATATTCTTGCTGGGAGTTTATATGAACTACATGGCTCTTGCTGCTCCCCATTCAGGAAATACCTTCTCTTTGGTAAGATCAGTGGGCCAAACTTTGATGTCAACATTCAGCTCTTTTTTGTTGTCCAGAACTCTGGCTAGCCATGTAAGCATCTGCCTCAGCCAAGATGAAAATTCAATCACAAGACCCTCTCAGGTTGAACAGTACAGGGCTCTTATTTTATGTCAAACTTCTGTCTAGAAGTTTTTCCTTAGAAATCAAAGGATGAAATGCAAATGCCTGTATGTGTGAAATGTTCCCTGTACAAAACTGCAAATTTTAGGAGAGGAGGCTGTGTAAGTATGCTCCAGTTTTGTGGTCCTTTCCCAGTGGGGATATCAGACTCAGTTTCCCATGATCCTGGCTGGACACCGAGTGAGCAGGAAGCACTGTGGCTGTCCAAAGCTTTCATTCTGTTTTGATCACCTCAGATACAAAAGCAGCATTCACCTTGCAACAGCACAGCTGGCAGCACAGCAAGTGAGGCTGAGGAGAGACAGGCACAGCAAACCCACTGCATGCCATGGGGGCAGAGGCCAAGCATGAGGAGCAGTGAGCAGAATGATGTATGTTCAGGCAGATAAAGGTAATTAACCCTTGGCTAGTCTAACCCAAAGACTTGTGGGTCCTCTGTATCCTGAAAACTTTGAATCAATGTATGATATCTCTCTTGTAAAGAGAATGAACTTTGACTCTGCCACAGCTCAGACCCCATAGATGAATCACAGGTTATGCAAGATGTATGCTAAACAAAGAGTCCATCCAGACAGCCATACAAATCCCTATGGACCTAAATGCAATGAATCAGGCCTTGTTTAACTTGTACCTGTGTCATTTCTATGGCCAAAGACAAACCTCTTACACAGCTCCAATGCATTTGAGCAGAGCTGTGCCTGCTCTCATCACAGGCCTGCACCCCATGCCCACACAAATATCTGCTGTCTTTTTAACTTTTTCCAACTTCTTAAAAACTTACAGGTACCACAAAACTCACTTCTTCCAACTGCATCAGTCACTAATGAATCCTGTCCAGAATCTCTCTGTTAAACACTCCAAATTTTTGACAGTGCTGACCTATTTACACCCAAGAGTTTGTTTTAACACAGGATTTTTCCCTCCTTCTCAAAATTCTTTTTTTTTTAACAGAATTTAAGAAAATGCAAGAAAGTCTTTGCTGATATTTGGTTACACCGCATGCTGAGTTGAGTTTCCTGTTTAAAGGAGAGAGGGGCTGAGAGTGTGTGTGTGTGTGTGTGTGTGTGTGTGTGTGTGTGTGTGTGAGCCAACAGGCTTAGAAGCACCAATACCCAGCCATGAGATTTTTTCTGAGTTGTCTTGACCCAACTAGCACCAAACACAGCTTGTACATTGCAAGCAGCACTGGGCAGGGGTCCCAACAAATGCAAAACAATATTTTTAATTCATCTGGGGGATTTCCTGAAGAAAACCTTGGCATGGAAAAAGCAAATTACATTCAGCAAGAGTGGCAATGTTCTAGAAGGATTTAGCTGGCGATAGATGCTTTTAGTGGAGTGTAAGTTGCTCTCAAAGTTTGTCCCTGAAGCAGGGGTGTGTGAGGGGCAGTGAGGGAGTTAGAGAGCATGAGAGAGAGGCAATTAATAGCAGATGGGGGAATAAAGAACTGCTTTCAACAGGCCTCCAAAACTGTATGGAAAGAGGTGGGAAATAAGCGTACAGAGAAAGCTGGCCTGCTCCTTGTAAGAGCTGCAGGAAAAGCAGCAGGGGAGAGTGGTGTGCCCTGAAAAAGTAGATTTCATAATATCTAATACATACAATACATGCATGACCCTGAAAACAAGGGTCACATGTGGAAGGGAAGGAAAATACCCAAACTAAGAGTCAACAGAGACAATCCTGAAAAAAATCCTTTCTGATCCAAAGGGTCACCATCCCTCACATTCTGACTGTAGGTATTGTGAAATCTGGTGATTTTTTGAAAAGTCCAGCTTGTGAAATCTCAGGATTTAAGTGTGAACCTCATCCAGCATTCTCTTTCCCTTTCATGGATACTTCTTACCCCTGTGCATAGAAACATAACTTGCAGTTTCACCAAAAGGATCAGAAATTAGCTGCAAGAAACAGAAATGTCTCCACTTGTAAAATCTGTTTTAAGGCAAGCTCAATACTTTGCAAGGAGCATTTTTTTGGTTCATGGAAAATTGGAGGCTGACCTTTGCTCCTTTTTGACAGTCAGGGACTTGCATATCACTTCAGCAAAACAAAACAAGCCTGCAAACAATATGATTAGGTAAAGCCTTTGCTATTAATGTCCTAGCAAGAAATCCTTTACAGCACAAACAATGTACTAATCTCTGACCTGCCTCAAACTCTATAATATCAGGCACTCCAGGCACTATATTAAGCCTTATTGTTCCCTTCAGTAAAAGGCAGTGCTGAGGCTGTGTTTCTGGGGACAGCTTCACACAATTAGAGACTGAATAAGCTGTAAGCATGACTCCTACAACTGAGAGGAATGAGCATTTAATATGGCCCTTCCTAAGAGACAGAAGATATGAGGATAAGAGTCAAGTGCTTTGAACCAAAGGCTGGGAAAGGAAAGCAGCTTCTTGCTATTCTAAGCAACGAAACTGAATGTCTATTTAATTATCTGCTGAGCCCTCTCATAAGTGAATGCACAGTGCATGTGAGACCTTGCATACCATTCCCTTATGAGGTTCCAGCTTCTTTCTGCTGTGCTTGACGTTGCAGCTGTAATCCAGGGAGTTAGAGAACCACAGGCCCTAAAGTGCCCTTCCACATTCTGAAACGTGCATTTCTTGTGAAGGGCAGGAGAAGGAGCATTATGAATACAAAACAAGGGGCTAGCACTCCCAGTTCCAGAGCCTTGCTCTGCCTCTCACAGCTGCCTGCAGTAAGGCATGTCACTCCCTTGGTACCTCAGTTTCCTCTGAATTATTGTGCTTCAATGGTAGGAAGAACATTGAATTTGGCTATAGCTTGCAACCTGCCAAGTACATGTGAGGTACTTTAGTAGAGTGATATTTACTGTTCATTATATTTGAAAATACAAACTAATTTTCAGAAACATACAAGGCTATCATCATTTTATCCAGACCCCTCTGAAGTCACCAAAAGTATTCCATTATGATATGAGCATCAGCAGGATTTGGTCAAACACCCTTCCCCACAAGACACCGATCCTTTCCTGGTGCTAACTGCCAATCTGGTCTTGATTCAGGGCATGTCCAGCTGCAGACTTCTTTAGCCACAGCACTACTGGATTTTGCACATGTATTTTCAAAGAAAAAAAAAGAAATACTATGTTCTCTCTTTCAAGGTGCACCTGCCTTGGAGGAAGCACACACAGGAAGAAGCTCACACTTTTCACAGAATCGTGAATGGTTTGGGTGGGAAGAGTCCTTTAAAGCCTGTCCAGTCCAACTGCCCTGCAATGGGCAAGGACATCTCCAGCTAGATCAGGCTGCTGAAAGCCCTGTCCAACCTGACTTTGAATATTTCTAGACATATAGAGGGACATTCTCAGGGCAACCTGTGCTGATGTTCCAGCACCCTCACTGTAAAAAGCTTCTCTCTTATGTCCAATCTAAAATTACCCTTTTTTAATTTAAAAGCATTGGTCCTTGTCCTATCACAATAGGCTAAAAAGTCTGTCCTCATCTTGCCAGTAATGAATTCCATATTGGATTCCCTCTGGAGGCGTTAGACTCTGGATAAGGAGCTTTGGCAGGTAACATGAGATTACAGTTATTTCCCCAGCTGGCAAGAGCCAACTCTTTGTTCTATGGGAGTAACCAGAAAGGTGGCAAAGAGCCTCAAAACTTGCTGAAATTCACTAGAACTGGGGACCATGGCAAAGTTCCTCAGGTTCTTAATTTTCAATGCAAATTGGTCCAGTGTTACCCCTTCAGCTGAAGGGATTTCCTATTTCTAATCAAATGGAAATATCCTGAACTAAAGCAGAGCAAAAAGCTGCCAATCCACAGCTGCCTTTTTCCTGTAGGTTCATCCAAGTCTCCCATGGAGTAATTGAAATATCAGTGTGTAATGAAACTTATAAAACTTTAATATAGGATTTATACTTTTTCATGTCTATTATTGCCAAAGCTTGCCTCCATACCCTGTCAATAGGTTTCCTCAAGGGCATGGGTAAGGATCTCAGCTGCATCTGGTTTGACTGCATTGTAATGAAAATGGTGAGTTGATCAGTATCGGATATATCTGAACATTCTCCCAAAATTGCATCTGACATTTACAAGGAAATAAGACTGTAAATTCAGCCTTAGGATCTAGTAGTTGCTTGTAAAGCAAGAATTGGCACTGGCAGGCTCATGTTAATCTAGAAATTTCAGGTAATATAAGAATTCCTTCATCAGAATAAAACCTGTGCTTGCATAAAGTAAATGTTAAGCATCCAGTGTCAATCAGAAATGAAATGCAATGCAATTCAATATCTCCCCCTGAGACTGGCCAAAAAGGAAAACTTTCACAAGTTGAAGGAAAGATAGCAACCCATCCTCCCATATTGCATAATGCAACCCAGCTCACATATGGTTTTGCTCAGTGTTTATCAGACAGCACAAACACTTCCACAAGTGGGAAGGAAAGTCCTGGGACAGACTGGGGCAGGAGCAGGGACATCTGAGACAGCTACATTGCCTCAAGGTGAACTCTTGGAATTATGGGGCTGAACACCATCCCTGTCCAGAGACAGCTGTTGGGCAGGGAAGATCAGGTTTTTTTGTGGGAGTTTCATAATGCAATGGCATTCCACTATAACCATTTTTCTCCCTGGGAAAAAGGGTTTTTTTTGTAAAGTTTGAAGTTTCCTTCTTCCTCCAAATTGCTCAAACTTCTACTTTTCAAAGTATCTTTTATTTTCCAAATTTAAGGTAATTGTGGTGGCTAGAAACCATTTAGAAATATTCAGAACTAAACCAAAACATTTGAAAATCATCTAAACAAAGTGCTGCACTTGACCTCTAACCTTGTCGCTCTTTTCCAGATTTTCGGTTCAGCAATATGTTTTTGACTTTCCAGCCTCTGTCAGAACAAAAAATGTTTTTCCAGTGCTTTGAAATCCCTCATAAAATAGTAAAATAATTCCCAGCCTAGATCTAGTGTCACTCCTATGCCCTGTTTCTTATATAATGCTTAGTTTTTCTCCACCAGCACTTGCAGGATGCTTACAAAAGAAGTTTTGGATTCAAAAGTGTACAAAGACTGTCACTGCATTAGAGATAAAGAGAAAAGGGAGATGATGAAAGAGTGCATCTCCTGTGATCTTCAGTCTTACCTGTTTCCGTTCCCTCTCCACCCTCAGTAAGTTTTTGCTAGAACCAGTATGAAACATCTCCCAAGCACTGTTGCTCCAGCCCACACAAGGCCCTGGTTGGAAGTTCCCTTTGTTTTTGCACTTGATCCCATGTTGAATCAGTCATGAAGTGCAGATCTCAGTTAGGGTCAGCCTCACCCACAGACTCATTACTTGCTCTGGGTCAGATCCAGAACTTTAATGCCAATTCTTACTCAACCAAAACTCCCCACTGACTCCCAGAAGTCTTGACTGCAAAGTAAGTCTCTGCCATCACTCATAACTCTTGCAAAACATCCATGAGCTTAGAAAACACACTGGGTATCCTTTTGGATTTAGAGAAATCCCTCTTCAGAAGAAAGTTCTCATTCCCATCACCCTTGCCTCTCCAGCTGCAGCAGAACACCAAGCCAGTCTCTCCAGCTGCCTCAGGCCTGAGTGAGAGCAGGACAGGGTCACACAGCCACAAAAATTTACAGTGCTTCTCAGGCCAGTTGTGTGCTGTCTCTGCTCCCCTCTCACTCTGCTGCGCTGCCCAGTACAACAGGATGGAGAGCAACCTTCCAGGTAGGCACACAAAGCAAGGAAATCATGCAGAGGCTGCTGTTCATGCACCCCTCTCTGCTCAGGGGACTGCTGCCCCTTGGAATTGGTCATGGACAAAGCTGGCAGAGGCAAGGATTCAACTGACCTGGCTACAGCCATTTAGAAAAAAGCAAATAACATAGGCTGTATTTGTTCCCTCAGCAGTCAAAAGGGAGGTAACCTCAGGAGAGCAGAGACTTCATTTCACAAACAACATTTCCTTGTCCACATCTAGGCATGTCTGGGAGAAAAATGGAGTCAGGGTAACTCCCTGACACGACAGTCTGGTGGGAACAGAGAAGATGCTAAAGGTGTCCATGGTGCAGGCCTCCTAGCTCCCCTCCTCGCCCCTAGGTATGCCAGGAGACATCAGCATGGGAAGCAAACCTAACTCCAAAGTGCTGTGCCTTGGCACAGAAGCAGCCAGGCTCAGAGGCTGGGGTGGGCCGTGCTCTGGGAAGGCACACAAGGCACCTGCACACACCACAAGCTGCACAGCCACCATGGCTTGCCCTCCTGCCAGCACACCAGAGCTCAGCTCTGAGCTGTCGAGAGGAAGATCTGCCACATCTACCTCCTCACTGGGCATGAGAAGCCATGCTGACAAGCTCAGAGCTGAAAGCCCCACATGCAGTGGGGTGGGGTGCAATGCAGCAAGGATGAGCTCTGGAAACCATCTCAAGTGAGCTGCTCCAAGGCAGGACACAGAGTTTCAGCAGCTAAATGTGAGGGGACAGCCTGTTTACTCTGGCATCTCATACACTTTGCTAAGCCAAAGAAGCAGCAGACACCATAAGTGATCTTAGCAGCTCCCTAGTGCCTTCACTTCCCATCCTCCTTAGTGCCTCCAGCTCTCACCCTGATCTCTGCAATGACTGGAGCTGTCTTGTGCAGGCTGAATCCAAACAGACTGAGTTTCACCCCAGACTATGGCACCCCTCAAGGCAGTGAGTGCCCATGACTGCTATGAAGCACCTGTGTAAGGCTTAGAAGGAAAGTGTTCTATGAGACCTGAACATGCAGAAGTATGTGTTTCTCACAAGTGTGGCCAAGCATGCCCTCCCCAAACCATACAAGAGATCCCTGAAGAAGGCAGCTTAAAAATGACTGGTTTTATCAGCATAACAGTAATGTTTCTGGGATTATTTTTATTTGCCTTCTGGTTTGGGGGCTTTTAGATCATATTTATGTGTGGGGTTTTTTCTGCAACCATAAAACCTAAAAACTCTGTTGAAATTTTTATTGTTCCCATGAATCCAGGGGCTGGAAGTTCACAGAATGTTCATGGGAGTTATGGTAAAACTCATGAGCTAAGAATGTATTGACTTGAATGCAGAGGCTGTTGTGTTGTGCTAAGCATGTTTAGTCTGTGTAACAATATGTGATGGGAATTACATAAGGAGGATGTTGTAAGTCAGTATGACATGTCTATGTGATGTGCATACAGGGGATTCTTGCACTTTAGGATCATAAGTACATCTCTGGCAATTGTGTTTTCTGAAATGTGCCTGGTATTTTATTTTTTTCAGAGTGCAGAAATGCATCAACACTGTTTGATAGTTACTTGCTGGATGCATACAGGAGGTTTTAGAGAACACAGAAACAGGTATTTGAGGACTACAGGGTCCAGGCTATGACCAAGAATAGGCACAGCTGGACATGGCATTTGGGTTAATCCAGACACAGACTTTCTCCTGTGCTCTCACTGAATCCAAATTACAGAAAGTATTAAATCTAGTTGAATCACAAAGTGCTGGCTGGTGGCAGCTTAACTCCAGAGCTAGAAGGTAAAATACCAGAATCAGCTATTTTTTATTATTCTGTACCTTTCTAGTCCTCAATTCTGGCAAGCTCATGGCTTCCTCTAGTAGGCCTACCTACTGATAAGGCCCTGTTGTGGATGTAACAGCCTGGCCAGAGAAAACGGGATGCATTTCCTCACAATGGACTTGTGAGACTTGTTAGGGAGTTGTAGAGAAATTATGATAACTTGTTAGTATAGGTGGTGTTTTCCTACTCTGTTTTTCTGTTCTTCTCAAAGACTCTGAAAAAGATGTTTTTGTTAATTAGCCAATCAAGTAGAATGTGTCAAACCTATCTATAAAAGAAGAGAATTTTCATATTAAAGCTACTGTTGTGCAAACCAGCGTTCTAATAAATTTGTGCCATTTCTTACTCAACAGTAACACCCTGTGATGTTAAGTCAAGGCACCTAGAGTCCTGCAATGAATGAGTTGCCAGTGTGCAAATCACCCCTATCCCCACGCCCTCCTCATTCCAGGAGCTGGCACGTGCCGTGTCCCACACAGGCACAGCCTCACAGCAGCACAGCATTTATCTGCAGGGGCAAATCCTGTCCCAGCCCCTCTGAGCTACAGAGCCACTGCTGCCAGAGCCAGCATGGTGCTGCTGGCAGGGAGCCAGACCGCAGTGCCAGGCTTCCCTGTGAGCCCTGTGGTGCCACTGGGGCAGGGCTGGAGGGGCTGCTCTGCATCCCTGCACGGCATCAGCAGTGCTGCCACACAGGGAAACACTCAGCAATCACAACATGCTGGGATTCTCTAGAGACCACTCCGTCTTTCAAGTGAAACTGTCCGATTGTTCAAGCCCCAGAGTCGGGTATCTGGTTACCCTTATCTCAGGGACATAATTGCCATGATATTAGCAGCCATTAAATTGTCCAATCATTTTTAATATGCCTCCAATACAATTGACCTGCACCAAATACCACAGGCACAAAGCTCCAGGAAACCCTCAAGAAACCCAGCACTCAGTAAACTGTCCCACTCTGGTTTTCTGGGCTAGCTCTACAGTTTAAACCACGCAGCTGTGTCAGGGCTTAGCTCTTTGGAAAACGTGTTCTCAAAAATGCCTGGCTTGTCTTCCTATCAAGATAAAATACTTGGTCATTTATCATTTGTCTTCTCATGGTTTTCTGCCTGAGGGCCAGCAGCTCACTTGGAAGTTAAGTCCTAATTGTTTTCCATCTCAGGTTTCTCAGCTAGCTGTCTTGGGGATTTTCACAGGAGCATATAGAAGTGACCACCAGGAAGATAAAACACTGCAGACTTTCCCATTACCCACCCAAGATTTAGTACTCTTCTAGGCGTGTAATAAAAAGGACTCTGTTGCTAATTAATCACCTGATTAAGGTTCCAGGCTTGTAGGTCTCATTTTTTCCTACTGAGATGTGCTTTCTTTCACTGCCTGTCAACCAGCTGTACCTGAACCCTTGCCTGCATTAGCACAGTAAGATTCTCTTCGTGGGCATTGCTTTAGTGATCATCAGTGAAATGGTGGCTTCAGATCCTGCTGACCTGTAGGATCATGCAGGGAATGCTACCCTCCACGTGGTGAACTGATAGCAAGAACTTGTATGTTGTAACAGATAGAGTAAAAATTACACTTCTTCATATGCACAACAATCCCAGAAGCTTCATCAAGAATTTACATAGAGCTTGCAGGGCTGGATGGTGAAAATATTTTTTTTTTCTTTTTTCTTTAGGCCTAATGTCTCTGCTTCTAACCTTACATCAGGAGCTGAAGCAGAAATGTTAGAAAGAGCATTAAATTCTGCTTCAGAGATGGGCATCTAGGTGATGCAGGGAGAGCTGAAGAACTAGGGCTCTGCAGAGCTGGGGTGGGGAGAGTTGCTCTGGTCCACTTCAGCTTATTTCATCAGGTTCAGAGATCAGTTTGCACCTTAATTACAGGGGTGGTTGTGCCAAAGACAGGGCGGAAGAGCTACATGCAGAAGCAATTTTCCAGTGAGTTACTGTTTCAGTGATTCAATCATTTTACTGGTCAGTTTGGAGTGGCTCTCAAATGATCCCCTTAAACTGATGGGCAGCTGTTTTTCAGCATCAAAAAATTGCAATTACAGCAAGATTCCAGGCATGACCCTTTCCGCATGTATTTTAGCTCGTATATAAATCCTTTTGGCAGCATCAGACAGGAGGAAAAGGCTCTTTGGTCAAACAGTTTAAAACTTATTGTTTTTTTTAAAGTAAATACTTGATAACATCTATTTAACACAAGCTCTCAGTGAATACGTGTATAAGGAAAAAAAATCTGTGTGTGAGAGATATAAGACTATAACTAAATCTGGTTTGCAAATTTCCGACTAAACAAAGGTTCATCAGTAAACACTGCTTCCTTGAATATTTCATCTGAAGCATCTCACGTTTCGTCAAGTCTCACTGAAGCTGAGACAAAGCTAAGGTTGAACAGATTGACATTGAAATAGTTCTGCAGTGCTAAACAGCTCAGATGAGTTTCATTTCTCAGACTTGCTTTTAGAATTTCCATTATACAGCAGTAAAGAACAAATTAGAAACTGAAAATAGTGCATCTCAGGAAACTATCCCAAAATCCAGAAATGCTGGCTTTTGGTCACGCTTACTGATCTCATGTTCAGTTGTGATTTGAGAAGTTCCCTTCCTTGTTTTTGACCCCTTAGAAGGGGGAAATTAGATATTACTAGACAAAGACCCATTACAATAATTAAAAAAAATAATGGTAAATTATGCCAGAAAAAAAAACAGTGGAAAGAAGCAACTGGTGGGAGGGGAAGGAGGAGAAGAAACAAAAAAATCCCACCAGTAGTTTCAATTTTCACCTCTTCAGTATCACTGCGCAGAACCAGCACAGACTCTTGTGTATTAAACGGAAATAGCTGCAAGCTCTTTGTTTATTTGTATTTCTTATTTGTGACCTCTGACAAAGTGGTCACCCATCCCACAGACGCCAAAGATCCCAAACAAGACACTGTAGCTGCTTTTTTTAACAGTGACTGGGAATTTGGAGGGACATGAAGTTTAAGACATATCCAAGGTGCCAACTTTCAGAAAGTACTGAGAAGTGATGCCCCGGAAATAAGCCTCATTGCAGTTTTCCCATTCAGAAAATCAAATACCAAGGCATTCAAAATCACCACCACATGGATTCTTTGTAGTCCTTACAACTCAATCCCTAATTAGGCTGATGCATAAAAAAGTGGCCTTTTTTTTACTATTTTTTGAAACCATTTTCTAAATACTAATTCAATTAATTGCCAAACCAGACTGTGGGAAATCACTTTCCTCTTAGTTAGTCAACTAAAACACTGATAAAAACAACTCTGCAGGAACTTGCCTCAATCATTCTGGGGACTTTCAACACTATTTTATGGCAATCAGCCCCAGTGCTGTCATTGTCACCGTGCATCATATATGTAAGTATGTGAGTGAATTCATGTACTCACATATACACATTCATGGTGCTTGAAAGAGCCAAAACATGCCAAAAGGCCATGCTGGCATTACAAAAGATCTTAGAGGCATATGGAATAACTGCAAAACAGGAGAATTTTTCCTCTCAACAAATCTCAGTACCTATATCTGCACTTAAATACTATTTCAAGCACTGCCGATGCCTGTTTGTGTGTGCACATATTGTGCTTTGTTTTCTTGTCTCTCTGGATCATTAACTGAAATAAGTCAGCTCATGTGCAAAACATCTGGTTTTCAGTAAAGTCCTACTTTTCCTCAGCTTAACAGCTGCATTGATTGAGGCATAAAGCTGTTGCTGAATTGTTCACAAGAAATGTGACACAGGCAGAGCAGCAACCTAGGCTCCTTCCCAAACTTAGTTGCTTTTTTTCTGATGCCAACTCCAAAAAATTAGCATTATGAATGATTGATAGCGTACAATCAACTGCTTCCAGAACTATTACCATCTCTAATTTTCAGTGAGGGAGGAGGTGACTCAGTCTTGTTTATACTATTGGAATCTGGCTGGAGGGCTTTGGCTACGCTGTGAAGGCTCAGTTCAGTTCATCTGGGGATTTATGATAGCATTTCACACATTCTGGGAAACTTCATTCACCCTGTAGGCAGTGCCTCTAGCTCTAGAATTTAACCTGGGCCACAGCACATCTATGACAACCACACCATTATCCAAGGTGGCTTCCACCTCCACTCCAGTGTATGTCTAGTGTTTATTATTTTTAGTGCACATAGGTGTGCACAGCAGGTTTTGTGCACAACATGGGAGCTAGGGCCCAACTCCTGCACTCAGGTCCACGGCTAGGAGCTCTAGTGGCCGTGCTTTGGCTGGAAGGGCTCTGCTGGAGCATCAGCATGTGGCCCTGTGCATCCAGGGGCAGGATCAGGGAGAGCACTGATGGTGATACACAGAGAAGCGTTGCTCACGGTACAGGGAGGCTGAGATGTGAAATCCTGGAGTGCAAAACACTTTGGTTACAGATAGTGTCAGATATTATTCCTCACTTTATTGGGTTTTAGCTGCACTAGTGCCATTTGGGCCAACTAACATATGGACTCGTTTTGTTTATAGCTGTCTCCCACCATGAATGAAAAAAGAGACAAGAGGCAACAGAGATCCTAATTTCAGTGTCTCAGTCAAGTGTCTTTATTTGGGCTGAATGGATGTGGAATGTAGTATTGAGGAGTCTGAAGAAAGACTGATTTCCTTTCAGAAAAATCAGTATAACTACAAATAATCCCAATGTAAATAGAAAGATGGGGTCTGGCACAGACAGGGAGCTCCAGGACCTGTATCATACAAAGATGTCATTATACCAATATCTATTCTTGCCATCCAGTCAACTCTCATCAACCAAACCTGGCCACTGCAATCAAGGGCTTCTTGGCGCAATGACATTGTTGCAGAGGTTTTTTGCTCAGATGAACCAGACTAACCAGCAGTTCTGTTTAGGCTGAATTTAAACCCTACTGCTCCCCTCAATGCAAATATGAGCAAATATGTCCCCTAACAGCAGAGCCTTTAACCTTTCAGGAAGTGTGAGGAAGCTGCCATCTGGCTGGCCATCTGTCTCTCAAAAGGTGAGGAAGCAGGAAGGCTGGGTGACGTATGACAATGCTGAATTCCCAAAGTATTGGTGACCTCAGTGCTTAGGGTCTGGTTCTGCCCCACATGGATTCTGTCTCTCTCCCTTGCCCATGGGTTTAGCAGCCACAAACACAATTACTGCTGGGCTGGGGGTGCTCCCCCTCCTCCTTTGGCATTAATGAAATTGCAAGCAGCTATGACTGTACTCACTGCCCTGCTTTGGCAATGTTTACAAAGCTGCTACCTTGCTGGGCTCCCCTTTCAGTGCCAAGTGCAAGAAAAGCCTTTGAGGTTGCATTTACTATTTTACCTCCTTGGATGTTATGTCTTCTGGCTGGGAGCTGGATACCAGTGCAGACAGAACCAGTTACCCAAGCCCCTCCACATCTGGCACACAAGGAGCTGCATGCTGCCACAGCTAAATGGCATTTGACCTGGGAGCCTGATCTTCCATAGACAGCAACTTTATTAACAACAGCTCAAGGAAATCCCCCATCCCCTCCACCCCAATCTGTGCTGGGCTAAGTTCCCTCTGCTCAGTCACTCCTGAAAAACACTGGATTGCTTAGGAGGCCTTGGGGCACACACACAAAGCCACCACAATGGGTTTTACTGGCACACCCAGCCTTCTCCGCTGCTGCCTACTGCCATCTTTCATTGCAGTGTCATGGAATGTTTGTGTAGAGGGCTTAAATATTCATTTCTCTGCAGGATCATTTGCACTGTAATGTCTCAGACTTGGACTCTACCTTTTTTAATAGATTCTGTGGGATTTGTCGTGTATAAACCAACACAGAGTGGTTTATGAGAACTTTCCTCCTGCAGCATGTACAGCCAAAGTTTCTTGGACCATGGGAGTTTGTGCAGAGAGTGTGAGTTTTGCTTCTTGAAGAGGTTTTTGCTGTTCATAGACTGCTTGGCCCAGGAGTACATGGCATTTTATATCTGAGTGAAATGAAATATCCAAGATGAAACAAGACAGTTTTGTGGGGGGGGAGGAAAAACCCAACTATGTAGTTGTGATGTGACATTAGCAGAAGTCTCAGGAACTACACATCCAAGTCCTGTTTAAAAAGACCTAAATACACATGACTGTGCTCTGAAGGACTAACTACTGTCATCTTCTCAGCTAAGACTCCTTTCCAGATTACCCAACCATAAATGGCACAAGAAAACATGATCTGTTCAGAGATGGCCCGTTCTAATCACTTATAAAACTCTACTGTAACACATGGAAGTCTATCATGTTATAATTCCCAGTCTGTTCTGCTCAGATGACAAGTGCAAACTGGAACATATGAAAAGAAAAATGACTCAGCCAAAGCCTCACAGATTGTTCAGGACAGAAAATTGAACTTTGAGGCTTAAAGCACTGTTCTAACTTCCTTTGCACTGGACTGCATGGTGTCTCAAGGAGCTTCACCTGCAGATAAGGACATGCATTCTCTCTCTTTATGTACAACAGATGGTAAGTCTGCTGTACCACAATAAAGAACAAGACAGACACTGTTAAAAGTCACTCGAGGCTGGATGCTAAGGGATTCAAGATCTGGTGCTAAATCTCAACTGCAAGCCCTGAAGTGAAACATCACCCATTTTTGAGATGTTGCTTGTTCTACTAGGCTGCTCCAATCCAGTCACCCATTCCCAAGGCCCTCTTTGTCTGCAAGTTCATGTCATTCTCCCTACAAAAAGTGAATTCACTTTCTAAGAAGAGAGGAGAAGGTGTAGCACCCTCCAAACAATCCTGGTTCACTTGTTTCCTGCTATGGGTAGACTAACTTAGTAAGAACTATTCATCATGAGCAGTCATGCAGCTGAACTATAGATTCATGATTTATATCAAGTTTCTCAAAGTTTGTGGGCATTTTCAATGGACACTGCCCTCCCCCAAACCAGAGCTGAGTAAAACCTGATCAATTTATAGCTCCAGGTCAGAACCAGAAGAAAATCTCTCTTTTGACCTCAAAGCAGTTGATTTTGTGTGCACTTAGCCCTCAGACCATGGATATGTAGATCAAAACCAAAGAAAGGCCTTACAAGAGAAACCCTTTCACCATGAATCTGCATAGCTTTGCCTGGGAACTGAAGGAAAGAAAGCCGCTGTTCCTTCAGCTTTGACGTATGAGCACAAATTGGTTGGGATCAGCAGTGTTAGTAATAAATGCAGTGGTTTATTAATCACCCTGGGACCCCAGACATGTGCCTTCACTTCCCACTTGTAGAACTACACAATGGGATTTTCAAATAGTTCTTTAGCTAAGAAAGCTTATAAGTATGGTGTACTCAGGATACAAAAATACTGGTGAAGGAACATTTTAACATTGCTTAAAATCTGTAAGTGCTACAAGAGCAGAAATGGAAGCAAGCAAAAAGGGACAAGAATACTACATGAAAGTGTCAGAACTTGTGTCTTCATTCTTTCACATTTTTCAATTTAGAATAGTAAGTCTATGAAAAAAAAGAAAATGCAGAGGCTAATAGAAAGACTAAGGACACATATCTGGTGCTCAGAAGAAAGAAAATCACAACAGACAGGAGTTTTTTCCACATATTTACATGACTTGGTGTTTTGTACTCTGCTGTGTGTTGCTAATTGATTACAATATTTACATCAGCTAGAAATTCAAAATGCAGGTACATTTACTGAGTTCACCTTTCAGCCAGATATAAAAATGACAAAATTAAACTGGCAGACAAGAGACATCCAGACAGCCACCCTGGGGCTACTCTAATCTTATCTGGCATTGTCTACTCTGGTTCAGGACAGAGTGAGAGAACTGAGACAGGGGCTCAGGCATCATTTTGACAGTCACCTTTGGAATTCAAGTGTCACACATGCCTCAGTTTTAATTTCCCAGAAGGACTTTAAAGTTCTGACGACATTTAGGATCTAATATTCAGGAGAAGATGAGCCTAAGTCACAGGAGAAGAACATCATTAGGAGGGTTTTGCACCTTCAGACCTAAGAATGGTAAATCCTGGGAATCTCTGTCCCACCAGGTTTTCAGCAGATCTCAGAAGCCCAGGAACAGATCTCTCTAGCCACCACCCCAGACTTAAAGATTTTCTCCTTTCAAGCCTACAGCTTCCATGTGAGAGAAATAGTTTGAAGTGGGACCACAACTTGAAGAAACCTCAGCCTTCCAGACAGCCCTTTTAGGTCAACAGAAACATGGATGCAAGCAGTGGGAACCTGACCCTGTGTCATGGGAGCATCCTGTTATCCCTGGTAACTTTGGCAGAGAAATCAGGCTACCCTGGGTATCTGACAGCCCACAGAGGGAGCATGCTTACTTTGTGGGCAGCCTAACATCCTCTGAAAACCCAGTACCTGTGGTCCTAGGAATCAGCCCTCCATCCAGCCTGTGCACCTCCAGATCTCATACCTCTGATAGACTAAAGAAAGGGAGATCAAGACTCAATATGCTTGAATATATTTATAATAAAATTAAAACAAAAACAAAACCAAAAAACAACCAAGCTACAAAACTCAAATGATAGGTTTGAAAAACAGGTAAACTCTATTTTACCCAATCCAGAACTGTATGAAACCTTTGGCAGCTTCTTTCAAGGGAGAGAGGCTATTCACTGGCATTTCTGCAATTCCTGTTCCTAGGAAATAGAAAGGATCATTGGGCTTCCCTAGCTATCCAGCTCCCTTTGTGCTGTAAGAGAACTAAAAGAACTAAGCTCTTTCTCTTCCTGCAAACCATGTATTTATCTGTGCTTTATAACTGACACTGACTAAAGGACTGGGAATGATGAAATATTGAGTGCATTAAAGCTGTTTCCCTGGCTTGATTGAAGGGGCATTATTTTAAATGTTAATGACTGCAGGAAAACAGCCTGGCCTGATTAGCTGTGATTGGGCAGAGAGGTCACCTGGGTCTTCTGACTGGTGGATACAAATTCTGCCTATGCTGATTATTAATGGAAAGCAATATATTCATTTGCAGGTGGTTTGCAGAAGCCGATGCCAGTGAAAATTGTCCGATTAAAAGCTCCTTGAAAGCTGAAAGCACCCAGCTGCTATCAGATGTCAAATAGTATTTAGCAAAGGCCTGTAAAATGACTGGTACAATCAGCATCCCCATCATCACAATTGCCTAGCAGCATCCAGTTTGGAGATCCACTCATGCCAAGCATGCTCAATGCAGTACAAATAGAAACAGCTCCTGACTCAGGAATATTATCTTCAGTGGTGCTTCCAGTCCTCCTCTTGCCCTGCTGTGGCTCTCAAACCTCCTTGATTGAGAGAGCTGATTGAATTCTGTTTCTCAATGCAAAACAGCTAGTATTGGGTGGAAATTTAAGAGGCGTTGCTCTTTCTTTTATTTTTTTTAATAATATAACGCCATTCCGAATCACAGTGATAATATCTAAAGACTTAAATATTCAAACCCAGTGTGGTTTGTGTGGGAACACCATAACATTAGTGTGGTATTTTGCATAAAAGGTAGCTTTAAAATGTGAGATCAAAAAGCTGAGTTAAAAATCAGGCAAGTTGTCTGAGAACGATGGCAAAAAAAATCTCCTCCAAACCACACTGTTTGGCCACTTTGCCCCAGTGTTGTGTCACCCCCACAACTCCACAGTCCTGTAAAATCCACCATCATAGACAGAAGCTCAGTTGTCACTGAAGTCAGCAGGGTCTTCTGCAGCCCCTCACAGCCAGTATGTGCCCATCCCTCCCTGCCCTCCACTGGGTGCACCATGCAGAGCACCCCTTGGAGGGAACAGGAGTTTTGCCAAATTAAGATCTGCAGGTTCAAGCCATGCATGATGTAAATAATTAGCCTTAAAAACATCCCCACAAAAAAATTCCCTGCCTGAGGACTTGTAAATGCACACAGTAAAAGCAATTCTCTTGCTGTCTGTAAAATGTGTTCCTTATTAGAGAGCACTCCTGACCCCAAGAGTGCCCACACTGTATTTCTGCCTCTGCCTCTCTCTCTCACGCATGCGCCCATGTGTGCACACACTTTGTTCTTTTCTAAAGCTGGCAGCTGCAGCAGTAACAGCAGTTGTAGACATTTTGAGTATTTATTCATCCCCCATATGTTGGGAAAGCCTTTGGGAATTCAAAATAAGATCCTTTGCCCTTGTAGAAAGAAGAATAAATATATTGAAAAGAATGTTACAAATTTGGCAAACATCACATCTCAACATCAATCCAGACCCTCATCAGAGTGAAGCAAATAACAATGTACAGATTTTATTAAAAGTACAGGAATTCAAAAACTGTTTCCCACAACTGAGGAACGTGAAGTCAAAAATAAGCAAGCCTGAATTCTAGCTTTGCCTGCAGTAATGGGAGCTGTTTCTCCCCCAGAGGAGTGCAGATGAGTGTTTGC
This sequence comes from Ammospiza caudacuta, assembly GCF_027887145.1. Classification (NCBI taxonomy): domain Eukaryota; kingdom Metazoa; phylum Chordata; class Aves; order Passeriformes; family Passerellidae; genus Ammospiza; species Ammospiza caudacuta. Next base: position 21,666,642 of record NC_080601.1, on the reverse strand, counting down.
ATCACCCTGCACTGCACTCCTTTCTCTGAGAGCTGTCAGTTAAAAACAAGATTGTGCTGAACAAAAAAGAAAACATTTCCTTCAGTAGCCAAGAACTCTGATCCTCCTTCTGCCCTGGCTTTACGTGTTCTCTAAAGCAAAAACAACATTTTTCTGGATGAATGCTTTTCCATGCAAGGTGCCTTCTGTTCAGTTTCTCACCACACAATGGCTGCTCAGTCTCCACGAAGATGTAACATGGCTTGATTGTAATGATTCCTGATCAGAACTAAAGGCAATTTATCAGCACAATTGGACACATAACAAACATATGTAAGTGACCGTGTTCTGGGTGCAGTGACAGCCACAGCCATCAGCACCACAGCCCAAAACATTTTCTGAGGGGAAGGCAAATTGGGATGTTTCAGTGTCATTGGTATTGTAATCACTGAGAACAGGCATAAGAGGGAGACGTGGTCACGTAACACAGCAATCCAGAGTTTAGTCCCATTCTTTCTGCTCTTAAATTTCCCCAAATGAAAATATGGACTAACTACTGGTTCCACTGAGGCTGCTCTGATTTATGCTGAAGGAAACAAAACTCTCTCTGGCCTTAGGGGCTTTAACTTTTAAAAGGGGCTTATTAGAATTCAGCCACAAGAGATTTAAAAAAATGGAGTCAAATTCCCCGCTCTTCCAAAAACAAGGAATTCTTCGATGAGTACTGAATGCACAGCATGAACTTTAAGACTAAAGAGTCAGATTAGGTGATAACAGTGATTCCTTCTGGTCTTAAAACATCTATGACAAAAGTAGAGAAACCAAGGGAAACATTTTATGAATTATCATTTTCATAGTTCCTCTGTATTCCTTTCTATTTTCTATTTGTTCACTTCATCACTGCTATACTTTGAATGGAATTAAATTTTCTGCAGCTCATGAAAAAAAATCACTAAAGCATGGCTCTTGCTAATAGCTACCAGAAGAACCCCTAGGTAGATAATGCTTATTTATCAAATTTGACATTGATTTGCAATTTCAACACTTGAGGTAATCTGATCTATGCAGAAACTGGCACCTCTACATTGTCTTTGGAGATAGAGAGTGTTCAGAATCATTCTTCAGAACCTATAAACCAAGATCCTTATCCCACAAGAGAATTTCACACAGAACTTTGACTGCACATTTGAATCAGTTATGTTAAATCTGAACACTTTTCAAGCAGTCAGACAAGTTTAAATTCCTGTGGAGCCAAAATATTTTCAGCCATATAACAACCAGGTTTTAGTGCTAATAAATGTCCTTTTTCTCCTGCCTACAGGATGTCACTATGAAATTAAACTGCTCCTAAAGAATGTTAACAGAGACACACAATACATTTTACCTCCTCGGACTCCCACAGCTGTGCAGCAAGGGTAATTCAGGGCTACAGGGCTACATTCCAATCCCTGGTGCTTATAAAGTAATTTTCCTTTGTCCTGAAGACCACACTTGTCTCTAATGAGGTCAAAGACATGACTGGGATGGAGGGACTTATGAGAGCATATCTCATTTCCACCATGGATGGAACTAGTAATTCCAGGCAGGTTTTGTCTCCTGAGGGCCAAAATCAAAGTGAGAGTCTACAACACTGTAGCAACTATATTCCATAGCTTCTTTCAACCCCTTCTGTCATTCCAAGCACAGTTTCTCCAACTTTGGTTAAACTTGGGCACAATTCCTGCCATGGAAACACAATTCACCTTTACAGAAGGTTCTTTGCTTGCATCCTTTCCCCTACGTCTGTGTATGGGTTCCCACAAGCCAACAACTCACACAACTCACAGGGCAAAAACCAAGGTGGTGTAGGAAGTTGCAAATTAGGAGGCCTATTCAGATCAATTTGCACCAAAGTAGATTTTCATCTGTATTCACTGGGGATAAACAGATGTACAAGCAAGTAACTAAACCAGAATGTGTCACTTACCTACTGAATGGAGCCAAAATTTATTTCCCAGTTTGCTGCCCGTAGCCTAATGTGGTAACAGAATATTACCTCAGAGTGAATTAATTGGTTTGGCTGAGCTTGGTGAGCTGTCAGGAATGCTGCCCCAGATGTATTGTTCTTTGTAACCCTACATATGGAGAGTAAACATAGAGTAATTGTATTGTCTCTTAACGAGGCTCTAAATGCAAATGAAAAATCTCCTTGCACCCACCAAGCAAGCAAATTCTACTGATAAGATTATATAAACTTCCAGGTATAAATTCCTAGTAAAATATATCACAGGTTCTGAAACATTGATTTTAATGATTGAAATCTTTCAGGCTCGGTTATTTTCCCAAAATCATTTGAAAATTTGACCAAAATGGTTAAACACCTTCTACAGAAAGAGGATAATGAAAACTTTATACAAAGGCATTTTCATTATTGAAATAGGGGAGGAAGAGGAGATTTTTTTTTATTAAATCCAAATGCAGTAAAAGTTTGCATCAAAATAACAAATGGAAGTAATTAAAACTCCTCATTGGACATGTGTGTTACAGATCCTACGTTCGTTGTACTCTCCTGCAGTCAGGCATTGAGACATCTGGGAAAAACAAAGTTAAACCAGCCATATTAATAAAGCCTGAAGTATAATTGTTTATAGGCAGATAGCCAATATCCACCTGCCATAACCTGGAACTGCACTATGCTCCCAGATAAGAATGTGAACCTTGAGCAAGTACAATGAAGGTCACAGACAGCTTTCGGGGAAAAAGGAAATACAGCATTTTTCCTCCTGTTTGAATCTTCAAATTAAATAAAACCATCATAAACTGGGAGGGTGGCTCTTTTCTCTGGCAATGAGAGGGATGGCTGAGATCACTGTGGAATTCATGACCATGTGAGGGTAATGGATAGCATGAACAATCCTGGGACTCTGGCTGGATGCAGATCCCTCAGCAAGGATTGTCCACAGAGCCTACAAACAGCAGGGAAGCAAAGGGAGCAATACAAACAGAATTACAAAACACTCAAACATTCTACATAGCTAGCCAGAGGATGGAAGTTATATTGGTCTTGATGTCATCAAGTTCTAATTAGCTAATTCACATGTCACAGTGAGAGCTGGAGATTCAGGCAGACACACTTTCTCAGCAATGTTTTTTTACTCATCTTTTGATTTTGCCCTCAGGGGGAAAAGAACTTGACAGCAACTTCAGGGTCTGAATTTACAGTGCTTGCATACATAACAGAAAGCTGCCTTTGTGTCATCTCCTATCCTGCTGTATCACCTTGCTGCTGATGGGGGGAAGCTCCTTTTAGGGACCACAGCAGCCGCACTAAGACATAGGCAAGAGTTAAGGTGAACATGTGCTGGGAGCAATTAGACAGTGCAGTCAAAAGTGGCTCTTAAAGGTGGTCCATGGCCCATTTTAGCCCTTGTCCAAAAACTTCTAAGTATGGAGAAATCTCAGACTATTTCCTACTGAATTTATATATCAGATTTCTCCAAGTACTTTAATGGTCTTGCTTTTGAGACTGGAGTAAGGAGAGGTTAATATTCCAGTCCAGATTTATAGCATGTGAAATATGAGTTTTGCAACACTGAGACACAGACAGATCTTCAATTCAAGAGTTCTGCATCCTGCTCCTCTAAACTTGTCTCATTTTCTTCCTGACATTCTCTTAAGGAAGAGAGCTGTAAACAAGTATAGCATGACAGCTATTACTGTGGGTTATTTACATCAAAACTTTTTCCTTAGAAACCAAACAACATGCTTAGAAAACATCTATAGTTTGTTTTTTTTCTTCAAAACGTTGTAATTTAAAAAAAAAATTAAAGTATTTGCCAAAGTGTGTTGTTTGAGGAAGTTGGTAGAAAGTGGCATGTATGAGGGAATGATTCACCAGTTCAGTTGTGTGTTGCATGGACCAGCAGCCTGAAGTTCACTGTGCTGTTAATTGACCAGAGTAATGGGGGAATTCTGAGCTGAACAAAACACCAACTTGTATAACAATATATCTGTGAAGGCCAGAACCCTGTACATGGGCAGGTGTAATAGCAAAAGGAAAGGTCATTGAGAAGTGATCTTCCACGTGGCAAAATAACAAGGTATTATCAGACGGGTCTTGTGGCAGTGGATTGGGTAGACAGGTAACTCACCAGAAGCTCATGCAGCATCCACACAAGCCAGTAAATCCTGCCAACAGTTGGTAGTGTCATTATTAGCTCAGGGGCAGCCCCTAAAGGCACTCTGCCTGCTTGCATGCAGAGCTGGACTGACTGGACAGGATCTGTGAGCCTGCTGAAATCACTCCAGTGTTAGCCAAAGTACACTCCCATTCTTTGGAAGCACCTAACCTTCCCTCTCTTCCCTTTTTGTCAAGGTGAAAAACCTTCCTTAACACGTTCTGATCCCCTGAATAAACAAGCAGCTAACACAAGCATGTTTGACTGAAATTCTTGCTCATCACTTTTGAGTCAATTGAATGAAAGAATTTCAGTGGGAAATGGTACCTTTGTCAGGTCTGGAATGAAATATATCCTAAGGGGAGATGGGGTCCAGAATATCAGTCTGAATCTCTGAGATCCTACAAACAAAATTCTATTCTCTAGGAAAAAGATCATTTCCAAGAAAACTTCATTCCAGATTTCCCCATCAAGAAATAATGGCTTCCCTGCAGGAAAATTAGAAAAAAAAATGGGCACAGGCAGGGGGAAGGGTGAGAAAACAAAGACTTGCTTTGTTCCCCATCCTCTAACTGTCCTTAAACTCTAGTCAGTTGGAAACCAGATCATTTTTTTCATTCTAACTTTGCCAGTTGGAACAAAGCAGGGGAACTATGTGCAAGCATTACTTTCTGAGCAGAAGTAACACTTCCACATGGAAATGAAATTATTTTTTAAAAAGCTGTCTGAGAGAAACAAAACCTGCAATTACACCTTATTTCATTCTGGTGAAAAAAACTTCATTTTTGACAGAAAGCTTTTACTTTAATTTAAAAGCTTTGCCTACAGAAGATAATTTAAAGATCTGTTTCACAAATCAGCGTGAGCCTTTCTAGGGCTCATCAGCGAGGCACACATCATTTTGTCCAAAGCTATTACCCTTGTCCAAAGCGATTACCCTTATCCAGAGCTTTCTGCCTCGGCTCTCAAGCTGATCAGCTTGCAACTGCCTCATTTTATACTTGAATGCCTCATTTACACCAATGAAAACATGTGAGAGCCATTTGTGTTGGCTCACATCAAATTCTGCTCAGCACAAAAGAAGCAAGGGCAGTCTCACTGCAGGCACAACAATGGCCACTGTGCCTGTGAGCCCCACGGCAGCTCCAGCCTGCTGCATTTACAGCCCCACACACGCTCACCACAGCTCTGGCAGGGAATCCAGCCCTCCCTCTGGGGCTGTTTGGGTCTCTGCAGCAGGAGAGCAGCAGCAAATCAAACACACAGGACCCTCCTGCTGAAAGAGAAAGGGCAGCAATCACCACAAAGTCACTCTTCTGCTGCGTCTGGGGTGGGAAAATGGGCTCTGGGTATTTTCTCTGCAGTTATAAAAAGTCGTGAGCACAAGACATAAGGATATAAATGGAGCAGTTCATGTGACAACAGACAGAATTTAAGTGACAAATTCCCAGGGCAGCAAAAATATCAGTCTTTTACTTCCCTAGCCTAAGACCAGATGCCACCCAAAGACAGTCATGGCAGCCCTCTAGCAGTGCAAAGCTGGCCCCAAAATGTTAAATGTGTTAACCACCTAGGAGTCAATAGTAGGGCTGGGAGGTCCTGCCTTCCAGCTCTGAATTAATCCACCTATACCCACAGGCTATGCAAAAAGCTTAGCTTTAAAGATCTCAGTTTCAAGCCATGTTGGAGAAGAGCCATGGGCTTGAAGCAGGGGATAGGAAGAATGTGAAAGCAGATGGAGTTTCCTAGGAATGGCTGCTGTTCATATCTCTGGTTGAATGGATGGATCAATAGAATTATTTTTTTTTGTCTGAAAAAAATTGTTCCTCGGCCAAATGGAGTGTAAACTTTGCTTAATTTGGCTCCTGCACAAGGTCATGCCACGATTCACTACTTTCCTACTAGCTCTGCTCTGATATCTGCAAGCTCTCAAGCCTTCCTCTGTGGCAGGGCTGGAAAGGAGGACACTACACTGTAGCCTGACACAGCTCCACACATCAGCCATTGTCCTTGGTTTGCTCTTTGGTACAAGAGGTTGTGTTACAAATGTCTTCTAGTTGTGAGAAATACATAGGAAACACCTAAGGAAAATATCTGATTCTTTTTCTTTTCTTTTCTTTTCTTTTCTTTTCTTTTCTTTTCTTTTCTTTTCTTTTCTTTTCTTTTCTTTTCTTTTCTTTTCTTTTCTTTTCTTTTCTTTTCTTTTCTTTTCTTTTCTTTTCTTTTCTTTTCTTTTCTTTTTTCTTTTTTCTTTTCTTTTCTTTTCTTTTCTTTTCTTTTCTTTTCTTTTCTTTTCTTTTCTTTTCTTTTCTTTTCTTTTCTTTTCTTTTCTTTTCTTTTCTTTTCTTTTCTTTTCTTTTCTTTTCTTTTCCTGAGGAATGCAAGGAGGAGGAGGATTATGAAATTGCCCATTTGCAGTGAATATATTATTTATAATCTGCCTCCTTTCATAGCTGATCTGCCAAGAAACTCTCTCAGGAATACACATTCCTGAGCTCAAGAATCTGCCATTGATACCTGTGTTAAGACTTATTTTTGGAGGAAACTAAATGGCAGGAACATCCTGGATGGATGCACCAGTGACCTGATTTCATTTCTTCCCTGTGGTGTAAGTCTCATTACTAAACACATCATTACCCTCTGGAACTGATTTCCACAGGAGCCTCAGGAGTGGAAGTCAGGAGTAACTACACACACATTCAAATGATGGGAACCACCACAGTCAGACTAGTTGGAAATCACTTCAAAATGCAGAAAATATATGACTGACACTACTTTGGGGAATTAGTCAAGCATCATGTAATGGAAATTAGGATAATGATGTATCCTCTGATAAAAAAGATCATTTTTGAGACAGGAATCCATATGCACAGAGGAATGAAATGAACAGTATATCAGCTGATTCCAGAGCTGATGTAGAATGGGATGTCATCTTTGGGGGGCTGCTGAGAGTGAAATAGGGAGGCAAAGACAAGCAGGATCTCTGTCTGGTGTTTGACAGGAGTCAGGAAAAGTTAGAAGAGCAAAGGATGTCTCCACAGAGGGAAGACAGTGGTGACATCCAATTGAACTGAGCATTCACTCTCATGCCTGAATCAAGCCTCCAGATCAAAAAAAATATTGCCAAGTTTTGGAAGGTACCTCCCAAAATCTGTGTTTCACAAACACCACTCTTAATATGGTGAACCAAAACTTAGATCTGACTTTCCCATGCTATGGGGTGGCCATGTAGAAATGCCAGACTCAAATTCTAATCTTGATCCTCTTTCACAGATTAGATCCCTTGGGGAAAACCAAATTTTCAGCTTTGTTGCTTATCCCAGCATCTGTACTTTGCACAGAGGCCTAGAAATAACAGCAAGCTTGGCTCCCCCTTGGCACTGCAAGATTCCTGCTAGAGCTGACACTGGAACACACCCAGAAATGGCCACAAACCAAAACCACTAAAGGGCTGCCGCAAGTCTCACAAACCCTGGGTCTGCACTGAGCTAATAGCATCAACATCACCAAAGTTATGCATGATTTGTAGTCTGTAAGTGAGAACAGAAGCTGGCTGTCTGTGCAGAGAAGCTAAATCCCTTTAATTATTAAAACATATCCTACTGCTGTTGAAAATCCCATTGCCGTTGGAAAAACGACACTAGTAATAAATGTATGCTATACATCAAAGGCCTCTGGTAAATACAGTATTCAATTTTTCTCTTTTTTCTAAAAAAAATGGCCTAGGGACCAAATTTATGTTTGATATGTTATCTTAGAAACATTTTGGAGTGGCAGATTTATCTGCTGTTTACATTTTTCCTTCTAATACAGGAATGAATAATTCCTGTTGATGATGGGAAATTATTTAATATAAATGGTTGAAGAGTCCTCTTCTGAAGCCAGTGGGAAATTTGGCTGGGCAGGAAAGACATCATTGAGGAGAGCACGAAAGAGGGACTGCATGAAAAACTCAGAGAGTCCTTCGTGCAGTCCCAAATGTATTTGAGAGTGTGCCCATGCAAATTGCCCCATCCTTGCCCTTAGAGGTGAATAAAGCTGCAGCCACATTTCCAACATGTACAGTGTTCTGGCTGTGAAAAACAGCAAATGTGCAGTTAACTCTTACTTACAGATGTTAGGAATTCCTGGCTCATTTCCAAAGGAGCCAATGTCCTGTACCAGTAGAAACACCAGAGCTAAGAATTTGCTCTGACTCTGGTGAAAACGTGCCTTGGCTTAGATCTGCACAGAGGACCAGGCACAGGCAGCTGGGCTTCCCAACTCCCTCCCAGCCAGTCTTGTAGGCAGCATTTCTGGCACACAGATCACAGCCACCTCTCCTGGCCCCAAAGTCAAGCTTGGCCTCCTGGATGGATGCAATTTGGCTGCAGAGACTGAAGAGCTGGTGAGTGCTTAGTCTGCAGCAGTAGGGCCATTGCCTTCCAAAATGCACAAATACTCTGGATTCTGATGGGGAAACACAAAAATAAATGTGCCACTTTCACGAGCTGTGTGTCTTACAGACCCTTGAATCCTCTGCAGGCAGGAGGCAGGCAGATTTTTGTCCCCATGCTCCACCATGGGTTTGCATGCTTCGTGCCATCACTTCCTCTGCTGAAAGCAGGGTCCATTCCTGCACTGCCCACTCTACCCAGGGCTGCTGGCACAGCAGGATGGAGCCACTGGCATGGCCCATAGCCCCTGCTGCCTCTGTGTGCTGCACCTCCCCACTCATGCCTGCAGCCCTGGGCACAGAGCCAGGGTCCCATTTCCCATCTGCAGCACACCATGGAGCCCTGGCCAGTGCTGCACTCATGTAATGCTCCATGAGAAAGGCTGTCTAAATAAGCAGTGTGAGCACAACATCTGCTACCCAGCCCTACCCTTTGTTTTCATGGGGGGCTTCAATCTGCACTTCCCTCCACCCAAATTCAAATTATTGCAAGGATATTGAGTGCACATTTCTGCTTGGACTGTGTTTTACACTGCAAAGATGCAGGGCAGAAATTACAGACCAGCAGGACTGTAGAGGAGAAATATGTTCTTGGACATCCCACAGGCCTTAAGCTCTGCACCTCCTTGCTGGCTTCCAGCCCATCCAGCTCCTCTCAGCACTGGGCACTGACATGGCCTTTTTCCAGGGTATTTAAAGGGAAAATGCCGTCCTCCTCCACCCTCCCAAACCAGTGATGAATATTCCAGGGCACCGTCCTCTAGCCAGGCACTTCTAGACTGCTCTGAGTTATAATCACATGTACTCTGCTCCCTCTATACTTGTAGGACATGTCCATGATCATTTTTTCAGTAAGGTTTGCAAGGAAGATCTCTAACAACCATAAAATGCTTGGCTCTGTCCTTGTCAGCTCCATCCCTTTGCCATGCTGGACCCTGGCACAAAGGGTCAGAGAACTCATCCCCAGTTTGAGTCCTGCCTGACCCTCACACCACCTGAGATGGATGAACTTGAAAAAGCTATGGACTGTGTGTGACCACATAGGCTATAAAAAAGCATGGGAAAATGAAAAATCAATTCTCCAAATGGTAGATCTCCCATCTAGCTCTATTAGGCAGTGATGTAGCTTTAAGGTAGGGCAGGACTTCTCCTTAAGTAAGCCACTCAAAACCAAAATGTCATACCCGAAACATGTATCAAGGGTCTCCAAGAGCCAGAGGAGGGTACAAGTGCTTTCTCTGCAGTCTGTTCAGATAACTGATAGCTGGACACCTCTGACATGATCTTTCTGGAGATGCTGGTCTTTTGCTTGTCTCACAGACTCAGTGACTACTTTAGATTGGATGCCAGGGCTGATGTTGGGGAAAAGAAAAAAAGGAAACACATATTGCAGCACATGAGTCTTGCTAAGCAAAGCTACCAGTTGCAGACAGGAGAAGCCTGGAAAGGAAACCTGTATCAGGTTTCAGGCATCAAGAGTGTATCCCCTCAAACCAAGCCCAGCTATAAATGTTCCCCACTCAAGGCTTTTCCACTTCACACTACAGTTGTTACTCACAAAAATCTACTACTCCCTGCCTGATCAGATCTGCAGATGAGGAAACCCTCCTAAGTGTCTTGCCAAGTGTTTGTACAGTTCCTGTCCCTGAATTTCCAAGTCATTCAGGCAACTCTTAAATAAATCTATAATAAATCCAGTTTTGGTTGGCAGGGATTTGCAAGTACTCCATGAGCTTTCCTGATACCCATGGGTCTGAACTGAAAGAAAACCCACAATCTGAGGAGAAGAAACAAATTCAGAGATTGCTTTTGGGTAGCTGAGAGAGCAGGATCTATTTTGGGAGTAACTCAATGAGAAATTTGTTTATGAGACTCTGGGGAGGAATAGAAGTTATGTGTTATAAACCAAAATAGGTCCTTTACCATCTTCCTAAATACAGAGTACTTGAAGACAGCTTTAGGGTGGAAACACATGCAATCTTTGGAGACAAACCACAGGAACAAGAGCAAAAAGAAAAACAGAGCTCTGCCCACCCAGGCACCCTGCAGCAATGTCCATTTGTGGATACCTGGCGCCACAGGGTGATGGTCAGAAGGTTGCCCAAAGGGACTTTGGGTGGTGCAGATTCTGCTGTAGGTTGAAATACAGACCTGCAGGGTGGAGATTCAAGCAGAGGCAGGGGGTGCTTTTGTTCCCAGCTCCTGTGACTGTGGTGGCTGGGGCCAGCTGCCTTCAGCCCTCCAAGAGCTGTGTGCAGGGACAGCTGCACGGCTCCAAGAGCTGCCTTCAGCCCTCCAAGAGCTGTGTGCAGGGACGGCTGCATGGCTCTGCCTGCACGTCATTGAGCCATGAGCCAGTTTGGCAGCAGCCTCTGCCAGACTCATGATGCCAAATATTCACCACAGTGAGGTCTTTGTGAGAGAACTGCTGGCTGAAAGTTTCACCGAGGTTTCCACAACGCCTGGGTGTTTAGCTTTGTTATTGCATTTGAAGCCTTACGAAGCAACAAAGTGGGAATCCAAAGTTTTCTACCACATGGAGTGTATACACATTTACATATTCTGCTTCATATTATTGAGAGTAAAGAGACTTCAAGGCTAAACTCTCTTATTCTAGACCAGGCCATATCTTTAAAGGAGCTTCGCAGATACTGAAAAAATTAGGTTAAATAGGTTAAAAAAGATAACATTTTCTTTAAATATTCTAATGACGATGTTTAAATTAAATATCTCATTTTGAAAATGATGAAACACTTAATGTTGACTGTTTTAATTATATTTAGGTCAGAGTTTATTTTCAAAATTGAAATTTTCATTTAAACCTACACTTGCAATTAAATAATAAGGTGAAAATGTTTTCATATGGGCAAATTAAGTCAAGAGCAATTCTGTTGCAGATAGATCTAAATTTTGATGTATTTAAAATATATCCTTTTTTTTTTCCCAGTGTGTCTGTTTGCTACACTCAATAACTGCTTAGATAAGTCATGGCATCAAAAAAATACTTGCTGCTCCAGCCCTAGGGAATATTCATCCCCCAGCTATCAGTGAGACTCATTCTCTAAAGTCACAGCAGGCCCTTGTGAAGACCTGAGGATGCCCCAGCTCACTGCTCTCACAATATGCTGTACACAATCTTCTATCTTTTCCACCCCTGCTTGCCCCAAGAGTAAGCACAGCTATGGAAGGGAAATGCTGTAGATATGCAGAGTACTGTGAAGGCCCTGATGGAATACTGGAATGGTCCCCAGTTGCACCAAGGTTTCCTTTCCATTGCACTAGTTATATCAGTGACTGCAGCTCAGGAAGAGCAGGAGCTGGACACCCTCCAAGTCTGCTGAGCAGAGCACCAAGATGCTGATTACAATGGAAAGGGGTCCTCATGGCCTCTCCTTCAGCAGGACAGAGGCATCTGTGTGAAGGATCACACAGAAGGGTCTTACAGTCCCAGAACTGGAGGAGTTTGCACTCTGAGGTCCCTCTTCAGGCCCATCAATTACCCTTCATTAAAGGGGTGATGATTCTCCACAAAATCTGATCTGCCTCTCAGGAAAAGCAGAGCTTCAGCAGTTCTCTCCAGAATACATTTCCACTCTGCTGTTTCATTTAGTCCCATACAACCAAACATGTCAAATTAAGGATTTAGCCAGCCCAGGAGCAGGCAACCTGGAGACTGTTCCTGCCTAGGCACTGGCATGACATCTGAAGGTTCTCTTTGTGTGCAAGTTGCCAGTCAGCTTGATCCTCAGGTTCCAGCTGGATCCATAGGGCAGGTGGGCATCTTCCCAGTAAGGAGGATGCATGTGAATTTGGCTTTCTGTGCAGTAGTAACCACTTTTCAAAGCAGAACCACACTTAACAAGCAGATGCTCAAGTTTGGGAGCAGGAAACTAACTGAAAGCAGCCCTAATATCCTAATTATGGGCCACTGGCTTTCCCAGCTGGAATAGGCACAGAAGGCCCTGCAGGAAGAGCAGCCACCCCACACACAGGGAGCTTGTCAGTGAGGGCCAGCTGGTCCCGGGCCTGCCAATCCTGCTGTCATTCCTCGGCTGCCTTACAGAAGGCAGTCTCTGTCTGCTCCTCTGTGCGCACTCTGTGCTGGCTTCTGGCAAGTTACCAGTTGAAGTCATGGTGGGAAAGCCTGAAATTCTTCCTTTCCATCTACATTTCCTTTTCAGTTTCTCAGGCTCTCCAGACAGTCACTCCTACAGCTTTCCTTCCCTCTTGCCCCGACCTGCTCAGCACCCCGGCGAGGTGGTGACGGCGCTCTGCCAGATACGCTGAACCTGAGAGCGTCCCCGTCCTGCCCAGTAATCACCCGGGGAGGGAAGCAGCATTTATCACCACTCCATCCTCTGCTGCCAGACACTCTTGCCATTAAGATGTCAAAACAGGTTTCTCTCTGGAAATGCAACAGCCCTGCAGACTTACCCTTGCCAGCAGCAGCCCCAGTTGGACATCTGTTCCCTTTCAACCTCACACGTGCACTTAAAATGCCGGTCCTGTCCACTTCTTTGGGGGATTAGGCTCCTATTAAAGCTGCCTTCCACATGATTCATTGTTATCTCCTGGTGTTGATCTGATTTATGGATTGGCCTGTGTTAATTAAGGTCATAAAATTGGGAGTGGGAAAAGGCTTCCAGCACTGTGATGCTGTTTAATGTTGGGTCATTTTCCAGTGCCTATGTTATTTTTCAGGAGATGAGAGAGAGCACATCTGATGTCCTGTGGTCAGAAATCAGATTTTACTGGGATGAGTCCTTGCTGTCCTCTCAGTCTTGGGAGAGGAGAAAAGTCAGTGGAAAGGTGAAAGCACCTCTGTTCGGCACTGATTCACAGACTCCAATGAACTCAGAGTCCAAGCTGTTATTACCCAGAGGAGGCTTGTGTCTACAGCCCCATCTGAGCCCCATTCTGCTGGGCATGACACAGAATCTTGTAAACATGATAGGGATCATCATGAAATCTTGTTGAGAACTCTGCCAGGGGCACATGACACTCTTCTCTGTTACTTCAGCAAAACAAAGACAGACCTGAGCCCACCTTGTTCAGCTCAGGAACCACCAGCAACATAACTCTGGCCAAACACTGCTCTCTGCAGGTTGTTGCTGCCTCCCAGGTCTCACAGAGCTCCAAGCCAGGCAGGTCTGTGACTCCCTCCTGAGCCCCACTGGCTCAATCTGGCTCAAGCACCAGTCAGTGTGTGGATCAGAAGGTTCTCTGCCCCCAAAGCAGCACCCTGCCGTGCAGGAACTGACCATCTTGCCTGAGGTCACACCATGAGCTCACAGAAAAGCCAGAACCCAGGTGGGTGCAGCCACCATGGTCCTCCAGGCTTTGGCCATCTCCCTCAGGGTCCGTGTGTCCATCCAGCTGCAGGGATGCTGCCCTGTCAGTTCAACCTACAACATCTTTTCACATGCAGCTCTGGAGGTTTTGTTTGGGATTAGGTTTTTGGATTTGGAGAGTTTTCGTGACAAAATCTTCAAAGTCCAGAGACTGTTGTCAATATAAAAATTACTGGTGAGAATTATCTCTGATACAGTAGTACAGACCTGGTCGATGCACATTTGGCCTCATGTGCTATAAAAGAGGGAGATAAACAACCACAAAACCAGTGCTACACATTTATCTTTGTAAGTTGCTAGACTTTTTTCAGGAATTTGTTACAACTTGTGATTTCGTAGTTTCACAACCTTCACTTGTTTTAAAACACCTTTGCACCCTTTGGTAGTGTAAGATTTACCTTTTGCATGTGAACCTGACTTGTCCAGAAAGGGCAATTTCTTTCTCTGTTTCACTTTCCTCTTCCAGCCAATTGCATTACAAGATTTGACTCAGTAATTCACTTCTTGTAGCCATTTTAGCAAACAGGAACTTTATAAGTATATGCTTATTACACATTTATTTTAACATCAGTGTTGGTCACTGTAAATCTATGGCTCACCATCAACAACAGCAAAACAGCTTGCTTGATGCAAACATGATGATTTTTTTTTCCAGAGCTAGTCAAAATTATTTTATGTTCTGTAAATAAAAATCAGAGACAGGGCTAAATATTTCTATCTGAAAGCCTAATTTAAATTTAAAAAATCAAAAGCAACATAAAAATAAACTTAATTCCTCTGTTAAGAATTTGAAGACTTTATGATTATCCAAGTAGGAAAAAACTAAACATCATAAGTTCTTCATCACATAAAGTCTTTGCTTAAGGACTGCATATCTTTAATGCCTTTAAAAAAAGAAAAAAAAGGTACAATTTATAGCCTGGTTGAAGGAATTTCTGGGAGAGCTTCTGTGACCTTTGTTATGTATGAGGTCAGATCGATTATCATAATGGTCCCTTCTGGCAATGAGCTATGAATCTGTTAATTTTAGCTCAATATCCTCTTTCTCCAGGGGAGTAAGCTAACTGAAATTATATCACATTTTCCGCTTAGGACTAAAGACACACACACAGTCCTTGCAGTTGAGCTGGCACATTCTGCTGCACCATTACACACTAACTTCTGTGTGCATCTGAACATTCATTCAGACAGTTCATAAGCCACATTGTTCTCCTCAGATCATGAATTATTACTGATATCTCCAATGATCAAAATCAGGCTGAGATAGCCTTTCTGCTCCACCCTCCAAAAACTGGGACATTTTAAAACAATTCCAATATTCATCTTCCTTCTGACGCAAATGTTTAAGTTCCTGTTTTGGAGTTCCCCTTGTATTCTATTCTATTTTATGTGTTATCACAGCTCAGTTATGTGCTTTAAGAGGACCTGAAATTCTCTCAGTCTCACCATTCCCATAGGTGGGGCTTCGCACCAGAGTAAACAAACCCTGTGATACTTTGCTGAGATGCAGAGCTCTGCAGTTGTGAGTTACCAGAAGACAGACTGAACAATTTCACAGTTAAGCAAGCCAATGTGTTTTACAGCACCAAGGCCTCTTAGTGGCCAAGGAAAAACCACAAAATTCATTTCCAGATCCAGCTGTTCACATGATACAATGTTTTAAAAAGGTTCTTTTTCAACACAGATAATCCACCCGCAGTTAACTGAGAGCTGACTATTCCACTTTGGGCTGCTTAAATTGAAATGAAAACACTGTCCTGGCCAGCTGAGCAGCAGCATTCTGCTCCAGGTCGCTTCAGTGCTCCTTTGCCTGTGGCTCTGGTGTCTCCCAGCCACTGCAGAAAGTGGGGAGCAGCACACCTAAAAGCTCTGCAGACTGCACCCCTCAGCTGCTTTGAGATTCTTCATTGCACATTTTTCCTCACATTCTATGGGAAACAAATGAGTTATCTGGTCTCTTTCTCCCAACTTGGAATGAAAACTAATAGCAATATATTCATATTTCCCTTGAGAAAAAACATCCCATTTTTACACAGTGTCTATCCAAGATGTTGAATTTGGATAGAGGAAAGTTTTGGTGAAAGCAGAGAGGTTTTTAGCCCAGGAAAAATTTTTAATTTTTAATTTTTTTTAATTAAATAATTAATATTTAATCCTGATCAGTTCCCCAATCCACTCCTCCGTGGGGGCATCCAAAGGGCTGTGTTGGTACAAAGGAAAGGGAGAAGGAAGAAATGTTTGGGACAGAAAACAGTGGCATGCAGCCAGGGCAACTTAATCCAGGTCTCAGGAAACTACAGCCTCAGAAAGGAAAGGTCAAAATGGGGTTTACAGCAGAAATGCAGACACAATATGATGGGGAGACAATCTGCTCTCCATAATATTCCTGTTATCCTAAGCAAACAGCAGAGGAGAATGAAAAGTACCACGGGGCTGTTCTGTTGTGTTTGTGTAAGAATGCCATTTTAATTAATTTTCACCAGTGCCTCTAAGTCAGTACTGCTTTAGAGCTACATTCTCACGTGAAATCTATATCCCAGCAACTGGAATCAAGATTGCCCCAGGTCAGACACCTGTAAAGCTGAACTGACACAGGAAAAAGTGGCACTTTGTATTAATAGGCAAGAGACAATTTGAAGTTTTGCTATTGGACCTTCAGAAGGCAGAAAGATTCACCACATGATTATAACTGTCCTCATTACTACAGAGCTTCTCTTAAACTTTCCCCCTCCGCTTGTCTTCATACCCACTTGTAGGGAGGCAACTCAAGGAGCCAGCTTCCAGGGAAAATGGGTATACAACAGATCCATGCCAAATCTGTCTGCAAACAAACACTTTTGTAGATTCAGTTAGTTTTTAAAGACTTAGGCCCCAGATTCTTTGCCTCTCCCAGACTTTGGTCTCCCAGATTTGTCTAGTGAGACTTTTGTGACTTAGACACTGAACTCTGCTCTCAGACAGGGGATTGGGAGAAAGAGAAAGCCTGGTCATGGCAGTTTATGCTAATATAGAACCTGTAGATGTCCTCCACTACAAGTAAAAACTTGCTTTTTCTCCAAAAAGCACAGCTGGTGCTTTTTGAAATGCAAATCATGCTGTGAGTACCTAACCCCCTTCATTCCAGCCCAGCAACAAACCCTTAGAGGATGCCTTTCTATGTATCCACAATCCCTGGATGCTTCACCAGCTGAAGATAAAAATGCAGATAATAACCTCAGTGAGGTGTCTGTAAATCCCCCACCACCCTGATGCCTGTGGTAGAGCTGGAAGACTCAGAAGCAGTCACTCATGGGTTGGGGTGACTGATTTTGTCCTCACCTCTCCCTTCACTGCTCTCTCAGAGGCTGCAGCCACTGCAGCCTGGGTGGCTTAAACCCTTGTGAAACCATGCCTGCCTGGTGTCCTAAAGGCTTCACCAGATGTGCTGGCAGCAGCCTGCAAGAGAGGGATGACACAAACAGCTGAGGACAGCAATGTCCATTCCAGCTGCATCCATGGGTGCCTGTGACTCAGCGCCCTGCAGCTCTTCAGCTCTGCTCAGAAGCCATGGTCTCAGCAGACAGCTCACCAGTGTGGGACTTGGAAGAAAATCAAGCACCAGCAGACCAGGCCTTGAGAATGCCTTCAGGAAGGGCAGCCCAGGGAGGTGCCACAGACACCCTCCTTGTCCTGCCGGTTCCAACAAAACTTCTGTGCAGGAGGCAGCTGCAGGGGAGGGAGATGTTGATGCTCTGTATGTCTCTGCTGCTGCTGCAACCTTGAGGCTGTCTTCTCCTGCAGCCAACTGCTAGGAAGTTTCAAGCAATTCTGCTATGATTTCCAAGAGAACTACTAATTGCCTGGAAATGCTGAAGAATGATAGATCTGAGTCATAAAATATCTACCAAACTTAAAAAAAATTGCTGTATATTAAATAAACTGAAGACCTATTATTTTTCCCATTCTAAGTTCCTCTTAATTGAAATCCCTGATTGTTTTTTTCCAGGCCCTTCTCCAGCCCAGGACCCAAAGATTAGTGATGCATGTAGGAAAGTGTTGTTAACATGGAACGATGTGTGGTAGGGAATGCCCATGATTATTTCACCAATTGCCTCTGTGGTCTGGTCTTTTTATTGAAGGAAAAGGGTCTTAATTTGAGACTTAATTTGAGTTAAATAAGATGAAATTTTTCCAGGGGCCTCTCTCCACAAATTACAAATCATATATATGACACTCAATTTTGCAGCCCATAATCACATTAGCAATGCCACTGAAGTGAACAGAGCTTCTTGGGTGAGTAAGAGTTACTTGCACAAAAACTTACTTCAGATTTGGTTACAGCCTAAATTGGATTCACTCCAAACTGGAAGTTTCATATGCCCTGGTCTTGTTCATGATTTTGGGGCAAAGTTCATCTTTTTAAGAAATTATGCCAACTGCACATTGGATGAGTGTGGGGTTTTCTATTTAAAGAGTGAAGTGTTTCTAACAATTTAATTCCACTGATGCTTTATGACTATAATCCCAGATACTGTTTTTGCAGCTGGCTGCTTAGAAGTGGAATAAACCCAAAGCAGCTCTGTAAGAGTGAGCTTCTTTAGCTGCATGGAATGGCAGGAGGGCACACCTCTGTGAGACACTCTAGGAGACATATATGCTGCAGAGGACAGGACAGAGCCAGTCTGGCATCAAATACTGTTTAATGCAGCTCAAATCCATAGAAATTACTGTAATGGGATGTTCAAGATGAGCAGAAAGTTGAGTACTTAGTTTCCAATGTAACTTTAGGAGAGCAGTGTGTCTTAGGACCACAGGTGAAAGCTTCAAGCAAAAGCTGTACCTTGTGTGGGCAGGACAACCCTGTGGCACACTGACACAGAGAGGCCATTCACACCCCAGGAGCACAGCCTTTCAGTGGCTAAGGGATGCGCTCATCCGGGCCCTGCTGATGCCCTGAGCTCCTCTGGGGCTGTGGCAGGCTGCCCAGGAGCCCTCCCTGCCCTGCCCCACCACTGCACAGTCACACCAGCTGGGGCCCACTGGGAGCCATCATCCAGCTTCCCTGGGGTCCCTTTGTTCCCAGACAATGCTGAAATCTCTTCAGCCATTGTGGCCAACACCAGTGACTGCATAGCTCTCCAGAAACAAACCCACAATGTTTCAGACTGACTTGAGCCACAGAGATGGTCTGCACAATGAATGTCTGCACCACACATATCTATAACACATCAGAACTAAAGGGCTCCTGGAGACACACATAACTGTCCCCTCTTCACACAGACATTTGACTTTTGATCTAATTCACATTCTCCTGGGATGGAGCTGATTGCTCTCTGAGGGAGAATCCCAGCACAGCTCACTCTGAACCAGGTCCCCATAGCGTGGTCACTTTCAGCATGAATTACACATTATGCTACAATTTTGACTTTCCTTGTCGCTTTGCCATGACATTTTATCTTCAAAAGAAAAGGGCTTTCTCCACCACAGAGGTGTCCAGAATGGTTAGGTGGAGCTTCCAGAAAATGTACTACCAGCAATATCCTTCCCACACCCCAAATATCCTCCACAATACTGCAGGCAATAAGTAAAAGTTTGCTTCCTATGAAGGATCTTTGAAAGTCCTCTGGGACTACAGTACAGACCAGGACAATACAAGACTTTGGGATCACAAGGGCAGGAAACAATGTTATATTTTTTATTATTTTTAATAAAATATATCCCATATTGTATTTCAATACTGTTTTGAGACTTCTCTTCAGTCACTCGTGGCCCTTAGAACACCCTCTTCATCTTCCCTTGAGGCACCTGACATTTTTAACATCAGCAAATTTGAATGTGATTTATACAGCTTCTTAAATATAGCCCTTACCTAGTTATAAAATGGTGCCCCGATTCTTTTATATACAATAACCATTGTGCTTACGATGACTTAAGCCATGTGTATTATTTTTTAAAAGAATTATATTTACATGGAATGTTTAAGAAAAGAATTTTCCAGATTCCGGAAGTAGAACCTCCTTCAGAACAGGAAGGAAACAATTAATTTTTACCTTTAAATCCAACCAGTGTAATGGTTTGTTATCCAGCGGGAAAAGTGTGAGAGAGTTTCTTTTCAGCTTAATGAGGTGGATGTTTATATTAAGAGATTGTTCTGAAAGTCTGGTGCCACCAGCAAGTGAATAACAATACTCAGATCATACTTCAATCTCAAAACATTTTAGAGATGAAGTCATTAACATTTTGGGACAGGGGGGACACATGAGGCACAATGAAAGACAGGTGACTTGCTCAAAGCCACCTACAGCAAAGCTGACCTCCTTGAGCACTGAACTCCAGCCCATCTCTTCTGTTGGTCTCCATGACTCCTTCCTTACTCCTACAGCCTCAGTCACAAAGTCTTTTTCTGTAATGGTTAGTACAGCAGGCAGGACCTCAGGGAGGCACTGTGTCATACTGTCAAGTTCTAGAATGCCCTGTCTTGGATTTTGAGCTCAGTACAAGGACATTTGAGACTTGACATTAATCCAGAACTTTACAGTATTTGGAAAGTCCTATTTAGAAATTAATAGAAGACAATAAAAAAATCTGCAGCCTCGCTGGATCAGGGCACTGGATATTCATCTATTCATGTCTTCCACATGGCCCCATTTCTGGAAATGTCCAGCCTAAATGTGCAGGGATCTGAGGAGATCTGAGCAGCAAGTGTGTTTTCTTAAATAATTTCTGAATAACTCTTCTTGTAAAGCAAAATTGCCCCAACTGTATCACAAACCAAGAGCAAAACCCCTTTCTTCTTCAAACCTATATGGTCCTGCTTAACTTTTGGGGATTTGTGCCACCTCAAGCCTCTTCTTGTGGACAATAAACTCTCAAGCACTTATTTTGACACGTGTGAGTAGCATGACACCAACACTGACATCCTGGTCCTGTAATGATTAGGGAAGTGCTGTCTAGTCCATTCCACATTCCTGCTGGTGATTCAGTTCCCTTTGTACCCTGCTTTGCTGCACAACCTTGACAATAAATAGGCTGCCCTGCTGTGTCCCAGTGGTGGGGCTGCCTTTCAACAGTAAAAGTAATGTGAAAGTAATTCCTGAACATAATAGTTTGCTGTTATTTTCAGGCTTCAAAGCACTTTGAGATCCCTCAGAAGCTGGGGAGATATTACTACTTCTATAGAATATTACTCCTCCTACAGACATGTGTGTACCCCTAGGACCCAAAGGCAAACACGGGGGAACTTCAGTCCTAGAGCTGAACTCCAGCTGCATTCATCACCTCATCTGTTATTTGATGGACTTCTGCCAGTGGGCATTGTCAACAGGAAAAAAAAAACAGAGGGAAAAAAACCCAAACAACTTCCCAGATAGTATTTTAAGACTGTGAGTAACACACCATTTCCAAGAAAGGAGAAATACAGATTTTTTGAGCATGTGTCCTGTCTTTAGTTGGCTATGGGGAAAGTATGCTACTGTATGACTGGTCTTCCAGGATGAGCATTGCATTAATAAGTCAGGAGAGCTGGGAGAGGGGACAGCTGCAGCCCTTGAGCCACCTCTTTGCCTTTGACAAATCCACCCTTCATGAGAATACAGAAAAAAGACAACTACCAGGAGAGATTTGATGCTGGGGTCTCCATCACATCCACATGTCAATGACTTCGGGGGATCTCCAGATAACCAGTCAGTGAAAGCAAGCTCCATGCTGGCAGTGACCCAGCCCTGTGGGACACTGTGTGTGCCTCCCCTAACCCCATTCCCCTTGCAGAAATGGTCAGCACAGCCCTGATCCCTGATTTCACCTCTCAGACATCACTCTTAGAGAAGTCTCTCCTTGTCTTACAAGCAAAACTAACGCTAAAACCCAAACACATTCTTGAATGCTTGTATTCCCTAGAACAGCACCTTCCCAACCTTTTTTATCCCTCACTTACACTTTGTCCTGTCGTGACAGGGAAAATGCTGTGCTGGTGGTTGGCAATGTGTGCATGCAGTGAGGCACAGTCAGGTGTCTGTACCCTGATCTGCATGAGATCAGGACACCAAAACTGTGTCCTGGACCTTCTGTCCTTCAAAAGATGTATGAGACCTTGGAATCTGTACTTCTGGAGCA
This sequence comes from Ammospiza caudacuta, assembly GCF_027887145.1. Taxonomy (NCBI): domain Eukaryota; kingdom Metazoa; phylum Chordata; class Aves; order Passeriformes; family Passerellidae; genus Ammospiza; species Ammospiza caudacuta. Next base: position 21,644,629 of record NC_080601.1, on the reverse strand, counting down.
AATATATTTATTTTTCTGGTTTCTGTAAAATAAGATGTCAGTACTGGGTGTGTGGCCAAATCAGGTATTGGAAGTCCATACCCTTGCTACAATTCCTCTGTGGGATAACATTACTCAGACCTGGACCCCAGCATGCCACAGGCCAGCAGCTGTGGAGGATAGCTAACCTCTATCCTGCATACTCCTAACAATTGCCATTCCATGCCCAAAAGATTCACCTTCCATAGGAGCAGACAGAATTTGCACATTTACCAACATTGGGCTTCAAGAGGCAAAGCACCTCCAGCATTTGCTCCTCAAAGGATCAGAGCTGCAGATCCTCTTGCAATGATTCAGAGCAACTTCAACCATCTCAGCTTGAAGCTCTGCAAAACATTAGCACAAGACATACCAGTGTATGACTGGACACTGATTCAGAGTTTTTGTCTGATTTCACTGTCAGAAAAAGGAGGAAAGGGGGAAGGGAGAGCTGGATTTAAGTCAAAGTCATTAATATCCTTCTACTTGAAGAATGAGCCCAGGGAGAAGAAGCAAGGTCAAATGTACATTGAAGCAGTGAGATACAATAGCCACCAGGCACAGCTGAAGTCACAAAGAGATATTTTTGCCTTCTTTTTCCCCCTCTCTGAACTCAAAAATTCTTGGCTAAGCAAAATTAAGTATTTGGGCAGAGACAAATCCATATTTATGATCCTTGATTCTGAGGCAGAGTGAATAAACTGCAGGGTGGAGCTGGCTGAGAAAGAGCTGTTCTGGGCCTCAGAGATGCCATCAACCCTGTGCCACAGAGTGTGTGCACTCTGTTAGAGCTCCACGAGTGCTGCTGCAAGTGTGGTCACCTCTGGGCAGCTTGTGAGTTGCAGAGCACCCTTAAGCAGTAGAAAGTGAGATGTTCAGGATCTCTGAACCAAGCTACTGTATTTGTCCTACACTTGGGAGAGAGGGGGCTTGGTAAATGGAGACAGTTCAAAATTAGGAATTCTCCTAAAAGCTGTTCCTTGTAACCTGTTACTAAACCAAGAACTCCTTTCCCATAGCACTGTCTAGATCTGACTTGTGAAACCACTGGGAAGAATGTCTGCACTCCACTGGCAGGCCCTTGAGAAGCCAGTGTGAAATGTATTTTCATTTTTCACTGCTCTGGGAGGGACATCTCCATCTGGTGGCCAGGCCAGGGAAGAGAGGCTCACAGACCGTGCCCCAGCCTGTCCAGTTTCGAGCATGCCTGCTCTGCTCCAGGGGCTTTGGCTTCTCCAGCTGCACATTGATACAGCAACATTTCCCAAACTTCCAGGGGGTCCTGTTATGTCAGAGAAAGGCCTGGAGATTCTTGGCTGGACACTCTGCTGTGAGCTACAGCCCAGATTCCACCCACTCAGCTCAGCCAGAGAGGGAGGGGATCAAATTGTCATCTCAACATCTGGTTTGAATCCAGCAAGGGAGATGCTGTGGTGTCACACTCATGCACACGCATGCACACACACTCTGGGGCTTACAAGTGTCAGGTTGTGGTGACATCCCAGTGGTTTCAGAAGGTTCAGGTGTGAGTGAAGAGAAAATCTGGCTGTCCATCAACTACTATTTACTTGGCTTTCCTTAGTAGTAAGTACAGAAAGTAATAGCAAGCAATGCCAGCATTAATGCCTGTATCTGCTCAGCATCCCTAAGAGGCAGGGAGTGTTGTCAGTCTCACTCCACAGCTGGAGAACCAAAGGCCAAGGGTAGCCAAAGTGAACCAACCCAAATCCTGGGCAGGCCAGAGGCAAATGTAGGTCCTCCACCATCCACCATTCAGCACAGCCTGCTTGCTGACCCCACACTTACTGACTCTGGAGCCTGGCAGTGTTCAGAGCAGAGCTACAGCCCAGTATAAATACTGTAACACAGCTTAACTCCCCAAGCTTTGTGTAAAGAGGTGTCTCAGTCAGGGGACACACTCAGATGCCTCAACAGGAGAGCTTTGTGCTGTCACCAAGTACAGTGATGAATTACCTGCTAGAAGGCAGATTTCATCCTGCACGGCAGATGGAGAACAAGCCATAAAGACAGCTCACAGGAGTATGGAGCAGAGCAGGGCTGGGTCCCCCTGCTGAGCAGGCACATTGCATCACCTGCCACAATGTCCTGGCCCCAAACTGAGCATTTTGAGGGGAAGCCAAAGGAGGAGAGTGGAAGTGGATGGGAAGGTACAGAAAATGGCAGGACTTCATGCAATATAAGCAAACACATTTGGAATGAAAAAAGCAGCTCTAATCAAATGGAGCTCTGAATTTCACCCTAGACACAGGGTATTAAAAATAATCCCAGCTGAATTTCAGCCACCTCTCTCACGGCATCTCCCAGCTGCTTCAAAAATAAACAGCTCTGTCTGGGTGGAAATACAGCCATACACGATTTTGGGCTCCTAACCTGAGTGCAGGAATGGTGAATAGAGTTTCCCTGGTCCATCTGCCCAGGAGGGTCTGCCACATAAAGTTTGTGACTGCAATGCCAGCTGCCAGGTGGGTAAGACACAGTAAAAGGAAGCACAAGGAGAAGGGCTCTCCCACGCTTTAAGAAGATTTGGCATGAGGTATGTGCATTCCAGTGCCTGTGGGACTCATTTTACACTCAAGCTCTCCAAACCTGGGACAAAAGCTTAACAGGAGAGCATGGATTTCTCATGAAGCCAGAGACAGCAGAAGGTGCAGGCTCACTAGAACACCCAGGACATCTCAATGACCATGCTTAACTACAAACAGTTGTCACATAATTTTCACCTCTCCTCTGGTGGAGGAGAGCCACAAGTCTGGAAGCATGGGAGTTGGGGAACACAAAACTGAGGCTTTGTGGCTGCCAGGGAATAGGACACAGTTTTGGGTGCAAAACAGTTCCTGACTGGGTCTTGGGTTTCAAGTGATTTATGTTGCATCTTCCACATTTTTAAGTTATCTGAAGTTGGTCAGGCAAAATCTCCTGCACCAGGCTCCACTGATCTTCAGACACCAGAAAGCTTTTCATTTTTTAACAAATTTTCTCCCAGGGACTGCAAGATCTAATAGGAACCTGGCAGATGACAAATGAGCCCATCCCTGGCTGGAATGCTGCTCTTTGTCAGTTGTCTTTGTTCCCCTCTCAGTCTAAAGAGCAGGATCCCTTCCAACTTTGAACCCTGCCAACTCCTAACACTGTGCAGAAATCCCCAGGAGAGGCGGAAACCACTCTCTCCAGCAGACTCCAAGTCTCTAGCAAGTTCCGAATTTTTGAAGGTGTTAACCTAACTTGAAAGGGGAAGCAAGCAACAGGGCTAGTCCATGGCAAAAATAATCAGGCTGGGTGGGAATTGCAGCTCCTTTTGACGGGGCCACACAATCCGCTCAGCAACAAACCCTTTGTTAATCTCCCACCTATTTCCTGCTGCAGAATTAATTGTTGGGCTCTGCTTGAGGGAGGCAGCCGTCAGAGGCAGGCTTTCCCTTCCAGCCCAGCAAGGGCCACAGCACATCACACTGCTCTGGAGAGCTCCTTTCTGAGGGACTCGGCCAAGGGACAGTTTCCAATTCTGGTTGCTCTATTTCAGGCAGAGCACGTACACCCACCCTGGGCACACTGCCTCGTTGCAGCCTTGCCTTTTCTCTTCCCTCAGATTCTGCTGAGGCAAATTCTCATTGACCTCCATCTTCTGGTACCCAGGAGAGCAGGTGATGTGCTCAGCTGTGATGGCACAGCGCAGCCTGGGCCCTGCTCAGACTCTGGCAGTGTCCCAGGCAACTCTGCCAGAGATGCAGCCCCAGGTGCCCCCAGTCCCACCTGCCATGGCTCAGGGGGAGGCTCTCAGCAGGGAAACCCCCAGAAAAGCTCAGCCACTGTCCTTCCCAAGCTGCCAGTGTGCTGGGGGAACAGGAACATGCTGGGCACCTTCCTGCTCCCAGGAGAGGTTCCCAGCATGGACATGGTGAGAACTCATCTGGGGCAGCAGGACTCACCCAGCGAGGCTGACATGCGTGCATTAAAGTACCCGCCTGGCACAATTCCTCCTTGGTAATTTTAGAAATGTCCCTCTGGCACAAGTGAGAAGCTTTTCACAGAGGACACACAGGGCATGGGAAACAAAGAAGGCATGCACAAGAGAGCCCCAGGCAGTGCTAGACAAGGGGTTCAGAGAATGTGACAGAAATTCCAAATCTCACGCTGGAGACTTTGCAAAGCAGCAGCAAACCATCACTAACAATCAGCTCCCTCCAGTCCAAGGCCTCACACATCCTCCTGAGGCTGTCACTTCTGCCAGCTGTACTCTGGTGTGACAAACCCAAATTTTTAACATACCAGCGTGCTTTCCCCACCTTTCCTATATGGATTGCTCATTGTTCTCTCACTCCTCATGGCTGGCAATTGCTTCTTGCACTGTAGATGTTAAAGAGTCACAGGTTTCCTGAAAACTGTAGCACAGGCCTTGAAACTAAACAACACGTGCTGTACAATGAGTCATAAAGCATGTGTGAAAAATAGTTGACACAGAAGCTGTCATGGAAACCAGTGCTACCAGAGCACACACAGCCACAGAGCTCCCATTAAAGGCTGCAAAGTTGAACACAAATGCTAATCACCAAGGCAGAATATATTAAATTTACCATCATGCCTGATTCAATCTTTACAGCAAGTCAGTTGAAAACTACGACCATTTCCGCTGGCAGTGCTGGATGGTAGTTAGTAGTAATTAAATTACCAGAAATCTTCTCACAGAGAAATTCTTTTCATCTTATGTACACTAGAAACTGTTTTTACTGACTAGGGACTGATTTTCTCCCAGGGAATAAGTCTATTTAAAATAGACTATACACATTTCTCCAGCTTGGGTTTTATTCTCCTACCAGCCCTCCTGAGCAACAATACCCTACAAGCAAGAAAAAGCTCAGGCTGGAAAAAGAAACGTGGTGAACCCAGATTAAGCTGTTCAAGCGAGATAAAGAGAGACAGACTGAAAACTACACAATACCCTGCAAGTATTACAGGCATATCCCACACCATGATCAAACCTGTGGTTCTTAGATACCAGCTAGAAGGAAGCTACTGACCTAAAAATATTCACATATATAGGTACCTTTCACATATATAGGTACCTTTTGACTGCTCACAGGTAGAGAAGGAGTGAAGGAACCTTGCCCTCTGTTGTGGAGAAAGAGCTGTACAGCCTTTCCTCATTCCCAGCCTGGCACACTTCTCAGGTGGCCTCACTGGGTGCTGCATGTTCTGCTGTGATGGGGACGCACCAGAACTCATTCACCCCTGGCAGCAGCATTTGCAGCCAAGAGCAGTGCTGAGCTGTCTGGTGAGGGCCGGATGGAGGTGCAGGATTCTATCTTTTTTCCCTCTACCACTTTGTTAAAAATATTTTGATGTATCCAAGGGCCAGAGCTGTGCATATAAGTGTATTTTTCGTGCTCTCTCTCAGAGCCTGGTCTTTATCTCAGTGACTTCAGAAAGCTTCATGATTGCACTGGTTTAGGCTATGAGGAAAGCCAGCTTTTTCTGCTGACTCTACAAACATATAACAAGGCTTTTACTGACCTATAAAGGAAGCGTCTAGGCCAGAGTTGTCAAAAATAGGGCACCAGCAAACTTATTTCACCTTATTTTTAATCCACCCAAATACCATAGGTTGGAAAGTTCATCTAGTGCTCAAATGTTTATAGGGATTTTATTTTGCTCAAGAGGCTGTAGAAAGAGAAATGGTGGAGGAGAAAATAAAATCCTTATGAAGAAAAATAAGGACTGGTTGAAAATTCCTGATGAAGAAAAATTAGTGATGGTTGAAAAAAACTGTCAGAATTTTTTCTGGACAGAAGTCAGGTCCTTGAGTAGTGAAGTTTTTAGAGCATATGAAAAATGTGTACTTTCTGTAGAAAATAGAGAGTTTGTCATAACCTTTTAACTGAAAAGTATGTGATTCTGCCAGATGCTCCTGGTTAACTCTTCTTGGTTTATAGGTGAAAAGTTGCCTTTTTTCACAGGGAGATGCAAGAGGAAGAGGTAGGGTCAGGTAGGAAGTGTCCAGTTACAGTTCTACAAGAAGAGATTTTAAAATAAACTAAAGAATGACTACTAAATGAGAAAGAAAAAAGAACCTTGAAAAGCGGATGAGACGAGAAAGGGTAAAATAAAAGCATAGGTTCATATTTAATAATGCACATAAGAAGGACAAAGTCAGTGCTCTTCTAATGTAGGAGTCAGAATGAGGTCTTCGGCCAAGACTGAGGCCTTTTCCACTGCCTTCTCTACTGACAAGATCACAACCCATTTTTCCTACAGTTTTGTTCACTGCACATACATCTTTATTATGCTCCAGCATATCAAGCTACAATATGCATGTTTTTTATGACACATAAAAGGTGCAAGCCCAGCTAACACAGATGGCTACATGACAGTCATGATGGGAACAGAACAATATTTGCCATTAAACAAAGAGCCTTCAGCACATAAATATTGAAGTGTGACACAAGATCAAGCTGTAGCTCATCAGACTGAGTGTAGCTTTCCCTCAGACTCACTGAAATCCAAAGTTCTGCTGCTGACCCCATGTCAGCCTAGGCTTGTTTCTTCAAATGAAGGATGTCAACACTATGGCTCCAAAGAAGGCATTATCTCTTCACTTGCTCCTTCCCCACATGCCAAGATGGGAAGGTGACTGTATTCTGACATTTCCCATTTAAAATTAAAATTCTTCTACTGATGCTGCCAGGAGTATACAGAGGAAATCACATTAGCTCTACTGTGTCAATACAATGGGACAAATTTCCACCAATGGAACTTGTGACCCAAACTGACACACACCTTAGCATTTTTTTCTATGATAGACCCCAGAAATGCCAGTTTTATCTCCCAAGCTTGACAAAAGCAGCTTAAAGGCTTTCCCATCACACTCAAAGTGAGAGCTGATAAGGCTGAAAATCCAGAAATTGCTTACTTTACAACCCTGAGTCCCTGTCAAGCTGACCTTCTGCCCTGAAAGCCTAAAACTCCTCACCAACAGCTATATTTAGGCAACTAAAGGGCTGGAACATCTGGGAATAATAACAGCAGTCACACTTGGAAATGGCATTTATATACCATTGTCTAGAAAACACCACCGTGCTGCAAAATCTTTTCAAAGTCCACTTAGTAGATTTCAGATTTTTTTTCAGGAAAATTACCTGCTAGACAATCTATGCATCACCAGAGGTGATGAGTGAAAATCACATGTAGGAATAGCCCAGTTATTAAAAAAAATCTTAAAACAAAGCTCAGCAGTGCGACCTGGAAAATTAAAAAAAAAAAAAACATAATTAAAATAACCTTTAAAAAGTGTCTCAAACTTTCTTAACCAGAATGTTTTTCATGACTATTTAGAGGTATATTCCAACATTGCTCTTCCAGCACTGAAAATGCAAAGCCATCAAGAATCAAGACATCTCTGACCAATGTCTGAGAAAGAGGAAATCAAACTGATGGGTATTTTCACCTCCCAAGCTGAGCAGTCTGTGAAAAAACAAACAAGCAGCCTTCAGGATCTCACAGTGATTTCTTTTGATTGCTTCCTTTTAAAGGGGGTTGCAGAGCTAAATGGAGCTCTGGGTCAATATTAGCAGCATTAGTTGTTTGTCCAGCCTGCCCTTCATCACAGCTTGCCTAGGGCTATTCACATTCAACACATAAGTAAGAAAAATAACTAATCTCAGGTAAAAGTTCTTTGCAGATATCCAGTATTCTGTTGGTTAACCCTCAGAGTCCTTGAGAATCCATAAATACTTTGGTACTGTAGAAAAATAACTAACAAGCCTACTTCGTACAGCCACTAGAGCAGGAGTAAATGTGGGATCTTGCTTGCCCTGACAGAGGACTGTGAGTGGGATGCAGACATTAGCTGCTGTAAGTCCTCTTTGCTGAACTGTCCTGTACCAGGAACGGGTGATAGCTTGTTGGAGGCAGCGGCCAAGCTTGCAGTGAAGTGCAAAACTGGCAGGCTGCAGTTACCCAAATGGGGATGAACAGCTGGAGACACAGCCAGGACAACCCAGGCAATTTTAGTGTGATGGACTGAGCCCAGCAAATATCTTCATGCTGTGGCCAAGAGGTGAGACACAGACAGGCAGGAACTCATTTGCATCCAGACACATCAGTACATTGAGAATTTAAAAGCATTTGATGCGTCACACTGATACATGATGCAAATAACTGCCCATGGATGAGATATTCAGATTCACACCAGTACTAATTCCTGGACTAGTAGGAGCATCCTAAATTTGGCAGCACACCATCAGCACAAGCAGCACACTGTAAGACTATGGGAATTGTTAGCATTTGAAAAAGTGAATATGCAGACATGTACCAACCCCTACCACAGCTGAGAGCATGGGCTGGGCTCCTAAGTCAACAGCATGTCCACAGTGTGTGCTGGGACCAATGTCAAGGTCACTGTGAAGCTGTGATCCAGTGATCCTCTGAGTTAAAAACCCCCTCACCCTTTGTCACCATCATCCAATGCAGTTTTGCTGAACCCTCCCATGTGAAGTCAACACCATCCTGTCTTCATCCTCTCTACTGGGCATTTGGTCAGCAATAAAGGCTGGCAGCCCAAGAAGATGCCATGTAACTCCCACTTGCACCACACCTCATCTTCAACCTGCCCTTGCAAGTCTGCACGGAAATATAAAAGACTGTTTAAGGTAAGATTGTTTCTCTGAAGGGAACACTGAAAGGAGTCTGAAATATTTTTATTTACATGGAGCTTAAAAAACTCAATGTAAAAGGAAAAGTGGCACCTTCTGGACACCCTTGGTGTGCCCTGCAAGGTGCACAGCCTGCAGAGGAGGGCACATCACATATTACTGAGCTGGTACATCCAGGTCCACCCAGCAACCTCTGGTCATCTGCAAGGTCACTCTGCCTCTTCAGCTCACCTGGGTGACTGACAGTGTCTGTGTGCCTGCTCAGTGCCTTGCAAGTGCTGAGGTCAAACTGAATTCCCACTGCCTCTCTGATTTCAGCTCTAGGCTCACTTAAAAACCCAAAGTTGTATCATGTAGCATGCATTCTTTAATTTTAAAATTAACTTCTGAGGGGACAAAAGGTGAAATAAAGTAGGGAAGTAGGACAGGGAAAGGCAAAGGAAATTGCTTTACAGAAACACATTTTATTAATTTTGGTACTGTCTCCTTTTTAGCTGGCCAAATAATTGTTAAGGCTGTTTCAATTCCTGCAGAGGAGTTTGTGGAGACTGGAGTGATATGCACTTGTCACGACTCAGTCAGTCAATTTAAGGTTCCCATGCATCAGCCTCTGAGCCAGCAGGACACTCCATGACTCCACTAACAAAACCAATAATTACAATTACAGAGAGTGACAGCTA